>NC_090930.1:1115928585-1117178585 GCF_040938575.1 Ambystoma mexicanum
CATAGGTTGGTGAAGGAATAGGTCAAAGGATTGTTTTGTGTTTTTACTCCGGTTCGAGTCCCTGACCCAGCTTGGGAACTCAAGGTGGTCCTCTCAAAGCTAATAGGAACAACTTTCAAGCCTCTGCACAGAGCTCCGTTGAAATTTCTCTCCTGGAAGACAGCATTCTTAGTTGCCATCCCTTCAGCCAGATTAGTAGTTGAAATGCAAGCCCTCTCCTGCAAACCTCCCTACTTCAGTTTCCACCAGTCTAAAGTGGTTCTGCGTAAAACCCTTCCTTCATGACGAAGGTCCCTTCAGCATTCCACCTGAATGAACCTCTGATTCTACCACTGTTCTTTGGCTCTCCTTCATCTCCAGCAGAGTAATCCTTACATTCTCTAGAGGTTGCATGGACCCTCAAGTTATATGTGGCCCCACAAGAGAGTGCTGAATGTCGTCTCAACTGTTTGCTGCTTTTGGACCTACCTGCAAGGGCAATGCCCTTTCACAGTCTTTCCATTGTGAGATGGTCGTTAGCATGCATTTCCCACTGCCATTGTCTGGCCAACAGGGCCCTTCCGGGAAGACCAAGAGCACACCTGAAGAGAGCCGTGCAGTGCTCCAGATAAGATTTTGAGGTGGGAGTATTTTACTCACTGTTTTTTTTTTTGTCAAAATCTTTTTATTGAAACATCGATAAGCATTGAATTCATTAGCAAGCCAAATCCGTGGCAATATTACTTGATTACAAATAGGCGGTCAAACATTGATAAACAGTGAATTCATTAATGAACCAAATCAGTGGTAATATTTCTTGATTATAAAATAGGCGGTCAACCGCCCCAATGATGCTCATCTCTTGAGTCGGCTACTGAAATTCATAAAATTAATAAAATTCAACATTTGACACTGCGTTTCAACTTTCAATTAATTTTAACTATGCATCAACATTTCATTTTAACTTCTTTATAATTCTTTTAGTGAATGTATTTCATAAGTAACCCTTGGGGGTGTAGTATTGTAGCTTTGTGTTCTGTAGCGTTCTTGGTTGAAGAAAAAGAGAGCGGACGAGAAGGGGAAAATGGGGGAAAAAAGAGAAAGAAGAAAAAGGAAAAAATAAATAAATACATTTTAAAAAACCAGAATCACCATTAGTTCTGGGTATTGCCCTCAGTGCCCTGCAGTGTCCCCCCATTCTGATTTCGGGTCGGTAAGTCCTTCCTTCGTTCCCAAGGTAGTCAGGGCTGGAGGAGATATTTGACCAGCCTGGGTTGGAAGAACATGTGTTCCTTTTCCTCCACATGGTCTAGGAAAGGGCCCCAGATATTCTGGAATGTGTCCGTCCGGTTTTCTATTGCCGCCGTTAACTTCTCTATTCCCAGGATATCCCACACCTTATCCCACCAATGTGCAATGTGGGGACCCTCCGGCTCTTTCCAGAATCAAGCGCGCGTGAGGCGGGCCGCCATCAGTAGTTGCGTGATTAGCCGGGCTCTTGGACCCGACTGTGGATAGGATCCATCATCTGGGGTGTCACCCAGCACCATCACTAATGGGTCCATGGGAAGGAGCGTTCCACAAATGTCCTTGATTTTGGACCTGATCTCCAACCAAAAGGATTGAATGATTGGGCAATGCCACCACAGGTGTCCCAAGTCTCCCTTTGCCCCACACCCATGCCAACATACATCAGGGTAATCTACATTAATTGCATGCAGCCTCTGGGGCGTGAAGTACCATCGGTAGCATATTTTAAATGCGCACTCCCTGACTGTTGTGCATCTAGATGACCTATGTGCTGTGTCCCGGATTCTCTGCCATGACTCCGGAACTATCTCTCTCCCCAGCTCCCTCTCCCGTGCCAACATGTAGGAAAGTTTTTCCTCCTCTGGGACGTTTTCTAGGAGGCGGTAAAACGTTGCCACTTTGTGTAAGCGTTGTCCCTCCAAGACAGTTATCTCTAGCCCTGTGGGGGGCATATTGGCAGCCTTTTAACGATCGGGTTGGTGGCCCAGTGCCTTAGTTGTATATATCTAAATCTCTCCGTCTCTGGGAGGTTGAATTTCTCCTTGCACTGGATGAAGGTCAGGGGGTTATTGTCAGCATAAAGCTCCTGCAGTCTCAGGATCCCCGTTCCTGTCCAGTTTTGGTATGATCTAGGTTGAAGCCCTGGAGTGAAGGCTGTGTTCTGCGTGATTGGGGTTAGCGGGCCCAGTCCCGGGGCAATCCCCCTTAGGGTACTCTGCCTGTCGCAGCATCGGAGGGTGGAGCTTGTGGTTGGGAGGAGAGGCCTCCGGGAGGCCCGTGTCTCCCGCGGTAGAAAGGGGAGGTGAGAGAGAGGAGCCCCGGAGAACAGTTGTTCGATGTCCCGACATTTGGGGGGGGGGTAGTCTTGGATAGCCCAGCCCAGGATGGGGGCAATTTGAGTTGCTCGGTAGTATCTTACGATGGAGGGGAGCCCTAAGCCTCCAAGCTGCCTGTTTCTGATGAGAATCTTGCGCTGAATTCTAGGCGTTTTACGTTGCCAGATGAATCGGTATATCTCTTTCTGCAAATCTTGTAGTTCACGCTCTGGAATATGTACTGGGAGCGCTTGAAATGCATAAAGAAGTCGGGGTAGTAAAGTCATTTTAACGGCTGTTATGCGCCACAGCCATGATATCTCTTGGGGGCCCATTTTAGTAGCGATTCCTTCTCATCTTTTATCAGCGGTGGAATATTGGCTCTCACCAGTCCTGAGTGTGTAGGAGTTAAGTGCACCCCAAGGTATGTTGTTTTGGAATTTACCCAGCTAAGGGAGAAGGTGTTCTGTAAGGCATTTAGCACCTCCGGTATTTCAGATAGATTCAGTCCCTTTTATTTGGCCATGTTTATTGTGAAGCCCGAGATCTGTGCAAGGCTATGAAGCAGGTTCATAAGCGGGGGAACAGAGGTCTGAGCCTCTCTCAGAAAACAGAGCACATCGTCCACATATAGCGCTACTTTATGGCTTTGGTCTCTTACTTCGAACCCTTGGATATCAGGATGGAGGCGGATGTGTTGGGCTAATGGTTCCATTGCTAGCGCAAAAACCAAAGGCGATAGGGGACACCCTTGCCTAGTCCCCCTGCTGAGGGGTATCTGTGATGTCCATGAGCGTTGACTCGTATTTGGGTAGAGGGATTCCGGAAGTTGGCCAAAATCAGTTTAGAGAATTGTGGGCCGAAACCAAATCCTTTCAGGACCGAACGCAGGTAGTCCCATAACATGCTATCGAAGGCCTGGTGCGCATCTAAGGATAACAAAGAAAGGGGACCTGGTATGGAGGGGGCTAGAGCTATTAAATCTATTGCTCTCCGAATGTTGTCATGGTCCGCTCGGCCTTGGATAAAGCCCGTCTGATCCCCGTCTATTAGTGTAGGTAACACTTCCCCCAGACGCTGCGCTATGATTTTACTAAACAATTTGGCATCGGTATTGAGCAAGGCTATGGGCCAGTAGGAAGCACAATCTGCCGGATCTTTTCCGGGTTTTAGGTGTAAGGTTGTATTTGATTCAGCCATAGATTGTGTAACAGAGCCCGTTTCCCATAGGACGTTAAATAGCTTTGTGAGGTACGGCATGAGTTCTTTTGCAAAAGTTTTGTAAAACTTATTTGTGAAACTGTCTGGGCCCGGAGCCTTGCCAATAGGGAAGGCTTTGATGGCAAATTCAACTTCTTCCACCATTATTGGGGCTTCTAAGGAATCTAGTGAGATTTGTGGCAGCTGTGGAAGTTCCGCCTTGGCTATAAACTCTTTGACCGTCTGCGGGTCTCCCTTATGTGGGATTGCATGTTCTTTGAAAAATTCTTCTATAATGCAGCATTTGCCCTCCTCAGAGTATGTGCCTTTGCCTGATTTATCTTGCAGGAAATCTATTGTGTTTTGCTTAGTCTTTTTACCTAATTTGGCCGCCAGTAATTTGTTAGCCTTGTTTCCTTTTGTATAAAAAAAATTGCTTGGTGCGCATCATACCATATGCCGCCCTCCCCATGTGGTGTGCTTCGAGCGCTTTTTTTGCCGTCCTCATGTCTTAGTGAGTGCCAGGAGGGTTTTTCCCTGTGTGCTTCTTCAAGTCTAAGGGCTTCCCCTTCTAATTGCTCCCGCAGTAATCTCCTAGCTCTCCCTAGTTGTGCGCTTGTTCTATTAATTGGCCCATGAGTACCGCTTTGCTTGCATCCCAAATCGTGCCCCAGTTCACGTCACCGGTGTCATTCTCACTGTAATATAGTTCCATGGTTTCTCTAATGTGGGCGCAGACTGTTGGGTCATCTAGCAGGAAGTCATTAAGCCTCCCGGGGGGTTTCATGGGAGGGATAGTTCGGAGAGGGGTTATGGACAATGACACCGGGGAGTGGTCCGCTAGTGCTTCTGGGAGTATGTCCACTTCTAAAACATTTTGGATCAGGGAGTCCGATATAAAAATCATGTCTAGCCTTGAGAATCCCCCATGAACTGCCGACAAATATGTGTAATTCCTTTCTTCTTGGTGGCAGTATCTCCACACCTCAATCAGGGAATGATCCTTCAACAGTGAGGTGAGAGCCTTGAATTTGTTCCCATCATTTGCTGTTGGCGGTAATGTCTTATCAACCAAGGGGTTGATCACTGCATTAAAATCCCCTCCAAGTATCACTTCCCCCTCTGCGTGGTCAAATGGGGCTTTTGACAACTTCATAAAGAACTGGTTTTGGTTAGTGTTTGGGGCATAGATGGAGACCAGTGTAACTCTACGGCCATCTAGTGTGGAGTTGATCAGCAAAAACCTTCCCTCCTCATCTCGGACCACTCCCTAGGTCTTAATGGAAATCCCCTTGCGCACCAGGATGGCAACCCCTCGTTTCTTCAGCCCACTTGATGCAAAGAATTTGGTGGGATAGAGCCTGTCGTTTAGGCGGAATTCATCAGCCGGTTGTAAATGGGTCTCTTGGAGAAACAGAAATGATGCGTCTAGGGACTTCAGTCTATGAAGGAGTGCTTTGCATTTCAGGGGGGAGTTCAAGCCTTGCACATTGAGCGAAATGAATTTATAACTAGGGGTTGCCATGGTACGGTCGCTCAGGTTTCGGCCTTAAACTGGCTGTCCTAGCCAAGTCAGGAGTGTGATAACGTTTTAGATCGAACATTACGGTGCAACCGGAGTGGGGACTGCGGTGAGTCAAAACATAATTTCCCCCTGCTAGCTTCATGGTGGGGGTATACACAAAAAACTCAAACAAAAAATGATAATAGAAACTGATGATACCATCTAAGCAAGGTACTTTCATCAGAAATTGGATTATTCTTTGTCCCCAAGGTAAAACCAAATATGAAATATGTCGGCCGCCATCCATTCCGGCGCCCAAGTCAACTTATTAAACAGAATTTTCGATGCCCGAAGTCGAGCTAAACATGGATTCAAGGGCGGCAAGGGAGTGTCATAACTTTTCCTGAGTTTTCGTTGGGGTGGATTAGACGCTCACTGCTGCTTCGGTGTAGGCTGTACGTGGAGCGTTCTTAGGCGCAGTTCAGGCGTAAAGAAAGAGGCATCTGATGCTGTCCAGGATCCCCCACCGCGTCAAGAAAATCCCATTCCTGGGCGACAGTGTCAGCCAAACGGAGGCCCCAAAGGTGGGCGTTTCTCCTCTGTGAAAATTGAACCTCCTGCCCTCGAACCGTTCAGGTCCCTGCCCAGTTCTCTCCTTCCGATGATGCTGGGGGTGAGGCCTCTTCTGGGGCTTTGGTTGCTTTTCATGGATCAGGTTCCTGGCGTGGGATTGTTGTGAGCCGCGGTCGACGTTGGGACCTCCCCCGCTCAGCTTTTGGCAGCGGGCGTAAGGCAGAGCCAATCTCCTCTTGGGATTGTGGGTCAGGGTCCACCTCATCGGGTGTCTCACCCATCAGGCTTTTTACTTCTTCCTCCGAGGAGATTGTGTGGTGTTGGTTATGAAGTTCGAACATCAGCTTACAGGGGAATCCCCAGCGATAACGGATCTTTCGGGCCCTCAACCAGGACGTCACCCTCTGCAGTCGCCTTCTACGCGCCAAAGTGTAAGGGGCCAGGTCCTGAAACAGTTGGATCTTTGTGCCCTGGAAATGTATTGAGTCTGAATCCCTGGCTGCAGCCATGATATCCTCCTTCTGGCGATAAAAGTGCACCCGGGTGAGCACGTCTGGGAGTAGATTTTTCTTCATCTGGGCAGAGGAGTACACACGATGGGTTCTATCTAGCTTTAGGTCTTCATTTGGTGGTAGTTCCAGGAGGGCCCCAAACAACGTCTCTACGTAGTCTGCCAGGTCTTTGTCTGGAACCTTTCGAGGGACCCCACGGAGGCGCACGTTGTTTCGTCTTGATCTATTTTCCAAATCCGCCTGTTTTGCCCAAATGTCCTCGAGGTGCTCCTCGATGGCCTTTACTCTTCCCGCCAGGGCTTCGCTGTCGTGGGATTGCACACAGGTTACATTCTCCAGGTCGTTAACCCTAGATTCCAGTCCCCCAAGGTGGGATGTGAGGTCTGCAAGTGACTGGGCCAGGGAGTCATTGGAAGACTTGATTTCCCTTTTAATTTCCTGGGTGATGTCTTGTTTAAAGGACTTGAGCATTCCCTCCAGATCCTCCCTGATCATAGCCATGTTAGCGGTCAGCTTCGGGGTTGGAGCTGGGTGAATTTCAGCCGTGATAGTAGTTGTTAGGGGTGGGTCCCCGGGCTGTGGTGTTAGATAGGCTTGAATGCTGTGTGTTTTCTTTTTAGCTGCTGTTTTGGGCATCCCTTGGCGGGACTGCCGGTGTCGCCTACTTGGGTTCCCAGGGCAACCAGAGGCTCCTGAGGGGAGAGGCATGCAGGGGCTCAGCGCATTTGCTTTATTGTTCATATGAGCCCTAAATAATACGAGAGGACTCAATTATATTGTGTTGGACCCATTCCCAGCCGTTGGGATCACCCTTTAAGATTATCTTCCTGACAATGAGGCTCCTCACAGTCACAAACCCCAATCTCTGCTCTGTCCCCCGAGGCTCCCACACTCACCAGTGCTTTATTTATGTGTTTTCCTCCGGTCCTCTTTTCATCTTCGGTGTGTCTCCCCTCTTTGTTGCCAGGCTCCCACGGGGGCCTTGTGTATCTTCCTGATCTCTCTGCAGATTTCGAGTTGCAGGGGGGAACCCTCGGCACTCCCAGCTACAGCCCACCGCCACCAGGGTCTGGCGCCGTGTAGTGATCGGGCCGGTGAGGCGGTAGAGACTCCTTCTCTCTCCGATGATCCGTTAGTGCTAGTAGGAGGACCACTCGAACCGGGTTCTAAGGCCGGTCCCGCCCTTCCTCCGTTCTGGCGTGTCCCAGTGCCTCTCCGGGTTCACCCCCGGGCATTCTGCTCTTCGACCTGCGGGGGGGGGGCCTCCGAGCACGGCCAACTGCCACCCGCGCCGCCCCTTTTTTTAAACTTTGAGAGTAAATGTGATTTTAAGAGAGTAAAAATGACTTGTCTCCTTTGCAAGAGAGTAAAATGTATGTGACATCCAGCCGACGCATGCACAAACTGTATGGAAATCATTACCGTACGGCAGCTTTCTGCATTGTGATAGAATACACCTTTCATTATATCTCTAGGGTCTGGCCAGTTGTTCTCTTCTGTATATATTTAAATGTTGAAATCACAAAAACCTAGCCAATTACATAGCAAAGCAAACATGAATGGTATTGTGTTTTGAGGTTTGATAGCAGAATTGTCATTTGATGTTTAATGAATCCTCATGTTCTGGAGCTATTGCTACCTAATAGTATGCCAATGTAATGATACAACAGTGCAGAGAGGCAATGACTCCATGCTGAATTCTACATCTAATCTAATAGTCAAATGGTTATTTATATAGCACTTTTGGCCAAGCATTGTACATAGAAAATATTTATCACAATTATCCCCAAACCAAAGTCGGTACTCCTTTATCGGCCTTGAAAGGATGAAAGGCTGAGTTGGACTTGCCGGGATTCGAGCCTGCAACCTACAGATCACGCACAGACTGCAGAAATGAGTGCTCAACCGGCTGAGCTATCTTATTGGCTAACATCCTTCAGAGGTCGGTTAACTGAGTATCGACTGAGGTATAATAATCATAGTACCTAGATGTAATACGAACCATTTATGAAGCACTACATGAAGTTAAATACCTATTTGGATTATCACAGGGACAGGTTTTGCTGAGTTTCTATTTCAATTACAAATGTAACTTTCATTGGTTTATTTTTGAACAGCACTTGCTCTTCCTGGAGAGTCAGGTTTTGTATGTTTTAATTGTAGTCTTGAAGATTTGAGAGGCTAGAACACCTGTGATTGGTGTAATGACAATCACTCACCCTTGAGCAAAGACTCTGCTGACACTGACCATTTATAGTAATGTACCCCATTTACTGCAAGGTTGAATGGATGTAATCTAGACTGTGCATAGTCATCATTTGACACACTTATGAGAGTGTAAATTAAATTATCAGTGTAAAAAGGATCTGCCTCTGCATGATTATGCACACAACTCTGAAAAATACAACTGTGCAATACTAGTTTGCTTTCACTGGAATAAAAGCATCATTTGTTACAAAATATTAACCCTTTAAGTGCCATGGGTATTTCCCCCCAGTGCCAGGGCCTTTTTTGGTGATTTCGGTATGTGGCCATTCAATGCCTTGTAACTTTTTTGTTACATGATATATCTCGGCCAAATTTGGCACTTTTTTTCCGACATTCTAGGTTGCTGTAGGGGGGTGAGAGAAAATAAGCAAAAAGTGCAAAGATTTTGGGTTTTTTAAAAAAATGCCAATAAAATGATGTACTGTGTTTTTTTCCTTGTAAGAGCTAGGAACAAATTGTTTGTTGTGCTGAGTTCCCCAATTTCTTGGCTTTCAAGAACCCGTTGAGTGGAAACGAAATAAAATATTTTGATGTGGTTATCAACTGTTTTGTGAGAAGTAGGCGATTTTGGCCATTTTTGCCAATTGGACATGCATGGACGGAATGGAAGAAAAGGGTAGGAAAGCCGAATTGGAGGACAGAAAGGCATATATTTCTTAAAAGTAGACAAAATTCCAAGTTTAGGAAGGCGTGATTATTTGCTTAGGTCAGGCAACAACTAGTTAGGGGAAAATGTCATAGATTGGGGGAAAAGCGGGAAAATGACCGAAAAAAAAGGTATGTGTTGGACATGGTTGGCTTGGTACGGCAATGGCTTCTATGAATTTTGAGAAAAGCAATGCTCCGCTACATTCCCCGACTCTTGCAGTTAGGAAAGCACACATTTTTTGTAGTGTTTTACAAAACAAGCAATACCACAAGCCAAACACTGAGCCATGGTACACAGGAGTTTTATGCTCACGGCCTGAACAGACGCACTTAGCATGTGTAAATCGGGAAAACCAATGTGGTGAGGAACGGCAAGCATCCATTTTTTGAAAGAGCACAGGCAGACCTTTTCAAGGGTAGGTGACTTGTGCAGGTTGCAAAAGTGTATGGTGCCTAAAGCAACGACTAAATGTAGGTCACATTTGGGAAATTAAAGGGTTGTGTGACAAAGGGACCAGCAAATGGGTCAAAACGTTATGAAAACCACACAAACACAACAAATGTTATACCTTCCTGCGTTCCCACAGGTGCCCCGATGAAAATGGTACCTCACCTGTGTGGGTGCACCTACTTGGGCGCCAAGGGAAAGCCTAAAACACGGGTAACCCCAAGTCTGTTTCGACACCTCAATTTGACACTTTCTCCAGACAAGCACAACATACAGATATGGGCCTCGGGTGTCCAAGCCACCAAGGAAAAAAGGGAACCCCATGCATTTCCAAAAAGAGGACACCCGTCGGAATCTGCAGAGGTATGATTTGCGTAAATCGGCCCAGTCTTTATTACCCAAACACGCCTGCAAAGTCCGAAATGTGGGGGAAAAAACGAATTTTTCGCACATTTCACTCGGCGCACCCATCGAAACATGCCGCCAACAACACACGGCCTACCGTCCCGCGTTCCCACGGGTGTCCCGATGAAAACAGTACCTCACATGTGTGTGTGCACCTACCGGGAGCGCAAAAGGAAACGGGTAACCCCAAGCCTTTCACCACTGCCCATTTTGTTCATGTGGGCAACCTACAGATTTGGCCCTAGGGTGTCGAAGCCAGCAAGGAAAACGGGGAACCCCATGCATTTCCCAAAAGAGGACACCCGTGGGAATCCACAGAGGTCTGCCTTGTGCAAATTGCCCCAGTTTTTATTAGCCACAATCCCCGACAAAGTGTGATATTTGATGGGGAAAAAACACAATGTTTACTTTGTCTGCGGTTCTGGGTAATAAATTCTGGGCCGATTCGCACAAGTCAGACCTCTGTGCATTCCCACGCGTGTCCTCTTTTGGGAAATGCATGGGGTTCCCTGTTTGCCTTGCGGTCTTCGACACCCTAGGCCCAAATCTGTAGGTTGCCCACATGAACAAATTGTGCTGTGGCGAAAGGCTTGGGGTTACCAGCGGGTTACCCTTTTCCTTTTGCACCCCCGGTATTTGCACCCACACATGTGAGGTACCTTTTTCGTCGGGACACCTGTGGGAACGCAAGAAGGTATGACATCTGTTTTTGGCGCTGTGTTTCGGTGAGTGGACATAGGGAAATGCCTCTGAAATTGGCTGGAAATGTAGACAATTCTCAGACATTTCGCTCTGGCCACCCGTACCGAAACACACCGCCAACAACACCTGGCCTACCTTCCCACGTCCCCACACGTCTGGCTGGTTGAGGTTGGAGCAGGAGCTCCCTCTCCACCGAGCTGCAGGAGCAGCCCCATGCAGCTACAAGCATTGCCTGGTTTAAGGTAAGCCTGGAGGCTACAACTTTCATTATTAGGCAATCATCATCCCAAAATCGTATTTTCTTGTCCTAATTAAGGCACTGTCCAAGCGTTGCCTTTAAAAATCATTCTTGCCCTCTGCATTGCCTGGAAAGAAAAACGAAGTGTATTTCACCCAAATTTGAATCTGCAAAAACACAAGGTTTTTGCCACTATAAGATGGCCGCCGCTTTATCCGAATGAAATCTACATTGCTCCAAAGGCCAGAAGCCCGCCTTGCCCTCTGATTGGCTGGCCGCATCCCCTTAACCTATCGGGGAGCACCGGCAGGCGAAGCCGGCCCCGACGAATGCAACCGACAAAGACTGCTTCCTGACTGAGCCTGACCGAGTTTGGTCGTGCTCGTGTGCGCCTGCTGTCCTACCTCAGCACACTACGGTGAGATCCCACAACCATCACCTTCTGCAACGATGCCCGTGCCCTTTAAATCACTATTGTAACTCTGTTGCTCAACCCACGTACATACAGCCTCCCGCCCACCTCTCGTTACTGATTTGCTATCCCTGCCTACTACAGGGCGTCTACGGCACCTGAACTGCACGGCCACCATCAGTTAACCAATGTACTTTGCGCACTCTCACATGTACAACGGCACAGCATTAAGCCTCTAAATACTGGCCGCGCTTGCTATTGTAATGATTACGAAGGCACCTGTAAATGCAATATCTGTTACCTGTTGATGTACACATCTAATTTATCCGCCACCATTATATGCCGCCTTAGCTCTGATCCCATCGATCTAAGACCGCCATTCGCTCATCACTGTCCGTCTGACCTGTCTAGCACCTGTATGGCCTGCTCTATATTTCTTAATTAATTGCGTTATACGTAAGTTACGCTTGCTGACTTGTTGCTGTGTTGACTTGTTCACTGCTTCTCCATCCTTGTACCTACCCGATTCTAGTTGTTGTTTTCCCATCTCAACTCAGTCTAGATTCTAGATAATGCCTATGACAAGTTGGCCTAGTGCCCTATTTCGATTTCTGGTTGTGCATGATACATGTCTATTATGTCCCAGAGGTACATTATTGCTTGTTCGCCATCTGTTCCTAGTCCATTTCCAGGTACCACCCATGTGCACCACATCAATCCTCTTTCTTATTGAAATGATGACACCCCCCCATGTCAGCATAGCACTACCAATGCATAGTTAGCACCTTTATAATGGATTGAGGCTCTGCTACTGTTTGTGCATGAGTTACACGCCACTAGGGCATTGAGACTGAACCTATACTCCCCACTCACTTGACTGAGGCAAGCATCTCTCCCTGCCCTGCGCCACCTCCTTTGCCTCGCCACTACACAGTCCGAGAGCCTAATCTTGCTTGCCGGCCCAAGTCCAAGCATCTCTCCTAAGCGCTAGACTAACTATCCGTTATGAATACATTTGCTATAGCCACTTAGCATGTCTCCTTTGCTCATCAGCCTGCTTGCCTGCCTCCTGCTCCTTATAAATAATACGGCATTGTTCAGCATGCCACCTCACCACCCGTTCAATATGTAATCGACCATACCTAACATCATATCAACTAGTAGTTCACCTTTAGTTATAAATGACTCAATTCCAGCGCTACCTACCAGCTCCCCCTGCCCTACCATAGACAGGAACCCAAGACTTAGAGCTAGACTAGCTAAAATCTACGAGCCACACGCCCGCTCGATGCCTACTGCACAGAGACTAAAATCCACGACTGTCAGCCTAAATACCCCAAAACCTAACTCATCTCACAAATCCCACCCCAAATCCCCACACAGTCCCACCAATCAGAGCAGTACCGAAATAACACAGGAACACCCTCCCACTACAACTGCCACAACCACAGTGAGCCCCCAAATAAAGGGAGCCCTGATTAACGCCAGATCTTTAGTAGCGCATGCAACAGAAATTGCAGACTTGATCCTCAAAGACGACGTCACGGAGACATGGCTTCATCCGGCAGCAGGCCCTATGCTCATGCTTGCAGCAGTCCCAGAAAATTATTCCATCCTGAGACAAGACCGTCCTAACTCTAGAGGAGGTGGTGTTGCTATTATCCACAAATGTAGTCTTACTATGAGATTAGCAACCACCATCAATGTCCTCTCCTGCGAACTACTCTCAGTCAAAGTTCCCCTTACTAATGCCCAAATTCTTAACATCCATGTGATCTATCGCCCTCCAGGCCCAATAGGCGCATTTGATGAGGACATTAATACCATTTTATCCACTAACCTTAAAAATTCCACTCAAGTACTCACCCTTGGGGACTTTAACATGGGTTTTAATGACCCGGAAGACCAATTTGCCACCACTACCTTCAATACCCTCACTGAATTAGGATTTACCCAAAGAAGTATGGAACCCACACATGCCAAAGGTAGAATACTCGATTGGGTGGCTGACTTCAATTGTCTAGCCAACATGACTGACATTTCCCCACTTGCCTGGACTGACCACCACCTGGTATCGTTCACGCTCTCCACCACTAGACCTCCACCCATGCCGGCCGGCAGGGCTCCACCCACACTCACGAGAAATAAAAAGAGTATCACTGCGGAGAGAATTATCCTGAACCTACTCCCTACACTCAACACACTCCCTGAGAACTTGGATCCTGAGACCATGGTTGAGGAATCCAATAAAATGATGTCCACTTCACTGGACCTAATCGCCCCTCTCAAACTCAGACCAAGCAAGCCCAAAATGCACCTGAAAAAATGGTATACACCATTCCTTAAAAACTTAAGACAGCAAAAAAGAAATTGTGAGGCTACCTGGAAAAAAGTCCCATCAGCAGCCAATAAAATCAAACTTACTAAACTAGCGGTCCTGTACAAAAAATAAATCTACCTGGCAAAACGAACTTCCTTCGACACCCGTTTTTCCCAAGCCAAATCAAACATGAAGGAACTATTCTCCATCCTTAAAGAAGTAGAAACCCCCATAGCACCACCAGACACCTGCATTAAAGATAAGAATTGGTGTTCAGAAATCCAAAATGCCCTAGCCAACAAGATCGCTACCCTACAAAACAAAATCTCCTGTAAAAAAAAGCCTCCTTGAACAACACCCACTTGTGCAAACCACTTGAAAAGCTGACTTTAAGGGAAACCACCTGCTTCAATTTTTCAAAAGTGACTATACTCGAAGTTGAAAAAAATCATCCTGTCTTTGAAACCTTCCAACTGTCAGGGAGAACTATGCCCGGCACAGCTCATTAAAGATGCTGCTCGTGACCTCTCCCCCTTCATCACAAAGTTAATCAACGCCTCCTTTTCTACCGGCTCCATCCCCACTAATTTAAAACAATCTTGGGTATTACCTCTACTAAAAAACACATTTGACCCAGCCACTCCCACTAACTATAGACCCATAACGACCGTACCATTCCTTCTAAAAATCCTGGACAAAGTCACCTATGTACAAATACAGAAGCACTTGGAAGAACATCACCTACTAGGAGCCAGACAGTCAGGCTTCCGTCCCCAACATGGGACTGAGACGGCTCTTATGGACCTTAAAACACTGATTGATATGCTCAGAGATAATGGCCAAGCCGCCTTACTCCTCCCCTTCGACCTCTCTGCTGCATTCAACCTGGTTGACCACTCTATACTATGTATGCACCTACACACATCAGCTCACTTCTCCGCTGAGGCCAGCCATTACCTGGATTAGATAATTCCTCAACGGCAGAACCATGAGGGTCTTTTCACCCACAGATGCAGCAGACCCCATACCTATCACCATACCTATCACCTGCGGCGTACCACAGGGATCCTGTGTGTCCCCTACACTGTACAATATATTTACTAAGCCCCTTTTCGATGATCTGGATCATATCGGTATCACCTACACTAACTATGCAGATGATACCCAGATCCTCCTTCCGCTTTCTGGAGATTATGGGAAGGATTTGGCCTTGGTGAATAGAATGTACATCATCATCCAGGCATGGATGGCCTCACATGGACTATGCCTGAATGATGATAAAACTGAACTCATCACCCTGGGTACTACTGCCAGCTTAAAGAAACTAAGCTCGGCCTATTCATCTTTCATGATCGATGGCAACAGTATCGGGGTGGGACATGAAGTTAAAACATTGGGCTTCTATTTGGATTCCAACTTCTTCAATAGACAGGTGAACTCACTAGCCTCTACCACGGCCTACACGTGCAAATTGATTCGCGCAGCCAAACCCTTTCTATCTGACACCAGCTGCTTGACCCTTGCCAGAGCCCTTATATTGTCCCGTCTGGACTACTGCAACGCTCTCTACGTTGGGTCCTCCAAAGCCACTACCAGCAAATTACAAACTCTCCAGAATAACGCTCTTAGAGCAGCACTGGGCATCTCCAGAAGAGATCATATCACAGTATACAGCCAACAGAACAATTGGCTCCCTATTAAAGACAAAATTATCCTAAAAACTGCGTCACTTACCTACAAGTCCCTCAATAACGCTGCTCCTATTTACCTGATCGACACATTTCATAGACAGACCTCCCTGAGACCCACAAGAACAGCATATAGAGACTGCCTCTCTGTCCCCAACTTCAAACGCTCCACTATAGGGGGCAACAGCTTTCCAGTGAAAGCGGCTAAACTGTGGAACTCCCAACTCCAACTCTCAGAATGGACTTACCTTAACAAAATTTCCGATCCAAGATTATTTCTTTGTTGAAGACGTAAGTTTTCAAACACATCGAGCCCCTAAATCCTGCATACTCCTGCCATCTGTATATATATTATACTCACCTGTGTTAACCTGTATATATGTATATAATCCTGCTATCATCATTATTGTGTATGTATATATCGCTGTTGTTGTAACTAGGCTTCGCAAATTCATGTAACTGCTGCGCCCTGTTACCCCAGGGTATTCTGGCACATTACAAATAATAAACAAACTAACAAACGTGTCCGGATGAAAACTGTACCTCACATGTGTGGGTGCACCTACCGGGGGCGCAAAAAGAAACAGGTAACCCACTGGTAACCCCAAGCCTTTCACCACTGCCCATTTTGTTCATGTGGGCAACCTACAGATTTGGGCCTTGTGTGTCGAAGCCAGCAAGGGAAACAGGGAACCCCATGCATTTCCCAAAAGAGGACACCAGTGGGAATCCTCTTTCTTTCTTCACTGCAGCAGCTGAAAATGGCTGCTTCAGTGATTTTACTTTCAGTTTCACACCGACATGCTTTACGCACGCCGACATAAAACTGAAGGTAATCCAGCCCCCTTGCAGTGAGGGGGGACCTCCCCCTCCATAGCCCGGGGGTTGGATTACAGTTTTGAGCGATCCCTGCTTTGCAGGGATCGCTCAAAACAAGGTGCAAAAAAGGACGAGCTATCTCGTCCTTGGCACTGCACATGCACTTCCAAGGACGAGATATCTCGTCCTTAGCACTGCACATGCACTTCCAAGAACAAGATTTCTGATGTTTGTTAATCTGCTTAGAATCACATGCTGTGCATAGGTCCGACATCCAGTGGTCACTGCGGAGTATTGCATTTTGTTTTTCGTAGTCGAAAAGGGGACGTCGACAAGGCGTGTCTGTAACACTATCCCTATAGTGAAGTGTGTTGTACCCACAATCCCTCACGCGTCGAGGTCCCTCAGATTGTTTTTTCCACCCAGCTACTGGTCGCCTTTACGCGGAGCTCCTCGAGAGACATTGCAGATTTCATCTCCTCGACCTTTGGTCGTTTTCCTATATTAATATAGAACATATCGATCCCCCCCTCGACGCTGTTGTGAAGCTGTCTCCGCCGAGCAAGATCTTCGACGGAGGGGACGAGCGGAGGAGATCCTTCGGCGTTGCCGAACACGTGGCCTGGCCTCGCAGGCCAAATACAGTAGGGAGAGTGGGGGTCGTGGGACATCTCTAGTTCTTTTCTGAGAATGCCTTTCCTTTTCCCCTTCCTTTCCCTTGGGGTGGTTATCACGTTTTATTGCCTCGGCTATGGAGAGGACACCCTTTAGGTTTTGCCCGCTTTGCAAGGGCAAGTTTACTTGGAAGGACAAGCATTCACGGTGTAACCGCTGCTTGCCCCTCGATCACAAGGAGGAAGGTTGCACGGCTTGTCGGCTTCTTAAGCCGAAGACTCTAAAAGACCGTAGGGTCAAGAGGTGGGCGGCCTACGCTATGTCGAAGGCCGACGCTCCACCCACCGTCGCTACCTCCGACAGTGACGAGGAACGTGATACCACGACCTCCGCTACGGAAGTCGAAAACCCCCCTCGAGAGCGCACACGCGCTTCGTCGTCTGTCCCCGGCCCCGACGGGCTCGGCTCACGCCCTGCTTATGGGGATGAACACCCCGGCGACATTGACGCACACAAGACCACACATAAGCACACAACCCATGGCTCTTCTTTGCCGAAGGCAAAGAGAGCATCAGCGCCCAAGGAGACGCAGGTTTCACCGGCGGCCTCCTCGGACCGTTCGGGTTCGAAGCCCCTCTCGCAACCGCAGCCGCGACCAGCGACTGGGCTTTCGGCAAATAAGGGCGCCGCCCCCAAATCATCGGCCGGAGCGCATCAGCAGAAATCGCATGCCGCCGTAGAGCGTTCGACACCCATAACGTCGAAACCACAGCTCTCCGCTGACAAACGAGTCGCTGAGAGCTTGGCGAGGATCGTGGTAGCCGACGCCCACAAGCGTACGCCGAAAGACTTGTCGAGCGCTACGCAAAGGTCGAAAGACACGCCGAAAACACAGGGACGATCTCCTTCAGTCGAAGGGATTCCCAGCACACCTGAAGGCTTTTCGGAGGGCGACGGGACACTTTCCTTGACGTTGTGGGAGAGGTCGAGCCGTTTTCAGCTACAAGACACCAATTTTCCCCCGCTAGACCGCTCAGGGGTACCCCATGAAACCATGGAAAGGCTCCATCTCTGCATGGAAAGAATGGAGAGGTTTATGAATGCCCAAAACCCTCCCACTCCAAAGAGAATAAGAGAAGGGCCTCAGGAGGACCCCAGGGCCAAAATTCCAAGATTAGTCTATCCCCACCAGGACACGGCCTCAGACTTCCATAGTGTGTATGACCTCACTGGGGAAGAACATTATTTTGAGGAAGAGGATGATTTTATGGACGAGGAAGAGGGACGGAACCAGGAGGAAGGTCTGGAAGACAGCCCAGACTTGGTAGGAGAAGGCTTCGGAGAAAATCCAGAAGGAGGACCTTCTCACCCCTGGCAATCCCCATCAATATATTCCGACACTGATGTCCTGAACCTAAATCCTCCTGACAATTCACCTGTTAGAAACATGTCTCCCATTGACGATCAACCCACATTTAATGCCCTGTTGCGCAGAGCAGCAGCACACTTCGAACTGGACACTGGGGAGCTCTCCCCTGAATTAGACTTTGTAGAAAGGGTAATTAAGGAGAAACCCCCGGTCAGTCAGACAATTCCCCTCCTCGCTTCGGTGAAGAGAAGAATCATCCCTTCGCTGTCCACACCCGCACTAATCAGAGGGGTCAATCCTAGAATTGAAAAACTTTTCACTCCTTCACCCTCAGACCCGCTGTACATCAGGGGACATTCCATTCCGGATTCCCTGGTAGTAACCAACACAAGAAAGAGGGCAGGGGTACCACTTTCCACCAGTGAGGCACCACCTGACAAGGAGGGCAAGCGGTTATATGCCCTTGCAAAAAGAGTTACATCCTCGGCCGCCTTTTCGGCAAGAATTGCCAACAACAATTCTTTGCTCGCTAGCTATGCGGACGCGCAGTGGGCCAAACTGCGCAAAGACGCCGAAGAAGCGCCGGAACCATTACGTACACGCCTGCTTTCAACTATTGGCGAAGGAACCCAGGTCATCCAGAGTATTGTAAAGAGCTCTCTGGATGCGGCAGAAACTGCGGGACGTTCCCTAGTTCAGGGAATAGCCCTAAAACGACACGTATGGCTGCGCAACTCAGGGTTCAAACCGGAGACACAGGCGTCTTTAATAAATAAACCTGTTGAAGACTCAAACCTCTTCGGGAAAGCGGTGGATGAGGCTCTGGAGATGGCTAAAAAAGAGTTCAATACTAACAAAACTCTTGACCAAATGTCTAAGCCCTCTACCAGGCGTGGCTATGGCAACAAACGCTTTTTTCGTGGCCAACGCCAACAACAAAACCAGCAGCAACAGTACCCTGCCACCAATTTCCAGACCAATAGTGGCCAGTATGGCCAAAGAGGACAGCGCCGGGGCAAAGGAAGAGGGCGAGGGTCCACCCCCAGAGGTTCCCAAGCCCCTAACAACACCAAGTGACGCGAAGATTCGCGTCCCCTCCCATGCAACACCGGTCGGGGGCCGGATAACATCCTTTCTTCCAGCATGGGAGGGTATAACGTCAGACCGCTGGGTACTTTCCACCGTAGCCCACGGATACTGCATCGAATTCAACAGTTCCCCAACATACAAACCCCCGAGGGGACGACGCATGTCACCGGAACATCTTGCCATCCTTCTACAAGAAGTACAACAACTGCTGGAAAAAGGAGCCATAGAGGTCGTGCCTCTATCTCAGGTAACGGAAGGTATTTATTCAATGTACTTCCTTGTACCCAAAAAGGATCTAACCATGTGCCCTGTATTAGATCTGCGCCCAGCGAACAAGTTCATCAAACCCCAAACGTTTCGTATGGTGACCCTACAGGAAGTGATCCCACTGCTATCACAGGGAGATTACATGACAACATTGAACATGAAAGATGCATACTTTCATATTTTAATGTTGCCAGCGCACAGAAAATACCTCCGGTTCATGATAGAGGGCAAACACTACCAGTTCAGAGTGCTACCCTTCGCCATAGCATCAGCACCGAGGGTATTCACGAAGGTACTGGCAGTGGCAGCGGCCCACCTGCGCAGGTTGTCAATCCCAGTTTACCCTTACCTCGACGACTGGCTCATAACAGGGGATTCTTACGAAACATGCTTCTCCAATACCCAAAAGACTGTAGACCTTTTGTTCCAGTTGGGCTTCTCCATCAACGAAAAGAAGTCCAGCCTAGACCCCAGCCAAATCAAACAATTCCTAGGGGCTCTAATTCAAACAAAGGATGGCCTCATCTTCCCCTCCAAAGAGAGAGTCCAAAACATGTTGTTTCAAATCCCTCAATATGTGAACGGTCGAGAGGTGACGGTACGCAAAGCAATGCGCTTGCTAGGCATGATGGCGTCGTGTATTTATTTGGTACCTCACGCGCGCCTGCGCATGCGCCCAATGCAGGAGTGGCTCAACAGCCAGTGGTGTCAGGCCAGCGGACTATGGGACAACCTAGTGGTGGTCTCGCAGGCCTTAGTTCTCTCGCTACGGTGGTGGACAAAAGAAAACCTAGAAAAAGGGAAACCCTTTGCCACACCCGCGGCGGAAGCCACTCTAACCACAGACGCATCCCCCACAGGATGGGTGCTCACCTATCCCATCAAACTGCTCACGGAGAGTGGACTCCGAACGTAGCATCCAAACACATCAATCTTCTGGAGCTACTAGCGGTGTTCAAGGCGCTAAAAGCCCTCAAGGAACACCTACAAGGCAGGACAGTGATGGTCCTTACAGACAGCACCACAGCCATGTATTACATCAACAAGCAGGGGGGAACCCACTCTCCAGGACTGTCCAAACTGGCCCAAAACATATGGAAGTGGGCTCTCAAACAGAATATGTTCCTTCTGTCACATCATGTACCAGGGGAACTCAATCTGCTGGCAGACAAACTCAGCAGAGATTTCCCCCTGCCCGAAGAGTACGAATGGCGACTGCACGAAGACATCGTCTTCGACGTCTTCACGCAATGGGGGTTCCCAGAAATAGACCTGTTCGCAACCCTGGAGAACTCACAATGCCAAAGTTACGCCTCCAGGTACCCCCCGAACGAATCCAAGGGGAACGGTCTGTCGATTCAATGGTCAGGGAGATTTGTTTACGCTTTTCCGCCGACTCCCCTTCTCAACAAGGTAGTGCACAAGATGCACCAGGAACAAGTAACCATGATACTGGTGGCCCCAATGTGGGCCCGACAGCCATGGTTCGCTCACTTGATGGAGATGTCTCTGTCTCCCCCAGTGAAACTCCCCTGCCCGTACAACATGCTGTCACAAGACAGGGGCAGGACTCTGCATCCATGCCCCCAGAACATGAACTTAGCAGCCTGGCTCCTGAGATCATAGAATTTGGACATCTACAGCTCCCACAGAGATGCATGGACATCCTCAGGGAAGCCAGAAAACCTAACACTCGCCACTGCTATTCTAGCAAATGGAAGAGATTTGTCATTTGGTGCAGAGGAAAGAGCATAAACCCAATTGACTGCTCTCCCACACATATTATTCTATACCTGACCCATTTATTGGATTCAGGTCTAGTGTTCAATTCCATTAAAGTCCACCTAGCGGCACTTTCTGCATACACCACTTCCCAACTCAAAGTGTCGTGGTGGAAGATCCCTGTTATAAAGGCCTTCATGGAGGGAGTAAAGAGAATACACCCCCCGATAGCTGACCCAGCTCCCGGATGGGACCTTAACGTGGTACTTACCAAACTCATGGGCTCACCATTTGAACCCATGCACAAAGCATCTCTTAAAGACCTCACTCTTAAGGCTGCTTTTCTAATAGCTATCACCTCCATCAGGAGAGTAAGTGAACTACAGGCTCTTTCTGTTCTAGACCCCTTTGTTACAGTTCACAAAGATAAAGTGGTTCTACGCACTCACCCAAGGTTTGCTCCGAAATTCATCTCAAAATTCCACGTAAACCAGTCTATAGAACTACCAGCGTTCTTTCAAAATCCTTCCAACTTGGGAGAAAGGACTCTGCACACACTAGATGTCCGCAGGGCGGTCATGTTCTACATGGAAAGAACCAGACCACTGAGGAAGACTAATCAGTTCTTCGTCTCGGTGGCAGCAGGAAGAGAAGGGGATGCAGTTTCAAAGTCCACTATTTCTAGATGGATTGTTCAATGCATCACTCTCTGCTATACTCTTGCTAAGAGAGAACTGCCCTTTAGGCCAAGAGCACATTCTACTCGAGGCACGGGGGCGTCCATAGCATTCATTGCAAATGTTCCCCTTGAGTCCATCTGCAAAGCGGCTACCTGGAGTTCTGTGCACACCTTTACAAAACACTACTGTCTAGATGCACACTCTAGATCTGACTCCCAGGTGGGACAGGCAGTATTAAGACATCTTTTCTCTACTGTTCCTTCTCATAACCCACCGCCAACTCCGGGTACTGCTCGCTAGTCTATGCACAGCATGTGATTCTAAGCAGATTAACAAACATCAGAAGACAATGCATTACTTACCGTAAAAGCATTTCTGATGGTTGTATCTGCTTAGATTCACATGCGCCCACCCTTCCTCCCCGCTTGGATGGAAGGAACATAGACATCCTTTTTCTATATTTCTCTCTTTTCTGTACTCACTCACGTCTAGAAGGCTCCCTCAGGGCAGAAAAATACAAACAGAGGGACCTCGACGCGTGAGGGATTGTGGGTACAACACACGTCACTATAGGGATAGTGTTACAGACACGCCTTGTCGACGTCCCCTTTTCGACTACGAAAAACAAAATGCAATACTCCGCAGTGACCACTGGATGTCGGACCTATGCACAGCATGTGAATCTAAGCAGATACAACCATCAGAAATGCTTTTACGGTAAGTAATGCATTGTCATCTTGTCTTTGACACTTAAGGGATTAATTCTCAATTGCAATTTAGTTTTCCATCTAATTATACAATCCTAAAATTCTAGGAAATTATGCACAGTGCTTCTAAAGCTGAATGGAAAGAAACCATTCCTTTTATCAGTGTGCAGTTTCTTTTTTTAAAGGCTTCCGAGAAATACATTCTGTTTCAGAGGTGGCTTGCAATTACATCCATGTAGATAAAAATCAAAAGAAGCCTCCTAGTTTCTATCAATTAACCTGACCTTTGCGCTGCCCTCTGCTCTAAACCTGTGTGTCAATGTACCCAGGAAAATAATAAAGCTGTCGTATTTGCAAGATTTTCATGCGTAAAAAAAAAGGTCTGGTACCCACCTTATCTGGTGGCCTGGAGCCATGGCTTCTACTATGGCATTCCTGTCCGGTGTCCCACTGCTCAACATCTGTAGGGCAACCACGTGGAGGTCTCTTCATACCTTCTGTTAGGGAGTTGTTCTAAGTTCCATATATGTAGAACTTTATAAGACTCTCTCTACTTGGTGTGATGAATCCTGCGGATCCCTCACTAAAACCCTGCTTAGTCTCCTCCGACGTGGCCAGGGAAAGGCAGACACTACCTGATCCTGACCCTTGGGGTGTTGTACTGCAGGGGATCACTTGGGAGAAGACGAGGCCCAGGGTGGTGAGAGGATCCATTGGATGAAACATGGTATTTATCTCAAAAAGGGAAGGAGCTGCTTAAGATACTAAGACATGTAATGGCTTATTGTCGTTATGATGTGTTTGAGCCACACATTCAGTCTGTTGATGTGGGTAAAGCTGATGTGACATCTTTAAATATCCCAAGGAAGGAAAGACTTTGAGACTTCCAAGTTCAAACATCCCCCTTCCTCCAAGAGGTACAGTGATAGGAAACCTATAAATAACTGTTTAAATGAACTACCTTCTCCTTTTAAAATAACTCTTGTAACATTTCCTTCAATGCATTGGAGGGAAATAAGTCTACATTTAAATTTAGAAAGCTGACCTCTTTCTGTTGATTGGGACTGAGCACTGGGACGGTGAAGATGGCCCAAGAGCAATGTTGCAGGAGTGGTCAGCTTTTTAAGCATAATGACCCACACCTGAGGGAAGCAGAGAGGCTTAAAATGCCCCCTCAGGAGCAGGCCATTAGATGGAGTTGTGGCTGTAGTAGTCGCAGGAGCGGAGCAAGAGCATGTTGTTGGCAGTCGAGGTAGAAGATGGTGGAAAGAAGGGATACCAGGACTTTGACCAAGCAGATTCCAGCTGTATGTCCTGAAAGGGTCCTGTTCCCCCTAAATCTGAAGTGCAGAGGTTGTGCAGCAGCAGGAGTGAAGAAAGACTGCTTTTCCCCTAATTGCAGATAATGTGCAGCAAGAAGCGTGCCAGTGACCATGGCTGAGAGCTGGCATGCAGCCAAGGGACTCAGGAGCAAGAGGAGCTGCGTGACTGTGTGGCGGGGATGAAGACTCCTTCACAGAGGAAGGATGTGTGTCCAAAAAAAGCCAGAAGCATTGTAAGTCCTGCAACTCATGAAGGGAGCAAGACAGAAGCCAGTGAGTGCAACCAAGCATTTTGAACCCTTGCGCGAACAAAGGCAGGCAACTGTAGTGAAGCAGAATCACTCACATACGAGTGAAAGTAGAAATAAACTGGCCCTTGATTGTCGGACAATGGGAAGTTCCAAAAGTAGAACTCGCATGTGAACAAACGTCTTCCCTGGCACTCGCGTTCGAGTAGAACACTCTGAATCATGTTAATTCAATCTTAAACCCTCTGAAACAGATGAAAGACTGGCCGCGTATGCTTAAAAAGTAATGCTGAGGTAAAGGTTAATCAAATAGTCAATTGTGAAGCTATTAAAGTTGAAGTAATACTGAAGTTAAGTGACTGAACGTTGAATAGTCAGTTTAAGGGAACAAGCATTGCCCAAGCAAAGAGTGAAACAAATGTTTTTCCAAAGCATGGTGCAAGCATTGCCCTAGGCCAAGAAGGGTGCAAGCATTGCCAAAGCCAAGATTTGAGCAAGCATTGTCTTTAGCCAAAAGAGACTAACGGGCATATAAAGAAGATGCTTTCGTGGGCAGAAAGCAAAGAGGCGAATGCAAGATTGAAAAAAGGTGAAGCCTGCTGACTGTAAATGTTCCCTAAAAGTTGGTATAACTCACATTGCCAAAGCCCTAAGGAGGAAAAAACAGTTTTGGTTGTTGATGTGGCAAAGAGGTTGCCCTTTTTAGGGGCACTAAAGTGGATCTCTTCTTTTCTGATATAGTGTGCAAAGGTGCAAATTGCTGAATAGCAGTGTTAAATATTAATGTTGCAGAAAGACAAATGGCAAAGATTCTGCCCTTCTGAAAGGCGAATGTTTAGAGGAAGAGTGCCTTGCGTACATGAATGTGTTGAGGAACACTGATGTGAATATTGTCTTTTCTGGAAAGTTACTAAAAACCAAAAAGTTTTAGACTGTTGAAGCTGTGATAAAACATTTGGTAGTCAGTAGATATAAAACATTTGAAGCCCATTTGAATGTGTAACCCGGAATCATTATTGTCGATGATAAGAGAACTTCATATAGGGACCACAGTGAGAGTACGCCTTGATGAAAAGGGTCATTTGTCAGATTCAGTGTCAGCAGAAAGAGGGGTCAGACAGGGATGCTTGGGAGCCCCCATGTTCTTCTATCTATTCCTGGCAGACGTAGGGGAACATCTAGTGACGTCGGCTCTGGCCAGTCCGGAGTTAAATGGGAGGAATATATTCTGGCTGGCCTACGCCGACGACATCGTATAGAACCTCCATTGGGCTGCAAACACTGTTGAACGGGTTGGGCGAGTACGCCACCAAAATAGCTTAACAATAAATCCCAAAAAATCAAAGATCTTGGTATTTAAACACCCCAAAAAGAAGATACACTTCAAACACTGGAAGGACAAATAATTACAGCAAGTCGAAGACTTAATAAATCTGGTCCATAAGATCTATGCAAGCCCAGCAATATATAAAGTAGAACAGGACATCCTCACTAAATCGCTCTCATTAATCCCCTACCTGATAGAAATCTGGTTCAGATATTGTAAAATCTCCATTAAACAGATGATAAAATATTATTTTATTAAAATAGTTCCAATAGTATTGTATGGCTTAGAAGCTAAACCACAACTGTGGGAATTTAACTGGTCTAAATTGGAGGGTAGAATTTGGAAGGGGGCACTAAAATTACCACAAAGTACTCCAGGCTGGCACCTGCGATATGAACTTGGACTTAAATCCCTAGGCTGTTTGGTAGAATGGAAACTGCTCTCCCTCTATAGAGAGATTATAAATCCAAAAATTGGCTCTCTATATGAGGACAGGGATTAGAGTTAAGAGTGAAAACTGTGCTAGCCAAAATAGACAAAAGTTATGAAACACTGGTTGGCAACTCCCTAAAGATAAAACGGGAGTTGGAGCTAATGGACTGGATAGAAACTACTGCGAAAGTAAGATCGTCACGTCGACAGAATACATTACTGGTTATAGATAAAAAACTAGGCTCACTCCCACAATACCTAGATAAATTCCCAGATGAAAAGATTAGAAACAACTTTCTTAGGGCCAGGCTAAATATTCTTCCAACTGGGGAAATATTAGACATTCGGAAACAGGGGGAGCAAGCAATGACATATTGTGAGGGGTGTGTAGTGCCATCAGAATCAGTCCCTCAGACATCTATTAATGGAATGTGGAGGAACATGGGATAGAAGAGTTACAAAGCTAGGAAGATTTGTAGAAAGGGTTGAGTGGTTAACATCAGAGAATATGTGGTACAGAATATCGGGTCAGGAAGTTCAGCTGACAGCAGAGGTAGTAAACCTACTGAGTTCTCTACACCTCTTAGAGAAAGATAAAACATCACCAGGGCAGGGAGAAAAGGGTGGTACTCTAATTAAATGCAAGAAGCCTTCCAAGCCACAGGAGATTGAAATCCTAGGTATGGAGCCAACTTTTTATAAAGAACCAAAAGAGATAGAACGGAGACCCCAGTTATGGGGAAAAGTCCAGTTAGGGAAAAGAGGAAGTAATCTGTTACGCTCACCTGGCTCCCACAGAGGCGTCGATCAGAACTGGACAGCTGCAGTCTCCACCAGTGTGACGCGTAGGGCCGAGATGACGGACTGGACTGACCCACCTAGCTTCGTTTGCTTGGCCTGTAGGAATATTCTTCTGTAAATGGAGAAAGGGAATTAACCACCCTTGGGGTTGAGCGTAAATCCCCCCACCCCCGCTGTTCTCCCCACAGATCACCTTTGATGTCCCCTCTTATAGTCTCACCTGATGGCTTGAAAAGATGAGCTCTCCATCCTGCATTGAGCACAGGGGCGCGTTGATAACCAGTTGCTTCACTGGCTCGAAGGAATTGGTGAGTTCCAGAACAATATTGACTCTGAAAAGTAAGTAGTTCGTAAGAGTTCACACGCCTGACTTTCATTCTTGTCCGATTCCTTGCGGTTTGCAGCTTGACCCCAGCGAAGAGTTCCTTGTGGTAGCTGACGAAGGTCAGGTAAGGATTTGGCTTATCCTACACAGTTCAATAAAATAAGGCCAGAATGTAAACTGTGGCTTGCTCTCTTATTCACGTGTGGAGAGAAAATATGAAGTTCGGCGAATAATGCCTCCGGCGGTAAAATTAGGTAAGTCTATTGTGGTGAGAAGAGTTCACCTTGTTTGTCCCTTCGTCTCACCTTGTTGTCCTTTTGTTCCCCTTAGGGGCCGGGGTACAGCGAGGATGCAATGGAGACTGCGCCGACCCGTGAAGAAGAATAGTACCCCCGGTCGGTAATCGGGTAAATCTATGGGGGTAGTTACTATTGCCTCTGTTTATTCCCTTGGCTCACCTTTGCTGTTCTTGTGTTCCCCTTAGGTGCCAGAGTGCGGCGGGAACGTGCAGAAGGATGCGGTGGATCGTGAGGATGCTGCGAAGGCTGGTGAGTTCAGCGCGGCGCTGCAGCAGACGAGGCGGCATGCTTAAAATGCTTCTTTCTTCCAGCTCGAAGGCGCGGTGGATTCGGAATTCAGGTAAGGATCGAAGGTTTTGCTCTTATTCTAACCTCTTCTCCTTCTGTTCCTCCCTTTTTCTAGGAGCTGCAGACTCGAGGCGGGCGTGGCAGAAGCCTGGATGCAGGCTTGCAGACAGGGTGAGCGTTACGCTGCTGGATGCAGAATAACGCGAAACGTGTGCTGCTCTTCGGGAGTGGTTTAAATAGCCACCAAAGTGGTCCCAGGTAAGTATTCCTCCCCAGCCCCACCCGAGTAAAAAATAGTCCCCAGGTAAAATAGTCCCTTCCAAGCCTCATTTGGCTTGGAGCTCTGCAGCATGGTCTGCATCAGGTAAGTTCTACTCTATGAGCCTGGCGCCATAGGCGCCAGGACTGACTCTCCAAATGAGCCTGGCGCCATAGGCGCCAGGACCGCACCCAAACAGCCCCTAGCAGGGGCGTTTGGGCTTGATCAAGAAAACTTGATGCCTGCTTCCGGGGTTGCTGGAACTGGTCTGGTTCCCCAGAGTAGGCATCATGACAGTAATCACTCCCAAAATGGGAGCGGTTGGATCTCCGGCCGCCAAGGACATACCCAAGAATAGGGAAGGAGAGTCTAGACTTTTTGGTGTTTTATGGTTTTAATGGAAAATTAAATGTGAAGAATGTAATATTGTAATTTTGTATTGAATTGTAAAGGTTTGTTTCTGTTCGTAATAGGAGAATAAATCAAATACAATAAAAAAATAAAATAAAAAAAAAGAATGTATAACACACTGTGGGGCGTGTGAGTAGACCTGCAGGGTGAATTCTTACAGAAGGTAGCCTGATAGGAGGTTTATCAAGGTGGAAGCAATGGTGATGTGAAGTCATCCTGACAAAGATATAAACTGTGATTCACTTGAAACACTTGTGTATAGGCACGTTACAAATGCCATATCATATCATTCATAAAGCTAAAAAATGAGACTTGAATAATGCTACCAAGGGGATGCGTTTCTTTTACCTTGCCAGAAGTTTTGTTTCTTTGAATCTGACAAGAGACTGTATTTCTTCTATAAGATTTATAAGTTGTGGCAATGCATCATGACCCAGAACATCATCAATGCTATTTGATGAAGTGGAAATTATCACTTAAGAAAAGAAGAAGACATCTTTCTGTTGACTGAACATTGTTTAACAGAACTTTCTTTTGACAAAGTGAAGGAGTCAAGAACCGAGTTAGAACTTTGTTGCAAACCCGGATTTCCTTGTTTCTTTTTGTTGAATGTTTGAACTGAATCTGACCTAAAACCTGGGTAAGGGGAGTACACCCAGGTTACAAAGAAAGACTGTGAATACATTGGAAATACAACTGTTGATGTTTGTTGTGAATAGCCATATATTTACTTGTGTATTTTATGTTTAAGTGTGAGGGCCAGATATCCTTTGAGTTTTTCCTTTAGTTTTGATAGGCAGGGAAATCCTTGTCAGAGTAGGGATAGTGAGGAGTTTGATGAAATGTATGATTTAATAAAATCGCATATTTTGAGAAATCATCCAAAAGTTGTTCGCCTCACATTTCTGACCCCTCACATTGGGAATACATAACTCCAACTCCAACTTCTAGTATAAGCCTGTACCACTCAAGGTATGGGTGCATACATATGGTCCAAAGAAACAATTTAACTCTGGGAGTTATATAAAAATAATGGGTTTTTATATATATATATATATATATATATATATATATATATATATATATATATATATATATATATATATATATATATATATATATATATATATATATATATATAATTGCACATATATACACTGTGAAGGCATCATGAAGCAAGACACAGACAACAGACTTATTAACTTAAATGTTAGTATAGTAGAAGGCCTAACTTGCCCTATTGTAAGGTGGGATTTCCCTACCTGAGCGAAACTAAGGAAAGTCTGAGTCAAAGAGTTCAGTTTAAAAATCTTTGTCCCAAACCTATTCTTGCCCTCACAACTAAAGCGTAGCAATGTTTCGGGATGTTAATAACAAAAGAAATGGTGTTCAACTCAGTTCTGAGTTTCTCCCAGCTCCCGTTCCCCAAGTGCAAGAAATGTCCACAAAAGTCTCAAGATTACCTTTCTCACGTTCACGGCAATACAGAGGTCTTGAGGCTCCGTTCTAAAGACGACGCATGCAGTTCCTATAATCTCAGGGTTCCCTTCCCCAAGACTTTTAACCCTGCCACTTATACTTGGTTCAGTTGAAAGGTAGCCCAATTTACAGGGTACGCATAAAATACAGGTACCCCTAATCACGCTCACACCAGAGTAAATGCACCCCTCTAGGGAATTAAGGCCAAGAGTCTATCTTGCGAGGATAACAAACTTTAATCTGTACAAAGATGAGGATGGGGCAGAGGACTCTCTCCCCCCACCCCCCACTCCCCGACCAGCATTCTGTGGCTGGCTCCTGAAGTCTAATGCCAAGCAAGCACCTTTATATACTGTTTGACTTGGTCACTGGATACCGGCATAGCTCATCCAAAACTGTTTGTCTTCCTTAAAAGGGGTGCTGCAGTCACCCTTCTTGCATGGCCAGGTTACAACCTACTTAACATACTGCTGCCTCTGCAGGAATACATTGTAACCTTGTTTAGCATCATTTATTTTCTATATGCTAAACAGTTATATATAAACACACCTTCTCGCCATACTCTCAACACTTCACTCACTATTCTTATATTTTATCTGGTCCAGTAATTCTCCAAAAAAACCTTGTTTCCATAGTACTCTGTATGTCGTGCATTGAATCTTTTAGTCTCCATTGGCTTTTGATGGACAGGAAACAGCTGCTGAGTTACCTCGTGCTTTCTGCTAGAGCTAGCTGGGCCCCATGCAATGCATGTAGTCTATTTTTAGCACAGGCTGCATTCTTTTTGGCACAGAGGATTCTACTGTTTACCGTGCTTTGAGATTTTAAAACAACATAAAATAACATTCATAAGTGTATCCAGCTAATGGTTATTTGCACCTTGTATTTAAATACTATCTTCATTTTGTGACCCTCCTCCCCCCCTTGACTCTTGTAGTGCTTAGAAAACAGTTAACAGAAGTATTGCCTAATTCTAAAGCGCTTGGGAATGAAGAAAAGCACTACCTCCTTCCCAACATTCCCCCTTTCGTTACTTCTACAGTAACAAACTCATCCCCACCCGACATATCTACAACCCGATAAATATTAGTTTGAGTTTTGCTATTTATTGTATGGCAAGGTATTTTAGATTCTCCAATTGATACCATCATCTTGGCACTATTAGGAACTATATGAACACATCATCGAAGACCCAATAGGCATGTGCAGAAGAGAACCAAGAAGAACACAATCACAGGAACAAGTAGTTTTACTACTGCCCCCATCCATGACGGGACCCAATCAAAGGCAAGCGATAGCCAATCTGTGTTCTGAACTCCACCTTCTTTCTTCATTTGAACACCTAGGTTGTGCACCGCCTTGATGACGTGGGATAGTGACCCATTTTCAGCATCCTCCGGGGGTATAAGAGTGCAGCAGCTGCTTGTTACCAGGAGCCAAAGAAGATAGTATCTGCTGAGCTAAAAGTCTGATATTTGTCAGGTATTCCTCTTAGCAGTGCGGAACAGTCTTTTGAGACACTTTGGGCCTCATTACACGGTAGGCGGTAAGGGTTTATCAGTACCGGTATTTTACCAGTACCGGTAAACCCTTACCGCCTTCCTACGAGGTCCCTTTGCGGGTTGGTGAATTTAACGCCTGCTTTTTGCTGGCGTTAAAAACCAACCCGCAAAGGGACCAGGGAGCTAATTACGGTACCACAATTTGCAGCACCTTAATTAGCGCCTTCCCCATTCCCATAGAGCCCTATTGGGCAAAAATGGGACTGGGGAAGGGCAATGGGGGAAAGGGGAATTACCGCCCCGCCAACCTTGGAATAGGGCGGTAATTCCCCTTTCCACCAAGGTGGTGCCGGTTTTTTACCGGCATGGACCAAGGTGCTAATAGCTAATAGTACCTTGGTCCACCGCCATCCGTGTAATGAGGCCCTTTGATCTCTTCTTTCTTCCCCACTGTTGAAATCGTCCTTTTTTGGCAGCAGACCAAATTCTTGTGTGTTCTGCAAGCTTCTTTCTGCTTCTTTAGGTGCTAGAGTGGCTGTTGGCACCTCGACAGGCATGTCTTCTCCCTTCAGATGTTCTTCCAGGATTACTAGTAGCATTGAGTGCAGGATGGCCAGTGAACGCTTGCCCCTCCATCAGAGTGTGAGGTGCAAGTAGGCTTGTTGGCCACAAACCCAGTAGTAATTCATCACCGCTGCTGTACCTTTTCGTCATACCAGGGATCACAAGAGTGTGGTTGCACTGTGCGTTTACACCACCAGGAACTGTTCCTTCATTGCGTCTATGGCTCGATGTGTTTGCACTGGCTTCTTCGTTGTTGCAATCCTTGTCAGCCTTGTGATGTGTTGGGACCATATTTGCACACACATAGTCTCTATTTGGGATATTGCTTCTCCACTGTTCTCGATCAGCCCATCTGCCAGGCACATCACTGTGGTGCCCTGCCATTTGTCATTGTCATTTGAGTAACTTCCCAAGGAAAAATATGGTACTTGTAGACACTGGCAGTATTTTGTGTTGTCATCGCACAATGCTGGGTACAGATCAATGCTCCTCAACTGCACGCTGTGTGCCTGGAGTGTGCCCATTATCCCCTGCAAGATGTACCAAGCATTGTGCCTTTGTAATTGGGACTGGATGTGGAACTAAAACCTTAAGAGCCCCTGATGTGTGCAGGATAAGTGCACACACGAAACAGCCTTCTTTGATTTTCTTCCTGCAATGCGCATATCAGAGTACCAGCTATTCAATGTTTCTACATTCTGGATGTCAGAAATAGTGTCAAAGCCCAACCCCTTATATAAATTATACGTCATTCATACTTCCCGTTTCATTCGTGTAAGAAAACTTGTAGGTATTGCCGGTAAAAAGTGCGCCATTTTGTATTTCCTTTCTTATAGACATTAATTTTAGCATTTTTTGTTTTCTTCCCCAACTGTCCATCACCTCCTTTATAATGGCCACCCATAAAACAGACATACCTTCATCCACTCCAACAACCACGACCAGTGTCACACAAAACAACTATATTTCTACAATACATAAAATCTTTATTATCATTATCCCTACATAACATAGAGGTCGGTCAGCCATCTTTGCTTATTCCTGGAGAGGAGACGAAAGAGGGAGAGAAAGAGAGAGAAGGGAGGGAGGGGGGGGAGAGAGAGAGGGAGAGGGGGAGGGAGGGAAAGAGACCATTTTCCCACAAGGGCAGCCCAGGCTCTGGACCTTAAAAAAAAAATGGAAAAATAAAAAATAATTGAAAACAATGGGAAAAAAATCAAAAAGAAAAAAATTAAAAATTAAAAAAAAGAAAAAATCCAGATATTTCCAGCTTAGAGCGGAGCCAAAGGAACCACCCTACCTAGGGTGAAGACATAACGTGCCAAATTAAGGGGTTGAGAGATGAGTTAAAGGACATATGGATAGGCAAAGCACTAACGCAACTCAAATTCCTTAAGCAAAAATTCTTTGAGAAAGGGGACAAAGGCCACACAATGCCTGCCAACCGCTACAAAAGCAAAGAGCTGACAGGGTAGTGCATAAAAACAACAACGAATCCGGCTCCCCTCTCACCTGCCCATGGGAAATAGTCAACCGCTTTTCAAGGTTCTACTCAGCTATACAAAGCAGGAGAGGACGCCCCTCCACACTCGAGGGTTATTTGGCCGCCGTCCGGCGATTGCTAGGGAGCACTTTGATATGTTGAATGCCCCGATCCTTGTCCGAGTCCTTGGAGAAATTCAAGGAGTCGAAAATGGCTGCTAAATCTTTGGGCCTATCGGATCAGGCGGCCAGGTCTGCCTTCAGCTTCGCCTCCAGGGGCAGGGGCTACAGACGTTATGTGCCCTATGGCAGGAAGGCGCATCTCACGCAAGCCAGGCAAGTGCAGAGACACTTCTCACGTCCCGAAAGGGGAAGAGGGCCTCTAGAGGCCAACAAGCATCAGCGGCAGGGTTACTCGCATCCTCTAAGCTGCTTTGATGTCTCCTCCCACGATGCACTGGTTGGTGGACGGTTGGCAAGGCATTGGCCCCAACGGCAGGAAACAACTCCCAACGCCTGGGCCCAGCAGTTGATTCAGTTGGGTTATTGTGTGCCTTTCCTGAAGAGGCCTCCAGGCAGACCTCCACCTCCCGCGATCCAACTGGGACAGGCGCTCCAGGAAGAACTGAGAGCCCTGTTGTCGAAGGGTGCCATGGAAGAGGTACCTCCCGATCAGAGAGGGTTGGGTTGGTATTCCCGTTACTTCCTGGTGCCCAAGAAGGGAGGAGGTCTCCATCCCATCCTGAACCTCAGGGCCTTGAACAAGTTCCTGAGGAAGGACAAATTCAGGATGGTTGAGTTGAGACAGATTCTCCACGCTCTCGAACTCAAGGACTGGATGGTGTCGATAGACCTACAGGACGCTTAGTTCCATGTGCAGATACACCAAAAGCACAGGAAGTTCCTAAGGTTCCTCATTGGTGACAAGCACCATCAGTTCAAAGGGCTTCCCTTTGGGTTGACCTCCGCGCCAAGGGTGTTCACCAAGCGCATGGCAGTAGTTGCGGCTCACCTCAGGAGATCGGGGTCAATGTATTTCCGTACCCCAACGACTGGCTGATCCGAGGGAAGTCAGTGGGGCAAGTCTTGTCTCATCTGGAAGAGACCTGCCTACTACTGCACGGACTGGGATTCTCCCTCAACTTGAAGAAGTCCCATCAGATGCCAATCCAGCAGCTCCAGTTCATCAGAGCGGTCCTAGACACCCGGGTAGGCAAGGCTTTTCCTCCCAAGGAGAGAGTCAGTAACATCGCCCAGATGGTGCAGTTGTCAGTATCATCGCCCAGATGGTGCAGTTGTCAGTAACATCGCCCAGATGGTGCAGTTGTTTCAGAACCATGCCACTCTTCCAGCGGCTTCCTTCCTCCAACTATTGGGTCTCAGGGCCTCCTGTATTTTTCTAGTGCCAGAGGCCAGGCTACATCGCCTTTCGATGACCAGCCAGGTAGTCTGCAGACTCGGCTGGTGGAACACCCACAGCAATCTATTGGTGGGGGAACCCTTCTGGCCACCTTGGGCCCAGGACCGAGTGGTCACGGATGTGTCCCTGAAGGGTTCGAGCGCCCACTGAGAGGAATTGCAGATGAGCGGTCTCTGGTCTTCATCAGAAGCCAAGTGGCATATCAACAGGTTGAAGTTGCGGGCCATCAGGTGAACCCTGAGGTCCTTTGGCCCGTCTCACAAAGGGAAGCATGTCCTTGTCCTAACAGACAACACATTGGCCATGCAGTACCTCAACAAGCAGGGTGGCGTGTACTCTCGCCCACTCTGCACAGAGATAATTCAGCTGTGGTTCTGGTAGTGAGAGGAGAACCAAATCTCAGTCTCGGCAGTTCAACTTGTGGGGACAGAGAACACCTTGGCGGATGCTCTGAGCAAACTGAGCACGGTCTCAGACAAGTGGGAAGTGTGTCCGGAAGTCCTAGAGGAGGTCTTCACTCTCTGGGGTACCCCTGCAATGGACCTGTTTGCCACAGAGTCCAACAGGAAGTGCGCACAGTTTTGCTGGAGGGAATTCCCTGCGAACGGTCCACTAGGGGACACATTTCTGGTGGATTGGACCTTCCTTCTCCATTACGCCTTCCCTCTGATTCCCGTCATTCCTTGGGTTCTTAAAAGGTTGAAGTGATTTTGAGTGTCCATGATCCTGATCGCACCGGATTTTGCGATGAGAACTTGGTATTCCGATCTCCTGGATCTGACCATCTAGCCACCTCACCAGTTGCCTCGGTGTCCGGATCTCCTCGCACAGTTGGAGGGTCGGGTGCTCCACCTAATCCTGGATTCCCTCAAACAGAGGTATTGCTGGCTGCACGCAGACCACCTATTAGATCTCTGTATGCGTGCAGTTGTAGAAGATTTGAGGCGTGCTGCAGGGAATGCGAGAGTGACACTATCGCCTGCCCCACCACCACTGTGATGGAGTTCCTTCTGTCACTGGTCTCTTCAAGCCTTCAGGTTGCCACAGTCAAAGGGTATTTGGCGGCCCTGTCCGTGTTCAAGAGATCCCCAAACCAAGGTTCATTTTTCACTATTCAGGTCATGGCCCAGTTCCTGAAGGGCCTTCTCAACAAGGTTCCACCAACCCCCTTTGTTGTCCCAGATTGGGATCTTAATCTGGTTTTGACCTTTTTGATGGTGGATCCATTTGAGCTTATGCATTCATGTTCTTTGCGGCTGTTGTCCCTTAAAACAGCCTTTTTGGTCACGATTACGTCTGCCAGGCGGGTTAGTGAACTGCAAGCCTTGTGCTGCAAACCTCCATTCCTGAAGTTCTTTCCTAAGAAAGTTTCTCTTAAAGTCAGGCCTGCGTTCCTTCCTAAGGTGTTTACAGAATTTCATCTGTCCCAGTCTATTGACGGTCTTCGCTGGTGCCTGGCAATGTTTCAGTGGGAGTTCCCCTTCACCCGACCGGAGCCTACTTTGGTGGTGATGACGGACTCCTCTCTTTCGGGCTGGGGTGCTACTCTGGAGGGCTATGCGATTCATGGAGCATGGTCCAGGTGGGAAGCCCTCCTACATATCAATCTGCTTTATCTTAGGGCAGTGCGCCTGGCCCTCAAGGCATGTTTGCCCCTATTCAGGGACAAGTCGGTTCTGGTCGGGACAGAAAATTCTACTATGCAGATTTGTCTGAACAAGCAGGGTGGCACCTGTTTGCCCCTCTTCTGCATGGAGGTGGTTTTGATCTGGGAATGGGCCATTACAGAGGGAATTTGGATTTCGGCATCCCACCTGCTGGGGGAAAGCAATGCAGAAGCAGAGTTGCTTGGGGTTCAACACCTACATGTGGGAGTTGCACAACGATTCCTTGTTGCCCCTGTTCCAGCATTGGGGGTTTGTGGACCTGTATTTGTTTGCATCTCCCCTGAGCTCCAAGTGCCCCCAGTTTGCCTCATAGGCACGTTGGGGTCCGGGATCACTGGGAGATGCCTTCCGGATCTTTTGGCGCAGCCACAGGTGTTATACGTTCCTCCCACCCCTCTGCTCCGACTGACCTCTGCCATTTCCGGGCTTCTGTGGGCTGCAGCCTCATCTTGGTTGCCCCCCACTGGCCTTCGAGACAGTGTTTTTCAGATCTGCTGCAGTTGTGCTCCCGGTGTCCAGTCCATCTTCCGATCCCCAGCAGGGATTTCCTGACACAGCAGTGGAACATCCAAAACCGGCTAAACTGGCCCATGCGGCCTAGTTACTGATCAGCTGAGGCTTCAGTGTGCTCAATATTCGGATAACAACTGGGACATCATTCAGCAGGCCATGGGGCCCTCGACTCGGTCCCAGTATAAGAGGAAATGGACTAGATTCTGCCATTGGGCTCGAGACAATGGTCTGGACCCTGTCCCCCGTCCTCTGGATGAGGTACTGCCTTTTCAGTACACCTGTCTCGCTCTGGAGTTCAGTTGGACCTGCTGCACATATTTGGCCGACTTTGGGGCTTGCAAGAATTGCCCTGAGCATGTGTTTTTGGCAGCTAACCCAGTGATTAAGTGCCACCTTAAAGGGTTGTCTAGGCTTTTTTCTCTGGTGCTTAGGCCCCAACTGGTCTTGGACCTCAATGTGGTTATTGCCGCTTTGCAACACAAGCCTTTCAAGCCGATGGTGATGCTAAAACCTGTTTTATTGGTTGCTCTCACTTCTCTGCACAGGGTTAGTGAGCTGCAGGCTTTTTCGTGTGAGCCCTTCACCACGATTTACAACAACAAGGTAATCTTGCGTACTCAACCAAACTTCTTGCCCGAGGTGGTCTCTCTGTTCCATCTGAATCAAGAGATCTGCCTGCCAGTGTTCTTCCCAAACCCACAATCTGAGGCAGAGGGGGGGCCCTACGTTCCTTGGACCTCAAGAGGTTTCTCAAGTTTTCTCTCTCCTCTCTCAGCTCTCAGGCTTCCAAGGCTTCCAAAGCCCGTTGGATGGTTCAGGCCATTTCGGAGGCGTACACGGCTAAGGGGATTCATGCCCATGCGGTCAGAGCTAAGGCCACAGCCGTTGCGTTTCAGAGACATGCTTCTTGGGATGACATCAGCAAGGTGGCTACTTTAGCCACTCTGTGGCCTTCTGTAGGTACTACTCGCTAGACACCAGCCCCAGGCGCGATGCAGAGTTTGGTCAGGCTGTTCTAACAAACCTTTTCGCTTCTTCATAGATATGAGGCAGGTTGTCACAGCTCACCCTATGTTCTTGTTCAGTGGAATCGCCCACAAGGATGGAGGAAAGGGAATGGGGACATATGAGTAATTAAAGTTACTCACCCTAGTTACTAGTGTACTCCTAGTCCCTAGCCCCCTTTCCTCTATACATCTCACTCACCTTTCCCCAGTAGTACAAGGGCTAATATGTACTAAGAGTAGCTAAGTATCTAAGCGTCCGATGTGCTCAAAGGGGACTGAGGTGAAGTGCCAGAGGTTGGGGCCTCGGCGGGGTGCTCCCATTCCCGAGGCCGCGCCCCCGCGCTATACTAAATTTAAAGGGGAAGCTGAACTTTTTTGCTGCCCAAGGTTCTGGTACCGTCCCCATGTTGAAGGACACCAACAAGGATGGAGGAAAGGACACTATGGACTAGTAGTACTCCAGTCACTACAGTGAGTAATTTTAATTTGTAACATAAGTGGGAACTCGACTCCAATACACTCAAATAGATTTGTGCAACTTGGGGCCACACTGGATATGTTTGCAAAAGCAGAAAATAAAAAAATCCAAAACTTTTATTTATTTGTGATAGGGTTTAAAAGTTAAACCTTACACAAAATCACATCATTTACACAAAATTCAAGAAAGAAAAGCAAAATTCACAATTAAAACTACATAAAATCAGTAACATACAATCACAATATCGCATTACCTAAAACATAACTCACATATTTAAAAGATTATATCAATGTACACATTAAATATTGTATGTCTGCAATACTTCAAAAAGTGTAAGTAAGAATCTATAAAGTGCTATTGTGAGTGCAATGCTTCCCCCTTTAATCATTCTCTACCAAAGTGACTCACTAACATATTCAAATTGATCATACACAAAGGTGCTAAAATACATTTGTCTAATTTGGCCCATTTGAGGGCAATATAATGTTAGATGTTTAAGCATCTCAAGATGGACCATACTCCAGCATAATCTACAACATCTGTGTTCTTTATCCAGACCAATTCTAGGTCTGACACAATGTAGTGTCGGTAGTAGGTTCAGCTTAAATCTCAAATAAATAGTACGAACCATACTAAATGTAAACATATAAATATATTTAGACAAATGATCACGTTTCCTTGTATTTTTGTAATATTCTGCCAGTAACTTGTATTTACTTAGTTGGTCATTGGTGGCACTCCAATCAAATGCTTAAAACATTTTTTTTAATTTGATTGTATTTTCAATCAATTACATTAAATCAGACTCCCAACAGATTTAATAAGTTAATTATAAAAAACTAAAATCAGTAAGCAACAGAATAGTATTCCCCATAAGAGCCTTATTGAATTATATATGCAACGACTTAGAGGGTCAAGAATGTTCAAATAGAGATTACATTTCTTCCACATTACTACTGATGCGAGAGAAATAAGACCAACTTGTGCCTTAAAGCACAGTTTGGGAGAGAGCAGGCAAGTCCCAAAACTCTCTTCAAACTAGCCCCTGGACAGATTTGAGGAATATTCCCAGATCTGACAAAACTGTCACAAGTTTGTAGGTTATGGCTGGAACTATATCAGCCATATAACACTTCAGAACTGGAATAAAATGAACGTACTCCGTCTTTTATAAACTCGTTTCAGTTTAGCAATGAGTGGTTGTAGCCTACTTGTCTGGTCCTGTTTTATTCCGAGTTATTGCCAGAAATCTTAAAGCCAAGGTATCGTATAGTGTGAACTCTTTTAAGATTCGCACAGCCAACCCTCCAATTGATCATTTTGAGTTTCCTTGTTGCTGAGAAGACTATAATTTTAGAATTCCTCCCATTGATAGCCACATTGCTGTCAGCTGCATAGTCGGCAAACTTGGATAGCTTCCTCTGTAATCCAACCGGAGTGAGATCAAAGAAGATCAAATCGTCAGTGAACGCTAACCAATGTAGCCTCGCAGTTCCCAATCTCACAGTATAGGCATTTACTGAGTCGCGTAGATCCCCAATGTATAAATTAAAGAGAAGGGGGCAAGGACTTGCCTCAACTCTACAAACATCTCAATAGGTCTAGACAGAACACCCTCCTTTATCAGCCTGATCTTAACAAATGTATTTTGATGGAATAAAGATAAAACGTTCACCAAGACATCAGGTATTACTTTACCTAATAATTTAAGCCATCATTTATGGTGATTAACTCGATTGAAGGCACATGACATGTCCATAGACACCAGGTACACAGATCCTTGAAGACCCCTTACAAACAGCAGCCTTAATATGGACCAATATTGATCCATTTAAAGTAGTACCAACTGATTTGCGAAATCCCACTTGGCACTTGCTCCAATAATTAAGCTTATCTACCCATTCCTCAAGTTGTTTTAGTAGCAGCGATGCAAAGATTGTACTTGGTGCGTCTAATATCAATATCGGGCGATAATTAGATGGTCGCGAGTGGAGTGAGAAACCTGAAGGTGTCTCCCTGTCTAAGCTTCGATGATCCATTATCCAGGTGGCCAGGAAACGGCCATCGCTATTGGATCCAGTTCTTGGGGGTGGACCAGTGAGGGAGGATCACCTGGTGGTGGGGTTCTCTGGGGATGGGAATGGGACACTGATGGGTGAGACGTGGTATCCCCCCTCCTTTTCACACCTTTTCCCCATTCTCTCACGTAGGACAGTCAAAACCACTGCCCCGCCCCCTTTTCCAACACAAACACTTTCGCACAACACAAAGGACAACGGACTAACACCAGAGCCAAATACCTGACATGTCCCAATACAAGGGTCAGGCAAAGTCAAGCAATTAATCAGAATCACACACACCTGATATCCCCTCAGGGATAAAAGATGGAGCCAGAGAGCACAGTACGAGCATGGCAGACAGCAAAACGAGATGGCTAATCAGGCGCTGCAGTTCAAGAGAAGGCGAAAGGCGGCAGGAATCAAGAGGGTGGCGAGGAGAGATTGACCTTGCCCTTTTCGCCCAAGACCGCAAACAATAGCACAAGTATCTTGCAGCAGATTTCAACGGTACACGGGGCAAGCCTATGCCGATAAGCATGATCGAGGGAAGCTGCTGCAACCTTGGTACCGGCCTTGACTCCAGAGAAGCCAAAAGCCAAGCGGCCCATCACAGCCAGTGAGTCGAGGGGAGAACCGAAAAGAACCGGGCTGTGTTAATTGAGGATCCGCAGTGGCAGGTTTGAACCAAGTTCAATGAACTGTAAGAAGTGTTAAGGGGAGACCAACTACAGAGGGAAAATCGGCACCATGTGGGTGCTAACCCGAGAGATTGATCGATTCCCCATCGGAGAGAAACTAGAAATACCAGAAGGCGTAGGAGGGCCCCCGAAAGAGGTCAAAGTGGTCATACAGGAGGTCTAGTAAAATCCCTGTACAATCGAACAACTTTGATCTATGAGCTATGTGAAAGCAAGGTACGTGAATCCACCAACACTGGAGAGTAAAGTGAATTGAATTTAGCAATAGTGAACCCAACCGAGAGATGCTAACGAAGAGGGGAGCAAGTCTAAAGTCCCAAGTACTGGCATTCAAGAGGGGTCCGAGCCCGACCGAGGGAGATCCAGGGGTGAAGCCATCACCCAAAGTTCAATAAGAAAAGAACTGATATTGTGGAATACGATATGTGAAGGGTCAGCGTCCAGAAGAGGGGGGGGGACCCAGGGGTGAATGAGAATCCTCACCCTAAAGTGAAAGCAGGAAGCAAACATTCATTTGTTGAAGGAACATTTTGTTTGAACTTGTATTTTGGAGCCTGTCATCTAGTGCTGGAAAAGATCGAGAGTGTGCTGTGCTCCACGATCCCACCTTACACCGTGCTCAAAGCGTGGGCAAGTGAGACCCAGGCTACCGCATCCTGTCATATTATTTGAGAACACTTCTTTCTTTTCTTGAGAACTATCCCACACTCTTTTGTTTGTATTAGTTGTAAGGTTTGGCAATAGGTTTCTTAGTGTAGGCCCTTTTTATTTGACACAACGCCACTACGACTGCCTGATTTTTCATTTGATGGTTGTTGTATGTTCCCATCTTAGATTTAGGTCTAGATTAGGCATTTTTCCAAGCAGCATACTGCATTCTTTGTTAAATAAACACCCTTGAACTGTGATTATTTGTGTCTGTCTTACTTGTTGCCACCATGAGTTCCTTACAGTGGTCGCCCTTTTTTAAAATGGGTATTATGTGGGTCAGGTTGGTGGAAGCACTTTAGTATGTGTAATTTCCCTAAACAGTTAGCAAAGAATTTTAGCCCACAAGCCAGGGGCAGTCTTCAGTGTTAAGAGGAGCAAGAAGGTTGGGACTAACAGATCTAGATGGCTTAATATTGTGAATAATCTTTCTAATAGTTGGAACATCCAATCTGTATTAAATAAATAGTTCCAGGGTTTCATTAGATATTTCATCAGCAGTTCAGTCAGACAATTTGCCATACGTCTGCTTGTAATAAGAGACCCATATATTCTCTTCTATAACACAAACACCTGACAGTGTCTATTTGTAGGACAGAATTGGTAAATTTCCAGAATCTGTTTGAGCTATGACCTCCAAGGTAACATAAGGTCTTTTGACTGTCGTCGTAAATAAACTGGAGCCTAAGTCTCTTCATAAGGTTTCTATATCTCTTACAGATTTGCTTTTTGGCATTCCAAAAGTTAAAGAATCAAGTGATTACCTGACCAAGTTCCTGATCAGAGCACGAGTCTTTCTCTTTCTTAGCTGCTGCTATCCTATGGTTAAAATATGGGAAGAGGTTCTTGGAACGTGACTGATAGCTTTGCCAGCATAACATTCCAAAAACTCGGCCACTGTACGATTTGGATTTGACCCCAAATAGACCCAAAGGGTTGTCAAAATAGTTTTCATTAAGACGCTCATTCAATACCTGAGTAAATCTCTCAAGTAAGTGTCAATTCCAATTGATGCCGCAACCCCTTTTGTTGATTTCAAGAAAGGCCAAAGCAAAAAATGCCTCCAATAATTTAACTGTGATCATAATGGCGAATTTGATCACAGAATGGTCATTATAGCTCCCCTTCTCAATAAACAGACAGGAACAGTTGGCTAGCAAACTACCTGAAACAAACACATGGGCTATCCAGGAAGCTACCATCCTCCTAGTCCACATATAAACAGTTCCCAATGCATCCAGATCGTTAGGAACCAAAAGTTGAAAATTTCATCTTTCCACATATTCTCTCCACAATTCGCCACTATCAACTCCATAAACCATTCTAAAACATGTATTGTCCTTAATCCATAGTTCTTTAATTAAATCATCTGCACAAGAAAAATTGAAATCCCCACATAAAATAATGTTATGGGAATGCCCATTCCCCAACCAAGATCGCAATACAATGTCAATAGCTTTGTGTATATCATCAATTTTACATTTTGCTGGGTTGCAGTATAGGTCGATTAGCAGCATATATTCTTCCCTATTATCAAATTCCAGTCATAACGCTAATATTCCTTCATTAGATGTATTTATTATATGTGGCAATGCTTTAATATTAATGGCTACCACTGTGGCCAAGGCCAGCCACTAACACCTCTTTTCACCTCTTTTGGCAAGGTAGGATAACCTTCCAGGTTGAGAGGGGTTAGCGCCATGGTCTCCTGCAATAGCAAAATGTCAATACCCACACAAACCGAGGTTTCACTTGTTGCCTTAACTGTGTTGCTAAAGCCACAACTGTTCCACTACAGAAATCTCTCAAGATTCTTTACTAAAGGCAGCTTTTAAGGCCCCTTAAGTTCTGTGTTTACTGATTGCTTCCACTAGCTAGCACCAATCTTGTTGTATATTGTGCCCGCACCCGTGGAAGTTTGGGGCATTCAAGATTTTGTTCCCTTATCCAAGCAATCGAGACCCAGACTGTTTAGACACTTTGCCTTCAATCTTAGTGGTTGACAAAAAAAGACAAAATATGTACATGGTCCTTTAACCTATGGATATCAAACTTCATTGACCAAAGAATGTATATCTGGGCACAGACTAATCGTGCTGCCAGATGCAAATAAAAGTGGGCATCCAATCTGTCTCCATCGTTGTCTGGTATTTCGATAAGATCAATGTCACCAGAATATATTAGGCAAAGAGCGGGAGTTTTTGAGAAAATATGCAACAGTTTAGAGCGATTGAAGTAGACATTCCCATTTATCTCCGCTATGTTCTCAAAAACAATAAGTCTTTTGTCCTGGTCTCCTTGATCTTGCAGTGTTCGCAATGGCACAATATAACGCGAGAAAGGTGGCTTGCCCTCTGCCCTTGGATGGATGCAACATCCAGGCCCTGCTGGGTTGGCCGGTCTCTTTGAATCACAATTCTCGACACTTTGAGGCCTTTCTCTGGGGGTCCACCTCATGATAGACAGGAAAGCCACCTCATTAGTCTCTTCAGAGATTAAAAAAAAAAGTGGTTATCTTCTCCTGGGAGAATTCAAATTAGACCTTTTTTTCTTAAGATTCTTAGATTTAATCGTAGATTCCCTTGGCTCAACTACCTCCACCTGATGCTGCTGTCACAGGTTTCCCCCTTTCTCACCGGTTTTCACTGCTTGATGGATTCCGTTGTAGAAGTTTTCTTCCTTATGGTTCGGGTCTTGTACAAGCCCGCTCGGCCGTCTTCGGCTTCCAGTGTTCGTTCAACTTTTTGTCCGGGATCGATAGTAAACTCCAGGAAATCCATGAAAAAATAAGGGGAAGAAGCACTCGGAGGCGGGTGCACGGATTCCGGGAGAAGGCTAGAATGGAGCAAGGGTCCGGGAACCAGGAAAGCAACAAAGTTCTGTGAAAGCGAACTACGGAGCCCACGTCTAGCCACAGCTAACAGTAGCGTAGAGACGCACAGAAGCACTGGGGTTTGACTATTTTATCGAGCGTGCTGCAATGATCGTGAAGGCTGGTAGGCAGCGTTCAGTGTTTGCGGCCATGTTGGTAGTACAACAGAGTGCAAACCCCGACGTGACAGGGACCAGGAGGCCCAGAAGGGGCATGTCCAATGGGTCATGATGGCATGCCTCCTCCGGAAACCCGTCCCGCCAGGTTTGCCCGGGTGTATGAGATGGAGCCTTCGGAGTAACCTGGGGATATTCAAATTGGAGTCGGGTTCCCAAGTGCGTTCACTTGGTGGATATCCTTTCCATTCCTCCAGGTACTGGAGCTAACCACGTTTATATCTGTAGTCACATATTCGGGAGACTTCATATTCCAGTTGGTCATTGACAAGGACTGGGCTAGGTCTGAGGTTAGTCCGAGAGGTCTGGCTTTATTAGAGAAGTATGAAAAACTGGGTGGATCTTCCAGGAATCTGGCAATTTGAGGCGGAAGGCCAATGGTTAGATGATTTCTTTTATAGGAAAAGGTCCACAATATCGGGGAGCCAGTTTATTTGGCCGTAGATGTCGAGGCAGTAGTTTCAAGGATAACCATACTTTATCGCCTATTGCATAGGAGGGCCCTGGTCTTCTCTTTGAGTCTGCATAATGTTTGGTCTGATTTCGGGCTCTTTCTAGCTGTTCTTTGGCTTCTCTTTGTACATTGATAAGTGTTTCAATCCAGGAATCGACTGTAGGAACCGGTGTAGGATGGGGGAGGACAGAAGGTAGAACCGAAGGGTGGAACCCCTGGCTACAGAAAAAAGGGCTGGTTTTAACAGCCGAGTGATCCGAGTTATTAGAGGCGAATTCAGCCACAGGTATTAAAAGGGACCAATCATCCTGGACCTTGGTAGCAAAACATAGAAGATATTGTTCTAAGGTTTGATTCACACGTTCAGTAGCTCTGTTGGTTTGGGGATGATAGCATGAGGCGAGAGCACGTTGAATTCCTAGTATTCGACATAGGTGTTTTCAAAACTGAGAAATGCATTGGGGTCCTCTGTCCGATATTATCTTGGAAGGGAGATCATGAAGCCGGAATATGTGTTCCAGGAAAATTCCAGCAAGTTCTGATGAGGATGGTAGTTTATAAAGGGGTGTAAAATGAGCCAAATGAGTGAACAAGTCAATGGTGTCCATGATAGTCGTGTATCCCCTGGAAGGTGGCAATTCCACAATGAAGTCTGTAGCGATAAATTCCCAGGGCCTTGTTGGTAGTGTAGGCTGCAGTAGGAGACCCGCCGGTCTCTTGTTATCATGTTTGTTCTGACTACAGACAGAACAGGCTTGGACGTACAGCTTCACGTCAGTCTTCATTCTAGGCCACCAGAATTGCCTTTGTATGAGACAGAGGGTATTGGTAATACCACGATGTCCATAGTGAAGTGTATTGTGGCAAAGGTTTATTATCCTTTGTTGTAGTTTCTGTGTGGGAATGACTAAAGCATTGTCTTTGAACAAATATCCATCCTTGGTTTTCAGATCCCATTGATTCTTCCTTGAAATGTTCTTCCAAAGTTCAGAGGACTGGGTTTGTAAGCGAATTTCTTCCAGGAGGCTGATTGCGTGAGCTACAAATATCATATGGGGAAACATTTTAGGGAATGTCCGGTCCTCAGGAGGTTCGTCATCAGGACGTCGAGGTAGAGCGTCAGCAATTAGATTCTGCGTTCCAGGGACATGGTGAATCTGGAACTGGTATTGGGCAAAGAAGGCGGCCCAACGGGCTTGACGGCTATTTCTACATTCCAAGGCTTGTAATACTTGAAGATTTCGATGGTCTGTGCGAACCTGGACCGGATGTTTTGCTCCTAAGAGTAAATTATGCCACTCGGTAAAGGCTTGACAGTTCCTTTTCTAAAACAGAGTAGTGGGTTTCACTGGGAGTTAAGGTCCGTGAAAGATAAGCCATAGGATGTTCCAGTCTCTTGTCGAATTCTTGTTTCAGAACTGCTCCAATGGCGTAGTTGGAGGCGTCTGTTTCCACTAAGAAGGGCTGATTGATATCAGGTTGAGCCAGGATGGGAGCTTGAGTGAACTCTGATTTCAAGCGTTGGAAGGCTTCCTCCTGATCTGTTGGCCAATGAAAGGGAGAGTCTTTCTTCAACAAGGCAATAATCGGTTGGACTATCTCGGAAAAGGAAGGTATACATTTCCTATAGAAATTAGCTAAGCCCAGGAAGGACTGGATCTGTTTCACGGTGGTCGGACTTGGCCAGGATACTATAGCCTTTACCTTGGATTGATCCATTCCAATACCTTCTGGGCTAAGAACAAATCCTAGATAGTGGACAGTAGGGACGTGAAAGAGGCACTTCTCAGGTTTTGCCAGGAGCTTGTGTTCACGTAGCCGTTGTAACACTGCCTTAACATGTTCCTCATGCTTGAGTGGGTCCTTCGAGAATATTAAGATATCGTCCAGATACACGATGACAAAAAGGAATAGCGTATCTGAAAACACCTGATCCATGAAACGTTGGAAGACCGCCACGGCGTTAGCAAGTCCGAAAGGCATGACGTAGTATTCATAATGACCAAAGTGTGTCCTGAAGGCTGTCTTCCATTCGTCACCTTCTCTAATACAGATCCGATGGTAGACACCTCTAAGATCCAATTTGGTGAATACTACGGCTCCTCTTACTGCTTCCAGGATGTCTGAGATCAAGGGCGACGGATACCGATCCTTTAGGGTACACCGATTTAGGCCTCAATGATCAAGGCAAGGTCTGAGCTCATTGGTGTCTTTCTTTGGAAGAAAAAACAGTGATGCTCCTGCTGGAGATTTGGATGGTCGTATGGTGCCATTTTCAAGGTTAGTATCTAGGTATTCACTATTCACGGTGGGACTTTTTCGCGGGTTCGGATAAAATCAACATCCTCTCAAAGGGGATCACAGCTGAAGGTTCGGTTTCAATAGCACAGTCTTCTGGTCTATGAGGAGGTAGGGCTTGAACAATAGCAGAAGAAAATGGAGTATTCCTGATAGACTTTAGGAACCTGGATGATGTTTGAGACCGAGAGTGGACCTAGATTGTCTGCTGAAACTCCTTCCGCTGGTGTCGGAGCGGGGTCCAGGGGTACGCAATGAGACATGCAATGTTCGGAACCCAGGAACAAGGCACCTGCTGCCCAATTGATGTATGGATTGTGTCTTTGTAGCCAGGGCATTCCCAAAACCAATGGGTAATGGGCGGACTTTATGATGTCAAACCTTATCTTCTCTCGATGGTGGTTTATTGCTAGCTCGATTTCCTTAGTCTGGAGGGTTATTGGTCCGGAAGAAAGGGGTCTCCCATCAATTGCTTCTAGAGGTTGCATGACATTCCGGGATTCGTAGGGAATATGGTGTATAAGGACCCATTCTTGGTCTATGAATATTCCCATGGCCCCACAGTCCACTAATGCCAGAATGGGGTAGGTGTTCTTCTTGGATGGCGATAGAAAGGCCTGTAAAATTACCAGATTGTTCTGTCCATGAGAGTTCAAGGATGGTATAGATGTGGAGCCAACATCTCTCTCCTGAAACTGTGCTCCATCTAGGATCGGGAGCTGGCGTTTCCCGAACACCATGGAGGAGCTATAGGACACACTCTCACTAAATGTTTGTCTGATGCGCAATACATGCATAAGCCGGAATGGATCCTTCGTAATCTTTCTTGGGGGGATATTGGTCCACGAAAGGCCCCTAATTGCATGGGTTCAGGTTGGTTAATAGGGCCAGAGCTGTCTTCAGATTTTGTGCGGTTCTCTTTGGGATTCTTCTGGAAGCGTGACTTGCTTTTCTTTTTCTCTGCCTTCCTTTCCTGTATGCTAAAGTCAATCTGTAGAACAAGATCCATAAGGGCCTGGTATGAACTTGGACGTGCCACCCTGGCCAGTTCATCCTTGATGTCTTCGTTCAACCATCTTCGAAAGAGAGTGAAACAGGCTTCAGAGGACCAGTCTGCTTCTTTAGCCAATTGCTTAAATCGTTTAACATATGTGAGCATATCCTGGGAGCACTGCTGGAAATCGAGAAGGCGTTCCTGAGCACTATCAACCTGATCTGGGCGGTCAAACATGGTCTTAAGTGCCCGAATGATTCCATCATAATCATCCAGGAGGGCATCTCTGGCATTAACTAATGGTGTGGCCCAGGTTAATGCATTCCCGGTAAGGTGTGAAATAATAAAGCCCACTTTAGCCCTGGGGTGGAGAAATAATAGGGCTTAAAAGTAAAGTGGACCGAACAGGAATCTAGGAATCCACGAAGAGGAATCTAGGAATCCACGAAGGTTCTTTGCTGACCCATCGTATTTGTCAACAATGCCGCCCAATAGTACGCTCTCCTTCGTGGCAGAATCGCGGGATAAAACCAATTGCTTTAGCGCGGCATTCTCTGCCTTTAGGTTTTGTACTTCGATCGTTAGTTCCTGCATGCCGCGCATAAGATCCTGAACGGCCGCCTCCATATCTGTATCGACTGTATTGACTTCGGTCAGGTAGCGTCTCAATCTGTCACAGGTTTCCCCCTTTCTCACCTGTTTTCGCTGCTTGATAGAAGGGATAGAATTGAGCAAGGGTCCGGGAACCAGGAAAGCAACACAGTTCCGTGAAAGCGAACTACGGAGCACACGTCTAGCCACAGCCAGCAGTAGCCTTGAGAGGCGCGGAAGCGCCGGGGTGTGGCTATTTTATCGAGCGTGCTCCAATGACCGTGAAGGCTTGTAGGCAGCATTCAGTGTTTGCGGCCATGTTGTTAGTACAACAGAGTGCAAGCCCCGATGTGACAGGGACCAGGAGGCCCAGAAGGGGCGTGTCCGATGGGTCATGACAGCTGCTGAGTGTTCAAGTCTATTATCTTTTCGTCGACAGGCAAGGAATGAAGACATTACCTAGAGGATTTCCTTTTATTTGTACTTGCTTAGGCATATTTTTTTTTGTTGCTGTTAGTTATACCTTTTTTCCATCTTCTCTGGCAGCTGATATTATAATGGGTTCAGATGAAGTTGGAGTCTTGTCAACCACTTCAACACAAGGAGAGTTCTCGGGCTTCTGAAACTACGAAACAAATTTGGAGAAGCACCCAGCCTATGATTAGGTGAAGGAATAGGAAAAAGAGCGCTGGGGGAATCATCCAGGAGGACCAAGCAAATGTGTTGTCAACTCAGACCCCCCCCCCCAAGCACTACAGAGTCTTTGCTAGTACTCCAAAGATTATGCCCCTCCTCAAGATTTTGTTTATTCATCGGTCAATAAGGTGGTATTATGGTGTACTGTGACTTTGATATTATCAAATAGTGTCAATATTCGAGATGGAAGTCGGACCCAAAGTGTCCATATTGGGTAACATATGGAGTATATAACCATGTTCGATAGCAACGGGAGTTATTAAACCCACTTATTTACGAGAAGATTTTTGAGCTGTATTGAAATGGGGACAAGGAAGCATATGCGCAGATGATGAGTTCATGTTGGTCCCCTGAGGGTTCCCAGGACATAAAAGTGAGTCATTATCCATTTCTTGGCACATTCTTACAAATGATTCATCCAAAACATTAGAGCCAGAAAGATTAGAGTTGGAATTTGGCAGAGCAATGGGCACTGTGGACTCAACCTGAAGTTTAGGGAAGCAAAAGTTGGTCATTTTTGCCTTCCTTCACCTTGCAGTATCAGTATTTACAGTGGTAGCCAAAGGAGTAACGGGGGCCGTGTTAGGAACATTTTGTATGCAGTACCCGTTGGGACTACAGGTGTAAGCAAAACTAACCTTTGGTACAAGTCGTACTATGAAGAAATGAAAAACTGTTAGCCTTGGTTGCGCTTGTTCCTTGGAGGATTTTACTTTATTGGCCTGTTGGGGTTTGTTCCAACTATTGCAATTTGCCTTGTTGCATCAATTGTATACAAGTCTGTACTACACAGTTTTGGTAGCAGAGCTGAGCAGCCAGGCTTATCTCAAGAGGGGAATGTGAGCAGTAATGATTTTACACAGAGGTCTACAATCCCAAGTGTTCAAATAAACTCTTGCACTCAAGGTTTTTTTGATAAATACTTATTAAGTCATGCATCTGTCAGTTATAAAACATTCATAAGAAGGAGGCTATTATATTTCACACACAAATACACTTCAACACTATTTCAGAAATACTTTTCAAGAGGAGTAAAAGGCAAAGATTATTAGAACATGAAAGGTTACAGTTCTTCTTAGACAGTGCAAATATTTAGAGTTCACCAGAAGAGTCAATTCAATTCAATAGACTAGGCCAAAGTCAATAGGCTAAAGTCTTGGATAGGATAAAGCAGTTCTGGTAGATAAACCGAAAAGTCTCTGCAAAAGTTTTTAGTTTGTAACAAGAAGAATTGTATGTTGGGTCACAAGCTGATTAGGCCTGTGAGTTGGGAACGTTTCAAGGACTTTCACCGCGAGAGGTCAGTACTCAGTCAGATTTTACAGTACCTTTACAAATGAAGAAAAAGATGCAGCTGATGACCTCTGTTCCTGGCAGTTCCTGCAGATCTCGCTTTTCCTGGGCCTCAATCGTGGGGACAAGAGGGAGGACGTTGGGCGACTCCTGCACTGCACTGAGACTGGTCAAAAAGCTGGCAACTGGCAAATCTTCAATTCCGGTAGCTTTAGTAAAGCACACAAGCTGGTGTCCCTCTCCCTGGTCATTCGGTTTTCCTGCAGCACTCTGATGAAAATACAACCAGCTCAGAGAGCTGGTATACAGGTGGCTTAGTGTCGAGTTGATTGGTCCCACCAATTCAAAGGGAGAAGTCGTCTTTGCAGGGCTTCTCTGTCTAGATGCGCTTGCCGATTCGGACCTGCAGCAGGGCTTCAGCGGGCAAATCAATGGTCCAGGAGTTGCAGCAGCCGTTTTCTTCCAGCTCGGCTTTGGTTCTTTCGTTACAGTGGTCGACTCTGCCTTCCAGGCCAAGAGACTCGCCTTTTATTCATTTCTCTCCCATTCATTCCAGCCTAGCTGTCACTCACCCAGCAGGGCGGCTGTCCTTGCCAGACAGTCAGCCAGCCAATCACCACAGAGTGCATTTGGGTCTCCTAGGAGACTAAGCCCAGGGAGTTTCGGGCACCTCCCTCACTTCCTGCCCACCCCAGACACTTGGGCGCAAGAGGCGGTTTTCACTCCTGAAGTCCACCAAAGGCGAAGGAACAAAGGGACCAAACCTAGTTTGGCGCACAGAGACAAACTCTAGAAGGACCTTTCCACAAAGAAATGGTGAAAAAAGAAGACCGTTTTTACAGAGGGGGCTCAGATGCCATCTTGAAAAACATGGCTCCTGCGATTTAACGTTACCGAGCTACGAATAGTTTGCGGTCGGGAAAAATCATGGTAGTTCATTGTAAAACCACTGCCACCAGCCATTCTGAGAGGAAAGGGTAGCATTTGACTGCTAAATGAGTATCTAGACACATGGGATACTAAGTAACCCCTCCAGCACTCTATTGTAAGATAGGGTGTGCTGGGTCTAGGAATTTAAAGAGACTAGTAAAGTCATTTTCACTTTACTTACTCTGGGAAACAGTTGTTTATCACAGAGAAGGTAGTTAAACCTGGGGAAAGCCTGAAAGGCTTTCCTGTGCCACTGCACTGAGGGTGCTGTGTGACACAAATGAAAAAGATGATGCCTATGGAGTTGGTTAGACTCCATAACCAAAGAAAACAAACACAGAAAACAGATTGATTTGAAAAGTTCAAAGTCCCAAAGTTTAGCAAAAGAGCTGGAGGGCTCTTAGGTGGGAGAAATTGGCACATTTATGAGAATTCTCCCTCACAGGCCGTCTCAAGAATTCATTGCTCGAAGAACTTGGTATACTAATTAGAGCAATAGGAGCCAGATCACTTGTGTCAGAAGCTGCCATAGTTGAGGATGTAGAGATGCTTCGCAAGTTGTATTTGGAAGCCCCAGGACGAGACATAGACCAAACTGAGAAGTTCAAGTTAATACTGTGGACTCCAAGAGCAGTGCACAAAAAAGATGTAATTAACATGATTTCCTTCAGATAGTTTGACCAGTCTGCTTATAGTTCCTCCAGCCTCCCAGCCCATCACAGACATACACTTAGCACCACTTGCGCTCCAATGCACTTTTACAGTGCAATGTATGGTGCGTCCACCAACTATGCCCGGCGGGGTGAGGAGGGGGGGAGTGCTTAGTTACTAGGAGGCAACAGGGGGTTTAGAGAATCAGAGGCCAAAGGCCAAGCAAGCACCCACCTCCAAGAAGTAAAGTAGTACAATATTGCATTGCTTCCAATATTGTAGTGTGATGATATAATCAACAAAGCAGGAAACATATAAGGCATGGGCATAGATCATGGAGTTGTCTAAAAGGGCCTCATAGGGCATGAGTGGGCTTCAAGGGGCTCAAGATCCGTGCCCACTAACCTCTTTGCTTCCTTCACCTTCTCTTCACTGGCTGCCTGTTCTGGGAGGACTCCAGTCTGCCTGTCGACACCAAGCACGTCAGGGGGAGGGTGGCACGCAAGGCCCACACAGGACCCCCTTAGGGCCAGAAAGGCACAATATGCGGTGCCGCACCAGACCCAAGCCGAGGCCCAGAAGGCACAGCTGCAGAGCCCAAGCCACCAATACACCAGATCCACCACGCACACAGAACAGTAAACTGGAGAACAAGCTTTGCAAGCTCTCAGGAGGAAGAAACCTCAGAATGTGTGAACGTATGACAAGCCGCACTGGTTCAACCAGCCGTTTCCAACTCTTGCTCACTTGCCACCAATGCTGAAGATGCTTTTTGGACTACAGCAGACACAGCTGGGAAAATTTGGCAGTGAAAATTCCCAATCGTCGCATTCGGGTACCCACAAAAGGGGGTCTCTAGGCAGTGCACCATGTGTGAGTTGATCAGGGACATTTGTGTACACTTTCCCCCCTCCTTCCCACCCTGATAGCTGTGCTCCGCAAAATAATCCACAAATTGCATCAGTAGGTTATTTATTTATTATTACATTTGTATTGCGCACCTAACCCTCAGGCATCTGGGTTTACCAGTATGGTTACAGGTAATGCAGGCTTAAGTAAATGGTTACATGATTAACAGTTTAAGATTTTGGTTACATGTTCAGCAAGCTTAAGAATTTGGTTACAGGTTATGCAGATCACAAACAATGCATGCTTAAGAATATGGTTACAGGTATTGCAGGTTTAATAAATGGTTACATGTTCAGCAAGCTTAAGACTTTGGTTACAGGTTATGCAGATCACAAATAATGCATGCTTAAGAATTTGGTTACCGGAGATGCAAGGCACAGATGATGCAAGCTGAGGGCTTTTTTTCATGTTATGCCAATTTAAGAGTGTGGTTACATGGCTTGTAGTGACGTACGTAGATGGATGCAGGTCCTGCCAGGTTACTTGCAGGTGAGGAGAGTATAACTAGGTGTGCTGTGTGAAGAGGCAAGTTTTTAGATTTTTACGGAATGACAGTAGGACGGGATCCATCCTTATAGCCAGTGGCAAGGCATTCCAGTAGTTAGCTGCCATGACGGGGAAGCTTGAACCCCCTGCTTTTTGTCTTTTGTATCCAGGCTTGGTCAATTGCCTGAGATAAGCAGCACGGGTGGGTCTGGCAGTTTGGTTTTCAATTATCAAGCAGGAGTGATAGCGTGGGCCAGTATTGGTTATGCATTTATGTGTGAGCGCGAGTACTTTGACTTTTACCCGGTCCTTCACTGGTAACCAGTGAATGTTTCTTCTGAAGGTGGAGATATGGTCTGATTTGGGGATATTTAGTGCTGCTCTTATGGCGTTGTTCTGCACGATTTGGAGTTTCATGATGTGTTTAGTTGAGGAGCCTGCAAAGATGGCATTACAGTAATCGATCCTGGAGAGGATTAGAGCTCTTGCCAGGATGATACGGTTCTCTTCTGTGAGATATGGTCTCCAGGCCGTGATGAGTGTAGCTGTGTAGTAGGATGCTGAGGTGGCAGCTGTGATGAGATTTCCATTATTGTTGAAGGATTGGTACAGTGGTGACAGATTTTTGAGTTTAGCTTGGCTGCCCATGATAAGGATCTCGATTTTATCGTCATTAAGTCATAACTCATTCTGAGTCATTCAAGTTTGGATCTTGAGATAGATTGCATTTAGGGCACTTGTGTCGGTGATGTAATCCCACGTTATAGGAATTAGTATTTGGGTGTCGTCTGAATAGGTTTAGTAAATTCGTTGTACATGGTAGGTGAAGTGCATGAACCCTGTGGCACTGGGCAGGTGAGTGAGGTGGGGTTAGCTGCTACAGCAGCAGAGAAGACTTGCATCGTACGGTTTGACAAGAATGATTTGATCCATGCTATTGCATTATTGGAGAAGTGGGCATCGTTAGCTAGGTGACGGCATAGGATGTTGTGATTTACAAGGTCAAATGCCGCCGAAAAGGTCCAGCAGGAGGAGGATGGCTAAATTAACTCTGTCCCTAATCTGGTCCATTTGTGCTTTAGAGTCTACTAAAACCGTTTCCGTGCCACAGCCCGGGCGGATGCCTGATTGCCAGAGGCCCAGTAGATGGTGTGTGTCTAAGTATTTTTGAATCTGGACATATGCTACCCTGTCCAGAATTTCTTCCTAAAACGGTACCGTTGTGATAGGCTTGTAATTCGTGAGTACATTTAGGTCTAGAGTTGTTCTTTTCAGTCAGGGCATCACCCAAGCTTCCTTGAGGTTATCCGGTACTTTATTGGAGGCAAATTAACTGTTTATAAGCGAGGTGATGAAAGGTGCCAGGTTGTCTGCACAATCTTTAATTAGTGTCGCAGGACATATGTCGCCTTGGCATTGTGAAGGTGTGAGGCCTTTTATGATTTTGGTAGTATGGTCTATCGGAATATTGGAAAAATCAAACTTAGGGAATGGTTTGGGTGGAATGAGTTCAATGGTGGGCTGCTGAGATGTGTTGAGGTTCAGTTTTTATTATTCATTTTGAGCTGAAGTGACATGATTTTATCTATAAGGGCCTTTTGAATATTTTCACACCAGGCTTGGTCTTTGATGCATATGTCAGGGGTCTGAGAAGGGGCTTCTAATTCTCTTAGGACTGAAAAGAGCTCTTTAGAGCTAGAGTTAGCATTTTCTATGCGCAGGTTATACGCATTGCTTTTTGCCTAATGGGTGGCTTTTCTGTAGTCAGAAGCTAGGGAGGTGAATTGTTGTTTGTTAATGATTCAAGGGTTTTTCCTACAGTTGTTTTCTGCGTTTCTTTTTTTGCTACGTAAATCTTTAATTTCAGGGGTGAACCACTGGTTAAGATGGGCTTTAGGTTTACCTTTGCAATTACCCAAAGGGGCCACTGCATCTAAGGCGGTTTCCATCACTTGATTATAGATAGATACCAGAGAAGCAGGGTCTGTTGACTCTTCATCGTGTGTAGTGAACCGAGATCTCCACGGGAGAATGTTTTCTAGCGTGATGTTACGCATGTTTCGAGCTTGAGTGGCAGGTGCCATTGGCATTGGGAGGTTGGTGGATGTGTTAGTGCTGATTTAGAATAGTTTAGTATTGTGCTCTGACCACGGGCAGGGATCATTGTTGGAGGTGTGAGTAGCGCAGTTGTGGTCACCGAGCCAGTCAAGCGTACAACCTTTTCCATGGGTTGGGCCAGAGGATCGTAAGGTGAAACCTTGTGTTTCAGTGGGTTTGGCTGGTGTGGAGGCTTGAGTATCCGAGCTGTCGTGAAGACCTAGATTGAAATCTCCAAGGACGATCACTTTAGAAATGGGTTTTGTATCTGTGTTTAGCAGGGTGGCGATGTCCCCCTCGAATGAGGAGATGGGACCTGGCGGCCTGTAGATGAGGTGTAGGTTTAGTGAGGTCGTGGCAGAGATCGTGATTTTAGTGGACAAGAGTTCTCGCGATGAATAAGCGATGTTAGGAATTTCTCTGATGTTGAGATTTGATTTGGAGAGGAAGGCGGTGCCTCCTCCCTTTGTGCTTGTTCTGTCCTTTCTAATAATTGCATAGCCGTCTGGTAAGGCAAGGGCTAATGCTGGGCCTTCTGCGGGATGCAGCCAAGTTTCTGTTATGGCAATAAAGTCAAGGTCAGATATGTCCAAGGCATGTGCATGGATTGGTCTGGCATTATTTAATGCACCTTTAATTTGTGAGGAAAGGTTGCCAGCTTTGCTGTTAGTCGGTTTAGATTTAGTTGTACTAGAAGAACTTCTGGGCCTGTGTCTAAGCAAATTATTAAACCCCATCGTCCACAAGGCGTTTTGGGGCCTCAATACCTTCAACTCTCTCTTCCTAAATACCTTCCTTCTCGAGCTCTTGGCTCTTCTGCCTCCAACTCCCTCAGGGCCAGTTGTTTCTCCAAGCAACGAGTTGGTGGTAGATCTCTTTCTTTGACCAGGGCTTCCCTCTTCAACAGCCTCCCTGAAACTTGAGGAGAACCATCTCCGATTCCAGAAGCACCTCAAAACCTTTCTCTTTGCTTCTGCCATTTCTCCTCCTCCCCCCTGCTGACCTCCTAGCCGAAACTGAATCTGCACTGGTTACCTGGCCACCCTCTGATCCCAGGCCCAGGTCCCTCCCCCCACCAGTCACACACACCTGCACTGCCTGGCCACCCCCGCACTTGGGGACTGTTTTCTGCATCCCTACAGTCCCACTACCAGCACTTGACACCTGATGTCTGCACTTACCTTTGCACTTGCCACCTGCTGACCATTATGTTTACTTGTTATTATTCTATTCCCATGTCCTGCACTGTCCCTTCCCCCTCTCCCCCGCACTCTCCCTCTTCCTCATCCCATGCACTTGCGCAATGTAAATGACACCTGGCCTAGTAGGATCATTGTCTGTCCTCCCTTTGTTCCCCCTCCCTTGCCTCGTCACGTCTTGAAACACTTGTGTATAGGCGCGTTATAAATGCCTTATCATATCATATTATATATCATATCTCAGCTTAAGTTCATCTTAGGCCTTATCCTTCAGGCTCAATACAGTTCCAATAGCTGTTGGTCTAACAAATGTTCTGCCAAATCCTGAGGTTCCCTTCCCTAAATTCAATTTAGCACAGTTCACAAAAAGGGGTTCTTGGAGGTTCCCTTCCCCAAGACAGCGTTAATCGATTCTTTAAGTTCTTTGAATTCCATTCCCCGAGATTGCACTGCAGTACTTATGACTTGCCACAAAGTCTCATGTTTGTCACCATGAAAGGCCCCCTGATCTAGGTGCAGTTGTCAGACCACACGGTCCACCTATCACAGGTCATGCAACTAGGAGCCCTGTGCTTCCCCATAACTTGATTTGCACTGTATTTGAACTTCACAGTGGGGAACTCATAGGTCTAGGTGCAGTTGTCAGACCACAGTCCACCCATCACAGGATCTGCAACCATAAGTTCCCCGCTTTGGCCTTAGTTGCAACACTTTTGTACATCAATCTTTTGCAAGTCTTCTCCACATTGGTCTGTCACCCTTTTTGCTTTAGTTTTGTTCACAATGCATGCTTTCACTCAGTCTGACATTCCTTGTCAGTCAATTTGCCATTGTTTGTTCAGTTTTTAGTATGCCGGTATTTAATATGCTTTGGTTTTAATTCAAACAACCCTTTATATTCTGCTCAGCATTTAATATTGCATATATTCAAGATTGAGTAGTTTTATTCAGTTCCGTGAACTGTTACTTGCCTGCGGTTCCCTAGGAGCGCTCTGGTGCTTCCGAGTCCTCTGACCCCTACCGGTTCTTCACACTCTACAGCGGCAGTCCCTGCTGCTCTCGCTCTCCTTCTTGCCAGCTGGAATGCAGACTGCCCTCCCTTCGCTTCCTTGCTTGGCACTTCTCTGCACATACCAGCGATCGTAGCAGCTGTGGATTGCAGCCGTTCTTAACTTCACTTGTTTGACCGCTCCAGCTGTCCTCCTTCACTTTCACAAGTTCCTGATCCTGCACCCACCACTTGACTCACTCGCTCTGAGTGTTATGGGTCTTCCGGGATCGTGGCCATACTCACAAACTCCAGGACACCTTCAACCAGGGCAGCTCTCTCTCCTTGCAGAAATGCAACTCTCTTAATGCAACGGAGCCTTGTTAATGGGTCTTAGGTGTGTAGTTAGCTGGTATTGCCTGACCATAACAAATAACTGGGACATGTCTGATCTTCAGTTGTGGATTTCTGCATACTCCTTTTCATCGTCCCAATGCTATAGTGGTGTTTCACATAGGAAGTGTGTATTACTCCTAGCCCCCTCTTCTTCGTCTCAGTACCAGGTAGGGATGAATGGTGAATTATGGGTTGGGATTCTATATAACCCATAAAGGCTGAGGAAGAGCCAGATATGTCAGTGTTACGAAAAGGGGGATACCATGTCTCGCCCTCAGGCATTCTCTCCCCCCCCCCCCCGAATCCCCAAGGACCCTCCACCCAGGTGAACCTCCCTCGCTTGTCCACCCCCAGAGTCAGGATCCAAAAGCGATGGCCCTTCCCTGGCCACCTGAATAGAAGATCCCTGGGGAGTAGATGGAAGAGTACCCTCAGGTTTTTCACATGGTACACCACCCCATATCTCCTAAGGTCTATATTACTGTTCAATGTATGTTATCAAGATAGGAATGGGCTAGACCTAAATGTCAATTATGCTTTTCACATTCTATGGTGGCCTTTCAGAACCCTCCCATAGGGATGATTCTGCAAATCCATCTGAGCAGAAGTCATAAGGACTCTTAAGGCAGACCATGGAAACACAGAGACACACTCTGCCAGGCTTTTGATTAAGCCTGGATAGGAACAAAACAAGTTATAGCCCAGAAAAGCCAACAAAAGGTACAGTGTGCTTCCACATGTTAATAAAAAGTGGGATTTCTACCTAATAGCCTTTATAAGAGATGCATATATCCCAATATCAGAAAATGTTTTATAATTCTACTTCTGCAACATTTCTAGGCTACCGAAGAGACTGAAGATCGAGAAACTCTGGCACTGATGGCAGCTCGGAGTGAATATGAAGGCACAGCAGATGGTGAAACCTATATTGAGAAGTATACGCGCGGTGTATTACAGGTGGAAAACATTTTGAGCCTTGAACGACTAAGGCAGGCAAGTAGCATGCACGCACAAGACCACCTGTTGTTGGACAAGCCAGGCATTTGCCACTTTTGTGACTTGAAATAATGAATAATTTGATGTCTACAAAATTACACCATTAATGACTGGACTAGGTGAAAAGGTTGTGGCGTCATCATGGTTCTCTTAATGCATTGACATTTAACATCTACATACTAAACAGTAGTTTTCTGTTATTGTTTCTATTGGATATTATTGCGAGTATGTTTCCTTTTCTTATTTGGAAACTAGTGTAGAATAGAGAACATTAGTGGACGTTTAAGTCACGAATGGGTGAGCAAAGAAAACTCCAGATTTGTTTCAGGTCTTGCCTTTTATCCTCTTTGTTTGTAAGGGAGCGGCTTGAGTAAAGTCTTCAAATTTCTAATTTGAGACGGTATAAATGTAAAAGGAAAATGTCTACCAACGTATTGCCTGGTGGCATAATCAGATGTGTATTGGGGGAACTCTTTCTCCAAAGAGTCCAAGCACAGGGTTCATTCTTTCTCATATGCGTGTCTGGTTAGTCTGCACAAAGTCAGTCTGTTAGTGAGGTTTCCCTGCAGCCTTCTTGCTAGGCCATAAAGACCACATATGGAAACTAAGTAACAATAACCATATATCCAAGTGACACGTCAGGTTAGTTTTCCAAACAAGCCTGGTTTATTTCAAAGTGTTCTCAGTCGACCGATTGGGTCTCAACACCTCATGACGTGTGTTCCCAGACCTCGTGAGATGCGAGAGAGCGAACAACGCTCAAGCAGCAATATATATATACATTACATATAATCTTTACGAAGGCAATTCGATCCGCCCACAAACATGTCATTCAGGCTAGGGTTCGGTGATTGACAATCATGACAATTATGACACGTTATGACAAGTCTTCATTCAGTCTAAACATAGTTATTCTAGCAATGGCAGCAGAGACCGCTTTCTGTTATGGGGAACATAGAGCTCTTAGCTCAGAAAAGATATCATGTTCTTAGCAGAGAAACAATCCTTAGTACGTTATCTGTGTGTCTCGGTTCATGAGCTAAGGGTCAGACAGTTCTGAAGCAGAAAATACCATTCTCTGCGAAGGAGCACCGCTAGGAGAATATAATTAATGGTTTAACTGCCTTTTACTACAGCGTTTGCAAGACAGGCCGGCACCTGGACTACTGATTAGATGCAGCTTCTGCTCTACTTCAAGGACTTAGTGAGAGAGAAAAACAATGTATTTCTGTACAGTTTGACATTACTGTCTGTGTTAGTGTTTCAGCGTTCAATTCGTGGCCTTGAACTGTGTGCGAGTTCGAAGCATAGAGTATACTTGCAAAGCGTTTTGACAGAAAGGATAAAAGCAAATGGCCGACATTTCACAAAATGGACGCCCTTTGGTTACATTGACGATTCTCTGATCGCAATGTTTGTGACATGATGCGATTGGTTTCTGGCCAACATACTATAGGGTTGTTTCAGGTCTAACAGGATGTCTATTAAGTCATACCAAAGATCACTCTCATTGGTTAACAGAGCAGTCAGGCTTCACTCTTAGTAGACTTGATTCTTATTGCCCCTACCTCCAGAGATTTTCCTACATGCCCAGGGGAGTTTCCAAGGCCCACCAGCAGGGGTTGTGGTAGGAATACAGATAGAGAAAACCCTACACCTGTCACTATGTGTTGAGTAGAATTGTATTGATGTGCAATATTCTCCCCGCTTGTGAGTCCCTGAGCACTTTTTTCTGCACTCTTTTGATCAGTTCTCCTGAGTGAGTGGGAACCCTTTCCTCCACTCACTCAGTCTTTTATCTCTGGGAAACTTTTTCATCCCTTTTGATTATATCGTTTTGGAGTAATGATTTTGTCCATCATTTAAGGCATCTGCAATTTATTATTGCAGCACACCGCACTTTCGGTGCAGTGTTGGTGGGAGCTACTTGAGCTACCCTTTTTATTTACCTTTTGATAACTACTGTTTCCAAGGATAGGGGGATACTTTTTATCCTGCCTAACATTTATTTTGTGGAATCCGCAACCCCACCATATGTGGAGTGCTGAGGGGACACAATGTATCCCCTTTCCACTTCTCCTGTAGCTTTTTAGTTACAGTAGCAAGTTCATCTGAGTGGCTGGTGGCAGTGGATGTTTTCTACCGATTATGACTGCAACTTACACGCAGGCTGCTGTCACAGCTGCAGTAAGGGACACATGGGTCACCATTGTACTAAAATGGTGCTTGTCATCTTTTTTTTGCCAACTCTTGATGACTTGTCTTTTTTTTTAGCCTTCTACCTAGCTGGGTGGGGGAAGTCTTGATAGTTATGTCTTAGGCGGGCTTCCTTCTGAGTGCCTAAAGGGACAGGGAGTGGGGGAGGTGACCGAAGCTCATCTGGTCTTTGTCCTGAAGTGTGGCTGCCTGGATCCAGTTTGAACTTGGAGGCTGGCTGTCCTTCCTGTTATTCCTGCAAGAGGCCAGGGTACTTGAGCAGCAAGAGAGAGTCGACTCATGGAACGAAGAATTTGAGGAAGAAGGATGTCTGCAGCCACCGCCCGCCACTGACAAGGACTGCTGAGTGACCGCTACAGCTCCAGCCTCAGCCTCATCTTCTGATCCATATGGAAGGTCCATACCAGATGACTTCCTCCCCTGGACTGGTGGCACCAACCTGCATTTGGAGCCAACCCTCCGAGAGCTGTGACCGTTCCTGGCTGCAATTCACCAATACCCTGGGAGCTAGACCAATTTGTTTTGCATCGCTTCCTGAAGTAAGGTTCCGGCTGGAACCTGGGGGCATCCTGCTGGTCCTCCAGTGACTCTTTCCAGCTGCCGAGACCTCTCCCCTTCCAAGCCGGAAACCGAGAAACTGAGAGAAGTCCTAATGAGCCAGTATCTTGAAGCTCATCTGCTGGGCGTCCCATCACAAGAAGTTGACTGTTTGCTCCTGCAGCAAGTTCCTTCTTCAGCCTCCAGGCCAAGAATCTGAACAGGAGCTGCTGTTGCCTCACCTGCGGACCATCCGGTGGCACCGTCTTCTTTCTTCATTAAAAGGTTCTGTCACGCTCCTAGGTACTCACCTGGGTGCTTGCTGTGTTGTATCGGACTACACTTGAGCTTTCTAAGATGCATTTTGGTGGACAGCCCAACTGTGTTCTCCCAGGCCTAAGGCCACTGGTCCTTAGGTCATCAATCCTTCAGAGGGTCTACCTGCAACACAGAAGAAAACTGCTATTTTGACAGCTTCTGCCTTCTTTTGTTTTGACATCCAGTGGCCCTGGTTCCTCAGTGCCTCCTCTGACTCTGAGACCTTTATCCTCATATAGGCTTGGACCTTTTAAAGTGTAGGCTGCCTTATAGTACTTACCAGTATCTGTTTTGGGTTACTTAATGTTGGTTACAATAATTGATTTGCTAAACTTGAATGATACTCTGACTACTTGCCTGTATTCATCTAAAATCTACTATTACCTTGAGTAATGCTCAACTGTCTTACTGGATATATATGAATACGGTTACATACCTCTAATTCTAATATTGTGTTGCCTTAGTATTAGTATTTATTATAAATAACCATTTTTTTATAATTCTACTGTTTATAAGTGCATTCTTGAATAAAGGTGTGCAATGAGTTATTTGTACTTACCTACAGCCCTTCTCCCTCCTAGACTAAGCCTGGCTACTCGTTCATTGCTACCAAACCTTTTGGGTAGTTACGGCCAAACCTATGAATTGGAGCCCTGTGGTGCACCTAATAGTGAGTCTTCTCTAGTCCTACCATAGATGGACTTTAGTAAAACTCCCTCACACTTTTCATCACTAAAGAGAGTAGTCAACAACCCCTGCAGTAGGCGGCTAATCGCTTTAATCTGCCCAGGAGGGATTTACTAACATCACATATATTTATTTTGATAGCCAACTGCTCATACCTTCCAATATCCTTTGTGTGTGTTTTAAAGACATGCACCATAAATAACATATCAATACACGCTACATTTGAATAGATGCCCCACTCGTAAGGTTCATGTTAAAATGCTTCTTGACTAAACACTCAATAATTAAAACTCAATGAATGCTTCTTACACTCTCATGTGAATCTTAATGAGAAATAAGGAATAAAGAAGCATTGTTACCATTGTGGCCACTATACATAACACACTTAAAATGCAAAACGTCATTAATGAATAAGCAGTAATAATGTCTGTCTATTCAAGATCAAGACTGATCAACCTTCTCCAAGATGATAACCAGGTCTCACTAGGCAACCACACAAATTATGCTAGGCAGTCTTCATAAAAGCAACAGAAGCACCTAAAAGCACCTCCCCTTTCAATACCTCAATACCTTTCTCAGTGCGATATCAATGAAGGGTAAAAAACCTCCCATACTCACCATCTGTAGAAGGTAGGGAGATGAAAGGGTGGGAGATGGGTGTCCAGTTAAAGTTTTGAAAACAAAAGGATCAAATGCCAAAGGTGAGAATGCATTCGACCGAAAACAAAAGGATCTAAAAAAAAATGTAAATGTATATTTTTATTTTGCTCTAGTTTAGCTTAAAAAAGGTGTTTTTAGACCAAAAATAAGGGTTTGGGGGGGGGGGACTGACCCTTTTGTCACTCGACCCTTTTGATTCGATACTATAACCTATAACCCTGGAGATGGAGACTGTATGCCTTGGGCAGTCTACAATCCAGGAAAAAAATGTCAAAACCCAAATATCAAAGCACCATGATGTTTGTTTCAAAAAAGCAGAAAAATAGAAACTATACTTCAAACTGTTAATGTCAATTCAGATTAACCATGGTGCCAGCATGTAACCAATCAAGAATAGGATCTGTTCATAGGTGGTAAGCTGAGTTGCCTTGGGGAGCTGACAGGGACAAACAAAAATATTCCCATACAGCTCATTCAAAATGAATAGTTTGGCTCAAAAGTCAATAGACAATCCTTTGGGAACTCAAATGCCTAAAAACTGCCACAAATCCAATTTAGTGGCTTTAAAATCGAGCCAGGAAAAAAGGAGAGATTAAAGCCCCTCCCTCTGCATTGAGGTCAATAGGCCCAGTGCTTCCTCTTCTCCTTGGTCCTTCCAGCCATCTTTCTGCCGCCTCCTGCTCTTTATCAGACTCTATAGGAATGGGGAACAACATTTTACCGGCACCTGACTTTCCAACTGCCGGGGTTGTAATATCCCGGTGTTACCGGCAAGTCAGGCGCCGGTAACTGTTTACGGGTCCGGTGGCTACCTACCAGTTTTACCTGCATGGTTACCGCCGGACCCATAATTAGGCCCATTGATATTTTTGAAGGTTACAAGTTGCTGAGATTTTGAGTGAAAGGCCGTAGTGAACCCGACTGAGGGAGGCCAACATTGCAAGACGGATCAGAGCCTGGTTGAGGGGCATTCAGTGGTGATGATAAATCACCCGACGTAAAGATTACTGAAAAGGAACTTTTGGTTTGTTGTTTCAGTCCATCAGGCCGTCTGAGGCAGGAGACTTTGTATGAGAAGAGACTTGGCAATAGAAGGTCTTGATATCATTGAAAAGAACTGTAAGCTCGGTCTGAAAAAACCCAGGAGTGTGCTATGCTCGAGAGTCCAGCCTTGTCCTGTGCTAAAAACGTGGGGAAGGGAGACCCCGGCTATAACATCCTGACTTATCATTTTGTGAACACTTCATTTTTTTCTTGTGAACACCATCTCACACTCTTTTGTAACGTAGGGAAAAAGATTGGCAATAGCTTTTTTTAGTATAGGCCCTTTTATTTGACAAGACGCCACTAGGACTGTCTTATTATTATTTGATGGTTGTAGTTTGCTCCCATCTTAGATTTCGGTTTAGATTAGGCATTTATCTCACCCATTTTTACAGTTTAATAAACACCTTTGAACTGTTATCACTTTTCTGTCTTATCTTGATACCATGCCTTCCTTACAGCTCCCTTGACTCCACCCTCCGGTGCCACACCTCAGTCGTCTTTTCCGCGTCGATGGGAGCGGACGTGCTTCACCTGCACTGTGGTTGAGTCCCTTTGTCCCCTCCTAATTCCACACGTTTCTTAATTCTTCCCCTGGGATCTTGGTTCCACGATTTTCTTTAACTTTTTTTAATTCTTAGGAACTTTAATTTCCACCGGCCTCCAATGCCCATTCACGCCCAGATTTCCACCCCCTCTATTCCCCCCCGACCAACCACATCAACAGCTTGGGGCTATAGCTAAAATATCCTGCCCTTACGCATGTTACGCATGTCCCAGGCATGGCTATAACTGAGGTTACACGTTATATGGGAGGGTATAGAGTGATGTGGAAGAACAATTGGTCTCAAACACATAAACAGTCTAATGGAATTCGCTTTAGATTTGCATGCTGTGGTTATGGCACCATCTAGTGGTTAGTTTGTAGTTTACACCTTTAGTTTAGTTTTAGCATGGGAATTGACAGGGGAGTTCCTGTAAGAGGAATCAAATGAAGTGCTGCTGCTCCCCACAATGCCTCTACTGTCGACACCCTCTTCAGGTTATTTTATTTTTGTTTGCTATTGGTTTTGGTCACACAGAATAGGAGTATAGACCAAAATGCACACTGAACACTATATAGGGCAGACAGATCCGGGTTATCAAGCGCCGGGGAGACAGATTGGTCATCGGAATGAGTAATTATTTTGTTAATTTCAATTCCCCCTTGTACATGACAAAGTTTAAGTTTTTCCTATCTAGCAATCATCTGTTACCATAGGTAGATAAGCACTGAGTTTGTAATCTCTGTCTTCCAAATAATCACAAGGGGAGCAAGTGTGTGGCTTGGATACAATTTAAGCCAAAGACCCTAAAAATAAAATGGCAGTACTAGGATGCCTAAGCCAAGTTCAGAAGCCCTGACACAATCTGAAGTATCAGCCCAAGTCAAAGATGTTGAGTCTAAGAAGGTATCCGAGTCATCTACCACTAACAAGAGGCGTGTGTCTATAGCAACTTTGAAATTGAGGGCGGGTGTTAAAGCCCATTTGGTGAAGGACAGCAGCCCAAGTTTTAAGACTGTCAATAGTGCTCCTAAAAAGTCACATCACACTTTCTAGACACCCCGTGGAAAGTTTCAACCAAACGGAGAGAAGGGAAGAGTTATGTAAGGAAGGCATGGTACCAAGATAAGACAGACACAAGTGTTCACAGTTCATGGGTGTTTATTAAACTATAAAAATGGGTGAGATAAACGACTAATCTAAACCTAAATCTAAGATGGGAGCAAGCTACGACCATCAAATAATAATACCATCCAAGTGGAGACTAGTCAAATCAAATGGCCTATACTAAGAAACCTATTGCCAATCCTTACCGCTATGCTACAAAAATTAGTGTGGGATAATGTTCACAAGAAATAGAAAGTGTTCACAAAATGATAAATCAGGATATTGTGGCCGGGGTCTCCCTTCTTCATGTTTTCTAGCACGGAACAAGGTGGGGCTCTTGAGCACAGCACATTCCTGGCCTTTTCTGGCACAAGCTTATAGTTCCTTTTCCTCAATATCAGGACATTCTGTATCCAAATCTCTTCTCGTGCAAAGTCTCTTGCCTCAGAGGGCCTGATATGTCAAAACAACAAAACAAAAGTTCCTTCAATCAATCTTCATGGCGGGTGATTATCGTTCACTCTAGGATTCCCCTCAGCCAGGCTCCGATGCTTCTTTCAACAATAGCTTCCCTCAGTCAGGCTCTGACCAGCCGCTCACTGTGGGCATCCCTCATTTGGGTTCACACTTGTCGTTACTATGTTCACGGGGTTATTACTGTTTAGCTTACTTCGCAGGCATCCCTCAGTCGGGTTCACATTTGCCACAGTAATTGTTACGCTCACTCGGTATCCACAGGGACGCCACCCAGCCCTGGTTGGATGATTTGCACACTCGAACCCTCTCCCGGTCCCTTGGTAAGGCCTTTGGTTAAATATGGGTCTGCAATATAGGAGAGCTGGATTCAATACCAGATTGTCTTTGTTTTCCCACCTCCCGTGGCCTCAACTCTTTCCTACCCCTGGGGCCCTCTCCTCACCTTAATATTGCAAAAGGTGGATTCTCCGTCCTGCTCCTCGTGGCAGGGGCACGTAGATGTGGGGGTGGCGAGCAGCGACCAAGTTACTTCACTGGTACAAGCCCCCCCTGTGGGAATCGAGGCCTGCTGCGACTCCGTAGGTTTGCTGCTTTACAGTCTTTGTATGCAGTTGTTATGTTCCTCTTAGTTCGAATAATACTGTCTTGCTTCTTTCCTTTTAGGTATGGAAAGGTATTTTGGTGTTGTCATGCAGTTTGAAGATGAGCATGGGCCGGTAGGTGAAAGCGCGGTGCGCGCGATGCTGTCCGGTGAGTAATGCGCGATATGCGGCGCTGTTTCGCCTTTTATATTGCTAACCTGTGTCTTTTCTCTCCTTGCACGTTGCGATGTTCCTCGCCGAATGCTGTAATATTCCAGCAATGATACTGATCAGGAGATGACTAACCAGGTAAGAATTGTGTGGCTTTCTTCATTTGGGAGGAAACGCGAGTAAACCGTTACTAATGCTGTCTTTCTTTCTCCTCTTTCCAGGTTATGGTATTCCAGGATGCATGCGGTGCCAGATGATGGAGTTCGTACCTTCAGGTGAGTGGAACTGAAGTCAGCGATGAATTGAAGACAGGATACTGTTCCAGGTAAGTTTCGTAGTGTTCTTTCTCTCTCTGCATGTCCTTCGTTTCAGGTAAGCTGGCATCAAAGAACTGGACACGGTGAGCGTTACGCTGCCCACAGCGGAATAACGCAAAGCATTTTCTGCTGTTTGGGTGCAGTTTAAATGGTCTCAGGTAAAGTAGTCCAGGTAAAATAGTCCCAGGCCTGCCACAACCAAAGTAGTCCAGGTAAAGTAGTCCCAGGCCTGCCACACTAGACCGCATAGCTCAGTTCCTTGTAACTGAGCTATGTGTGTTCCTCCATGTTGGGTGAATCCCTCCTCCCCCCAAATTAAATAATCCCAAGTAAATAGTCCCATTCTAATGTTGGTCTTCATGATGGTTATGAGCCTGGCGCGCCAGAACTGACTCCAAGAGAGTATTGGATGAGGTTTTAAGGCATTTGACCTGGCCCTAACTGGAAGGCTGACTTGCCAGTGAGGGCCAGGGTCAAGGGTCATGATAGTAATACCTTGTTATAGTCTCATCGCATCAGAAAGTGCGGTTCTCTTCACCTTCATATTTTTTATTTGTAAAATAACTTTCGGCATCCCTCCATCGGGTTCACATTTGCCATAGTTCATAGTTCAACAAAAAGCCATTCTAGACCCCCTAGGTTCTTCCCTTTCCTAAATCCGGGTTTCAGCCCCCAGTCAGGCTTTCTCTTTAAGCCCCCAGTCAGGCTTCACACAGTTCATTCACCACAATGTTCTGGTATGTGTTAGGGTTCACCCCAATTCAAAGGCATCAGTCAGTCGGGTTCATGTTTGCCTCTACAATGTGTCAGACTTTCGACTGTACAAGGGATTTGGTTTGACCATCGTATGACCACTCTGACACCTTATGCCGGCCTCCCCTAAGGCCTCTTAGTATGTGTTTTTTCTCCTGGTTTGAGAGAGGGGGCACCAGCCAGAGACCTTTTGAATGAGCACCTGCAAGGTGCCAGACCACTCTATCCCTGGTGCCAGCTTCTCTCACCAAAGTTTACAGGGTCTCCCTCTGCCGGGCTCAGACCCTTCTCGCAAAATTCACAGGGGTCTCCCTCTGGCCCTTCTTATAAAATTCACAATCTTTCAAAAATAGGTTTTTGGACTCTCAGTCCCAGAATTCACTTGTAAGAATTTCACTCCCACTTCAATGCTCCCCAAAACGGCATTCCATGTCTTGGGAACTGTAGGAGCCAGAAGGGGGGCTGTTTCAATGAGGTCAGGGTCTTACCTCCTGCCCCTCATGTACCTGGGTTTGCCTGCCTGCCCCCTGGGGAGGAGTTCTGATGCAGGTACTGTCAGGCAACCCCAGATAGCCGTGGTCTTGCCTTCTGGAAGCACAGCTCTCCTCCACCCTGCAGTCTCCTCTCAAATAGCAGTGCCAGTGTCTGGGTGGTTTTCTCCTCATCCAGGTCTTCCAGGACTTCTACAGCTCACTAGGGCTCTCTCCTTCTTTCCGGCACCTTCCAGCTTCCCCAACTCGCTCAGTGTGTGTTTTGCAGCCCTGCCTTTTATACTTCCTCCAAGTTTTAACTAGAACCAGGTGTTAGTGGTTGGAAGGGAACGCCTGACTCTTCCTGTCCTCGTTAGTGGGACAGTCTGCTGTAGAAAGGGGAGAGTCTGTTGTATGTCTCTATAGTTCCCTGTTGGTAATCCTCCCAATCTCTCTCCTCCTCGTCCCGGTGGTTTTATGGGAAAACATTGTGGAGGAGATTATGGGAGTTGTAGTTTTTCCAAAGAATATTAGAAGCACCATGTGGTTTTCCGTCAGGGTGTAAGGGGTAACTGTATTGTTGTGTACAAATGGGTTGTTGTAAAGTACGGGGTGACATATATACTTTCCTTCTCTCAGTTCTCCTATGCTTCACTTCTGGTTTGGCATCTCTTGGGATTGGGGTAGGGGGATAACAGTATTGGTTCTGAAATGATGTCTCAGGGCGACTCAGGGGGGAGGGGGGGTGGACAGGGGGTTGTTAATCCCATTGTCCCTCACAGTGAATTGTCTGTAGCTAAGTGTCAGGGTTGGGAAGAGGTGGGGTTCTGTTCCTAAATATCCTACCGTGCAGGATGGGAAGAGGTGTCACAAGGAAGCAGATACTACGTGTCACCTGGAGTATTCCCCTCGAGCGTAACCCCAGGTTCCCCTACCCAGGTGATCCTCCGTCGCTCGTCCACCCCCAAGGTTGGGATTTGAGAGTGCCAGCCCTTCCCTGGCCACCTGAATAGGGGATTATTAGGGTCTAGCTGGGAGAACACCCTTGGGTTTCTCACAGTTAATAATCAGCACAGCAATCCCGAAAGAGTGGACTGCACAGGTGGTCAAGTGCAAACATGGCAACGGGATAACTGACCCTAATAAAAAAGTGCTATTGAAGGTCCTAGTCACGTATGTACCATATCGGCCCGTTCCTCGTCGCATTTGGGACATGCTTGCCTGTCAGCATTTTCAAACCTCGATATCCCCAGGGGCATCATGTATGCCCTGTGCGTAATATATAATTGTATCTGTTTTAGTCTAGCGTTTCTTGACACCTTTTTATGGTACCCCAGGGCACGTTCCCACATCCCATCCTCTATCGGGGCTCCCATCTCCGCCTCCCAGTCTAGTCTCAGTTGCGTTAGTTCTTTCCCAACTTTGGACATCATCATTTCGTACAATCTAGAGATCTCATGCCCTCCTTCCGTTATATTGTGTATCATATCTATGGTAACATCTGGCTCTTCTTCCAGTACTGTCTCAGGCCAAGTTGTCTTAATTTTCTGCACCATTCTGTGATATGTAATATATCGACCCACATGTAACCCGGCTTCTTCTCCTAGCTCTTCAAAATTTATAATAGTCCCCTCTCGCCACACATCTCCCATAGTTGCCAACCCCACCGATTCCCAGTGGTTCCCAATTATCATTTATAGCTGCTTATCTCCCCCAGCCAACGTAACCAGCCGTATCTGCGGGGAGCATGGGACTGGGTTTTCCACCATCCGGCATGCTCGACGCCAGATCCTCCACCCAAGCATCATCATCTTAGGACGTGCCTTCATTTCTATCTTGGGCAGCCAGATCATCTCTTTTAAATAAAATGGGCACAGTCAGCTCTAAACAACCTGGATTCTGTGGTCGCTTCATCTGAGAGCCATTTTGCGACGTATTGCAGTTGGCTCGCTATGTAATTGTCATGAGCGTGGGTCATGTCCCTAGATTAGCCTCTAAGAATTCGTGGACCATGGCTTATCATGCTTGGTCCGTAACACGGAAAGAACCAGGTTTAGGCTACGGGGGAAAAGACACTTCCTCATCACCTAAGATGGCGGCTTAAGGGGTTCTATGAAAGTAACCGTCATGGTCCAGTGCTTCACACTCACAGCATATATAAGCCCCTCCTCTCACCTGCTCCGCGCTTCGCGTCGTCTGCTTCGCAGTGTACGCTTACCGCGGCTCCAGTTCTCGTCACAGTTTTCCTCAGCCCACTCTTATGATATCCTGTCATGGTTCCATGGTTTTTTCCCCTCTGTAGTTTTGTGTACATTTCCCGTCACTTCCACAGTATTTCCCTGGTGTCTGAATTTAAGGCAGCGTTCTCGCCAGTTGCCTTCACGGTTACCTCAATACAATTGCCGCACTCATTCCTGTCAGCGGAACATTTGCAATTTCCCTCAGCAGTTTGAAGCCTGTTGCTTCGTCAAACGGCAGTTACCGCAAGTATTGGCTGTCTATGTTGTTGCGCCCTTGTTTTTAGCGTGCTTTTTCAGTCAGCGGATTTTCATGGTTTTTGTATTAACAGTAATACGTTGTTCCCCTGTCAATCAGCCCTTCCACACATGCTAGGTAGTATTACAATTCGGTGACAAGGTTTTGAGTCGTCAATTCTGGGGAATGTTACAGTTGCTTCCAGTCAGTAAAATTACTAGAGTCATGTTATTGGTTGTGGAAAGTCTTCTTCACGAGTTAGCATGCACCACACGTTCAATGTGAAAAAGAATTATACTTTATCTCTGCAGTTAACCTTTTTTTTTGGCCAATTGTTCACACGCATATTGAGTTGCTCCTCATAGTTGGGTTGGATGAGACTAGGTATTCATGTGCGTCAACATAATGGAACAGCTCAATAGTATCTAACTCCTTATCTATTCCTATCTCCCCATTCTTTTCATGTCACGCACACCTGCCATCCTTCCATCCCTCAGAAAATCGCATTTCATTTCCCTTCTTCAGAACAAGCGCCCCTGCGTAGAAAGCAGGATGGAGAGCTCCCAAAAACAAACTACAGGTAACGCCTTCCGAAGGGTATGAGAGATAATTCCTGAACAGCTGCATTAGACTAGTATACTAAGGATTACTGAATGTTTCTTGTAGATCACCAGACTGCATAGATTAACTACGCACACAAAGAATAGCACCAAACAGATTTCCAGAGAAGTGCTCCCGCAGAGTTTCTGAGGTAAGCGTTACAGTAATAGACCTCATAGTTAAGTAATTTTATTCCCCCTTTTTCATAAAAGTTCTGCAACTTCCATAGTGCGACCCTATTCCTGGTACCCTGCCACAGGAAATACCTGCACATGACATTCAGTCTGGTGAAGAACTTCTTAGGTATTAGGTACGGAATGTTTCCGAAATAATGCAGGAGCCTAGGTAGAACCACCATCTTGAGCATTGCACCTCGCCCCATCATTGCTAGGGGTAACTTCACCCAGAATTTCATACACTTTTCTATTTTCACTATGGCTACCTCGGTGTTGTGCCTATGTTCTTCTTCCACCGTATGGTACACATCTATCCCAAGGTACCGAAAGGTTCCAACAGCCCAAGGGGCTTGCAGCACCGGCATCAGCCCGACAGGGATCCCCTTAAAACCACCTAGCGGGAAAATAACGGATTTCTGAGGGTTCACCGCAATGCCAGACAGCCCCGTGTACCTTTCCATAACCTCCAAGATGTATTGCAGATTCTCCTCCGGGTGCCTTAGGTACAGCAGTAAATCATCTGCATACAAGGAGATCAAGTGTCGCTCCCCTCCCACCTCGATACCTATTGCATCTTATTGTTGTCTGAGGTATATCGTCAGAGGCCCTAAAGCTAATATATACAGCATAGGGGACCATGGGCACCTTTGTTTTTTTTTATTTATTTATTTTTTTTAATTGACATTAGTTTTGTAAAAAAAAAAAAATATATTTTGTCATACTTTCCAATGTTTACATAATGTAATCCTTACAAATGAAGTGACAGGTTCGAAGTAAGATGATAAAAACGAGCGGAGGGGTGTAAACAGACAAACACACGGGAATATACTGATTCCAGCTATTAATGACTTATAACGCGTCATGGTTAGGCAGAATCGAATCCATAAAATTAATGGTGGCACAGGTTAGTTGGGTGTTTGTCCCTGAAATTAAGTAACTCCACCAGTCCTGCATATTTCCGTTTTTGGGTGCAAAACGTTCCAAATGCAAGGAGCGTTGAGCAGCGATTGCTGGGCACCCCATTATCAAATGTTTGCTCATTTCCACATCTTTCATACAGAACCGGCAGATATTACTCGGTGTAGCCAGATCTTTCCTTTGCATCAGCACCTCACGAGTTTTATAGAGATTTAGACTTAATCTTAGAAATTGATTTTTATGGAGTCTAGAGGGAAATTTCTCAAGGTATCTTGGCAGATCTTCCAGCCTCTTTGATGAGACTCCCAGATCTAGTGATGAAGTAAGAGCATTTCGTTTATTCATGTTTGTTATCCAATTCCATTGATGACATTTTTTTTCGCTATCTGCGGAGTCGACGACGACAACAATTCTATGTTGATGTTAGCGTCGAGTAGGATTGACTTCAGTTTTGCTTCCCATTTGTTTAGTAGGCCTGCTGATGGATCGTTTGACTGTTCAGATAGGATCTCATATGCTTTTTCTGGTGCTGATAGACACATTTTTCGAAGTGCTGCGAGCGACTTCCATACCACTAGATTATATAGCGACTCAAGGCCCAGTTCATATCTAATTGCAACCATTGAGAGACATCGGGGTACTTTCAAAACTTTTCACCAAAAGAACCCCTCGATTTGAGTCCAAAATTCCGCTTTTATGTTCCATCCTGCCTCACTTCCAAATGTTACTGCCGGAGATACCTTTTGCATGTAAAAGATTATTAGTGATGCAGAGTAAATTTTCCATACTTAGCATGCAGTTTTGATCCTTGTTGAGCGAGAATCTTCATTCGGGATAGAACATCAAGGGTCCAACTCTGTTCTCTGATAGAGGTGTTGAACAACACTCCAAGGTAACGAATTGCAGCGGTTTTTTCTAGCGCTTCATTATTAACTTTCCAGGTGAAGACTGGCTTCTTGGCCTGCGTGTTTTGGCCGAAGACAATAATTTTTGATTTCATAGCATTTATTGCCAGATGATTTTGATTTACGTAAACTTGTAAGGATGTCAGAAGTCTTTGTAGGCCAATTTCGGTGGAATCAAGTAAGACTATGTCGTCGGCATAGAATAACCAGCTAAGCTGTTTACCATTCGCCTTCGGTGGAAACAACCTTGTTACGGACAAAGCTGCTGGAAGATCTGAGATGAACAATTTGAATAGTAATGCGGCTAACGGGCAGCCCTGTTTCACACCTTTTGTTGTTACAATTTCGTCCGTTAAGTCTCCCTCTGCATTCGTACGCACACGGATGGTAGTGTTCGAATGAAGTGCCAATAAGGGCGACAGTAGTTGTGGTGGGCAGCCCCAGGCCTTGAGTTTTGACCATAACAGTTGTCGGTTAATGGTGTCGAAGGCCTGTTTGAGGTCAACAAATGCAAGAAACAACCTTTTCTTGCGGTTCAGGGCGTCCAGCTTTGCCAGATTGAGAAGCAGTAGGTTTAATTCCACTCCCACTCCTTTTGTGGAGCCAGTTTGCCTTTCATCGATCAGATTTGCTTCGTCAGCCCATCTTGCAAGTTTTTTTTGTAAAAATGTGGCAAATATTTTGCCCATAGTATCAAGCAACGTGATAGGGTGGTAGTTTGCCGGATCTTCGCGGTTGCCTTTTTTGAACACTGGGACAATTACTGCTGAAGTCCATGAGGCCGGAAGAGTTTGTGTTGCTGCTATTGGATCAAATAGTGCTTTGATGAAAATTGCCCATTGGTTGCTATTAGCTTTTAGCATTAGGTTTGATATGCCGTCCGGGCCCGCCGCCCTTGAATTCTTGAGCTTTCTAATAGCGATTTTGATATCTTCTACAGATTCAGTTGTATGCCAATTGCGGCTTTGCGACAGCGTTGGCCCAATTTCCACAGCGTCCAAAGATGTAAATACAGACGTGTAGTGTTTTACCCAACAGGATGCAGACACACCATTGGATAATGCAAACGTCTGTTTTAAATGGCCGTTGTTAATTAGTTCCCATATGTTTTTGCTATCTTTTTGTGTTATTACACGCAGCATTTGTTCTGCTTGATCTTGGTCACGAATGCAGTTAACTGATTTTAGCCAGTTTCGATAATGTGATCGTCTCTTCGCAATTTGTTCATGTGCATTTCCATCTGCTAGTTTCTTCAACCGCCGAATGTTCTTTTTTAGCGACTTCTTGGCTTCAAATAGTTCTTCACTGAAAGAATGTTTATTTTTTGTCACTTTGATGTTATGCCTATTTGAACATGAAGAAAATTGCAACAACAACGGCACGTAGTTATTCGCATTGCCCAGCTTATTATCGTGAGAAAAGTCAGCGTTCAGGATGTCAATCTGACGGCTGTTTATCTTTAGTCGGTTTTGCGCAGTGTTTATAGTTAGGGATGTTTTGTATCTTGGCTGGGTAGTTTTGTTTTTCAGCTCCCAAAATACCCTCAAGACATCATGATCGCTCTTGGCCAATTTTATTATGGTCAGCATGGAAATATGTCGGTGTAGACTATCAGACACCCAGATATAGTCTAAGGTTTTTCTTAGTTGACCTCTATGCCAGGTGTCGGCTGCTGGAATGTCGCCTGTGGTACAGCCGTTCAGCATTGTGCAATGTCGCAAACTTAATTCATATTCCCATTTGTGACCGCGATCGGCAGGGTCAGAAAGATTTTTAAACTGATTCCGAGAGATGCATGTTTTGTCTTGGTTGAACCAAGAATAGTTTAGGTCTCCGCAGATCAGGACGAAAGGTTCGTCGAACTGCACAAAACTGGCATCAATTTGCGCCATAATTGATGATAAGTACTCAAGTTCTGAAATCATTGCGGGGTTCCAGTAAGTGTTTATTATCAGAAGATGTTTTTTCTTTTTAAAGTGGGCTTCACATGTTGATTCTAGGGTTATGGCTTGCACAAACAAGTTTGGGTTTGAACTGTCGATCACGGCCCACTCGAATGTGTTTTTTAATAGCGTGAGTAGCCCTGAAAATGGTCTGCCAAATTGATTTTTCCCCGCAGCATTTAGGGCCACGGAATATCCATCACAGACAGGTGAATCACGGAGCCAAGTTTCTTGCAGGCAAATTGGGCTTCTTAGATCTGCCGCTGATCCTGGTTGAAACAAATGTGTGAATACTCTTGTATTCCATGAGGTTAACAATGGGGTCATACAATTTGACCCGACGTTATCCTAATCGCGCTTGATCCAGTTGTATATGTTGGATGAGAGCGAAGGCTGCTCTCTGAGCTGTTTCCACAGATCGTCTCTTTTTGACATATTGCGGCCGGTGGTTTTGAAAGAATTTGAGTTGACAGTATTGGATGAAGACTGCTCGTCACATATTGTTAGATCGAATCCATAAAATAGTAGGTCATCTTTGGCATCGATCAGTGGTTTTGCTACGTGTCTAGATTTCATGTGAAGAATGACCCAATCAGTTCTACGTTCTGATTTGTATTCTACGATCGCTATGTCGTCAGATGATATGATACGTAGAGCTGGGATATAGTGCAGCAGCTTCATTATGTTGGCACGATTCAGATTTACATTGTTTTTTTCTTCAAGGATGTTTTCTAGTTCCAATTTCCACCATCGTGAATTAGATTGTCCAGGTACTCGATTATTTGAGTTGGTCTCGGGTTGCCCGTTTTTCATCGATTGAGCTACAGTTTGCTTCGGATTAAGCTTTGAAGCAGGAGACTCAACTACTTTTGATGTTGACTTTATTGAAGATTTCGGGTGCTGGGCCGTATTAGATGATGATGACGGTCTTTCTTTTTGTTTATCCTTAGGATTTGTGGATTCCTGAGGCTTGAACGAATGTTTAGGTGAATTCCGTGCCGCTTGGTCGCCATGAGGATCGCGCCGCGGACATTCGTCAGCCAAAGTGACGACAGTTGCTAAACAATCTTCGTCGTCAATTGAATAAGTAGAGAGGTCGCATAGGTTGATTGAAGTGTTTGAAGACAATTCCTCTGAGAGGATAGACTCTTCACGTCTACGCTTAACAGATGGAATTGGTAAGCGATCTAAATCATTGGTGGAGATACACTTGTCTTGCGGTTTTTACAATCTGGATTTCAAGGCACTTGTTTTGGTAGCAACAGGACGTGGAGGGGTTGTCAGATTTCTTATAAATTTCTTTGCGCCGTTAGAACGTGACCTTTTCAGGAGAGGTTTGTTTGTGCTAATATTCGTCTTTTTGCTAACATTTAGTGTTCCTTTTTGAGTAGAATTCTTTGCTTCCTTGACTTGTATTGATTTGGCAGGACCAGAAAAGATTCCAAACGAGACATTTTGAATTGCAACTACTCCTTTTGCAGTTGGAGGTCTTAGAGGTGTCGGTTAATCCGCCTGATCGGCAACTGGTTTTTGAAAGTTGTCTGCAATCTTTCCGTTCAAGGGTGATGGTTCTACAACTCCTTTTGTGGATTGTGATGACACCACTACTGAAATGTCGGCCACTGCTGGAAGCTTGATTGTCGAGTGCGATTTTTTGTTCCTTATGTTATACAATTCCGTGAGGTGAAATGGCGAATCCTTGTTCAAGGTGGCGACCTCTGGTGACACGCTAGTAGTTGTCAAGTGAGGCCCAGGACAGCACCATGGGGCACCAGAGTTTGAAACTTTACCATTGTCTGTTGTGTGCCTCATCCATTTTACTGCGTCCAGTAGCCCGTCCATTAAAGAGTCATTTTGACAATGGTGACGTGCGGCGAGATCACTCAGCCGCTCTTGCCATCTTAATGTTTGTTCGGCCTCGTGAGTCAGTTGCGTCTGTAGGGCCTCGTTGACTGCTTCAAATTTTTCCATCTTGGTTTTTATATTTATAATGAGCGCAGTCTGATCTTTAAAGGACCCGTGAAGGGATTTGTACAGGGAAGAAAGGCTGTTGAGGAAGCTGCTAAAACATTGTTGTAGATTTGCATGGCAGCGGCAGAGGAGAGACTAGGTTTAGATATGACTCTTGAATTTTCTTCAATAGAAGAGCGTGTGTTATTTAATGTCTCTGACTGCAGGTCGCTACATGAAGAAGAGTTTTCTGGTGCAGCACAGATGTTCTCTTTTGATGAAGGTACTGAGTTTGTGCGAGCAGATGGAGCTATTGGTGTGCTGGCTTGTTTCTTTCCGGTTTGAGATACGTATGGCTTCAAACTCGGTGTTTGCAGTGTTGATACTGTAAGGTCGCACCCTGCTCTTTCAACGTAGAGCGTTGAGCGCAAGTTTGGTCTGTTTTTTGACAAAATGGAGAGGGTGTCATCTAGTCTCATCATGTTTCGTTGCATGTCATTTTTATTTATAGTAATTTGCTGTTTTTTAGGTGTTTGCAACGAGGCTGATGGCTCTAAGTGACAGGTTGATATGCTCAGTGACCGGTGAACATTTGCAATTGGATGGTGCAAGGTGCTCCTTTTCTCGTGGTTTATTTGAGGCTGGGTAGCATCTGGATTTGTATACGTCGGAGTAGGAGTGGGTTCAGCTAATATGGTCACCTGCCGCTTATCAACAACAGCATCCAATTCTTTTTCAGTTTCAACTCCGGTATTCGAGGAATTGTTTTGTGGCTCAGTGACCTCGTCACATTGAGAAGCTTCCATTAATTCGGCGTCAGTGAAGTCAAATGGTGAGAAAAATTCGTCAACAGTCTCGGCGGTTAGTAACGACTGCACTGTAAGTGTTTTTGTCAGAGGAGGAGATACAGTCGATGGTAAGCGGGAAATCAGGGGTAAGTCTTTTAAGGAAAGTAGACGCATTTGAGGTTGGAATTTTGTGCTGTGAGTGGCTTCTAAGTGGACTGAAAGTTTAGAGACTTCCGCTGGCTCTTCTTGATGGCCAATCAGGCCGTTATCTTTTGTAGTTGTCGCAACAGCAGCTAGTATTTCTCCTGACTTTACAGGAAACTCCGCGGAAATGTCAGATGGAATAACCTGTGTGCTAAGCAGCGAGAGATTCGTGTCCGCCAATCCGGACGTGGCCGTCGTCACGGCTATTTGCTCTCGTACAGCTGGGGATAGTGGGGTTAACTTGGTACCAGAGATTGTAACTTCATAAGTGTGAAGCGGTGCAAGATTGTTCATAGCAGCTAGTGGGGCTACTTGCGGATCATTAAAGGCAGTAGATGAAAGCAAGCAACTTGGTTCGCCTACCTTTGGTTTCTTGAGTGTAGAGGGCGAGCCGTCAGGCTTGAGGGCAGTCCAAGTATTTTGCATCCGGCGCTGCTGAATGGTTTTACGCCTTACGACGGGCCCACCATGACTTGATTGAGCAGTCATTTTCTGATCGGTGTCAAGCAAGCTAGCAGTGTTTATGCAGGCCCCACTGCGCCAAACAGCCGCACAACAGTCGGCGCCCTTTACCCCGTCGGGCTTAACGCCGCAAGGGTGGGTTGTGCTCCTCTTTGAGCTGGCAGAAGAGACACGTGACCTGTCACGTGAGCGCAAGGGCGCTCCGCATCCTCCAGGAAGCGAGCGCGAGGTCTGGCGCATAGAGGCTGGTTTTTCCACCAGCAGCGATGATCGGGTAAGCAGAGAGCAATGTCTGCGGAGGGGAAATGCCTTTGTCTGGTACCTCTGCCTAGCTGCCATCTTTCAGAAATCACTGCTCCTGTTTTTACTCTGACCAACAGTTTACTGTATAGCATCTTTGCCCATCTTGTGTATCCTGGTCCCATACCATAGCCCACCAAGGCTGCCAGCAGCCATGGCCAATTGACAGAATCAAAAGCTTTCACAGCGTCCAGGGACACTACTGCCATTTCACCCTCATTCTTAATCCCCCACTCAACAACCCGATGCAGTCGTCTGTGATTGTGAGTTATGTTCCTATTCGGGACATAGCCAGTCTGATCAGGGTGTATTAGTTTGCCAATAACTCTACGCTGTCTGCCTGCCAGGACAGCCGTCAATATCTTGCTGTCCTGGTTAAGCATTGACAATGGTCTAAAGGAGCCACAGCTATGTCCGGGCTTATAAGGTTTGGGAAGCGGTATTATGATCGCTGCTCTTAGTGACTCTGGCAGCCGTCCCATCTCAAACGCTTCATTTAGCATATCCAACATCGGGGGGAGCACTTCTGCTTTATACAGTTTGTAAAACTCACTTGGAAACCCGTCCGCCCCCGGGGTCTTACTAGTAGGTAGCTGTCTCAACACTTCTTCAAACTCCTCCAAGGTAATCAGTGCGTCCAGCTCCTCACGTTCTTCATCACTTATTTTAGGCAAACCTATGTCATCCAGCGTATTTGATATTTCCTTATGACTGCTTCCCTCTCCGTCCTCATATAGGTCTCTGTAGTAATTTGCAAACTCCTGATTCACTCCCTCTTGAGTGTCAGCTACACTACCATCTGCTCTAGTGATCATCCTAATGGTGGGTCTGGGGATCTCACTTTTGTATAACCATGCCAAGAGCCTTCCTGTTTTATCTCCACCCGCTTGCTGTCTCTCTATATATTTCTTGTAGTTAAGATTACACAGTCTATCCCATTGCTCTGCACATTCACTGTTGCAGTTCAAGTATCGACTCCATGTCTCTTTCAGTGTCATCTCTCCCCTTTTGCGCCTCTTCCAATTCCCTTTCTGCTTCCTGTAGTTTGGCCAGGATTTCTCCCTGAAGGCTTTCAGAATTGGCTATGGCGACGCCCCGTATCACCACCATAAAGGCTTCCCATAGTGTGCCCGCTGAGTCCACGCTACCCGTATTCACCTCAAAGTAGTTTGTGATCTCCTCCCTAATCTCTTCCCTAAAATGGGGGTCTTTAAGCGCCTCTGCCCGGAGACGCCATGTCGGGATTCGCGCTCTTGGGGGGCAGTATTGCCAGCCAATAACCAGAGGCGAGTGGTCCGACAGGACCCTCGCTTTGTATTCTGCCTGCGCCGTCTCTATCATTACCTCAGACATCGCGAAGACATAGTCCAGCCTCGTATGTAACTGTTGCGGGGCAGAGTAGTGTGAGTACTGCCTTTTCTGGGGGTGTATCATTCTCCACACATCTGCCAGACCAAAGTCGTCTAGCAATGTCTGCAGCGCTTTTGCCGCTGGGGCAGGTCTATCAAATTTCCGATCTGACCGGTCCACCCTAGGGTTCAGTACACAGTCAAAATCCCCACCCGAGATCACCGCACTCCCCACACACATGCTAAGGTTAGTACTCAGGGTTCTGAAGTATGTTGCCGTGTTCTGATTGGGGGCGTAGGTGTTCACAATGCATAGCTCCCTATTTTCCACGAGACCCCTCAACATGACCATTCTCCCATCTGCTTCCGCAGTTTCCTGCAACAAGTGAAATGGGACATGCAGCGCCACCCATATGAGCACTCCTCTAGCATAGGCAGAATACGTCAAGCCCACCACGACCCCTTTCCATTTCTTCCCCACCGTTTCCAGCTTTTCCCGTGTCAAGTGAGTCTCCTGCAGCAGTGCAATGTCTATTTTTTGTCTGCGCAGGTACAACATAACCTTGTTCCTTTTTAGATAACTATTGAGGCCCCTGACATTCCATGTAATTATTTTAAGGTCCCCCATGGCTTGTTAAATCTCCCATTCCCCCCGCAGCAGTGCAGACCAGTTCCCTTTCGCATTCTTGTCTATATAGGCTCGTACCACAACTCAAACTTCCCTTAACTACTAACACCCCAAACATCCCACCCTCCCGCCACCCTTTCCTTGCCCAAATTCACCCTTCCCCCCACCCCAACAATTGCCCAGCCCAATCCCTGGATCTCAGGCACCCCCGCATCTAGCACTTTCTGGCAATAGCCTGTACTCGAAGCTCAGCAGGGTGAGGTAGCCCTAATGGCTAACCTACTACTTCTACTACTATCTGGGGGGGTAAGGTGCCTGTGTTCTGCCGCTCCTGTTTGCCACAATTCAACCACATGCTAATATCCACTTTGTCTATGTCAGAGCTCTATATTCCAGTCCAATGCCACTCAAAATCTAGGATATCCAAACCCAGCTTCCGTGCCACCCATCCCTTCTCATCTTTTAAAGTTTCTACCAAGCCTCCGCCAGGATACCTCACAGCGTGACACACTAGTCCCCACGAATTGCCACAGTCACTTATCTTGTTCCCTTTGGGCTCGTGTAGCATCCTGTTCCGGGCAGCCCTGTAAATCCAGCCATGCGGTGGCCTCATCTGGGGTGTCAAAACAAAAATTCCACTCTCATGTAGCACTTTCAATCTCGCAGGATACAGGAGCATATATATGATGCCGGCCGCGCGCAGCCTATATAGCCTTCACCGCTACATAGCTATACCTCTGCCTCTGAACCAGCATTGTATAGGGGTAGGCTGTAATGGTAGCCGAGGCTCTGTCTATCGTTCCTCCTTTCCTGCAATATTCCAAGATCTTTTCACAATCTTTATAATTCAGAATCTTAGCAATTATTGCACGGGCAGGTGCTCCGGGAGGGCTCTATGTGCACGCTCCACTGTAAATCCTTGTGAGAGCTTGTCAGCTCCTATTTCCTGCAGGATCATGTTTTCCACATAGTCTGTGGGGTCTTGGCCTTCTTCTCCTTCCGGCAGACCGACCACTCGAATGTTGTTCCTTCTCGCTCTCCCTTCCGCCTCCTCCACATGGTTCTCCAGGTTGGCCAGTTGCTGATTTCGTATGTGGACTTCTTTTGCATTGTCAGTGCTAGTGGTCATATTAGTTTTAACAGCACTTTCCAGGCTGCTTGTTCTGTCCGCCAGCGCCCTGACATCTTGTCGCAACAAATTGACATCTATCCCCACAGTGTCGATCTTAGGCTCTAGGGAGGTCCTTAAGTCCGCCATTGCCATCCCCCAGGAGTCCTTTAGTTCTGTTATGGCTGGCAAGATCTGATGGTTGTCAGTTCCAGTTAGGCTTCCTGTCGGCCCACATGCACCCACCAGCGCCGATGCAGCTGGAGACTGTTGCGTCTTGGCGAACGCTTCCATCGTGGGTTGTTTGCTCTTGCTTTTGACCGCTCTCCCAGTCATCTTGCTGCCCAGGGCAGGTATCCCTTCTCGCCTTGATCGTGGCACAGCAAGCCCGCCACTCTGTTCCGCCGTGATGTCTGCGAGTTACTCCCGGTTTCGGCTATTTCCGGGGTACATTCTTGAAATCCTGCGCACTGAGCGATCTCCTCGAGTGGGTTATTGTAACGCTCACCAGGGTTCGGAAGACAGACTGGACCGGGCCCCCAGATCTGGCTTGTCTGACTCGCAGAAGTATCCTTCTGTAGGTGAGAATAGGGGGTTAACTGTCTGCGGGGTAATGCAATCGGCCTCCCACTTACCCCTCTCATCCTCCTCGAAACACTTCTGTGATTCCTAGTAGCGTCTCACCTTAGGGTCTGGAAGGACGAGCTCTCCATCCTGCTTCTGATGCAGGGGCGCGTTGGTACCCAGTTACTTCACTGGATTTTCGGATTGGTGAGAACCAAACTTGCTTGGCTTCCAGGTAAGTTTTTTGATAAGAGGTTCCCCTTGTGTCGGGTGGGGCCAGCGGCATGTTTCCAGGTAGATTAATCTGCACAGGGTTACTGGGAACAACAGGAGCGGGGTTCCCTCCGGAACCGGGTAGAGGAGTTTGCCCAGCTTGACCTTGCAAAAGCTGTCTGGCCAGGTCATCAGTTCTTTCCTTTGATATTATTAATTCCCTCCTGAGGGCATTAGTCTCTTGACGAGCGGCATGTACTTCGGCCCGTAATTCCCCCAGTAATTGGGCCAACTGATCAGTCTCAGAACTTTCCATAGCGCCTGGGTGGGAATTTGTAGGAAGGCTTAGCGTTCTGTAACGCTCACCTGACTCCCACAAAGGCGCTGGCCTGGTTCGTGCTGCTGTGACCTCTTCTAAGGTGATGCGCAGGGTTCGGAAGACGGACTGGACCGGGCCCCCAAATCTGGCTTGTCTGGCTCGCAGAAGTATCCTTCTGTAGGTGAAAATAGGGGATTAACTGTCTGCGGGGTAATGCAATCAGCCTCCCACTTTCCCCTCTCACCCTCCTCGAAACCCTTCTGTGCTTCCCCGTAGCGTCTCACCTTAGGGTCTGGAAGGACGAGCTCTCCATCCTGCTTCTGATGCAGGGGCGCGTTGGTATCCAGTTACGTCACTGGATTTTCGGATGGGTGAGAAACAAACTTGCTTGGCTTTCAGGTAAGTTTTTCTATAAGTGGTTCCCCTTGTGTCCATGCATTAATGTTCTAATGCTAGTGTTTTTTTCCCCATAGGGGCCGGGGTACGGAATGCCGGGGAACAGGCACCGCCCGAGGTGAGCGGTGAAATCCTTGTGGAAATCAGGTAAGTCTTTAATGAGTGTTTTGGTAATGTCTTTTCATTCACTCATTAACGCTGATGTCTTTTTCCCCTTAGGGGCCGGGGTCCGAAAATGCCTGGATGCGGCGCGGACCCGAAATGAAAAGGGAATGACCCAACAGGTAAGTCTTGACATGGAGTTTTAGCTTCCCTTTTCCCTTCTTTCTCTCACCTTTGTTCTTTTCTTTTTCTCCCTAGGCGGGGGGGCGCGACTGCAAATCCGGATGGTCGCTGCTGAACATGGAGGCGCCCTGTAAAGGTGAGTAGAATGCGGCGCTGCAGCGATCGATGCGATGTGCTTTTAAAAATAAATGTCTTCCTTTTCAGGATTGTCGGCGAAATGTCTCTGGGATGCAGATTTAGCAGGTGAGGCCTTTTCCTTCTTCTGTTCTCTTGTTCCCTTCCTTTGCAGGTAATTCAGGATGCTGGCAGGTGTGGCAGAAGTCAAGATGCAGGAGCAGACACGGTGAGCGTCCAGCTGCTAGATGCAGAACAACGCGAAGCGCGTGTGGCTGATCGGGTGTGGTTTAAATAGCCTTGGAAGAAGTTCCTAGAATGTGTCCTTCCTCCAATCAGGTATGTATCCTTCCCCGACCACGCCCGGGTGGTAAATGAGTCCCACAAGTAAAGTAGTTACTTTCAGGCCTCAAGGAGGCCGGGGTTCTGCAGCATGGTCTGCATCAGGTAAGTGCACCCAAACACTTTCATAATGAGCCTGGCGCCTATGGCGCCAGGACTGACGTTTTCTATGAGCCTGGCGCCATAGGCGCCAGGACGCTGTCCAAAGGGCCCCTATAAGGGGTTGCTGGGACCTTCCCCGGGGACTTGATGTCTGCTTTCGGGGACACAGGGCCTGAGCCGGCTCCCCGGGAGCGGGCATCGTGACAGTTATGTCCTCCCACGTGTCGGTTAGCCTGTCTGCCTCTCAGCACAATTTCGCTCTTTGCGCCCCCCAGCTTCCGCTCCTGGAGACCAGCCCCTATGTTTTGCGGGCTGTTTGCCTTTCCTCAGTGCCTCTGGGCTCATGTGGTGCTCCAGTCACACCTTCGCGCACCCGACGGTCAAGGAAGTTATTCTCGGGTTAATGCCTGCTGGTCAGTGCAGGCAGCAAGCCCCCATGCCCCAATCTCACACGTGTGAGTGCCTTAAGTACGTGCTGGCAGCACTTCGTTTCTAAGCTGGTAGTTGTTAATTGATTCCATCATGCAGAAAGTATGTCCTGCAAGCCGTGCAGCTCCTCTGTCTATTTAGCCCAACATCCAAATAATCACCGGACCTAGTAAGGTGTACCAATGCAGTTTTGCACACACGGGTGCCTTCATGCGTTTATGGAGCGCCCTCTGCGCATCCGTAGGTCCTATATTAATATCCACCCCACATTCAGCAGCCGCTCATTGCACGGGCCATCCTCTGCCCCTTGGTTTTTAATATGCGGCACCCGTGCCTCTGTAATATGCTCACTAGCGCCATTTTGAATACATTGTTTCAAGGCCGCCGAAAGCTTCCAAGTCGATTTCACCGTTGCTGCTCACACGATCAGCTCAATATTTCAGGTGGTGGCAGGGCATCTGTTTTCACGCCCGTGTTTTCATTCTTAGAGTTAATTGTCCATTTTCAGCGCATGTTATCGCTGATCAATGTCGGATCCCCGGAGCAGCTCTCTCAGGCACATACTGTTACATTGCAAGTTAGCCACGCCCCCAGAGCGCCTATTATTCTTCCCACCTTTTCAACTGTCAATAGTCTCTCCCAATATTCCTCCTCCATTTCTGGTGAAATCCTAAGTGTATAACTCCCCATTGCCGTCTGGCGCTTCAATGCCAGGACCGGGCAGATTAGCATAACGTGTCTTAACGGATTCCAGTTGCTCTTTGTTTTCACAATGCTACAGTATGATTTTGATTTTTCTAGTTGCTTTCTCCTCCATTTAACCTCTCTAGAGTTCTAGATGTTCAGTCTGCATCTCAGTAGAAGGTCTCTGTAGTGACTTGATGGGAACTTCTTTAGGTATGGTGGGAGGATGTTCAATGCTTTATGTTCCCATATGAAGTTATGACACTGGTTTCTTGACAATTTCTTCTCTTGAGTTTCTTCCCAGTCTTTTTCCTGGATAGTTCTTTTAGCCTTGTCTGGGTTATATTTCAAGGTATCCTCAGAGATGCTGAACTGTTCTAGAATAGCCTTGCATTTCTTTTTCCAGCGTTGGAGTATCGTATCTCTGTTTATTGGCCCTGACTGGGCTAGTATTTCATATGGCTGTGGTGGTTTGTCAAGAATGCATTTGCGGTAGAGAGATAGAGTTTTCCATAGCACTATTGACGCCAGGGATTGGAGCCTTAGTTCAGTTCTTATGAGCTCAATCAGCAGCAAGTTTGGAAGGCATAATATTTTCCACCAGAAGTAGGACTCGCAAACGTTCCATACTTCCAAGCTCAGGGCTAGCAAGGCCTCAGCTCCATAAGTGATTACAGCTGACACCTTTTGTTTATAAAACGTTACAATAGGCGTCAAGGAGAACTTTCCGTACCTTCGATTTATTATCAGCCCTTGATTAGTTAGTCGTTAGTTTTCCCGCATCAATGCATAGTGGCCTCTTCATTACAGTTTTTATTAATCCTTAGTCCAAGATATAATGTTGTGTCCACCACTTCCTGTTTTTCATTCTCTAACAACCAGGTGTGATTTTTCATTGCCCCTCTTTTACCACGGCTGGACTTCATTACCAGGACCATGGATTTCTTGATGTTTATTTTCATCTCATTTTCTGTTAGGTATTTGTTGAAGGCCTCTATCCTTTGCTGTAGCCCGATGGGCGTTTTGGTCAGCTAATACTGCATCGTCAGCATACAGCATCCATGGCACTTCCGTCCCATTGATGTTTGGGGCAAAGGCGTGAGTCTGGTCTTGCGTATTCTTCATGTCTGCCATGTATATAACAAAAAGGAACGGAGCCAAGGCGCATCCCTGCTTGATTCCACAGGATGTTCCGATCTTTCTGGTCACCCCTCCATTTGCTGTAGTTTGAACCTGTATCGTGGTGTCAGTATACAGGCCTTGGATGGCTTCTAAAAGGTATACCGGGCATCCCCATTTTTCCATCTTTTGCCACAGGCGTTCCCGGTTTATCCCATCGAATGTCTGTTCGAGATCAATAAAGGCTAAATAGATGGCTTTTTTTCCTTCTAGGGCATTTGCTTTCATGAGATTGATTAGGAACAAATTTAAGGCTGTTCCTACTCCACTAATGAAAGCTGTTTGTCTCTCGTCCAGGATTTTGGCCTGGGTCGCCCATTTCTTTAGGCCTCTTAACAAAATAGATGCAAATAGTTTGCCTATAGAGTCCAGCAACGCTATTGGTCAATAATTTCTGGGGTTCCCTCTGTCTACTTTTTTGTAGATTGGTACAATGTAAGCCTCTCTCCAAGAGGAGGGGATTTGTCTCAATCGTCTTATTTGCTATAATAGTGCATAGATTAAGTGTGACCATTCCTCGCAGCTGTCTTTCAGCATCTTATTCAAGATGCCATCTGGGCCCGCTGCCCTAGAAGCACTTAATTTTGTTATCATCGTTACAATGTCATCTCTGTTGAATTCTAGAGCCCAGGGAGTTACTCCAGGAGCCTTATCTATAGCCTTTTTCTTAATTCTTTCCTCATATAGTGAGGTGTAGTGTTTAAACCAGTTTTCCTCCAAGACTTGGTTTACACCTACTGCCGATTGGTTAAGGTCTCTATTATTGATTATGTCCCATGTGCTTCTTGCGTTATTAGCTGATACTGCGGCTAACATTTTCTCGGCGTCTCCTTGAACTCTCATAAATCGAGGTGAGCGGAGCCAGTTTTTATATGTTTGTCGACGCTTCCTCCATTGTTCGTCTTTATCACCAGAGTTGGCCTTTTTAATGTGTGTCAGCTCAGCTCTATATTGTTTCCTTCTGGCCACTAAGAGCTCATCATATGCATGTTTATTTTGAATGGTTTTCACCTTATTTGAATCATACTTGACCTCAAAGGCTTTAAGCAGCCATTTGTATTCAACCACATCCTCTGTGTTCCCAATGGAATTTTTATATTTTTGCACCAGTTGTGGAATTGACTGTGTTTTAATCCTTAATCGATTTCTTCCCCAGGAGACTTCCGTTTCCATCATTTCTTTCATCTTTGGTGGAGATCTCATTTTCGAAACGAGTTCCGTTTCCAGTAAACTATGATCACTGTTTGTTTGTTTCTTAATTGTAAAGGAGTTTATCCATTCCAGTGTATTACCTCCTTCGAAACAATAGTTCAGACAAGCTCTGGATTTTCCGCCGAGCCATGTGTTGGCTCCTTTCAGGTCGTCTCTCGTCTGGCTATTTAACATCCTCATATCTCGGATTCGCATTTTCTCCATCCATTTTTGTTCTTTCCCTACTAGATGTTCCGTCTGTTTGTTCTTCCCCCTCCCTATCCAGCAATTTGATGTTTAAATCTCCACTAAGGAGTAACAGCTGGTCTTTGTCTTCCATCATTGATTTATCAATGGCATTCATGATGCCTTTTAAGTAGCCTTCCAGGTTAGGCATATTTTCGCTCCAGTAGGTGTTTATCACTAGCAACTTTGACGGCCCCTCGTGCCCCTCCAAGTGGAGTGCTATTTTTAATATTTGTACATAAGGGTTTGGGATGAGGTGTTCCAGAACTTGCAGGGCACTGTCTAGTTTTATGAGCATCATAAGGCCCTGTGTATGGTCTCCCTTTAGGCCCCTTTCTGGCCGGGTTAATGTACACTTCGAATCTTTCACAGACTGGTGTGTCCTGCAGCCAGGATTCCTGGATGGAAATGAGGTCATTTCTGCCCAAGAAACTACTTTCATAAGTAAACAAATGCTTGAAGCCTCTGGTGTTCCATGAGGCACAGTAGACGTTTCTTTGGGGCTCCTCATCAATCTATTGTTTTTTCTTTGTGTTTAGAGTACTTGCCATCCATGTCCAGTCAGTGGGGTCTTTTTTCCTTCCTTTAGGTTGGTTTTACTCTTCCCCGTATTCCCTGAGTTATCCACAGTAAACCTCAGGGTTTTCATTTGCTCAGCACTTTTTTTAATAATAAAAGGACTTTTCCTCTGAGTTTTCGATTGTTCTTTTGCACTTTCTCTTAAGTCCTGTTTAACTTCACCCCCTGGGATTGGTCTGGATTTTTCACTCAGTTTCTTGTCTGTCTCTTTTTTTTCTTTTTGTGCTTTTTTCACCTCCTTGTATTCTTTTATATCCTTGTTTGTTTTTTTTTAATTGTTTACATTTGATCTATCTTCCAGGGTTTCTAATCGGAAGCCTTTTTTTTCTCAGGATATCACTAGCCTCCAGCAATTTGTGCTTGATTTTGTTGGAGTTTAGATGTAGAATAATTTGGTCCATCCGCCTTTCTTCTGGAAATTCCACAATTTTTATATCCTCTGTCATCATCGTGCGTAAGATTGAAGTTTGCTTGAAGAGAGTCATCACGTAGCTCCTATTTAGCACAGCCCGTCTAGGGCCTTTTGATGTTGTGTCAAGCTTTAGGTAGCAGCCTTTTGGTGGCCTTGCTCTCCTGGGACTCCGGGGAGGGGAGACTTTGCTCTGATCATCTTCCACTTTCTCCACCTCGTTTTTTTTTTCAATTTTAATTTTGGCTGGAGCTTTATTGGCTCTGTTAGGGCTTTTCTTTCTTTGATGTCCTGCTGCTTCCTTTTTTGTTCCAAAGTTTTAAATGGAGAGAGGAGCACTCTGGATAGGGACTGTCTTTTTATCTGGTTTCAATATCGTCTTTATAAGTTTCTCTCTTTGGAATATTGACCCCTTAGGATCTTTTGGCTGGACTCCCAGGTCAGCAGTTTCCCAGTTATCTATGGTTTGCCAATCGGATAAACTGATGCTATCCCATTCCTCCTCTTCATTGTTTTTGTCTATTATTTTGATGAGGTCACTTAAGTCAGCAGTTTGCTCGTCTTCTCCCAGTCCTCCTCGTCAACTTCACTAGTGTTTTTAGCTCCATTTGTCCTGTGTTCATCCAGCATGCCCAGCTCGCTAAGTGTCTTTTCCCTTCTGGGCTTCTTTGCACATTGCAAGCTTTCTCTTTTAGGCAGCATTCTTAAATTCCTCAGAAAGGCTCTGGAGCTGTTTACTTTCTGTTTTAAGGTTTCTCTTTTTTGATTTTTTTTTCCCTTTTCCATTTTTTTGGATGCCACCTTTCCCCCTTGATGTTCCTGGCTGTTTGAAGTACCGCCTTCGAAAATTGCAAAGTTTGTTCAGTCCGGTTTGGGCGCGGGCTCTCCTCTCTCATCAGCCTTCTTTTGCGGAGAGATCAGGATTACATCATCTGGGGGATTACCTGTTTGATCTGGTTTGGTGCCTTCTTCTTGTTTCAATTTCATTGGACCCTTTCCAGCCTTTATGTTCCCTCGCAGCGGTTCCAGCTTGTTGTTCTTTTTACAGAGATTTCTCATCCATTTGCAGTCCTCAAGGACTGCCTCCATCAGTAGTGATTTATCATTTGCGTCTTTTCTCGCTTAAATCACTAAGGTGATTTTGCCAGAGTAGCGTTTGTTCTGCTTCCTTATTCATTCGTATGTCTAATCTCTGCAGGGTGGATTCCATTAGCAAATGTGCCTCTTTAATGTGTATGTTGGTGCAAGTTACTTCTTTTAGCAAATCTTTTATCCCCTCATAAAGTTTTAGGAATGGAGCAAGTGTTATGTTTAAAGACGCCATGATCACATTTTGGATGTGTTCAGTATCCTTTAACCTTTTAATTTTGCAGGCTTTATTAGTTAATTGAGAGATTTGCTCTTCAGTCTTATCACCATGAAGCGACCTTTCATCTGCAACAGCCAATGTTTGAGTCATTTTAGTTGACATTTGTTTTTCATGAGTCTTAGATTTTTTCCATGGACTTTATCACCCAGAGCATCCTTTTTAGCTTGTTCTTTATCCAAGGATGCCATTTTCTCATTTATGAAGGAGAGGCTTTTCCTTTTCTCTCTTTCTATTTTCCCCGTCAGGATCGTTATATCTTGCATGATTTTATTTGCTAATCTTGAGTTACTCAGGTTAGCTGCAGGCGTTTTTTCACTCTCGTTTTCTCTTGAGCTTCCTGATGATTTAGGGCTCTCTGCCAGCATCAGGGTCCCCTGATGATCCCCAGGGTCATCACACCACCGATCTTTCAGCTGTGCCCTTCTCTTTTCCTGGTGTTGGCGTAACTTATTTCCTTGGGTTAGATTGTCTTCCTTATAAGGCAGGAAGATGTCAAACCCTGTGGGTTCGAGTTGGTGGAGGTTTTTCCCCCTTGCAGGGTAGGAGTCATGTAGGCCTTCTTCCAAGTGGCCTAGATCAGCCTTATCCCAGGGATCTGTATTTTCCCATAAGGCCTCTGAGACAGAGGTTGACCAAGGGGATTGTTCAGCCAAGGCCTTTGCTCCTTTGGAGCTATCAATAGGTAAGTTAGAGTCCTTCTCAGAGATGTTTTCCTTCGCTTTTCGCAGTTTATATTCCTTAATTGGAGAGGACCTACCCTCCCTATTTTGGAGTGGCCTGCTTGACGTCATTAACAGGTTTGGTTTTAAATTGTGACCCTCCTCCTGGACACTTTCATCAGGGAATTGTAGCGATCCTCTAGGACAGAGGTCGAGGCAATCATCTTTAATTGGTCTTGATTTTTCTGTTAGGTCAGTATGCTCTTCCTCAGTTACTTTTGCCGACCTATCTGGAGTGTTTTCTGAGATCTCACGTGGTTTCTCATTTGTTTGGCCCATGGGGCTATCGTGCTCTTTCATCGGGGAGGGTCTATCCGTCCTGCCCTTTTCCCCTAAGTAACTGATACCTTGGTTGCCCAGATCGTCGCTACCCAACCGCTCAACAACTCTTTGGGTTCGACCGGCGTCCAGAAGTGAGAGACTAGTACTCTGCACTAAACCTGGGGAGGTAGGGACACTTAGGGGATCGCATGATTTTATGGAAGGGTCTGCTTTGTCCTCTATATTTAAGGGTATCGGTATGTTCTTTTCAGTAATCGTGTCCGACCCCACCGAGAGGCTCTTTCACTTCTTGGGGGTGTCTGTTTGAGCATAGGATGGTCTTTATGCACCGCTCTGGGTAAGTGGTCGGGATTTGCCTCTACTTCTGGGAGAGAGGTAAATCTTTGTCTTACCTGTAGACGCGTTCTTAAAACCGTGGTCGGTGTTTCCACTGGTAGTGACTTCATCTCGTCGTGCTGCTCCTCGTGTAAGGTCTTACTCAAATTAGCAGGGGCGTGCGTTAGTTAGTTCGCTGCCACAGCAAGCAGCCAAACAGCACAACAGCAGGTAATTCCTTCTGAAAATGCCCTTTGCGCACACGGCCTCAGCACAAGCAAGGGTGCCTGGGGCAATGTTATATTGGCACACTTCCTGCAAGGCGGGTCCCGGAGCAGGGAGGGCAGGGATTCTCAGCGCGACTGCGCTTTTCTGATTCACTCGAGTCCGGCGAGTTTCTTCAGTGAAAGGAGCTGGTGGGACAGTCGCTCCAAGGCAGCCACAGCACAACAGCAGGTAGCTCCTTCTGAAAACGCCCTTTGAAGCACATTTCGAGTATGAAAGAGCTGCCTGTAATTGAGGCTAATTGAAACATGATAGTGATTCAGCCTCTGAAAGGTGTTTCTGCACTGAAAATGTTTTCACAGGAGAATAATGTTCTAAAAGTCTTAATTTTGGTGCAGAATCCCAAACTCATAATGACATGACACAAGAAGGCACTGGTATGTTACAAGACTTCAGGATGATTGTTATAATAGATTTTCAGAACCAGCTGTCTGGGAGGGTTCTGAGAGGCCACCCTATTATAGTGAACAGGGAAAAGATACTTGGAGCTAGTCAAACTCAGTCAAGGTAGGCGGTGGAGCAATAAGGCTTAGCCTTTAGGAATTGTGGGTGTGATTTAATGGTACAGTGAGACACACACAGAGCACTCAAATTAAATTATACAGTAACTATAACAATACAGTATTTAATAGGCCTGAAAACATCAACAAAGTAAGAATAACAGGTAAGTACTGCTACCAAACTATTATTGCACACATATATACATTTGTAATCGTTATCCTCCCTTTACTTTTAAGACAGTTACAGATGATTCAGTTAAGAAACATAGGAAAACTGTGCGCAGTAAAGCAAGCAATGCAGGTAAGTATTTCAGAAACAGTGGAAATTTGATGTAAGTATTCAAAAAGCAATGGAATCAGGGGCGTGGCTAACTGCGGGATGTGAAAGACGTAGGTCTTCTCGGGACCCGCGACCGCTACCAACATCCTGGCAAAACTGCCTGATTTATAACGAAACAGGAGCTGAAAACACCTCTGCGTGGTGTCGGACACCCTTGTGACCAAACGGGGTTAAGAGCAGCAAAAACCGCAGTCGAACCCAAGAGAGGCGACCACAAGAAGTTTGGCGATGAACAACATCCAGCCTGCCTCCAAAATGGCCGCCGACACGCACAAATGAACGCTCTGAAACTTTGCAGCGTGGCCGTGCTGCAGCGGAGCTCAGCCTGCTACTGATCTGCTGACCACAGTGAAAGGAGAGTGCGGTCCCAGTGAGGCTGCGGCGGTGTCCCGATCAGCAGGCAGACTTTGGCGGGCCCGTACGGATGGGAGATCGAGGTGCGTATCCACCGGAGTGGGACGCCCGGGACCCCCGTCGACGCCGCTGGAACTGGAAAACGATGGCCTGACGTGAGAGGACAGCCCTGAGTGCCGCCGACGGAGAAGAAACTTTGGCGTGTGAAGGACGCGTGGGTGGGTGTCCCTCTGCGGGCCCTGCCCCTGTGGCGGAGGAGAGCAAGGCGGCCTGGGGGAGAGGTGGAGAAATGGGGGAGAGCCGCTGGAGCCCACGCGACCCCGTCCTCGGTCGGGCCTCGCAGGCGCCGCTGACCTAACAGCATACAGGCGGCTCTGTGAGCCGGGACAGGAGACCTGCGCCCCCGCTACGGGGAGAATGTTGCACCCCGGAGGTGTGCCGGGGACCGGCAGCAGACAGCTGCGAAACCACGGGACGCAGAAGGGGGCTCCTTGAAGGCGCGAGTTTGCGTGGGCCTGGGAGAAGGGAAAGGGCACACATAACCCCCAGAGCAGGGCCACGCAGCGGCAACCGCAGGACCACCGGGCTGGCGGAATAAACAAGACAAGAGGCGCACTGGGGGGGGTGAAGCGCCCGAGCGAAAACTAGTCAGGCCAAATGCCCACACCAGCCTACACAACTTGAACTGTGACTAGACCCCAGAGGAACACTGCACCCCCAAATAGTTGGTTGTGACGCCGCAGAACACTGCCTGGAGCGGACTCCGCTGAGCAACAACAATCAGCATGAAGCCAAGCCCCCCAGCATCAAAACACAATGATTCATCCCCAGTTGGCACCATTGAAGTTGGACTGGACTCGAGGGTATAGCACTCGAAGAAGTCGTAGTAGCTGGAATAGTCGGGACACGCGGACCTCACCCAGATTAGCCCATTCTGAGGTCCCTAATCACAATCCCAACGCCTACAAGTGTGCGGTAGGTGCACGAACATAACCCGCAGTGAGACAACTTTTACAAAGGACCCAGCACGCAGAAGCATAACCATCCAGTGAAATTGGTGCCATGGGGAAAGACAAGTCTAGGAAACTCCCCACACAAAGCAGAATGGACCAATACACTATTCCTCCACCACAAGCATCAGACCTCCACACGCAACCCTCGGAGGAGATGGAAACAGACCAGGGAATCTCACTGAAAGACATTATGGCTGCTATAGCCGATTCCCGCTAGTCAATGGAGCAGAAAATGGACGGAATAAGCATGGACGTATGCCTCCTCAGGCATGATCTCCAAAAACTAACGGCACGTACCGGGGAGGCTGAGCATCGCATATCCAACACAGAGGATAGAATGAATAACATGCAACAGCAGCTCCATAATGTCACATCTAAACTGAAGGGGCTCGAGGACAGAATTGAAGACGGAGAAGGTAGATCCAGGCGCAACAATGTGCGAATACTCTGCATACCTGAGAAGGCTGAAGGCTCTTGCATGGAACTTTTTCTAGAACAATGGCTGACTGCCCTGTATGAGCCAGACGCCTTCTCCAAGTTCTTCTCCATAGAGAGGGCGCACAGAGTACCCACAGGCAGACCAACGCCCGGCGCTCCCCCATGCACTGCAATAGCTAAATGTTTAAACTACAGGGACGTCACGCCTTACTGCAACATGCGCGCGCCAAAGGAGCCATCACATTCAATGGCTCCAAAATCGCCTTTTTCCCCGACTACACCAGGGAAGTGCAAAAGGCGAGGCAATCCTTCAACCACCTCAAAAAACAACTGCATACAATGGGAGTGAATTATGGCCTGCTCTTCCCTGCGCAACTCAAGATTTACCACAATGGTACAGCAGTCCACTTCAATTACCCTAAGGAGGCTTGGCGCTGTGCCGAACAAAAAATAGCCAGAGACTGGTCGACTCCCCGCGACAACAGGGGGAGAAATCGAAGACCTCCACCAGGCCAGCAGCGAGAGCCCCGCCGATCACCAGCGCAAGATCCACCAGAAGACTTGGGGGGCTGACCCCTGCCTCAACGCCTGCCAGAGGCCCCGTTGAGACACTCAGGTCGATCTGCAGAACCTCTTACACTACACACACTCAATAACAGGCAACATACACCTACCTGAAGCGGCCGCGGTATGCCCCAAGCCTGCAACACAAGGAGAGCCCCCTCCCGATAGTGAAACAAACTCCATGTTTATCATACGTGACAGCTCCCCCTGGACACATCCCTAGAGGGGGCACAACCTCCCCCTTGGGTCCCAAGCAGGGGGAGGCCACCTGTACCTGAAATTAAGTTCATTGCATGTAAGGTGTCCAGTTGATACCATAGGTTCTTTGTTCGAGCGACCGATACTTCTAGTTGGGAGTAGTATGGGGAGGGGGATGGGTATTTGTTGAGTTTAGCTACAGACGGGACCAGTCAGACTCATAAGATAATATGACTAGATAAAATGATTATGACCCACAGGCATAATCCCAGATGGCACATAACGCTGCCATCAGCAGCACAGGCCGCTACTATCATAAGCACACACGACATCATATAGCAGTACTATTGACGCTCTCAGAACACTGAGGCTCATGACATAGAACGTTAATGGCCTGGGTAACGCAGTCAAGCGCCGGCTGGTGCGACAATTTCTTAACAGACGGGGTGCCAACATAGTGTTCCTGTCTGAGACCCACCTTGCGGGCACAGAATGTACACTGTTCAGACGTGCAAACTACAAGCTGGCATTCCACTTGGGTTTCACGATGGGCTCAAGAGGCGTCATGATCCTGGTACACAAAAGCCTCCCCTTCCACCTCAACACAGTAGCACAGGACACAGGCGGCAGATACGTATATGTGACGGGCAAGTTATAGGATCAATCCATAGCACTGATAGCCACCTATGTACCACCAACCCTACTAGAGCCACTACTCGCTGACATTGCCCCGTTAATCGCAAATGATACTTCTAACCTCATGATACTGGGAGGCGACTTCAATGAAGTCATGAACGTAACCCTGGACCTCACTCTCCAGGCTAGATTATTTCTTCACCCCAGCAACTGATCTACGTAGGGCACAGGAGATAAACATGCTTCCCAGAGGCATCTCTGACCACTCCCCGCTGGAACTGATAATCATAACATCCCAACGGGAACCGCCGCCGAGCTGGCGCCTGAATAGTTACTACTTGGGTGACCCTGAGCTCGTGGACAAACTGCCAATACATATTTCGAGTTAAACACACAGACGACAACGGACCCCGAAACCCTGTGGGAGGCCTACAAGACGGTGCTAAGAGGTGAACTAATATCGTGGACGACGGCAAAAAAGAGACAACACTTGAGCAAGACACTTGAAGCGGAGCAACAGGTCAAGCAGGCAGAGGAGAAGCGCATAAACGAGGACACGCTGGCTTCTAATCGGATGTTGCTACTAGCACAGAAAAGGCTACAAAGCATAACAGTGGACAATGCAAAACAAGCGCACACTGCAATGCGAGCAAGACTCTGAGACAGGTGATAAGGCTGGCAAGATGCTGGCATGGCTGGAAAGGAATTAGCAGGGATGTAGTCCTGTCCGGTGGCTCAAAACAGGAGGGTCGAACGCAGGGGTGACGGATCAGGAAATAACACAAGGCTTTGCGGAATACTACGCTGAGCTATACACAGAACCCACAACACAGATGGACGTCACGATCATGGACCAAATTGATATCCCTACCTTAAATGAGGTGCAACTGCAACTGCTGGAGAAGGAGATCACAGAAGATGAGATCCTAAGTGCCATATCTGGCCTCCAAACCGGCAAGTCCCAAGGACCTAACGGCTTCCCGGTTGAGCTATGGCGGAAGGTGGGAACCAATGTGATAGCCCCCCAACTACTCCGAAAGTATCAACACGCACGAGAAAAGGGCATTCTCCCACAGATCTGCGAGAAGCAACAATAATAGTGATACCCAAGCCGGACAAGCCCCCTGAACGATGCAGTTCATACAGGCCCATTTCACTCATCAATAGCGAGACTAAGATATTGGCGAAACTACTTGTGGACCGTCTACAACAGGTTATTCCCTCCCTGATACATCCGGACCAGTTCGGCTTCATGCCACAGAGATCAACCTGCATGAACCGCCACAGACTATATTCAGCTTCTGAAAGGGCCCACAGCATACAGGGCCCACTAGCCCTGCTAGCAATTGACTTTGAAAAAGACTTTGATTCGGTGAGATGGGAGGCTATCTGGAACATAATGCGCCGCATGGGATTCGGTGAGAACTTTGAGTTGGGTGCAACTGCTGTACAAATCCCCTGTTGCCAGGACCAGGGTCAATGGCTGGCGATCGAACCTCTTTAAGCTGGGGAGAGGCGCGAGGCAGGGCTGCCCACTATCGGCCATGATTTTCACAATCGCTATCGAACCACTGGCAATCCTTCTGCGAAATGCACCAACCTGGGAAGGCTTACAATGGTCCGGGAACTGGGAAGACAGAATATCCCTCTATGCGGATGACCTGCTCATCTACCTGAAGGATCCAAACAATTCCTGCCCCAGAGTCACGCATCTACTAGGTCCAAATCCATCCTTTTCCCTATAGGAGACGCTGCATGGCGGATCTAGCGGTTGGCCCTTACCAGATCAAAAGGGAACAGTTCAAATACCTGGGGATACATATCACGAAGCAGCTTACTGAATACACAACCTTGAACCTCTCCCCCCTTGTAGCAAGGTTCGCAGAAGATACTCGCCATTTGATCTCCTTGCCACTGACGCTGATGGGCAGAGCTGCCCTGATCAAAATGATTGCCCTCCCTAAATTTTTATACATCCTTCAAAACGCTCCATTATACATCCACCATCGAGAATTTCACAAACTCGAGTGTATCCTCCGGAAACTGCTATGGGGAGGAGGACATCCATGGATTGCTCTTGCCACTCTTCAGAGGTCCATCTGGGAAGGGGGGATTGGGCTGCCCAGACTGCAGCCATATTACTGAGCCAGCCAGATGGCAGTGATAAATGACATGCTCCATGGGGACGGGAGCCTCCCCCACACCAAAGGGTTCAAGTGCAACACCACGACCACGCCACTAGAGCACTTATATGGAGGCCTGAGTCGCACACCAAAACCGGATATGGCAACGCTTATAGTGAGAATATGGAAGGAAGAACATCCCCACTTAGGGTGGGGCGGGAAATTAACACTGGCCCAACCTCTGTGGAACAACTGCAGCCTTCCCGAAATACAGAAATTGCCCAGATGGCCCGAATGGGTCCAGCGAGGAATAGCCAGCATTGGGGATGTGGTACACAAGGATAACCTAGCACCAATCGAGAAATTGCACTTGAAGTTCTCCCTTCCAGCTACAGAAAGGTACCACTGCATGCAGCTCAAACATGCTTGGACAGCACATCGACAGATCACACAAGACATTCCGGAAAGCTCCCTGCCAGAGCGAAACATAGTGCTGGATCGTGTGGAACGGAAGGCCACCTCTACCATGTACAACGTGATAACATCATTTGCGACACCAGAACTAACCAGTCTGAAAACGAAGTGGGAACGGGACGTGGGACCACTTCAACCAGAGGACTGGATGGAGGCCCTGATGTATCAGCGTGAAACAGCCATCTCCTCGAGGCTCAGACTGGTCTAACTGAAGATCCTACACCGCACCTACTACCCAAGAGTGGCCCTCTTTCGCTGGGGAAAGACCTCGGACGCACGATGCCTACGCTGCAAGCAAGAAGAAGGTACCTTTTTCCATTTTCTGTGGGAATGTAGTAATATTCAGCGGCTCTGGCAGAAATGCTGTGATAAACTGTCTAGCGTTTTGGGTAAGACGATACAGAGGTGCCCAAAACACCACCTTCTAGGGATCTCCGGTGAAACCGACCTATCCCGTTATGAGAAACTGCTCTGGTCAACGGCGATGGCGGTTCTCAGGCGGAACATTGCGCAACTGTGGGGCTCGGAACGAACACCCAGCTACGACCAGTGGGTCACAGACGCGGACATATGCACTGTAATGGAGCACCGGATGTACATGGCGAGAGGCTGCCCGCAAAAAGTGGACAAAATATGGAGAAGGTGGGAAGAGGCCTGCTAAGTACCAAGGGCGACCCTGGAGCCTCTGAGATCGTGAGATGGCCCGGGAAAGTGGGCGCAACGAATCTGCCATGAACGGACTAAGCCATGAGGTCACCATATGTCAAATTTGACGTTCCAATAGACTGTGGTCCCTGATGTAGAGTTCCTTGATGTTGTGTTTTTGTTGTTGGTTGCTTCTCTCTCTTCATCCCATTATTCTTACCTGGAAATGCCGATTTTATATATGTTCTCACCTCCCTCTTCCCTTCCCGCTCCCCCCCCCCCGGCCTTGCCTTTCTCCCCCTCCCTTTCGCACGTCGCTGCCCTGTAACGCAGAGAGATTAATGTATTGTTGTCTTAATTTTCAAAATCAATAAAAAAAAATTTGATCAAAAAAAAAAGCAATGGAACCACTATTTCTGTAACCTTTATAAAATAAGGTCCCCAGCACTTCAAAAGCACTTCTCTGCCAAGGCGAGTGGCCCTGGTGCTCTTAAGAGTAGCAAGTGCCTGGAAGAAACTTTTATATGGAGCCTGGTCTCTTTACAAGTGTCGAAACAACATTGGCAAAGCCAGCAGATGAGAAAAATGTTACAAAGAATAAAGGACAAAGGTTAGTACCAAAGATTAGGGGTCTTCTCCCAATCTAAGCAGGAAAATACCACGGGAGGGTGGGGATGGTCGCCTTGGCCAAATCTCCTTTGATCACGGCCAGGCAAGGGAGAGGTCAGTAATTTGCGTTGTTTAACCTATTGCAGCGTAGGGTGTGGAAACTGCTGTGCAAGCTCATCTTCCTTACTCTGATTTCACGAAAAGAACACCCCTGGGGTCCCTAGACTTGTTGGACGCACTTATTTATATAATTGGTTCCATTGCATGGTGTCCAGAGGTCGTGGGCACAGCGGTTGTTTTCGTCCCATCGATATTGGTTCTGTCTAAGCAGTGATTCCGAACTCAGACAAGTGTGTTCCTGATGCTGGACAACCCAGGCACACACAGATGCAGACCACCACGAGTCCCACAATGACGTGAGACCCCATGACACAATGTAAGCCGGCAACAACAAAGATCACATATGTCAGGCGGGAAAGCTGGTTACTCATGTGGCAGAAATAAAGAAACTGCCCTAGAAGACCCTTCTTTGAGGTGGAGAGAAGAAGCTGCAGGAAGACGGTTCATGAGCCACAAGCTGAAGACCTGTAGAGTCCCAAGGCGAACCCTGCAGTGGCAACCATTGTACAGCAGGTGCCCTGGATGGAACGGGTCAGCCCACAGCATCGTCCCGGGACACTTTGAACAGTTCCAGAGGGCAGGATCAGTGTGCAGGAGTTTGGACTGGTTGGCCCCACCAGCCCAAGGACCAGCATGGGTCTACAGGAGATCAGTCCACAGGCAGGACTTCACTGGGGCTTGGCTGGAATGCAATGATGAAAGTCTTCAGCGTCCATCTACTGACCTTCAGTGGGCTGTAACTCTTTGTAATAGCCTTGGCTTCATCAACGATCTCAAGGATAGCTTCAGGTATCCTCCTTTTACCATACCTTTTAAGCAGGGTTACCCCCAGCACCCCAATGTAGAGAATCAGCAACATACAAACTGGAAAGGGTTGTCCGATCATCTTCTCAGTAACAGACATACCCCTGGTTAGAGTGCTGATGGGTACCAGACAGTCCCAGCCCCCACATCCGGCCACATGCTCACTATGAAGATAGATTTTCAGAATCAGCCCTGTGGACAGATTGCGAGAGGCCACCCTTTTCTGGTGGACCGTGAAAGACACTAATGTCTAGCCAAATTCTAGGAGTGTGACGGAGCATTAAGGCTTAAACATAGGTGAGAGTGGGGGTGCTGAAGGGTACAGTTAAGCGGACACAACACACTCTTGATAATTCAAGTTAGGCAGAATGTGTACAAATATAGTAATTTACATTAGGCATGAACAAACGCTTACCAATGAAAATCACATGTAAGCAAAATGACTAACACACTATAAACATGTGTACTGTGAGAAACCGGAGAGTATCCTCACTCCTACTCCCCCTGGATCCACTGCTCAGGTGGCCAGGGAAAGGCCATTGCTCTTGGATCCAGACCCTACGGGTGGAGACGAGAGGGAGGACCTCCTGGGTGGAGGGTCCTTGGGGATTGGGATCAGGGTACCCACAGGAGATAGACATTTCCTAATAAAGATCAGCCTAACCCGCCTCAACCCACGGCCTTTGAGTTACTATAAAGTTGATCCCCTCATTTCCCCACATGTGACACTTGATAGTGCTGGGACGAGAAAGAGGCGACTAAGAATAGTGAACACCAAACATCCATTTCACCACTCTAGTACAGGGACGAAGAAGATGCCAATTGAGACTGCACACCTGCAACCTGTGAAGAGATTGCAGCTGTATAAATGGAGAGTCAGAAAACAGTATAGAGAGCAACAGCGAAGCCTGTGTGGGGATGACCAGCAGGAGACCCGGACCGTGAAGAGGCAGTTGTGGTGGGACCTGAGGAGCAGATCCAGGATGTCAGCCGACATCCTGTGTGTGGGAGCCTCCATATCGAGGAAACATGGAGCTGCGAGCGAGTAGAGAGGACGCCATCTGTGCCTGCCCGGAGGCAGTAGAATTGCGGGTGAGTGCTTGACAGCGCATGGCGAGCGAGAGGGGCTCGCAGAGGTGGGCCTGTCATATCGGAAGCAGAGAAGAAGCAGCCAGACCTGCAGAAGAGGAACTGCAGGACCTGTGAGTGATGGCAAGAGCCACTCGGAAGCCGGGGCTCTCCTAATGGGCTGCCTGAGGAAAAGAGTGCAAGTGTGAAACAGTACTACAAGAAGGTGGGCCATGAAATAAGACCACCCTAGGTGAATGATATGAACAAAAGCAATGTGGCTACACCGAACATAAAAAGGCCAGTAAAAGAGACGATCTGAATCTACACATGGGCCAGCACAGAAGAACCTGTGTGAACTACAGAGCCCAGGAGTCCTGGTTGCGTGACCTGTGATGGGTGGACTGTGTGGTCTGACAACTACGCCTAGACCAGTGAGTCATAAATTGTGAAAACCAAGAACATTGCGAAACAAGCCAAGGAACAAGTGGCTGAGTTAACGTCTTGGGGAAAGAACGCTGAGACTTGAGGAATAACTAATATTGTCTTGAGGACAAAGCCTCAAGACCTTTTTTTTTTTTTAAGTATAGTGCTTGGAACTTGGGGAAGGGAACCCAGAGGAATGTGTGAAACTAGATTGCATTGAACTGGAGAAAGGCAATCTTCAGAATTTTGGGGAACTGTTTTGAACTTGGGGAAAGGGAATTGAAGAAGAGTTTAAGAGCTGGAAGAAGCTCAGAACTTCATGTTGAACATTATTTCTTTGATTATTGGCATCTCTGCACGTTGTTTAGCTTTAGCTGTTCAGGCAAGCATAGGTTTTGGAGACGGACATTTTTTGAAGTTTAACCTTGGACTCAGCCGGGCCTTACTTTCGTTCAGGTAGGGAAATCCCACCTTAGCATAGTGCAAGTTAGGCCTTCTACCATCCTGACATTCATTTTAATAAATCAGTTTGTTTTGAACATTGAATCTTTTGTCTGTATCTTACTTCATGATGCCTTCACAGTCCATCCACCTTGAGATGCTCTGGCAGAAGACCACCAACACTTTTCTTTTCACACAGTTAGAGCAGAAGAACACTGTAAATGTAGTAAAGCAAGTGAAGAAAACATAAGTACTTCTCTTTATTTTACAGGTTCCCTAGTTTGGTTTTTTCTTTTTTAAAACGTTTTACTTTCTCCAGCATGGGGTCTGGCATGGATTCACATGCTCATGAATATTCCCCGTCGTCAGGCTGGGAATCCTCGGTAATGAAAAAACCAGTATCAGTTTCGTTTCTGATCTGTCTTTCGTAGTAATAACGAATCACTGGTCTCTGCGTCATACTGACCACAGCCAATGACTGCCCTCTACCTAAGCACCGCCTCTGGCAGCCATCTTCAGATTTTTACCGCACGTTCATGTGTTGGGATCCTCTTGCTATTGCTCTCGAGCGTTAGTGCTATTTTTTCACGTTTTTTCTCAAAAACTTTGTTTTTTTCAGTCAAAAGAGCCTCAAGCTCCACCGACTCTCCATCCGATCAACGGGGACCCGTTTCGGATTCGTCTGCGCCCCTCAAGGGTGAAGATTTCGTCGAGCTACGCTTTTGGAGGACTCCAGATGTTTCTCAGGCCCAGTCATGGCCCAGGAGAAGGGAAGCTCGACGCCCGGAAAGCTGTTCAGGGTCTGCCCTGGATGCCAGCTGCAGAACGTCTTCAAGGAGGACGAATACTCTTTTTGTCTTTACTGCCTACATGAGGACAAGACGCACGTGGAGAAGGACTGTGCGTTTTGCGGCAACATGTCGGAGCGGACCATGAAGGACCGCCATCAACGTCTCGCCAACTGGCTAGAAGGGAAGAGCCCGTCCGGCGAAAAGAAGAGGAAGAAATCCGAGCGGTCTTCTAAGACCTTTGAGGACGCCCCGGCGACGGGGGTCCAACATAAGGCCAAGCACCGCGAGTCCGCTGGCACCGGGAGCGCCGAACGGTCGGGCTCTACGGGCGCCAGGCAGGGCGCACCCTCCCCGGCACCATCAACCACGAGCCAACGCTCTGGGTCGGGTAAGAGGAAGGCCGAGCACCCGGCGAAGCTCCTGGAGAGGCCCCGGTCGAGCTCGAAGGCGGAGGGGGAGCGAGGCAGTGTCCCCCCCCTCAAGGATAAGGCGGTGAGCGCACCTAAGGTGGTGAAGGCCTTAATCCATCCGGCCAAGCCCTCTATCGAAACTGTTGCGGCGGCCCTGGCTCAGCCTGTGGAGGCTACACCAGTGGTGGCGACCTCGGGGCTCAGAGTCTCCCTGCCACCTCGGAGAGTCCTCTTTTGTGCCCATCGATGGGACCCCCGTGAAATCCCCCGTGGGGAAGAAAAAGGGGGGGCAGGGCGTCGTCGTAGATTCAGCCTCGGAGGAGGAGCTGGTCGAGGTCTTAAGCCACGGCCTCGGCCCGTCGGGATGGATCCCGACGCAGGGGACGACGACATCGTCGAGGGTACCGACGGGGCCCCTGATCGCCCGTCGGATTCCCCTCTGCCAGCGCCGCGAGACAACTCGGCGGCCATTTTGTTGGCTATACAGTCCTTATGCTCAGAGATAAGGACGAGACTACCGTTGCCGACGGAACCTCTCCCGTCGGGGGACCCAGAACCAGGACCTTCTGGTGTTCCCCCTACCAAGAAAAGAAGGATCCACCCTCCACCTCCTTTTCAGCCATCGCGCCCCTTCCAGCCCTCCTCCCCGTCCACCCGAGGGTATGATACGGGGACTGACATTTCAGCGACGGGTACGGACGACGAGGTATACGACGAGGATGTACCGTCGTCGCCTCCCACCAGGGCTTCTCCGCCCGACGAGATTGGATCGTTCCACTCAATGATCGCCAGGGCATCCGAGCTTTTCCAACTCTGCCCTGAGGAGAAGAAGAAGGAAGGTTTCCTTTATCAGCGGCGCAAGGCCAAGAGGAAGACGGTCCTCGCGGTGCCTCTATTGGACGACATTTGGGATGAGGGCCTCACCCTCCTCAAGAACCCTTCCACGACGCCAGCTAGAAGAGACCGGTACGAGAAAAAGTACCGGGTCCCGGACACGGCCCCCCTGTGCCTCCGGGCGCAGCCTACCCCGGACTCCGTCGTCTCCGCGGCGGCCAGGAAAAAAGCGCAGGGGGGTGCGGCCTCCACATTGACTTCCCCACCGGACGGCGAGGGAAAGAAATTGGACGCTATGGGACGCAGAGTCATCTCGTCTGCAGCGACGACGATTAAAGCTGCCAACGCCTTGGCTATCGTGGCCCGATACGACAGGGAGCTCTGGTACAAACTGGCTCCCCTGCTGGACTTCTTGCCGGACGACAAGAGGGCAGAGGCCCTGGAGATCCTGCAGGAAGGTGAGGTGGCTTCGGACCACGCCATTACCGTTGCGACGGACATCGCCGACACTGGGTTCCGCCAGTTGGGCAACGGCGTTTGCCTTAGGCGGCGTGGATGGCTCATGGCTACGGACTTCCGTCAAGACGTTCAGACCAGAGTCCTGGACATGCCCTTCGATGGGAACAACCTGTTTGGGAAAACAGTGGACGATTCCCTTCAGGCCATTAAAGCGGACACCGAGACGGCCCGGGCCCTTGGAGTTCTGCAACAACGACGGACGCCCTTTCGGAGCAGCGGAGGCAAGGGCGCCTCCAAAGGTTCCAGCGGCGGTTTCTCCTCCTACCGTCAAGCGGCCCGCTCGTCGTCTCAGGAGGCCTACAGAGGACGAGGCAAGTCTGGCGGACCCCGCCGTCGTCGCCAAGGACAAGGCGCTAAAGCCTCGTCGAAGCAGGATTGAACCGGCCGGGGGGTCGGGCCCCCACCAAAGCACCCCGGTGGGAGGCCGGCTGGCGAGCTTCGTCAGCGTGTGGGAGTCCATCTCCACCGACCGTCGGGTGCTGGACGCCTTGGCCCGGGGCCACGCGCTCGAGTTTCAAAGAAAGTGTCCGCGCGTCCCCCCCGTGGCCAGGAAAGAACTTCACGTCCCTCAACTTCTCCTGGAGGTGAAGGCGATGCTCAAGAAGGGCGCCATCGAACTCGTCCCAAAGAGGCTTCGGGGCTCCGGAGTCTACTCGAGATACTTCCTCGTGAAGAAGAAGACGGGGGGATGGCGCCCCATCCTGGACCTGCGACGTCTGAACAAGTTCATCAAGGCGCAAAAGTTCCGGATGGTCACCCTCCAGCACGTCCTGGGTCAGCTGGAGGAAGGAGACTTCCTGTCGTCGTTGGATTTGGAGGATGCCTACTTCCATATTCCCATCTTGAAGGGGCACCGAAAATTCCTCAGGTTTGTGGTCCAAGGGCGTCATTACCAGTTCAAAGCCCCCCCCTTCGGTCTACGGTCGGCACCCGGGTGTTCACCAAGTGCCTCGCACCGGTGGCGGCTCAGCTGCGCCGCAAAGGGATCCACGTCTACCCCTACCTGGACGACTGGCTCATCCGAGCCAAGACAAGGGAGCTCGCCGTGGTTCACACGGCAAGGACCGTCCAACTTCTCACGGACCTGGGATTCTCCGTGAACTACGCCAAATCCCACCTGGTACCCGCGCAAGACACTCTGTTTCTGGGAGCGAGGCTCAACACAGTGTCCCTTCTGGCCTCCCCGTCGGAGGAGAGGACCAGGACCATCCTGGGCAAGGTGCAGCGGATGTTGGTGGCCGACGCGGCCAAGGTGAGGTCCATCAAGTCCCTCCTCGGAATGATGTCTTCCTGCATCTACCTCATTCCCATGTGCAGGCTCCGGATGCGCCCGTTGCAGGAGTTCCTGGACGCGCGCTGGATCCAAACAACGGGCAGCTTCGAGGAAAGGATCACACTCGGCCAGAGTTTCCGACGAGCGATCCGGTGGTGGGGCACCCGCGCGCATCTGACGGCAGGCATGGACTTCCAGACCCCAGCCCACCAGGAGACAGTGACCACGGATGCCTCCCTGGAAGGGTGGGGAGCGCACACCGGAAATCTGCACGCAAGAGGCCTTTGGCTCCCGACGGAGAAATCCTTACATATCAACGTCCTGGAGCTCCGTGCAGTGTTTTGGGCCCTCAGGTCCTTCCTTCCGTCCCTCAAGGGCAAGGTGGTGAGGATCTTCACCGACAACACCACCACCATGTTTTACATCAGAAAACAGGACGGAACCAGGTCCCCAGCACTGTCCAAGGAGGCGCAGGACCTGTGGCATTGGGCAGTCGCCCAAGGGATGTTTCTGGTGCCGTTTCATCTGGCAGGGATAAAAAACACCATCGCCGACTCACTCAGCAGGGAGCTGCGCTCGTGCCACGAGTGGGAACTACGGCAGGATCTAGTGGATCGCCTCTTCCGACGGTGGGGCACACCCCAGATCGACCTGTTTGCGACGGCGACGAACTCCAAGTGCCGGAGGTTCGCCAGCAGGTTTCCCCAGGCGAGGAGCATGGGCGATACTTTCTCGTTCCCCTGGGAGGGCCTGTTCCTCTACGCGTTCCCTCCTTTGCCACTGCTAATCCGGCTCGTCAACCAGCTCAAGAGGTCACGGTGCAGGATGATCCTCGTCGCACCTGCGTGGCCGAGGCAGATATGGTTCCCGGACCTTCTGGACTTGTCAGCGTCCCCGCCAATCAAGCTGCCGGTGGACGCGGATCTGCTCTCCAGGGAAGGAGGCGCCATCCTCCACCACGACCCGAAATCGCTGAACTTCCAGGCCTGGCTCCTGCAGCGCTAGAGTTTGGAGGAAGCGACATACCGGCCGACTGCAGAGAGGTTCTTGCAAAGGCCAGGGCGTCCTCGACTCTTAAATGCTACGGACACAAATGGAAGAGGTTCTCTGTCTGGTGCCACGCACAGAAGATTAACCCTCTACGGATTACGGCTCCCCGAGTACTGCCGTACCTGCTGACGCTGGCCAAAGCTGGACTGGCACACGCGTCCATAAAGATTCATCTTGCTGCGATCTCCCGATACACCAGAACCACGGGGCGGACGTCCTTGTGGTCTCATCGTCTGGTGAAAGAGTTCATGAAGGGACTGTTCAGATCGTTCCCGCCGGTGAAGGCTCCGGCCCCGGCGTGGGAGCTCAACGTGGTGCTGACCAAGCTCATGGGACCTCCGTTCGAGCCTCTGCACTCGGTCCCGTTGAAGTTTCTGTCGTGGAAAACAGCGTTTCTTGTGGCCATCACCTCCGCACGACGGGTGGGAGAGATCCAGGCCCTTTCCTGCAAGGCCCCGTACTTGACTTTTCACGACACGAGGGTAGTGCTCAGGACGCACCCCTCCTTCATGCCCAAGGTACCGTCGGACTTCCACCTCAACGAACCCTTGGTGTTGCCTGTATTCTTCCCGTCGCCTTCATCGCCGGCTGAGAGAACTTTGCACTCGCTGGATGTGGCTAGAGCGCTGAAGTTCTACGTGGACCGCACAAAGTGTTTTCGGAAGACGTCACAACTCTTTGTGAACTTTGGACCTGTCAATCAGGGGAAGGCTCTCTCAAAGGCTTCCATTTCCAGATGGCTCTCCGGCTGTATCATGTACTGTCATCGGTTGGCAAACCGACCGCTGCCTGGCCGTCCGAGAGCCCATTCCACCAGAGCGATCGCAGCTACCACGGCGTTCCTTTCTGGTGTGCCCCTGCTGGACATATGCAGGGCTGCTACGTGGAGGTCGACGCGCACCTTCACGAAGTTCTACTGCGTCGATCGGGATTCCAGGGAGGAGTCCAGGGTCGGCCAAGCAGTGCTGCGCAACCTGTTCGCCTGAGGTGAGCCTGGTGAGGAGGTAAGATGCTTAATGTTGAGTTTGATGCAATGCTTAATGTTGAGCCTTTGCCACCTCCCGTGGTTGTGCATGTGTGTACTGCTATGTATTCTTTATTCATGAGCATGTGAATCCATGCCAGACCCCATGCTGGAGAAGGAACAAGTTACTTACCTGTAACTGTTGTTCTCCAGCATGGGTCTGGCATGGATTCACATGCGAACCCTCCCGCCTACCCCTCTACGGCTCTTCACTTGGTCATACTGCCACTTCACGTGCTTCCAAATCTGAAGATGGCTGCCAGAGGCGGTGCTTAGGTAGAGGGCAGTCATTGGCTGTGGTCAGTATGACGCAGAGACCAATGATTGGTTATTACTACGAAAGACAGATCAGAAACGAAACTGATACTGGTTTTTTCTTTACCGAGGATTCCCAGCCTGACGACGGGGAATATTCATGAGCATGTGAATCCATGCCAGACCCATGCTGGAGAACAACAGTTACAGGTAAGTAACTTGTTCCTTATTTAACCAACAGCATATAAACCAGGTGGACAGGTACAGTCATGAGGCAGCAAGGCAGGTACAATTGTATCGATACAGGTCTGTAGACATATATTGTGTGCAAAGTCATAGGGCTTTTACCTGGTACAGTTATATTCTCACAGTTCTGTGGGCTTATGGCCTGAGCAAAGTTGTTAATCATTACGTTTGTACATGGACTCCTACTCCTCCCTTGTTGGCAGCCAACTGCCCATCATTCCTCAGTTCCCCTCTGCCTCGTTACATATCACCTGACAGGGAGGGCACAATGCCTTTGTGCATTCCCAGTCCAGCTATGGTCATCCCCGGTGGGGGTGCCTTTGTCCGGGGCAAACATTCTGTGCGTCAGTGTGCATTCCAGGCCTCCACCCCCACATTACTGTTGGGCCACCTCTCTGGCGGGTCCTGTACCACACTGCAGTCTGTGCTAGTACCCATCTTTGCAATCCGTCCACCAGGCTTCCACCCTTGGGCTTTCCGCCGCCTTCCAGGCCATTGCTGTTCTGCGTTTCGCATGTATGCAAATCAAATCTTTCATTTTGGCCGTCTGTTTGTGCTGTCTGTTTGTGCTGTCGCTAGCCTTTTGGCAGTAACCCCAGTAGACAATTGTCTGGGGGCGCTGGTGCATTTGGATCCCTCCCTTCTCTGCTTTGTCCATTACTGCCCTCCAGAATCTGCGGCCAGTTCCAGAACATATGCATCGTATCTGCCCCCACCCCCGCGCGCAGACCTGGGCTACTCTCACGTCATATGTGATAACTGGTGCAGGATCATGTATGCGCGAAGTGTTACGTACAGTTGGGTGGTTCTGAATTTGGCATTCCTGGAGACCTTTTTGGGTGTATGCGAGGATCCTTCGCTATTCTGCATTGTTAGGGAGAATTCTCTGTTTAGGCTGAATTTCCCTCCCTAGTGAGTCCCCCAGCAGCTTTGCTGGATTTCTGGGGTTTAATTTTTTCTCCTGCCAAGAGTGAGACTCTTTTACCCTCACTCCTGGACATGTTGAACTGTGTTATCTTGGACAAACCTTGTGTTGAATGGGCTATGGGGTCTTTTACTCCATAGGGCCTCATGTATTTTTGTGATGTGGGTTACACAGCACCCTCTGTGCCGTGACCCAGGGGTGTCCTAGGGACTCCCCAACATAGACTCCATACCCTGGGACTGACTACTGTCTCCCAGGGCATGTAAAGTCACCAAAGACTTTGCTAGTCTTGAATCCTGAACAGAACCAGTACAAACCATCATATTGTGGACGTACTGGCTGGGGCAATTCGATTGCCCCAGGGTCTGTTAGTCGAGGGGGCACGTCTCCGTCCCCCCTGATCGAGTTTTGGCTGGTGGCAGTGGAAACTACGTTTTATATTCGACCGCGAATATTTTCCTATGGGATTTCCCATTGTTTTAGGCTAACACATTTAATTATTTATTTACGGTAGCCTTAAACATACCACCGGTTTATATATTTATTTTTATAACTCCGGTTGGGACTTTTTGCCAAAACTTGATTCTAAAATGGCGTTGGTGTTCGCCTCTGTAACTCTGACCCAAAGTGGAGCCCTTTGTTCCACTTTTGGCGGGCTTCTCCACAGAAGCCCTCCAAAGTGGTGCCACTCTGTCTGGGGTACTTAGGAGGGGTGGAGGGGGATTTAGGCACCCTGGACTGAGTTACCTTGGTAACTCAAGTCGCACTCCGTCCTGATTGGCCCAAGTGGTGAACCGCCCGGCTCACCACTTAGCATGTTTGAGTGACAGCTAGGCTGGGTGAATGGGGGTTTGCTGCATAAAAGCAGGGCTTTGGGGACTGGAACTTCAGAAGTCGCCACAGGACCAAGAATCCGACGAGGGAAGAGCTGAGCCGACCTGCTTCGACGACACCACCCGGTGGAGCCCTGCTGAACCGTCTCACCACTTTTCCCGACGACCGAGGAGAACTCTTAACGGAGTGGCTCCTTCCCTTGACTGGTGGGGACAACCAGTTTTCGCCTTCTTTCCGCTTCTCGAGGTATCTCGTGGCCGCCTTGCCAGTGCCAAGCACCCCGGCAACCGGAACCCCACCACTTTTACCCCAAACCACGAAAGTCGGTACAACCCTTTAACCGGAGGACTACGCGGCTGGTTTCTTCCCGGGCAGTGCAACGACCCTCTTCTTCTACTCTTCAGCGAGAACTTCTTCTTCCCTGACCGACGTCGAGCCTTGCTGCCACTGCCTGGAACAACTGCCACCGCTGGAGGACCCTTTTCGCTTAAGGTACCGTGTTCCGCCTGGCTTCCCTTGCTACCGACTGTACGGGGTAGATTTAGCCCCCGGCTTTCGAACCTGGGAGTGCCTGGGACACCCTGGCTAAACTTTCTAAGCCACTCTACACTCTTTCTAACTCTCTGCAAGACTTTGAATCCCTAATAGCAGTGTGATCTTGGGCACATTTTCGCTCCGGCTACTCTAAGAGTGGGCCCTGCCTAGTGACTTTTGCTCACCTGTGACTTTGTGCTTCTGTGAGTCTATTGCAAAGGTTCTGGACCTTAGGGTGGCGTGTTTAACCCATTCCTGTTTCTTTTTACCCCTTTCTTGAACCTACTAGAGTGTCATCTAATGTTAAGCGCTCACCTCTGTTTTAATTATGTGGTGTTAACTTAGAGTTGTCTAGATAGGAGTAAGGGTTGGAACTGCTCTCATTATAACTGTGTTTGAAGTGTTTTTACTATATTTTGCTAAAGTGTTTTTAACTTATGTGTATTTTAAATAAATAACTATATACTTTTGAAACCAAGCTCTGGTCAGTGTTTGCTTGTACTATTGTGTTTTGGTACATATTGTGTATACTTTGCATACTGCCTAACTCTTCTTGAGAGAAGTCTGACTGCTCAGCCACAGCTACCAGGTAAATCTGGGTGGTACAGACTGCTACCAAAGGGGTTTACTGCTCTACCTGTAGTCTTAAATCTTTTGCAGTGTTCCCCAAGGGAACTGCACAGGTTTCTGCCTAACACTGGTGTACAGCGGTGGGATTTGTATTGAGTATACATTTTATTGTGCTTTAGATACCTGAGTGCAACTAACCACAAAGCTTAGCACTGAAAAAGTAAAACCTCTAACATGTCAGTTATAGAAAGCTATAGTCAAGAGTCCCTTGCAGCCAAAACTGCTGATTGTTTAAGAGTGCTCTGTAAACATAAGGATCTCCTGACTAAGGGCAAGAAAATGGAGCTGATTGAAAGATTGTTAGCTAACCAAAGTCTGGGTGATGGTTCAGAGGAACCTACCACTCCAGCAACTGTAGATGACAGTGTTGAAGTTAACATGGAGCAAAATGTTGATGATTCTGAGGAAGAGTCAGAAGAGGAGGGTGAGGCTGTTGTAACTATCCCCCCTAGGCCTCTGCCTGCTCTACCTGCTGTACCTACTGGACCTTTACCAGGTCCCACATTTAGTCCTCAGTACTTTGAACTGGAGAAAATGAAGCTAGAATTGGAGTATAAGAAACTTAATGCTCAAACTGACAAAGAACTAAGGCTAAGGGAAATGGAGCTCAAGTATGACTTAGAAATGAAGAAATTATCTGTTGAGAATGTTTCTCTCTCTGGCTCCTCTAGAAGTTCCAGTCCTAAAAGACCCCGGATGCCTAAAGAATTGGTTGGTATGTATGAGCCTAAGTTGGATGTGTTGGATTGGTTGTCTCTGTTTGAATATAATCATGGGCTCCAGAACATCACAGGAAATGACTTACTCACCTGGTTGTTCTCTAGGCTTCCCCCTGTTGCAACTGATGTGGTAATGGAGATGGGGGAGGAGGATAGGAAGGACTATGAATGTGTGAAACTAGCTTTGATAGCTAGGTTTGGGAAGACCCCTTCCCAGTATCTTAAGAGGTTTAGGAGCCTCAAAAAGCATGATGGTACCCCTTGGGCTACCTGGGTGAGTGAATGTTTGAAAAACTTAGAGGGATGGATTAAGGGTTACAAGGTGAACACTTATGAAGGTATGAAGAATTTGTTTATGTTGGAGACTATTTATGATGCCTGCTCTCCTGAGCTCAGACAACACTTGGCTGATTCCAGGGAATTGGATTCCCGGAACCTAGCTAAGGCTGCTGACTTGTGGGTTGCCAACAGGGCCACTCACAAGGATTCTGGGGTCACTCAGAAGAAGGATGGGGAGAAACAGCCTAAAAAGGACTCCAGAGAGAATTCTAATAATTCCTATCCCAAAGAGGGCCCCAAACCACAAAATAACCAGGGTAAGCCACATGGGAAACCTAGTCAGGCTGCTGTACCTTCTGGCCACAAGCCAGAAGGAGGTCAGAACAAGCCACCCTTCCAGAGAGCATTTGGACAATGCTATGTTTGTCAGGGTACTGACCATATCAAAGGAGATCCCAAGTGCAAGGGTAAACCTGCAGGGATCAGCACAGTCTCCTTAGCCTTCACTCCTGAGGATGAAGTACAGATGGCTAGTGCCCACTTTGAACTCTTTGCTGAAGAACCCTTGGGTCTTCAAGCAACTGTAAACTTAGAGCCTATGGGTCTGGTTAGGCCCCAGAATAGGGTTGTGTATAACTCCCTACCTGTTAACTCTAAGGTGTATTATGTGGACAGTGTTCTTGTCAATGGCCAGGATACTCCTGCCAGGAGAGACACTGGGGCCAGCAGAACAGTAGTGGATGAAAGCTTCTTTCAACCTGAGGATGTGGCCAAAGCACCCAAAGGTCCCACTAAGATGTCTGGAGGCCCTGTCCAAATGGTTCCTATTCTACCAGCCCTCATTCAATGTAACAACATGACAGTAAGGATCCCTGTCAGTGTTCAGGCTGAGGTACCTGGGAAGGTCCTGTTAGGGAATGACCTAAGAACTCTAGGAGTAGTGTCACATACCCCCAGGCCTCCCAGTATGGAGAAGCAGAACTTAACCAAATTGGCTAGAAAGGCTACCTTGAAGGACCCTTCTAAGCCTGTGGGACCCTCTACTGAGAACCCCACTACAAGCCCTGGTGTTAGTAAGTTGACCTCTAACTCAGGCACATTTGAGGATAGTATGCTAGGAACATGGGAGCCCCAACCAAGCTCCATCATTGTTCCCCTAGTCTCAGAGTCTCTGACTCCCCCTGCTTCTGAGGAAGAGGTGGATAGACCAACTAGGCCCCTATCTGAACCTGAGAGAACTGGTAATTCTCAGTGCTGGTGGAAAACCAGAAAAGAAAAGTCTAAGGCCAAAAACCTTCAGACTGTTGGACCTTCTACTGAAGACCCCAACTCAAATCCTAATATTAGGGGGGAAACTCCTAAAATAGGTAAGGGTAGATCTAAGAGGAAGGGGAAGCAGGTACATTGCCTAACCCCAACCCCTCCAACCAAGAGGCCTAAGACCCAACCTGCTCCCACAAGAGAGGTGGTGAGGAACCTTGGAGGCCCCTCTAGATCTAAGGGAATCCTTTATAAGGACCCCTTGAAAAAGCCTAACATAGGTTCAGAGGTTGTACCAACTTCTGAGGGACTGGTCAACCAGATCCCCTATAACAAAAAGACTGATGTTCCTCAAAGGGTCTGTAGGTCCGTTAGCTTGCAAAAGAAAACCTTTGAGTTCTCCATTGAACATAGGTCAAGGTGTCACCATCAAAATGCTGATGGACTCTCTAGGATGTATATCATCGACTAGAGGTATGAGGTTCATCCAGGAGTGGATTAAATCCTCCTGTCCCTTAGTCTGGGGGGGGCGAGTGTTAGGGAGAATTCTCTGTTTAGGCTGAATTTCCCTCCCTAGTGAGTCCCCCAGCAGCTTTGCTGGATTTCTGGGGTTTAATTTTTTCTCCTGCCAAGAGTGAGACTCTTTTACCCTCACTCCTGGACATGTTGAACTGTGTTATCTTGGACAAACCTTGTGTTGAATGGGCTATGGGGTCTTTTACTCCATAGGGCCTCATGTATTTTTGTGATGTGGGTTACACAGCACCCTCTGTGCCGTGACCCAGGGGTGTCCTAGGGACTCCCCAACATAGACTCCATACCCTGGGACTGACTACTGTCTCCCAGGGCATGTAAAGTCACCAAAGACTTTGCTAGTCTTGAATCCTGAACAGAACCAGTACAAACCATCATATTGTGGACGTACTGGCTGGGGCAATTCGATTGCCCCAGGGTCTGTTAGTCGAGGGGGCACGTCTCCGTCCCCCCTGATCGAGTTTTGGCTGGTGGCAGTGGAAACTACGTTTTATATTCGACCGCGAATATTTTCCTATGGGATTTCCCATTGTTTTAGGCTAACACATTTAATTATTTATTTACGGTAGCCTTAAACATACCACCGGTTTATATATTTATTTTTATAACTCCGGTTGGGACTTTTTGCCAAAACTTGATTCTAAAATGGCGTTGGTGTTCGCCTCTGTAACTCTGACCCAAAGTGGAGCCCTTTGTTCCACTTTTGGCGGGCTTCTCCACAGAAGCCCTCCAAAGTGGTGCCACTCTGTCTGGGGTACTTAGGAGGGGTGGAGGGGGATTTGGGCACCCTGGACTGAGTTACCTTGGTAACTCAAGTCGCACTCCGTCCTGATTGGCCCAAGTGGTGAACCGCCCGGCTCACCACTTAGCATGTTTGAGTGACAGCTAGGCTGGGTGAATGGGGGTTTGCTGCATAAAAGCAGGGCTTTGGGGACTGGAACTTCAGAAGTCGCCACAGGACCAAGAATCCGACGAGGGAAGAGCTGAGCCGACCTGCTTCGACGACACCACCCGGTGGAGCCCTGCTGAACCGTCTCACCACTTTTCCCGACGACCGAGGAGAACTCTTAACGGAGTGGCTCCTTCCCTTGACTGGTGGGGACAACCAGTTTTCGCCTTCTTTCCGCTTCTCGAGGTATCTCGTGGCCGCCTTGCCAGTGCCAAGCACCCCGGCAACCGGAACCCCACCACTTTTACCCCAAACCACGAAAGTCGGTACAACCCTTTAACCGGAGGACTCCGCGGCTGGTTTCTTCCCGGGCAGTGCAACGACCCTCTTCTTCTACTCTTCAGCGAGAACTTCTTCTTCCCTGACCGACGTCGAGCCTTGCTGCCACTGCCTGGAACAACTGCCACCGCTGGAGGACCCTTTTCGCTTAAGGTACCGTGTTCCGCCTGGCTTCCCTTGCTACCGACTGTACGGGGTAGATTTAGCCCCCGGCTTTCGAACCTGGGAGTGCCTGGGACACCCTGGCTAAACTTTCTAAGCCACTCTACACTCTTTCTAACTCTCTGCAAGACTTTGAATCCCTAATAGCAGTGTGATCTTGGGCACATTTTCGCTCCGGCTACTCTAAGAGTGGGCCCTGCCTAGTGACTTTTGCTCACCTGTGACTTTGTGCTTCTGTGAGTCTATTGCAAAGGTTCTGGACCTTAGGGTGGCGTGTTTAACCCATTCCTGTTTCTTTTTACCCCTTTCTTGAACCTACTAGAGTGTCATCTAACGTTAAGCGCTCACCTCTGTTTTAATTATGTGGTGTTAACTTAGAGTTGTCTAGATAGGAGTAAGGGTTGGAACTGCTCTCATTATAACTGTGTTTGAAGTGTTTTTACTATATTTTGCTAAAGTGTTTTTAACTTATGTGTATTTTAAATAAATAACTATATACTTTTGAAACCAAGCTCTGGTCAGTGTTTGCTTGTACTATTGTGTTTTGGTACATATTGTGTATACTTTGCATACTGCCTAACTCTTCTTGAGAGAAGTCTGACTGCTCAGCCACAGCTACCAGGTAAATCTGGGTGGTACAGACTGCTACCAAAGGGGTTTACTGCTCTACCTGTAGTCTTAAATCTTTTGCAGTGTTCCCCAAGGGAACTGCACAGGTTTCTGCCTAACATGCATCTGTGAATGTCTTCCCCATGTTTATTTCCCAATTACCCCATGCCTTCAGTCCCATCGCACTGAAGCCCCTCTCACCCCCCCCAGGAGCACATTGTACAGTCTGGAATCCATATGCCCTCCTTCCGATATGTCATACATTGTATCTAATATTACATTCATCATGATCTGTGCTTGTGGATTCCCACAACTCCTCTTGACCTTTCAGGTCATTCCCAGGTACCGCAGAAATTGTCATCTATGAATGCCATGTTCACTAACTAGGGTGTGAAAGTCAATGATGTTGTCATCCCGCAGCAGGTCCCCCACCATTGCCACCACTTTGTTCTTTGTTCTCCCAGTGTTGCCTGTGCTGCCCCCGCGTTCCCTACCGTTCTCCGATGACACACGTCAGGGGGATGTATCCTGAGCAGGGTTCCTAGGAGCCTCCATGCTCTGCGCCATATATCCTAGCCCAGTTTCTGGAGCCCAGGTGGTCTAGTAAATTGTGTGTCCTCAACCTATAGGGTTTCTTTCAAGAAATGTCTTGTCAGCATCGGCTGCAACAGCGCAGTGTCCTGGGAGGGCTTGCCTCCGAGCCATGTCGCCACAAACTGTAGCTGCCCGGCCCGATAATGGCACTCAGTGTGGCACTCTTATCCCGCCCTCCTTATGATCCCTACGTAGGGTGCTCCATGCTATCCTGTTGCCCCAACCCCCCACCCCAGTACCCCCAGGAATTATCTAGTCAATGCGTCCAGTTGTTGAAAGAATGCGCAGGTATGTTGTAAAGAATGTTAGTAAAATGATACAGGAGACTGGCGCGTACCACCATTTTCAGGAGAGCAGCTCTACCCGGCATCCCCAGGGGCAGTTTCTCCCAGAACCTGTGTTGTCCTTTTTATTTGTTTAACAATGTTTAATTGATTTTTACAGAACACAAACCACAGCTTAACACACCGTTATCATATGCAATATCAACAGCCTTTTCTTTATAGAATGTCATAAACCCTGCCACCACGTTCACCCCCTATTCCCCTCCCTCCCAACTCCCACCCCCACAACTTGCCTGCATTCCACTTGTACTATAAACACACTACATTTCGTCCAGTAGGAACAGCCTGTTCTCTTGCTAGTGTCTATCCACTTCTACTTCTTCAGTGGCTGCCTTAGCAAACAGGGTTTGTAATAATACCTCCCAATCTCTGATTCCCCCGGAGGCTTCCTCATAGTCCCGTTGCACCGCCCCTTTCCATGCGAAGTTTCCACCACTCCCGACAGTTCCCTCCACCATTCCTCTATTCCAGGGTCTTCAAATGATTTCCATGCCATAGCAATTCTCAGTTTGGCCAGAATACATGCTAGATCTTTCAATTTGGTAACATGTTTCCGGCCTTTGGGGCATAGGAAGCACCCCAGCAGACATGCACCCGGGGAAAGCATGTCCAATTCCACCCCCCCTTTTTGTAATCTATTTGCCACCTCCCGCCAATATAGCCCCACCACTGGGCATGCCCAAAACATATGAAGCATTCCTGCTTCCGTATCCTTACACCATGGGCACCCTTGTGCGGCTGCCCCCGGAAATTTAGAGATGTATGCTCTGTGCGTCACTAGTAATTGTATAAGATGCAGTCTTGCATTTTGTGATACCTTCGTGTGGTATCCCAATATCCTCACCCATTGCACTTCTGCGAAGGTAACCCCTAGGTGCTCTTCCCGTTTTTTCCTTATTGCCAGAGGGGAAGCCGGCCCATTAGACAGTAGGTCGTATATTTACGATGTAGTATGCCGGCCCTCGACTATGTCATATGGGATATCCACTATCAAATGTTTCTCCATTAGTTCGCTGTATGCGGGCCACCTATGTATAATCTCTCTCTTAATAGCGTTACGTAGCATATCTTGGCCTGTGTTTATGCCCGTCTGTCTTGCCAGCTCTAGGAAGGGTACAAAAGCAGTATCCTGCAACAAATCCCCTATGGTGGCCACCCCGCAGGCTTCCCAATACATGCGTGTATACCCTTACTCGCCTGAGGCGAAGATGACATTACCGAAACCATAGTAGTCTGTACCAATATTGGGTCTGTAACCCCATCACTGCCAGGGCTCTGTCCCCACTCCTTGGGACACTAGGTGTGACCATCGGCTCTCACAAGGTTTCCCCATCCACAATATCTCCTTCAAATAATAACGCCACCCATAAGATTGCAACATCTGTGTGTCGGAGTCCCAATCCACCACAAATTGCAGCTGTCCTGGTATGTAATATAATTCGAAGTGCAGAACTCTGATACCACCCTCTGCAGCTTGTATAGTGATGCTAATGCTATCCTATTTCACCCATTTTGCCACAGGAACCTTCTATTGATACCCCCTAAATTCTTAAAAAAGGACCTATGTATGTAAAATGGGACATTCATGAAAAAGTGTAAAAGTCTGTGCAATACCACCATCTTCAGCATGGCCACCCTCCCCATCATAGAGTGGCATTTAGTCCAGAACTTCATGGAGCTCTTGATACCCTCCAGGGCGTATAGTGTGTTGTGTATGTGCTCTTCCTCTGGGTTGTGATACACATTTGTAGAGGAGGTCCCAAGCACGGCCCGCACTCCAACCGTCCATTTTGAAGTACCAGGAACGTTCACGCCAAAATATGTGACGTATGATGAGCAAATAAACCAACAGAGAGCCGCAGTGGGGCTCTGTCCAGTACCTATCAGAAGAACCGCACCAATTGAAGTACCGACATCTAAGAAAACCTGGACAGTAAGGTATCATTGAGAAAACCATATCAACAAAACAGAATGAAGATTGTCAGAGCTCAGACCCTGAAGAAGCTAAAAAGATATTGAAGGAAAACGAATGGTGATGTCACAAGAACCCGAATTGACTCATGTATAGAAGATATGACGACCTGCGAATGACGAAAAGTGATGAAGCTCCATGAATAAGGGACATCGTGAACCAAAAGTGAAATGACGATGTCAAATGTAAGAGTACATATGCTTGGAACTGCAAGAAAGCTAAGAAAATTGTGCGGCTTGCTGTGCCTAGTTGTAAAATAGATTGCGGCAAGTGCCACCTATATATATATATATATATATATATATCTATCTCAACCAGGAGCATTTTATATAAGTATACTTCCACTATGCACAAGAGCAGAATCAACCAAAGATTATTAGAGGTCTCAAGAGGAGAGCTTCATAGCTAACAAATCAAGAATAAAAGGCAGAAGCGAAACTCAGACAAAAGAAAATTGTGCCAGGAAACTAAGGTCGTATCAGCTAAAATAGACCAACAGTAGATACATTTAATGACGCAAAGAACAGAGTATCCTGTTGTTCTGAAGGGTCAAAGATAAGCCACAGGAGGCAGGTGGCTGACACAAGTAAATCAAATACTCGAATTGCATGGAGAATGTGACGATTTCACGGTGTCTGAATCACGTGACCTGCCAAAAGAGAAGAAATTGAACTTTCACACCTACGCGTGGCTGTGGGCCATGCAAAGATATCTGAACTTTTCCAGACAGAGATGCAGTCTCGAGGCCAACCACAAATAATTGACACATGATCACTAAGGTGATGATTGATTGTAGCAATAATTGCAGAAATGCTGGGGGAGCAGACGAGCACCCTGCACCTGGCCAGCTATTCTGCAAGCTGCTAAGCTAGTGGAAAAGTATGAGTGGGGTTGGTGCCATTCCAATCAGAGTGGACCAAGTAATCTAGAGTCCTATAGTTAGTAGAACCAATGAGACATCATACATTTAGTGACGTCCACAGTAGCCATTTTGAAGGAAGGGCTTAGATACCCCACCTGACACTGTTTACCAAATCCCCTCACCCAGTTACCATATACAGATATAGTACCTATAGTAAAATTACCTTCCTAGAACCAATAGAATTGCATGCAACATTTAAGCGTTACACATCAGTAATGATGACTTTTTTGTATAAATTATGTGTTTTTTATGAATTCCGTTGGGGTTGTTGAAGCGAGAAGGAAGATCTAGCAATAGCTGATGTTCATGAACTCCCTGTTTTTTGTACTTGTCATTAAACTGACTCCCTTTGCCAAACCATTGAGTTGTCATTATTGATTTGATGCTAGAGTATGAATCTGCATCCCCATCCATCTCACAGGTGCTGCTAATCATCTTAAAGTGCTATTGGGCAACCCCCACCTCTATTGGCTGGTTGGGGTCCTAGTGCACACATTAACCCCCAAGTACCTAAACATTAGCTCTTTCCACTTTAGGGCCAGCACTGGCATCGCTCCTCGCTCTATCCTACACAGTCCTGTTATCGGAAATAATGCACAGTCCTGCTATCGGAAATAATGCTTATTGTAATCCTTGACAGTTTCACAAAAAGTGCCATGGCCTCTAGCAGCAGCTCCAAATGATCCTCCGGGTTCTGAATATATAATAAAGTGTCATCCGCGTATAAGGATATCAAGTCTCTGGCCCCATCTATTTTGATACCAGCGTCCCTGTGTTCCATCCTGAGGTACTGCGCAATCAGCTCCATAGCAAGGACATAGAGCAGTAGTGATAAGGGGCAGCCTTGCCTTGTGCCTTTTCCTAGTTCCCACGCCCCGAGATACATCTACTCATTTTAACCCTAGCCATCGGTCTAGTATATACCAGTGGGGCCCACTGATGTATGCCTGCCCAAATCCAAATCTGCGTAGACTAGCATAAAGCCAGTCCCATCTCACTGAATAAAACGCCTTCACTGCGTCCAGTGTGGTTATGGCGCACAGGGTTTCCCAGGATGCTGTCCTATCCATCACATGGTATAATCTCCTCAAGTTCCAGGCCATACTTCTGCCTGGAATATAGCCCGCCTGATTCAGCTGCACTAACTTTTGCATCACTCTTTTCATTCTAGTCGCTAGTATAGATGTCTGTATCTTATTATCTTGATTAAGAATTGAGAGGGGCCTATAAGAACTACATTCCATCAGGGCTTTAGGAGAGGTATAATAATAGATTCTCTCAGGCTAGGTGGGAGAACCCCTGCCTCATAGGAATCATTGAAGGTACTAAGCAAATGGGGGGCCAATATTTGTGCATATTCTTTATAGAATTCACCAGGCAGTCCATCCAACCCTGGTGTCTTCCATGTCGGCAGACTCATAATTGTAGTTTGTATATCTTCCAAGGTGATGGGTGCTTATAGGCTATCTTTTTCCTCTTGGGTCAATCCCGGGAGCCCAATCTCATCTAACACATCCACAATGGTCCCTCTTGGTACAGTTGTTGGTAAACTTCAAGGAACGCATCATTAACCCCATTTTGAGTGTATCATAAATTCCCTTGTCACAAGTTTATTGAGTGTATGGGGCCCCTTTGCACCTCCTTCTTGTATAGCAATCGCCCAGGTTTATCCCCTTCTATATACTGCTTCTTGGTGTATTTGGCAAAACTGTCTTCCCCAGTCTCTCCCAGCATTCCAGGCATTTCAGTTTTAGTTCCCTAGCTTTTGCATTATTGTCTGGATATTGCACCCGAGACTGCTCTAATTCCCTCATTTATTCCTCAGCAGAAGCTAGTTCCCTGTTTATGTTTCTGTACGGGTTTCCTCCGTTTCCTCTCCTGCTACGAGTCATCAACAAGCTCAGACAGTGCCAATGCAGGAAGATATTCATTGCCCCGGCGTGGCCGAGCCAGATTTAGTATTTGTACATTCTCAGCCTGTCAGCGTCGCCTCCAGTCAAGCTACCAATGGTTCCGAATCATCTCACCAGAGAAGGAGGCGCAATCCTTCACACGACCCAGGATCGCTGAATCCAAGGGCTTGGCTCCTGCAGCCTTAGAGTTTGGAGGATAGGACTGCAGGGATGTCCTCGCCAAGGCCAGGGCATTGTCGACTTTGAAGTGCTACGGTCACAAGTGGAAGCAAAACAATTTGCTACCTGGTCCCGGTCTCAGAAGATTACCCCACTGAGGGTTATGGCCCAGCAGATTCTTCCATACTTGCTATCATTGGCAAAGGCCGGTCTGGCGCATGCCTCCATCAAGGTGCATCTAGCGGCTATGTCCTGCTACACCAGGTCTCCAAGAAGATCTTCACTTTGGTCTCATTGACTCATCAAGGAGTTCCACTAAGGAATTTTTTTGATCTTTCCCGCCGCTGAAGGATCCTGCCCCGGCGTGGGAACTGAACCTGGTGCTGACGAGGCTCATGTGGGCCCTCTTCAAGCCTAAACACAAAACTCAAACATGCCCTCTGAAATAATTCTGCGCCACACTTTAGAAGAATTCAATATAGATGACTGTTGTTTATTTAAACTGACAGTTTTGAGTGTACATCATACTTTGCCCTTTGATGACATGTGATTCGGCAAAAACTCTCATTGTCTTTTTCAAATCAGGGCTTTGCAAAAACAAATAGTAATCAATCGCAAAATTAACCACATATTTCAAATATTGAAAATAATGAGATCATTAATGAATGTCACATTTAATAATTGTAGACAGAGAAAATAAGGACAGGGAATGCGGAAGGATTTGCAGGGGTGAGAAAAAATTGAAAAACAGTGTTAACAAGTTGCAACCATGTTTCTGAATCTGATCGACAACATGAAAAATGTAATCTGCTTAGTGTATTGGAGCAGTACTGTAGTTATACCTAACATTAGTACATGCCTTGGTTCCATAATAGTGTCCAAATTGCAACATCATTAGGTGCGATATCATAAATCATAGAAAAATGCAGAATTAGTGTACAATAGGATATAAAGAAGCACCAGGTAAGGCATACAAGAAGTGCAAAGAACATCCTAGTTTTGTGCCCATTGGCAAATATAACGGTATATCACTATGTTCATTGTTTACCTTATTAAGTTGAACCGATAGCTCAGTCAGGGTTTGTTGTAAACGTGATAACTGGGTTAAATCCCCTCTGTTGAAAGAATACAGAATACAAAACTCTTTAGGAAATCCTAAGACACATGCCGTGTGCATGCGCGTCTGTGCGGGGCCGTGTACTGGTTACTTTTTTTACACAAAACACGTCTCGTGGGCGTGTATTGATATAGGCATGTCTAGCTGAGTCATTGATGAGCAAAATTAGTATCTCAAACTTTCCAGTACTGAATGAATCATCAGACTATACAAACGCGGATTTCTACAACTGAAATTGTTAACTAAACTTTTCCTTGCAATACGCAGAGATACAGTAGAGACGTTAAGTAAAGTAGAACAAACAATCATTAGGAGCCATGCAATTAGCATATTTGGAATCTCGCTTCCGAAATGACTGGGTCATTATACAGTCGTGCATGTTTTAAGGCAATACAGTAAGCAACATACCTGTAAATGCGGAGCCGGATAGCGCATCAGCTATAGAGCACACGGACGCAGTGCGAGCATTTTAGTACTGTTATTGGTGTTGTGTATTGGTTTCCTGGGCAACTGGATTGTCCCTCTTCCATTACGTTCAATGTGACTTGGTGGTCGCCATGTTTTGGGAGACCTGGGCAGTCATCTATATTGAATTCTTCTAAAGTGTGGTGCAGAATCATTTCGGAGGGCGTGTTTGTGTTTTGTGTTTCGAGTTCAGAGGTGGGGTCTTGACCTCTGTCCCTCCGCAGGCTGCGACTTCCATACGAACAATAAACCTTAAACACATGGGTGCAGAGTTTCGATAGGTTGGTGCAATCACCCCAGTGTTCTTTTCAACCCCTTCAAGCCTATGCATCAGGCCCCTCTCAAGTTCCTTTCATGGAAAACAGCTTTCCTTGTGGCCATCACCTCTGCCAGGAGGGTAGGTGAGATCCAGGCCTTGTCCTTCAAACAGCCATACCTGACTTTCCACGAATCAAAGGTAGTGCATCGAACGCACCCCTCTTTTATGCCGAAGGTTTTGTTGGAGTTCCACCTCAACAAGTCTTTGGTGTTGCCTGTTTTTTTCCCAAAGCCTTTGTCACTAGCTGAAAGGACCTTGCACTTGCTGGACGTTGCTTGTGCCCTGAAGTTCTACGTGGCGCACACACAGAGTTTTTGGAAGACTTGTCAACTGTTTGTGAACTTTGGTCCTGTGAACCATGGGAAGGCCTTTTTCAAGGCTGTCAGAATCGGAAACTACCACCCCCGATGACTCCTCACTTGACTCCTTAGAGGAATCGTTCTGGATAGAAGTCTTAGGTCTTCTTCTCCTTTCCTTCTTGATCTCCTCTGGTTCTTCGTCCGTCATGGGACTCTTCCTTCCCTTACTTTCCTTCTTGTCCTTCTCTCGCTCGTAGAGATAAGGACGGGCTCCACTTGAGGCCACCCTGACAGTGGTGAGAACAAGCTGTCAGGTGGACCCAGGGGAGCCAGTCCCTTGACGCCAGGGAAAAAGCCAGTGACCGCAGAAAAAACCCTGTTAGATGGCGAGTCCTTGCTGGCAGGGAGGGTGTCGGAAGTGGAGGAGGCCGATGAATAGTAATGCAGCAAACAGTACTTAAGTCCAAGTATATGAGGACGAGGTATGCTGATGTCGGAAAGGATTGGAAGAGTGTCCACTGCTTTCAAGGAAAACTGAAGCGGAGGCTGCACACGAGCAGTCCAGAGGGAAGGTATCAGCTAATATGCAGGTAAGAGAGAGAGAGAGAGAGCTGGTACAGGTGAGCGAGAGAGAGTGGAAAATGAGAGAACAAACAGAAGCGAAAGTGAGCAAGAAAGGGAGAGGGAGTGAAAGAGGGAGAGAGAGCGAGCGGGAGCGAAAGCGGGTGAACGAGAGTAAGGAATCGAGCAAAAGAGGGAGAGAGAGTAAGCGGAGAGATAGAGAGAGCGAGCGGGAGAGTAATAGCGAAGGGACACGGAGGATAGTAACAGTGGGGAACCCAGCACAAGAGGGAAGAGGGAGCAGATACGAGGGAGCGGACTGAAGGCCGCGAGACGGAATGAACCGAGACACAGGGAAAGCAGAAGCGGGCAAAGTACTACGGAGTAAAGAATCAAAGGTCCAAGCTCGAGGAGCAGCACTGCAGGCGATGTAAGCGAAAGGCTGACAATGCGAGTTGCAACGCACAGCATTGTGGGCGTGGCTACCTTTTAAAGGAAAAAGACCAGAAAAGACTAGAACGGCAAAAGGACCGCAAGGTGCCTAAGTAAGCCTCCATCTTTCCCACAGTGTCCTGGGTCGCGTTGTGACAAAGGCTTCCATATCAAGGTGGCTTTCCGGCTGCATCATACACGTTCATCGGTTGGCTAACCGACCTCAGCCCGGCCGTCCGAGAGCCCACTTCACCAGAGCAATGGCTGCGACGATGGGGTTCCTGCTGGACATCTGCAGGGCGGCTACGTGGAGGTCCACACACACCTTCACAAAATTCTACTGCATCGACAGGGATTCCAGGGAGGATTCCAGAGTCGGCCAAGCATTGCTACGCAACCTGTTCGCCTGAGGTGAATCTGTTCCAAAGGTAACAGTTGATTGCTTCCGTTGAGCCTTGCCACCTCCCGTGGTTGTGTAATGTTGTACTGCTATGTATCTGTTATTCATGAGCATGTGAATCCATGCCAGACCCCATGCTGGAGAAGGAACAAGTTACTTACCTGTAACTATTGTTCTCCAGCATGGGTTTTGCATGGATTCACATGCAAACCCTCCATCCCTCCCCTCTGTGGCTCTTCTTGGTCATACTGCCACTTTATGTGCTTGCCAAATCTGAAGATGTCTGCCAGAGCAGGGGCTTAGGGAGAGGACTGTCATTGGATGCAGGCAGTATGACCCAGAGGACAGTGATTGGTTTAAAGGAGAAATACAGTTTGTAAGTGAAAGTGAAACTGTTTTTTCTTTTACTGAGGATTCCCAGCCTGAAGACCGGGAATATTTTATGAGCATGTGAATCAATGCCAGACCCATGCTGGTGAACAATAGTTACAGGCAAGTAACTTGTTCCATACCCTGCTCATGTGTGGGTCTGAATGTGTATACAAATTGAGGCCCAACGACATTACCTGGTCGACAGTCTGGATTTAGTCCTGCTGCTGTTACTGAAAGGAGTTCCTGGAAGCTCTGCGTACTTTAGGCATCTCTTGTTCCAGGCTCCTGCTCCTGCACACCCATTTACTTCTGGGACTCTTTGCGGTAATCACTGCACAGAACCAGACTCGCCTGCTCTCCTTGTCTGGACCTCTTCACAAGACTCCACTGCATCACAGGGACACTGCATCCTCCTGTGGACTCTGAAACTCAGGAAATCATACTGGGAACACCCTGTGTTGGCTTATGGCCTATTGAATACCATTGGGACACTCTAACCCTAAACATCTATTTTAGAAATGGTTTGTTTTACTTACCTATATTAGTTGTAACTTTATTAGTGGGAACTTCCTTTCCTATACAGAAATAACCAGTTTGTTCCATTCTGGAATGTGTTTAAGTATTCTAATTCATTTTAAATGCTTTTTGGGTCTTGGGGTCGGTGCCCTGAACCACTGGGTCTATGTATTGTTTGGGTCTACACAGATGTGTATTCCTGGTCCTCTAGGAGTGCTAGGACTGTGCTGTACTTTAAGGGTGACCCTGGACATACCTGTTGACATACTGGGAATTGATGGGATATGTTATTTAACTGTAACTACTACTGCAGTGTCCGGTACTTTTCAGTGAGTTTATTATGCAACAGATGCTTCTATCATCTTCTCCTTTTTTCTTGATAACCTATTTCCAGGCTCTCCTGTTAGGGATGACTTTGGGAACACAGCCGCATCATTTGTAACCTTTTCTCTTGCTCTCGTGTGGAGACTTGAAACAAAGTAACAACTGAATCAATCCTGTTTTTTTTTTTTAAAGAAAAGGGTCTCCTATACCTCTCCCGAAATATTCTCAAGCCTAGTGCCTTCCAATGTTACATTTGGGTATGACCCTAAAACGTATGTTCTACTTGCTGGTTACTTGTGCATAAATGTATACAGGTTCCACCTTCATAATGGGTGAACTCTGTTTTGATGTTATGTGCTAGCAGTGTTGTTTCAAGAAATTGCAAATGATATATTATTTTGATTGTGCATACGTATGTTGCTCAGTACTTATATAGATTAGACTACTATTTACATAACTGTCAGTGTGGACATTCCATGCTTTGTACTTGTGGCTCTTAACAGGCCTCCCTACTTCCCCTCCTGAGAGGAAAGCCTAGACTGCTCTGCCATGCTAACAATTGGAGAGCGTGGCCTAGCTTGATGTGTGTAGACCCCCCTGCAACCTAGGTGATTCTTCCTGAAGGTCTCACCAGAGTCCCTCTAGGAAAAACCCTCCTAACACCCAGGGGCAGACTTTCAGGCACCAGGGAATGTGGATTGGGATAAGACAGTCCCAGCCCTTTCCTCTGCCTCACACACACAAATCCCTGTTGCCCGTGAAAGCCACAGCTTATCCCAGGGAAGGGATTTCCATAGAATGCATTTCCTGACTTGAGAAGGCTGGAACAAGGCCAAAGATCAAGTAAAAAACCATGTGGCATGGCCATCTTAGGGTGCTAGCCACCTTTAGTACCCAGTTGCCGTAAATGCAAAAGTGCACAATTAAAATAACACAAAAGCAATACAAATATCACAGCTGCCACCACCTTATTTTCGGCACATCATCAAAGTAACAAGAGAATCCTATGAAATAGTAGGGATCATGAGTACGGGAAAGGGAGGAAAACTGCATCTCGCCATCGGCTGCCTCACCCGCACTTCCCGAAGACCCCTCACCGAGGTGGTCCTCCCGTAGTGGACCACCCCCAGGGCCTGGATCCAAAGGCTATGGATGTGGCCTGACCACTGAGAGAGAAATTCCTTTGGGACTAGCAGGTGGGACACCCTTTGGTTTCTCACACTCTCCACAGCATTTGTAGGCTTCCCGATCCCCAGATTTCCCCTCTCCTCCCAGAATGTTCCCCTGCATGTGACCCTGTCATAATTGGTAGAATAACACGGGAGCGAACAGACTTTACTTAGTATGTAAACAAGTATTCTTCCCTCTTCACAAAGTTTAAAACATTTGATAGCCAGACTGCTCACATACTAAAGGATGTTTCGTTGGGGCCAACATGTCTGAAAACTGTCACTTGCAAAGAACAATGCAACACATACATCTGTGCTGTTAAAATACTTCACAGAATAGAATTGTCAACTGTTTCTGTGACAATACAGGCTCATAATGTTACTAATATCAGTACTACTGATGCCGGTAAAGCACATTTGTGTGAAAGACAAAAACCAACACTAGCAACCAATTACAGCATTTAGGGTTGTTTTAACATTTTATAAAATTTATATAAGGTGATGTATTTTAGTGTAAAATTGGATGACCCATACATAACATGATTACAAAAATGTAATTAATCTGGAATAGGAACATTAATAGTGATTTATGTTTTCGTCTTTAGAGACAATATCCCACTTTACACAATTAACACACAGAGCATATTGAAATACAACCATCTCTCTGCGGAATCTATTGCCATTATTTGAGCATATTGACATACATTTTTCAGATGAATATGACAGACTCTAGCAGAAACACACTAGATTTAACAAATCAGATTCACTAATGACTGTATGCTCAACAAATGTGGTTCAATATAATATTGTCACTGCCTCGATACTCATCACTGCAAATATGGTTTGTTTTCCTTCTTTGTACAGGCTGTCACCGTCAAAGAAGCTCTCTCTGCCAAGGTCCGGCACATACGAAGGAGTATCAGTACCCCAAACGTTCAGCACGTAAGAAGGATTTTTCAGCTATACACGCTAGTGAAATGCTTCAGTCCATGCATACATTGTTATAAAAGCAGTGCATATTCTCTGAAGCCAGGCATATGGATATTCAACTCTGAAGCACTTTCCTTTGGCCTTTATTCCCATTTCATTAAAATATCTGGATATAAACACTATTGCTTAGTCATGTTGTAAAGAATCTGTACAGCAAATCACAACTTAGATGATTGCTGCACGAAGAATTCCTACATTCTCTTGTTCGCCTACTGCTTCTCATCCCCTCTCCGAAGCCTGCCAGGCCTGCTCACAGCCCTGTGCAGCAACAGGCTCTGAAGAGTTCCAACCAACGCCTTACACCCACTCACCTTTCACCCTAATCAGTCCCACACTCAAAGCTACACCAACATTCCCACCCACACACTTTCTACCTCACAGCTCTACTACCACTCAGAGTGAAGGGAAAAAGGCCCTCCTGTCGCGCTTCTCAAAATTAGATGTTGGCACAAGTGAGTAGTTTTCAAAAAATAGAAGATTTTTATTGTGTATCGTAAGTATAAACACATATGAGTCGAAATACAAAGGAGCAAAAGGAGCAAAGGGCTTAGGACTGTGCTGTTTAGCTGTGGCGAGTGATTCTACCTGGAACTCTGCTGTGAAGGAGGTGTGTGTGCCTGTACCTTTAACCACCAACTACCAACTAGGTCACCTGGTACAAAAGGCCGCCTCTGTCGCCCTTGCGGCGCTAAGCCCTGAGGAGCAAAGGGCTTAGGACTGTGCTGTTTAGCTGTGGCAAGTTATTCTACCTGGAACTATTCTGTAAAGGATGTGCGTGTGCCTGTACCTTTAACCACCAACTACCAACTAGGTCACCTGGTACAAAAGGCCGCCTCTGTCGCCCTTGCGGGGCTAAGCCCAGGGGAGCAAAGGGCTTAGGACTGTGCTGTTTAGCTGTTTGGCGAGTTGCGAGGTGCAGACTCTTATGTCTGACAGTCGTCAACTAAGTACATTGCCTGTGATGTCTTCACCGAAAACTCGTGCTCAGAAAAAACGTGAAGAGACTGTTTCGACTCGCAGAGCAGTGCCCCAACGGAGTCGGCAGACCAGAGTAAGTAACTACTACTTTTGCGCATCAACGAGTGAAGACACTCGCGCTTTCTCACACGAAAATGTCTGACACTGTATCCATTGCCGTACCAGCAACACACCCCAGCCTTGACGATGACGTATTCTCTGAAAAGCTAATTTCCAACACACTGGTGCGGCAAGGTTCACTGCAAACCTCACACTTAGGTAACTCACCAGAGCAATCAGAGCAATGTATCTCTGAACTTGACACATCAAGAGCATTGAGAGCATAGGAGGTACATGACGCACCAGAAGCATCAGACACTGGCACTACTAAGATCCGTACAGAAAGCCACACAACGTTACCTCTGGTGTGCTGTGACCCCGTGGTTTGCGGAAGCGAGCCTTCGCGGTCTGTGGCGCGGCTTGATTCGGAATTGGCGACACGAACTCTGGAGGTTTCGTCCGTGTGTCCCACCCGACGAGGGGAGCTGTCGTGTGGAACGCGCGAGACGAAATCAGCCGAGTGTCGAACAACCGACACCGGCTCCAGTGCCTCGCCTCCTCCGAGTGCTAGTTCGCCGGTAGATGACCGGCCCATAATCCTCTCTCACAACCTAGAGCCAGACGCTGGAGGCTCTCGAAGTTGCGACACACCAAACTTAAACATAAATTCACCTGAAGAGTCATTTGGCGGTCGGGTTGCGGACATGCCTAGCGACCCTCACACAGGCTTGCAAGTCGACTCTGTGACGTCGGATCTAAGCGCGCATCGAGACTCTTTGGACCCTGTAAACAATGTGCTTAATAATTTAATTAGACTGAATAAAGCACAGAAAACCAACAAATCTGACATACTATTAGAAACCAACATCGAAGGGGCGAAAATTTTGTTGAAACGCAACAACACAAGAATAGCCGACCCCTGTGAAGAGTCGGCGCCGAAAATGTCTGAAACAGGTGAACAGACAGCGCTCCCTCCTGACTTAACTGGCTTACTACCTTTGGCCCAGAAAAGGTTAAGCACTAAAACGAAGTGCCTATCAACCTTTAGAGCCGCGAACACAATAACGCCACAGTTGTCGAGCAGTGATAATTCTGACACTGACTCGGACTGTGAAGAGACTACCAACTCCTCCATCATTGAACATCCATTCCCAAAAATTAGAAGGAACAGAGCCAATACTGTCCAATTGCCTCAAAGCATCGGCTCACAGCTCTGCAGCAAATATTGCAATGTCGTCTACGGGCTTGCAAGAACTGTTGCTATCTACACTAACTATCTCCCTTGCCCCATTCATAAAGCTGTATGAACATCTACATGAGGCTACCTGAGACTTGACTAATGTCGTGGCTTTACTCAACTCTAATGTAGTGAACGTAGAACAAATATGTGGCCACACAAACAAGAAGCAGCTTGAGGGCACATCAAAATTAGACGAACTATATACGTTTATAAACAAAGAAAGGACCAACGACGCGGTCGACAAAAAATTATTTGCCGAAGTTGCAAAGGAAGCCCTCGCGTTATTTAAATGGGACTGAAAAAGACCACCCTCAACAGCAAACTGGAACACACCTAACGCTTGTACACGATCGGCGACAGATGATGAAATTCATGGAACGGGTGACAGTGGTGACACCTCAAACCTATCTGGTTGCCTGGTAACAACAAAGTCTAACTCACCACAGTCTACCCCTAAACCTCGTATTGAGAGGTCACACGTTCAGACAACAACCACGGAACCCTCAAACTTATCAGCCGGCAACAATAAGACAAACAGCTTATCAACTAGGAGCCCAAGTATACCACTGAGCACGGAAGCTTCAAGCCTTCATGCAATTCCAATCATCAAAATTGCTGATGTATCATTTCATACTGCATTTGAACAAGCAAAAAGCTCTGCAAACTTAGCATTAAGGGATCCTCAAGCTGAATCGACATCCAGCACGCAATCACAGACTGAGGGCTCAAATCTGGTTGGGCTCAATTCCATCTCAAACACAGCTCCAACTCTTTTCTCTCTTTCACAAGGAGGCGGAGACAACCTTACGTAAAGGTGTTGGTAAACAACTGACCACACCTCAACGTAAAAAATCTAAAAACCTACCTGCAAAGAAAGGCAACAGACAGAAGGGAGCCCGTAAATTCCTTTGTAACATCAAGGTGGTATATGCGCTAACCACGGAAAACAAAAAACAACAATCTAAGCCTACTCAAAATCAAGCCTCTGTAATTCCGCCTGCCACTGAGTGTAGAGACAACTTAGCCGACAAAGAGAGTACGGAGCAGGAAATTTCAAGCGAACTACTAAACATATCAACTTACGATGACACTGAATACGAGGACATTGAGTCAACTACCTCGTCCTGTGAAAAACCACAAATTGCTATTGAGACGCAAACGGACACTCAATCCGAAAGAGCACCCACGGGGGGAAGACTCATTCTTATTGGGAACGATGTGCAAACACCAGAAATTGTCGCACCAATTAAGGCGGCTTTAGAGTCTTCCCTCGCACAGCCCAGCCATGGAAACGCTAAGGAGGTAGTTCTGCCGACGGCGCAGCCGACAAGTCCTATTTTCTTGAAAATGCAGGCGAAACGACAAGAGTGAAACAGACTTCATCAAACGCAAAAGTGCATGGACCTTGATCAAGGAGACGGAGACCTGAGAGAGAGACAAGCTCAAGGATGTGAGAAAAGGGCTGCACCTCAGCACTCAAAGCAGCCAGTGAGACAAAATAAGGACTATCCAACATGAATTTACAAAGGAAACTACACACCGAAAAGGAGTATTCCAACCAGGGGCTCTTTTAATCGGCCCTTGGACAGATTACTGGTCGAGCGATTTCAGCCCTCTGACAACCTGATCCTAAATCGCAGGAACATCATAACATTATTACACCATGTACCGGGACTACGCGCGATCAGCTCCGACGACTTGTACATTGTTGAATTTCCAGAAGAATGCCGAAACGACAAAGTGGTGCTTCACATAACCTCTCCCCTAATAGCCTCCTCTATCTTGGATGCAAACGTGTCCCTCTTCTCCTTAGGCTTTGATGTCTGTAAGATGCAAGACCGCCTGCCGGTAGCATCAACAAACGATCAAGACACGCAATTACATTCTTCAGAATGTGCTTTGATCACTTACAACTCACCAGCGGGATCGCCTGCAGTAGCCTCGAATCGTCCCATTGGACGCCCCATGTTATCTTGTAAGGTCTCAAGCGACGACGCCTTAAAAACAAAAGCAATAAATAAAAATCCTTCGTTCAATGGAAAGAAACATGTCTCGTTTGCTAAAGGTCAATGCTCAGAAGAAAGCGACGCGGGTATGCAGATCAGCATAACTATACAAGGTCTTGCGAAATCTGATGACTTAACGGCCAACCCTCACACAAGTAGCCTCCCCCACGAAGTAGCACAAAACTGTCAATGGCTGGCAGCAACACTGAATAGTAATCAACCACAATAACGCCAGAAGGAGCTTGCCCCTCAGCAATGTTCATTAGGCTCCTGGAACACGCAAGGCTTTAGTCACCTGTTTAGCAGTGAGTGGTTGGGTGACCTGTCTATTGCCTGTTTACAGGAGACTTTGCTAAGTAACATTCCAACTGTAATGGGCTTTCAGATCGCTGTAAACCCTGCGATACGACCTGAAAAGGGGCGCCCAATGGCCGGACTTATAACGTTGGTAAGAAGTGCATCTGGCTTCAACATTTCGAACTCTGTAAACCACTCTCCTTTTATCCAAGAATCAACAATTACCAGAACTGATCGTGTGTCTTTAGTAATTGATCAAATGACGATCATTAATGTATACTGGAATCATGGAAGAGCGGGGAAGGACAAGTTTATTGATGCAATCTCTACCATTATAGACCGCATACTTGTGGACCAAAAGGGCTCCAATATAATACTCTACAGGGATCTGAACATTGACCACATCCACGCGAGGACATCTTTGGTAAAAAATGTATTGTCGAAATCGACTAAAGAATTGTGTGCAAGAAACATGCAAATGCTGAATGGCCACACTCAAGGTGACATACCGCCGGCTCCGACATGGAACAACGGAGCCACGGCTCCATAATTGACTATATATTTGTCTCAGCAGACTTTCACAAACGAGTGATAACATTGAATGTGACTCCAAAAGAAAGTAGCGACCATGACATGCTAATCATGGAATTCACAAATTCTACGCAAAACGTTGGCTCCAAAGGGCCGCAAAAGATTAAAGTAGAATGAAATAGAGTGAGGCTAAGGTTAGCTGAGGAAGAGGTCGCTCAGATATCCAACCAACACTGCATGGGAGGAACCACGCTTGATTATGCAGGCCTACTGGTCAACTTCAAAACAAATAACGGTGGCCTAAAACACTTGAACATAAAACGCCTCCATTGTTTTGATCTAGACATACTGAAACAGAAACGACTGATGAGGCGCACTATTCGACAAGGTCAGCCAGCCAACAAGGCCTCCTGCGCAGTAGCGAAGAAAGCCGCCAAACAGCATTGTAAAAATTGGATCAAAACACATAAATGCAAATGATGCAAAGAGACTCGGAGCGTATGTTAGAAAGTCTCCAAAATAAGAACACTAGAGACTTCTGGAACATCATTAATGACACACAAGCTCCCCAGGCCGCTCTTCAAGCATCTATGGTTCCAGAACCAGTGTGGATTGCCCACTTTAACGACCTATATAAAAAGAACTCAAAAACAACTGACTTACATGTTCCAATTAAAACTAAATGGGCCTTAACATTTAACAAAGAAGACATTGTAAGCATAATTAACAAAGCTAACAACTCACATGCACCTGGGCCTGATGGCCTGACAAACTTTACGCTCAAGCAACATCCGGAGCTATGGGCCGACCTTTGTGTGACCCTTTTTCAGAGAGTAAACGACCAAGGTCAAACGCCAAACTCATGAAATCGGCCGTGATCGTGCCGGTGTATAAAAAGGGAGATAGAACTTGCCCAAAAAACTACTGAGCGATCGCCTTACTTGACGTCCTTGGAAAGATCTACGCCACTATGCTACAAGTCAAGTTAGTCAAGTGGGCTACACGATCAAATCATGTCGACATCCGACAGACCGGCTTTGTAAAATGCGTCGGATGTTCGCTGAATCTATTGCTGCTGAATTTACTGAAAATTGAGGCAATCAGATCACAAACAGTTGTATACCTTGCCTTCATTGACTTCTCTTACGCTTTCGACACGATAGATCGCAAACTGTTATGGAAAAAACTGAGTACATGGGGCTGTCCCGATGACCTTTTGGCTGCAATAAAAGATCTACACACCGGCTCCTCTGTCAGAGTAAGATTAGACCAAATCGGCACTTTGTCCCCACTTATCGAAACATTTAAGGGAGTCAAACAGGGTTGTCCTCTGGCAGCCGCTATATTCAGTTTGTTTATATCTGACATCGGCAATTCTATCGAGGCTGTAAGATCCTTCCTGCCAAAGATGCATGGATCCAATCTGACTTGGCTCTTGTATGCAGACGACCTCATACTACTCGACTTAACACCAATTGGCCTGCAAAGAAAAATCAACGCTGTACAGCAATATGTGGTTGAAAACCATTTACTAATTAACACAAAGAAATGTGAAATCCTTGTGCTGAAAAATCTTAAAAGTGGTCGGAGAAGAATGACAAAGAGCCAATCTTGGTTTATGGGACAAGAAAAACTTCTGTTATCACCTAGCGTAAAATACCTTGAAATGATCATTAGCTCTAGTCTTAACGACGATCCATGGACAACAGCGACAAAGCGCAAATCAAGCCCTAGGGCTAAAGAAAAGATTCTGAAGGTTTTCCCTTAAAGCAGTCCTTCGATTTTACCAACAAAAAGTAATATCAGCCCTAACATATGGGGCAGAAAATGCTTTGAGCTGTTCATGGGAGTTGTGGTCAACGCTTGAGAATACCTTCTGGACAAAAGTTCTGGGTATAGCGAAAGGTACTTTGACGGCTTCAATCAGGTATGAACTATCACTAATCTCTATTCATGCACGAGTATGTTGGAGTCTGTTATCCTTATACCGGAAAACAAAAGCTTGCGAACAAATTCCGAACAAATTCCGCAATTTGCTATTTTTCACTTTGCCGGCTCATCAGCCACAGGTGTTTTGGCCATGTGGTTGAAACGCTGTGAAAGCTTAATGTCGGATTATGACATCAAACCAGAGCTTCTACAGGGAAATCCGGACGCGGCAAAACTAAAATTGTGGCGCTTAGATTGGGAGTAGACATGCTCCGAAAGAGGGGCCTCGAAGCTACTGAGTGAAGTGCCACCAGAGGTTCGGGCATTCAACAGTTTGCAAAAATATATTGAATTATTTCCAGATCCAAACACAAGGAGGTTGTTCATGTGCTTTCGGCTTAACATGTTTAAAACTAAAGAACGCTTGAGAGCATGGTCAGCTAACGCAAACTTGAACCCTACGTGTCGATGCTGTACTCAGGAAACTTAAACTCTAAAACATCTGGTGCTATTCTGCCCAAACTTACGTACAGAGAGAACCCGACTCCTGGGTACCTGGGGTGAGTGCCATCTATCCCTCAACGTAGATGAGTGGTGGCAACACATGTTCAACGGAACAGACCTGAAATTGATACTGCCGCCGACAAACTTTTTGGCGATAATTGAAAAGCGTTTACAGGTCTAATGTGGTGGACTATAAGAGATGTAAACAGATGTAATGAGGACTAATGAATGATCTTATTTTAAAGGTTTGTATGTAAACCAATAAAATAAAAAAAAATAAAAAAAATGGTTGAAAACATTATTAAAAAAAGGCACATATGAAAAAAATATATATATTTTGTCAAAGTGGAATCCAATCGATGCAAAATTATAATGTCCTTAGTTAATTTCACCAAGTCTGTAGTACAATCCAATCAATGCGAAATTGTAGTGTCCTTAGTTGCTTTCACTAAGTCTTGGTATTAGGATCAAAGTTTCAAATAATGCAGAATAGCTTTGGCGGCCTTATTTGTTGTTACTAGATCCTGATTTTTGATTTGTGAAAGCAGGGTTTCCAATAGTGTTACGGAGTTGTGACCTCAGTTGTTGTCACTGGGTCTAGGTATCCTTTGGTTGAAATGGATCCTTATTGGGGTTATGACCTTAGTTAGATTCACTAGGTCTCCTTAATTGTGAGAGGCAGTATTTTTCTGTAAGTAGCTTGAAATTCCAATTTAGAGTTGCAAAAACAGTTCACTCTTTGGTTAGAGTGGTTCCTTAAGAGAGCAGTCCTGTTGTGGACTCAACTTGGAGGTATAGTGGAAAACAGTTCCTCAACATGTAGTTCCCCACCGCAGGGTTGCGGCGGTTCTTCAGGAGGAATGTATGGTTTGTTGAGACAAAAGTTGTCTGAGAGGAAGAGAAAGGAAGAAAGGTTTGAAGGAGCATTAGGTCTTGTGCTTTCTAATCTTTTGGGTGAAGCTCTGTACATTTAAATAGGTGCATCAGATTTGGTACTTACAGGTTTGTGGAATCAATGTTATAAGTGTTGTTTGTTCAGCTCGGTCAAAGAAGCATTTGTTGGTTGTTATAAATGGTCTGATCTGAAATAATTGAAATGCACACATTTATGAGTGCTCACGTTAAGAAATTCTCAAATATCAAAATACCATATAATGTGGTCATGGAATACGTGACTAAGGGTATACATTAAAAGTAAGATGGAGAAATTCTAAACAAGTGACTTTTGAAGATATTTCTAGATAAAGTGGAGAACAAGTGATGATAGATGAGAGTATAAACAACTGGCAGTAAGCTAGTGCAATATGAGGGTTAGAGGCCAGAATGGGCGTAGTAAAGTGAGCTCAAGTTTAGTCATAGCTATCTGAAAATGTAGAATTCATGTGGGCCAAAGAAAAAGTAGTTTAACACAATGCTAAAGAGAATTCTGCTTACCGCTTTAGGTTTAAGGGTCCTTGTTCGATTGCTTCCGCTCAGAGCCCTACTACCCATTTTGCCCGCTGGTTACTCCAAGTTTATACCCTTTTAGACAATTTGATTCCTGCCTCCTTCTTTCCTCCCTTCTTAAGTGATCCTACCAAATCACTTCCCACTGAGCTTGCAGCCATCAATGCACATCATGCTAAGAAGGACTTCCTAATTTCAGAGCATCCTGGGCTGCATCCTATTTATATCCTCTTTATCTCTTCCCCTGTAACAACCTTGGTTTATGATGGCATTACCACATTAACATTGGTTCTACAAGACCATTGTTGATAGTGAGTCGGCATACTGAAGGAAAGGCAGCCCTCATAAAACCTTGGAATATTTTACTCTTTACAGCTAATATATATAAGCCAGTATTTCACTTAGCCTTTCTTGTTGTTTCCGTTTTCTTTGATTGAAGAGTGGCATTCTGTAGGAAGTGCCGGTTCATTTCTTCTGGCCCTTTCTTCTGACCCTGTGTATTCTTCTTTTTTGAATCTTTCTTCTATGTTTTGCCCTGTGTCCTGGTCTGCAGAAAAAAAATCATACTTTTCTCATCTGTCAGACTTGCTTCTTGGCCATGAGCGAGAGGACGGCAAGCTGGCAATGCCATAATGACCACACACCAGCTGCTCCACTGCCACAGTTTTTAATTTTAAAATACCTGTGATATTTTCTGGACCACTGCAGTTCCATTCCAGATAAACGTTGCACCTGGTGCATACGACATTGGCTTTCTCAAGTCAAACAGACACTATCCCTTCTGCTCTATATTGGTTTCTCACTCATTTACTCTGTTGTGTTATTCTACTGGTCCAGAAATCTTCCATCCAGTTTGTAGGGATGTCTAAGATTGGTGGGTCGGGGCACTGGAGTGCATTTATTTATTTTGAAGTCTGGTCCATGTGCAACCCCCTTGCACTCTTCCTGCCACCCTAATGTATCAACTAAGTTAGATTCCTCCTTTTGTTATGTCACTCTTTGAGGTTGGATGTTTTGTCAGCTCCAAGTGATCCATCTTTGGGCTTTTCTTCTATAACTGTTTATTAATTGCAGCCGACTTCGTTAGATAGCTTCCAGCACTGCCATGCTTGGATGGAATCCATGAAAACAAAAATGCTTCACCTGCAATCAGTTGTTACTTTCAGATATCTACACAGCTATTGTTTCTCGTGGTTGGACCCTCACTAATCTCTAAATGCAATGGACTCTGTGAAATCAGCTCTTAAAAATCCACAGTCTTGTAAGCACCCATAAATAAAAGGACATTGTGGGGTGGCTGGAACTCACTGCAGCAGAGGGTTCTTGTCCTGCACATGCAGCATTTGGCACGTGTGATGAACAAAAAGATGAATGCTAAGTATGGGTCACTTTCAGAAGATATAATATGCATGACTTCTCAATCCATAGCATAATGCAAGTCATTTGAAGTAAAACTTGACAAAGTAATGAGTGAAGCATCTCTACTTAAACCCCTTTGGATAAAGAGTATAACTTACTTGAGCTCACTTGATAGGACCTGCTAGGAAGCATTTCTCTTTTAGCAACATTCCCTCCATAGCTCTATGGACCCCCAAACCTTTTGCTTTTGAACATGTCCTGACTTTTAGCAGGGAAGTGAAGTCTTCATTGTCACTCCTTTGGCCTTTTGCTAATTTTGTTATCGGGAAACTGATCAGACTATCAGTACTGGGAAACTATGTTTCAATTTTTAACGTTTTACCTTTTTGGTTACATTTTAACAGTGCACACATCGTCTTCCAATGCGGTGCAGTTGGGATATTGTTGTATGAACCTAGTCTTTTACACTTGAAATTTTTGGTTACTTGCCTAAAGACAAGCTAGTGGCAGCAATTCTATGCTTGCCGCGTATGGCTACTGATTCTATCTAGTGCCCTAAAATGGACAAGCCATGAGATTTTCACTTGTTGTTTTGCCATATTGTTGTTTGGCCTTCTTCCTGCCTTGCCAAGTCAGGAAATCCCATATAAGGTCATGCACTTGCCCGGAAGAGCTGCTGTTTTCACAGGCTAGTGATGCCTTTGTGCGGGTGTGGCCCAGGAAGGGGGTAGGACTGTCTGGCCCCACTCCACATCCGTGGCTCCTGAATGTCTGGGTGTGGGACATGAGTGAAACCCACAGTGGTCCCAGATTAGACCACTGGTGGCTGTTTGAATGGTGCAGTTCCTTACCATTGATGAGCTTGTATGTGCTTCCAGCCAGAATCTTGGATAAGAAGAGGACTTCTGCAGCCATTTCTTCTGATCAACGTTGGAACCAAGTATTCTCTGTAGAAGAGCTGCTGACTGAAGATTTGTGGATGACTCCCGAAGAGGCCCAGCATCCCTTCCTGCGTTTGTCCCGGTGAAGTCCTGATGGACTACCTGATCTGCCAAGGCCCTGCGCGATGCTTCAAACTCTGGACTGGTCGGACCAACTAGTCTCAACATGTTCTCAAGGATCCAGCCATCCTGAGCCTTCAGAAGTGTCCCTGCACCACCCGATGGACTGACCAGCTCTCCGGTGGCCTACCTCGCTAAAATTGTTGCTGTTCCACGTTCGCCGCCAGAACTTCGGTAGTTGCCACCTTGTGGTGCAAGTCGCCTTCCTGTTGAATTTCAGCCTCCGAACTTCAAGGGATCCTGCTCTGCATGATCTTCAACCGTGATTGGGAGGATGCATACCATCGCATCTGTGCAAAGGCTGTTGCTGGAACATTTCCCCATCGTGTGAATTGTCCGGAAGAGGTTTGCATCAGTGCTTCCTGCATTTCTTCATCGCAAATAGTTGCACTCAGCTCCTGAACCCGACCGGAAGAATACTTGCACCCGCAGCTCCTGGGCACCTCTCACTGGAGCCAACAGCGGGAAAACCTACCTGTAGAAACCCCTAGTCAACCCATCTAGTCCTCTGGGAAAATCAGAGTCAGGGGATTTTAGGGGAGCTTTCCTAAAATCTACCAACATGTGACACTCTATAAAACTATCCCTTGGCATACGGCCCCAACTCTTAGTTTAGGTCTGTACTACCCAAAGGATTGGTAGAATGGCACAGCATCCAGGCTTATCTTAGGAGGAGTACAGAGGAAAAGTCTGAGAGTTTTAGCCACAGGCGGGTAGTTGCGCGCAGCCTCTGACTATTAATGTGGTTAGGGTTAGTGTTGTTAACAGGGTTTGCTGCAGTAATGGGGCGTGGAAGGGGGGTTCCTCGGTACCCCTTCCAAAAAACTAGAGTAGGATAAGCGGGGTGCCTCACTATCTGCGCTCCCGGCGTATGCGAGCCGGCAAGAAGCTCAGACACACACGCATTCAAGCAGCTAATTGAACACAAGAATATCGAATGTTAACACACAAGATACTTTGACAAAACTCATTTATTCGCGTTCCTCAAGAGAAAACCGATGACCTGAGGATTTGCACGCATGATTGCAAGACTTCAAGCAAACCTTTTGGCTAACGTTCTTTACACGACAGACTACCACATGTCTTATATACCAGTACATTACTTTTGTCAGCTACCTTTACTTTCAAAGGGAAACCTGTGGATACATTTACTTACCCTTATATAAATAAAGAGTATTAATACTGCTTGGGAGCGCAGATAGTGAGGCACCCCGCTTATCCTTATCTTAGGAGGAGGATGTGTGCATGTAGTTAAGTACAATGACCTGAGTAAATACATAGGCCCAAAGACACTCTATAGTAAAATAGACATTTATTTCATATACACGAGGCAAAGTTATATTCAGGTAAGTACTAATTTTACTAATAAACACAATAGAAAACATGAGCAATACTTCAGGTGAGTAAGCCATGAACATAGTTCAGTAAAATAACTTGTTTTAGTCATTCAGAGGAAGTTCTGTTGTAGGAATAAAATAAGTTATTCAGCAATAGCAGTTCAATACTTATTTTACTTTTCGATGGCCTCAAGACTTCAGTAGTCCATAGCTATCTAGTTGTGAGTTCTTCAGAGTCAGATTGAAGGGGCAACAAGTGAGGCACAACAGCAGAAAAGACAAAGTTTCAAAGCATTTCTTAATTATAAGTAAGTATGATGCTTTTGGGGGTCAAAAAGGTTTCAGGGACTTTGGGAAAGGCACCCTATAGGTGCACAAGCATTAGGCATGGGCAAACAGTAGGGGAGAACACCCAAACACTGGAATCCGCACTGCAGCAACTTAGGAGCGACAGAATGGCTTGAGGTAAGTACTACCCCGCGTCCCACATTCCCGAAGAAGTGGTGAGGACAATGCAGCTGGATTCTTTCACGGTGTAGCAGCGATGGCCCCAGTCTCCTGTTCCTTGGTCATGGTTCGGCAGCAGTTGAGAGAACGGACTCTCAGCACGGAATTCTTTGTGCTCCCACGTTGGTCTGCGGTTTTGGCACCTTTTCACATGTTCCAAGGATGAACATTTACTGCCTGGTCAATCCACGCGGTTTATCGGTCCTGCACTCTGGTGAGGGAACTTTGAAGAGGGGGTCTTGTCTCCAGAGGTCCAACAGGAGCTTGCCAAAGTTCTGGGGGGATTTGTTCACGGGAAGACGATGCACTACAATTTGGTCAGAAGTACACTGGTATTGGCAGTTTGCCTCCCAGGAAAGTCATATCCCATCGGGGGATGACTCGTTCTGTAGGTCGTCTTATGGCTAGTTGGTCCCACCAGCCAAAGGGATGGAGTCGTCCTCTTCAGGGTTCCTCTGTCGATTTGAAAACCGGGTCAAGACAGCAGTGGTCACTACGCGGTTGCTGTAAGGGGTTTCAGGCATCTCTGGTCGTCGTCTTCTTCGAATCTTCTGTTCCAGTGGCCGACTTGACCTCTTCTTCAGGCACCTCACCTTTTAGTAGGATTTCACATTCATCCTCTGCAGTTTACAGAAAGGGGCAGATGGCTGTCCAATCGGGACAGCCAGCCCCCCAGTGGAACTGGTTCCTTTCATGCACACCAAAAGACAAGGTATAGCAGAGTTGTGGAATCCTCCCGTGCTTTCTGTCCTCGCAGAAAAACTGGAGCCTCAGCGGGCTGCACAAAGGGTTCCCGCCGAAGACAAAACTCAATTCAGGATCTTCCCCTCGCAGTATGGTAGAATAAGGACCAAGAAAGATCAACCACACAATAAATGGTGATAAAAGAAGGCAACCATGTTGGAACAAAGGTGTCCCTTCTGTGCATAGCTGTAACTGGGAAGAAAGATGAATCTCCCTAAAAAGGGGGTAAATAAACGTCAAGCATTTCGCCAGCATGGGTTCTAGCATGGATTCATATTCTCATGAATATTCCCCGTTGTCAGGCTGGGAATCCTCAGTAAAAAGAAAACAGTTTCATTTTAGCTTGAAAACTGCATTTGTCCTCTAAACCAATCACTGTACTCTGGGTCATACTGCCCCCATCCAATGACAGTCTTCTCCCTAAGCTCCACCCCTGGTGGCCATCTTCAGATTTGGTAAGCACGTAAAAGGCAGTATGAATCAAGAAGAGCCACAGAGGGGAACGAGGGAGGGTTCGCAAGGGAATCCATGCCAGACCCATGCTGGAGAACAGGAGTTACAGGAAAATAATTTAAACCTTCTCCAGCATGGGGTCTGGCATGGATTCACATGCTCATGAATACGGATTACACAGCAGTACATATACACAACCACAGGAGGTGGCAAGGCTCAACAGAGGTAAAAACACTCACCTCTGGAATAGACTCGCCTCAAGTGAACAGGTTGCGTAGCACTGAATGGCCGACCCAGGACTCCTCCTTGGAATCCCTGTCAACGCAGTAGAACCTCGTGAAGGTGTGCATGGACCTCCACATAGCAGGCCTGCAGATGTCGAGCAGGCACCAGAGAGAAATGTCATTGTTCCTACGATGGCTCCGGTGGAAGCTACAAAACCATTATATTAAAAAAAGACAGTCACAAGGGCTCTCGGCCGGCCCGCAGTAGGTCTGTTAACCAGCTGATGACAATGCATGATGCAGCCAGAGAGCTACCTGGAGATGGAAGCCTTTGACAAGGCCTTTCCATGATTCGCAGGTCCAAAATTGACGAACAACTGAGAAGTCTTCCAAAAGCTCTTCATACGTGCAATGTCTAAACTTCAAGGCACAAGCAACTTCCAGCGAATGCAGCGCCCTCTCCGCTGCCGACAACGGTTTTGGGAAGAAGACAGGCAACACCAAAGGCTCATTGGGGTGTATCACGGAGAATTCTCAGAAATGTGCTAATTCCCCTCTACCTTAGAGACCCCCAGCTCTTTTTGCTGGACTTTAGGACTTTTAATTTCTAACATGGAGAGAGTGAGACCTTTTCCCACTCTCTCGTGTATTTTTCTGTGATTTAGACTCTGTGTTTCTTTTGACTTTGGAGTATGACAAACTCCATACGCGGCATCTTCACATTGTGTCACACAGCACCTTCAGTGCAGTGGCACAGGGAAGTCTCTTAGATTTCTCAACGGTTTAAATACATTCTCTTGGTGAAACTACTGTTTCCAAGAGCAGTGAAGTGAAATTGACTTTACTTACATTTTGTAACTTTCTAGACCCAGCCCACACTATCTTACCATAGGGTGCTGCAGGGGTTACTTAGTATCCTCTTTGCCTAGTTTCTCATGTAACATTTTTATGTTACCCTTTCTACAATTAATGGCTGGTGGCAGTGGTTTACATTTGACTACCATTGTGTGTTTTTACCGCGGCCTGCAATTGAAGCTGCAGTAAGACGCCCATGTGTGCACATTTTGTCAAAATGGCCCGGTCTTCTTTTTTCAGCATTTCTTGTTGGAAAGGTCCTTCTTCAGCACGCCAAACCAGGTTTGGTCCCTTTGTTCATTTTGTCTTTGCCGGGATCCACTGGTGAAGCCGCCTCTGGCTCCAGTGTGTCTGGCAGGGGCAGGAAGTGAGGGAGGTGCCTAAAACTCCCTGTGCTCAATCCCCTTGACAGCTAGGCTGGAATGAATAGGAGAAACCTGCATAAAAGGCGAGGCTTTTTGGCTTGGAAGGCAGATTCGACCACTGGACGAAGGAATCCGAAGAAGAACTTGGAAGAGACGCCTGCTGCAACTGCTGGAGCGTTGGTTCGCCCGGTGAAGCCCTGCTGCTGTGCTGATGCTCTGAATTCGTTTCCACTAGAGTAGCCCTGGAAGGATGACTTCTCCCCTTGGATTGGTGGGACCAATCAACCCCAAAGTGAACTTGTCTGGACATCCGCTTGGAGCTGGATGTACTTCCATTGCTGCTGCAGGAACCCAAGTGCCAGGGAGAGGAACACCAAACCGAGTGCATCGCTTTTAAGTTGGACCTGAGCTCCAGGAAGATCCCCTGGACTCCTTTGAAGCAGGACTGACCAAGCCAGAGCCACCTCAACAGAATGCTGGACCCCAGATGAGATGAAAGCCCAGAGTGGTATCCGAGAGACCGCAGTGGTGCTATTTGCTATAGACACAAGGAGCTGGAAACGCAAAGTGCCGCTGAATTGAGGTTTTCCCATTGCTGCCGCTGACCTTCAAGTTGTAGTGGAGTACCCAGACGTCGTCCCTCGTGTCCCCACGACTGATGCCCAGGAACAACAGGATATGCAGAGCTACACAGAAACAGAATCCAGCTGGAACCATTTCTTCTAACCAAAGGTACTGTAAGGTTAAGAGGACTTACCTCTTGTTGTACAGCCTTACTTGTTCTCAGTTGAGACTTGTCTTGGTTGCCCTTGCAGAGTTGCTTGCAGCTCTAAAAACATTGTGCAAGACTTTTACTTACCTGTAAAGAAGATCTTCAGCACCCCTAGACTTTGCTCAACTAACATTGGCTGTCCTGGCTCCCTGAGATACTCTTCTTACCTCTGACTTAGTGCTTTTACCTTTCCCCCAAGAAAGGATTAATTTACTTTGCATTGGAGGGTTCAAAAAGAACTTACCAGTTCATTAATTATTTGGTAACTTTTGCTTTATTCCCCAATCTAACCTTTGCACCAAACTCAGTATTGCTCTAAGTGTACCAGTGATAAATCAATGTCCACAGTGTCATAGCTATTTAAGTCACCTGAGGGTGTAGGAAGTGTATGTGTGCCATCCCCAATGGTCATGAACTGATTATAGAAACTAAGAGTGTGTTTTGAAGTATATTTTGAAGTGTTACATATTTTGCTCCCTTCTGAAAAAGGCTTATATAACTGACTGTTAAATTAATTATTGTTTAATCAAGAAACCTTGAGTGTAAGAGTTCATTTGAATACTTGTCATTGTGAATCTCTGTGTAAAATCCCTACTGCTCACATTGACCCCTCTTGAGATAAGCCTGGCTGCTCAGCCACACTACCAACCTGTGTCGTACAGACGTATACCAAAGGTTGGATTACCTATTGCCAGGAGGACATGGTTGCTGTAGTCTCCCAAAGGGTACTGCACACAATCTTGCCTAACAAGGTGGAACTCTGATGGCACCTTTGGCATGAAGGTAGGGTTTGTACGCAGTACCACCCTTGTAGCGTGGAAGGATAGGCTGTTTGCAGGACAGGGCCCTGACCCGCCTGGTCGAGGGGGATCGCCACAAGGAAAGACGTCTTCCACGAGAGAAACTTCAGAGGGGCCTGATGCATCAGTTCAAAGGGGGCCCCCATGAGCTTAGTCAAAACCACAATGAGTTCTCAAACTGGGGCCGGAGCCTTCACTGGTGGAAAAGTCCTGAAGAGGCCCTTCAGGAACTCCTTGACAAGCCTGTGCTACTACCGGGAAGGCCTACACAGTGTCTTGGTGTAGCAGGATATGGCGGCCAAGTGAGCCATTCCAGCCTTGCCCAAGGAAAGCAGGTATGGTAGGTGCTGCAGGGCTGTGACACGCAAACGAGTAATCTTCTGAGCCCGACATCACACGAAGAAGCTCTTCCACTTATGGCCATATCACGTCAACGTTGAAGATGCTCTGGCCTTGGCCAGGATGTCCTTACATTCCAATGGCAAAGAATAATGTCCAAACTCTAGGGCTGCAGGAGCCAGACCCTGAGGTTCAACAACGCTGGATCATGGTGTAGAATTGAACCACCTCCTCTGGCGAGAAGATCAGGAAGTAGAGGCAGCTTGATGGATGCGGCCGCAGACAGACCAAACTGGTCTGGATACCAGATCAGTCGCCACCACGCTGGAGCGACGAGTATCATCTTGCAGTGACACTGTCTGAGTGTGTTGATCACTCGTAGCAGGATTGGGAAAGGAGGAAAAGTGTATACGAAGAGTCCCTCCAAGGGGAACGAGAAAGCATCCCCATGCTCTTCGGCTGTGGGAACCTGCTGGCGAACCGTCGAGAAGAGGTCAATCTGGGACAGAGCCCATTAGTGAAATAGAAGATCCACTTGATCCTGGCGAAGCTCCCACTCGTGTAAATAACGTAGCTCCCTATTGAGCAAGTCTGCAATGGTGTTCTTGGTGCCCGCCAGGTGAAAAGGAATGAGAAACATGTGCTGACGAATGGCCCAGTGCCACAGATCTTGGGCCTCCATGTAGAGGGCCAGAGAGCGCGCCCCACCCTGCTTCCACACGGGGGCAGTATGACCCACAGTACAGTCATTGGTTTCGAGGAGAAATGCAGTTTTCAAGCTATAGCAAAACTGTTATCTATTTACCCAGGATTCCCAGGCTGACGGCAGGGAATATTCATGAGCATGTGAATCCATGGCAGACCCATGCTGGAGAACAAGATGTACATGTAAGTAACTTAAACCTTGTTCGCCCCTGCTCTCCTTAAAATAAACTTTGGTTATTCAATTCCGTCACTTTATGATCATCGCGTCTATACCTGAAAGATAGGAACATAACTTTACTTATCAGTAACTTTGTTGAATATCTTCTCTTGAACATTTCACCAACACAAGAACTCTTCGTACATCAGACCCTTTTTTCTGGGGAGAAGCTTTGTGACTTTTGGGCACAAAGCCCCACTCTTCATAGTGATTGGACTTGTGACGTTTAGGCATATTTTTTGTGCCTTGGTTCCATCTTACTGCATCACTTACCTTCTTTTGTTGAATAAGTTATTGAATGCATTTCTAACAACCTATGGTGACTGTATATGTTTATAATGAGTTGTGTGTAATATCACCTACTTGTTTAATTTCGTAGTGTGTGTTTTGGGCCTAGAATAAATATAGTATTTTTGTACTTACCTGTCTAAATTGAATTATTGTGTGGGCTCATTGTGGACCCCTGGACCCTTGTACCCCACTCTCATGAGAATAGCCTTAACTACTCTCCCCTGCTACCTTGATTGATTTTGCCTAACCTCCCAGTTACCCTGTTCACTATAACTAGGGTGTCCTCCTAAAATCTGTCCACCAAGCCAAATTCTAGAAATCCATCTTAATAAAGGGGCATCCCTGGAGCTGATTATGCCGATGGTGTACAGCAGAGGCAGTTCCGTGAGTATTTGCACTTATCTGAGTCCAAATGTTTTGTGGGTTTCTTTTTTGAAACTTGTCTTTATCTTGGGAAGAAACATAGGCCTCTCACTCTGTAAATTGCAAGTCCTCTGGATATCTGGTGTTTTTGCCTCTGTGTTGGGTCCACGCATGGATGGATCGTCAATTTCTTACTGTGAGGAGGGACCCCTTTGGCATTTGGGACTTGGCTGTGCCTGCTGAGCCGCCAGTTTTCTAGGATAATTAGAAGTCAATTTCTGTAGATACTCTGCAGAACTTGGAAGAGTACTGAGACAAACTGAATTTTGTATTATTTGGCTTTGGCTAGCTGCCTTCTGGTGTGTTTCTGGGCTTATCCTCAGAGTGATGATGCAGACCCTCAGGTTCATTAAGGAATTGACGGTTAAATTGGTAACTCAGTCTCTAGTCACAGATGCATTCATCCAAACTTTTGCCAGCCACCCATTCACTGTCTACATCTTTTGCTGACTTCCTTCCAGCATGCCTTTCAGGTGTAGACATATATGGCAACATCTGCATCCCGCTCGCTCTCTAGTAGGAACAATATCTGACCCGTAGATTCCGTACTAGCTTTTACACAGGGGTTCTATTTAGGGACACCCCTTGGGTACAGGAGGCTGTGCCTCTCTAAAATAAAGCAAACACTCCCATCAGCAAATGGAGCCCACACCGCCAGATCTGTGAGGAGACTCTGACAACGTACCTTGGGGTAGCCCCATCCCTATGTGAATTGGCATTTCACGGCGGCCCAATTTGTATTAGTCCCTGATTGGGCTTTAGATGCTGGTGATTCTTTTTTGGGGTGCTGTCCTTGGCTTTGGCAGTGCATTCATAGAGCCCTTACATACAGGAATGGGCTAAATTAGCAAGGAGGTAAAGACTGAATAACTTGCTGCCAATTTTTAGCCTGTAGCAAACAAACAAAGTCACTAACTGTTCCTGCTGCTTTGACACTGGCAGCACGTGTTAACTGGGTCAGTTTCTGGTATATATCTGGGCCAGAAGAAAAGGCTGCAAAGAATTATTCAAAAACAATAGCAGCCACTAGAGCTACATTTTTACCTGATGCTGACTTACTCTTTATTTTGGATTTATGATGATGAAAAGCTGGACTATAATTTAAAAAAAAAGATGACTAGTAAGTAATTGAAGGTGAAGCATACATATATTCTGACTGCTCTTTCTGCTTTGAAAAACATGTGAGGATTCTATTTAACAGGTCTCAAGGTGATCTGTGGTTATTCCACTGACATAAAAATGTGGTAGGTGCAGAAGCTCAAGACCTCCTCATGCTTGAATTCTTTAGTAGTGTGAAGAACTCAAAGGAACTTCATCTGGGGCGATATAAAGATGATAACAGCTTTTATGTGTCGCTCTTGGTGAGTGTAAGGAGGTTTGGCATGTATCCTGGTATTGAAACTGGACTGATCTTGTTTGTTTTTTTTCTAGGTATCTTCGAGTCGATTAGATCTTTCTGGCTATGAAGATGATGAAAAGGTATGTTTGTAAAGTTTGTTGCTGTATCAATGTTGGGTTGTTTTTAAGGCTTTTTCTACCCTAGTTATTCCACAGGAGGTTGTTCTGATACTATGATTGAAATCTCCTTAAAATGTGACTAATGTTCAGGAGCTACAGCTTGCTGCAGTATGTTAGTATCAAGAGCTCTGCTAGAGAAAGAAGGCACTAGGACGCGTGACAGTCATCCTAAATTAAAATGTTATTCGGCATGATTATGTTCAAAGGCATTTATTCATAGTGAAGTTTAGCATAAAAATTGGTCTGTGTCATAACAAAAGCCCTTCATAAAAATGTTGCCAAATCCCTAGTTGTAATTTCTCCCCGAGGGGGAGCCCCTTCCCATGAGGCCAGGGTGGTGAGGCCTCTACCCGATAATCCCCCTGGGGGTGGTACACAGCGGGAGGATCTCGTGGGGAGAGACTCCCCCTCTGGGGAGAGACTCCCCCTCTGGGGACAAGGGAGAACATTTCAGGAGAATGCAGTATGCCAACCTTCACCCCCACATTCTATATCCCTCCATATTCCTTAAGCCCCAATCCAACATCACACACTTCTATGTATGTCGATAAACCTGAGGACATAACTACTCGGACAAATGAGAGTAGGCCTGTGACGAGGAGGAGGTACGGAATGATGAAGAGCAAAGGTGAGATCTTGTATGAGCATTCTAGTTTTCTTTGCTCATTCATCATAAAAAAGAAGGACTTTTAAAGTGGTCAAGTCAGCCCCTGAGCAGCAGCAGATGTGGAAGCTGCCAGGCTTGGGAGCAGAGAAATGTCAGAAACCGGAGACCAGAATAAGCCGGCAAGTTGCAGAAGGCAGCTCTCCAGGACCAAACGTTGGTCGGTCCTTTGACTGTGAGGCCAGGTAAGGCTCTGTAAGAAGGTGAATCGGAGGGTCCCAGAGCCATATTTACACTCCTGACAGCCGCGTGTCACAGAAGCAAACACAAGAAGCCGACGACCAGAAAGGAGGAACGGACGGTCAACTCCAGTCCCTAGAAGAGCCACCGCTGTACGCAGGAGTCACTAAAAATAACAGGGACGACGGGCAAACCGGCTAGGATATACGGATGATAGCGGGGCTTAGTGAATACACCACAAGGGTTGTGAGGTCTAGGAAGATGTCAAGGAGGGTCTGACAACCGACGAGAAGTTGTGAAAGTAAACATACGAAACCGGAGAGGGGGCAAATATGGTCCGAGACTCTAAAGAGAGAATTGTGAAGATCGGAGGGTATCTCGCTCTTGTTGGTGATCGAGGAAAGCCACTGTCCACCAGGGAAGGGTCGAGGGCCCAAGAGCAAGTAATCTTCCTCATGGCAGTACTTGGAAGAAGAGAGCTCCAAGCACCCAAATAAAAGAAGACAAGAAACCCGGGTCGCGGACCCAACACAAGAGAACGGTTTGAATCCTCTTCCTCATGGCAGGTCAGTGAACCAAGAGGGCCATACCAAAAAACTACTACCTGGGTCTGGGCCCACACCTACATGAGAACTCTGTGTTTTTGAAAGCCAAAAGAGAACTTTAAAGAATCTAGGAGAAGGGAGTCATTCCCCCTAGTGCCCGCGTGTTTGGCGAACTGTCTTGAGATGCATCAGGAGTTATCATCCTCCTGATATCGAGCCAGGGGAACAGAGGTATTGCTCCTGGCATTTGGGACTTGATCTTCAGATGCAAATGGTTAGAAGGCAGTCCTCAAGTCAGGGGAAGGAGACATTCCCTCTGACTCTCCAAGCAGAGGGTTGTGCGAGACTTTGTTTCAGAAACACTGTAATCAGGGGAAGGGAGTCATTCCTCCTAGTACAGACCTTAAAGAACTTGCTTTGAGAATATTTCTACCAGGAAAAGGGAGTCATTCCCCCGGAACTTGCAATTTGAACTTTTGTTTTGAACTGTATCCACAGAACAAGGAGAAGGGGCTGTTCTCCTAGAAGATGAACATTTGCCTTTAGTTATAAGGGTGAGAGCTAGAATTTTTACACTGAACGGTGGACTTCCTTATTTTGACGGACATTCTGACACCCATTTAAGATCATTAGTTGAGGCAAGGAAACTCCTCTTAGAAGTAGGTACAGATAGGGCTTTTCTTTATTTATTTTTCACACAATATGTCACCTGTGTGTCAGTCTCCTCCTTCTGCATCCCTACAAAATATTAATTTAGCACGACGCCTGTTTACCAGTTTTGTTTTCAATATTTTATTTTCCATCTTTTTTTCAAAAGGGGAAACATTTCTCAATTCAAGTTGCACTGTAGTTTGTAAGGGCATACATTAGTCATGATTTCCATCTTCATGAGGGACAGACCTAATGCCAAAGGGGGAGTAATGGCCATCATAGCTAAATCCCCCTTGAACATGAGAGCAGTGCCGTCCACGCCCCTTACCTCCTGTGAACTCCTCTCGGTGAAACTGTCTCTCTATGCAACACTAAATATCCCCCATCTTCTAACGTCCCCCTGGGCCCACACACGCCTTTGAGAATGAGGTCACTCAACTCATCTCGCCTAATACAAAACCCAAATCTCAAACCATAATACTAGGGGATTTGAACCAAGGCTGAACGATCCACTCGACACCATTGCTCTATCCCTGGCCAACATTATATCAGCACTTTACTTTGCGCACAGAATCCAGAATCCAACGCATGTGAAAGGTCGCACTCTCAACTGGCTTGCAGATATCAGCTGCACCGCCACCATCATATCTAACTCTCCCTGCCGCTGGACTGATCACCACCTAATCGCTTTCAACATAAATACCATGACCAGCCATACTAACCCTCCCAATATAGCCCCAAAGGCTCCCGCGAGAAACAAAAAGAACATCACAGCCAACAACTTGCTCCCACTATTGCAACCTGTCCTGGCTTCTCCCATGGACAACACCGCGGACCCCACCATATTGACTAGTCTCTACAACGACACAATCCTGTTTGCTATTAACAAAATAGCTCCACTCGAGCTACGCAAAGCAAAACACAACCAGCCCACCTCAATGCCTAGTTAACCCCGATTTAAAAGATCTAAGAATAATTCAAAGAAAAGCAGAATAATTCTGGAGAAAAAAAAACGCATCTACTAACAAAATTCTCTTTGACACTGCCTCCATGGATTAAAAACAAAAAATACTTCTCTCCAAAGGGAAATTATACAACGACAGAATAACCAAAGCCAGCTCCAACATCAAGGAACTTTTCCTAATCCTCAGAGAACTAGAAACCCCTATCCTACCACCAGAAAGCTGCAGTAAAGATGCAGACTAGTGCGAGAACATTCAAAATGCCCTCCAGAACAAAATCAGCCGCCTCCAATCTTTAATCGAAGCCAAAGAGAACATCCTAGACAAATTAAACAAACCCCCACCCCCATCTGCCACCACCACCCTCCCTAAGGAGCTTACCCACTTTGAATTTACGGAGGTTTCCATTCCAGAAGTTCTGAAGATCTGTAGCCTATAACCTTCAAGATGCCAAGGCGACCCATGCCAACCCACAGTCATCAAAGACTGCGCACCCCAACTCGCCCCATTCATCACCAATCTTATCAATGCCTCATTCAAAAGGAACTGCCTCACATCTGACCAAAAAAAAAAAAGCATGAGTACTACCATTATAAAACAAAAACACTCTGCACCCTAACACTCCCACTAATTATCGCCCTATAACAACAGTACCGTTTCTATTCAAAATTCTGGAACGGGTAGCTTATCTGCAAATTCATACCTACTTGGAAACTAATAACATCCTGGGGCTACGTCTGTCTGGTTTCTGTCCAAACATGGGATGGAAACAGCATTATTGGATCTAAAAATCCAAATGGATAATCTGAGGAACAATGGGAAACTAGCGGTGCTTCTTATCCTAGACATCTCCGCTGCATTCGATCTGGTGGACCACAACATTCTGTGTGAAAACCTACCATCAGCAGCAAACTTCTCCCCTAAGGCCACACTCTGGATGAATTTCTTCCTCAGCAACGGAACTATGAAAGTCTTCTCCCCCATAGTCTGAGCCCCCGGCCCAACCCTGTCACCTGTGGAGTACCACAAGGATCCTGTGCAGCCCCCACCTTGTATAATATTCACAAAGCCACTTTTTGACTGCCTCAACGACTTGGGTGTCATCTACACCAACTACACAGATGACACCCAAGTCCTCATACCTATATCAGGAGACCACGACACTGACACAGCCACCCGCAATGCCATATACCGATCTATCCAAGATTGGATGGCACAGCACGGGTCTATGCTTAAATTACAATAAGACCGAGCTGCTTATCATCGGCTCTCAACACAAAATCGCCAAACTTAATCACCTCTTCAAGTCTTTCATCATAGATGGACACACCATTACAGTCACCAACAAGATAAAAACGCTTGTTTTCCACCTAGACTCTTCACTCAATCTCGGCAAACAAGTAAATGCCACCACCTCAGCCACCGCATACACATGCAGCCTCATTAGCGCTTGCAGAAAATTCCTCTCACCAGATAGCTGTCTTACTCTAGGCAGAGTCTTAGTCCTTACACGCCTCGACTACTGCAACGTACTGTAGAGCGGGACAAAGATGCAGAATATCCGGAAGTTACAGGTCCTACAAAATAATGCCCTGAGGGCTGCTCTCTACATCCCATAATCTGCACACATCTCAGACACTAGACACCAACAACACTGGCTACCAGTACAGGAATGCATCATGTTCAAGTCACTCACCCTCACACACAAATGTCTCCACCAGATGGCCCCAGCCTACCTGTCAAACAGCATCACAATGACACAACGCTCTAGACCCACCCGAGCAATCTATCAGCACCGCCTAGTCACACCCAGATTCTAGCCCCAAAAGGCAGACGGCAGCAGCTTCCCCACGTTTGCCAGCAAACTCTGGAACTCACTGCCTCTCCCACTCAGAGCTCAAGGCTCTTTCTGGATCTTCAGGAAACAACTCTAAATGCATCTCTTCAACCAAAGTCTAAGCAACCTAGCACCCCCTCTCACCTAACTCGTCACCACCCCCCCTGCTCCTACCTGTACTTGAAATCTTTGTATGTTATTTTGTTCATGCCTTCTATTTGTAATGCCATTATCTACACTGTGTGTGTCTTGTACTTGCTTTGTAACAACTGTAACCGCTTCACTCTGTAAGAAAGCACCCAGATGCCTTGGGTTTGGCGCGCTATATAAGCTTCAAAATAAATAAATAAATGATTGGAGTTAATTGCTTTTAGAAGGTAATTTAAATTAAATAGAAATAATGTTTTTTATTTCCCACTGACTACCACTGTTGATATCCCGCTCACCAATAATGGGCATGAATTATGAGGCCTTTTGTTTAATGTATATTGCTTCGGGAGCCGGATTCGGTCAGTCTCCCACCAAACTCGGGAAAGGATTCACTGGTTCTTCCCGCGGTGTCAGGATTGTCCGTCTGACACAACCTGTGCGGACTTCCTCTTCTTCCTTCTGCGGCTCTGTGGAGTTGTTCCTGGTACGCTGTCTGTGTTGTTCGTGGGCCGCTTGATAACCCAATCTTGGTCACGGCACTGCCTCCAGGCCTTCCACGGATGTTCCGCTCGGGCATGTGCTTCCCGAGTGCTTCTCTCTTCACTCAATCTGGACCACCCACTCCACAACAGGCAGCTATGCATGCTCCAACTGCTTCCTCAGCTCGGATTCAAATCTCTCGGATTCTGGGATTGAGATCTTTCACTTGGTTTTCATTATGAGGTGTTGGGCCCTCCCCAGCCCCACAGTCCGTTGTCTCTTTTCATGGTGCATTCATCATGCTTTGCCCTATCTTCTTCGTCTCAGTGTGGTTGGCTGCCAACCACTGGTAATTCTTCATGGTTCTCCTCTTCACACTGTGAGTGATTGGTGAAGGTTGATTACTGATAACATTACAATAGCAAATAAGGACTGGTTTAGAGGGAAGGTTTTGATTTGTTGATGTTGTTAGCTCCACAGGAGAGGTTATAGGGAGTTCCTGGACGGAACAGGAGTCCCTGTTTCCGAGAGTGGAGTCTCTTCCTGTGAGGTCCAGCTGACAGCCACTCCTAGGGGGATTGTTGCCTAGCAGGCGCCCCTCGCTAGCCTCACAGGGAAGGGGCTCCCATATGGGGAGAAGTGACATGATCCCATGAATCATCACAGACTGCTTTAGTGTGAAGATAATTACTGCTACACAAAAGCATTACCTTATTTGATCATTCCCACAGCGTAGGTGACTCCACAATAGAGAATTACTCAAGAAGCTGCAAGACTTGGAACGATGCAGACCCCTCCAGGTACTGGAATTCTGCTGCCTGCATTAACAGTAAATGGGTGTGGAAGTATTACCAGTGGTAATACCACAGAACTCATAATCAGATCCTTATACAATTGTGAATTTCAGTACACAGTTTGAGTTGCACTGTTAAGATTTTAAATGATTTAATGTTTTATATCCATGCCTAACGCTCACTCCTCTCTTCTGTTGCATGCTTCATTCTGCCTTTTTTCTTTTACTCATCTCTTTCGTCTTTGCTGATGTGATAATTTGCATTAGCACCCTTAACTCGCCGCCACAGACGCTCTTTCCTCTCTGTTCCCAACGACCACCATGGAAAGGGAAGCAGGGTTCGGTATGGAGACCCCTTCCCTTTCCATGGTGGCCATCTTGGAACAGTCTTTTCATTTTGTAAACAGGATACCACAAGGTGCCCAGTTCACAAAATGAATATACTTTCAATACGCCCCGTCCCAGTAATGTCCCAGTGCCCTCGTTGTAGGCCTTTACTGTGCTCGAGCCCATAATTCGGTCTGCCGGGTCGTTACCACCCATTCCAGCCCTTGGAACGGGTGCTTAACGCCACATTACTAGGACAAGCTCAATGACTTGGTTACAGTAATTTGACTTCATTTCACATACATTTTATTTATTTATTGTTACATTTGTATAGCGCACCGATCCCAGAGGCATTTGGGTTCAGGCTTGCGGAGGTAGCTGATACTTACATACATATATAAGGTTACTGGTTTATAACTTTTCATGAGGAGTTGGATGTACGTTAAAAAACGTATCAGAAAAGATTGAATTACAAAATCACGGAGCCCCCTTGCCCATATTTTGTCATTTCATCTTTTGTGATTTCACCCTTTGTCCCACGCACTGCCTTTAATGCATGCAGGGGACACCCCCTCAACCTCTGAAGCCCATAATACTGAACGGGGGAGTGGAGAACACCCCTGCAACCCCCGCTCCCCTGTTCAGTATTATGGGCAAAAGATCTAATCTACTATGCTGAATGCACACTAAACGTGCATCCGGCATTTTAGATTCAATCTTTTCGTTCATTACCTGAGGAGGTGATACGTGCATAATACAAGTAGCTATTTTGGGATCCTAGTTGTTCATGCAGAAGTGCTGCGATAACGCAACTAGTTTTGCAGGTCTTGCGTAAATAGCCATGTTTTGAGGCCTTTGGAGGCTTCTGATCTTAGTGAAAGCGGAAGGACTTTCCAGGGTTTAGCGGCTACCACTGGGAAGCTGTGACCCCCTGCTTTCTGTCGCTTACATCTGGGGTAGTGAGTAGGTGCGAGTAGGCAGTGTGTGCAAGTCTGTTCTTTTGAGTTTGAGAATTTGTTAGCCAAGTATCTAGCGGCAGTGTTAGCAAGGCACTTGTGGGTCAGGGGGAGAGTTTTGAATGCAATGCAATCGTGGACCGGGAGCCAGTGGACATTCCGTCTGGCAGCAGAGATGTGATTTATTTTATTATTATTTATTTATTTATTTTTAGGGATCTCAAGGGCAGCTCTTAGCGCATTGTTTTGGATGATATTGCAGTAGTCTATCCTGGAAAGAATAAGAGCTCTGGCAATCGTGATGCAACTGTCGGAACTCAGGAATGGTCTGCAGGCATTGAGTTTGGAGATGTATGCTACTGCAGATGTGATGGAATTTACCTGTCTGGTTAAGAAGAGAGCTTAGCGCTCATTGAGTTTGGTCAGCCGAGATTGATTGAGGTCCTATAAGGAGTAGCTCAGTGTTCTCGTTGTTTAAGCACCGTCCATGCTGTGTGATCCAGGCTTGAATAGTTTGGTAAACTTTGCTAAGTGAGTTGGCGTCAGTATCGTAGGTGCCTTTGATGGGGAGGAGGATTTGGGTATGTTCCGCATAATTAGTGTAGGTAATACCCAAAATCATCTAGGAGGTCAAAGAGGGGTTTAGTGAAAATGCAGCATAGTGTCTGGGATACACAGGAGCCTCGGGGGACCCTGCAAGTTAAATGGCCTGCAGGGGCCACTGCCTTGGGGGGAAAAACCTGCATGGTTCTGTTAGATAGGAAGGATTCAATACAGTTTATAGCTTTGGTAGAGAAGTAGGCGGCCAAAGAGAGGTCTTGGCAGAAGATTTTGTGATCCACAAGATCAAAGGCTGCTGAGAGGTCTAGTAGAAGGAGGAGGGCTAGTTTGCCATCGCCTTCAGTCTCATCCATTTGGATTTTTAAGTCAACGAGAGCGGATTCCGTGCTGTGGCCCTGGCGGAAGCCAGATTGTTGTAGGCCCAAGAGGTAGTCGAATTCCAAATGCCTTTGGATTTGCAGGTAGGCTGCTCTGTCCAGTATTTTGAGAAGCAAGTGTACTGTGGTGATGGGGCGATAGTTGGTGGGTATATTAGGGTCTAGCATGGGTTTCTTGAGGAGAGGGAGGACCCAAGCGTATTTTCAATTCACTGGTACTATACCCCTTGAAAAGGAGATGTTAATTAGTGAGGTGATGAAGGGGGGCAAGCTTGGTCGCACAGTCTTTTTGACGATCAAAGCAGGGCAGGTGTCTCCTTGGCATCTGGACGGCTTCAGGCCTTTTATGATTTTGGTGACTTATGAGACTGCTGTCGGAGTAAATTTGAACAGGGGGGTGGAGATCTGTGGTGGGGGCAAAAACTCTTGCTGTATTTGGAATGGAGGTATTTTTTGTCACAATTTAAGATTGAAGTGAGGAGATTTTGTCAAGAAGAGCTTCTGGATATTTGAGCACCAAATGGTGTTTTTAAGGCAGCTGTCAGGGGTCTGGGCAGGAGATTCAAGTGTTCTCAGAATGGCAAAAAGTTCTTCGGTGCCTGAGTTAGCTTTATCTATTCTCATCATTGTAGGTCATACTTTTAGTTTGGAGAATGGCCTGTTTGTAGGATTTTGGGGTGGCAGTGAAGCTCAGCTGCTCTCTTTTGTGGCGCGTAACCTTTTGATGTTAGGTGTGTACCAAGAGTTCAAGTGGGCTGTGGGTTTAGATTTTCACATGCTCATGGGAGCTATCTTGTCAATCGCCGTTAGGATGATTTGGTTGGTGGTCGAGTCATTGCTGGAGGGTGTGTGGTTTGTTAGGGGTTGCAGCAGGGGGAGTACATTGCCTGCAGTGATTTTGCGGGTGTTTCTTGAGAGTGTGCATGGTGCCTGTTGAGTAATGTCATTCCTTAGGGTTTATTGCGGAATGGTAAAGGTGATGGCATTGTGGTGTGACGAGGCGCAAGGGGCGTTCGAGAGAATGTTGATGTTGCAGTTAGTGACAGTTTGCCAGTCTAACATGCAACCTTTCTCATGTGTGGGGTTAGTTATACGATGGGGGAAACCTAAGGCTTCTATAGAGTTGGCAATGGCAAGCGCATTGTTGTCAGAGAGATTATGACCCATATTTATATCACCCAAGAGGATGATTCTGGAAGAAGGTTTCATGCCATTTGAAAGAAGTTGCAAGATGTTTTCCTCGCAGGATAGCAGTGGACCAGGGGGTCTGCACATAAAATGGAGGGTAAGGGTAGCAGTGGAAGAGAGGGCAATTTATTGAATGGTTCACTTTATAGTACATCATTAGTGTATCCTAGCCTATATTAGTTATGTTTCTACTTGTTATTTAGCACAGTGATATATTATTTTTTTATTTTTATTAGTGTTAGCTTCAAAAGAAGCTTTAAACCATTTACAGTTGAATTCAACATAGAAAAAAAAAGAAAAATTAGATAAAAAAAGAAAATATATAAACCAAAAAAAAACTTCATAACTCTGAAAACATTCCATAGTTCTGAAGACATGATACAATTATTTCAGTCAATTGCTGTGAAAAGGAAAAAGGAAAAGGGGAGAAAAATAAAAGGAAGGAGAAACAAACGGGTAAAAGGGAGAAGAGGGAAAAACCAGTTCAGCCACAGTTGGCAGCTTCTATCAGTCTTGTTATGCAGAAATTCATTTCCTTTCTCACTTTTCTCCATCAAGTTTTTTAAAGATGATTGATACCATCTCTAGCAGGGCAAAAGTTATAGATAACCTTGAGCCCTGTAGCAGCTGTAACCAAACGTCTTTCTTTGTTGAAGTTTGATTGTTTACAAAAAATCTCCCCAGTCGATTACGACGAATGTCCATAATGCCCTGACAACTCATGATGAGATGGCGAAGTGTTTCCATTGGATGACCACAGAGTTGACATTTATAGTCTATCGTACTTTTCTGTCTTCTTGCTTCAAGAATTTCTTTGGTCTGAAAGATATTGAAGCGAAGTCTGAGAAATTGCTGTCGCAACTCGGCCGAAGAAAACCTACTCAGATACAGCAGAGTTTGGCCTCGCTTATTCAAAGCAATGCAGTATTTACCATAGAGTTTAGATAACTGTGCCAGCACAGAGGACTCGATCCAATCCTACTCATACAGCTGTTTCTTTACAAGATCAGGATTTTCAATAAGTAGTTTCGCAGTAGAGTCTATTGAGTCCAACAGCCTCAAACATTTGGTGCTCCATTCAACAAGTAAAGGCTCTCTTTCTGACTTCAGTGCTTGGCCCAACAGTCCAAAACCGCTATCTGGTGGAGGCAGTAAGCATTTGCGATAGAAGGATAGAGTTTTCCAGCTGACGTAAGTGATGAGAGCAGTCAGTCCAAACTCTTTTCTTATTAGGGCCACAGGTATACAGTTAGGGAGGTCAAGTACAGCTCTCCATAATAGGCCCTCTAAGATTTGCCATATCTTCCAGCTCATCTGAAGAGAGAACTCAGCCCCAAAGGTCACAATGGCGACTACCTTCATGGTGTAAAAACGGAGCAAAGGTATCAATGTAAATTTACAATATCTACTTTTGATCAGTCTTGCCTGGGCTGTCAGCATCTTCAATTTGCGCCTTAGCGCTATTTCTCTTGGAGCTTCACTCTAGCTTGCGTTGATTGGGATGCCTAAATAAAGCAATTCCGATGTCTCTCGGATCTGGTCACCATTTATGTGCCAACCCTTAAACTTCATGAGGTTGCGTCTAGTCTTCACCAAGGTAAGCACCATTGATTTGGTGGCGTTTACTCTTAGGTCATTGGAAGATAAAAGAAGAGCTAGGGCATTCAATTGGTGCTGGAGCCCGATTGGAGTTCCATCTAGAAGAATGACATCATCTGCGTACCATAAACGATTCATTGGGGAGCCCGCAATACAAGGGGGGAAGCATCTAATTTCCGTAAAGGCGTCACCTATGTCTGAGATGTATAGTTTAAAGATGGCTGGGGCTAGTCGACACCCTTGCTTGAGGCCCACTCCTGTTTTTATGGAGTTCGACAGGTCTCCCTTTTGGTTCAGCTTGATATGAATGCTTGTGTTGTTATGAAGGGCCTCCATAGCCTCGCGTATGTCAGTGGGGCACCCCCAGACTTTTAGCTTCTGCCAAAGTTTCTCTCGATTTACTGAATCAAAGGCTTGGGACAAGTCCACTGATGCGAGGTATCCGTTTTTACTGTTCTTTTTTACTGTTCTCAGTTTCAGGTAATTTATCAGAAAGAGGTTTAACGAAGTTCCGATTCGCTTTTCAAACCCTGCTTGCCAGCCGCCCCGATGTTTTGATGCCCAGCTCCAGGCCGTAAGGTGATTCAAGATCAAGGCCGCAAAAAGTTTGCCGATAACATCCAAGAGGGCGATAGGTCTGTAATTTGTGGCCACAGACCGATCACCCTTCTTGAAGATCGGTACAATGATGGATTTCATCCAGGTGGCCGGGATACAGCATTTTATTTTCACCAGTAGAAAAAGTTGGTGTAAGAAAGTTGCCCATTCCTCAGGATATTGTTTTAATGACAGATTTGTGAGGCCATCAGGACCCGCCGCTTTGGAATTGTTGGACGATTTAATTAGGGCAAGGATATCTTCCCTTTCAGTTTCAAACTCCCAATTTGAACAAGAGTTTTCTACAGCCTTTGAGGCTTGCAGGGTAGGCTTTGAGAAGAGCTTGGAGAAATGGTTCATCCAGTCCTTCGCTGGAATAGGGTTGGAAATGACTCTGTTGAGGGGCGTCTAGCATGTTAAAAATTTGCCACATTTCACTCGAGTTTTTAGATGCAACTAATTCCAGCATATATTCGGCATTCGATTGCAATAGAGATTGCCTATGCTGTCTTAAACAATTATTGTATGCAGTCCTCATTTTCTTGGCGGCCACAAGTGATGCCAGAGAAGGATTTTTCTTCAGCGCTCTTTGCAACTTTTTAAGCTTCCTTTTTCTTGTGGCAACCTCATGGTTGAAAGTGTATTTGTGGCAAAAGTGTCATGATGCCCGCTCCCGGGGAGCCGGTTCAAGCCCTGCGTCCCCGAAAGCGGACATCCAGTCCCCAAGGAAGGACCCAGCAACCCCATATAGGGGCCCTTTGGACAGTGTCCTGGCGCCTAAGGCGCCAGGCTCATAAAAGACATCAGTCCTGGCGCCATAGGCGCCAGGCTCATTATGGAAGTGCTTGGGTGCACTTACCTGATGCAGACCATGCTGCAGGATCCCGGCCTCCTTGAGGCCTGAAAGGAACTACTTTACCTGTGGGACTAATTTACCATCTGGGTGTGGTCGGGAAAGGATACATACCTGATTGGAGGAAGGATACATACCTGGAACTTCTTCCAAGGCTATTTAAACCCCACTGGAACAGCCACACGTGCTTCGCGTTGTTCTGCATCTAGCAGCTGGATGCTCACTGTGTCTGCTCCTGCATCCTGACTTCTGCCACGCCTGCCAGCATCCTGGATCACCTGCAAAGGAAGAGAAGAAGAAAACAGAAGAAGGAAAAGTCCTTAACTGCTAAATCCGCATCCCGGAGACATCTCGCCGACAATCCTGAAAAGGAAGACTTTAATTAAAAGCTCATCGCGTCGATCGCTGCAGCGCCGCATTCCACTCACCTTTACAGGGCGCCTCCATGTTCAGCAGCGATCATCCGGATTCGCAGTCATGCCCCAGCGCCTAGGGAGAAAAAGACCAGAACAAAAGGTGAGAGAGAGAAGGGAATAAGGAAAGCTAAATCTCCATGTTAAGACTTACCTGTTGATTCATTCCCTCTTCATTTCGGGTCCGCGCCGCATCCTGGCATTTCCGGACCCCGGCCCCTAAGGGGAAAAAAGAGACATTAGCGTTAATGAGCGAATGAAAAGGCATTACCAAAAAACGCTCATTAAAGACTTACCTGATTTCTACAAGGATTTCACCTCTCATCTCGGGTCGGTGCCTGTTCCCCGGCATTCCGTACCCCGGTCCCTATGGGGGAAAAAGACACTAGCATTAGTACATAAATGCATGGACACAAGGGGAACCTCTTATCAAAAAACTTACCTGGAAGCCAAGCAAGTTTGGTTCTCACCAATCCGAAAATCCAGTGAAGTAACTGGATACCAACGCGCCCCTGCATCAGCAGCAGGATGGAGAGCTCGTTCTTCCAGACCCTAAGGTGAGACGCTACGAGGAATCACAGAAGGGTTTCGAGGAGGGTGAGAGGGGAAAGTGGGAGGCTGATTGCATTACCCTGCAGACAGTTAATCCCCTATTTTCACCTACAGAAGGATACTTCTGCGAGCCAGACAAGCCAGATTTGGGGGCCCGGTCCAGTCCGTCTTCCGAACCCTGCGCATCACCTTAGAAGAGGTCACAGCAGCACGAACCAGGCCAGCGCCTCTGTGGGAGTCAGGTGAGCGTTACAGAATGCTAAGCCTTCCTACAAATTCCCACCCAGGCGCTATGGAAAGTTCTGAGACTGATCAGTTGGCCCAATTACTGGGGGAATTACGGGCCGAAGTACATGCCGCTCGTCAAGAGACTAATGCCCTCAGGAGGGAATTAATAATATCAAAGGAAAGAACTGATGACCTGGCCAGACAGCTTTTGCAAGGTCAAGCTGGGCAAACTCCTCTACCCGGTTCCGGAGGGAACCCCGCTCCTGTTGTTCCCAGTAACCATGTGCAGATTAATCTACCTGGAAACATGCCGCTGGCCCCACCCGAACGCTTTGCTGGGGACCCCAAACGATTCGCCGTATTCATGAATCAGTGTCGTTTGCACTTCCTATGCAGACCTGGGGCCTTCCCTACTGATCAGACCAAGGTAGCCTTTGTATTGTCATATCTCAGCGGCTGCGCTGCCGATTGGTCAGTTCCACTGGTTACTCAAGTTGACCCGATTCTCCGTGATTTTCAAAGGTTTCAAGCAAGCATGGAAAGGTTATTTGCCCGACACTCTCAGGGGCAGGCTCTGGGTGACGAACTTCTATCCCTGCGACAGGGCAATCAGGACCTCCTATCCTATATTGCAACCTTTAATAGACTAATTGTGGAAACGGGATGGCCAGAGGATAAAAGAGTCACGTTGTTTTATCGAGGCCTACGCGGAGAACTTAAAGATGTCTTGGCCCAAGTTGTAAATCCGCCCCAAGAATGCACAGAGCATATAGACTTAGTGGTCCAATTGGATCACAGACTTCAAAACAGAAAAGCAGTTCGGTCCAGGTTTGAGACCCGGGTGTTGGTCAAGACCCATGCTAATGCCAAGGGAGTTGATGTCTCTGAGCCTATGCAAATTGGAGGGGTTAAAGGACCCTTAACTCAAAAGGAACGTGAAAGGAGGCAGCAGTTAAAATTGTGTCTTTATTGTGGGAATTCTGGACACTTTCTACGAGATTGCCTGGCAAAACCGCCCCGAAAGGCGGTAGGAGCCGCTGATAAAAACCATGAAGACTCTGTTTTCGGAAACAACTCCGCACGACAAGTGTAGGGGTCCGCTTGCCGAGCTTGAAAACTAACTCTCAGACCTCGCATTTCATTGTGCCAATGGTTCTCGTAGATCCAGAACAGCCTAAGCGGTTGCATGCAATAAAGGCATACATCGATAGTGGGGCTATTGGAAACTGTAGATCGTGAATTGGTCTCTAGGATTAACCTCCCTCTCCGTCCTAAAACCAGCAAAGATGTCGTCACCACAGTCGATGGAACTGAAATTGCCTCTGGACCGGTAACACATTCCACTACTGAGGTGACTCTTATTGGTCCTGACGGCCATCGGGAGGGTGTTGTGTTTGATGTAATCAAGGCTCCACAGTTTCAGGTTATTCTTGGAATCCCTTGGTTAGAGACACATACTCCTGGAATTGATTAGCGAGCTAAGAGAATAACCTTCCAGGATTGTACACAAACCTGCTACCCAGAAAACCTGAAGATTAATCTAGCATCTGTAACCTCTGCCTCCATGCAACTACCTCCGGAATACCAAGACTTTCAGGACGTCTTCCAAAAGGAACAGGCCAACACGTTACCTCCTCACAGATCGTACGATTGCCAAATCGATCTGGTGCCCGGTGCACAACCCCCTTGTAGCAGGATTTATGCCCTTACCGAACCTGAGAATCTGCATTTGAGACAATATTTGGATCAATACCTAGCTAATGGTTTTATTCGCCCGTCAAAGTCCCCGGCATCCTCGGCTTTGTTCTTCGTGCCCAAAAAAGAAGGCGACCTTAGAACTTGTATCGATTACCGCGCATTGAACCAGATAACGGTTAAAAACCGTTATCCTCTGCCTCTGATCCCTGAACTCCTTGACCAGGTGAAGGACGCTTGCATATACACCAAGTTAGATCTCCGGGGGGCTTATCATCTGGTACGAGTTAAAGAAGGCGACGAATGGAAAACTGCCTTCCATACTAAATACGGATTATTCGAGTACCAGGTGATGCCTTTTGGATTGTGTAACGCGCCGGCTGCCTTCCAATACTTCATGAATGATGTCCTTCGGGAACTCATCGATGTTTGTGTTGTCGTATATATCGATGACATTCTGGTGTACTCCTCTTTGGAATCTGATCACAGAAAACACGTCAGTACTTGAAAAACTGCGCCAACACAAACTATTTGCTAAATTGGAGAAATGTGTTTTCCGTACCACAGAAGTCGAGTTTCTAGGTTTCATCCTGACACCCAAAGGAGTCCGAATGGATTCAAGAAAAGTGGATGCCATCCTCAAATGGCCATCACCTAGCTCTGTAAAAGGGGTTCAAAGCATGCTCGGCTTTGCCAATTTCTATCGCAGGTTTATCCCGGAATTTTCACGCGTGGTACAACCCATTACTGCACTCTTGAGGAAAAATAAATGTTTTTAATGGTCTGAAGAAGCCGAGCAGGCCTTTCAGGATTTAAAAGCTAAGTTTACCTCCGCACCTATATTGAAACACCCGCGTCCAGATCTCCCTTATGTCGTCGAGACTGACGCATCCAGCCTAGCCATGGGAGCTGTCCTGTCCCAAAGAGATCCCGAAACCAACCAACTGCATCCCGTAGCATTTTGGTCCAGAAAATTCTCGGCACCCGAGGTTAATTATGCAATCACGGACAAAGAACTGTTAGCCATTAAGTCCGCTTTTAAAGCCGTATCAGATTGGGGATCAAGTGTGGTTAGCTACCAGACATTTACCACTCAAAGGGCCTCGAACTTTTAACCCAAAATATCTGGGACCTTATTCTATTACGGCAATAATTAACCCAGTGGCTGTTAAACTTGATTTACCAGCTAGTATGCGAATTCACCCTGTTTTTCATGTGTCACTTTTGAAACCAGTGGTACCCGGAACCCGACTACTCAAACCTCCAGAACCCATTCTAATAGATGGGGAGCCCGAATTCGAAGTGAAGAACATTTTAGACTCAAAAATGTTTAGGTCAAAACTGTTCTACCTAATTGATTGGAAGGGGTACAGACCTCAGGAGAGGTCGTGGGAACCCAGCGACCATGTGCATGCACCTCGATTAGTCAGGAAGTTCCACTGACTCTTCCCAGACAAACCAAAACCCCCGGAGGGAACAACCTTGGGAGGGGCCGTGGGGGGGAGTGCTGTCATGATGCCTGCTCCCGGGGAGCCGGTTCAAGCCCTGTGTCCCCGAAAGCGGACATCCAGTCCCCAAGGAAGGACCCAGCAACCCCATATAGGGGCCCTTTGGACAGTGTCCTGGCGCCTGTGGCGCCAGGCTCATACAAGACATCAGTCCTGGCGCCATAGGCGCCAGGCTCATTATGGAAGTGCTTGGGTGCACTTACCTGATGCAGACCATGCTGCAGGATCCCGGCCTCCTTGAGGCCTGAAAGGAACTACTTTACCTGTGGGACTAATTTACCATCCGGGCGTGGTCGGGGAAGGATACATACCTGATTGGAGGAAGGATACATACCTGGAACTTCTTCCAAGGCTATTTAAACCCCACCCGAACAGCCACACGTGCTTCACGTTGTTCTGCATCTAGCAGCTGGACGCTCACCGTGTCTGCTCCTGCATCCTGACTTCTGCAACGCCTGCCAGCATCCTGGATCACCTGCAAAGGAAGAGAAGAAGAGAACAGAAGAAGGAAAAGTCCTTACCTGCTAAATCCGTATCCCGGAGACATCTCGCCGACAATCCTGTTAAGGAAGACTTTTATTTAAAAGCTCTTCGCGTCGATCGCTGCAGCGCCGCATTCCACTCACCTTTACAGGGCGCCTCCATGTTCAGCAGCGATCATCCGGATTCGCAGTCATGCCCCAGCGCCTAGGGAGAAAAAGACCAGAACAAAAGGTGAGAGAGAGAAGGGAATAAGGAAAGCTAAATCTCCATGTTAAAACTTACCTGTTGATTCATTCCCTCTTCATTTCAGGTCCGCGCCGCATCCTGGCATTTCCGGACCCCGGCCCCTAAGGGGAAAAAAGAGACATTAGCGTTAATGAGCGAATGAAAAGACATTACCAAAAAACGCTCATTAAAGACTTACCTGATTTCTACAAGGATTTCACCTCTCATCTCGGGTCGGTGCCTGTTCCCCGGCATTCCGTACTCCGGCCCCTACGGGGAAAAAGACACTAGCATTAGTACATTAATGCATGGACACAAGGGGAACCTCTTATCAAAAAACTTACCTGGAAGCCAAGCAAGTTTGGTTCTCACCAATCCGAAAATCCAGTGAAGTAACTGGGTACCAACGCGCCCCTGCATCAGAAGCAGGATGGAGAGCTCGTCCTTCCAGACCCTAAGGTGAGACGCTACTAGGAATCACAGAAGTGTTTCGAGGAGGGTGAGAGGGGAAAGTGGGAGGCTGATTGCATTACCCCGCAGACAGTTAATCCCCTATTTTCGCCTACAGAAGGATACTTCTGCGAGCCAGGCAAGCCAGATTTGGGGGCCCGGTCCAGTCCGTCTTCCGAACCCTGCGCATCACCTTAGAAGAGGTCACAGCAGCACGAACCAGGCCAGCGCCTCCGTGGGAGTCAGGTGAGCGTTACAAAAAGCCCTTTGATCTTCCTGGGCCAGATTTTTCACTAGAGATGGCCAAGGGCAGGGTATAATCTATGTCTTCCGGCCTGCCATTGTCTCTTAGATTTTTAGATAATGTTGATACATTTTCCCTCAGTAATCTTACTCTGTTTCTTCCAGGCTGTACTTCCAAGGCATCCCCATCTAGCGAGGACTTTGATGTCCTGCCCAGTTCAAGTGTTAATTTCATCATATTGTGGTCACTCTGTGGAGTTTCCATGATCGTCGTAGCCACTACTCTACAATGAAGGCTGTCGAAGGCAAGAAAGTAGTCTAAGATATGAGAAACAGTCCCCCTCTTCCCGGTTGGATTTGGTGGGATGTCCCCCGGTGTAATGCCATTTAGTAATGAGATATTTCTCAGCTGGAACTCCTTCCTAAATGACAGGCCTTGTTTTTCAGCTTCTTGTAGATTGCTCGCATAGAAATTTATGAGAGCCCCACAGTTATTGAAACATTGAATGTTTAGGTCCCCACATAAGATCGCATTCAAGTTGAATTAGTCAATCAATGCAGCGTCGACCTCTTCCAGTAACTGGTCCATGAAGTTCTTGGCTGCAAGGTTGTTGCAGTTCCAATACAAGTTACACAAAAGGATCCGCCTCATAGCCTCCTCTTCACTAACTTGATATACCAGTAGGGTGATCTAAATAAATGGTGAAATGTTCTTTGACCAGGCCACCCGCAAGCCACAGCTTTCGTTGATGGCAGTCAATAGGCCTGCCATTGGTCTACCCTTCGTGCCTTTTATTGCTGGGTTCATAAGGACGACGAAGTCCTTGATGATAGGTTGAACATACAGCCACGTCTCCTGCAAACAAATGACCTCAAAATCTTCCAGTCGAATACTACTAACACCCAGTAGATGTTTAAAACCACGCGTGTTCCAACAACCCGAGTGGATGTAGAGCGGGGGATAATTGTCGCCTGGGCCCTGGCATTATGATCTTCTGGCCAATGAACTGGCCAGCCAGTCCCAGTTGTCCCCATCCCCATCACCCCTGGTCCCTTGTGGAACACCGGAAGTGTTCTTTGAGGCAGTATGGTTATTGATCGTGATTCTGAATTTGCCCTTATTTTTTTTACTCGATCCTTGATCACATCTAAATTGGTTTGTGTTCAAGGAGCAGTCGCTGTCCATGTTGTCTGTCTTCCCGCTCCCCGCATCAAGATTGTAACTTTAAGGATGATGAGATTTAGTGGGCATCTGGTCATAGAATTTGGCCTCATCTCGTCTTCCTAGGTTCGAGGTTGATCTAGCAGTTAGGGAAAACTCCATATTCTTCAGTGGTTCAGAGTTTTGCTGTTTTCACATCCATGGAAGCAAGATGTATTATGGCTTTATCATTATTTGATTTATCCGGAAACTCTACTAATAAATCCTTGGGGTTGAGTCCAGAGAATGCATCAATACTGCGGAAGAGCCTCAAGATGTTAGCTCTATTTAGAACTAGATTGTCTTTAATATAAAGGATTCTTCGTAGTTCCATGCAGTAGGAATCTGAAGTAGTCTCCTTTCCAGGGCTGTTCTCACGTTGTCTGTTGCCCGCGTTATAGTTCTTTGTCAGCCCCTTTGGTTGCTTAGCTTTGGCCCTCCTGTTTTGATCCTGCGTCATAAATCTACTGCCCAATGGAAGCAGTGAATCCCCACTGGAGGATCTATTCATGTGAACTCTGGATACAATTCTAGTTCTGGATTGAGGTCTTATAGTCGAGGGCTGGAGCATTTTTTTAAAATCCTTGCAGTCAGAGTCACTAACATACTCATCATCAATGCCTTTGAAGTTGATCGCCTCCAATAAGATGCTGGGTGAAGATGCCCAAGCATTGTTTGTTTTTAATGCCTTAAGGCGGTCTTCCAAGGAGGCATCAATCTCAAGGACCTTGTCCCAATCAGCGGAATACACCGAAAGGTTCATTAGATCTTCCAAATCCTCTGAGTTTAGGATATTTTTAGGCTTATTTATGGAATTTGGGGCAAAAGAGGACTTTCTGATTTCATCTATGTCTTCATCCGATTCCATGCTCGTAAAAGAGTCTTCATTTTCTATCAATTGTTGGTGTATTTGTTTTGGATCATGGATGATGTCCTGTTTAAGCGCCAAGTCCTTAAAGTTTTTTATTACAACAGGTGAACGTGATTGTTTGCTTTTAGCAAGTTTATTTGCAAAGTTCACATGTTTAGTTTGTTTCTTGGACTGTATAGGTTTCTTTCCAGAATTGGAACCAATCTTAGTGGCAAAACTGGGTCCCATATCACAATTTGTGAAGATGTCATACGTTTTAGGAAAAAGTGAAGGCGCCGATGCAGAAAGCCCAGGTGCCATAGTAGATCCAAGTGGCAGGGGATTGGACAAGGCGGACCTAATCTCCTTTGATTTTTTGGCATTTCTCCCCACAGTGTTATTACAGTCATGGTATGTCTTAGGGGGAGACTGGTTCGAGGTCCCGGGGATCTGATTGTCTTCAACTCCCACAAACTTCCATTGCCCTGGATGGAGCATTGGGTCGTCTGGGTATGACTCCTTGCATGATCCATTGATGGGTTGTGTTGAGGGCTTCTTGATTCCATCCAGAGAGGATGCAGCAGGGTCGTCAGTGTTGACCGTGCTGGTAGTCGATGAAATTGGTGTAACACCCAAATTCATAGAATTTCCCCCAGAGTTTGTCAGTGTAGTGTTTAGATCAACATCGAAGATGAGGCCATTTTGGTTAGTACTTGACAAGGATTGCCTTCTTTTTTCCTGGTCTCTAATTAGAGGTTCCAGGATAGTTTTCAAAAAGCTTGTAATATTCTCCTCTTGCTTGTGTTTATTTTCGGGTAAAGCCGATATGAATCCTTACACGAAGATCATTTTGGTGTGTAGCATTGCGATCAGGGTGGATTGGTCTTTTAATTGGTCCGCGATGCTCTCGTACAATTTCATGAAGGGACTCATTTTGACAGAAAATGCCGCAATCATATTGGCATCTAAGAGTGCATTCGATGAAGACTTTTCCTCCACCTGAGCCGCAATCATGTCCAATAATAAATCTTCGTCAGATATTGAATCATTGTTCCTAGGGTTGATCTCCACTGATGAAGCAAGCCTGCACCGTTTCCTAGGGCAACTTGCACCTAGTGAAGTTGAAGGATCTATAGGCCTTGGGGACTTGGCTTTAGTTGTGTTCTTCGTTCTCCCACTGTGCTCAATTTCGTCTTCTTCACTATTATTCGCTCTCTTTCCTGTTCGAGAAGGAGAGTTAAGCGCCCTGGAGTTTTCCCTCGAAGGAGCTGCTTCCTTCTCACAAGCGATTTCCAAGCCAAGGCTGCCAGGATTTTTCTCTGGGTCGATTGTGGTTATGTGATGAATAATTGAGGTTTGCCTAGTTTTTCCGTGGCACCCCTCTTGGTTTTTCCGTGGGGGAGCATCCCCACCTTTTTACTTAGGCGGAGGGTCTCAGCAGTAGGTGGCAGGATGGAAGGGAGTCTTGAAGATGAATCACTCTGTGAATAGCATAGGTTCCCAAAATTGGAGCCAAAGCTTAGGCCACTAGGTTTCCATGCTTGTCGCCTAGGAACCCCTCTATTAGAGGTCTTATGGGGTTTGGGCTCCAAGGATTTGGGTGGACCTGTGGCTGTAGCCGTATCACAGGATATAGCGGCTATAGGTAGATGGACCTAATCATCTATACTGACCACAGTCTCCTTATGAGGTTGAATTGAACCTGTGGCGATGTTCTTGTCCGTCGTTGGACAATTTTCCTTAATCTCCTGTGGCTCTTTTGTAGTCGCCTCTAAGTCAGGTTCCACATTGACTCAGGAATCATTTATCTGATTTTGTAGTGTTGCCGAACTAGCCCCATCGCCAAGGGTATTTTCAAGATCCATGGTATTTTCTCTCTGTTTTCTGCCCCACTACATCTAGAGCCTCTACCGGATGACTTGTGGTAGGCTCTAGGTCGAGGCTAGCAACTAACCCTCCCCTCCGCCCATGGTTTTCTCTGAACCAAGTGGGCCTACAGCTGTCATTGCACCAATGATTTGGTCAGGCAAACGAGATTCACAGCCACTCATGCTAGGCTGGTGGATGGCTATAGTGTGTCAGTTGTCAGCTGCAACTGTGCCAACTGCAGGTATAGGCTATAGAAAGAGCACTGTAAAAGTGCAAGAATCTTTCCTAGCTTCTTTATCCTGTTATTTTTTGACAATAGACAGTCAAAGGCGGGAACAAGAGCAACTTTATTTTAGGGCGTAATGGAGTAGCCGCAATGTGAATGAACAAGTAAGTGGAGGAGGAGGTGGAGGGAGCACTCTATGTGGCTAAGGGAGCTCAAGGACATATAGTCCACAGTCACTCCTCCTCGAACAACACTATGAGGCAGGGGGAGCTCAAGGATGTATAATTTACAATCACTCTATAATCACTCCTCCTCAGACATGTGTCTGTGCTCTGTCCTTAACAATAGTGCAGTATAGTGTTAATGTTGATATTGGTGCAAGAAGCTTTTATAATGCTGTAGTAAAATCAGCGTGAATACAGCATCTATGGCAGCATCTAGGGCTTCCTACTGTGGTCCTCGTTTTGTTTGTCTCCGCAGCTGCCCACAGCTGCCCGCCCACTCAATGCGGCTCTCCTCCAGACCAGGTCCAGCTCTCCTCCAGAGCTCAGTTATTGGGAGGGGCGGGAGGGAGTGGGGCTGGGGTTGAGGACCACAGCCGTAGTCGTGGTGCTCCCCAGGCTCCCAGGGATGAGGAGGACAAAAAGTGCGGGACACGGACCTTGGGACTCGGCACTCTGTAGTTTTTGAGGAAAGGACCTGAAAACGTTCACGCACGCACGCAGAACTCAAGCCGCACCTCTCAGCTCGTCAACAACAGCAACAGAGGCCGCTTCCGAGTTCCTATTATTACCGTGATATATTAACTCTACTTGCACTCTGATACTAGCAGTATCCAATGGCTATATATGCACAACACAATATCAGTTTCCAAATTGAAGTTTGTCAATTTAATATAATATTATAATATATATTATTTCATTATAATAATTGGAGAATTCCCGTGTTATGCCCATTAGGTCTGAGCATTCTCCTTCCCCTTCTTTTTTAATTTTTAGTATTGTTCTGGCCTTTTCTTCCTTTCTTAGTAGCCGAGCCAAAAGACGGTCTGCCTTATTTGCTTTTATAGAGTATCTCTGCTTGAGAAATAGCAATGATCGTTCTGCTGCTTTTGTGTGCAGTACTTCTAGTTGGCCTCTAATCATTCTGTATTCTCTCCTTACATCCCCGCTCGCTCCAATTCCCATCCGGGACATCACTTTTTTAAATTTTCCCTCCAATTATTTCTCTAGAAGTCTATTCTCCCTATCTCTTCAGGCCTTTATGGCTATTATCCTTCCCCTAATCGTAGCTTTAAACGCATCCCACACTGTCAGTTGGCTAATATTCCCCTGTTGGTTATCTTTAAAGAACTCATCTACAGCCGCTTGTGTCTCCTCCCTTATCGTATGGTCTTTAAATATCTGTGCAGGGTATCTCCATTTCCATAACCCCCGGGGCCATCCCGACCTACGCAGGCTCAATGTTATTGGTGCATAGTCGGATAGAGCAATTGCCCCCACTTCTGTCTTTGCCACCCAACCCAATAGAGATTGCGAGAGCCATATATAATCGATTCCAGAGCAGGTCCTATGGACGTGCGAAAAGAATGTGTAACATACTGTTTCCCCTCTTTTCTCTCCATGCATCCACCAAGGAAAGCCTTGCGATCTTCTCTGTCAGGTCTCTAGAGGGTTTTCTATGAATGGACGCACTCCCCCTACACCTATCCACCCCTGTGTCCCATGCCATGTTGAAGTCCCCGACAGCACTGTTTGATCTTTAGCGAAGCCCTCCAGTTGAGTAAGCTTTAATTGTATGAACCTGTCCTGCCCAGAATTAGGAGCGTAGATAGTGGCTATCGTATAGTCCTCCTCTTCCCTGTATTATTAAGGCCAAATATCTTCCACTGGAGTCTCTATCTGAGGCCGCTACTGAAAAATCGAGGTTATTCCGGATTGCTATCATAACCCCTCCCTTCTTGGACATGTCATTGGACTGGAAAATGTGATCATAGCCCCTTGACCTGATTTTGTGCTTGTCCTGAGTTTATATGTGTGTTTCTTGAAGGGTTAAGAGGTCTGGTTTTTCTAGAAGGAGAAATCTCTCAAGCTTCTTTCTTTTTAAGTGGGAGTTTCATCCGTTGATGATTAACAAGGTAATCGTTAGCACATTGGGCTTAGCCATGGTCTTGGAAGAGCTTATAAGAATGGTGCTTCGAATGGATTGTCTCCTCCCACGTATTCCTCATCTTGTGATAATTCGTTATCTCCAGCTTCGCTGCTTCGGAAAAAAAAATTCTCGACAGAGGGCGCTGTGCTCGAGGTCGTGGCGTCGATTGTCCCTCGACTGACTCCGTACTCTGTCGACGTCACCAATGGTATAAATAGCTCAAGCCGCGCCCGTTGCTTCAGTTCCGTTCTCTTCGTGAGAAGAGAGGTAAACTGTCGGTGGGGAGGGAAGGCTCTAAGAAGGCTATGTCAAAAAGACATAAGAAAGCGACTGATTCGAAGGATTCGGATCGCCATAGGCACTCAAAGAGATCTCGATCTAGGAGTAGATCAAGACACTCTTCGTCATCATCTAAACAAATGAAGAGGAGACCTAGATCTCCCTCATCATCATCTTCTTCTTCCGAGTCGACCGAAGAAATTCGATGCCTGACTAAATCAGATTCTCCCAGTAAGTGGGAAGAATTCCTTAAAAAGATGATGGAGGTTTTCGAGAATGCGGCCCGACCCCCTCGAAAGACCCGCGAAAAAGCCATACCCCTAAAGTCACTCCATTGGACGACAAAGGGAAGCCCAAGACTACCATGGCAAAGACCGGTAGCGTCAAGGAATCTAAAAGAACTCGAGTCGACGTAAATCCGTCGAAGACTCTTCGAGAGTCGAGCATTTATCCAGTGCCATGCAAAAAACACAAGCCGTCGAAGACTTCGACGAATTCGTCGACGCCCTCGACGTCGATAATATCGACTCCAAAACCAAAAACATCCTCGACACCAGTATCGAAGTCATCTTCGAAGTCTTCGAAGACCCCTTCGACAATTTCAAAGGATTTATCAATTCCTTCGACGCAGATAGTAGAGGAAGAAAGGAGATTCACTCCATTGCCCAGATCAGACTTTTTCAAGTCTATGTCAGCAATGTATGAAGAATCTGTTTCAGAAGAGGACGAAGTTACTCCTCTTGGAGTTTCTTATGGTACAAGACAAGTTCCTGAGGAACTTATTGATCAGGAATCTAGAATGAGAGACCTGAGTGATACTCTACATTCTGCCAGTGGAATTGACACATCCCCAGAATTAGAGTTTGCCAGACCTGATCCTGCAGAGCATGCAGATGCTGGGACAGGGGTCTTATGACCAGGGTAATTGAGTATATGGGTTGGGGTAATACTTCACCCATTTTTGAAAAAGATGACATGACGGATATAATCGTCAAGGGACCTCAGAAAGATCCTGTTCTCTCTTTCCACAAGGCCCTTCAAAGGACTGTGGATAAATACTGGGAGAAACCAGAGAGTATTGCTGCTGCAGATAGAACTTTTCCAAAAAAATATAGACCAGCTGGAAAGGATCCTGAATATTTGAATAAACATCCGACTCCAGAGAGTTTAGTCATTCAGGCAGCATCCACTTCAAAACAAACTGCTTATCCAACTATCCCTCCAGATTACGAGGATAAAAAAGTTGATGCCTGGGCACGTAAAGTTTTCACGTCAGGCAGTATGGCATTTAAGTCGGCAAATGTCACCTGTACCCTAGCCAGGTTTACCCATACCCTGTGGGACTGTATTTCGGCGGCGGCTGATCATATTCAGGAAGGCGAGGAAAGGGAAGGCTTCCTGAATATAGTTAAAGACGGGAAGGAGGCAATGGGGGAATGTCTCCAGTCTGGACTGGATACTGCTGATACTATCAGCAGATCCATGGCTGCAAGCGTTGTGCTACGCAGATTTGCGTGGTTGAGGAAGTCGGGGTTTGTACCAGACGTGCAAGCTAGACTCCTCAACATGCCCTTTATTGGCTCGAGGCTCTTTGGCAGAAAGGCTGATGAAAGCCTAGAAAAAGTTCAGACCTCGAAAGCGGAAGCTAAATCTCCTCTTTTGGTAGAGGAAGAGGACAGGCTTCTCAAAGGGGCAAAAGAAACTTCGCTCGCGGAGCACGAGGAAGAGGTGCAAAATCAGCCTCAGGAGCGGCATCTGTACCCTCAGCCACTCCTGCAGCCGCCTCCAAATCCCTCTGAGATCTTGTTGCACAAAACACCAGTGGGAGGCGGGATCTCTCAGCATCTGAAGGAATGGCGGGGCATTACCTCAGATGCTTGGTCACTGGAAACAGTAGCCCAAGGTTACTGCCTCCCCTTCCAGAAAATGCTTCAGAATCATCCACCGGGAGCCAACTCCGCCAAAATTCCGGATCCGCTCCTGTTGCAGGAAATTTTAACCCTGCTAGAGAAAGGTGCCATAGAACTGGTACCTGTAGCGGAGAGGAACAGGGGTTGGTACTCCCCATATTTTCTCAACCCAAAAAAGGATGGAGGACTGAGACCCATCTTGGACTTGAGAAACTTGAACAAGTTCCTCAGGAAGGACAAGTTCAAGATGGTGACTCTTTCTCAGATCCTTCAGGCTCTCCGACTCCAAGATTGGTTGGTATCATTGGACCTTCAGGATGCTTACTTTCATGTGCCAATTCATCCAAAGCACAGAAAGTACCTGAGGTTCGCGATTGGCAATTCTCATTATCAATTTCTAGTTCTGGCATTCGGGTTGACCTCCGCCCGAGGGTTTTCACCAAACTGTTGGCGGTTGTGGCAGCAAGTCTTAGGAGAGGGGGCATTCACATCTACCCCTACCTGGACGATTGGTTGATCAGAGCAAGTTCTCCAGAACAAGCTCAGGAACATCTTTCGATCACCTGCCACTTCCTCCACAAATTGGGCTTCTCCCTCAATTTCAAGAAGTCCCACATTATACCATTCCAGAAGCTCCAGTTTATCGGAGCAGTCTTGGACACTTCCTCGGGAAAAGCCTTGCCTCCCGAGGTGGGAGCTCTCCACATCTGGCAGATCGTCTACCGGCCTTCGATTTTCTCAGGTTGCTTGGCCTCATGGCATCCTGCATTTTTCTAGTACCAGAGGCCAGTTTGAGAATGAGATCCCTTCAATGGGCACTCAGAACTCAGTGGTCCCAGTTCTCAGGGAATATGTCGGATCTTCTGCAAGTCCTGAGCGCAGTTGCTCAAGATCTTCTATGGTGGGCTTGCAATGACAACATTCTCAAGGGAGAGTCTTTTTGGCAACCATGGCCGGAGATAACAGTAGTGACGGACGCTTCACTCACGGGGTGGGGAGCACACATCAACAATCTGACAATCAGCGATTGTTGGTCTCCATCGGAGTCCAAACTACACATCAACCTTTTGGAGCTGAGGGCAATCAGACTAGCTCTGAAGGCCTCTCTGCCCTCTGTACAGGGAAAGAATGTCCTGATAATGACGGACAACACGGTGCCCATGTACTACCTCAACAAAAGAGGAGGAGTAGGGTCACTGCCACTGTGCAGAGAGGCAATGCAGCTATGGTTCTGGGCAGTACAAGAAGGAATCTCTCTATCGGCAATTCACCTAGCCGGAGAGAAGAACAGGGTGGCAGACGCTCTGAGCAGTCAGAGCACGGTCTCTCACGTGTGGGAGATAGCTCAGGAAGTCCTTCTGGAGATCTTCGCCCTTTGGGGAACCCCTCAAGTGGACCTGTTTGCCACTGCGCTCAACCGTAAGTGCGATCAGTACTGCTCAAGGGAATTTCCTCAAAGAGGAGGTCTGGGAGACGCAGTCGTAGTGGAGTGGAAGTTTCCACTGCTGTACGCGTTCCCCCAGTCCCTGTGATTCCTCAAGTAATCAGGAGGTTGAGAAAGTTCAGGAAAACCATGATCCTAATTGCCCCGGATTGGGCCAGGAGGACGTGGTACCCAGACCTTCTGGACATGTCCATCTGCCCAACCAATACGTCTTCTGCAAAGAGAGGATCTTCTCTCGCAAGAGGAAGGTCGGGTTCTCCATCCAGAGGTCAAGACACTCAACCTTCACGCATGGTTTCTGAGAGGTTGAGATACAAGGATTGGGATCTTACGGATGACGTAATGGAAATCTTGCTTTTGGCCAGAAGACCAGCAACAAAATCTTTGTACCAATGTCGCTGGAACAGGTTTAGTAACTGGTGCAAAGACAAGGATGTGGACCCTTTTCAGTGTGGCACCCCAATGGTGCTTTCTTTTCTATTACATCTAGCTAATCTGGGGCTCCAGATAGGAACAATCAAAGGATACCTTGCTGCGCTGTCCATTTTCAAGCGCTCCTCGGAAGAGGTTTCATATTTCAGAATACCGTTAATCATTCAATTCTTAAAAGGGCTTACTAATGTATACCCTCCAGTACCTTTTCATGTACCAACTTGGGATTTAAATTTAGTACTAAGATTCTTGACTTGCATACCTTTTGAGCCTCTGCATTCATGTCCATTGAGGCTTTTAACTCTAAAAACTGTCCTTCTTGTGGCCCGATCATCAGCCCGCAGGGTTAGTGAACTTCAGGCTCTCTCATGCAAACCACCATATACTATTTTTTATAAGGATGAGGTAGTCCTTAAAGTTAAACCTTCGTTCTTACCAAAAGTAGTCTCGGACTTCCATTTGTCACAAAAAATAGTACTACCAACTTTTTATCCTCCTCCTCATCTGGGCAAGGAAGAGGAGAGATTACACAGACAAGATCCCAAGAGGGCTCTTAGTTTTTACATCTCAAGGATGGCTAAATTGAGACAAGATGACCAATTATTCGTGGGTTATAATGGTCATAAATTAGGTTTATCTGTAACAAAACAGACCATTTCCCGCTGGATCATATTAGTCATAGTTGAATGCTACAGATTAGCGGGAAAAGAACCACCAGATGGACTTCGTGCCCATTCTACAAGGGGAATGGCTACTTCTGCGGCTCTAAAGAGGGGAGTCCCGGCAGCAGATATTTGTGCAGCTGCAACCTGGAAAACAATGCATACTTTTGTTAAACATTATTGTTTGGATACTGCCTCCTCTAATGAGGGTTTATTTGCCAAGGCAGTTCTGCATTCTGTCCACGAAAACTGAAATTAGTACTCCCGCCTCCAAAATTGCTACTGCTATGGGAGCCTATCACAAGATGAAATACGTGGGAGGACACAATCCATTCGAAGAACAAGTTACTAACTGTAACGTTCTTTCGACTGGATGTTCCTCCCACGTATTCCTCATCGACCCTCCCATCCTACCCCACAGTACAGTTTACGTTTTCTTACACTTTCCTCTCACGAAGAATGTATCGGTCATGGGGCACGCCTGGGTGTTCCTCCTATATGTTTCATCGAAAAAACAGAACTGAAGCAACGGGCGTGGCTCGAGCTATTTATACCATTGGTGACGTTGACAGAGTACGGAGTCCGTCGAGGGACAATCGACGCCACGTCCTCGAGCACAGCGCCCTCTGCCGAGAATTTTTTTTCCCAAAGCAGCGAAGCTGGAGATAGCGAATTATCACAAGATGAGGAATACGTGGGAGGAACATCCAGTCGAAAGAACGTTACAGTTGGCAAGTAACTTGTTCTTCTCACTCGAATTTTGGTTGGGTTCTCCTCTACCCTCCCCACCCCTTTCCTCCCTTTCCCCCTCAGCCCCCCCACCCCTTCCCCCCTCCTCCCTCACTGGGTGTGCTCAACCAGCATCTAGCCCCTCCCGATTCGTCTTCTCAGGGGTTGAGCCCACATTGTTCCCCAATTGTATGTAGCGCGGGCCCTCCCAAACCCATTTCTTGAACCCAAATCCCTCCACCCTCCCCCGGTACTATCTTTAACCTCAAAAGAGTGACCACAACCCCCAGGCAAGTCTCTTATCTTTGTAACCGGATCCAAGATGCTTCCTTTCCGGTGACAATGGCGTTGGTCGGGTACATCGCCTGCGACTCTGGCACCTCCTCTCCAGGCCTCTTTGGGACAGCCCACCTCTTTTTTTTCTTGAAGATTTCGGCTTCACCTTGCTCCACTCCCAAGGCCTCCTTTTATTCTGAAGTTTCGGTGTAGCCTTATTTGTTCCTTGTTCTTCGTCTTCCATTCCCAGCATTCTCATTCCTTCTTCGCTTGAGGAGATGCAATGTTGCCTTCCTTCCCATTCAAAAACCATGCCGAAGGGAAACGTCCATCGATATCGAATGTCCTGTGACCTCAGAGCGTTTACAACTTGGCTCAGTTGTTTTCTTTTGATTAAGGTGGTCAGGGACAAGTTTTTAAAAAGCTGTATCTCTGAGCCGTTATACGTGATCTGCTTTGTTTTCCTGGATGCCAACAATATTCTTTCTTTCTGGTTGTAGTTGTGGAAAGCTGCTAATACATCCCTTGGCCTTGCACCAGGTTCTTTTCTTTGAGGTCCAACCCTATGTACTCTGTCTGTAGTTTGTATTTGTATTTATTTTATTTGTAGTGCGCACCTTGCACCGGGGCATCTGGGCGCATGTTTAAGGAGCAGTTACAGGTTACAACAAATAGAGTGTACAATTACATTTAAAAGTATTTACATAATGAGGAAGGCAACAGGTCTAAATATACAGTGTATGCAGCATAAAACAGTGAACAGTTGGTATGGGTAAGAAAGCAATAGTAGGATTATAGAGCAGCGGATGAGGCATCCTGTTCATGTAACCATTGTTTGGTTTTAGTTTTGAAGGAATCTGTCATGATGCCTGCCTCCAAGGAGCCAGGTCCGACCCAGCGACCCCAGAGGCAGGCATCATTTCCCCCAGGGGAGTGCCAGCGGGCCCAAGCTGGGGCCTTTTGGACGCAGTCCTGGCGCCTTAGGCGCCAGGCTCATGTTGGACCTCTGTCCTGGCGCCTTAGGCGCCAGGCTCATAAAGCTAGACATGTGTTCAAATGTTTTAATGTGCAATTACCTGATGCAGACCATGCTGCCACATCCAGGCCCTCTTGAGGCCTGAACGGAACTACTTTACCTGTGGGACTACTTTCCACCCGGGTGTGGTCGGGGAAGGATGCATACCTGATCGGAGGAAGGATACATACTTGGGACTTCTTCCAAAGCTATTTAAACCACACCCGATCAGCAACTCGCGCTTCGCGTTGTTCTGCTCCTCGCAGCTGGACGCTCACCGTGTCAGCTCCTGCATCTGGACTTCAGCCACGCCTGTCAGCATCCTGGGTCACCTGCAAAGGGAGACAAGAGACCTACCAGCTAATCTGCACCACAGAGACATCACCGACGATCCTGAAAGGGAAGACATCCTTTTTAAAAGCATTTTGTTACGATCGCTGCAGCGCTGCATTTCACTCACCTTTCCTGGGTTCCTCCATCTTCAGCAGCGATCATCCGGATACACAGCCACTTCCCAGAGCCTAGAGAAAAAGACAAGAATAAGAGGTGAGAGAAGGAAGGGAATAGGAAAAGCTCAGTTTCCTTCTAAGACTTACCTGTTGGGTCATTCCCATTTCATTTCGGGTCTTGCTGCTTCCAAGCAGGACCATGGCCCCTATGGGGAAAAAAGACAAAGACATTAGATGAGCGAATGCAAAAACATTACCTGAGCGCTCATCTATGACTTACCTGATCTTTACTGGAACTGCACGTTTCACTTCGGGTCGGCGCCATATCTCCGGCATTCCGAACCCCAGCCCCTATGGGGAAAAGATATCAACATCAGCGCTTTATTGCAAGGAGTTTCCAAAGGAATCTTCATTCATCACCTGAAAAAAGACAATGAACATTATTATTTAAAGCTTGAACTTTTGAACTTGCAACAGAACTTTTACAGCGCCTTACCAGTATAATCAAGCTTACCTGAACTCCCATCCAACCTCAATCCAGTGAAGTAACTGGGTTCAACGCGCCCCTGCGTCAGAAGCAGGATGGAGAGTTCGTCCTTTCAGACCCTAAGGTGAGACTTCACGGGGAATCGTGGAAGGGTATCGTGGAGGGTTGTAAGAGAGTGGGAGGCTTGAGCATAACTCAGTCAGTAGGTAATACTCCCTTTTCAAGCACAGGGGAATATTCCTGCGAGCCGGAGAAGCCAGAGTAGAGGGCCCTTCCTGTCCATCTTCAGAGTCCCGAAGCCAGACCTGCGCCTCCGTGGGAATCAGGTGAGCGTTACAGAATGGAAGAAAGGAACGTTTCTAAGAGCATTGGGTAGGGTGTTCCAAAGCTTGGTGGCAAGGACTGGGAAGCTGGACCCCCCTGCCGTTCGTAGCTTGAAGCTAGGAATAGTCCATGTGTAGGCCTGGGCAGATCTTAGGGGTCTGGTTGCTGTATGTTGAGTGAAACGCGAGGATAGGTAGGCAAGGGCTGCGTTGTTTTGTGCCTTGTGGGTGAGACTGAGTGCTTTGAGGGATATGCGGTGAGTGATAGGTAGCCAATGTAGGTTACGTCTGGTGTTGGAGATGTGAGAGCGCCTGGGTATGTTGAGAGCTGCCCTTATGCGTTATTCTGCGTGACCTGGAGTTTATCAAGGTTTCTTTGACTAGTTCCTAGATAAAGGGCGTTGCAATAGTCGATTTTATACATGATGTGGGTTCTGGCAAGAATCAGACAGTTACCCGATGTCAAAAAGAGTCGACAAGCTGTAATCAATTTACAAGTATATGATGATGCGGAGACAACTGCGTTGGTTTGTCGATTGAGTGATAAGGTGGAGTCTAGATATATTACAAGAGTTTTTGTAACGTTGGAGACTTTGATATCATTCCCGTCAATAGTGAAGGAAGTGTATTTAGGGTCGAGTTTTGTGAGTTTGGGTTGAGAGCCTAGAATGACTAGCTCAGTTTTTTTATCATTGAGGCAGAGCCCATGATGTGCTATCCAAACCTGGATGATTGTGTAGACTGCATTGAGAGCTTTGGCGCCGGTTACCTAGTCGCCAGTGATATAGGGATGAGTATCTGGATGTCATCCGCATAGTTTGTGTAGGAGACACCCAGATAGTCAAGTATATCAAAAAGCGGTTTGGTAAACACGTTATAGAGAGTGGGAGATGCACAAGATCCTTGTGGGACTCAGCACGGGACATGGGCAGGGTCAGCTGCAGCTAGGGAGGAGAAGACTCTCATAGTTTTGTTTGATAGGAAGGAGCTGATCCAAGATGTGGCTGCGTCCGAAAAGTGGGCAGCAGTCTTGAGGTGGTGGCAGAGGATTTGATGATCGACCAAATCAAAAGCTGCTGAAAGATCAAGGAGGAGCAGGAGTGCCTGCTTGCCCTTGTCTTTAAGAACCTCAATTTGGGTTTTCAAATCAATTAAGGCTGTCTCAGTGCCGTGTCTAGGACGGAATCCGGATTGTCTGAGCCCTAATAGGTTGTTGGTTTCAAGGTAATCCTGGATTTGGAGATAGGCTGATCAATCAAGAATTTTGAGGAGGTAAGGCACCGTGGTAATAGGTCTATAGTTAGATGGATTACTGGAATCAAGATTAGGTTTTTTGATTAGAGGGAAGACCCAGGCATCCTTGAGGTTGTCGGGTACGGTGCCCGATTCGAAGGAGGCATTAATGACTGAGGTAATGAAGGGGGCGAGATCATGTGCGGCATCCTTTATGACCGGTGCAGGGCATGCATCACCATGGCAGTTGGAAGGTTTGAGCTTCATAATGATGTTCTCAACTTCCCTGGTGGTGAGAAGCAGAAAGGTTTGAATAAATGTTTAGGTGAGGCAGTTTTGTAGGAGGGGGGATTACCAGTTGAGTCCGAGAGGTGGGTTTTTTTTGTGTTAATTTTGGCTTGGAGCAAGGCTATTTTATCAAGCAGAGCCTTTTGTATATTAGAGCACCATTCAGCGTCAGGTGTGCATGTGACTAGCGCGGCAACTGGGGATTCCAGTTCCTTGAGGATCTTGAAGAGTTCCATGTATTAGATTGGTCTTGAATGATCCTAAAACTTAATATGGCTTCTTTGTAGGCAAAGGAGGCTAAGGTCAGGTTATTTTTGTTAGCTAGAGAAGGTAAACTTTTCCAGTGAGCCTCAGCTTTTCTTTTTTCTTTACGCAGGTCGCGTAGGTGCGGAGTGAACCATGAATTGAGGAGGGCCGCGTTTTTTGTTCATGCAATTTGAGGGGGGCAATGGAGTTGAGGGCTTTTAACATAGCGCAGTTATAAGTGTCTACCAATACAGTGGGGTCCGAGCAGGTGGAGGACGCCTGATTAAGTAGAGGGCGGATAATAGGGAGAAGTTTCTCAGCAGTAATATCCTTTTTGTTGCGTGTGTAAGTGGGAGGGGCAAGGTTAGGTTTATCTGTAGATGGGCTGGCATTAATAGAAAAAGATATTTTGTGGTGATCAGACCACGCGCAAGGAGACACAGATTTAACGTTGAGTGCACAGTTCATGTCTGCAATCCATTCAAGACATGACTCTAGGTTTTAAGGTCTGTACTATTGTCCGCCCCTATCAGATCTGCAAATATTTGCATTGTTGTTGTTTTGAGGTCTTTGTCGCTCACCATTTCTGCCAGACCTTTTTTTGTGCGTTGGACCTTCTAGATCTGTTTTCTAGGTCCTCTGCTTAAATTTCAAGATTGTGTATTATCCTTGCTAATTGTTCCATCCATTCTTCTGATTTTCGTGTCTCGTCCATTAGCTCCTGGAGAGCATGCTCTGTTGTGTCCACTCTTTCTTCATGATTATTCATATCACCCTTGATTTCAGGCAAGGCTAGCACCAGATCTTCCCTTATGTTGTCCATTTCTTTCTGTACGGTGCCTGCGACCTTGTCCCCGAATTCCTGGAAGTATTGTCTAAGTACCTCTTGAGTAACTGCCTCATTTGGTCCAGAGGCCTCCTGGGTTCCCTCATCCTCTGTTCTGTCAGTGCTCTGGCCGTCTTTCGGTGGAGACCCGGTGTCTCTCCGCCACAGTTTTTGTAAATTGTTTTCCAGGGGTTTCTTTCTCCCTTTTGCCACACTTGGGGCCTCTTTGCCTCTATTTTTTGACATTTTGTTATCTTCACACCCCCAATGGGCGGTCTGTCCCTCCGTCAGAAGGTAGGGTCTTTGCTGAAAGAAAATGGTCTCCTGGTATAGTAACGTGGGGCCCTGGGTCCTTGCGTCCCTCGATGCTCCTCGACCCCTGACCCCTGACACCTGTCAGATTATCCTCTTTCGAACAGAGCCCAACAGATTGGTCTCTTTTCAAACTGTTTTCTTGGTTGGTCCAACAGAACCCAACATGCTCCGCTAACTTTCCGTACCATGGTTTCACAGCGCCTCTGTGCCCTGGGCGGTGGCGGGGGGTCTCCACTTCACTCAGGGTACTTTGTTCCTTTGCATTTGGGAAGAGGCTATGCATTTTCCTGGTGACCGGCGCCTCCCCTGATTCCCAGGGCCTTTTTCAGGTCTGCGTTTTACAGATCCTTTTAACCCATACCCGGGTGTACACGCATGCTGCGGGCCCCCTGCTCGTCCCCCACTGCTTTGGTCACCCCTCCGCTTCTTAGTCTGCCGTATAGGGATCTGGATGCTTAAGTGGAGCGTTGCGTGTGGCTCTCTTATTTCCCACTGATCAAGGGCCAGATGCATCCTCGAGCCTTACCGTTCCACCGTAGAGCGCCTGCTTTCCTGTTCGACTTCTTGGCCGGCTTTCCCTTCGGCGCTTGATGGTCCTGGCGGGGTCCCTGCCCTCCAAAGTGCACCAGGTGTTGCTGGTTGCCAACAGGGCTCCCGGGAAGCTTCTCCGCTCACGTTTAAAGTGCCACTCTCCCTCTCAATGGTACTCCTGCGTCGGATCGGGAGGGGAGCTCCTCCTCGCCAACTGTAACGTGCCTCGCTCCACTGGCAACAGAGATCACTAAAGATCCGTGGAGCCCTGAGTTAGTAACTCCGGGCTTTGCTTTGTTTGCTGGGTCCCGCTCGCAGGTACGGGCTCTACATACGGTGACCTCTTCCTGCCTTAGTTTTGGTTGTATCGTGCCGTGAAGCACAAGCTTTGGCTTTATCCGATGCTCCTAGTCTTGGATGTCCGAATTCTTGGTTTTATCCACGCCTGCGAAGGGTTAGATGTCGCTGGTTATGCCCGGGATTCGGGAGAGTCCTATTCACAGGGCTTTCGTCCCGGCTGCCATTTTTACTACACTGACATTTTAGGAATTTTTATTTATATATTTAGAAGGTTACAGGTGGGTTTTACCTTTTTTCACTCTGGAATGGATGGATGCAATTTATATGTCGATATGATTGTTATTTGTATCACGCCCATACACTGCGTTTCAGAGCGCGGTGCGGCATGGGAGGGGAACAAGGGAGAGGGGGCGGGGTATCAAGTGGAGATGGGGTGGGGACATTTTACTCCACTTAACTGGACTTTTCGGATGTATATTTTAGATAACCAAGCTAATATGCTACTCTGATGAGGAATACATGCTTATGGTGTGGATGAAATCTTCACCAACATAGGCAAGCAGCAAATCCTTACATTTCCCAGAATTCACCTGTTAACTGGTCTAATGATCAAAGCCAGCTCTTAGGAGGGGGCCGGACTTAACAGGATTATAGGGTAACACAGCATTGTCTCTAAAATCTCAAGGGCCATTCTCAGATTTTGGCTGTGGGGTCAACCACAAAGTCCAAAGACTACCAGAAGCTTTAGAGCAGCAGTTTATTCCATAGCACTGTGTAAGGAAAACATTTTCTTTAGTCAGAGTTTCCCATCTGCTTCAATGGGACACCCCCAATTAGCTGCAGACTATTTGGTGACCCTGACCTAATTTAACTAATTTTGTTTTGAGGGACTGCTCAGTCCATATGGCAACTGTGGGTGGATTTTGGGAGGCCAACCTATTATCCTATCATGGTGAATAGGAAAGACACTGAAGTCTAGCCAAACTCAGTCAAGTGTTGGTAGCAGAGCAGCAAGGCTTAGACTCGGGAAGGATTTGAGAGTGGTCTAGGTCTACAATTAGATGCACAAAGAACAAAAAGTATGATTCAAGTTAGACAGGTAAGTACACAAATATACAGTGATTTATTAGGTCTTTAAAATGCAAACTAAACAAAACCTTTAGGTAAGTGTTATCACACACATACTATAAAATACATATATAGATACACTATTGTGAGAAGATAGGAATGCATTAACCAGTGCAATACAGGTAAGTAATCAGAAAAAACACAGTAGAACAATTTAAGAGTGTTAAGATGAATTTCCAAAATCAACACTTGGGGTGGAATTTTGGAGGCCAACCTATTATGTGAACAAAAAATACACTAACTTCTATCCAAACCCAATCAAGGTAGGTAAAAGTGCAGCAAGACTTAGGAGGGGTGTGAGCGTAGTCTAAGGCTACAACGAGTCCGCATAGAACAACGCTAATAATTCCAGTTAGACAGGTGAATACATAAATATGCAATGATTTATTAGGCCTTTAAAATACACACTGAACAATAACACATCTAGGCAAATATTGTTACACACTTACTATAAACGGATATATACATTCACCCGTAGGAGAAGATAGAAAGCATTTGATTCACTAACCAGTGTAAAACAGGTAAGTACTCGGATGCATACAGCTCAGTAGAAGTACTTTAGAACAACCATGCAACAAGTCCCTTGTGCATGGTAATTTTGAGTATGGGGCACCTAGTCAGTCATTTAGCTGTACATAATATTAATGTTCACATTGTGTTAGTGTTTACATGATAAGTCCAGTCCTAGGGTGGTTTGGGGCTTTGTGCCCTAAAGTCATCAATTCCAAAGTTATACTTTTCAGATAGGTTTTCTAAGTGATTGGAAGATGACAGTGGTTGTGATTCAAAGTTTAAAAGGTTAAGGAAAGTTCAGGTAAGTAACTCTCTATCCCAATACACTAGGCTAGGCCTAGGAAGGGACCCTTGATCAGGCTACCACCAACCTAAGTCAGGAAAGAGAGAGAAAGGTGTTCAAATGGATTTCTAAAATCAACCCGTGGGGTGGATTGTGGGAGGCCACCCTATTATGGCAAACGGGGAGATGCTGCAGACTAGCCAAACCCAATCAAGTAAGGCAGCAGATAGGCTTTGCTAAGTAGCAGCTGGAAAACGTAGGGCTGGGTTGGTTGGTGGTCTGGTGCATTCCTGAGTTGGAGGGGGAGGGATGGCTTGGAGGATGGCATCAAAGGTGATGCCAGGGTCCCGAAATGCCCCTGGCTAGTGCAGAACCAAGGTTTAGTTTAGTTTTATTTATTTATAGAGCGCACAGAGCTCCTGGGCATGACCTTTCCTGGATTCACAAATCTTAAAACAATTGGGTTTAACTGCATCAGGTCTCCCATGTCAGTTTTTAATTTTAATATTTTTGTAAAAGCATATTGTTCAATTTAAGATATCGAGTTGTAAAAAAAATGCAAAAGCCTTACATTGTCACAGTGTGTATGCCCAAGTAGTCTACAGACAAGCCATGCCCAGGGTTGCAGCATTGTGCATGGACATTCCCCCATGCACACTGCAAAATATACAAAACCCCAAATCAGCACAAATATGCCTCTGACCTCTAATAAACTAAAAGACGAGTGCCCTTCATCAGTATCATCAATAAAGCACTGCTGGAAAAACAAGGATTGCCTATCCTCTTTCTCCAAAGTAGCTGAAAGTTAACCCTTCACTGGGAATGAAGTGTGCAGGAAGAAACACATGTGCCTCCAAAAATGAAATTTACTGTGTGAATGGGTGGGGTGGGGACTTTGTGATGGCTTCTTCATACATTTTACATAAACTTCTTGTTTTCCAGTGCACTTGTGTCAGAATATATACAGTGTCAATGCCAATATGAAGTTTTAGAAGTCCAACAAAACAGTTAACATGTATTTCATTTTTACATTTTAGATTTCGTTATTCACCTTGTATGTTCACAGGCAGGCACCCCCAGTTGTTCCTCCTGGGAATGTCCGCCTTCAGACACCACCACTACCAACTCTCCAGTAAAATTCATGTTTGAGTCTCAAAGGTTAAGACCGCAAACGGCAGCCCTGGGCCATATCTTTGAACTGTGGAATGTTGCTGATGAATTTGGGTATATTAGCATACAGATTTCACAGGCACAATGTTAACGGAGGGATCTGTGTACCAATCCCTCTGGATTTAAATATACATGATAAAATGTAAAGCATAACCTTTTATTTAAATGTGTTTTAGCCTTAAAAATTAGTTAACAATTCCATTGTATGTGGAACAGAATAGGCCAATTTGAGTCTTTAATGATAGAAGGGGCCTGCTATCCTATCACGTAAACAAATACATGATGCAGACCCTTTATGGGGGCCATTGAAGATGTCTTACATGTTTTATCATTAAGCCCTCTATTAGTAGAGTTCTTTTAGCTGAGTATTCATGCTTGATTCCAGTTTATCAAAATTCGAACTGTAAAGGAGGTATTGAGATTTTATTGTGATGGCGATACAAATTTAATATATTTTTGCATGGTGCAGTCTGTGACTTTTGCATTAAAAGGACAGGTAAATTCATAAAGGGTGTGTATGAAACAAGGAGGGTGTATTGCACAGGTAAATGTAGTGCTGAGCCACCAAAAGAAAGGCACGTACGGTTTTCTTGGACTTGTTTGGAAATACAAATTTTATGATAACATCCTGTCTCTTATGTGATTTCAAATATAGAAAAGGTTTGAATAAACTAAAGGTTGACTAAAGCTCATTATTTATAAATGTTATTTTGCCTCTCAGGGTTGGTCGGAAGGCCATCTGGATATGTCTGATTGCTCCTCCAGTTATCAGGATGTATCCTGCTATGGCACTTTACCTAGGGAATCGCCACGAAGGAATAAGGACAGCGGTGGTGGTGAGATTTACTTTGCATTATTGTCTGTAATGTCAGATTTGATGGATTGTCCAAATGAGCTCCATAAAATCGTACCCCCACCGGTGCCGACCGGTCCAGCGTTCTTTCCTGTGCAGCCTTGAGTTCCTTTAATCATTGAATGATGTGAACAATGATGTTTTTGATGATAAAAAAGAGTAACCCTGTGTGCTCAATCAGACATAAATCTGCTAGGACTCCTGGCTCATACAGTGGATAACATCACAGCATGAAGGGTTTGAAAAATGTTTGTCTGAACTAAAAGTGCCCTCTGCACACACTGTTGCAGAGGGAGGGCGCCTATTTCAGCAGTTTAATTGGCAACCTGATCTATAAAGCGCCTGGCGTTCCAACTTACCAACCTAACCTTTGGGGTATGTGTAAGGGGGACTAGAGCCGGGACCGATCTTGTTGATCTAGCTGACACCTGCCTAAATTCGTGGTAGGGATGTTACATACAGTTAGCTTGTAGCCCGACTCTTGTAAAGCTCCCGCCCAAGTATTTAGAAGACAGGCGATTGCTGGTGAGCCCAGTTCAATAAGTGCCCAGCTCGAGGCACTATGCCACTTAGGGAGATTGATCCTTTGCAAATCTCTGCTACTAATGCTGACAACCCCAGAACTTTCTTAAAGAGGGATAGCAGATTGGTACGATTCAAAAATGGCCTGTCAACTCCCAGCGACACCCCTTCCACTTTTGATAAATTCCCCAACATTCTGTGTCAGGGGAAATATCACAGATTTGGAATGGTTGGTCTTCAGCCCAGAAATGTTGCCAAACTTAATCGCCTAGGATCACGTCGTCAGCGTAGAGGGAGATCACTAGTCTATGAGGCCCAAGAGTGAGACCTCTGTGGAGCTGTTGGGAGCGCAGCCGTGAGGGTAGGGGTTCCATTATCAAGGCGAAAATTCAATTCCCCAACATTCTGAATAGGCTAAGGTCACAGGTAGCTGGTTCCTTCTTTTCAGGTTCTATAGGGCTGTCATTTGCATTGTAGCCCATCAAGGAGTTACCACTTTATTTATAGCGTAAATGTCTGCCTGTTTGTTTAGGCTATGGCCCGCATGAATTGAGTCCCTTTGATTCTCCTTGCTTTTGGGTAAATCCAACCTCCCTTTTTCTTGTCCTCTAGCTGGGGTAATCCAATTGTCAAGCGGGCCCCTTAATTCTGCTTGCATATAGGTTCCATTACCCATGTCTTGAGTTACCACTGCTCTTCTGTCTTTTGGTGCCAAATCCTCCAGTCCTGGACAGCAAGAGTCCAATTCGGCAATGTTTACATTAGTAAGCTCTAGATGTCTAAGCCGATGAGCTGTTTTCCTGGCTGGTGGGCGTCTCCTCAGTTTTTTTAGCCCTCTAGATCTCTCGACATAGAGATCTCATTACATAGCACATCAATAGCATCTTACTCTGTTGCTGCCGTAATGGTGAGGGAATCATTTTTTAAGGCCAGGGTAGGAACCAACTTTGCCCTGGAGGTCCCCTGGTCTGCCTCCACTTCCAGACGTACAATCTCCTTATTTATTCCCTGTATAACTCTCCTGTTTCACTGTTAAATGTGCACCGTTATCCAAGATTACATCCACAATCTTAGCCACCAAGGCCTTCATCTCTTGTTGTTCCGTTGCAAGTCTGGAGCATAATGTAAGAAGAGACTCCGTTTTTGCAACGATCATGTCAATATTATGCTTGTGCAAGGTCCACTGGCTTCCATCTCCTGGCCCTCTGCTGTTGAATCTACTCTTTCCCCGTTAGAGGTTGTATCTTCATTCGAAATCACAGAGCTTGACAGCAGCGCCTCCAAATCTGGCATGGCAGCTAAGTTAGTCTCCAGAGTATCGTCATAATTTTGGCACGGTGTTTCAGCAAGCTGGAATGAACTATGGCCCAAAGACTTCCGCTTAAGGTCCATTACCAAGTTTAGAAGTGACCCATCATTGTTAATAGAGAATGCGTGATGTGTGTCGTTTTGATAGATTATTTCTAACACGCTTAATATCCAGAGGTTTCTAAGCATGCACCCGGGGATCGAGCCTGTGGTGCTCCGTGTCGTCTTGCTTTCAATGCGAGCACGTTGCCCCTGAACTATCCTCCCGAGATCAGGGTACTGGACCTATACACTGTTTTAGACCTTGGAGGATCATTTTTAACTGTCATGTTACAGGGCTCAGGAGGCAAAAGGAATCCCCTCATTTCCGCTTGTATTGCTGGGTTTATGATATTAGTCATCACCTCCTTTTTTCCCCTTTTTGAGTGCGCAATGTCTTTGCCAGGCATCTGCTGCCACTCCTAAGCCGTTTAATCGGCCCATGGGTCCACTACGGAGCACATTTCGGCGCTGCCTCATCTCTCCACTCACACCCACAATATTTTGGTCAGGAAGATATCAGGGGTTGGAGAAAAGGGGAAGAGGAGGGGACAGGGGGGGCGCAGTAAGGGGTGGGGACCTCAACTTCAACAGAGTCGCCTCACCAAGCCCCACTCCCACAGAGGGCCAAGGCAATATTGGCTCCCAGACAGAGCCAGGTGCTGTACTATTGCACCTAGTCTCCTTGAGCTATTGGCTAACTCCCACTATACCTGCTCCAGCCCCGGTCAACACAAGTCCCTTCCTTTTGCAGGGTACAGAATGCACTCACTGCTTCAGTCGGGTTCTTGTCAGGGAAGAGGGTTCCGCTCAATGGGCGTTTGGTACCACATTCACTATTATGTGGAATTTGTTCTGGAGTCAGCAACTAACACTTACCAGACAAGTGGGGCAGGCCCCAACTCCTCCACATTCCCCCACACCTCGTTTCCTCACGAATCCTGCTCCGGCCCCCACCGCGACACTACGGGATACTACGGGTCATTTCAAGCTCTTCAAAAGCTCTTCAAACACTCTTCCAACGCTTCTGGGACCAGCTGGAGCAAACTTAGAGGAGCTTAGAGGAAAGCACCTATCAGAATCTATGGACCGCGTATCAAGCCGCACTACTGCTTCTCAGAAACAGCTTCTGATACATGCACACTGACTGATGACTATTTTAGAAAGATTTTTCAAATGTTTATCATTTTGAGTATTTTAAAGCTGAAATCCAGGATTGTAATAACTATTTGCGTGGACATAAATGTTAATCTATTACCTCTGGGCTCCAGGTAAGATTTTGAGGCAGAGATATGTTATACCCATCTTTTGTAAATTGGGAGTAAAATGATTATTCCTGTGGTAAAAAAGTAGTTCTCATTGTTGAATGTAACTAGTGACTGTGAATGCAGAGCAAAGATCGTGCTGTAACCCGAGGCCTGTGTACTCAAGCAACCCGAGAGACAGAGGAGTGAAGAAGACTCCCCGTGATTAAGGCTGGATCGAAGACACCTGTGCTACCAAGGGGTGTGGGTCCAAAGAGTGCCTAGAGTAGTAGCAGAGCCCAAAGAAGTTGTATAGTTGAAGCAGCCCGCAAGCGTAGTGTTCCTGGAGCTGGTGAGTGAAGCTGTGTGTGCAGGTTTACTTTGAAATCCTTGCCGGTAACTGTTACCAACTTAATTATATCTTGCGTAAGAGTGGGAGCGAGTAGACGTTGTTTGTCACTGTGAAGAGGCTGGCTAACAATGAGAATGTGTCAAGCGCAACTCTAATGCAGGTCAGAGTGCTTGTGTATGAAAGAAATCTTTCATTTTCCATTGTTGAACTGTTGAAACGTTACCAGAGTGGTCGCGTGTCTCCCATTAAGAAGGGGAACACTTTCCAGATCACTCAGAAACCTAAAGCTGGCTTGCACAAATTGTTACAAGTCATGTTACATCAAAGAGGTCGCATGTGAGCTATTGTGATTGGAGTCCGAGTGTAACTGCGTGATATTAAAGGGAAATACAATTTCTTATGAAACTTTACATTTAAAATCCTCCTCCAAAAGTGGTTGTGTGTACCTAAATCTGTTTCTATTTTGAAGAAAGATCCTTGTAACATTCAGAACAAAATATTCTATGAATATAGAAGTTGTTGAACAGATGAGAAGAGCAAGCATTGCCCAAGCCAGTAGACAAATACTTTCTATAGTGAAACCAGCCATGTTGAGGTCTATTCACCCGCCTTCTGAGTGTGTTGAAGTTGGTAAAGATCCAATGTCCTCTGATACAAGTGTACATTGTTATCCAAATCTGGACGTGTGGCAATACAGCTTAAGGATATCTACTGGAACCATGCGGGTGTGAATGAAGCTGTGGAAGGTACCTGGGTGCTTGTAAGATGATTAAGTCAACAATCTGTAATGCTGAGACTGTTGAAGTTAAAAGAGGATCAGTCTGGAAGCAGAGGCAGTGGTCGAAGTGAGCGGGAGCGGTCGGGAGCAGTGCTCCTCTACTTTTTTAAATTACCTTTTACAGCTCCTTTACTTTTATTTGAAAAAGAAACCGTTCCGGAATGGTTTCGTTTTAAAATAAAAGTGTAGGAAGAAGTTGAAACTTGCACTTTCAGTGCACTGCATTGAACGTTCCCTTAAACAGCAGGTCAAAGTGTTTTGGTGTGTGTATTGGGTGTGGGAGGGGACGTGGTGATGGGGTTTGTGGGGAGTGGGTGCAGGCCAGTAGGGAACATAGTTCCACTACTTTTTTACGTACACTTCCACCACTGAGCAGAGGCAGATTACATTGGTGGCAATAAAACAGATAGAAGAGGCTGCAAGGCTGCCCTTTTCTCATAGCTTTGGAAAGAAGAGTGCCTTGCCTACCTTTGGAGGTTGAAAAGTCCTGCCTTTAAAACACCTTATAATTCTAAAGTATCAAGTTGGAGTAGAGCTAACAGAACCGTGGTGGTGTATAAGACTATCAGTACATCTTACCCTAAAGCTGGTTGAAGTAGAGGTATAGCGTGGAACAAAGGAGCCTGTTCCCACTGTAACAGTAGTAGAAGGGGGTTGTCAAGAGGAAAGCAACACCCTAAGAAGAAGCATCCTGACAGTTATACTAAAGACACTGCAGAGGTCAAATCTACCAAGGAAGTTGTTAAAATAGAAGTTGTTTCTTTGTTCTGTGAACTGTGGCAAACCAATCCTGAAAGGAACATATCCAGGACTACCATTCGTGCTGTTTCTTAGCTGGAATTCGAAGGGGAACCTTACAACAGAAGGCTGAAGAACTGTTACCAGTGGATTTTTGTTTGGTGAACTTGTATTTTAATTTGGAACTTATAAGAACTGGTTCAAGACTTTACATTTCTTGTGAACATTTGGGGGAAAGTGACTTTGAGCAATCCTGGGGAAAGGATCTACCCAGGAAAGCTGAAGGTCATCCAAATCAATGGTTGTAGGTCATTTTCTTATTTATGTTATTTATGGTTTATCTTGATTGTTTTATTGTTTAGTGTGAGAGCCAGTTTTGTAGATGCTAGGAGTCATTCCCTTACACCTTAGAATAGGTAGGGAGCTCCTTGATAAGAGTAGGTTTTGTGAGGACTAATTTGCACTTTTTGCTTTTACTAAAATATTTAATTTGGATAAAACCACAAGCAGTTGTCCGCCTCGCATTACGGACCCCTCACAGAACTTACTCCTGATCTCTGCTCTCCTTTGTCTTAGGTTGTGCTCTGGAAAGCCCGCATGGAAGTCCATTCAAGGCATTTTCTCCACAGCAACCAAAGTTTTTCAAACCGTTACTGACTGTAAAAGAAGAGCAAAAGAAGAAGAAACCAATAGAAACCCAACCTCTGCTAAGCCAAGAGGTAAGACCTTGCCTTTGTCCATCAAGATTAGCAGAGCAGATTGTTAAGGTCTCAAGAGCCTAGGCACTGTTTTAGGCATGTATGTCTTGCTTGTTCCTTGTGTGACACTTCCTAAAGCAAGGTTTTTCCATGCAGGTTTATAGTGTGTTTTCCTAGATCATTAACTTAAAAGATTGAGGACACAGGTCTTCAGTAGAGCATTGTTTTACAATGTGTTACGTTTATCTGTAAAGCAAAGCTTTTACAGCCAGGGTGGTACGTTTGTGGAACACCAAAGGGGAGCTATCTGGGAGGACTCATAGGTGTAGGGTTTAAGGCCTGTGGATCATTATCCTTAGTTCATACTGGAGCCCCCCACCCCCACTATCGCCGAAGGTACAATGCCATTTTTATTGGAAAAAGGAAAAGCATTCCCACCTCTATCTTTCTGAAATTTTGGATCAAACCACTCCATATTTTGCATTACATAACTTTGGCCACATCCTCTGACACTAATAAGATTTGGTGTAGGTTAATTCAGTGTTCTATACTTTAAACAGGTTACAGTTAAAATACAATTTTTACATTAGGTTCCTTGTCTGGACAAATGTCACGAAATTGCCTGCATAACGTTTTAGGATTTTTGGTGTTATGCACACAAATGGGAATTTAGGAATGCAATCGAAATTTCGAGCATTGCGTAGATGTTTGTCAGAAATTAATTTTGAGGTTTTTGTTCATATAGACCACTTGAAGAATACATTTCAGCAAGCAACAGTTTTCAGAAATTGAGGCACTCAGCCTAGCCATTTTAGAGAAAAAGGGTTTAAAATCAGGAATAACATTTCTAAATTTTTGACATGCATAATGCATTCACATGTATTCCTCTAGGAATTGTTTTTTGCCAAACGATAACTCCTTTTTTCAGAAAAAGGTTTTTATGGCACAGTTTCTATCAGCTTTCCAAGTTTATTCTCATCGCCCACCTCCACACAAATATAGCAATAGCATGTGTTAAGTGTGCAGGATGAGCATATATCATTGTGTAAAGCATACTCATTTTGTGAAAGTCTGTTTCCTCAGGTGATTTTTCTGTTACATTTTACAGCACTAGCTCTGTCAAATAGAGCACCTTAGTGGGGCTCCCTTGAATGGTGATCTTGCACCCCCTTTCTGCCATTCATTGTTTCAGAGACTGTAGATTGGATTGCATAGGTCTAATTTAGGGTGACCTAAAGATCTTTCCCTGGAACCCGTCTACCAATATTTTCCAAAATGGGCTGCTAGGTAGTATGATATCATGGAATCTAGACTTGCCCTTTCATCATATCGATTATTATGGAGCCCATCAGCAACCTTGGACCAAAGGTGGGAGGGATGATACTAGAATGGTGCCACTCATTTCTCAGACATCACTGGAAGTAGCACCATTCAAGACCCTATCTTTGGCTCCACTAAGTGCTGGGATCTTGGAGCTCGGTGAAAGTTCTCCAAGTTAACATTAATACTAACCCGCTACCACGTTTTAACATTCCAAGTCATTTCTTCTCAAAATATTTTAGGATTATCAAAGTGTCATTTCATCGTCATGACATCAGTGTCTGGTGCTTAGGGAAGAATTAATCACTGTGCTTTCTGCACATCCTTTACCACTTTTTCTCTCAATGCTTTGAAGAAGGAGAACATATGTTCTCTTCGAGCCAGGGCATTATTGTTGGGGCAGAATTTCATTTTTGGGGGGTTGCGCTATCCCTTTTATGGGACCCTTTATGGGACCCTTAAACTTTTGGTTGTTCCCATTCCGTTTTGCTCAGATTTCTGACCTCCTTTTGAGGTCATAGGGACTTCTACTGAAGCCCTGCTGCCAGTGTACATCCAATTTTGAGTAAATAGTCCTGTGGTAGCCTATATGGCTCCTAGAAAAGGGGTGATTTTATTTCAAGTTTTAAGTGCCCCATATTGACCATGGAGTTATTTTATCACCCTTCATTGCTTTTATGGAGTAGACTGGTGGCAGCTATAATTTACTTGTGGTGTCATCAGGGTTGCAAGAGGATTTCCAGCATTAGCACCCAAATGTGATGTGTGTCTCGGTAGGATAGCCCAGGGTCAACATGCTCGCCTTGGAAGCAAGACGACACGGAGCAACACAGGTTTGATCCCGGGCCCACACTTAGAAACCTCTGGGTATTAAGCGTGTTATACATAAGCAATTACAATTGTATGTACCTTCTTTGTACACATTGGGCTACTGATGTATTTTGTTAAATCCTGCAATTGGTCATTTTGTTTATTTGGGCCATTCTTTTGTCTTAGGAAGTCATGAGACAGGCCCAAAATGGCTGTTGCGTACACATGGGATTACTCTTGAGTGCAGCCCTGCATCCTCAGTTGTGGTTTGGGCTGATTTAGAGCAGATCCTGGCCTTAGACAGGTCAGTGCACATACTGTGTTGGTGGGCTTCAGTGTGTGCTGTTTTCTTTGGGCTAAATTGACTGGCTGGCCACCAAAACCTTTGTTTAGGTAACCTGGTGTGTGATTGTTGGCTGGTTTAGGCCAGCCCATGAATGAATGGGTTTATCTAAGGAAGAGGACTGCAACCTTTGGCTCTGCAGATTTTGTGGACTACAAATCCCATGAGCACGTGCCAGCAGAGTCAATGGGAGGGGTCTTGGGAGTCGTAGTCCAACACATCTGGAGAGCCATAGGTTGCAGAACCCTGATCTATGGGAAAACCTAACCACAACTCGGTTCTGCAGAATTTTTTTATTTTAATTCTGCAGGTTTACGTACCTGTTGGAGGTTTTTCACCAATAGCTGCTGCTGCAATTTTTGCACCAATTTTGGCCATACTGGCTGGGCTTTTGTGTTCCCTACTGTTCACTCTGGTTTTGAAATCCGACTGCTGGAAATCCTTCCTGTGCTGTGTTCGACCTCCTCCTGATTCCCCTCAGTGGCTGGACTGGGATAACCAGACTGGGACCATCTCTGGGCGGTTTTATTTTCACTTTCCCGTTTTACTGCTTTTGTCATGTGCCTGGATACTGGAAGCTGCTGTCACCCTGAAGGGTAATGGGACAACAATACCACACCTCTCCTGTTGCTTTGGGTCATCCTGAATTACCTCCACCATTTTTCGTTGTGAGACCGTTATCTTCCAGTTTGGTGCCCAATCATGTCCATTCGAGCCATCGGTTTGCCTGACTGGCCCAGGGGAGGAGTCTTGTTTTGGGTACCACCAGGCAACTCCAGCTGCCCCTGGACTTGCCTTCTGGAGGTACAGCTGCCTCTCCACAGTTCAGTCTCCTCTGGGCTAGTGTCAGTGTCTCTACAGCTCTTCCTCCGGCTTCCTGCACCTTCCAGCATCCTCAACTCGCTCAAAGTGTGCTTTCCTGCTCCGCCTTTTATGCTGCCTGGGAGAGACAAGTGGAATCAGGTGGGAGTAATTAAAGAGGGAGGCCTGACTTAGCCTGGCTTCATTAATGGGACAATCTGCTGTAGAAAGGGGAAAGTCTGTTTTCAGTGTCTGTGGTTCCCTGTTGGTAATCTTCATCCTCCTCGTCTCAGTGACTTTAGAAAAGAACAGAGGGGATGAATTATGAGGATTGTCATTTTCACTAGTACATTTAGGAAAATCCGGAAAATTACTGTCGAGAATTGGCGGGTAGGGTAGTCTTGTTGTCGCTCATAGTGAGTTGTCTGTGAGAAAGTGCCTGTGTCGAGAAGGGAGAGGGGGGGGTTGAGGTCCTAAATATCCGACTGGGTAGATTGGGGAAAAGGTGTCATAAGGAAGGGTGTACCGCGTCTCACCATCGGGTGTACCTATCCTACTCCTTGAGGACCCCTCACTCAGGTGATCCTCCCGCACTCGTCCATCCACAGGGTCTGGATCCAAGCGCGATGGCCGTGCCCTAGCCAGAGGGGGATTCCCAAAGTTCAGACAGTGAGACACCCTTAGGTTTCTCACATTGTCTTTGCAGATGTTGGGGGCTGGGTATGTCTGAACCCAGTCCACATCCCTGCCAGGTGTCTGTTAATGGACATAAGCAATGGCCAAAAGGTGTCTAGGATTGGACAGTGTTGAGATGGATTTCTCTAATCTGGCGGCATGGACAGATTTTAGGAGGCAACCATGCCAAACCCAATCAAGGTAAGAGTGGTCAGGCTCAGTCTCAGGAGAAAGTGAGTGGAGTCGGGGGTCCACAATGAGTCCACACAGTGGCACACACAATAATTCAATTTAGACCAGTAAGTACAAAAATACTCTTATTTATTATAGGCCCAAAACACACATTAGAAAATGAAACACGGAGGTAGTAATATCGTACACTACACAATTATCAAACATATACAGCCACCTTCAGGTTTTTAGGAATGCTTACAATAACTTGGACAACTAAAAGATGGTAAATAGTGCTGCAGTAGCATGAAACCAGTTCACAGGAATTATGCCTTCACTGGAGAAGTCCAATCTCCATGATGTATGGGGCCTTGTGCCCAAAAGTCACAAAGCTTCTTAGGAGAGGGGACAGATGTAGGAAGCGATCTTGTGGTGGTGAGAATGTTCCAGAAGATATTTCAACAAGTTACAGGTAGGTATGTAAAAAATTATTCCTATTTTTCATAGACAACCTTTTAGATCCAACTATCAAAAAGCAATGGAATGGGATAGCCAAACTTTATTCTAAGGAGAACAGGGAGGTGAATGCATTGCAATTACTTACCCACTTGACTCTGATTTTCCTAGATGACTAGTTATGTCAACTGGGGGTTGCTGTAGGTAGGCTTTCCTGCCATTGGATCCAGGGGAAGGTGCCCAGCAGCTGCGGGGTGCAAGGATTCTTCCAGTCAGTTACAGGAGCAGAGTGTAACCCTTTGCGAAGAAGAAATGCAGAAGGGACTAATGCAGACCTCTTCAGGACACTTCACCAGATGGGGGCAGGCGAGTTGCAGAGACGGCTACCGCACACAGGCAACAGCAGGCGTATTTTCAGTCACGGTTGAAGAAGACCTTCCAGAGCAGGATCCCTTGATGCTGGGATGCTAAAATGCGGCTGGAAGGTGTCTTATCCCACAAGCCGGCAACCACCGAAGTTCCGGCCAGGAATGCGGAACGGCAATGATTATACCAGGGTAGGGCACTGAAGAGCTGGCCAGTCCACCGGGTGTCCAGGGACACTTCCGAAGACTCAGGATGGCTGTATTCTCTGGTCATGCATCGAGGCTGGTTGGTCCCACAAGTCCTAGGGTTTAAGCACCGCAGAGGGCTTTAACAGATCGGATAGTCCAGCAGGGTTTCACCGGGCCAAATGCAGGAAGGGATGCCAGGCCTCTTCGAAAGTCGTCCATGGATCTTCAGTCAGCTGCTCTTCTACATAGGATACTTGGCTCCAACGCTGATCTGAAGAAATGGCTGCAAGTGTCCTTCTTATCCTAAATCCTGGCTGGAAGCAAGTCTAAGTCTACCAATGGTAAGGATCTGCAGCATTCAAACAACCAGCAGAGGACCATTGTGGGGGGACACTGTGGGTTTCACTTATGCCACACACACCCAGACTCTCTAGCACCACAGATGGTGATTTGGGTCCAGAAAGTCCAACCCACTTCCTGGTCCACAGAAAGGCATCACTAGACCGCAAAAAAGCTGCAGCTTTCACGGGCAAGTGCATGACCTTATATGGGATTTCGTGACCTGAGAAGGCCGGAAGAAGGTCAAACAACAATATGTCCAAAGGACAAGCGAAAGATCTCATGGCACGGCCATTTTAGGGCACTAGCCACGTTTAGTAGCTGTATGTGGCAAACGCGAATGTGCACACTTAAAAGTAACCAGAAATCCCAAGTGTACAAGAGTAGGGTGATACAAAAGTATCCCCACTGCACTACACTGTAAAATGCAGTGTGCACTGTTAAAATGTTACCAAAAAGGTAAAAAGAAAAAAGGGAAACATAGTTTTCCAGTACTGATAGTCTGAAGCACTGATCAGTTTCCCCATGACAAAATGGGAAAACGTCAAGGGGAGTGAAGGTGAAGGCTTCACTTCCCCTTAAAAATCCAGGACGGGTTCAAAAACAAAAAGATTGTGGGTCCATAGAATATGGTGCGGAGAGGGGGGACAAGTTGCCTAAAGATACATCTTTCCTAACAGACAGCACCTGCCAGGTTGAATGGTGCAGATCTCTGCCTTTAGTGGGCTGGGGGCCACTCCAGCCCAGACCCTGGATAAGCTGTTCTTCAGATCATCGTTGGAGCCAAGACTACTGCTAGAATGTTTTTTCTCTTTTGTACCTTTCCCTCCATCAATTTCAATGCTCTTTTTGCTGTTTTAACCTGTCCTGACTTTCGGAAGGGAAGTAAAACCTTCAGCTTCACTTCCCTTGTATTTTGCTTATTGATATGGGAAAACTGACTAGTCCCTCAAACTGCCAGTACTGAGAAACTGTTTCTCTTTGCAGTTCTTGTATTTTGTTAATTGCACACAGCACCTTTCAGTGCATTTTAATTGGGATACTTAGTATGCCATACCTTGTAATCGTTTGGGGTTTTGGCCACTAATTTACTGTTTTAATTTTATTATACTCGTGCACTTTCATGTTTGCTGCGAATGGCTGCTAAAGGTGGCTAGCGCCCTAACATGCCCGTGGCATGATGTTTTTCACCTGTTTGGCCATATTGTAGTTTGGCCTTTTTTCTGCTCTCACATGACAGGAAATCCCATATAAGGTCATGCACTTGCTCAGGAAAGCTGCTGATTTTGCTGGCTAGTGAACCTTTGTGTGTGTGTAAACCCAAGGAAGGGTCTGGGGCTGGTCCCAGTCTTCATCCGTTGGTGCCAGAGAGTCTGCTGCTGGGCATATGCGAAACCTATAGTTGTCCCTGATTGGCCAACAACTGGCTTTTTGAATGTGGTAGATCCTTTCCATTGGTGGGCTTGCACTTCCTTCCAGCTCCAATTCTGAATAAGAGGACTTCTGCAGCCATTATTCAGATCTTCGTTGGAGCCAAGAATCCTACGACAAAGAGCAGCCATTGACTACCCGAAGATAACTTCTGCAGTGGATAATCATCCTCTCCTGTAACTGTCCGGTTACCCTGCTTCTTTGCAAGATCCTAAAAGATCCTTATTGGTGCTTCAGCCCTTGGACTAGTGGGACCAACTCGTCTTAACGCCTACTCGAGGTGGCATTCCTAGTGAGCCATCGGAAGTGTCCCTAGACTGCCCAGTGGACTGATCAGCTCCCTATGGGCTACTTTGCCAGTGACATTGCTGTTCCGCGCTCAAGCTTGTAACTTTGGTGGTTGCCAGTTTGTGCCATAAGTCACCTTGAATGGTTGTATTTTCTCCCGCAGATTCCTCATTTGATAGATATCCTCATTCAGCTATGTTGCTCGGAAACACTGGCTGTGTTTAAGGCTCAGGCTGCTGCAGGTGCCCCCCAAAGCCCCCAACAGCAGACCTCAACGGTAAAAGTGGCACTCTGCACTCCCGACCACACGCTTGTCAAACCGTTGACGCCATCAGCGCTGAAGAAGCCTTCAGGCTCAATGCCGACACAGGCAAAAAAGTAATAGATGGCCGGCCCCTCTAGAGAGCATGGACACGCTGACACCCCAGGTGCCACAGTGGTGTCCAAGCCCCATCTGGCGCCGACAGCATTCAGTCGACGTCGAGAGAGAAACCTTGGGTGCCAGCTATCGGCGAATGATCCTTTGCGCCTCTCTCCAGATCCCGATTCTTCGAGTCAGTGGCGATGCTTTTCGGCGTCGACCAGGGTGATGACATATATAAATATATTTCTGAGGCTTGTGGAATCTGCTTAGATCACATGCTATGCATAGGCCGGCATCGATTTTTTCGATGAACAGGCGGACCTGTTAGCACTTGCCCAAGGGTTACACGATGCCAGCGGCCTGGACACATCTCCAGATGTAGAACTTCAGCAGGGTCAGCCATACACTCACACCCATGCTAAGTTCAGGGCCCTAGTAGAAAGGGTAGTAGCCTTGGTTTGAACACCTCTTCAGTGCCTATTCAGGGTTACAAAATGACGCACATTTTGGCTGAAGGTCCTGTGACTGAGCATAACATGCCACTTAATCCGGCAATTGCAGACCCCCTAGAATCTTTGTGGCAACACCACTGCTCCATTCACCCCGTCAACTCCTGGCTTCTCACCCTTCTCCGAAAGGGCTTGTTGTGCAGGCAACCACAATCTCCACCAGGCCTCCGGCCTCCAGCCTCCACTTCTACAATGCCCCCGGACAAGGAAGATAAAAGGTTAGACGCAATGGCCAAAAAGGTCTTCACTTCTGGCAGCATGGCACTGAAAGCCACCATTGTGATTTGTGGTTTTGCAAAACACTCCTTTGGCTTATGAAAAGCTGTGGAGCAGGCAGCGCGATACATCCCCGAAGGTGAAATACGGAATGGATTTACACGGCTGGTGGAAGATGGGAAGGAGGTAGCCAGGTAGTTGTTGCAAACAGGCCTGGATGTGGCCGACTGCATTGGCTGTTCGATGGGGTCAGTGGTAGTCTTGAGGAGACAAGCTTATCTAAAAACTTCTGGCTTATCTGTGAATGTCCAGAATAGGCTACTGGACATGCATTTCAAGGCAGAGTTCCTTTTTGGTCAGAAGGCTGATGACACTTTGGAAAAATTTAAGGAGTCAAAATTAGCTGCAAAATTGCTGGGCCTAGCTGCGCGGCCGGCCAGACCTGCCTTCAGCTTTGCCTCAAGAGGCAGAGTCTACAGGCGCTATGTGCCTTACGGGAGGAAGGCGCAGCTCCTGCAGGCCAGGTAGGTGTTAGGGATAATTCTCTGTTTAGGCTGAATTTCCTAACCTAGTGAGTCCCCCAGCAGCTTTGCTGGATTTTTGGGGTTTATTTTTTTCTCCTGCCAAGAGTGAGACTCTTTTACCCTCACTCTTGGGCATGATTTGAGTGTTTCTTTGAATCTAGATGTGTTTAATGGGCTATGGGGTCTTTTACTCCATAGGGCTTCATGTGTTTTTGTGATGTGTGTTACACAGCACCCTCAGTGCAGTGACACAGGGCTGTCACAGTGCCCCCCCAGTATAGACTCCATACCCTGGGACTGACTACTGTCTCCCAGGGCATGTAAAGTCACCATTGACTTTACTAGTCTTAAATTCTGAACAGAACCAGTACAAACCATCATATTGTGGATGTACTGGCTGGGGCAATTTGATTGCCCCAGGGTCTGTTAGTCGAGGGGGCACGTCTCCGTCCCCCCTGATCGAGTTTTGGCTGGTGGCAGTGGATACTACTTTTTATATTCAACCGCAAATATTTTCCTATGGGATTTCCCATTGTTTTAGGCTACTATCTTTATTTAATTATTTACGGTAGCCTCGAACATACCGCCGGTTTATTTAATTAATATTAATTCTCCGGTTGGTATTTTTTGCCAAAACTTGATTCTAAAATGGCGTTTGTGTTCTCTTCTGTGACTCCAACCCAAGTCGAGCCCTTTGTTCCTCTTTTTGGCGGGCTTCTCCACAGAAGCCCTCCAAAGTGGTGCCACTCTGTCTGGGGTACTTAGGAGGGGTAGAGGGGGATTTAGGCACCCTGGACTGAGTTACCTAGGCAACTCAAGTCGCACTCCGTCCTGATTGGACCAAGTGGTGAGCCGGCCGGCTCACCACTTAGTATGTTTGAGTGACAGCTAGGACCTAAGAATCTGGCGAGGGAGAAGCTGAGCCGACCTGCCACGACACCACCACCGGTGGAGCCCTGCTGGACCGCCTCACCACTTTTCCCAACGACAGAGGAGATCTCCCGCCGGAGAGTCTTCTTCCTTTGACTGGTGGGGATAACCAGTTTCACCGTCTTTTCACATTCCCGACGTACCTTGTGGCCGCCTTGCCTGTGCCAAGCACCCCGGCAACCGGGATACCACGTTTTACCACGACCGCGAAACAAAGGTACCACCTTTAACCGGAAAACTCAGCGGCTGGTTTCTTCCCTGGTAGTGCAACGACCTTCATCTTTCCTCCAAGTCGAGATCTTCTCTTCCCCTGGACGCCGACGCAACTTGCACCCACTACCAGGAACAACTGCCACCGCTGGAGGATCCTTCCCACTTAAGGTACCGTGTCCCGCCTGGCTTTCCTTGCTACCGACTGTACGGGGTAGATTTAGTCCCCGGCTTTTGAACCTGGGTTAGCCTGGGACACCCTGGCTAAACTTTCCTAAGCCTCTCAACTCTTTTTGAACCCTCTGCAAGACTTTCAAAGCCTAGTGTATCTGTGTGATCTTGGGCGCATTTGTGCTCTGCTCTCTCTAAGAGTGGGCCCAGCCTTTGGACTTTGGCTCACCAGTGACTTTTTGCTCTTCTGCCTTGCTAACAGTATTCCTGAATCTTAGAGTGGTGTACCTTTCCATATTCTGTCTTTTTCCCTCCCTTTCTCACAAACTTATTGGAGTGCCAGCTAGTTAAGCGCTCACCTCTGTATGAAAATAAGTGGTGTTTTACTGTGAGTTATCTGATAAGGGAAAAGGGGTGTATATATTACAACAGTAACTGTGTTTAGAAGATTTTACAACAAGAGTGCTGGAGTGTTTCAAACCGTGTGTTTTTAAATTAATAATTATATACTTTGATACCAAAGCTCTGGTCAGTGTTTGCTTGTATTATTGTATCTGGGTGCCTATTGTGTATACTTTGTATACTCTCTAACTCTTCTTGATGGAAGTCTGACTGCTCTGCCACTGCTACCAGGTAAATCTGGGTGGTGCAGACTGCTACCAAGTGGGTTTACTGCCAACACCTGTAGTCTTAAATGTTTTGCAGTGTTCTGTAAGGGAACTGCACAGGTTTCTGCCTAACAGTAGGCCAGAAGCGTTTCTCATGGCCCGGAAGGGGCAGAGGGCCAAAAAGAGGTCAGCAGACAGCGGCCAGAGCAGCTCTGCTCTCCAAGCCACTTTGATTTCCCCTCCCACGACTTACCTGTTGGTGGACGGTTTCCAGAGCACTGGCCACAGTGGCAGGAGGTTACCTCTGATGACTGGGCCCTACAGCTCGTTCAGTGGGGTTATTGCCTACCCTTTTTAAGAAAACCACCAGTCAGGCCCCCACTACCTCCAATCTAACTGGGACAGGAGCTCCAGGAAGAACTGCGAGCTCTGTTGTTGAAGGGTGCAGGGGAAGAAGTACATCCCAAACAGAGAGGTTGGTATTCCCGGTATTTCCTAGTGCCCAAAAAGGGAGGAGGTCTACGTCCCATTCTGGACCTCATGGCTTTGAAGAAATTCCTGAGGAAATACAAGTTCACGGTGGTTGAGAGAAATTCTCTACGCTCTCGAACCTCAGGACTGGCTGGTGTCAATAGATCTACAGGACGCTTATTTCAATGTGCCAACACATCAAAAGCACAGGAAGTTCCTGAGGTTCCTCATAGAGAACAAGCACTATCAGTTCAAGGTGCTGCCCTTTGGGTTGACCTCCACTCCAAGGGCCTTCACCAAGATCATGGCAGTAGTCGGGGCTCACCTTGGGAGATCCGTGGCCCATGTATTGCTGTACCTGGATGACTAGCTGATCCGAGGGAAGTTGGCTGGACAGGTCTTGTCTCATCTGGAGGACATCTGCCTCCTACTGCACAAGCTGGGCTTCTCCTTGAACTTGAAGAAGTCCCATGTGACACCAGTCCAGAGGCTCAAATTCATCGTAACAGTCCTAGACACCTGAGTTGGGTAAGGCTTTTCCTGCCGAGGAGCGAGACAACAACATTGCACAGATTGTAGATTTGTTTCTGGAACCATGCCACCTTACCAGTGTCTTGCTTCCTCCGCCTCTTAGGCCTCATGGCCTCCTGTATTTTTCTAGTGCCAGAGACCAAGCTACACATGAGATCCCTGCAGTGGCTCATAAGAAATCGTAGGTCACAGTACCTCTGAGCCCTCACTGATTGCATCAGGGTGTCCAGGTCAGTGGTCGACAACCTCAGTTGGTGGACCAATGACAACAACCCCATGGCGGGGGGGACCCTTCTGGTCTCAGGCCTGAGTGGTCACGGATGCGTCTCTGAAGGGTTGGGGCACTCATTGCGAGTACTTGCAGGTGAACAGCCTTTGGTCAGCGATGGAAGCAAGGTGGCACATCAGCAGGCTGGAGTTGCGAACCATCAGGTTAGCCCAGAGGGCTTTCGCCCCATCTCTAGGGGAAGCATGCTGATTCCGATGGGCAACATGGTGGCCATGTACTACCTGAACAAGCAGGGTGGCATGCGCTCCCTCCCCCTCTGCAGAGAGGCGATGCAGCTGTGGTTCTGGTTGCTGGAGAACCAGATCTCGGTCTCTGCAGTTCATCTGGCGGGGACAGAGAACGGCTTGGCGGATGCTCTGAGCAGACAGAGCATGGTCTCACACGAGTGGGAAGTGTGCCAGGAAGTCCTGGAAGAGGTCTCTCTCTGGGGTACCCCAGCATTAGATCTGTTTGCCACAGAGCCCAACAGGAAGCGCAGACAGTTTTGCTCGAGGGAATTCCCAGCAAACGGCGCACTGGGGGATGTGTTTCTGGTTGATTGGCCCTTCCCTCTCCACTACACCTTCCCCCCTAATTTCTGTCATCCCACAGGTTCTGAGGAGGTTGAAGAGGGTTTGAGTAACCATGATCTTGATCGCTCCGGACTGGGTGAGGCAAACGTGGTAGATCTCCTGACCCAATCGGAAGGTTTGGTACTTCACCCGAATCCGGAGTCCCTCAATCTACATGCATGGCTCTTGAGAAGATGAGATATGATGACTGGGACCTCTCAGAGAAGGTACTCTAGGTGTTGTTGGCTGCACGCAGAATGTCTACCAGATCTCTGTATGCATGCAAGTAGAGAAGATTTGAAATGTGGTGCAGGGAACGCGAGAACGATCCCATCTCTGGCCCCACCACTACAGTGATGGAGTTCCTTCTGTGACTGGCCTCATCAGGCCTTCAGGTTATCACAGTCAAATGATATTTGGCGGCCTTGTCTCTGTTCAAAAGGTCCCCGGATCAAGGTTCTTTGTTTACAATCCCGGTTATGACCCAATTCCTGAACGGCCTTGTGAATACATTTCTACCAACATCTAGTTCTAACATTCTTGATGGCGGCTCCTCTTGAGCCCATGCATTCCTGTTCTTTGAGACAGTTATCTTTGAAAACAGCCTTTTTGGATGCAATCACGTCAGCCAGGAGAATTAGTAAGCTGCAGGCTTTGTTTTTTTTAAACTTTCTTTTTTGTTTTTTAACCTAAAGTAACAAACGGGCCATGCCCCGGCCTCAGTAAAGTTCCCAATCGCCCCACCTCCCGCCTCCTCCCACCCTTCCCGCAGTTCAAACGAAACCAAGTCCGTTGAGCAATAGCTGGGATTATATGATCTCGCCTGTCTTCCCTCTGTGTGCTGGGGATCACCGGTCCGTGATTGGGGACAAGGTCCTTTAAGGGGTTGTGTCTGCAGCAGAGATCAGGTATGATATAAAAGGCCCCCAAATATCTGGGGGGCGAGCATGTAGAGGTAAGGCCTTTATGAAGCACGTTTATACGTCTTGGCAGTAGGTCACATCGTCCAGCCAATGCTGAAGATTTGGCGGAGGTCCGCGTCCCCAGTTGATTTTGATCCTTCTTCTAGCTAGGACCAGTAGGAGGTTTGCCAGTCTCCTTCCATAAGCCGGCAGGTATCTGGTTAGACCTAGGAGTGCCATAGTGGGTTCAAGTTCCAGTTGTGTGCCTACAATTGCTGAGATTTTATCGAGTACCTCTTTCCAGAACGAAGAGATACTTGGGCATGTCCACGCTAGGTGCATGAAGTCTGCACCTGAGACTGTGCAGCGGTTGCATGCTGCCGAGATTGTCGAGCACTGCGAGTGGAGTTTCGCTGGTGTGTGATAAACCTGGTGTAGGTAGTTGAAGTGGATTTGCTTGTATCTTGTATTGAGGGAGACCTTGTGGGTTAGTCGCAGTATGTAGTTCCAGTCCTCATCTGCTATTGGAGTGCCTAGGGTTTTCTCCCATCTTCTTCTGGGGTTTGTGGGAAGGAGTATTGTTTCGGGTTAGGAGTGGCCTCTATATCATGGATACCAGACGTCCATCGCCTTGAGATTGTATCACGCCATGGAGGAGCTGCCAAGTAGGTGGTTGTCGTGGGAAGGTGGCAAGGTTGGTTCGAAGGCTATGACGTAACCGAAAGTAGATGAACATGTCAAGGGCGTTGTCACAATAGAAAGAGATCCCCTAGTGATTTTATTTGCAGTTTGTCGGTCCAGAGATAGATTTTCTCTGTAGTTATGGGCAATGCTGGAATGGACCTCGCTGGAAGGAGAGGAGAGAATCTAGCTTGTGTGTTACTTTTTGAAGCAATTTTCTTCCAGATAGTGTACGTGTTGAAGATGTTCATCGTCGTGTGAGGCAACTGTAGTTGACCAAAGATGACGGCTCTGAGGAGATAGGGAGACGCCAGGGTTCTTCCGACTTGGACATGTGGTCTGATGAAGTTGGTGGCATACCAATGCCCGAGGAATTGGGCTTGTGCAGCCCAATAGTAGCGCTCTAGGTCTGAGAGCGCGAGACCACCTTTCGCCACGGGTTGGATCAGCGTGGTGTAGGCCACTCTTGCTGCCTTGCCTGCCCACAGTAAGTCGAGGATCAGTCTTCCGATGCGTTGTTGGAAATGTTGTGTTAACATCACTGGGATATTCAAAAATAGGTATAGAAATTTAGGTAGGATGTTAATTTTAACTGGGGAGACTCTCCCCCTTAGGGTGAGCGGGAGGAGTTTCCACCTGTTTACTTTGCTTTGGATCATTTCCACCGTCTTTTCATAGTTGTCTTGAATGACATCACGGCTGGATCTGGAGATAAGAATGCCCAGGTATCTGACTTTCGACCGTTGCCACTGGAATCCAAAGTCGTCAGTGAATTCTTGGGTGTTGGAGGTCAGGGGGAAGATTACGGATTTGGAGTGGTTAATTCGCAGCGCAGAGAAGTTGCTAAATTTGATCACCGCCCGCATTACTGGGTTGAAGTTCTCTGCATGGTTGTGTAGATAGAGGGCAACATAGTTGGCGTGAAGAGATATGAACAATCTGTGTGGGCCGAGGGAGAGTCCTCTGTCCAGGTGGCGGCCACGGAGATCGGAGGCCAGAGGTTCCATTACCGGTGCAAACAATATTGCTGACGCAGGGCAGCCTTGTCTGGTTCCTCTCTGAAGGTATATGTCAGACGATCATGTGTTTCCTAGGATGATGTTGGATGTTGGGCGTTCATATAGAAGGGTGACTAATCTGAAATAGTTGCCCAGGCCCATGCGCTGCAGAATGGCAAAGAGAAAAGGCCACTGGATGGAATCGAAGGCCTTTTCGGCATCTAGCAGGACTGCCGCCGCCTGGCACTTTGGGTCAAGGGCTTCCATCACTCCAAACATCCTCCTTATACCAAATGACGTGTTCCAGCCTGGTACGAAGCCCGCCTGGTCGGCCAGTACCATAGCAGGCATCAGGGGAAGTAGCCTTGAGGTCAGGATCTTGGCCAGTATCTTATTGTCCAGGTTTATCAAGGAGATAGGTCTATATGAGGCGCAGTCCTCTGTTGGTTTACAGAGCTTGCGAAGAAGGATTACATTAGCCATACGGAGGGATGGTGGTAGTGTCCTGGTGGTTAGCGCCTCATTGTATACCTGCAGTAGGAGTGGGGCCAGCAGTAGTGCAAAGGTTTTATAGAATTTGCCTATTAGGCCGTCTGGGCCGGGGACCTTGGTGTTGGGTAATCCCTTGATAGCTTCAAGAATTTCTTCTATGGTGATAGGTGTGTTGAGTGGTTCTCGGAGTTCGGCGTTTGTCCAATAAAGTTCAATGCTATCTAGGTATTGGGCCAGGTCTCTTGGATAGGGGGTGTAGTGAGTATTGTGCAGCTTTTGGTAAAATGTACGAAAGGTTTCGACTAGTTCTGCTTCGGTGTACTTCATGTCGCCGTTTTGGTCACAGATCCTATCAACCAGGGTTGGTTTCCTTTTGGCTGCCACAAGTCGTGCCAGGAGGGCTCCGGGTCTCTGTCCTTCGCCATATTGGCATATTTTGTGATTTCTGTTCAGAAATGTCACCTCTCTCTCGGCTCCTGATCTAACGTTTTCCAATTCCGGCTTGAGTGCTGCCAGGGATTGTGAGTTGGTTGACTTTGAATGTTCGCGCTCCAGCTCCTTCAGTCGGGTTTTGCTCAGAAACAGTTCTCTCCTGATCAACTTCAGTATCCTGTTCTCTTTCGCCATGCATAGCCCCCTGATGTAGCATTTCAGCGCTTCCTGCCTGCCGACGTTACAGATCCCTGGTTTATTTCGATGAAGGACGGTATCTTGGTTCGTAGTTCATCTGCGAAAACCTGATCTTGAAGGGCTCCCGGTTTGAACCTCCAGTGAGGCCTGCTCCTTCCATCACCTGGCACAGTGCTCCGATAAGGTCCTGGGCAGGATTTGGCTTTGCCCCCAGTGCCAGTGACCGTGTGGGGACATGAGAAGGTAGTCTAGTCACGAGCTGATCTTGTGGACCCATGAATGATAGGTATATTCGCGAGACTCCCAATGTTTGTGCCTCCAAATGTCTCTAAGGTTGTAAGCATTACATATTTCAGAAATCTGAAGACTAGCCTTGGCAGGGGGGGGGGGGGTATTTGGGTTATAGGATTTGTCCTTTGTAGGATCTAGTGGTGTGTTTAAGTCACCTCCCCAGATAATTGCGGCCGATCCAGCGATTTCCAGGTGCGTCATAACCCAGTCAAAGTTATTACCCGTAATCAGTGTTCCGGGCCGTAGGAGTTCACGAGGATAATTTCTTTGCCTTCTATGATCCCTCGCACCAGTAGTGTTCTGCCCTCTGGATCCTTTTCGGTTGATACCAGTCTAAATTTGTTTTTTTGTCAATCAAGATAGCGGCGACTCTGTCGAAGGAGGAGTACGAGGCGAAATATCTGACATCCCCACTCACAGGCCCAGCTACTTTCGGAGCTCGGTAGAAGGTGTGTTTCTTGGATCAGTGCTAAGTCAATCTTATGCCTTCGTAAGTATTGGGTTATTTTGCGAGTTTTGGTAGGCTGGTTGCCACCTCTAATATTCCACATGGCTAGGTTGAACTTGCTGGTTGATTTCCATGGCTTTGGTGGATTCTCTGCCATTTTCTGCAGGTGTAGTTAAGGTGGGCCGTCTAAACATTGGCTGTAGGATGCCTGCATTCGGGAAGTCTAGGGTAAACTGGGGACCACAGGTTTTGGCTGGGTTGGATATTAGGTGATTGGACTTCGGTTGGTGCATGTTCGGAACTATGTGCTTTCTCAATCAGGGCAACCCCCAAATCGCCCTTGTTCGCCCTCCCCTTTACATGAGCAACACCCAACCTGCCCGTAATTCTACCCCTCCCTAGTAACAACATAGTGGGTTTATTGCTGTGCTTGGGGCGCTAGTAGCCTTCCATGGAATAAGGCCCTCTTTAAACGTTTTGTCTGGGCTTCCAGCGTGTGTTGCCGAGCTCTGGAGCGTGGAGTTGGGCAGGATGTAATGCGGTTTCAAGGTGGATTTTTCCTTGTGCGATCCCTCCTGGGTGGCCGTGGATTATTGTCCATAGCTTTACAGCCGATCCGGTCCAGAAAGGAATTTGCCTCTTCTGGTGAATTAAAGAATTGGGCTTTCCCATCGTATTGGATGCATAGTTTAGCTGGGAATAGCATGGAATAGAGTAGTTGGTCGTCTTGCATTCAACGCTTCACTCGCGCAACGGACCTCCTCTACACCTGCAGAGCTGGGGAAAAGTCTGGTAACAGCTGAATATTGTCGCCATCATAATGGAGTTCGCCTTTATCTCTGGCTAGGCGTAGGATATCGTCAAGGTTTTATATTTTAGGAGCCTGGCTATCATTGGTCTTGGGGCGGCTCCAGGAATGGGACTGGCAGCGGGGGCCTTGTCTGCTCTCTCCACCACAAATAGCTGACGCTCCAAAAAGTTCTCTGCAGATATTTTCCACCAGGTCTTCCATTTTTTTAGGGTTTTGTTGCTCTCGGACTCCGACCAACCTGGTATTGTTACGTCGAGAGCGTCCCTCTAAATCTTCATTCTTGGCTATGACGGCCTTCATCTGTCCTTCTAGTGTAGAGACCTGCACCGTGATTGAAGACAAGCTGTCAACGAGGACTGAGCCTCTTTGCTCCACAGCGTCTAGCCTGTCGCCATGCTTGTCCAGCCTGTGCTGAAGTAGATCTACCTTGGAGGATCGGGTGTCTAATTTTCTGGCCAGGTTGCTGATGCCGGCTTTCAGATCCATTAGGATTTCTCTGATCGTGTTCAGAGTTGGTGCCTCGTCCTGCTCGATGGTATCTGAGGGGTATTCATGTCGGTCGCGGGGTTTGGGGGTCCTGGTCGCTGTCCCTTCATCAAAGTTGAGCTTCCGTTGTGATTTATCGGTCTTTCCCATGTTGGGCAGGTTCAGTTTACTGTTGGACAGTTGGCGGTGTTGGGTGCTTCACCTCAGAAGTTATTATAAAAAGCACAACCCCGGAGGGGTATACTTTCTAACATGTAGTGGTAGTGTGGTCGGAACCAATATATGTGAAACTCCAAATGTACTGTATTTGGGCTAGGTTGTCGTGGCAGTTTAAGATCTAGGTTGTCGTGGCAGTTTAAGATCTGCTTGTTCCCGATGAAAGCTGCCAGTACGGCGGGGATCTCCCGGTGGCAGGATAACTGGAGCCAGAGTGGATGCAACATGAGGGGGGAGAGGGACAAAGGGTCCGTCTGCGGCGAGGCAAATGCTCAGAGGGGGGGCAGTGCTTTCTAGTTCACCGGGGGTGGAAGCAGACAGGGCAGGCGCTGGAGTGGTTGCTGGCAGTTGTCCGGTAGGGTAAGAAATGTGGGGCAGGATCACACTCCTTCGCTGTTCTACGCACCTTTCGGAGCAGCTGCCGGTTCACTTGTTATGTGTGTTTGTTGGCGTTTTGTTGCTGTCCGGGTGTAGTCCTGCGATCTTGTCGGTCTGCAGATTGTGTCTTCTGCGCCTCGTGGTAGGCTCTTTGCTACGTTATTGAATGGCGTTGGATTGTGGGTGTTGAGCTGGTTGTGGTGCTACTTGTGATTCCCTCTCGGGGTGCCGGCCGCCTCTGTCACTGGAATGATGCCAGTACACTACTGGGTAATGGATGTGTGGTCCCGCATAGTGCAAACTCTGGAGGCGTGAAGAGGCTCCACAGCTGACCCACCAGTTGCGGTTGCGTGTTGTTGTGCCGTGGATATGTAGGCCCCCCCTCCCGGTCTGGGTTCTGCAGGTGGGAAACAGGAGCGGATGAGTGGTCGGGGGGGGGGATTCTCTCCTCACCTCTCGCTATAGCTGAGGTCCGCTGAGGGGCGAGGACGTTCGTCACGGGCTGTTGCACTGCCGGCTCTTGTCTGATTCCTGCTGCGTAGTTCTTTGCTGGCGTGAGCCAGTACGTTGATCCCCGGCCTGTTTCAGAGCCCGCCAGCAGGACGTGGGGCTGACCGGAAGGGGTCCGATTGCGGTGCCTCTGCTTGGGGGCCGGGGGGGGGCCGTAGCACGGGCAGAATCCGTGACTGTTGGTCCTAGCTCAGCTGGAGAGGCCCGAGTCTTCACTGGGCCGGCACCCTTCCAGTGGATGCCACTGGAGCTGCCGGTCGCATGCGGCCTCTGGTTGGGGACTGGCTAGCTTGTGCTTACTGCGGTTCTCTACGGTCTTCGCCCAGGAGCTCGCCCGGCTCTGATGACTGTGGTCGGCCTGCCTTGATCTTGGTTGGGAGCAGCTAAACGACACGCTCTGTCCGCTGCGTGTTATTGCATGTCAGGTTCCCTGAAGTGTAACCACTTCTCTCGGCTCAGCTGCACGTTCCCCAGAGCTTCCTGTGTAGCTGAGTGCCAGATTGGGTCAAGTCACACGCTGAAAGGAGTAATTATCAGGATTAATTCAGGAGCCTTTGCGGAGCTCACAGAGGAGCCGCCGTCTTGGTCAGCCCTCTAGCGCCCTCTGAGCTGCAGGCTTTGTGTTGCAAGCCCCCATTTCTGTGTTTTTTCTGGAAAAGGTTACCCTTAAAGTAAGGTCTGGCTTTCTTCCGAAAGTGGTTTCTGAGTTCCACCTTTTTCAGTCCATAGATTTACTGATCTTCTTCCCTGTTCCACCGCTTAGATCCCAAAAGAGCCTTCAGCTTTTACGTCTGAGTTCCAAAAATCTGACCAGCTGTTCATGGCCCATACATTTTCCCACAATGGCCTGGCCATGACTAAGCAGACTCTGTCTCGTTGGATCATTCTTTGCATCGCATAATGTTACCAGTTTGCAGGCAGGGAGCTTTCTCCTGGCATCAGGGCACACTTGACGATTGGGGTCTCGGCATCTACGGCCTTGCAGAGGGGAGTTACCATTAGGGACATCTATTGTGCAGCCAGATAGTCGTCTTTGCACACGTTTACAAGGCACTATTGTCTAGATGTTGCACGTGTGGCTGATGCATGTTTTGGTAGTCTAGTTCTGCGAAACCTGCTACTGTAGCACTTTCTGCCCACCTCTGTTGTACTAACTACTTGGGGAGTCTATCAGCTGAGGAATCTGCGGGAGAAAAGCAAATCATTGAAGGCAAAATTACTTGCCGTTTTGTTCTTTCTATAGAATATTCTCCCGCAGATTGGTCATTGTCCCTCCCTTCCATCACTGCTCAGAAAGTTCTTATGACTCTGGAGTATCTGTCCAAATGAAGGGACGCCTGGTGATGTTTCTGAGGTGACTTTCTCTATCTGGCTAGTCGCTTGTCTTTCAAAAAAAAAAAGAAAGTAAATCTTTCAATTTTTCTCTAATTCTTGGGGTTTTCACCCTTTCGAATGTTTCCCATTGTCACGTTTTTACAGGCTGATTGTCTCCCATCGTTTTCCTCTGCAGCGTTCAAACACGGGAGGAAAAGGGGCAACTGAGGTATGGGGCATAGTGATGTGTTATACATACCATCCGGAGCCAGCAATCGAGCAAGACGCATCGACGGCCGAGTCAAGGTCCACTATGCCCCCTATTTAAAGGTTCCTAAGCAGCAGAGCCATCAGATGAGGATTCTGCTGGAGAAGAATCCATAGAAAGAACATTACAGTAAATAATTTCCCCTTCTGAAATTTCAGCATCCTAGTATCAAAGGAGGCTGAGCTGGAGCTGCTTCTTTGTTTGCCCATGGAATATCACCGTTCGCTATCTGCAGGTGGTGACGGTCCCATGAACACATCTTCATCAATCCTCTGAAGTGTCTTGAAGGGGTCTGCACCACGAAAGTCTGCATTCTTCATCATCTGGTGTTGCATCTTAAAGTTCGACCTGACCGGAAGAAGCACTCGGACCTGCAACCCCTGGGCACCCCTCAACTGAACAAAGGCAGGAAGATTGTGTCTGCAGCGACCCCCAGCCGGCAATATCGGATTCAGGAGGGTGAGTAAATCCATCTGTTCTGCTTCCTTCCCCGTCCTCTCTAGGATAACATTGGATATAAAGCCATTTGTTTCGTTTGATCGTCTGGGTAAAGTATCCTACCCGTGGGGCAGCCTTGGGATTAGAAGAGAGAGAACTCGCCTGGCTTTGGACAAATACATATTCCACTTTTAAATAGTTTTGAACTGTTTGAAATTAACACTGAAAGCCCATTGCATCCTTTTAGAGAATGACCACCCTGGATAAACCTGTATTGGAACCTGTGACTTGTGGGCACTAGGCTCCATATATCGTAGGGCTGAACCTGTTAAGTGAAAGAGAATTGGGATTGTACTGGTTCTTTCTAATGTGATGAATCTAACAATGTCCTCACTTCTTTCCCTGAGTTGACCCCCTCCAATATGGCCAGGGGACGGCAGCCGCTACTGATCCTGCCCCTTTGGGGTGGCTATATGAGAGAGGACCATCTCGGGGGAGGTAGGCCTCAGGAGAGTGATGGAACATTGTCGGAGGAAAGTACGTACTCCCCCCCCCCCCCCCCACCCCCCCTTTTCTCTTTAGGAAAGTTTCCTCAGTCCCACATGCTTTGATGGCATGTTTGTGACACTCAAACTCCTCCTGATAAAACTATTTTATTACACCCCCAAACTCCCATTAGAGAGAGTATATTGGCAACTAGGACGAGAAAGAGGCAGGGAGCATCGAGGATCACTTCCAGAAGGCCCAGTTTTTATGTCTGTTAAGCCATTCAGAAAGTACCATTTGAGTGACTGACAGAAGGAAGAGTAATAGAGTAAAGAGGATTGCAGAGACCAAGCAACCAGTGCAGCGGTCTGGTTTCTGGCAAATGATGGAAGCTCAAAAGCAACTCAGCCACAGCTGATATGGGGAAGGAGAGAGAAATGGAGCCTGTGGAACTGCTGAGCACTAGGCGACCGAGGGGTAAAACCGACATGAGGTTGGAGAATCCAGAGTGCGGCGGTCCTCTGCAGTGAGAGAGAAGGCAGCAGGGACCACGCACAGTGAAAGCCAACACAACAGGAGTGCAGTGCTTGACAGGGTGTCCACGAAGCCAGTATGCAGCAGCAAGAGGAAGCAGAGAGACGCTCGAGACAACCGGTGAGCCCTGGGAAGGAAGAAGGGTTACTGGGTTGCCAGCACACACATTTCCTTCCACCGAGGCTATAAAGAAAACTGATGAACCTAAGGGGAGCTAGCGGTTTCCTGGTGGCTAAATGAAGTGAATCACTTCCCAAAAACACAGCGTGAGGGAAACAACGGTGTTGCTAAAGAAGTGACATCATTTGTGAAACAAGTTGTTCGTGGGTTATTCAACCATAAGTATTTAAGGGAAAGAGTGGCACGCATAATAAAGTCCTGGCAGAGAAATGTACCGGGTGAAGTGCAACAGTTGTTTCGCACATTCATGACTGGAGAGTATACCAAGTGAAGCTAAATGTTTAAGGATAGTAAAAACCCTAGCAGGAAAGTATACCAGTTAAACGGTGGTGTATATAGAATGGAGTCCTGGTAAGATTGAAATCAAGTGAAATGAAAGTTGGGCATTTTTGTGAGAATACCTGGAGGGAGAGTGTCCCAAGTGAAGAACAAATGTCTAGTGTAAAGCTTGGCCTTTGAGTATTGTAAGCTTTCTCAGCCTTCTGGCTAGCTTTCACAAGAGCGCCTACACCACCATCCCCGTGTTCTTTCACAGCCGACCCGCCCGGTAAAGCCCATCTCTTCAGCATAATCTCCAGGCCTTGCTCCATCTGAACTGCTGCCGCTTTGCTGGGCTTGTTCATTTGAAACCAGGGGTGACTTCAACAGTCCAACTACTGCTATCCGGTTAAGCGACTCTATCGGCTTATAACTAAGGCCCTGCGCTCCTCTGAATCGGTGTGTACCTTCTAAAAACTTTGCTATTCAATCGCTGCTGCTTGGTTAGGCCCTGTGAATATTTTGAATCTAGGCGTAATTTTTCCTGGAAACACTTGCCTTTTCATTGCTTCTGCTTGTTTAGGGCCTGTGCACCCTTTAAACCGAGTGCACGTTCTTTGAATCCAAGTGTACGTTCTAAAAAGCTTTGCTATTTAATTGTAGCCACGTGATTAGGCCCTCTGCATCCATTGAATCGAAGTGTATTTCTAAAAAAAAATGCTATTTACTTGTTGCTGCTTGGTTACGCCCTGGGCATCTTCTCCTGCAAAGCCTAGTTAATTGTTGCCGCTGGCTTCTCAGTGTACTACTAAAATCTAGATGCAATTTTCCTGAAAGAATGTGCCTTTTAAGAGCTGCTGCCTGGTTAAACCCTGTCCACCTTTGAACCCAGGTGTGTTTCCTGGGAAACACTTTCTATCAGCTCTAGCTGGAATGAAATACAGGTATGCTTTGAAATCTGTTACTATCTGCAGCTGCGCTGTCGGGCCCTGTGCACCCTCTGAATCCAGGTGGTCTCTCAAACACTGCTCTTATCTTGACTGCATGGCACTTTAGATCTCTCTGAATCCAGATGATCTCTCAAGCAGTGCTCATATCTTGACTGCACAGCACTTTAGATCTGCTTCATATACAAATGTTTGATACATTTTTCAGCACCCGTTTACCTACCATACTGACCATTCTCTCAGGCACTGCCTCCCACTGTATCCTGGCCTCCTTTCCACCACGCCAAACAGTTCAAAGGACAGGGGGTTGGGGGACCCTCTGGCGTACCAGAAACAAGAAGACCTCTGCTTCAACTCCATTTCCTCTCCCCTTCCCACCACCGCCGACAACCCACCTCTGTCAACTCCCACCACTCACCCCACCCTAACACCCTCTCATTCCCTCCAACCAACTCCACTTCCACCACTCCTTCCCACCCCCCTCCACAACACACCTCAATCAGCCCCTACACCCTCTGCGTCCTACACCCTCTCAAGCCGACCCAACCCTCCATTCTCGCACCCCCCCTCTCTAATACCCCCACCCTACGAACCACGCTCCTGGCACCTTTCCCCAGCCACCCCCTCTTGCCCGCTGCCCAGCATTCACATCTCTATGTGCAGCCAACACAACCCTGGCTAAGGCTCCCCTCTCTGCAGCCCCTCCAACCCTCACCCACTCACTTCTGGCACCCCCTTTTCATCTCAGAAACAGAACCCTCCCCTCCTCCCAAATGCAAGCCCTCTCCCCTTTGTCTTCCCCGCTCTCTTTCCCATCCCTCCCCACTCACCTACACTTCTACCCTCTCCACCCACTGCCCCACCCTTTCCATACTCTATTCAACTGACCTGATAACTCCTCTTGCCCCCTCTTCTTCGCCCCCAAACAGTTGCAAGCCTCCACATAGCACCTTCAATCTACCCCCTCCCTCCCCACTTGTCCCACTTTTCCTTCCCTCCGTCTCATGCGTCCCCCCCATCCCTGTGACCCTACCCCCTCAATCCCCCTTCTCATCACCTACACCCTTGGACACACCCCACTCCGCCCACAACCCCCTCTCCCCTTCTCTTGCATACTCATCAACCCCAGATCTGTCAGTAGAAACAAACATTTCATATTTGACCTAATCTCCGACGAAAACCCAGACATTTTCTTCATCACCAAAACCTGGTTCTCTGATGATTTCCTTCCTACTGCTCACAAGGCTTCCTCCCCCTCTGATCCCCCTGGTTACTCCCTGATTGCTCACAACAGATCCAGCAGAGCAGGGGGAGTAGCCATCCTCCACAAACCTAACCTCAAACACCTACACTCCAAGAAACAACTCTGCAGCGACGATTGTGAATCCCTGCTTGTCAAATCTCTTGCCCTCTTTCACCCTATCCTTTCTCCTCCTTTACAGACCCCCGGGCTATAACAGAACTTTCGCAGATTCTCTTTCCGACTCCGTAGCCGCCATCATGATTGCGCACACCTCATGCCACCCCCTCCACCCCCCGATCCCCCAGAACCCAGCCACCTTCGCTAGACCGACCAGGGCCTACAGGATGGAAATCAGGAAAGCCCAAAAATCATTCTGTAGCTCACGCATTTCCAAGGCCACAACCCCCTATAAGGAACTGTACAAGATTATCACAGAGTTCAAGACCCCTCTCTTTGCATCCCCCTCACCTCCTGTCTCACAAGCACTGTGTGATGCCCTGGCAGACCACTGCTAGACATAGTTATTGGAAGAAACCTCCCCATCATCAATAAACTAGAAACCTTCCCCAATCCCACCCTCCACTGTCCCTGTTCTGCTCCTTCGCTGCCATCTCCCAACCCAAATTCCTAAGGCTACACTAAAATAGATGCCCCTCCAGCTCCCCTGGAGACCCTTGCCCTGCCACCCTCCTGAAGGACATTCTCTCTTCCACATGCGCATACAGCCTTGCCAGATCCTTAAACACTCACTGACATCGGGCATCTTCCCGAAAGCATACACAACCTCTCAAGTCAAACCTTTACTAAAAAAGGCCTCTTTTGACCCCACTTGCCCTCCTATTACTGCCCCTTCTCTAACAATCACTTCATTGCCAAACACCTTGACCGCACAGCCTACGCCAAACTCAGCCTCTTTACAAAATCCCATGGCCTTCAAGAACCCGGCTCAGTCAGCTTTCAGACCCCTCCATGGAACCGAATTCTCCCTTGTCTCAATCTGGGACAACCTGAAAAGAACAGCACATTCAGAAATGTGCATCCTCCTGGACCTCTTGGCAGCTTTCAACACAATCAACCAGACCACTCTCACTAACAGACTATTCTCCCTCAGCATCAGGGACTCTGCCTTAAGATGGAACTCCTCTTTCCTCTCTGACCACTCCCAAATCACCATTCTCCAACATTTCTGATTTGCAGCCCAGCCTGTCCCTCACAGAGTGCCTCAGGGATCTTCCTGCTCCCCTCTCCTTTTTGACCTTTACCTATCCTCTCTCCCCAGACTCATCCACAACCTCACCTGCTAAAACTATGTCGATGACACATACATAATTCTCAAGATCCCTGACTCTGTCTTCACTCTTCCCAGTTCTTGCATCCTGCCTCAAGACATAGACCGCTGGATGATGAACAACCTCCTCCTCTTCAACCCTAGCAAAACTGAAATCCTAATCTGCAGCAAAACCGCTCTCTTTCCCCAACCCACTCCATGGCCGCCCCTCCTTAGGACCCCTACATCATTCTCAGTCAAAAACCTGGTTTCCACCCTCAGCTCAGACCTAACCCTATCCCGCCACATCAATTCCGTATCCAGATCTTGCCACATCCACCTGCGCATACTCAAGCAGATCTTTCCTTATCGCTCGTACCTGCATAGAATCTGAGAAATCATGGCCATCATCCTACGCCAACTCCCTCTATCTAGGCGCCCCTGGCTTTCAACTCAAAACTCCAATTGGTCTAAAATACTTTATAAAGTCTCCTTCTTGCACTCTCCCCCAGAGATCAAATCACCTCTGCTCTCAGGGTGCTGCATTATCTGCCCATCCGCCGCCGGGACTCCTTCAGTCGCTGAATTCCTCCAAACAGACTTACACGCTACTGCCCCCACCGAGTCCTAAAATCAGGTTCGACCGACCTACTTGTGTTACCTCCTTTCAACTTCTCTAGACTAGAAGGCTCTTTCTTCTCCGTCCTAGTGCCTAGCTTCTGGAACTCCCTTCCTCTCAACCTCTGTCTCCTAGAGGACCGCCTATAGGCCCTTAAAACCTGTCTCCTCCCCCGCGATCTGAAACCCATCCACCACCCTTCACACACATGCACAGGCCTGCAGCTGCTAAACCCCCACACTACTTTCTCCACTCCACCATCTGGGCCTTGTTCCAACTCTCTCACTCTTTCCCTCCCCTGTGCCACTGCTCCCCACTCCATCAGACAAGCCAGGGTATGGTGTCTAGGGGAGCCTTGGGGGTGTGCAGCATCCCTGACCTGGAAGACCTTCGAAAGTGGGCTAGGAATTGCACCTGCATGGATTTGAGGGTGGGCAATGTGTCACACCTGTATGGATTTGGAGGTGCACTCCAGGTTGCATTCGGATAATTTAGGGGCGGGTAATGTATTACTCTTTAATGCCTGCTATGGATGAGAATTTTCTCTGCACTTGATTTGTCTTGTTGGGGGTAATGTGTTGAAGTTAGATGGAATTGAGAGTGGGCAGCGTATCACACTAAGAAGAACACTGAGGTTGGGCAATATAATGCACTTGGTGATTCTTGGGGGCGAGAATGTGTTGCACCTGGATGGACTATGTGCTGCATTTGGACTGTTTAGTGGAGGGCTATGCACTACTCTTTAATGCATTTTGAGGTTGGACTCTCTGCACCTGAAGTATCTGATGGGGGAAATGTATTACAGCTGGATGGACTTGAGAGTGAGGCAGCGTATCGAACGTAGACAAACACTGAGGATTGGCCATATATTGCACTCAGATCGATACTGAGAGTGGGCAGTTTCTCCAGAGTTTAGACAGAGTCGCTGGCGATAGCCTTTGAATAGCACTTGGAAGGGCTGTGCGGTGACCAGGGTGCTACACGTAGTCAAGTCCATGATTTAGACCAAGTTCGGTTTCGCAGTTGACCAGGGTGCTGTCAAGTCCAGGAGGGCAACCAAGTTACGGTTTCTAGGCTTTTGTAGATCATGCTCCACTACATGTTAATGCAGGTGTTGGCAGAATGCCGCTTTACGGTTAAGTGAGGTCTTGAATGTAGTGCGACGAGTCAGACGGCCTAGTCACTGATTTCCTGGAGGGAAGCTTCTCCTACGTGGCTATGGAAAGGCAAAAGCAACCTGACTCTGGCCATGGGGGTGGCTATCTGCAGGAGGACCGCGTAGGGGAGGGCAAACTCCAGGGAGGCCAGAGGGATATTGAATAAAAACAACCCTTCAGATATGTCTTAGTCCTTTCTACACACAATTATGGCTCATTGAAATGTGGATGGTGAATTCCTGTGTTTTGCTAACCAACAACACTGTTTGCCCCCCCCCCCTTTCAAGTACTGAGACGAGGAAGATGGATGGACTAATGTGCATGACCAGACACAGTAAACCAATGCTGCGTCCTAGTCATTGGAGAATGCAATATAAGCCTGTGACATTTAAAATGGCCACAGGTGAACAGCAAGGGTGAGCAAAGTTGAGAGAGAAGCTGGCAGAGAAGCAGCGAGATTGGCAGACGCTACAGCTATCTTGTTATGGCCCTGTTCGGAAGGACAGGAAGGAGCAGAACGGTGAATGCTGTGCAGAGGAGAGACATGGCATCGAGAGAAGCAAAATGGGAGAGGTTTTGAAGCATCCCTGTCAACGGCAGCTGGAGTTGCAGTATGCCGACGGAGCAAAGTCGGAAGCAGAACAGCCCGCAGAACTCACCTTTTGCCAGCGGACCGAAAGCATAACTGTGGTTGAAATGCAAGGAACACCAAACCAGACACAGAAGACCGGTAAGCAAGTAAAGACTGTATAGTTGATACCGATGAGAATATTGTGAAGAGTCCAAGGAAGGACGGGGGCGTGGCCAACCGCCATGTAAGACGGAAGCATACCCGGTTAGCTACGCATGATGTGCCCATAATATTGCTGCTAAATCACTGTCTTGTGCAGCCCAAGCAACGGAGAGCTGCCACAACTGCTGCGAGGAACGCCAGGCAGCTTCACCTGAAGTCGGACACTTCTACGAGCTGACCCCACGGTGCCGTGCCGTGTCGTGGAGAGCCGGCGAGCAGGAAAGAAAATGGCGCCCACCGTATGAACTTCTGGAGCGGCGCTGAACGAACGGACCTGAACCTTCGACACGAGGCCGTGTGAACCCGGATGATCTGGGTAGTGTTGGCGTGACTCTTGGTGCGGCCCGAGAGCGGTACGAGAAGTGCGGGCCGCGGAACCGAGCTGCGGCGGGGTGCGTGCCTGGAGATGCCGGCGGGCCTTGGTCGCCCGGCACCCTTGAGTCCCGCCCGAAGACTGCCCCCCCCCCCCGAGCAATACGGCAGGTGGCAGAGGCACCGCATCCCGGTCGCCGCGGGCACCACCTGTAGTGAAGTGGAGGACCCTGAAAGAGACGGCACAGCGGCGGCGAGAACGGAGACCGCCCCCAGTGCAGCTGAGTGGAGGCCGCAGACCCAAGGAAGAGGACCCGGACAGCGGGAGGCCCATGAAGAGAGGCAGAGCAGGGGCCCGAGCCCGCACATGAAAGCACCCAGCCGAGCATAAAGAGGACACAAGGTGAGGAGCCGGTGGGAGGGAGGATTCAGCCGGGTTTGCAGTATCCATTCAACCCAGGAGTCAGGCTGCTCCTTCCCCCGCGGGCCCTTGCCTACACGGTGAAAATAGACGCCTGGGCCTCGGGTGGAGCTGGGCCTGAAACTGCGCACAATAGGCGCACATGGCACACTGTGGCTGCCGCCGTAAGCACAGGTAGGCAGCGTGGGAACCAACGCTGCACAGGTTGGCCTCCGAATAGACATTGCTCGCCCCGCAGGACCATCCATACAGTGAGCGTGGGTGGTGCCGCGCTCTGCCTCAGCGGCTGCGGGGGACCCCCTGACACCCCATTTTTTTTTTTCTTTTTTCTTTTTTTTTTTAAACGTATTTTATTAACTTTTGTTCCAATACATACAAATGGTGACAACGGAAAAAAGAAACAAAACCATGAAAACAGATTAAACTAATAACCTAAACAGTCACATTGGGCAGGTGATCCGGATGGCCGAAGCTCCGGGATGCCAGGGGAGACCCAGCCAGGGAACCCTTGACGTTAGGGCGGTCTTTTGTTCTTTCTCGCTGACATAGGCAGTCTGCCTAGGGGGGCTTGTGGTCAGCGGCAAAGTTTATGTCTCGGAGGAGCGCTTTCCATGATTCAAGAGTGTCATTCCCGTCATCGTCTTCTGTATTAGTTCCGTCCTGCCATGCTCTGGTTTCCGCTTCGGTCCATCTCTCCAATTCTTTGATCCATCTCTCTTTCCTGGGCCCTCCTGGCACCTTCCATGCCATTGTTATTGTTCTTTTGGCTAAAATACAGGCAATGTCCATCAGCTTGGTTATGTGTTTGTGTTTGCTTGTTCTTGGATATGTGCCTAACAAGCATTCCTTCGGGCTCCATTCATATCTGGACATCCCAGCATCCATGCAGGTCTGTTGTGCTTTAGACCAGAGTTTTCTCGTTCTGGCGCAAGTCCAAAACATGTGCATTAAGTCTGCATCATCCATACCGCACCAGGGACACTTTGAAGATGTGTTATTGCTGAAACCAGCCACACTCTGTGGAGTCATATACGTACGGTACAATACATATAACTGTATTTGTCTAAATCTGGCGTTTCTTGACACCTCTTTAGTGTAGGCTAACGCTCTTTCCCATTCGTCATCTGTTAGTGTGGTTCTTAGATCTGCCTCCCACTTTTCTTAAAATGGTGCGCTCTTGGGTTGGGCCTGTCCATTAACCGACTGTAAATTCTGGTTATAGGTTTCCAGCCATCCGTGAGATCATACATCTCTTGTAGGAGGGGGTCCGGGGTGGGTTCTTCCGGCCAGCTGTCCCATTTCTTCTTGGCGATTTGTCTGAGTCGGTGATACCACAGGAACTGTCCGCTAGTGAATCCTTCCCTTATTTGAAGCGTTTCGAACTCCCTGAATTCGTCGTCATCGTACATATCTCCCCAGGCATAGAGTCCGGCTCTTTCCCAGCTTCTTGCTACCGTCAGGTCTGTTTGGGTTCTACATGCGTCCACCAGAATGGGGATGTTGGGGGAATAGGGGTGTTTCGTTTGTCGGATCAAGCAGGTTCTAGACCATATCTGCCTACCCAATTTTGCGATCATTGGGTCATTCTGTGTCTGCTTCAGTGGGTTCCAGAGTGTCTCTCTGAGGAACAGCTTGGAGGGTGTTTGTTCCAGCATCTCTGATTCGGGGGTTGGGTCATCTGAGAGCCACTTCGTGACATGGGTGAGCTGTGCGGCTAGGTAGTATGATTGTAGATCAGGTAGCTGTATCCCACCTTCTTTGTACGGTAGTGTGAGAGTAGATAATGACAGTTTATGTCTGGCTGGTCCCCATAAAAAGTCCCTGATTATTGCTTCCAGTTTTTTGAAGAATGGAGGTCTGATATAGTGACTGATGTTAATAAAGTAATACAAGAACCGGGGCAGGATTATCATTTTGACAATTGCTGCTCTACCTATCATTGCTAGTGGCAATTTGGACCAAAATTTCATAGAGTTTCGGAGGCCCTTTATTACTGCTTCGGTGTTGTGTTCGTGCATTAGTTCCGGGGTGTGCCTCACATTGACACCTAGGTATCTAAATGTTTCCGGTTGCCATTTTATCCCCACATTTGGGAGGTCCGTTTCTTTCCGGCCCCTGAGCCTAGCCAGGGGAAACGCACAAGATTTCTGCCTGCTGAATTCGATTCCGGAGTAGCGTGCATAGTTGTCCAGAACATCCAGTGCCACTTGTGCATTAAGTTGGGGGTCATTTATATAAAGGAGCACGTCATCGGCATATAAGGATATTATGGCGTACTTGTTTCCCATTCTTATGCCCGCATCAAAAAGTTGTCTCCTGAAATATATGGCTATCGGCTCCAGTCCCAAGATGTACAGCATTGGTGACAGTGGGCATCCCTGTCTGGTGCCTCTTTGTATGTCCCAGGGTTCAGATATCATACCTCCGGTCCGGACTCTTGCCACTGGTGAATTGTAAAGTACCTTGATCCATTTCACAAAGACCTCTCCGAAGCCAAATTCTCTCAGCACTTCGATCAGCCACTCCCAAAATATGGAGTCGAAGGCCTTGATGGCGTCGAGTGACAACACTGCCAGGTCCTCGTCTCTCGTGTATGTCTCAGCCATGGTGTGTTGTAGCCTTCTGAGGTTAGCTGTCGTATTGCGTCCCGGGACAAAGCCATTTCGGTCGTTATGGATTATAGTACCCACCACTCTTGCTAGTCTTTTGGCCAGGATGGTGGTGAGGATCTTACTGTCATAATTTAACAGCGCTATCAGGCGATAGGAGTCACATTCAGTGTGGGGTTTGTTCGGTTTGAGGATTGGGGTTATTATCGTTTCCTTCATAGAGTTAAGCAGGATCCCGTTCTCATATGATTCTCGGTAGACCTCATGGAGTATGGGGGTGAGGGTTGCTTCATATGTTTTGTAAAATTCGGGTGGGAGGCCGTCACTTCCGGGGGTCTTGCATGTCGCTAAGGATCTGATCGCCTCAGTCACATCTTCCGGGGTGATCTCCATTTCTAGGGATTCTCTTTGTTCGTCGGAGAGTTTTGGGAGTCCTATTTCTTCTAAGGTATCTCTGATTTCATCCCTAGGCACCTGTTTGTCATGGGCGTACAGTTTGGCGTAAAATTCCGCAAATGCCTCGTTTATGTCTTGTTGCGTTCTATGTGTTGTCCCATTGTCATCTGTGATTTCGGTTGGGATGTGTCTTGGGTGCTCTCGTTTGCAGAGCCAGGCCAGTAATCTTCCGGGTTTGTCGGTTTCTTTATGCGTTCTAGCGGTGTGGGTTGCGAAATCAAACTTAGCGAGCCTATCCCATGCTGAGGCGCATTCTTCTCGGACTTCCTTTAGTTTAGCTTCCCCCTCCGGGCCGGCTTGGGGGTTTGTTTCCAGTTTCTTTATTTCTTCTTCGAGTCCTTCTAGCTCAGCTTTCAGTCTTTTGCGGATACCTCCCGCTTTTGCTATGGCTTCCCCGCGTGTTACCACCTTCATGGCTTCCCATAGTGTGCCCCAACTTGCCACTGAGCCTTTGTTGTTTTTAATGTATTCCTCCAGCGCTGTGTTCAAGTTTTCTCTGAATTCCTGGTCAGTGAGTGCTGCGGTGGGCATTCTCCACGTTGGGATCGGTGGTCTAGGTCCCCTAACCTTCCACTGCATGAGTAGGGGTGAGTGGTCCGAGATCGTTCGGCCAAGGTATGCCGTTGAGTCTGCCATCGAAATTTGTTCCCGGTCTATGAACAAATGGTCAATCCTAGTGTGGATCTTGTGCGGGGCTGAGTAATAGGAGTAGCTCTGATCTGTGGGATGTTGTTCTCTCCAAACGTCCACCAGATTTAGGTGATCGAGTGCACTGTTCAGCGACTGGGTTGCGGCATTTCGCAGTTGGTGTGGGGGTTCGGACCTGTCCATGGTTTCGTCCCTGACGCAGTTGAAGTCTCCTCCCCATATAAAAGTTCTATCCCTGTGGTGCGTAATTTTTTTGCACAGGGTCTTGAGGTGTGCAGGTATGCCGTGTTGTGGGAAGTAGGAGTTTACCAGGCAAATGGTCATGTGTTCAATGGTCCCCCACATAATTAGGTACCTGCCTTCTTTATCAGCTTCCAAGCCCTGCAGTTGAAATGGCACGTTCGGGTTCACCCAGGTGAATACCCCTCTAGCATATTTGGAATAGTGTGCTCCCCTTCCGGTGCCACCCCAACGCTCCGATATTTTGGACGTGGATTCTTCTGTGAGGTGGGTCTCTTGTAGCATTGAGATCTTTTTTCTGCGGAGGTAGGATAGGATCCGGTTTCTCCTTAAGTATGAGCCCATCCCCCTCACATTCCATGTCATAACTTTAATTTGGGTTGCCATTTAGTTGGTATCTGGGTTCTGTCCCCTCAGGTGCCCCCCTGTTTTCCCAGGGTGGTTCTCCCTCCAGCTGCGGGTTTTCGGGTGTTGGTTCAGGAATCCCTTTATCCCCGGGTCCCGAGCTCGTCCCATCCGGTGCCTCTTTGGTTTTTAGTGGTTCGAAGACTTTATAACTAACATAACAATTAACAAAACTGGAACTGGTGCACCCAGCGGCTGCATTCATCCTGCGGCGCTCGGGCGCTCTCGTGTCCTCCAGACCCATCCGAGTTTCAGGCACGAGCGGGGTCAAACTGTCTGTGGGGGTAGCGTCCTGTGCCTGGTGGGAGGCCAAGCGAGGGCCGCTTCTATTTAGCCAACTGTTGTATGGATTACCTGCTTATTTTCTGGTCGCCCTGTGTTTTGCTTCAGTCGTGCTGGAGCTTGGGTAGCTGTGATCTTCACTTACCCGGGGTGGGTGTGTCTCTGGGATCTGTTGGGTGGGCCTCTTTGCCTTCTGCGAGGTTATTGTCCTCCAGCCACATGTTGTCGGCTTCCGGGTTTTCCAAAAATATCGCTCGACCTTTGAAGATGACTTTCAGTCTCAAGGGATAGAGGAGCATATATTTCAGGTTGAGCTGACGGAGCCTAGCTTTTACTGGTACAAAGGAGTTCCTTTCCCTTTGTACTTTTTGGGTGTAGTCTGGGTAAATGGATATTTTGGAGTTGTCTCGTTCTATTGGCCCTTCTTCCCTGGAGTATCTCAGGATGATTTCTCTATCTTGGAAGTTGAGTATTTTGGCAATTATGGGGCGAGGGTGTGAGCCAGGCGGGGGCCTCTTTTGTAGGGATCTATGTGCCCTTTCAACTGAAAACCCTTGTGTTAGTTTCCCGGCGCCTACCTCTTGTTGTATCAGGGACTCTATGTAGGCAGTTGGGTTCGGGCCTTTGCTCCCTTCTGGCACCCCAAGTATTCGGACATTACCTCTCCTCGCCCGTCCTTCGGCTTCCTCGGATCTTGCCTCTAGCATCGCCACCTTCCTTTCTAAGTCCAACACCTTCGCCTTCAGGACTCCTGTATCTTCAGATGTCTCTTTTATGGCCGTCTCAGTGTTTGCTACTCTCCCTGTTAGGTTTCGGGCATCCTGACGCATTAGTTGGAGTTCAGATTTAAATTCTTCAATCCTTGTGTCTATGAACGTCCGTAGTGACGCAATGGCCTCTAACACCTGTGATTGGTTGTCGGCGGGTTCATCTGCCCTTGTATGTGGCGGTTCTGGGGTGGAAGGGCATGGTTGTGCAGGGTTTCTTGTCTTAGCAGTGACATAGTTGTCCAGGGTTGTTGCTTTCCCTTCGTTTCTGTTAGCCATACTGTGGTTTTGTGGGGGCGTTGTTCAGTTGTTCTGGCTGGGGTGTTTCTGAGCCAACGGGGTATTCCAGTTGTTGGTTGTTTCTGTGTGAGAAGGGGTCCGTTCCGTATCTTCCCTGGGATATAGTTAATTGTTTAGGTGATACCAGGTGTGTTGCCAGCGCGTTATTCTGTTGCGCAATGTCACCCCGGCGTATTGTCGCGGCCCGGCAGCCGGCTCCTAGGGGGGCCCTTGGTCATTTGGGTGGTTCAAGCCCCTGCTTCACATCCCATGAAATGTACGGTGTGTTACCGTTGGCGCTCCCTCCCCACGGTTCTCCTCACCTCTGGTCACACCCACCTGCCAGGTGCTGGGGCTGAGCGGGGAAAAGGGGCTCTCAGCCGGCTGTTCCGCGCGTTGTTTCTCGCTCTGTCTCTCCCCGTACCGCTCCAGCCACAAGCGCACCAGCGGGCGTTCTCCGCCGCGGCGAGCGGTTTATTGGGATGCCTGTTTCTGATGGTCCTGGAAGTCGTTCTGTTCTTCTTCCTCAAGCGGGAGGCTGGATTGCTGTCTCCGGGCACTTTTTCGCCGATTCGCAGGTCTAGCTGGATCACTGCCGTTGGATGTCGGGTCACGGTTTTGTGTGTCCCAGGGCGGGAGGGAGAGGCAGTTCCTGGTCGCGACTGCCTCAGGGATTCCGCCGCGTGTATTTCGCACAGCGGAGACGGGAGACGCTATTGGTGCCGGCGGCCCCAGAGTCACTGGGCAGGCGCCATCTTGGATGCGTGTGGAGGTTGGCGGGGACCCCGTTCCTGTCGACCGTCTACTCGTTCACTTGTTCAGCAGGGATAGGGAGGTTCGCATGGAGTTGCGTTCCCAGTGTCGGCGGGCTGTTTGTTCGATTAGTCGTGCCCTCCGCTTCCCCAGGTAGGAGGGGGGTTTGCCGCCTCCGGCGCAAGGACCTCCCTGCCGATTCGCGTCTGCTGGATCTCTGTCAATGGGTGTCCCATAAGAGGACTGCGTGTTTCTGGGCAGGAGGGAGAAGCTCTCCTGAGCCGCAGTTTCTCCAGAAGGGTCGCTTTGGTTGAATCGTGCAGAGCGGGTCTGGTGGGGTTATTTTGCCGGCGACTCCATTTTCACTGGTTAGGCGCAATCTTGGATGCGGGTGGAGGCTGGGGGGGGTCCCCGTTCTTTTGGACCTCCACAAGTTCCACGGGTCCGATTCTTCTGTGGGTTTACAGAAGTCTGCGGAGAATTGTTTCTGCTACCCTCGTAGCTGCTTTCCAGCGCTGGGGGTGAGGATTAAATGCGGCGAAAAGGATCTAGAAGCGGCGCCTCGGTCAGAGCTCCGTAGCTCAACCTCTTCTCGCCATGAGCTCCAGGCCACCCCCCCCTGACACCCCATAAGTGCGCAGCGAGCACAGGGACACGGGCATATAGCTGGATACTGCCGTGAGGGTGCGCCAGGGCAACGGTGGGACCACTCTCCCCCTACACACTGGGCAGTGAAGAACGGACAACTCACAACGCCTAAGCCAATCCAGGAGGCCTCCCTACTCACCCCGGCGGAAGCCTGTGACAACGCACAATCCCCAAGAGCCTCAAAGATCACAGAGTGAGACCCGCAAACAGTCCACAGCGGCTGCGCTACCCCTAGCAGTGTACCATCGGCGGGTCCCCCTACCCATGGTGTAATGTCCACAAAAGGAGCGAGAGGTAAACAGAAACGGACCACCATGGAGACCTATACGGCTGGAGGACCAGCGAGACCCGACATCAGCACCACAGGTGCTGCAACAGCGCGGCCCGAACCCCCTGAAATGACAGCAGATCCAGGTAATTAGCAGATCCTGCCAGCCAACACAACGCTCCAAACGACGTTGGAAAGCAAAATAGATGCAGTGGCCATAGACCTGAACTTACTGCAACAAGATGTCCGCACCATTGCTGGCAGAACCGAGGCGCTCGAAGCCCAGGTTCGAGACAACACTGAAACCAAAGCACAACTTCTGAAGGATGTTGACAAACTGGCGCAGAAGGTGAAAAACCTGGAAGATGGGGCTGAGGAAGCCAAAGGGTGAGTGTGCCGAAATGATATAAGAATTTTAGGCCGGCCAGAGGGCATTGAAGGAAACAACTCCACGAACTATATAGAAGACCTCCAACTGCAAGAAATCGGTGCTGGGAAACTTTCACAAGGCTTCACCATCGAGAGAGCCCACCGATCCCTCACCAAACTGCCGCCTCCAGGACCCCACCCAGGCCAATAATTGCAAAAGTGCTCAACTACAGAGACAGGGAGACAATTCTAGCCTTCTCGAGGTTAGGTGGCCACATACAAAGAGACTCTGCGAAGATAGCCATATATCCCGACTACACTTTCCAAGTCCAAATTAAAAGAGCCCAATTCATTTACACCAAAGCGAGACTGAAAAATGCAGTCCTGCGCTACATGCTCCTATATCCAGCAAGACTGAAAGTACTGCATAACAACAACGCGTGCCTGTTTGACACGCTGGCGGAAGCCAGAGAGTGGATGGACGGGGAACAGATCCCTGACCTAGAAGCAAAAGAGCGCAAACCACGGTAAGCCACATTCAGAGGGACCATCGTAAAGCGAGGTATTGGGCAAGCACGCATGCAAAAGGCAAAACTTACGTCCTAACACAGCAAGATCCCCATCACCGGAGACTCCCATCATCCCCATCATCCCCATCACGGGAGACTACACAGCTGACACCAAGGCCCTTAACAATGTTTACTTGGTCATCTAGGCCTGGATGGCACATCACGAACTTTGCCTTAACGATGATAAGACCGAGCTCCTAGTTCTAGGATCAAATCATCGGCTCAACAAATTAGACCAAATTTACAAGTCCTTCATTATTGACGGCAACGATATTAAAGTCTCCAAAGACACCAAGACTCTAGGCGTCTATCTCGACTCCACGCTCTCCCTGAACAGACAAACTAATGCAGTTAGGTCAGCTTCGGCTTATACTTACAAACTTATCACCACCTGCAGACCCTTCCTAAACTCTACCAACTGCATCACCCTCGCCAGAACACTTGTCATGGCCAAAATTAACTACTGCAGTGCTTTCTACCTTGGGACTAGTCAGTCTAACCGTAATAAATTGCAAACTGTACAAAACAACGCCTTAAGGGCAGCCTTAAACATCCCGAAACGTTCCCATATCTCCTCCATCAGATCGGACTTACATTGGCTCCCGGTAAAACAAAGAATTGCCTTGAAAACCCTAGCCCTGACTCACAAATGCCTGAGCAACAACGCCCCACCTTACCTGTCCGCTCGCTTCACACTCCACACATCCATTCGACCCACTAGCGCAGCCCAAACTCACAGCCTCATCGTGCCGAGATGTAAACTCCAAAAAGCTGGTGGGGTGAGTTTCCCTGTCCTAGCTTCCAAACTTTGGAACACTCTGCCCACGCCTATTAGAACTGAACCATTGTTCCACTCCTTCAAGAACAATGCTAAAACATGGCTGTTCTCCCAAGATCCATGATACCCTTACTCAGTCCAGTCTCCCTGTGTGGTACAGGACATGTATATACATCTCTGTCTGCTCTGTACTTGTATTATATTCTGTTAATGGTACCCCTCGGTTTATGTCTATATGCTGTATATTTTGTAATTTACTGTGTAACTACTGTTTTATTGTAACATGTTTAAGAGTATGCGCCCGGTTGCCGCATGGCCTGGTTTTCTGCGCTTTGTAAATAAAATAAAAGACAGATTCTAATAGGAGCCGTACCGAAGACGGACTGCTTCTAACGCGATAGCAGCCGAAGCGGACTTCTTCTACCCCCAGAAGTAATTTGGGTACACCCTACCCACCCGTAGGGCACCAAGAGACCACTATACGATCAAATGGAGCGGAAACGGGGTAGTCAGAACGGGGGAAACCTTGCTGGACAAGTTCTGTTACAGGGGAGATTAAAGTTCAGGGAGGGAATTGGTATTTCAGTTGGGGAATTATATAAGGAAAAGCCAAGACCACCCAAAGCATCGAAAACTGCCGGAACCAGAGGAAGATCCACCATAAGCGCCACCCCGAACCTTTGGACACACAAAATTCATGGCTGATAAAATCAGAATCATGACATGGAATGTTAGGGGAATGAATAGCTACGTCAACCAACGCCGAATCCACACATTCATAAAACGAAGCAAGCTTGGAATCGCCCTGCTGCAAGAGACTCATCTGGACGCGCGAAAGCTTGCAGCACTAGCCAACACATGGAGAGGGACACTGATAGGCTCCACGTATGCCAGAGGAGTCCTGAACTGGATTGCCCCAACCATCCCCATAAAACTGATAAACTCGAAAACAGACGACGAAGGCAGAATGGCCCTGGTACATGGCATAATAGAAGGAAAGGAAGTCTGCCTAATTAGCACCTACGCCCCCAACCGCAACACCACAGTCTTCTTTCGCTCACTATACAATCGGCTAGGCCCATACAGAGATAGCACCCTGATATGGGGGGACACCACAATTGCACCCTAGTCCCCCGCAAATACAGGTCGGACAGCAAACACACCCGCCCATCCCCACCTGCCAAAATATAGATTGCACTGACACAAAAATGTGCACATAGAGACTTATGAGCAACACCCAGAGAAACAAGAGTACTCTTCTACTCACCCCCACATGCTGTTCACACCAGATTAGATTACATATTTGCGAGCGAAGAGCAACAAGACTCATTCAGGGACACGCAATACCTGGCCAGAGTGTTGTCAGACCATTCTCCATTAACTACCACCTGGGCAGTGTTCGCACCTAGACCCCCTGCGCCCACATGGAGGCTTAAAGGCGAGGCCCTGCTGGACGAGGCTTTCCGCGGATTGATCAGGAAATCCACACTATACTTTTGGCAAATAAATTCAAATAGCGTGCAACACATTAGCACAGCATGGGAGGCGTACAAAGTTGTCAAGAGGGGGGAAATTATTCCAGCTATAAGGGGAGCCCAGAGATCCATCGAAACCTCACCAGCACGCACCGAGGAAGAGCTGGTGGATTTAGAAGCCAAGGCCTCCTCAGACCCAGATCTCATACAAAAAGTGGTTGAGCTCAGACAAGCCTGTTTAGTGCACTGGGAAAAATTAACGAAGCTCAGCTACACAAAACACATGGAAAGGAGTCATGCCCTCTGTGACAAACCAGGGAAGCTCCTAGCCTGGCTCTACAAACGGGAAGCCCCCAGAAATCCCATCTCGCAAGTCCGCAGACCGGAAGGCGCAGTAGTACAAACACAGGCTGAGATAAACGTGGTGTTTTCTGAGTTCTACCAGGACCTTTATACCGAGACCCCAAGACCGAACACACCTTGAACATGGTCAGAGCAAAGGAAAGCCTAGAAAAATCAATGGACTTCTGGAATAAACTCCCGCTCTCAGTGGCAGGTAGATCTGGGCTTCTTAAAATGGTGGCGTTGCCCCGACTCTCAGATTACTTTACCAACGTCCCATTCAACATCCCCCCGCAGTTCTTCCAAGATCTCAACAAGCTCTGCAGACGATTCCTCTGGCAGGGAGGGAGGCACAGAGTTGCACTAGAAGTGCTACAGAGACCCTACGACAAAGGAGGCCTGAAAATCCCCAACTTCGAACTACACTACTTAGTAGGCCAACTGAAACACGTGGTACAATGGATGGCAGATGAAACCACCACAGACACCAGACTTCTACAACCAGCTATCCCCCACATGCTACTCAGAGACTTATTCTGGACCCCTCCGGGTGCAATTCAACACAACCCATACTTGGTGAAACTAGGGATCCAGATCTGGAAACGAGAATGCAAGACTGGACTGCGAAGATAAAAGACCCATACTCCCCCCAGTTCCCAATAGCCGCTATTATGACGAACAGACCCGAGGGCCCTAAAAGAGGTAAGAAACACATGGGAACCATGCAGAGTCGCCACTCTGGGTGACCTAGTGTGTGATCAAGGGATCTTAACATTCACGGAGCTACAAGAGACCTCGGGACTCCCAAAGGGGCAGTTCCTACTCCACGGAGCGGTGGTAAGAAGGCTCACGGATTGATGGCCAGAGGTCGAAAACCTAGAAACAGGGTACGAGGCCATAGAGAACATGCTGAACGTAGCCGAGGGAGGACACGAAACCTCGAGGCTCTATGAAACACTGTTAGAAAGCACGACTAAGCAAGAACTTAAGAGCAAAGAGAAATGGGAACAGGAGTTGGGTCTACAATTCGAGGATAAGGAATGGAAATTCATAACACACTATCATAAAAAGGTATCCAGAAACGCCTGATTGCAACTTATACAGTTCTACATCATCAATAGAGCATACCTCACACCTGAGGTCATCTCCAAGTTCAAAGGGGTGAGAACCAAAGAATGCCCAAAATGCAACGAACCCTGCGTGTGGATGACACGCATGTTTTGGGGATGCCGGACAATACAATCCTTTTGGTCACAAATCGCTGCAAAGGTGGCTGAGGTAGACATCAACTTAGACGTACTGTCACCAAAGGCATGCATTCTGGGCAGATATAAAAAAGCAAGAAGAACAAACCTCTGAACAAACTCAAGGACCTGATGTACATTCCAGCAAAGAGACGCATCCCTATGGGTTAGAAAAGCCCCAAAAACCCAAGCACAATATTATGGTGGGGAACCTCCAAAAGTGGGTGACGGCAGAAACTGGGGCATGGGAGAATGTGCTTCGAGATCAGAAACTGGACACTAGCGAAGATATACATCAATGGATGGCGCTCACTGTGTCATTATTCAATCCAAGAGAGGAAGCTGCTTCCGCCAACGAAGTAGGCAGCCCATGATGGCAACTGGTGAAGGCTGAATTGAAGAAGGAAATACTGTGGTCTTGGGAGGGCAGGGAGGGAGGGGGGACACTCATGTTATTTTAATATGGTGCATTGATGACACTAATTATTTGTTGTTAAAAAACCCAATAAAAATATTTTTTAAAAAGAGTGCAAGGAAGGACAGTGAACCTGATAAGAACATTAAGAGCCAAAGCAAGAGAGGTATAACTGTAGCGGACGTTGTTAAGAAAGGGTCGGTGATTGTGACCTAGCATATGAAAAGGATTGTTTTCGGGATACAACAGAGAGTCAATGAAAGGTGGAAAAGCCCTTGCAGGATAGTAAATCAGGCAATGTGCTATTCTGAGACCAGCACCCTGCACCTGCTACAATTACCTCTTGTATCAGGCCAGAACTATGCCTCCTAGTATGACACTGACACCTTTCTTACTACTGACCATACCAATCATTTACATACTAACCACGACCACAGCTATGCCACTCAACAATCACCTACCATGCCTGCCTCCTAGGAGAAACACCAGACTCCGAGACAGATTACCACGCCTCTATGAACCAAGAACTAGTTCCAACCACCAAATTAGCAATAATAAGAATGATTGGTATGATAAATCATGCAGCAGACCAGCCCAGAAGACCTTGCCTAAAATACTGCCACATATATCTCACGCGAAGATTACCACCCAACTACCGACACTTGATCATACTAAACCACATGACTTAAAAAGTCTTTGCACCATAACTGGATCGCTTGCTGTCACGACCACAGCCCCTGGCCGGAACTACCTAACCAGATGGGCTGCATCTAGTACCCCCATCAAGGCCTCAGGGGCCTTAACATTCGCTCCCAGACTCACTTGGAGTCAGTCCTGGCGCCTTTGGCACCAGGCGATAAGGCAGTAATCTGGGCCCATAGGGCATTGCGCAACAACATGGAAGCTTCCACATGGCTCAGTTCCTGAACTGAACCATGAGGTCTAGCATTTTGGGTGTGGCAGGCCCAGGGATACCTGGGATACCTGCTGGCTATATAAGCCATGGCCAGACTCCAGCACACGCTTCGCGAGGCTCTGCCTGTGGCAGCGTGACGTTCACCGCGGTCAGCTAGCATCTTTATCCACACGCCGGCCCTGATCACCTGCGAGAACAAAAAGAGACATCATTAGAGTTCGCTTACCTCCTGGAAGTAGCCTCAGCATTCCGCTCCAGGATCCTGAACAGACAACATCTCTGCGAATCTCATCCATCTGAAAGCCGCTACTCTAGAAAGGAAAAAAAGAGAAAAGCAACTTAGTAAGCATTTACTTGGACATTCTGAAAACATATCTTACCTGCATTGAGTGGGAGGCCCGGGCCCGAATCCAGCAAGCGGTCCAGTGGTCTTACCGCTCTTCATCAGCTCGGCACACGCATTCCAGACAGCATTGCTACCTGCAGAAAGACAAAAGGTTAGCACAAAGAAGCACATAGTGCCGCGCTTCGCGCTAATTTACCATCTTGTGCACAAACCTGCGCGACATCATAAGAACAGCATCCACACCTACAATATAAGGAAGGGAGAGAAGGGAACAATTACAAAACAAGAACAGCATCCACACCTACCATTTAAGGACAGGAGAGAAGGGACAATTACAAAACAAGAATGCATTCACAAGACAGATTTACCTGAAGAAACGGAGTCGCAGCTGGCCTGGACCCGTAGTATTGCCCCAGTGAAGTAACTAGGCAGCGACAACTAATCCAACGCGCCCCTGCTCTGAGAGGCAGGACGGAGAGCGCTCCAAATCAAGAAGCAAGGTGAGAAAAGCGCCAAGGGGGTTCTAGGATCCAGAAGGGAGGCGGGTCCTGGGCCACCAGAGACAATTAAGCTAAGTTTTACTCCTGTATTTCAGACCAGGTCTTCAGCCACACGAGGGTCAAAGAGGAAAGGTCCAAGAGTGCAGCAGTCCAGACTGGTGACGCCCCCGTGGATACCAGGTGAGCGTTACACTTATTAACGCAAGATCCATTGTGGCACACACCACCGAAATAGCAGACCTACTGTCTAGAGACTACCTTCACTTCCTTGCAGTCACAGAATCTTGGCTGGAGGATGCCTCAGGACCTGCCCTTTCTCTAGCTATCCCTGAGAACTACCAAATACTTAGAATGGACCAACCAAACTCTAGAGGAGGGGCCTTGCCATCATAGCCAAAATGAACCTAGTTATGAGACTCCTACCCCCTCCACCAGTCAAATTACTTATGGCTAAAACGCCCATCTCTAACCAACACACTCTAACCATCTTTCTGATTTATAGACCCCCAGGCCCTATTAACACCTTTCGAAGAGGATGTGTCTAGCCTTCTATCCAACAAACTCAAAGATACATCTCAACTACTACTCCTAGGAGATTTCAACCTGGGTTTTAATATCCCGACAATAAAAATGCCCAGGCATTGACTTCAACCTTATCAGAGTACGTTCTCTCTGAAAATGTCCTTGTACCAACTCACAACAAAGGGAGGACTCTTGACTGGGTGGCCGACTTGAATTGTGGGACTAAGATCACTCAAGTATCCCAACAATCCTGGACTGACCACCATTTGATTGACTTCTCGCTAACTCTTGACAACCAAGTAGCTAAAGACACTATCATGGCTCCACCTCTCCCAACTAGATGTAAGAAAAATATCACGACTGATGGGGGGCACTGTTGCACGGCTCGCAAAATGGCCGCAGCCTGAGAGTGCTCCGGCAGATGCTCGGGTAAATTATATAAAATCCTGCGTTTTGGCCGTGCTGCTGGTTGTTAGGAGCTGGGGAAATAGCGTTGGAGCGCCTGCTACATACATTGCTGCTGGTTTGAAGCGTGGGGAGTGAGTGGCGTTCAGGATTTCGGACTTTGTTGCTGCTGCTCGCCACCTTCCCCCAAAGCGGTCGCCATTGCTGTCTGGGACGGAGCTCCGTCGCCTCATTTCTGGCCGGGTGAAGTGCCAAAAAGTATCCTAGGCTCTGTCCGCTCCTGCGTTTGGGTGCCAACCACCTCCCTGCTTCCAGGGACGGGCCACCCGGGAACTGTGGCTTGCGGCACTCCTGCTGGAGGCGCAACGGCACGTGGGGTGCCTCCTCCTGTGCCGGGGCTCCAGACTGGGGGGGCCACGCGGCAGTGGACGATTCGTAGCCGCTTGGTTGGACGGTCTCGACTGAGCTGCACTCCTCTGGACGGCGGCGGCTCTCCTTGCGGGCTGGGGGAGCAGAGGTGGTAGGCGACAGTGGTCCCGCTGTTTTGACATTCAGTGAGTCGGGGGGGCTGGCAGTGGGGCGATGCATCAGCCGTGGGCTGTCTCCTCTACTGGCTGAGGGTCTGGGGGTCCGGGTTCTTCACTGCATACCTGATGGCCCTCGACACTAACCCCCCACCCCCTCCCGTCTTCCACGGGCCGCCTGTAGTGGAGTGAGGTGCTGACCTGGTGGTGCGGGGGACTCTCCCTGCTCCTTCTGCCTCATTGATGAGTTTGTTGACCCAGGGCCCACGGCGCGCCATTGCGGGTGGGTGCTGGACCTTCTTCCTGACATCCGGTCCAAAGACTGCGCCTGGACAACGGCCTCAATGCGGACAGCTTATTAGCGGTGGGGCGCCCTATACTCCACACTGGTTGCTCAATAACAGTAGCAAATGACTCCCTTGGTTTGGGCTTTTTGTTTCTAAACAGCTTGACCAGTGTCCTGTTGACCCATGGCCCACGGCGCTCCATTGTAGGTGGGTGCTTGGGGCTGGACCTTCTTCCTTACATCTGGCCCAAAATCTGCGCCTGGACAACAGCCTCAAGGCAGACAACATAGTAGCGGTGTGAGCGGTGGGGCGCCCTTTACTCCACATTGGTTACTCAATAACAGTGGCAAATGACTTCCTTGGTTTGGGCATTTTGTTTCTGCACAATTTGACCGGTGTCCTGTTGGTGCTGGCACCCCTCCTCTCGGCCACCACCCCGCTGTAAGCGCCGCAGGACTTGGCGGACGCCGCCGTCTCGGCCAGGTAACCCCTCGGGAACTCATCTACCCCTGTGCTTAGCGGTCTTCTCCGTTAGGCCCTGCAACCTCCTTTCTTCGGTCTTGACTGCCCGTGGGGTCATCAATACTCAACATACAATTAATTTGAGGGGGCACCCGAGGAATGGGGAACCAGAAGAGACAGTCAAAGATGGATCAATATGCCCGCTCCGACCCCCCACAACAAGGTGACGCCTCTGCCTCCTCTCAGCTGGACATTTCTACACTCAATCAAACACTGCTGGTGCTAAAAAGTAGCATGGACAGCCTGGGTGCAAAGATAGACGCATTTACTTGTAAAGTGGATGTTTCTGCAATTCAAATTGATAAGCTGTGTGGCAGGATGTCTGAGGCAGAACATTGGATTGGGGCTGGTGAGGACAAAATTACAGAACTACAGCGGTAGGTGGCGTCTTTACAGCAAACTGTCAAAAAGGTGGTGGCCAAGAACGATGACCTGGAGGGGAGGTCGAGAAGAAATAACATAAGGATCACAGTGGTTGCAGAATCCACTCCAATAGACAACATGGAGGTGTTTGTGGAAAAACTACTCAGGAAGATTTTGGATAATCTGCCAATCAGTCTTGTTCATGGTGGAGCGTGCCCACAGGTCCTTGGCAGCTAAACCACCCCCTGGGGCCCCCGAGAGGGCTATAATTGCCTGCATCTTTAATTATTGTGATAGGGATACTCTGCTCCGAGCTGCGCGAGACAAGGGGACCCTGAGGTGGGGCTTGGCAACTATCAGACTTTTTCAGATTTCAGTCAACAAGAGCAGGAGTTACGGAAACCTTTTCAAGCGTCAAAAAATACCCTGAGAAAGAAAAACGTACGGTATTCAATGATGTACCCCGCCAAACTCAGGGTGGTGCATGAAGGGAAAACCATATTCTTCACGTCGCCTGAGTCAGCGGAGAGGTTTGCTTTGGAGATTCTGGTCCCGGGGGCTTCACCTCGCCACTTTCCCTAACCGCACTTGAGAGGCTTGTGCTCTCTTCCCATTTGTGGCAGGGTCCCAGATCTCCTGATGCGGGGACTCCTTGAAAACAGATTGTCATGGTCCAGCTTTCCAGTACGGACAGTTGCACTAAGCTAAACAGTGTATATTGTAACCGAGCCTCTCGCCATTGGGAGGCACAGCGGTCCCCGGCTCCCCCCATGCCCAGCGGCGCCTAATTGGGTTAAAGTGTTATGTTTGAAGTTCTGATGGTGGGGGTTGGGTTATGGTGGCCGGTAGGTTGTTGTTTCTGGCGTGGGTGCGGGGTGGATTGGGTTTGTTGCGATTGTGTTGCTTTATCTAGTTTAAGGGGATGGGGTGGGTGGGTGGATCTTTTCTTCTGGGTTTATAAAGCTCTATGCGTGTCGTGAACTGGTAAAGTGTCCCTGCAGTCTTGCACCAAATGGTACCTCTGTGGCATCAGACTATCCAATTACTGCCAGCCCTGTCATACTGTGACTATCCCCAAGGGGCTTCATGCGCCCATCAATTCTGACATCATTCTGCTTACATGGAACATTCGGGGCCTCACTAATGCAAAAAAGACTTGCCTTATTTCCAGCTGTTAGGCAGAAACCTGTGCAGTTCCCTCTGGGACCACTGCAAAAGATTTAAGACTACAGGTGTTTGGCAGTAAACCCACTTGGTAGCAGTCTGTACCACACAGATTCACTTGGTAGCTGTGTCTGAGCAGTCAGACTTCCCTCAAGAAGAGTTAGGCAGTATACAGAGTATTCACAATAGGTCAAGAGAACACAATAGAAAAAGTAAACGCTGACCAGGGCTTGGTGTAAAAGAGATTTAATTATTTATTTAAAAACTACATCTAGAAAAACACACAGGCACTAATAGTAAGCAATTCAAAAACACGGTCACTAAAAGATTTACACTCCCTTAAAAGAATATTAGACAAGTCTTAAGTAAAGCCCCACTTATTTTCAGACAGCGGTGACGCTTAACGTAGATGGCACTCTAATAGTTCGTTTTTTAAAGGGAGAGAAAAGCAGAGAACAAGTTGAAACAGATCCCAACACTTTTACAAGAACATAACAAGAGAGGAAGGCAAAGTAAAACCTTGAAATTAGAGTTCAATAGGCCGGATCCACATTAAGAGGATCAAACGAAATGTGTCCAAGTTCACACGGTTGCAGTGCACAAAAGTCTTGTAACGGTTCAAAAAGGAGTTGGACCAAAGAAAGGGACCAGTTAGAGGGTCAAGGTGGCCAGCCCAGTCCAGAAGGTTAAGGGGTTATTATTACCTTGTAGCAATCTTTAGAAAGGGAGACCTGGCGGACGCGGTTCCTTAAAGTGGTGAGAACACTCCAGCGGGGGCAGTTGTTCCTGGCAGCGGATGCAAGTCGGTGCTTCATCCGGGGGAAGAGAGGATCTCGTCGTGGAGGAAGACAGGAGTCCGTTGCACTGCCAGGGAGGAAACCATCCACTGAGTTTCTCAGGTACAAGGAGCGGTCCGTTGATTCGCGGTTCAGTGGTGAGTGGCTATCCGGCCGCCGGGGTGCTTGGCACAGGCAGTTCGACCACAAACCGGTCTGGAGTGCGAAGAAGGAAGGTAAAACTGGTTGTGCCCACCGGTCAGGGGAAGAAGCCTCTCCAGTCGGGAGATCTTCTCTGTCGTCGGGAAGTGGTGAGTCGGTTCCGCAGGGCTCCACTGGTGGTGTCGTGGTAGGTCAGCTCAGCTTCTCCCTCGTCAGATTCTCAGGTCCTGTGGCGACTTCTGAAGTTCCAGTCCCCAAAGCCCTGCTTTTATGCAGCATCCCCCATTCACTCAGCCTAGCTGTCAATCAAACATGCTAAGTGGTGAGCCGGCCGGCTCACCACTTGGGCCAATCACACAAGAGTGTGACTTGAGTTACCAAGGTAACTCAGTCCAGGGTGCCTAAACCCCCTCCCACACCCCCAGTGGTACCCAGACAGAGTGGCACCACTTTTGGAGGCTTCTGTGGAGAAGCCCGCCAAAAAGTGGAACAAAGGGCTCGACTTGGGTTGGAGTCACAGAAGAGAACACAAACGCCATTTTAGAATCGAGTCCTGGCAAAAAATACCAACCGGCGAATTAATATTAATTAAATAAACCAGCGGTATGTTCGAGGCTATGAGAATTAAATAATTAAAGTTGGTAGCCTTGAACAATGGGAAAATCCCATAGGAAAATATTTGCGGTCGAATATAATAAGTAGTTTCCACTGCCACCAGCCAAAACTCGATCAGGGGGGACGGAGACGTGCCCCCTCGACTAACAGACCCCGGGCCAATCGAATTGCCCCGACCAGTACGTCCACAATATGATGGTTTGTACTGGTTTCTGTTAATAATTTGGGACTAGTAAAGCCAATGGTGACTTTACATGCCCTGGGAGACAGTAGTCAGTCCCAGGGTATGGAGTCTATGGTGGGGTGTCACTATGACACCCCTGTGTTACTGCACAGAGGGTGCTGTGTAACACACATAGTAAAAACACATGAGACCCTATGGGGTAAAGGACCCCATAGCCCATAAAACACATTACCAGTCAAAGGAACACCATAAATCATGTCCAAGAGTGGGAGAAAAAGAGTCTCACTCTTGGCAGGAGGAAAAAACAAACTCCAGAAATCCAGCAAAGCTGCTGGGGGACTCACTAGGTTAGGAAATTCAGCCTAAAGAGAGAATTCTCCCTAACACCAATTACATTAGAAATCATCATGTCCTATTCATACAGGAGATTCATCTAGGGAAGGAACACAAACTCCCTGCCCTGACAGGTTGGGGTATCCACAGGTATGGGTCCTCCTACTCTACACACTCCCGGGGGGCTGCAATCTACATACATCGCTCGCTGGAATTTAAATTACACAGACAGGTGTCGGATAGTGAAGGCCGGTTCATTTTGGTGGCTGATGAGATTGCGGCCTGGTCCGTTCTATTCATAAACATTTTTGGCCCTAATTATGATTCTCCCGATTTCTTCCAAGCATGTTTGGAATACCTACGAACATTCCCGGGGTATGAGGTGGTTTGTGTGGGAGATTTTAACTTCGCCCTTTCTTCAACGTTAGACAGATCCACATCAGTCCAGAGGCCACTCACCCTTGCAGCCCAAAAATGGCAGTCCATTGCATCGGATTACTCCCTGTTTGATATTTGGCGTTGGCATCACCCTTACCTCGGGAATTCACTTTTCACTCTAGTGTACATGGGAGTTCCTCCAGGATTGCTTATAGTCACATGTCTCTAGAACTGGCACGCCTGGCGGATGGGGTGGTGATTCTCCCCCGTACCCCATCAGAGCACTCCCCGGTGTTAGTAAAATTCAGGGGCCCACCTTCCCCTCCTAAGCAACTACGATGGAGGTTTCGGGCTCACGCACTGGGGGACATGGCGTTTCGGGAGGATTTGTGCCAGGCCATTGCAGAATTCTTCCAGTTGAATGCGGAATCCGTCCCAAACCCAGGTATTGTATGGGAAACTTTTAAGGTGTTCTTGCGGGGTTGGTGCATGTCACAGGAGGGGGCGGGGGAGACCTGAAAAGAATCCACAGCGCAATTGCACTTAAAGAGAAAGAAAGAAAAAATATGGAGCTCCTTCAGGAAAGGACAAACGCTCCAAGCCGACCTGTCAGCGAAAAGACGGGAAATCCGCTCGCTAATGGATGGGGAGGAGAGATTTTTAGGCGATCCCGTTGTGGGAGCGAGATATGGGGAGTAGGATCGCCCGAGTAGAACCCTTGCTTGGGCCATTAGACAGGAGAATCCCTTGGAACCCATACTAGAAGTGGAACACCCTGTGTGGGAGCCTACTAGGGACGCAGTGGAGATAAATGGGGTATTTCGCCAATATTACGAGAGGTTGTATACTGCCATAGTTCTGCGGGGCATGATGATATTACCCAATACCTCGATAGGATCGCCCTGGGATGGCTTGACCCGGAGATTGGGGTGCTTCTTAATGATCCTCCCACAGAGGATAAACTCCGTAAAGTGATAAAGTCGCTCCCAAACGGTAAGGCCCCGGGAAACAGACGGGATTACGGCTGAACTATACAAGGCTTACCCTGATCTGCTTATCCCCCATCTATGCAATATGTCCGAGGAGGCGGCTTCCTCTGGGGTACTTCCAGAACCCACCCGGACTGCCCTGGTCACAGTACTGCTCAAGCCTACTAAAGACCCCAAAAAATGCTAGTCTTAACGCCCCCTGTCACTTATAAATACTGACAATAAAATCTTTGAGAAATTGCTTGTGGACCGGCTTCTTCCCCACATGCCCGCTTTGATCCTCCCAGACCAAGCAGGATTTATTCCAGGGCGATCTACTCAGAATAATCTGCAAAGATTATTCACCCTGATGCATAATGTGAACCCGGACATTCCTATTGTGGTGGTGGCTTTGGACGCAGAGAAGGTGTTCGATTCTGTTGAATGGCCTTTTCTGTTCGAGGTCCTCCGACGCATGGGGCCTAGGTTCCACGTTTCTTCACTGGATCCGGCTTCTCTACTCAGCCCTGCGTGCTCTGGTGTACACAAATGGAATCCAGTCTGCTCCTATTTATCCAACTCGAGGCACTAGGTGTCACGCTCACCTGATTCCCACAGAGGCGCAGGTCTGGCTTCGAGTGCTGATGCTTCTTCAATGGTGAAGCGCAGGACTCTGATGATGGACAGGAAGGGACCCTCTACTCTGGCTTTTCTGGCTCGCAGGAATATTCCCCTGTGCGTGAAAAGGGAGTATTACCTACTGACGGAATAATGCTCAAGCCTCCCACTCCCTTCCAACCCTCCTCAATACCCTTCCACGATTCCCCGTGAAGTCTCACCTTAGGGTTTGGAAGGATGAGCTCTCCATCCTGCTTCTGATGCAGGGGCGCATTGAAACCCAGTTACTTCACTGGATTGAGGTTTGATGGGAGTTCAATATAAGCTTGACTATTCAGGTGAGGCGCTGTAAGAGTTCTGTTGCAAGTTCAAAAGTTCAAGCTTAATAATAATGTTCATTGTCTTATTGCAGCAAGCGCTAATGCTTATGTCTTTTTCCCCTTAGGGGCCGGGGTTCGGAATGCCGGAGATATGGCGCCGACCCGAAGTGTAAGTTCTGGATGAGCTTCAGGTAATGTCTTTGCATTTGCTCATTCAATGTCTTTGTCTTTTTTCCCCATTGGGGCCGGGGTCCGGAATGCCTGGAAGCGGCAGGACCCGAAATGAAATGGGAATGACCCAACAGGTAAGTCTTAGAAGGAAACTGAGCTTTTCCTTTTTCCCTTCCTTCTCTCACCTTGTTTTCTTGTCTTTTCTCTCTAGGCTCTGGGAAGTGGGTGCGGATCCGGATGATCGCTGCTGAAGATGGAGGCGCCCAGGAAAGGTGAGTGAAATGCAGCGCTGCAGCGGTCGAAACGAAATGCTTTTAAAATGATGTCTTCCCTTTCAGGATCGTCGGTGTGATGTCCCCGTGATGCAGCTTTAGCAGGTAAGGTCTTCTTTCTCTCCAATTCCTTCTTATCTCCTTTTGCAGGCGACCCAGGATGCTGACAGGCGTGGCTGAAGTCCAGATGCAGGAGCTGACACGGTGAGCGTCCAGCTGCGAGGAGCAGAACAACGCAAAGCGTGAGTTGCTGATCGGGCGTGGTTTAAATAGCTTTGGAAGAAGTTCCAGGCATGTACCCTTCCACCGATCAGGTATGTATCCTTCCCCGACCACACCCAGGTGGAAAGTAGTCCCACAGGTAAAGTAGTTCCATTCAGGCCTCAAGAGGGCCTGGATGTAGCAGCATGGTCTGCATCAGGTAAGTGCACATTAAAACACTTGTACACATGTCTAGCTTTATGAGCCTGGCGCTTAAGGCGCCAGGACAGGGGTCCAACATGAGCCTGGCGCCTAAGGCGCCAGGACTGTGTCCAAAGGGCCCCAGCTTGGGCCCGCTGGCACTTCCCTGGGGGGAATGATGCCTGCCTCTGGGGTTGCTGGGTCGGACCTGGCTCCTTGGAGGTAAGCATCATGACACTAGGCAGGGGGTGCCCTTTTTCCCCCCTCTTATTCACCTTGGCCATTGAACCGGTGGCTTGCGCCCTGAGAGAATTTCACTCCCACAGCGGAGTGACAATTTGTTCACATGTGACTATCGTCTCCCTCTACGCGGACGATATGTTATACATAAAACACCCCCGGACCAACTTATGCCCAGTGATGGAGGCGATATCCACATTTGGAGCTTTATCCGGCTTACAACTAAACTGGTCTAAATCTGAGGTGCTTCCGCTCACAACAGGGGTCGCCCTGCAGGATGTAGGGGAGGCCTTTGTTTGGTGTCCTCAGGGAATCCGCTATCTGGGTATAAGAGTGTCCACTTCCCTTACACGCCTATACGAGGAGAACTATATTACTGCCCTGCAATACTTGGAATGCAGACAGTGGAGAAACTTTGCTGAAAATGTTGGGGGGGACATGACCTCTGAAGAAAAGGTGCCCCATCCAAATGAATGGGGACAAAATAGTGTGCCATGAAAGTTGGGGGGGACACAACACCCCCGTCCCCCTGAAATGATGCCCATGAATACAGAGTAGACCCATGGACACGGCTCCCTATTTCCCAGGCGGCCCGCATCTCTCTGTCCAAAATGGTTATCCTAATCCTACCAAAATGACTATACATCTTCAATAAGATCCCGATATGGCCCCCCGTATCCTTTTGGAATTGCGTAAAGTCACTGATGCCTAAGTTGATTTGGGCAGGGAATTGACCCTATATCTCTCTGCGCACGATGTGCAGCCCATACGTCCAGGGGGGTCTGCAGGTCCCCAATCTTTTACTTTAGTATCTTGTAGCTCAGATCCATTATTCAACCTGGTGTGGTCCCCTGCGGATAATTTTCCTCACTCACGCCTCGAGAGGTCGATCGCTCAGTCTGAAGACCTTAGAGGCTTCTTATGGGCTGCTCGGGAGCGGCACTTGAAGGGCAATAGGTTCAATCCCTGGAGATTACGCTCAAGGCTTGGGATCAATTAGCAAAATAGGCCGGGTTGGGACCATGGGACTCTCCCATGATGGCCATATGTAGGGTTCGCAGTATTCCTCTTACATATGAGCACATCCTTATTGAAAACTTTCAGAATCTGCAAATCTGCACATTAGGAGATGTGGCACCGCATGGCAAATGTATAACTTGGGAGGATCTTAAGGCCAGGGGCGATTGGTCCCCGATCACTCTGCTGCTGTACTTCCGCCTCCGTGAGATATTGAAAACAAGGTGGCACGACTTCCCAAACACTCCATGAGGTTTCTCCAATATTGGACTACGACATAGCTCCGACATCCCCTGGAAAGGTGATTTCATCCCTATATGGCTCGGCTCGGTAACTTCCTCATCCCAATGTAGGGTCAAATGAGAAGACGGTATGGCACGTTCACTGTCGGAGGCCCAATGGGGTTCCATTCTTGCCCAGACCAAATCGATCTCTGTCAATAATAGATTTTGCTTGATCCATTTTTTGTTTTAACTTCTACACCAACTGTACTATTCTCCTCTTTCTCTACACAAACTGTTCCCACTCAGGTCCCCGAACTGCAAGAGATGTCAAGAAACGCCAGCTGATTTCTACCACGTGGCCTGGTCCTGTTCTCATATTCAAATCTTTTGGGTAGCCATTGCAGAAGTTAAGGAGAGGATGGTGGAGGACTCGATTCCTTTTGCTCCTGAAACTTGGTTGTTGGCATTGGTGGAATTGCAATCATATAGTGATAAACGCTTGGTTGGCATGGCCTCTGTTGTCGCTAGAACGTAAGTGGCGCGCACATGGGGAGCGGTTGCAGCTCCTACACTACATCATTGGGTAAACTCTATGATGATATGTGAACGGAGGGAGACACAATACAATCAAACGCTCCCCCCTAACAGTAGACCCAGGGACTATTGGCCGGCCTTTAGGAGCTACATGTGTAGCGTATCGAACTGTGAGACCGTCTCCTTGTCACAAGATAATCTGGAGGATACTCCTGCGACACATCCGGGGTCGTCGGCCCCAGGGACTGGCTAGAGACTTCATTTTGGTGTGGGTCTGTTTTGGGGCTCTATCCTTTATGGTATTAGGGCAGTATGGATCATGAGACTTTCATTACGGTAGGAGTACACTGATGCGGTATTATTGTATGAATGTATAACCTGGAAGGGGTTGGGTGGTGGGGCTAAGGGGCTTGGGGGTTTGTTGTCCTATGACGGGGCATCGTTAAGTGTTATTTTTTCTTAGTCCTTTGTACTGATTGTATTGTAAAAGTTAATAAAAACAGTATAAAAAAAAATATCACGACTGATAAGTTACTCCCCCTTATCCTTCAAGCCTTGAACTCTCTCCCCAGTAATACCGACCCCACATCTCTTGTGGAAGTATTCAATAACACTATGGCTAAAGCCCTTGACGATATTGCCCCACTTAAATTGCGCAAAAGCAAACAACAAGCGCATCTCAATACATGGTGCACTCACCACCTTAAAGAACTCAGTCTACAGAAAAGGAAACTAGAAACCCTATAGCGCCATTCACCTTCTGAGGAAAACAGGACACTACTGACTAATTTTTCCAATAACTATAAAAAAAGAAAATAATCCAAACTAAAAAAGACCTTTCCAATGCCAGCTCCAATACTAAGGAACTCTTCCTGACCCTTCCGGGAACTGGAATCCCCTAGTCCTCCCCCAGACACTGTACCCAAGGATAAAATAAAATATGGTGCACCAGCATCCAGAATGCGCTTTCTAATAAAACGTCCACACTACAATCTAAAATAGCCAATAAAAAAGCCTAGTTTCAACACATTGCACCACAACCCCCTTTCCCCGCAAAGCCCACTCACGGTCCTGAACCGTTCAGCTTCTCCAAAGTCTCTATCTTGGATACAGTAAAAAACATTCTATCATTGAAACCATCAAACTGCCAAGGTGATAATTGTCCCGCACAAATTATTAATATGCAGCAAGAGACTTAGCACCCTTTATCACTAAATTGATCAATGCCTCTTTCTCCAACAACATCGTCCCAGGTAACTTAAAACAATCCTGGGTATTACCGCTACTAAAAAAACAAACCTTGGACCCCCCTATTCCTACCAACTATAGGCCTATCACTACCGTGCCCTTCCTCCTTAAAATTATTGACAGAATTTCATATCTGCAAATTCAGAATTACTTGGAAACCCACCACCTCCTTGGTTCACACCAAAGCATGGTACGGAAACAGCCCTCATCGACCTGAAAACGCAAATTGATGAACTCAAGGACCAAGGAAAAATGGCCATGCTACTCCTTCTGGACTTGTTGGCAGCCTTCGACCTGGTAGACCATGGAGTTCTTTGCAAACACCTGGCAACGGCAGCCCACTTTTCCACAGCTGGCATAGCATGAGTTCAATCTTTCCTCGCTAAAAGAACAATGCAAGTTCTGTCTCAATCGGCCTTTGCTAACCCTATCCAAATCACATGTGGCATTCCACAGGGATCCTGTATATCGCCAACTATGTATAACATATTTACCAAGCCCCTATTTGACAAATTGGACAGATTGGGTGTCATCTACACTAACTATGCAGATGACACTCAGATCCTCATTCCCCTTTTGGGCGTTTATGACAATGATACGGCCTTGGTAAATTAAAAATACCTCGTTCAGGCATGGATGGCATCCCATGCCCTCTGCCTCTATGACGAGAAAACAGAAATCCTGATCCTTGGGACTGCCTTGAGTTTAAAAAAATGGAACCCTAACTACTTCGCCTTCAGCATTGATGGTAACACCATCAAGGTTGCTAAGGAAGTCAAAACCCTACGGTTTTACCTTGATTCCACCCTTATGTTAAAGAAATAAGTGAATTCCAATGCATCATCTACAGCTTACACCGGCAAACTCATCAGAGCTTGCAGGCCATTCTTATCCAAAACTATTTGTCTTACCCTTGCCAACGCCCTAATAATGTCAAAATTAGGCTATTGCAATGCCTTATACCTAGGAGCCAATAAGTACATCCTGGATAAAATACAAATTCTACAATATAACGCTCTCAGAACCGCCCAGAACATCCCTAATAGAGCAAATATCTCCAAAATCAGAAGGGAACACCACTGGCTAAAGATCAACGACAGATTCATACTTAAAACCATCTAGTTGACCTATAAATGCCTGAACAACACAGCCCCGCCCTACCTAACAGAGAAGATGGTTAGGAGGACATCTACACGGCCCACTAGAACAGCCAATGCCCTCTGCCTTGAGATACCTAGATTCAAATTTATGAAATCTGGAGGCAATAGCTTCCCTTTGAAAGCTGTCCAATCCTGGAATGCTCTACCCCTAGCACTTAGATCTGACCAAACTTACCTAAGCTTCAGGCGCAATGCATTAATCTAGTTGTGTTCTAATGACATAATGACCTATCTGCTTCCCATCAATATTGTATGTACCTGTATAGAATTTAGGACCCACCAGTATTGTATGCACCTGTTTAGAATTACATCAACGTACCACCCTACATGTTTACCCAGTACTCTGTCATTTTAATTATGTCACTGTGTAACTATACCCTATGTATCAAGCTTTAAGTTTTCTTATACCATGTTGCGCCCATTTACCTACGATTTCGGTGTGCCCTACAAATCAATAAACAAATAAACCAAACAAACAAAGTTGGAATATCCTGGCAATTGAGTAAACCTGGGGTAAGAAGAAGAGTAAGAGATACAAGGGATTGAAATCCCAATCTGAAATGATCGAGCATTGAAAAGGGTGGAACACTACCCCTATCTAAAGAGACATTATAAGGTGGCAACATCGTGGCAGGAGAGTACGCCAGGGAAAGGGGAAAGACAAAGAAAAACCAAGGGTCAAAACCCGTCTGTGAAGTTGTGAAAACAGTAACAAGAGAGTTGTATGTGCTTCAAGGAGGTTCAAGCGAAGAGCATTCCCCCTTGAAGAAACCATTCAAGAGAACTGTGTATATTCAAGAGAATTGTGTGCTTTCCCCCCTTGAACAAAGCTGGAACTTTAACAAAGTGACATTTGGGCAACTAGGGCATATCTAGGTGAAGGAAAGCCCCCCTTTCCTAGAGGAACTTTATCTTTTGTTTTGCTGCACCTTAGAACTTTATGTTGGTAACTTTGGGAATGTTAAAAGTGTTTAGTTACAGAAAACCCCATGTACACGTTATATTAAGTTTAGCATGTAAGGGTTAGTTTAGGGATTTTGGACGGAGGCTACTTTATGGTTTAACATCCTGACCCAGACGTTCCTTAGCTTTGTTGAGGCAGGGAAACCCCACTTAGATTTAGCGACAGATTGGATTTCTCCAACTGCTTTTATTTTATGCCAAATATGTCTGTAAGCCACACTCATGATGCCACTGTATCTGAGTCTTACTCTTGATCCCTTACAGTAGCCACCTAATGATAGCTGGACGCTTGCAGAATGCACCCACAAATAGTTATCAACCCAGATGTATTACAATTTGCTGATTTTACCAATTCCAATTCTAGGCTTTCACTTGATTATAACAAATGCTTTTTGCCTCTCCCATGCTGCACGTTTAGAATTAGCCAAAGGTGCGGCCTCACTCTGCACGCATCTGCTTTCACATAAAACTCAATTGACACTCTGCACAACAACCTTTCATGACAAAAATTGTGAACTGTAGCTACACACATAACAGGCTATCCTCTTACACACACACACACACCCTGCTTATCTCCCTAGTGTACATTTCTCCATCCATACACATGCCAGTTAGACATGGGTAGGTAGCAGGGCTCTACCAGGCCCTCATAGCCTTTAATGGCCATTATGCACACACGCATACTAGCCTCTCCTAACTTTCCCAAATTCAGGACTCCGCCTTCTCCCCCCCCCCCCAGGGCATTTAATCTACAGCACGTTGGGACCCTACCCATGGTGAAAGGCGCTATACAAATGACTACGTGAAATGAAAACAATATATGGTTTTGTGTGATGTATGCATAAAAATACAGTTATTAGGCCTTTAAGAACATGCTAAGAAATTAAGCTAGCAGGTAGTATTGATGAATTATTGTCTGTTATTCTGTGTGAACTCTGAATCCCTAAACCACTCTCACTGAATCATGAGACCAAGCCTTGCCTGCTCTTCCACGTATCTTGATTGAGTTTTGGCTACCCTCTCAGAGACTCCCTGTTCACATTAACTAGGGTTGCCTCCTAAAACTTTCCACCTAGGGTTGATTTTAGAAATCCATTTAACCCCTATGGAGGAGAGCACTTGCCTATGTGAAGCCCTGTCTCTCAGCAGGTCTCCTGAAGACCTTCATCAGTGCTTCGACCCGTGGACCATTGGGAACAACCAGTTTCAAACTTTGATCTAGGATCCAGCCAATGGAAGCGCTCGGAAAAGTCCCAGAGCCAACCTGTGGGCTAGCCAGACGTCATCCTGATCTCCTTCACTGCAATGGTCGCCGTCCCGATTTGTGCATTGGGACTTCGCAGATCCTCAGCTTATGGAACAAGAAGCATTTCCCTGAAGTTGCAGCTCTCCACCACGAAGAGGGGCTTTGCAGGACCAATTTATTTATCGATACAAAGGTTGCCTACTGCCATTTTCTTCAAGTGGTCATCACGGCTCGCACATGCATCGTGTCCTGGTAGTGCCCTGAGATCATCCCCGGGATAGTGGTCCCAAAGTCGGTGTGTCCCGAGTGTCCAGCTGTCCAGAATATGGTCCAATGGAGCACGAAACCGCAACCCAGGGCTTCTTCCAACAGAACCAAGGCCTGAATCCAGAAGATGGAACGATTTCAGGACTCCTTTGATGGTCCCTGAGTGAATCGTGGTACAGGGCATCAGTAAACTTACCTCTTAGCCCCCACAACATCTCCATAGGGTTCTATTGGCATACAATCCTAGCCCTATCTCTCCCTTCCCTAGCCTTGAACGTAAGTGTTCTGGTGTGGTATCTTCCCCTGGGTCTCCCCTAAGGTAGTTGGGGGGAGAGGGCCTTTCTTTTTGATTTTCCTAAACTTTGAACACATTGTTGGCTCAAGCCAACACTTATTCAATTCTCCTAGCCTCCTGCAAAGACTTTCATTGGGATCTGTGTCTCTAAGGGCACTTGGCCCCTTCTTTTCTAGCCTATGGAGAGGAAGGTGGTTAAATGCTTTAGAACATAAAGCCAGAGGCCCCCAAAACTCAGAACACAATTACTTTCATAGCACCAGTCTTATTACATTACACTCATACACATCATAGGGCCTTGGCATGGTACATCAACCCCTTTAGCAGCCATGAATGGGTGGGTGAGGAGTAACATACTGCGATTGTGTGTCATGAGATCCAATCCAGGTTGCAGACTTTGCACAGTCAAGTAAAACATTCCCCAAGAAACAGATAATAATAAACAGTAACCCAAAGATAATAACATTGGAGCCTAAGAACATGGACTCAATATAACCGGAATTGAGCCAGTGCAGTGAGTAGCAGACAGATCCACCAATGGACCATCCCGAGCCCAGGGCAGCAATTCCACCCCATGGTGGAGCGCAAATGAGGCGTGAAGGATGGGTCGAAGGCAATGTCCGTCCACTGATCTGGGTGATCGCTAAAAGATGTGTTAAGAGAGGAGAAACATGTTAGCTGAATGTGTATCACACCTGCGGGCTGCTAACAGCAGTGATACTCTGCTGACTGGCCAGAAACAGGTCCATGGAAGGTCTTGCTGCTTTTTGGGCACGTTGAAGGTTGGATCAACAAAGACAAGCTGTCCGCCTCATGCAGTAGATAGTAAAGGTAAGTCCCCTTCAGCAAGCGTTGACGAAATCTAATTGCTGCAGGTAGTAGAGAGTTGCAGGGCATGAGACTGGCCAGTGTCAGGTTGTAGGTCTTCCTGCTTTCAATGTTTGTGTACCGACCGACCCTCTTCCAGCAGCTGCGCTTGTTGCTACGATTATGGGCCCGAGGGTCAGAGGGTTGAGCAGTGAGGTACTCCGGTTCCTCAGGGATGGAGTCTGAGGTGACCAGTTTTCTTTGGTATTTCTATGCCTGCTTGGGGGTTTATAATGACATTTTGGAATGTGATAATTTCAAATGCCTTAATGTCGAATGAAAAATGTCGATTGTTTTTTTTTTAGTTTTTTTTATGGGGGTTCCCCCCAAACCCCTGTTTTTTTTATTTGACCCTTTTTTTTTACTAACTAAACCCAAAAAAACCTATAAAATAAAAAAAATATATATTCGACATTTTTTTTTACATTTTTTTCCCGACATTAATGCATTCGAAATTGAGAATTCGAAATTTTAACATGATACCATGCTTGCGAGTGCCACTGACTATCCAGTTGGACGTAACAAACTGCCAGGAATTTGAGATAGTGGCGGAGGTCCGAGCCTTGCAAGACGTCAAATATGGGGTTGAAACGTCTGCAGCACCTCGAGACCTCTATGGAATAGTCGTTACAGATCCGGACCGTTGCCTTGTCCAGTTGCACTGTGGACATCGTGTGGTACGCCTTCATGATAGTCACTTTATGCTAGAAATTGAAGAGGCGAAGTGTGATAGTTCGGGGTCTTTCGCCGAGTTACGGTTTGGGAATAGGCACACAGTGAGCTTGTTCGATGGTGAGACTGCACTGATCAGCTAGGTTTAACTTGTCCCTGAAGAAGTCATACACTAAAGCTTCAATGTCTGTGCCTTCCACGTTCTCAGGGACTCCAACCAAGTGCACTGCAGCATGACCTATTTTCCTGGTCCTCGATCTTGGCTCCTAGGTGCTGGACTTCCTTAATGAGAGCGTCGAGATCCGTGGCAGTAGTTTTGTGGTTATCTTCAAGCGCGCTTATGCACCTCACATTGTCGGTGGTCTTTTCAGCTTGAAGGTCAAGTCGGCTATTAATATCCCAGAGCTCCTTCATTACATCCTGAACTGTGCCATGAGTCTCCTCTATGCGTTGTCTGATGTACTTCATTTTGGTCAGGATGGCCTGTAGCTGCGTTTGGAAATCCTTGTACTCTCTGCATCTCATAAACTCCAGTGGGAGTGTTAGTGGAGCGTAATGAGGCATCACAGTCTCAGTTTCTGAATCTGAAGAAAGTTGGAACATAGCCCACCGGGGCTTGTCGCACTTGCTCTATTGTCGTGCACGTGAGGTGTAACTGGAGTGATGGTACTTACCCGCAAACCCCAAATCTCTTCCTTGGGCCCGCTGGTCTTTGGGTTGCAGCGCCCTAAGTGTAGATCAGGAGAGCTTACCAGACTGTGAAGAAACCTATGGATCCCTCACTGAAACCCTGCCTAAAGTCTCCTCCCAGGTGGCCAGGAGAAGGCAGGCGCTTCCTGATCCTAACCCTGGTGGTGGTGTACTGTGAGGATCACCTGGGAGGAGACAGGGACCAGGGTGGTGAGGAGACTCAGTGGGATAAGGCACAGTATTTATCCTCTAGAAGGAAGAATCTTCCCAGGGTACCTAAAGAGGTAATAGTTTATAGTCATTTTAAAGTCCCTAACACTCATATTAGATCTAGGGTTGCAGACCCAGATATTGTAAAATCTGAACAACCTTTACGGGTATCCCAAACTGAACACCTTCCTCGCTCTCAAGGGTATAATGTAAAGAAATATGGGAAAAAATGCATCAGTAAACTACCTTCCCACAAGTCCCAGAAGGACTGAGATGAGGAAGAGGGCTGAGTAGGCATGCATGTGCAGTAGTCATGCAATTCAGAGTAACGGCTCATACCTGAGGGAACCGGGGAGGCATAAAAGGCCCCCCATCAGATGCAGGCAATAGGAATGAGTGGAAGGAACTGGGACATTGGCTGGAGTACAGGCTATAGCAATAGAAGCAGAAAGAAGGCATAAGGCTGGCAAACCAAGCAGAGGTGGGAGAACAATAGGGACGCTGGAACGTGGAAACAACAGATTTCACCTGCATGTTCTGAGAGAGTCCTGGTCCCCCAAACTCTGAAGTACAGAGGCTGCGCAGCAGATGATGTGCAGAAGAGATGGTGTTCCCCATGTGTACCTGATTACTGTGCTTGCCGACATTCAGGGGACTGAGGCAAGAATCAATTGTCAAGCAGAGTGTCTCGGAAGTAAGAGGAAATCCCAAAGCGTATGGCCGGACCAGAGACACCTGTTCAAGAGAGGGGTGTGGGTCCCCAGCGAGCCAGAAGCAGTAGGAGTTGTGGTGGAAGTTGGGGAAAGCAGTGCGACCCGCAGAGCAAGTGTATAAGAAGCCATTGAGTGAAGCATGGCATTCTAACACATTGCGCGAGACTTGCTGGTAACAGTATCCATCTCCTTGTTAACTCGCGTAAGATTATATGCAAGTAGAAGTTGTTGGTTGCATCTAAAATATGATGAACAATGGACTCTGTAGCACTCGCATATACGATGAAAGATCTCTTGATCGCGTGAGAAGCTAAAGTAACTGAAATCCATTGTTCTGTTATTTAACGACTGTTGCTGTCTGAAGGAGTGGTCGCGTGTCCCTAATTAAAGAGAGGGGATGTTGTTAAGACCATTAACGAATATATAACCATGACAATATATGAGTTACAAACTTTAAAGTGGGGAAACTACATCAAAACATGGTCGCGTGTGCCTAATTGTGATTCCCAAAGGAGACCTCTATCTGTTATCTTTACACAGGAATACAATTACATATCGATCTTTAATCCTTGAAAACTGCTTCAAAGAGAGGTTGTGTGTGCCTAATGGTGGTTTCTGCAGAAGTTAGAGTATAAAACCATTGAAAAGAGGAACAGGCTTTGCCCAACCCAAGGGGCATAGCATACTAACAGTGACACAAACATTTCTCAGAGCTAAAGAGCAATATAGCAATACTGTGAAGTTAATAACAGTTAATTAAGCCTAAAACAATAGTGTGCAAGTATTACCTGAAGCTAAGAGAGTTGCACTAAGGCTTCTGGGTAATTGATTGGGCAGACTCAGCCTGGAATGCCCAAGACTGTGGAAGCCAGAGAGAAGTGAGCGTAAAAGGCAAACCCAGGTTGTTCTTGTGGCAGATAGACAAGAGATGCAAAGAGGCTGCTCCTTTGAAGAAAGCAATTCCGATGAAGAATGCCTTGGCTGCCTGAGGAAGTTGAAGTGCTTTAAAAATCTATCTGGTTGAAGTCTGTCTAAAAATCATGGAAGCTATGTCAGTAGTCCAAAGTACTGAAGCTGAGGTGGTATATCTGGTTGCCAGGTGCTGCATTCCTGTTGTCTTAAACAAGGTGAAATACTGTGGGACAAAGTTGACTGTTCTCATGGTGAAGCAGGTGGAAGTATAGTTGTTGAAGTGGAAGCAGCAGCACTTAGAAGTCATCCTGACAAATATACCAATGTGAATGCTAAAACTGTAATTCAAGAGATCCTAACTGTCAACCAAGAACTGTGCATCATTGGCAGTGTGTATATTGCATTTCTTTTTGAACTGTGGCAAATATTTCTGTGGGAGTGACAAAGCATCATGGCCAAGATTACCCTTGGGCCATTTTGCTGAAAGTGGATAATATCACCTAAGAGAGGAGATGTTACCAGTGGAACATTTTGTTAATGAACTTTTAGTTTGACTTTGAAACATCAAGGCCTGAGTTAAAACATTTCTTTCTTTGGTTGAACATTTGCAGAAGTGACTTTGAATACTGGGAAAGGGAAATCGCCCAGGACAATAGAAGGTTGTTTAGGAACTGTAAATGTTGTTCATGTCATGTTCAATATCCAGATCTTTTCTTTATGTATTTGTGGTTTAGTGTGAGGGCCAGTTATCCTGTGTTGGTGTATTCCCTTAGCTTCAGGTCAGGATGGAATTCCTCCTCAGAGTAGGGACAGTGAGGCGTTTTGACATATTTTCTTTTATAGTAAAATGGCTTAACTTGAGAAAACCTCAAACAGTTGTCCGCCTCGCCTTACTGACTCCTCACAAGACCCAGTGCAGTAGCTATAGCTGAGTGCATGACAGCTGATATCTGGCATAAGACTTCCACATTTTATGTTGACTGTGTCTCCAGACTACAGCGTGGCCGTATCTCAACATTGGGTCTACTGAATACCGATCATCGAACCTAGTTAGTACTCATAAGTCCAATAGAACAGAACTGGATGTAACTACACAACGAGATGGTATCGCCCAACAAACAATGGCGGACTCAACAAGACACAGTGACAACCATAGACTTGCTATTTGCTCAACCCAATAATGATTAAGATTAGTGCAACTCAACACTGATGACTCTCCCTAGCAGGAAAGACCACCTGAAGCCTGATAATCGGAACAAACCACACACCAGACAGAGAATTTCTCTCAGAGAACCATTGCTCCAGCCCACCCGAATAGCTACGGTCAGCTAAGCAGGAACTGGAAGGTAATCCGGAATAGGGTCTCCCGTCAATCTGCATACCAATAAGCTCACACTCTCCTCTACACCATCAAACAATAGAATGCAGCTATACCCCTTGATCCATTTTGTCTTAGCTGCACACATACCTACACACCACCATGAACACCTCAACAGTCTTTAGAACGTAGCAATACCAACAAACAAATCGGCCTAGCTGCACACACAATCTCATACACAAGCTCCACCACTGCCAGAATGCAGACTCTGAAGTCAACAGCCTTGCTTCACACAATCTACTGATCCCACACAACCACAACATGACACCTAGCATTAGAATGCAGCTACACACCACGTAAACCGCACTGGCTGCACGCATACTGAGTGTACTAATGCACTATTTACTACCCCACTCTCTCCTCTGACCTGGACTACAGTCCCCGAGGGCGTTAAACCCACAGCGCTTTGACTTTTATTTAAACAGAAAAGAAGGAAAACCCTACCTGTCCCTATGACTAAGAGGGGTTTCCCCTGCCTCAACTGAATACGAATGGCGATTTCAGAATGTCAATCTAAAGCAAATAGTCCCAATCCAGTGTCATGAACCTATTCCCATCCCTTACACTTGAAATTAAATTAAAGAAAAGGTTGATCTTCTTGATCCAGAGGGGTATCTCCCTTCCATTAGACTTTCGCAGATCCTCACAGGGATATAGTATAACATGTTCTCAACACCAGCGTGAGTTCCTCCCTTCCTCTGGCCTTTCTGAGGCTTTCACAAAGTTCCAAAACAAAGTTCTCGCTACCAGAGGGAATCTCTTTGTTTCCCTTGGTCAAGGTATAGCACAGTTTAAGAGGGTGGCTCCCTTCTCTTAGCACTTTATCACACTGTTCATCAAATTCACCTTGTACCTGGCTCACTACCTTCTCAGGTACTGCGACAATGAAGAGAACTCTGTTGATAACTGTCGTATGGGTGCGGGTCCCAGACTCGCCTTTTTGTTTCACGCAGTTCCAAATTGGATGCTTGGTTCACTATCCTGCCAGGTATCCTCTGCGAGTCCCAGACCCTTTCGAATTGGATTTTCCACTGTACTTCTTTCAGTTCCCAGACACCTTTACGCATAAACAGTGTATACGGATCCCAGACTGCTTTCGGTTCTCATGGGTCCCAGACCCTTGGTCAGCGGCTTCTCTCACCCCCTTCATTCTTTTCCATTTTCTCTTGCTCCCTCTAACCCGGTCAGCAACCTGCGTCCCTTAGATTCTGGTGCGTCTGAGTTCTGTCCAAGTCAGGTCTTGTGTTACTATTCCTGGACCGTTCCACATCTCTGCTGGTCTCTGCTTCCCTCTGTGGGTTTCATGGTTCTCTCTGTTTCTCGGATCACGGGGCTTCTTTTTCCCCACTTCCTTCTGGTACCAAGATGGTCTGGAGTCTCGGTAGTCCAAACTTCCAGCCGAGGACTCTACTGGCGAGCGACGACCCACTCCCTGTCTCGATCTGCCCGACTCCCATCACCCATTCAGCGTGCTGCTCTCAAGCTCCTTGGGAAAAGATCGGACACCATGTTTGAACATCCCTCTTCTATTTTAGTTGGCTTGCGTCCAATAGGGGCGTGCACAAGACTAGATGTTTCTCGTAGTTGGAGGAAGTAACCTTCATACTTATGCAGCCCCTCCTCGTCACAGTATTGCCTTCTAGAGTTTGTAATATGTCAATTGTTATCTTTTTCGTCTCTGTGTTTTCTAAATTCATCGAATGGCAAAAAACCCAAAGGGATACTAGGGGAGAGGATGTTGGGATGGTGAGGTAAGAATAGGAGTGTTATGGGGATACCGTTTCTCTCCAGGTCATCCCTAACCCCATAGGGGTAATCCCTCCCCATGCAAACCTCCTGCTGAGCACCATGACAGGCAGACTGTTGGGTAGTGGCCCCACTGCCCTAGCCTCATGGGAAGGGGTTCCCCCTAGGGGAGAAGGGCTCACAACTACTAGATAAGTAGATATTGCAATACAATGCAACAATGCATTTTCATAGACAGTGAAATGTAAGACTTTGAAAATACACAAATAATAGTGGTACATAATAAAATTCTAGTATTTGGCCTAAATCTCCATGGACCGAAGGAGACCCTGGAAAAATGTCCAGAGACAGTTAAGTATCTTCAAAGTCACTTTAGATGTGTTTCAAGGTTCCTCATAGGAATCAGCCAGACAAAGTCAGTAGGCACAGACATGAGGGTAAAGGCCTGTAAATTCCAGTTCTATCCCACTAGTGAGAAGCCAGCCCCCAGGGATACCAGTGGACGACCACTTGAAGAGTACCAGTGCTAGGTTCCAGACCCAAAAATGTCAGGAATAACAGAGGAAAAGCAGAATCGGGCCAATACATGTGATTGAGAAAATACTGCAGAAGAAGAAGAAATGCAGAAACCCTCGATGACGTAGAACCTTGTGGGCAAGTGTTAATATTGATTTTCAGAATCTGCCCTGTGGACAGTTTCAGAGAGGCCACCCTATTCTGATGAACAGGGGCAAACTCTAATGTCTAGCCAAACTATCTGGGTAGGGTAACTGAATAGCAAGGCTTAGAGTTAGGAGGTGTGGGAGTGGTGAAGGGTTCAGTTAAGCACACACAGTGCCTCTTAATAATACAGGTTAGGCAGAATGTATACAAATACAATTATTATTTAGGCCTTAGACAAACTCTTAGCAATGTAAAATCACAGGTAAGTAACACACTAAAGCATTCATTGCTACTATGTACACATTGACTTTGTGTGTTCTGATAAGAGTACTACCACTTGTGGCAAATCAGAAGAGAAGTGCTGGAATGAACACTGTTAAAACGTGTGTTATAAGAGACGCAAGTAAAGTTGAACTGCTGAAGAGTGATTGAACTTTAAAAGCAAGATAATATACCTTTGACAGAGTGGTCCGGCACTGTGTGGGTGTTTAATCGAAGGTCTCTTTAAGGTATCCGGCTGATAACTGGTGAAAGTGAGAAAAAGGTTATATGAAGAAGAACGGGAAATTGTGAATCAAAGTGGTCCTGTGAAGGGTCAAGAAAAATCCTGCGCACAGTCGAAAGGGTCCGATTTTGATGAAGTAAAGAAAGTTTGGAAAAGTAGATAAATCTGGTCTAAGCGCGGCGGATGGAGACCAATTGAGGGTTTTGTGTTGAAGTGGGTATGAGCCCGGCGGAGGGTGACCCGGGGTGAACAATAAATCACCCGAGAAGTTGTATATGTGAAATCCTAAGAAGAAAGGAACTTTAATGTTTGTCGTGTTATATCAGGCACTGTTAAGGTTTTGAACTGCATCCTCTTGCTAGAGAAGCCAGAGAGTGTGCTAAGCTTGAGTGTGCCGCCTTGTCCCGTGCTGAAAACGTGGGCAAGGGAAGCCAACGGCTTGAATATCCTGACATATAATTTCTTGAACAGTTTTGTTTTTGGATAACATTGTTTCCCAACACTATTTGTATTTAGAAGTAAGGATTGGCAATAGGCTTATTAGTATAGGCCCTTTTATTTTGACAGACTCAACTAGGACTTTGTTGTTATTATTTGATGGTCGTAGCTTGCTCCCATCTTTAGATTAAGGATTAGATGGGCATTTTTCAAACCAAATTGAAGTTCAATAAACACCCTTGAACTGTGATCATTTGTGTCTGTTTTACTGTTTGATACCATGCCTTCATTAAACCTACCACAGATTCCTCATCCTAGATATGTATCCTTCTGCTTTGCAGCTTTCAGAAACGTTTTCCCCCAGCATGGGGGGTTGTGCGTACTGGCTTTGATGGCCATCGTGTAGTGGTCTTCGTGACCGGATGTGACATTGATGCAGTACAAATAGCGCTCCCCGTGACCTCAGTTCCTTTTTTCCACATACCCAGAACTCTACTCAGGATCTTCGCCTCAAAGATTGTCTAACATGCTTATATTTCTTCAAAATTCTTTGAATTTTCAGTAGAGTTTGTCAGCATGTCTACTCCAAACCCCTCCAGTTTAAAATTTGCGATGATTGCAGCGCAAAAATCATGATTAGCAACCCTCATAGTTTCTGTGGTGCCTCAGTACCGACCACGTCATAACGGGCTGTAGCTCATGCTAGGTGATGACACTAAAGGCCTTAATGGAGAGCCCCTCCGGATTGGCTCTAGATTGATCGTCTTCGAAGTCTCCAAGTACTACATCGATTGTTCGACTCGTTGAAAAGAGCTCAGCGGCTGAAAAAACACCAGAGAAGGAGAAAAAACGTTCCAAAAAACCCTGAATGGAGATGGCACTCGAGGAGCGACGCCCGTCATTATTATTCTTCCTCATCGAAGAAGAGAAGGAGAAGGCATTCGTTGACTGACTGATCCACTGAGATACAGGTACCGTTCCAGTCTAAATTCACCGCGGCGGAGAAGTAGGATGAGTTTTGCATCAAGATGAATGCAGGTCTTTGAGAAATCGGGTCCGCTTGTTCTCTCTTCCTCCGGGAAGAAGACCTCTGAGCCCACCATGCCCAATGAGGCCAGCAGGGACTCGACTCACCAACCACCTTGTGCGCCTAAGAGCTAGAGACCGTTGAAGTCCTCAATTCGACTGTCAACGCTATCGACAGCTGATGAGCTGTTTAAACTTCCACCAGCTCCATTGGTGCTTTCAACGCCAGAGCCTAAACTGTCAAAAACAGTTGACGATCCCTTGAGTAGGTTCATTCCAAAATCTAACAGGGGTTTAATGTCATCTTTTTAGGGCATTTTTGATTAGGATGATAACCAAGTCCCCTTTGGGTTTGAGCCCATGGGACTTCCTCAACGTCCTGAAGAGTTCCAGGATGAGGAAAAGAGGTTGTCTGATCTGACTTTAGCCCATAACGACACGAGTGGCTTGGACACATCTCCTGCGGTGGAATTCCCACAGGGAGATCCTAGAGCCCACACAAATGTGGCAAATAGGAAAATTATGGCAAAGGTGACGTATGCATTCGGTTTGGGTCACCCACCTGGCAACATAACCGAATGTGACTTGAATGACATTCTGCACAAGGGCAATTCTGTTGAACCGGTTTTTCCGTTACACAATGCTATCAAAAATCCCCTCATGGAGCTATGGAAGACTCCCTTATCTGGGCCAGCAATCCACAAAGATTTTGTCAAAAAGTACAAACCTGCCGTATCTAACCCTGTATTCCTAACCAGACATCCGGCACATGATAGTCTTGTAGCACAGGCTGCGACTATGGGCAATAAGGCAAGCGCCTACCAATCCTTACCCCCTGACAGGGATGACAAGCAATACAACACTTTAGCTAAAAAGGTTTTTGCCTCTAGCAGTATCGCACTTAAGTCAGATAACGCTTCATGTGCACTGTCAAAGTACGCACACACCCTTTGGTCTGTGATTGTGGAGCCAGCCGAATACATCCCGGAAGGTGACATGAGGAATGGTTTCATCAACATAGTGGAGGATGGCAAGGAAGCAATGCGACAGGGACGATTGTGTCGGGAGATCAATGGCAGCAACTTCTGTCATGTGAAAATTCGCCTGGCTGAGAAAATCAGGATTTGCTTGACATGCCTTTTGATGGCTCACATCTTTTTTTCCAAAAGGTGAATGAGAGTCTTGAAAAACTTCAGGCAGGCAATGCTGCAGCAAAGTCCTTTGGTGTGGTGATTAAGTGACCTGCTCAACCCTCTACTGAATGATAGGGCAAGCCTTTTTGTTTCTACAGCTACAGACAGAAAGGCAAAGAGCCTGCCGCTCGTCAAGGACAAGGTTGGAGGCGTTTCTCTCGAACTTCCAGAGGTGCAAGAGGCAGGGAAAATGTTGTTTCCGTGTCTATCCCCTCCCGTGTGGCCCCCGATGCAAAACCTCTCTAAGGACTTCTGCAACACTACCTTACCGGCGGGGCGTCTGTCATAACATTCGCAAGAGTGGTGCGCCATTACCACGGACACATGGGCACTTCAAGTAATCTCCCAAGGTTACTGCCTCCCTTTTTCAAAGCACCTGCCGGATTGCACCCCATCTGGCCAGGCCACCTCCTGTTCCAGTCACACTGCTCCAACAAGAGGTTTCCTCTCTTAGGAAAAACCATGTTCTTTTAAAGACAGACTTCTTAGTTGCAAAAGCATTCATTAATTATACCTGTTTCCCACTGATTGGCAGAAACTCAGACTGGTGGCAAGGTTCCATCTGAAGCAGAGTTTTGAAATATGTGCATTCTTTATTGCCCATTCAGCTAAAGTAGAATCTTTATAGGAAAGAACCAAGTTGGGGTTTGGGGCATTACATCGCTAGGACTAGTGTGTAATTCCTATTGGGGCTCTTCTATGGTGTTGCCTATGATGAAACAATCAATCTCACTCTGGTTTGTGACTTGAAGGGCACCATAAAGTTGGTACCTATATAGGAAAAGAACACACAGGTGGTACTCCCACTATTTTTTTGTCCCAAAGAAAGACGTTGGTCTGCGGCCCATCTTGAACATGAGGCTCTTGGACAAGTTCCTCACGATAGACAAATTCCAGATGGTAACTCTCTTGCAGATCCTCCAGATCCTAGAAATTCAGAATTGATTGGCGTCATTCGACCTACAGGACGCTTACTTCCATGTGCGGGTTCCTTCAAAAGCACAGAAAGTACCTGAGGTTCGTCATAGCCAGCACTCACTACCAGTTTTGAGTTCTGCCTTTCAAACTTACCTCCGCCCTTACCTCTTCACCAAGCCGTTGGCGGTGGTGTCAGCCATCCCAACAAAGGGGGAAATCAGCGTTTTTACCTACCTATACAATGGGCGGATCGGGGCACGATCTCCGGACAAAGTCCTGGATCATCTCAATAACAACTGCCATCCTCCTCCACATGCTGGGCTTCATCCCTCAATTTAAAGAAGTTCCAGTACACACCTTCTCAAACGCTCCAATTCATAGGAGCGGTCCTGGATTCTCCCTCAGGCAAGGCTTTCCCTCCTGAGGAGAGGGCACTACACATGGTCGCAGTTCTCTGGCAGTATGATGGACATGATTCAAGTCACTGAGCAGATTTGCTCAGGATCTCCTGTGGTGGACTCACACAGAGAACGTGATTGCAGGAGAACCGTTTTGGCAACTGTGGCGAGAGGCGACGGACGCATCTCTAAAAAGCCGGTGGAGGGGGGAGCTTACCTGTACAAGCTAAGGGTGAGCGGGTTGTTGTCCCTGGCAGAGACAAAACTTGAAGATAATCTGTTGGACCTGAAGGCGATCAAACTGGCACTGATGGCCTTGTTGCCCTCCATACAGGGAAATGACCACAAAACAGTGGCCATGCACTACAGCAACACGAGAGGTGGTGTATGGTCACTCCCCCTGTGCAGAGAGGCGATGCACTTCCGGTTCTGGGCATTAGAGGACAAGAACTCCCTCACTGCAATTCACCTCGCCAGGAAGTAGAATACAATGGCAGATGCCGTGAGCAGGCTGGGCTTGGTCTCCCACGAGTGGGAGCTGTGCCTGCCAGTAAGTCCTTCTACAGATCCTCACCTTTTGGGCAATCCCTCAAGTTCATCTGCTCGTCTCCAGTGTAAACAGGAAGTGCAAACCTTTCTGATCCATGGAATTTCCCAGAGAGGAGCACTGGGGGACGCATTGGTGGTGGACTGGAACTTCCAGCTCCTATATGTGTTCCCACCAAACATTCCTCAAGTGATCAGAAGGTTTAACAGGTATCGAGCAACCATGACCCTGATTGCTCCGAACAGGGCCTAGAGAACATGGTACTTTCTGGAAATGGCCATCTGTCCTCCACATCGTCTTCCCCTGGAGACCGGACCTTTCCGTCTCAGGAGAGAGGGCTGGTTCTTCTCTCGAGCATACACATGCTGAACCTGCATTCCTGGCTTCTGAAAGGTTGAGGTACAGGGATTGGGGCCTTCCAGAAGATGTGATAGAGATGTTACTTTCGGCCAGAATGCCATTAACAAAAGCTCTGTACTGCTGCCGTTGGATGAAATTCTGCAGCTGGTGCAGAACACAGGATGTGGATCGCTTATTAATGCAACACCTCAAGAGTGTTATCTTTCCTTCTTCAATTGGCAAGACAGGGCCTTCAGGTCACCATTATCAAAGGCTATTTAGCAGCGCTTTCTATTTTCAAGCGCATGCCAGAACAAAGATCATACTTCTCGATCCCCCTTGTAATGCACATTTTTAAAAGACCTAACACTTTCCCTCCGACACCCTTCATGGTCCTGGCATGGGATTTAAACTTTGTGTTACCTTTCCTCATGGTTTCCCAATTTAAGCCATTACATTTGTGTCCTCTGAAGCTACTATCTTGGAAGACAGCCTTTTTGGCGCCATTTCCTATGCCCGGAGAGTACACGAATTGCAGCCACCCTTTCCAGTATTTTCCAGTCACAAGGTGAAATATATTTAGTATAATAAAGTCATAGACTTTTTATACATTTACACCAACCAATCGTCAAAAAGAAATAGGGAAGGAAAAAATAAAAAGTACTGTTGCCATTGTAACACATAAAAGACAATAGGGGTCATTACGAGTTTGGAGGTAGCCATGGTGCTATTGGCACCATGGCTTCCTCCAAAGTCATGTCCGGGTTCTCTGAATGGGGATTTACCGGGTCATTCCAACCTTGGAGGACCCGGTAAGTCCCCATTCAAAATACTCTTCTCCATTCCCATTCGAGCCCCCATAGGGCTCAATGGGAATGGGGAGGGAGCTAATAACGGGCCTGTGAATAGCGGGCCCGTTATTAGCTCCCTGGTCCCTTAGCGGCTCCCGCTGGTTTTACCAGCCGGCCTTAGTGGGACCCGCTATGGGACCATGAATGCGGCGGTAAGGGGTTAACGGCACCGGCATCCTTACCGGCGCCGTTAACCCCTTACCGCCGCACTCGTAATGAGTCCCAATAACCAGAAGTTTACATAAATACATACATTAAAAGCATATACATAGATCAAACAAGTTGGTCTAAAGGTGGCTCTTGGAGTGCGCTCTTTGTTCCTTTCGAAGGTCGTATCAGAGTTTCATCTATCACAGACAGTCTGTCTTCCAGCCTTCTATCCACCTCCTCATCCATCCAAGGTGGAAGAAAGGCCGCATAGGCTTGATCCCAAGAGTGCTCTGAGTTTCTACATCACCAGAGCAAGTCAATTCAGGCTGGAAGACCAATTTTTTTATTGGATGTACAGGCCCGAAAACGGGTAAAGGAATAACGAAGCAAACGTTCTCTAGATGGATAGTGCTTTGTGCGTCTGAATGCTACACCAGAGCGGGTAAGGAAATCCCTGAAGGCTTCCGGGCATTCCACTAGAGGTGTGGCAGCTACCTCTGCTCTCCAAACAGTCTTACCTGTAAAGGATATCTGTCATGCCACAACAAAGTCCTCAATACACATTTGCAAAACACTACTGCCTGGAGACGTCCACAAAGGAGTCTCATTTCGGCAGGGTTGTCCTCAAAACAAGTGGTGACATAACATCCAGGGAGTTTGCTCCTTCCCCCTCCATAATGGTCTTACTGCTATGGGAGTCTATCTAAGATGAGGAGTCTGTGGGAGGACACAATTCATTAAAAGAACAAATTACCTACCCCTGGTAATGTTTTTCCTACTGGATGTTCTGCCCACGGATTCCTCATCGCCTTCCCAGTCTACACTGAGGTTACGGAGATCTGGAATGCAATTATAGGATGACTCCTTTAACGTTAATAATTTTTGTCTCTTACGCGGCTGTGCAATGAGGAAAAACCGACAACTAAAGTCACGGGCTGCTGAGTGGGCTATTTCTGCACATTAACGTTTCATCTGGTCATGAAGACAACAACTCGACTGCCATCAACTCTAGTGCACACGAAACCCCCTGCTGGGGAAAGGGTTCGGAAAGCTGAAAAGCAGGAGAATAAATATCTAAGATGAGGAATCCGTAGGAGGAACATCAAGTTGAAAGAACACTACCTTGGGTAAGTCATTGTTCAACTGTATTCTAAAAATGAAGTTCTGGAGCACACCATAGTGAATGTTTATATAGTATTAGTGAATGTTTTAGTGTGTCACTTCCCTGTGTTTTTTAATTGCTAAGAGTTTGTCTAAGGTCAAATTAAGTAACTTTTTTATTGTTATACCGTACACTGTTGTTTTGCCGAAGTAAATAGCTTTGTTGTAAATTACTTTGTCAACATTGTTTTTTGAGGGGCGGTATGTGGGGTGGTAGTGGTGTGGAAGATGGCTGTGGAAATCCCATTTCTTTTTTATGGGGAAGTCATGTTGTCGAAGTAAACTAAGTAAATTACCAGGTTATTTACTCTGTCAAAACAACATAGAACCTTTTGTACATACTGCCCAATGTGTATTTATTGATAGGTACAGTGTGCTAAGCCTTGCCGCCAAGTCTCATTAATCAGATAGTTTGGCTAGACATTAGTGCCTTTGTCTGTCCGCCAGAATAAGTAAATAAAATACACAAAAGAACAAGATCACTGCAGCCCCTAGCACAAACCAGAGCCGAGCACTCAAGATCTCTTGACAGAAACTGGCAGAAACTGAAAAATAATCCCAACCATGGGGGACCTGAGCATTTGAACGCCCTCCGCCTCCTGGGTACATGGAAGATAGTCCGTTCTTCCTAAGTGGCCCAGATTGTTCTGGCCACTTCTGTCTTCCGACTCACAGCCTATTATTAGAGGAGGAATATAATAAACATATCCAAGCGGTACCATAACCCTGAGAGATTTAGGATCTCCAAGGGGCACATCAGTAATGTTCCTGCTAAGGCTGGGGAAAAGTTCAGTACATCTGTCTGAAAACAGCAAAACGTTCAGGTCCTCTTGCCACAAATACAGTTTAGGGCTTTTGCCATTGCACGTTGTAAAGACGTATCTTGTGAAGGAAAGGTTTAAGATGGTGTGGTATTGGCGCACGTTTTGAATGGAAATTGGGGTCCATTTAAAAATGCTCATAATTAAGAGAATGCGTTCTCTTGGTAGGTAAATTGCTAATTGATATTTACATTTTTCTTCACTTCAAGTCTCTTGTGCTTAAAAGCCCAGTGCCTTTTCACATCTTTAGTGCACCTTGGATATAGTTATTGCCCAGTTTCTAGCATAGGTTTTTCTATGTTCTTTTAAAGACAGACTTCTTAGTTGCAAAAGCATTAATTAATTATACCTGTTTCCCACTGATTGGCAAAAACTCAGAGTGGTGGCAAGGTTCCATCTGAAGCAGAGTTTTAAAATACGTGCATTCTTTATTGCCCATTCAGCTAAAGTAGAATCTTTACAGGAAAGAACCAAGTTGGGGTTTGGGGCATTACATCGCTAGGACTAGTGTGTAATTCCTATTGGGGCTCTTCTATGGTGTTGCCTATGATGAAACAATCAATCTCACTCTGGTTTGTGACTTGCATTGAGGTGTGAGATTCCATGACAAACAAGACATCTCTCTGATTTGCTTATTACCAACTCTTGTCCAGTTTTTTTTAAGGATTTCTAAGCAGGTTATTTTCTGGGTGACCACTCTGTTTTTAACTGCATGGTGTTGCTTAGCATTGCTATCATGATAAGGATGTGTAGCATTCTTTGGTAAAAGAACGTCTGAAAAAGGTTATGACGTTTGAACAGAATGTTTTTATTACAAATTGATAGGTTGTCAAGTTTTAATGCATTAGTTAATTCTAAGAATGTGGACCCAATATTTCTACTTGCAATAGATATTCAGTGTTACTTTTTCTTGGTACGTGATGGGCGTCGGAATGCAATACCCTAGTGTGCAATATTTAACCACCAATTAATTCCCTGAGTTTTTGCAAGCTAGGTCACAATATCCCACCAGTCAACTTTATTAACCAGTTATTACCTCAATTTGCCCCCAAGATTATTCCTTCAGTCTGCTTGCAAATGTTCTCATTTAATTTCTCTTTGATTTATCCCATTGTACATTTGTATTTTCGTGTTTTCGCCTTGTGTTTTAAATTTGTTTTGTTTTGTTTTGTGTACATATATTCTGTACTGTTCTGTAATAATGTGCCTTGTTTTGCTGTTATAACTAGCAAAAATACTGTTCTGAAAAAAGCACCTAGTTGGTATTGGGTCTCATTCCTTGTTTCTTCCAGTTTCCTCTGGATACTTGTACTTAGTATCCCAGTATAAGACCATATCTCAATTTTGCCTCGGTATTCAAGCATGACGTTTTTCAGCCTACATATTAGAAAAGGCCTTTCATTTCACAACTCTAACTTTCATAGGTTCCCCGGTATAGCTGCCGATGGTTTGTGTGATCTTTGACCTACTCTTGTGGGTGAGCTCTTTTTCACCATGCTACCTGGCTTAGCCAGTTTTGTTTTGCAGGCACTAGTCAGTCCTTAAGGCTACAAGTGCAGGGGGACTCTGTCCACAATTTATGACTAGTGTAAATCAATTCTACATTCCGTAAGTACTGTAGTGAAGGGGAGCCTTTTCCCTCCATACTTTTTACCTTTTGGGCATGTTTGTACATGTAACCGAGCCCAGCCAGGCTGTTTGCAGCAGTACCGTTTATATTTATCGTGTTGGGTGCACTCCTAGGTAAATTTTCTTTCTTAACACATGGACGCATATTGGGCACTACAGTGACCAAAATGGCTTAACGTGTTGTGGAAGCCCTGACTTTGTGCTCCACTGTCCTTTGGACCATCCACCTCCTGTGCATAATGTGGCAATATATGGGCATTCTCTTGGTGGATTCTGGCCATATCCGGTAAATAGCCTCTTTGTGCGAATACAAATGGTTTGGAATAGGAGGGCTGCTGACATGCCTAAATCACATACCAGACATTGAGCAACTCATGGCTGTATCTGAACTGGCTGTGCTTGATTGGTCAGCTGTCCAGAGGTTTGAATGTAGCATTTCTCGTGATATGTAGGGTAGGGTCACACAGTCCAGGATTTCACATTTTAGTAGAGTATCTGGCGCCATACAGCACTTAACTACTTGGGCAAAGAATTAGAAGAGGAAATTGCTACAGGCTAATGTCAGAGGACTAGTCCTGGGACCATCATAGCCCGAGCCATCCACTGCAAAGGCTGAGCTGTGTTCATCAATCAATTGGGGAAATATTACACAGAACCTTCGTCCCTTGTGCCTAACCCCTTCAATCCCCTATTGCTGAAGTCATTCTCCTGTACCTCTGGGCAATTGTAGTCCAGCATTTGGATCACATCATCTGAAATGGGATTTTCTCCTGGTGCTGGGATCTCATGCAGCCTGGTGCTGTGAATTTTGGAGTGCATTCTCATTATGAGCCTGGGACCTTGCTGCAGCCCTCTGTCAAGAATGGAGTCCTGGTGGTGCCTGAGTCATGTGGTCCTTCATCCTTTCTCCTGCAGATGTTGAGTAGAGTCAGTTAAATTACTTGTCGTGTTCGAGGTATACTGAGGGGTCCTCCCTCCAACATCGTGGTAGTCTTCTCTGAGATCTTCCTTAAACTTCTGCAATGTCCTCCAGCCTGTTGGAGGTCCAATTCATCAGGTCACTAACAGAAACCGCAACCTCTGAATCACCGGACACAGCTGTCATACCTCCAGCACCAGAACCAACAGTGACAGTGTTTGCTCTCAATGACCCTGATTTACCTGGGGACATTGTTTGTCTTAATCAGGGATTGAGGGGCTAGGGTATTTTTTGACACCCTCCTGTTCCCTATTCATTCTAAAGGCTGTACAGTCCTAGGCTGCATCTACCTCGGCCTGGCTGGTGGAACCGGAGCCTCCTACCTGGTGTATCCTACCTGGTGTTTCCCTGGACTACTGGGTTAGGTAACTGCCCCTTCCCCCACCCCCCCTCCACCCCCTGAGTAAAACCTGGCTTTGTAAAGATGAGACAACAAAATGCTGCTTCTAGTACTATCTACTTCACCAAGCAAGTGCCATTGATTCCTGTAGAGGTACTTTAAGTACTACCCCTAAGTAGCCAAACCTTGGTGACGTATCATGAACATCACTGAACTTTCTTCTTAGGAGAGGGCTTGGGTTTGTTATAATTAGCCCTGAGTCTTGGTGTTGCCATATAGCATTGTAAGGTACATGAAATATTGTCTAACAACATTTCCTACCACTGTTAGTGTTGCTATTGAAACTGTGTGAATTCTAAAGTGTAATGTGTCTCCCATTTTGGACACCAAACTGTGATTGTATATGTGTATATATATATATAGATTTACATATCTTTAAATTTGACTAAATGCATATGTGTTGGTAAATTGAGTATGTGTTTTGGCTACTGAGTGCTTGACAAGGTCTTCTGTACGTTAATTGTACTTTGCATCAAACCCCTGATCTTCTTAGTCTAAGCCTTACTACTCAGCCTTGTTACCAAGTGAGTTTTGTTTGACTTTTGTGTGAACCCTTTGTAGGCCCACCAAGTTTGGCATTCCAGAATCTTACAGTGAAAGTAGTTGTAAAAAGTCTCCTAATAGTAATTTCCCTTCAGTTCGCTCTTGGCATGTAGACTCACTATCCCGGCATGCAGTTTTTTTTTCAGCATCCATATTCTGCAACATTCACTGTTTGGGTTCTCTCTAAAGTCTTTAGTCCTCTCCCTCCCAGTCTACTGCTTTGGATCTTTCCGCCTCTGTTTTGTGCCTCCTCTCATTGTTTGACTGCATGTCCACAGCTTTACAACCTCTTCTACCTCACTTCGATTATGCCTCATACTCCTAAGGTCAAAGTGCCTCTATAATATCAAATGCCTGTTCTCGGAGTAGGGATTTCTGCTCCCCCTTACCTCTTCACTTTTGCTGGCTGACATTGTTTGGCATTTGGCAGGGGTTCTTTCCTTGTATTCTGTATAAACTGGGTATGTGTCATACATTGGCAGGGTCTGGTGGTCTTGGCCTGTAGCCTCTGCAGATCTTGTCTTAGTTTTCCCATCTTTTCGATACCAACACCAGTCATAGCGGATCTCAAGTGCCGCACACATCTACTCTCCTGCAGGATGATGTTCACCCTGCACCTTTCTCTACTCTGTCCTTTCAAGTGGCAGAGAGATGGGTCACCTGACCGCCAACATAGAGAACAGACTGGCAGAGCAACTTTCTCTGCTCAGTTAAATGTATGTCGCATCATAGATACCGCAAAATCTGTTTGTTTGTAAGATATGTGATTGAGCACATCTTTTAGCATCACAGGTTTGCTTTTTCTATTGTATCTGAGGATCCAACCACCAAATTACTGTTTCCGATTATTGAGGGACTGCTTCAAAGTTGAGGAAACTGCAGTGGAAAAGTATCCATTAAAATAAGTCACTTACCTTTAGTAATGATGAGTATCATGGGTACTGTATTTCCTCTGAAGATTCTTTCTGCCCCACACTCCTCTCCTCCATGACATTGGAATGTTGCTTACCTCCCTGTGGTGGCAACTTGAAGAATGCACAGTGCAGTTGTAAAGGCACAAGACATACCCAGTTACCCGCATTTCTGAGCAGCATCGCACGCCGTCCAACTGGTAAAGTTATTTTTGGCAGACCCCAACACTGCTGCCAAAGTGTTTCAAAGGGTGCCAATCTGCCAATATTGAAAGATGAAGAATTGATGGTAGATATAAACTATTGATCAGAGCAATGATTACCAAAGGTAAGTCCGTTTTTATTTCAAATTCAGCTTGGCTTGCTCCTTGAATGCAAAGTTTTCATCATCAGTTTTTATTTACTGTTTGCAACATACTCACATTTCCTGTTTTCCTCTTCAACTAACCACTGAATGTATCTAAATGTTTAGCATCTGATTGCCTGATTTATTCATTGCATCACTAATCACAGAAAACTATTGCATGCATATGTATGAACATGTACCTTCATGCCCATTGCATTGTTGGATTGCATGCACCCTGTTCATTGACCATCACAATGTCTAGTCTGACTGGCATGAACTTAACATGTTATTCAAGCTGTTCTGTGTGTCTTCTTTGTGTGATGTGCTGTGTGTCTTAACCTTTGCAGAGCATGCCTCCATCCCAGGTACCAATTGCTGGCTCCTCGGGAAGTAATACCAGCAGCATGCCAGTAGAAAACAATAGCATACATGAAGAGGAGATTGTAAGTTTTGTACCAGTTTGTCTTCATGCCTGGTGGTGGGATTAAAGCCTTTGCACAGGCCATTTTACAGCTGCTATAAAAGCACCACAACCTTAAATGTGTATGTTTGTTTATTTCTTTGCATATCTTATTTTTTTTTTGTATTCTCCATTTGAAGGTGGAGGGCCTCAATATTTATGTATTAGTAATGTAAGGACTATACAAATGAGCATGTTTTTGCCCATCAAACTATTTTTTTGTGCAGGTAATCCACCCACCTCTTGTAGCCGACTGGACACATCATATGGCTGGGTAAAGTGTGTGTTCAAAAGCATTACACAGGTTATTGGATGTATTGAGATTTTAGTTTCTATAAGAACTACTTAAAACCTTTTTTTGTGATATTTACTTGCAGTATTTATTTTTGTAGCTTCCCAATGATTAATGGCCATGGAGAAATGTGTTAGATTTATTTTCATTCTTGTATAAGTCCTTTTCTTCCAAGTGATATCCATGTGCTGTCAGATAGGAAGTAGACACAATGTTCACCTGAATTGATTCTCAAACTGGTTGCCACTAATCTTATTTCTCTAAATATCATTATGGAGTTGATGTCACTTCCCATCTCTTTCTCCTTTAGTTGAATTGGTTGTATCACATTATCCACACAATTGTTGTTTGTGGTCACCTTCATGCATGTGCTCTCTCTGCACTTGGTAGTCTTCAAACTAGTTACTTTATAGACCTTATTCAGTTTCTTTGGATTTGTCTCCTCCTTCCATGTTCTTTATTTTTGCCATGAAACGGATATGATTCCTACCCTTCACTAACTGGGTTTTTGTCTACTATATCTCATCACATACACACGATAATCTTCAACATTCTTAGGAGGGGGCTGTTGAGTCATACAGAAGCCTCTCCTGTCAAGGGTGGACAGATTGTCTTCTGCCACTAGCATACCCAGGGCAACCATCTTCTAAGTGTTTCGTATAGGGCCAAACTCTGGGGGTGGGGGAGGGTCACTACATGACTACATTTCCGACATATCTGTTCTTCATCCCGGAATGCAACAGCAGAACATCCCAAATTCTCTTGACAGTGATGGTAGTCCGACATACAATTACTGGATTTGCTGCTTGTATGGATGTTGGTTCTATTACTTACCTCTTGTGGAGTGTTGAATTGGGGTGCATGAGATCAATGCATGATGTCCCCTGTCAATTTCTAAGGTGCAGGAGAGTGACACTCTGCCACCTGTTCCTTGAAACACTCCTCCCAGTATTGTCAGCATGCCCAAATTTTTACCAACCTTTTTATTTTTTATATGTGTTTTAATTTAAACCTTCAATTCATTACATCAGAAAAAGAACATTACACATGTATATTTAAAATCGAATTCATTATCTAGGGCTTTTCCATATAACTCCATATTTGATATTAGTAAATTCTTAAAAGGATTGTATTGAACAAATCTACTACCAGATTTTAGCATCTTGTGTTCACGAGGCATTTATTAAAGCGCTTAGATGTTTAGTTCTGCATTCTCTCAGTTCAGGGCAGCATAGGACCAGATGCATTAATGTTTCTCTCTGAAGATGGCATAATCAACATGCGTCTGTGTCACAGATGGTCATTTGTCTTGCGGAAAGTACTTGTTTTGTTGGTAAAAGATCCAATGTAATCCGCAGTTGCAGGTTTCTATGCCGGGAGACTTCGAAATGTAGTCAAATATTTTGGGAGGACATTCCTTGCTTTAATGTCATCTGTTCGATAGTCATAAAGCTGGTATTTGACTTTGTATTATTCTGTTTTATCCTGTCCCAGTTCCATAGTTTCTTTTTTGCTGCATCCGGGTTGTTTGGGAGAATATCTAGTTCTAAATCGCTTCCGTCAAAATTGCTAAGCAGTGGTTAGACCACTGAAGAAGTGCCCAATCCTGGTTATAAGAACTGTCTATGTGGAGTATATTAAATTGAGGTGGTTGAATGTTCAGGGTCAGCTTTCTGAACAAGCTCAAAGTTTTCCATGCAGATGCCACGTAGATTGAGGTTAGACCTAGTTTGTGTCTTATGATGGAGATAGGTATGCATTTCTGCAGCCAAAGAACTTTCTTCCAAAAGACACTTTCTAGGGTACGCCAAATGCCCCAATGGAAACACAACGATGTGTCAGTGCTGCATGTCAAGATGGGTGTTACTTTTTGTTTGTAAAATTTCAGTACTGGCAATAATGAACATTTTCCAAATTTTTGTGGATGGTGCCAACTTGCGTCGCTAGGTTATTTGCTTTAGATTTCAATGTGCCTATTCACAGCGCACCATTTGCACTTATATTTAGATTGATGCCAAGATACCTCATACTATGGACCTGGTTTAATGTTTCTCGTCCAATCCGTCACTGGATGTTTTGCTTCATCTTCCTCCCTTTTGATCTCTGCAGTACCAAAACTACAGATTTAGAGGTGTTGAACTTTAGCCCATTTGCTTCAATGTAGGAATGGAGGTTGTCAATTTTTTTCCGAAGACCAATTGAAGTTTGGTCCAGAATGAGCAGATCATCCGCACACAACATCCAGCCGACTGGGATGTTATTCAGTTTTGGCGAGAATGAGTTGACAGTGGACATTGAGACTTTTATGTCAGAGATAAAAAGATTGAATAGTTCAGCAGCAAGAGGACAGCCTTGTTTTAACCCTTGGTACATTGGTATACCTGCTGAGTTGACCCTCGATGTTCATCCTTATCCATATTGAGGTTGTTGTGTATGCCTTTATTGGTTCCAATATTTTGGGTGGGCAATCCCAATTTTCAATTTTTGCCCTTAGCAGCTCTTGGTTAATGCTGTCAAAGCCAAGTCGACTGTTGCTACGTACATTTTTTAACCTTCTTTCAGGACTCTTAATTTAAGAATGTTGAGTGTGAATAGGTTTAGACAGCATCCCACTCCTTTGACAAAACCCATTTGTCTATCGTCGAAGTGGCCAGACTTTACCCACTCCTTTAGCTTTCGCTAGATCAATGTTGCGAAGATGTTTCCGAGGACATCTAGAAGGGCGATAGGCCAGTAATTTATTAGTTCTGCTCTATTCCCCTTTTTGAAAATTTGTACAAATATGGAATTTGTGTTGTTTTGGCTACTATACTGAACAGGGTCATACAGAAGACTGCCCATTCTTCGTGTGCTTTCTTTAACATTGCGTTAGAAAGACCGTCCGGTCCTGGAGCATGAGAGATACTGATTTTGCCAATCAGTTATTCAATCTCGTCTGTCTTGATGGCCAGTGACCAGCATGAAGTAGAGTTACTTTTACTTGGCTTCTTTTCACGTTCGGATTGTCGATATAATGTACCAATCAATTACATCCATTGATCTTCTGGAACAGTGTTGCTTAACTGCAGTATCTATTTTCCATCTAGCTCATTTAGTAGTGTCCACAAAGACCTTGAGTTGTTTGACACTAGAGTCATCAACATTTGTTCTGCATCTATCTGGAGCTTATGCTTTATTGACTGAGTATCCAATTCTTGTACTGTTGCTGCCACTTTTTTATGTCCTTACTCATGTTCATTCCTTCCATTGATCTTATTAGTCTGATATCCTAATGTAGCTGCCGTTTCCTCTCAACAGCTTCAGCATCATACATGTGTTTCGCCTTAAAATACGTTCTGTGACCAAATGGTTTGGTTATTACAAAATCACTGAAGAGGGGAACATAGTTTGCATCGATGCTGTGATCAGCTAATGCTCGCTTATAAATAGTACTTAATTGCCTGATATCATGAGGCAAAATTTATTTTAGGCCCTCTATTTCTACGAGGGCCTAATGCTACCCTATGATGCCACCAGGTAGCTCTTTTCTCATAAGACAAGTGAAGAATATCTTTGACCAAATCGTGATCACTTTGTGACATTTTTGTCACTATTAAGGATTTTACAAGTGCCAGCAGATCAGATGACACAAGAACATAGTCCAGAATTTAGGCTTGATCACCCCTTTTCCAGGTCGGCGCAGCTGGAATATCGCCTACGGTCTGTCCATTCAGGAGGTGGAAGTTCCGTTCGTCGATTTCTCTTCTCCACAATTTGGCATTGGTGGTGTTGCGGGTAGTTAATGCTTCTCTGATGCAGTTTATATTGAGATCTCCGCATAGGATTATCATACAGTTATCATATTCAAGGATGCGGTCAGCGATTGATGCTATCATGCCTTCAACAAAGCATTTTTTTTCTCCAAGTTACTGGATTCCAGTATATATTTATAACAACTAGTTTGGTAGGCTTATTGGCTGTATCATTCGTTAACTCTAGAATCGTAATTTGCATGTGCTGGTTGAGGTTGTTTTTGTTTGCATTGTTCGAGCCTCTGCTAGTTTTTTTTTTTTAATGTCAATATGCCCGAGGGCGGGCGGCCTTTGGAGCCTTTGCTTGCTAGATTTAGGAAGACAGAATAGCCATCTATCACTGGAGGTGTAGAAAGCCATGTCTCTTGGAGGCAGAGAATGTCAAATTTAGTTAGTACAGATTTATCATTGTAGAAGAGATGCTTATAGCCTCTAGTGTTCCAGCTAGCAATGGTGGTTGTCTCTTCATCTCTGTTCAATAGCTGTTATAGTGGCTTGTTTGTATTCAACGTGTCAGCTAACCAGACCCAATTAAGATCTTCTCTGGGTAGATGGAGCTCAGGGGCTGGCATTGTAGATTCTCTCTTGGGATCGTCCTGACATTTGATCTTGATTTGGAATGAGATTTTATTCCTACATGGTTGGTCTACGGAACTTGCCGTATAGCATTGGACTTTTGTAAGTTAACTATTTCAGAGGCATGAGGAAATCCATTTCTCACGGCTTCACTCAGTGATTTAAAGACTTTAGGACATGTTAATATGTTGTCTCATGAGGTATCGGGGGAGCGGGCGTCTCCCTGCAGAGTGGTTTGAGGTCAAACCCCATGGACCAAAAGAGTTCTGCTGAATCTAATAGTAATGAATGGACTATTTTGGAGTTAATATATAAACCTACACAGTCGAATCGGTTAGGCACTGGGAAGTCGATGGCTGAGATGTCAATGGACTCCAAATCCCATAATTTCGGTATACGATGAAATAAAGAAAATACATTGGAGCGATTCATCATGAGGCCATCATCTACTTAAAGTATACTTTCGAGTTGTATGTACTCGCATGGTATTGGCCAACCGTTTGTCTACAGTTTTGGTCCTTTGTGGATCTAGTGGTATCCTCCAGCCTTTTTTCTCATTTTTTTGACAGGTGCTATTATTTTTCGAACGTTTGCATTGTTTTGGATGTTAGTGCCTCTTATAGATGTAGGAGCCCAGGGGTTCAGCTGCGCTGGATTTTCGCATCTATTGGACTCTACTTCGCTGTCACTCAGAGGCTGACTCTCCACGTTAGCTGTTAATGAGAATTGTTCTAAATTTTGAGCTGTCGAGTCTTCAATTATATCTTCAGATGCAGACAGTTTAATGCTTGCTTTGGGCTTCGGCACCGAATTGTGATTCTCGGGATTAGAGAGATGCTCTTTTAAATTCTGGATAAAACCTCTGGAGATGTTAGTTTCAGGCTTCTTATTTGACAGTATGTTTTTTGATATTTTAGTTTGTTGTTGCTGCTGCTGCTCAGGGTCTTTTTCCTAGAGTAGAACATTTCGTAGGTATCACTCGAAGATCCTTCTTGTATTGGTTTGTCAATGGTGAGGTCAGTGGACTGAAGCACCCGCTTGTCATCAATTACATTTGTGAGTGGCACAGGCACAGCAACAGCGCCGCTTGTGACGTCACTCATTCCGGGGATATCTCGATGTCAGGTTGGTTGCCACAGCCAGAATTCATGTTGTCTTTTATTGTCAGAACTGGTGGTTTAGGGAGAGATTGTGTAGTGGTGCAGGAAGTAAGCTCTTGATTTTGAGGCTCTATTCCTTCTACTTCACCGTAAAAAGATTTTGGATTTGTTTGAGATGCTGGTTGAAGTGTGGAAAGACGAGCAACTTTTATGACAACCATAGGGTTCAGATGTTTTTTTTTTGGCCGCATCTTTTCCCCCATTTCAGTATTTCTTTTGCCGCCTCAAGTTGAATTTTTTTACGTGCCGCAATTTCTATCATATGATACCTATCATAGTCTTTGGAGCAGACTTTCAGAGTTTACTTCTTGATCCAATTATTTTTGGTTTGGAGTGACGAGATAAAAGTTTCAATATGGACCAATTTAGTGTGCGTCATAGCCAACGAAGTGGCTTGGTCCTTATAGCTTTCGCTGATGTACTCGTAAAGTTTGAGGAACGGTGATAGAGAGATTGTTAAGGCTGACATAAGGTTACAGTTGGCGTCGAAGGAGGTAGAAGTCCTGTCTTGGTTGACTAAGTGATTTTTCCGTTTGCTCTCATGTCTCTCATATCTCTTATGATTCACCCCCTTGAATGGGGAAGCTGGAATATTATCAGACAGCTCGCTTTCAGATTCCTAGCTGGAGTCCGCTCTATAGCACCCACACAATTAATTGGTTAAGTGGTGAGGGCTTCAACGAGATTGTTTAGATATCACATTCTTTGTGTTTTTATCGTGTTTCGTGAGTTAACACTCGCAGGTAGTGAGTGTTGCCGCATACAGGTTGAAGAAGGACTTGATGACTTCTGATTTAGGTAATCCTGGGGTCGCAAGATGCTGAAGTCTTTCAGACGCTTGAGTTTTTTGTGCCTCTCTCATGAGGGACTGATCCAAGTCAGAAGAGGATGTAAAACAAGGGGGAAAATGAGTACATCTCAACTGAGAGGTAGTTGGTTGTCCAGCCTTTTAAGAAAACTTTTTCCAGCTTTGTTTTATCAACTGTAAGTCTTAAATTAATGTTAAGCTTTCCAAAAAGCCTTTGGCTATGCGGTAGTAAGGCTGGCGTCAATCAGTGTAGGCTGATGGCAATAAATCTGTACCATCATCCACATCCTCTGCTTGGCAGCTCCTTTCAGGCTTCCAAGTTTGCCCCATAGCTCTCAGCACACTCCACCCCCTGCGCTCCAGTGAAGACAGCAGTGCCAACATCGTAATATAAAATACACCACCTGACCTCATTTGTACACAGCAGTCTCCAGCTTTTCATGCCAGCTGCCGGCAACCCTAGAAGAGCACACTTATAAAAGAAACTTTTTAACACGCTGTAAAAGCTCTGTGTATCCTAATCGGCTGTGTAATTAGTGAATGAATCGCCTGAACAAGTCTCCAGCTTTTCATGCCAGCTGCCGGCAACCCTAGAAGAGCACACTTATAAAAGAAACTTTTTCACGCTGTAAAAGCTCTGTGTATCCTAATCGGCTGTGTAATTAGTGAATGAATCGCCTGAACAAGTCCTTCATTCAGGTTTTGCATTTGGTGGTAATGAGTTTGTAATTTGCTCATTACAGTGTGTGTCCTGCCAACACACAGCAAGCACTGTGTTTGCCAGAATACAGAGGTTTGAGCGAGCAGAAGTGCCACTGACGGACCAGTGCATTTCACTTGAAATTCTCTCCAATTAAAATGGGTGCCATCCAAGATCTGTTTCTGCATTGCTCCGTTATATGTCAGAATACATGGAGTGGTTTCATGCTGTGTGCTATACTTTGGCAACACAGAATGTTTGCCATTGTAATGATTACCACTGTAGTTGTACTATAGGATTGTGTGTGATAGGCTCAGTACATCACCCCATCTGCCTCTGTGCTCCCACGTGTAGCTGGAGGGTGTGAGACTGCTACCTGCTCCTCATTTAGTGTAGCTTCTTTGTCACTGTTATCTACTTGGTTGCAGACATTGACCAACTAATGACAAAATATTCCACAAGGTGAAATGGGGGGGACGGTGCGGGATGTTTTTATGACCAAAGAAAGGGCTTCATGCACCTTTCCTACCACGAAGTGTGTGTCTAAAAATAAAAATGCAGCAAACCAAAGTCAATTGCCTCTTCCCCTTAATGTGGTTAAAAGGTGTGTGGGTGTGGCCAGGCCACGGCCATCGCTATTGGATCCAGTTCCTGGGGTTGGACCAGTGAGGGAGGATCACCTGGATGGGGGGGGTCCTGTGGGAGTGGGATGCCGACGGCCAAGACGCGATATCCCCCTTCTTCTTTCAACACTTTTTCCCCAGCCTACCATGTATGATATTCCAAAACACTGCCCCCCCCCTTTTTCACATGAACACTTTCGCATAACACGAAAGACAATGGACTAACACCAGGGCCGTTTAACTGACGTGTCCCAATACCAGGGTCAGGCAGAGTCAGGCAGTTGACCAGAATCACACACACCCCTGACAGCCCTTTCCCTTCCCCCACAGTGATAAAAGGTGGAGCACAAAAGCCCAGGACGAGCAAGGCAGACCGTCCGATGTGAGAGCTAACTCAGCATGGGAGTGCAAGAGGAGGAGAAAGACAGCACATACCGAGGGGGTGACGAGGAGAGAAACAACTTTGCCCTTTCCAACCAAAGCCCGTGAATCCTCCACAGAAGGAAGCATAAGACTGCAAACAATAGCCAGCGTGTGTTGCAGCAGATGTCTATCGCACGCAAGACCCTCCTCTGCTGATAATCAAGCTGGGGAAGGACGCTGGCCTCGGTGGTACCAACGTGGCTCCAAGGATAAAGAAAGGCACGCGGTTCATCACAGCCGTTGAGTCGAGGGGAGAATCGATAAAGAAACCAAACTGTGTTGAACAAAAAGTAGCCAACAGCTAATTTGAACTTTAACACCCTTAACAATACATTGATAAAAGAAGGGGAAAACCAGCAACAGAGGAGTACGGCTTCACGTGGGTGCTCAAGCAGGAACTCTGGGAGATTACCCGAAGGTAGAAACTACTGTAACCAGAAGCCCTTGGGAAGATGTCAAGAAAGGTCAAAGTGGTCATACAAGGGTCTTGTAAAATCCTCTGTACCGTTGAATGTCTTTGACCGGCAGATGATTGCGAAAGCTTAGGGAAGTGAATCCTGCATGCTAAAAATGATTACATGAACTGTATATCGGATAAGTTGGCGAGAGTGAACCTGGCTGAGGGAAACTGACAGCGAGGGGCAAAGCCCGAAAATCTGTTTAGAAAGACATTAAGATTTGTGAAAGCAAGAAGTATTGCAAGACAAGGGGAAGGGAAGTGTCCCCCTTGTCATTTGGGATCCGAGCCCGGCCGAGGGAGATCCAGGGGTAGAAAGCTATCACCCAAAGTTCACTGAGAAGGGAACTGTCTTGTGAATTTGTTGCTGTCACGATTCCCAGCAGATACAGCAGAAGACAGAACAGGTGCTCCCATGCTAGCAGGGTATTAGGAACATTACCCCACGCCTGTAGCATTGGCAGAATCTGGGCATTGAGAATAGCTGGCTGGCATAGACAGCAGTCCAGTAGTGCTGAACGCATATACCAAGATGGCTACCAGGTTGAACCAATGAATAGCATCCAAGATGGCTCTGTCATGGCTCATACTGCAAACATCACTGGTGGTCTAGTGATCCAGGGTGCAGCCCAGGGCTATAAAACCACGCCCTGGGCCGCACCACGTGCTTTGCGTTTCTCCTGTTTCTTGGAGAACAGTGTAATGCTTATCTCCTGCCTGATCGCAACATTGCCGGCAAGAATACTTCAGCGGAAACCTCTTGTGTCATGTCCGGTCTGCTTCTACTGATCAGCCTTTGTTCCAGTTGTCTCCGATCCGCTCCCTGCTATCTCTGCATACCTGAAAAGAAAGAAGACAGAACACACAGGTTTGCACTTTGCAGTGACTTTAGGCCTGATCCTGTTCAGAAGGCTGCTTACCTTATGTCATTTCGGCTTTAATTCCAAAGCGGCTAATATATTTCAATGGCTTTGGCTGCATACCAACATGGCTGATAGTGTCCAGCTTCTTCAACATCTCAGAGAGCCACCGCACCTATGAAAAGGGAAACAAACAACATTAAGGACAAATCATTGCAACGCAGCGCGGACGCTGCATGGACATTGTTAACGGTTCAATCAATCAACACAGCAAGCGCTACCACTATTGCAACGCAGCACGCGCTTGGTAAGTAGCTAATAAGCAACAAACAGACTCTTAGAGACTCGCGCTTCGCAGCGCAACCTCTATTCATCACCCCAGAACGTTCTGTTCCCCTGCTGCATCTCATGTGTCACAGCGGTCTGGACCACGTTAGTCCAGTGAAATAACTGGATCCTGTGCTGGAGTCTGCCCACTGGGACTTATTGTCATTTATAAAGGTGAGCCAGTGCCCTTGCCAGCCAGCAGCCCTAGGGGGACATCAAGGGAGGTCGGGGGGACTACGTTGAACCCATACTGAGTGTCACTTTACTGTCTGTAGGTCATACAGCGGCCCAGTTCCCAGTCCATACGGCTGCCATCCAGATCATACCAGTCAGAGTGGTTATCAACCCAAAAACACTCCCCCCCTCGCACCGTGTGCAGGGCCAACATGCCACTCTGCGAAGTCCGTGGAGGAAGGAGTGTTTTGGACCATCTTCACGATTGATCACTGAAGGGGAGCCACACACACAGAACCACTTGCCGAAGACAAGCGCCCCAGCAGGACAACTGAAGGTAAGCATTACAGTTGAAAACAATTTCTGAGGGGTTTGTGCCCAGAAGAGGGGTACCCAGAGGTGAAGCCATCACCTAAAGTGTTCGTAGAACAGAACTTTTGTGTTTGTTTGTTGAGAGCATCAGGCCTCAAAGGCGAGAGACTTTTATTTAAAAGAGACTTAACCATCGAAGAACCTGATGTCTGATACAGAACTGTTAGCTTGTGCTTAGAACAATGTTTCCTTTGTTTTGATACCCTATCCCACACTCTTTCTGTGATTAGTTGTAAGGATTTGGCAATAGGTTTTTCTTAGTATTGGCCCTTTTATTTTGACACAACTCTACTAGGACTGCCTTATTTTTCATTTGATGGTCGCTGCTTGCTCCCATTTTAGATTTAAGTTTAGTTTTAGCATTCTTCCACCCTGCATTTATAGTTCAATAAACACCCTTGAACTGTGATCACTTATGTCTGTCTTTACTGTTGCCACCATGAGTTCCTTACATATGGTGTCAGAAGTGGGATGTGACTCAATTGAAACTAATTGGGAACCCTACAATTTCAAAAACATACTCAGAGAGCCTCTAGCCCTTCCATCGCCACTAAGGAATCAATAGGGTTTGACATCTGTAGCAGTAGGGAAGCTACCATTTCCCCTGGGAACAAAGGAATGATAACTACAGGCTTGGTTTGGATACCCCCTCCGGGTGTTCTATTCAATTAGCCCCAAAATCTGGCCTAGCGTGGAAGTTCGAGATAGATATCTTAGCAGGCGTTATTGATCCCGACTTTAGGGGAGAGGTAAAGGTTCTCTTGCAAAACCATGGCAAGATCCCTTTTGAGGTATGTCTGGGAGATCAAATTGCCCAGGGGATTTTGGAAAGAGCTCTATTTCCTCAGTTTAAAGAAAGTGAGCCAGATGAAACAGAAAGAGTTAACTGAGGCTTTGGGGGAGCCAATAAGTCAATTGACGTAGAAGAAAGGAAGGGCGAAGAACCCACCATCTATCCAGACTTGGCCTTTGCCCAGCGAAATGATCCAGTTCTCAGTGAATAGTTTTTACAAGCAATGCCAGAAGAAGAAGGCTTAGAGAAAGGGAGTCCGTTTTCTTTATGAAACAAGGACTGATTTATAGAAAAGAAACCTCTGCAGAGGGTATAGCAAAAACACAATTGCTGATACCCAAAAGCCATAGAAAGGTTGTACTGGAAATAGCGCAGTCCCACCTTACCGGGGGGCATTTAGGACACTCTAAAACCCAGGCACACATTAGTGGAAAGTTTTACTGGCCAGGCATCCACGCCGATGTTAAAACTTTCATCCAAACGTGCGAAATGTGTCAAAAGATAAGCACGCATATTCCATCACCTGCTCCTCCTGAATCCGTTGCCGATTTATAGAAGTCCCCTTTTCCAGAATTGGTATGGGGATAATTGGGACATAATTGGACCACTAGAAACCTCCAGATTGGGCAATAAATATGTCCTTGTGATGGTGGATTATGCAACCCGATATCCTGAGGCATTCCCAATTCGAAATAATACCACCTCGCAGATCCTTAAAAATCTTCTACCATATTTCTCCAGTGTCGGTTACCCCAAGGCAATACTAACGGACCAGGGCCCGAATTTTAAGAGTTACTCCACATTACCAACTTGCGGACTTCTATGTACCATCCCCAAAACGATAGCATGGTAGAAAGATTCAATAAGACCTTAAAACTAATTCTCTGAAAACTTGTAGACAAGGACGGGAAAGACTGAGACCACCTGATACCATGGGCACTATTTGCAGTGAGGAAAAACCCCCAATCCTCCACAAGTTTCCCTCCCTTTGAATTTCTCTATGGAAGAGAACCGAGAGATGTCCTCGACATGCTCTGGGAAACCTGGGAAGAACAAGGGAGGCCCCTATTTCCATCTCGCAAACCACCACCTGAATGTGAGAACATATGAAGTTGCTCCGAGACTTAGTTTGCACTCACATGGTAAAGGCGCAAAGCCAAAAAAAAGGCTACTTATTATAATAAAGTGAGCTTAAGATCATTCTCTATAGGACAGAAAGTACTAGTCCTTTTACCAACCTCAGAGAATAAACTGGTCTCCAAATGGCACAGACCTTACGAAATAGTAGAAAGAACAGGAACCTGTACGTATCGAGTAGCCAAACCGGATAGGAAACAGAAAATCCAAATATATCACGTACATTTCTTGAAAGAGTGGAAAGAGAACCCGTCAGCCACCCATGCCAAAGTACTAGCGTGTCTCGTTCCCAAAGACATAGATAACTTTGATTTTGTATTCCTTCCGATTTATCTGCTCAACACCAACAAGACTTAAATGATGTAGTAATTTCATTTCTCAATGTATTCTCCGAAAAACCAGGGAGAGTGAAGAATACATACCACTATATCAGAACACGTAAGGGTAAAGTGGTACACTTAAAACCATATCCACTCCCAGAAGCCTGTAAGCAGATAGTGATTGAGGAAGTCAACAAAATGTTGAAAGCCAACATTATGAATTGAATTGATATTTTATTTATATCGTGCTCGTACACAAGTGTTTCAGAGCGCGACAAGGCAAGAGAGGGGAACAGGGGAGAACAAAACAACGATCTTACTAGGCCCAGTGATATTGAGAATGCGCAAGTGCATGGGAAGAGGGAAAGTGTGGTACAGAGGAGAAACGGATACATACATAAATAAATAAATAAATAAAGGCAATGAACAGTGGTAGTGCAGCCAGCAAGTGGCAAGTGCTGGGTTTAGCAGACAGAGTATGTCTGATAAGTGCAGAAGAGAAGAAAGGGAGTGGGGGTCTGTATGGGTACAGATACAGACCGCAGTGCAAGGGGTTGCCTGGATGCAGTGCAGGAAGGTGGCACAGTGAGCAGGTACCTGGTCCTGGAGGACAGAGGGTGGCCAGGTGCACTGTGCTGAGAGAGAAACCGATCAGCAGGGGAGAAGGTGTCAAAGGCAGAAGCAAAGAGGAAGGTCTTGAGGTGCTTACGGAACCAGAGATGGTTCTCCTCAAGTTTCAGAGTGGCAGGGAGGCTGTTCCAAACAGAGACCCCAGCCGAAGACTAGAGTTCTACCCCCAGCTAGTTTCTTTGAAAAACGACTGACCGAGGGAGTTAGAGGAGCAAAGAGCTCGAGAGGGGAGGTAGTTACAGAGGGATAGTCGAAGGTATTTTGGACCCAGCCCCAGAAAGCCTAGTGGACAATGCAGAGGGTTTTGAATTGAATCCTTGCATCCTGAGGTGTTGCTAGGTCAGGGGGGGGCTGAGGGGGCTATATGCCCCGGATCTTTTGGTTGTAGCCCCGGATAGAAGCTCGGGTGTACAACAAAAATGCTAGCTAGCCCTGAGTCGTGCCAGTCCCGAAATTCGCTTAGCCCCTGATCTTTTCCAGACATAGCAACACCCCTGCTTGCATCCACTGGGAGCCAATGAAGGGATTGCAGAACTGGATAGATACGATCCCAGGGCTCGAGGCCAAAGACATGTCACACAGTCCTGTTCTGGATTAGTTGTAAAGGGCAGAGAATAGAGGCAGGTAGATTTAGAAAGAGGCTGTTACAATAGCCCAACTTAGAGAGTACCAGAGCTTGGGCGACAACGAGCTTCTGGAGGACAGAGAGGAAGGGCAGAGTAGCTCAGAGGAGGTGCAGTAGTAAGTTTGAATTTTGAGAGACATCAGAGATGTGGACGGAGAAGGAAAGTGTGGAGTGAAAGATGACCCAGAGGTTTTTAGCTTTGCATGTAGGGGTAGGAGAAGGGCCAAGGGCGGCCGGCCAGAGAGTAAGGGAAAAGGATGGTGAAGATATTCAGATGAGGAGGATCTGTCTTGTTGGCATTTAGACAAAGATCGTTGGTGGCACACCAATCTTGAATGGCAATTAGACAATCAGAGATGAGGGAAGGAGAGGAGGTGGCTGAGGGTAGCCTGAAAATGAGATGACTGTCGTCAGCGTAGCACTGGAAATTTGAGCAGAAAATGGCAATGCAGTGGGCGAGAGTTGCCAGGTATTGGTTGAAAAGTCAGGGCCAGAGGTTGGTCCCCCGGGGAATACTGCAGGTAGAGAGGGAGATAGATTATAGGAAGGACCCAAGTTGTACCTGGGAGGGTCGATCAGAGAGGAAAGAGGTCAACCAGGCCAGAGCATGATCGATGATACCCAGGTTATAACAGAGACAATTGATCAGAGTGATCTGGTTGACCGTGTCGAAGGCAGAAGAGAGATTGGGTAGGATGAGGACAGAGGGAATGTTATAGTCAAGGTTGGAGAGCAGATCTTCACGGATGTTCAGTAGAGCAGTTTCCGTGCTTATGGCAGCTGTGAAGCCAGACTGGTGGTCATGGAGAGAGCCAACAGAATTGGAATGAAGATTTAGCTGAGAGATGGTCAGCTTTTCAAGGTGTTTACCCAAAAAGGGAGCAATGGAAATTGGGCGATAGTTAGCCGGACAAGAAGGATCAGCTGTGGGTTTCTTGAGAAGAAGATGCACAAGGGAGTTCTTCAGAGGGGAGAGAAATGATCCTGAGGTAAAGGAGAGGTTGCAGAAATCAGCAAGGGTTGGAGCGAGGGTATCAATGTGGTCCTTGATGGTTTTTAGAGGAACAGGGATGAACCTGTTTTGACAAGGCTTTCATAGATCGGACTGATGAGAGGAAAGGATGAGAAAGAGGGTGGGGGGGTGACTGAGGGAGGGTCAGTAAGCGCAGACAGAGGGGAGAGGGGGAGGGGAGGAGAGGGAGTTCTTAGATGCAGTATAGACACGGGCTTGAATGGGGACTCTCTTCTTGGTGAGGACAGAAAGTCTGCATTGCCTTTGGAGCAGGAGACAGGCCAGTTTGTCGGAGGATCAACAAGAAGCCCTCCATTTCCTCTCAGCCGCCCCACACTTACGTTTAAGTGTAGCTAGGTCGGAGTCATACCAGGAATTGCACTTGGCTTTGGACTTCAAACGGATCCTCATGACAGGGGCAAGAGAATCAAGAGTATCAGAAATAGAAGCGTTGAGCAAGGACAGGGCAGTGTCAGGTTGTGAGTCAACAAGGGGTGGAGGATGGGGAGAGAAGGTGGCAGCGAAAGTCTCAACTGACACACGCTTCATGGGTCTGATGTCCAAAAAGGTAGATGGCAATGTTGGGGAAGGCTTGTCTTGCAGGAGAGGAGAGGAGGCAGTGATCGCTCCAGGAGAGAGAAGTGGTCAGAGGGGGAGGCCAGAGGAGATCAAGACATCAAGTGTGTGACCTGCAGAGTGAGTCGAGCCAGAGGGGAGGATAGAAAGGGAGAGGGAATCGCAGAGGCCGCGAAAGAGTACGGATGAGGAACAGGGAGAATCGAGGTGGACGTTGAGGTTGCCAAGGAAGAGGAGTTGAGTGTTTGATGCCAGGAGAGAGGAGGAGAGGTCTGACCACTCAGAGAGAAATTAGGTGTTTTGGCCAGGGTGCCGGTAGAGAGTAGCAACAATAAGATAGTGGCTAGGAGAGCGAGAGTGCCTGCAGACAAGCCATTCGAAAGAGGAGTAAGTCTGAGTGGGGATGATAGAGGCAGGAATCCACTCAGGAAAGATCAGGGCTACACCCCCTCTGAGCCGGGTGCATCTGGGCATGGAGAGGATCTTGTAGCCGTCAGGGAGGAGAGTATCAAAGCTCGTGACGGAGCTGACCGTGAACCATGTCTCAGTAAGACTGAGGACATCAAGTTCATCCAGGAGGTGGCAGATGTCAGAGGAGTGTTTGACAGCAGAGCGAGAGCTGAGAGTGGCAAGATGAAGAAGGTTGCCAGCCTTGAAGGCCTTCCGGGGAGGGGTACAAATCAGCAGTACGCACTGCAGAGGTCTGGAGGGAGCCCGAGGTGGGGCAGAGAGAGGGCAAGATAGCCAGGAGAGGAGAGGAGAGGAGAGGAGAGGACAGCCAGAGATGAAAGGAAGTTGATGAGGCGAGGGAACCACCTTTCGAAGAGGGGGCGATTAGCCTGAGGGCCTTGGACCATGACAGTGCCGTTTAGGTAGACATTAATGATGACTCTGGAGGAGTCGAAAGAATCCACGATGACTTCCCAGCGGGTGCCACCATTAATGGGAGAGGAGACGACGGGACAGAGCACAGAGATCATGTGGGGGGGTCCATAGATCTGGCAAAGGAACGACAAAGAGGGTGTCTGGAAGAGGAGCTGGAATATGTTTCAGCGATGGGGAGACCTGGGTTGGAGGCCAAGATATCCTTTTTAAGTTTATTCTTGCCAGACTTAGTGAGAAGGGAACGATAGTTGATAGAGAAGCAGTTGGAGTAAACAGGAGAAACAGATAGTGCCATGGGTGCGTAGAGAGAGGAGACAGTGGGAGGAGTATGCAAGTACAGCAGTGTGGAAAGGTCACTGGGCTAGCAGGTTACAAGTAATGGGCAAAGTTAAATGCAAAAGACACCCAAGTTAGACTTTCAAAGCTAATTGCAAAACACACCAAAGTTTGACTTTCAAAGTTTAATGCTAAGGCACTGTAGGCATGGATTCGCAGTATGAAACAGGAGTTAGAGGTGAGAGCAGAAATACGTGTATTAGAGAGCATAACGGGGAGAACTGTGAGAACAAGCAGAGAAGGGAGTGAAGGTCGCAAGAAGGGGGTAAAAAAAGGGCAATCAAAAGGAGGGAACTAACCCATGGTGAGTGAGGTATGAGAGTCTTGGTAGGTGTTAGGCAGAAACCTGTGCAGTTCCCTTAGGGAACACTGCAAAAGATTTAAGACTACAGGTGTTGGCAGTAAACCCACTTGGTAGCAGTCTGTACCACCCAGATTTACCTGGTAGCTGTGGCGGAGCAGTCAGACCTCTCTCAAGAAGAGTTAGGCAGTATGCAAAGTATACACAATAGGCACTCAGACACAATAATACAAGCAAACACTGACCAGAGCTTTGGTATCAAAGTATATAATTATTTATTTAAAAACACACTGTTTGAAACACTGCAGCACTCTTATTGTAAAATATTCTAAACACAGTTACTATTGTAATATATACACCTCTTTTTCCTTATCAGATAAGTCCCAGTAAAACACTACTTACTTTCATACAGAGGTGAGCGCTTAACTAGATGGCACTCCAATAAGTTTGTGAGAAAGGGAGGGAAAAAGACAGAATATGGAAAGGTACACCACACTAAGGTTCAGGAACACTGTTAGCAAGGCAGAAGAGCAAAAGTCACTGGTGAGCCAAAGTCCAAAGGTTGGGCCCACTCTTAGAGAGAGCAGAGCACAAATGCGCCCAAGATCACACAGTTACACTAGGCTTTGAAAGTCTTGCAGAGGGTTCAAAAAGAGTTTAGAGGGTTTAGGAAAGTTTAGCCCGGGTGTCCAGGCTAACCCAGTTTCGAAAGCCGGGAGCTAAATCTACCCCGTACAGTCGGTGGCAAGGGAAGCCTGGCGGGACACGGTACCTTAAGTGGGAAGGATCCTACAGCGGTGGCAGTTGTTCCTGGCAGTGGGTGCAAGTCGCGTCGTCGTCCAGGGGAAGAGAAGATCTCGACTTGGAGGAAAGATGAAGGTCGTTGCACTACCAGGGAAGAAACCAGCCGAGGAGTTTTCCGGTTAAAGGTGGTACCTTTGTTCGCGGTCGTGGTAAAACGTGGTATCCCGGTTGCCGGGGTGCTTGGCACAGGCAAGGCGGCCACGAGGTACGTCGGGAAGGCGAAAAGACAGTGAAACTGGTTATCCCCACCAGTCAAAGGAAGAAGACTCTCCGGCGGGAGATCTCCTCTGTCGTTGGGAATAGTGGTGAGACGGTCCAGTAGGGCTCCACCGGTGGTGGTGTCGTGGCAGGTCGGCTCAGCTTCTCCCTCGTCGGATTCTTAGGTCCTGTGGCGACTTCTGAAGTTCCAGTCCCCAAAGTCCTGCTTTTATGCAGGAAAACCCCCATTCACTCAGCCTAGCTGTCACTCAAACATGCTAAGTGGTCGGCTCACCACTTGGGCCAATCAGGACGGAGTGCGACTTGAGTTGCCTAGGCAAATCAGTCCAGGGTGCCTAAATTCCCCTCCGCCCCTCCTAAGTACCCCAGACAGAGTGGCACCACTTTGGGGGGCTTCTGTGGAGAAGCCCGCCAAAAAGTGGAACAAAGGGCTCGACTTGGGTTGGAGTCACAGAAGAGAACACAAACGCCATTTTAGAATCAAGTTTTCGCAAAAAATACCAACCGGAGAAATAATATTAATTAATAAACCGGCGGTATGTTAGAGGCTACCGTAAATAATTAAATAAAGATAGTAGCCTAAAACAATGGGAAATCCCATAAGAAAATATTGAATATATGAATATAAAAAGTAGTATCCACTGCCACCAGCCAAAACTCGATCAGGGGGGACAGAGACGTGCCCCCTCAACTAACAGACCCTGGGGCAATTGAATTGACCCAGCCAGTACGTCCACAATATGATGGTTTGTACTGGTTCTGTTCAGAATTTAAGACTAGTAAAGTCAATGGTGACTTTACATGCCCTGGGAGACAGTAGTCAGTCCCAGGGTATGTAGTCTATACTTGGGGGTCACTGTGACACCCCTGTGTCACTGCACTGAGGGTGCTGTCTAACACACATCACAAAAACACATGAAGCCCTATGGAGTAAAATACCCCATAGCCCATTAAACACATCTAGATTCAAAGAAACACACTCAAATCATGGCCAAGAGTGAGGGTAAAAGAGTCTCACTCTTGGCAGGAGAAAAAAATAAACCCCAAAAATCCAGCAAAGCTGCTGGGGGACTCACTAGGTTAGGAGATTCAGCCTAAACAGAGAATTCTCCCTAACAGTAGTCCAGATTCATAGCTGAGTGAGGGAGCAGCCTCATGGAGGGGTCAGGTGGTGGCAATAGTCTCATGTGGCGTCCTGGTAGCGGACAGGGAAGCAGACAGGGACCTTAGAAGTGGGACTTGATGAGGGGTCTGGCTAAATCCTGCCGGTCCCCGATTGGCCAGCAAAGCCACTAAGCAGCCAATGAAGCTGCGCGTCATTGGAAGGCAGCAGACACACACGGCCATAAGCAGCTTAGAAAAATAGGTCGGCCATCTTCAAAGCACAAAATTGTACAAACGAGTTGCAGGCAAAGACAGAAAATGAACAGTACTCCATGCAGCAGTCGACAGATGAAGAGGGGGAGACTGCCCTGGAGTGAGTGAAATGTGCTATATTTAAAAGCATTTGGTGCTCAAATATACATTTTCTTTTTTTGTCTCTAAAATCACCCCAAAATTCTTATGTGCCCATGAGGTGCCGTGGTAAAGGGCAATAGCACCTACCTCCTAGGGGAGGCTGCAGCAGCAGCCCAGCAGAATCACTGATGCCCCAAGGCAGATTGAGCCATCCTCAAGCCGATGGTCCTCTCCTATCGTGCTGGTCTCTAAACCTGACTGTTCCTGGAGATTCTGTATTGACTTCCATCATGTTAATGCCATATCGGACTTCGATGCCTATCCCATGCCACGCATTGACGGCCTAATTGATAAACTTGGAGCAGCCACATTTCTATCCACCCTAGATTTAATCAAGGGATACTGGCAAGTTCCGGTCTATGGACCAGACGAGGAAAAGACTGTGTTTTCAACGCTGTTAGGATTATTCCAATTTAAAGCCTTACCTTTCAGTCTACATGGTGCGCCAGCCACTTTCCAATGCCTCATTGATAAATTCCTTCAACCGTACTCTGATTTCTGTGGAGCTTATATTGATGATATCGTCATTTATAGCAAGACCTGGGAGGAGCCTCTCTTCCATCTTCATACCATCATGAAAGTCCTCAGAAACGCTGGTCTCACTGCTAATCCAGCTAAGTGCAGTTTGGCCCAATCAGCTTTAAAATATCTTGGCTTCTTCATAGGGAATGGAAATGTACAACCACAACATGGTAAGGTAAAAGCTGTCTTCGATACACCAGCTCCCAAAACTGAAAAAGGATCTTAGAGCTTTTCTCAGGTTAATAGGGCACTAACGAAGATTTATCCCTAACCTTTTGGACAAAACAGCCCGACTGACAAATACACTTAAGAATGCCGACCCCCAGAAACTTAATTGGAATGACGAGGATGAGATAGGTTATAACACTGTTAGGGAGAATTCTCATAAATGTGCTTATTCCCTACACCTTAGAGACCCCCAGCAACTTTGCCGGATTTTGAGGACTTGATTTATTTTACCTGGAGAGAGTGTGAACCTTTTTTCCCACTCTCTCATGTATTTTGATGTGTGTTTTACTCTGGTGTTATTTGATTGTGAAGTTTTAGACAACTCCATAGGCATAATCTGTTCACATGTGTCACACAGCACCCTCAGTGCATTGACGCAGGAACACTTTTCAGGCTGTCCCAAGGTTTAAATACCTTCTCTGGGATAAACTACTGTTTCCCAGAGAAAGTAAAGTGAAATTGACTTTACTAGTCTTTCCATATTCCTAGACCCAGCACACACTATCTTACCATAGAGTGCTGAAGGGGTTACTTAGTATCTCCTATGTCTAGAAACTCATGTAGCAGTCAAATCTCATTGGTGTTTCTATAGTGTCCCTGGGTCTGTGGGAACAGCAGAATTTAGATGTCTATAATTCAATTCCAGATAACACAAAAGAATATTACAAGGACAGTGTACTTGTAAATGGTCAGGAGACCCCTGCCATTAGAGATACTGGGGCCAGCATTGCAGTGGTGGATGAAACTTTTTCAAACCTGAGGATGTTGCTAAGGCACCCAAAGCCCTCACTAAGCTTGCTGGAGGCCCTGTCCAAATGCTTCTTAGACTACCAGCTCTCATCCAGTGCAACAACATGACTGTCAGAATACCTGTTAGTGTACAAAGTGAGGTGCCTGGGAGAGTCCTGCTGGGGAATGACTTAAAAACTCTTGGAGTTGGATCAAGCACCCCCAGGCCTCCTGGTAAAAGGAAACAGGAACAGACAAAGAAGGCCAGAGAAAGTACCTTAACAGACTCTCAAGAGGATGTTACAGAAGAAACTATAACACCAAGTTCACAGGAACTACTAACTGCTATTTCCAAGAAGAAGGAGATAAAGCGGAAACCCAAGGTCTCAAGGAAAAAGCCAGAGAGCACTCCTGTGCAACCCACAAGGACATTCCCGAGAGGACTGTTCAAAGTCACACCTGTGACTGCTCCACCAGCTGAGGATGAGTGTGAGGAACAACCAGGAAAGGTTGAATCAGCCGCTGAAGATTCCGAGCTGGAAGAAGACCTTCCCCCTGTTGGAGATCTGGATCCTAAAGACCATCCTGAGATGCAGTCTTTATTGGCAGAAGGTGGCCCCTGTAGGGCAGACTTCAGCAGAGGTCAAAGAGAGTATCCTACTCTTGAAGGACTTCGCCAACAGGCAGCTTCCCAGCTGGACGGGCAAGAGCCAAGGAAGCACAGGTTGTACTCGGAAGGTGGCCTCGTCTGCAGTGAACCTACTGAGTCTATCCCAGGGGACTACAGAAGATGTGTAGTACCTCTAGAGATAAGACAACAGTTCCTACAGTTGGCCCATGAGATTCCTTTAGCTGGTCACTTAAGCTTTAAGTAGACCAAGAAAATACTTTTTCTGTATTTCTACTGGCCTAAATTGGGGTCTGATGTAGATAAATTCTGTAGGAGCTGTCACACTTATCAGACATCTGGCAAGCGTGCAGCCAAGAATGTGGCACCTTTGGTGCCTCTCCCAGTGGTGGGAGTCCCTTTTGAGGGGGTAGGAATCGACAGTGTTGGTCCCTTAGACCCTCCAACCTCTTCAGGCAATAGGTTTATATTGGTTGTAGTAGACCATGCTACTAGGTATCCTGAAGCTATCCCTATGAGGACTGTTATAGCTCAGGCTGTTGCTAAGGCCCTACTTGGTATTTATAGCAGGGTAGGGTTTCCTAAGGAGGTTATCTCTGAAGGGGGTTCTAATTTTATGTCCCACTACATGCAGGCCATGTGGAAGAACTATGGAGTGGCTTACAAGTTCTCAAATGCCTACCATCCCCAGACGAATGGATTGATGGAGAGGTTTAATAGAACTATAAGAGCATGATAGATGCTTTTGAGGAACCCCGTAGAAGAAAGTGGGACCTTCTACTGCCATGCCTTCTATTTGCTTATAGAGAATTCCCTCAGGAGGGAGTTGGATTTAGTACCTTTGAGCTTCTCTATGGTCATCCAGTTAGAGGTCCATTGGCCCTAATTAAGGAGGGTTTGGAGAGTGCTTTTTCTCCCAAGCCAGTGAGAGTCACTGACTATGTGCTAGGTCTCCGGAGGAGAATGACACACATGATGACAGAAGCTACTGATAACTTGAAAGCAGGTCAGGCTCTGGTGAAGCATTGGCATGACCAGAAGGCCAACATGGTTGAGTTTACTCAAGACCAGCACATTCTAGTTATGGTACCTACAAGACAGAGGGCCTTACAGGACAAATGGATTGGATGGACCCTTCAAGGTTGTGGGAAAACTTGGAGAGGTCAATTATTTGGTGGATTTAGTCAATCCTAAGGAGGCCGCCGGGGTCTTTCACACCAACCATCTAAAAACCTATGTCTCAAGACCAGAAGTGGGAGCTTTGCTTCTAGCTTTTGCTCGGGAGGAGGACAACCTTTAGATGTGAAGGTAGGAGTTAATCTCTCTTCTAATCTGACACTGAAACAACAGTAGGAATGCAAATCTCTGTTAAATCAGTTTGCCCCTCTGTTTTCAATATCATCAGGCTTGACCTCTTGGGGCCAGCATGATGTTCTCACTGGTGACTGTTTACCTGTTAAAAGCAGAGGTTACAGGATGTCAGTCCATGGAAGAACCCACATAAAGGAGGAGGTCAACAAGATGCTTGATCTCGGGGTAATAGAGACATCTACCAGTCCATGGTCTTCTCCAGTTGTACTAGTGCCAAAGGCAGGATCCAGGAAGTTGAGATTCTGTGTGAACTGTAGAGCTCTAAATGCAGTCACAAAGACGGATGCCCATCCTTTACCTAGGACAGATGAGCTGGTGGACAAACTTGGTTCAGCCAAGTACCTCAGTACATTTGACCTAACGTCAGGCTATTGGAAAGTAGCCCTGACAGACCATGCCAAGGAGAAAACTGCATTTTTGACCACAGCAGGCCTCTATCAGTTTAAGGTTATGCCTTTTGGATTAAATAATGCACCTGCTACGTTCCAAAGGATGGTTAATCAAGTTTTGAATGGGATGGAGGACTTCTGCATGGCATACTTGGATGACATTGCAGTGTTCAGCCCTACTTGACAAGAACATGTTGACCACTTAGGATATGTTGTGCAGGCTCTTGAGCAGGCCCATCTGACCATAATGCAAGTAAATGTCAAATTGGTCAGAGCAAAGTGGTCTACCTTGGACATGAGGTAGGTGAGGTGAAATAAGGCCATTGCCTAGCAAGGTCAAGCTGTACAAGAATGGGCCAGCCCTACTACTCAAACCCAAGTGAGAGCCTTCTTCGGTCTAACTGGTTGTTATAGGAACTTCATAGAGAACTATTGTCATGAGCTCTGCTCCCGAGAAGCCAAGTCAAGCCCAGCATCCCCGGAAGCAGGCTCACGACACTCGTCCCCGGCTCCAGCAAACCCCTATTGGGGCCCTTTGGACCATGTCCTGGCGCCTCTGGCACCAAGCTCATAAGGAATAGGGATGTAACGGTATAACGGTATACCGTTAAAGATACCGTGAACCACTTAATTGAACAATAATAACCGTCACATTGTTTATACCGTTCATACCGTTAAGTGTGCTTTTCAATCTGATTTGGAAAGGCTGCAGTAAGCAATTGCTGTGCAGTCTTGGTTTTGCACTGTTGGATGTGCCTCTGCCAAGTAGTTTCAGTTGGAGCAGTTTTCAATGCCATTCCATAAACCACAGGTGCCTTACACAAAATCAATATGTTAGCAATAGGAAGAATAGATACAGTGCCAAGAAGGAAAAGGGTTTACTTTGGGGTGGCGGCTTTGGGGTTTATATATTTATAATGGATAATGTTCTCTAAACATATGGCGATGGGGGATTTCCCTGGTTCTATCATTGAATTTACATATAATAAGTCACACTGCGAAATTCACTCATCTCTGTGGGTATTCCCTGCTGCCATACCAAAGGGTAACATGTCAGTGATTACTGAACACCTTTTGGCCCGCAAGTAAACTAAAGGCTGTAACGTAAAGAGAGAGTGCGCGTGTGTGTGTGTGTGTGTGTGTGTGTGTGTGTGTGTGTGTGTGTGTGTGTGTGTGTGTGTGTGTTTAATCGGGACATTCCATCAGAACTTCCCAACCAAATCTGGGCCAGACAGAAGGAACACCGTGGGAGGGGCCTTAGGGGGGAGTGCTGTCACGACCCTTGACCAAAACCCCTTCTGGCAAACCCATTGGCCAGGTGGAGTCAGCACTCGGGCCTCTAGAGCCTGGCATCCTCTCCAAAAGCCCTCATGGTACCAGTCCTGGCGCCTATGGCGCCAGGTTCATACACCATGAAAAACAATGTGGATGTGTGTGTATGTGCACAAGCATATACTACCATCAGCCTCCATTGATCTGTGGCATGCAGGTTATCAAGATGGCAACATGTTCATCTTCACCAGTAGCCAGTGGGGAAGCAAAAAGCCTAAATGACCACTTAAGAAAAGCTATTCAGTTTGCTTTGCCAGTCGCAGCAGGCCTCCACCCCACCCCCTCCTCTCCACAAGTGTGTTTGTGTTTGGTGGAAGCAAGGCATTTCAGTGGAAAGTATGTTGAAAAGCCCAATTCTGGCCCTGGGTGCCTGGTTTTGTTTGTGATGATTCATCTGTCAATTTATGACCTTTTAGAAAATATTTGTTAAGATCAGTTAACTCCACCTGCTATACCGGGATAACCATGACATACCGTCATTTGACAAGAAGGTTATCGTACCGTCATAAAATGAATACCGTGACACCCCTAATAAGGAACCTCAGTCCCGGCGCCAGGGGCGCCGGGCTCATAATTCTTGCAAAGGTGCTTGGGTGGACCTACCTGTAGCAGACCATGCTGCATACTCACCTTTGCAAATGCTGGCAGGATGAAGTCCCCAGCCTTCTGCTGGGAGGAACTATTCCCTGAACTGGGACTACTTTCTTACCTGGGTGGGGCTGGTGCCACTCCTTAGCTCTGGAACACAGGAACTCTTTTACCTGGGCGAGGCTGAGGAAGAAGACACCCAATCACTCCAACACTATTTAAACCACACCCGATTGGGAAAACGTGCTTCGCGTTATTCTGCATCTGCAGCAGGACGCTCACCGAGTCAGCTCCAGCATTCCAGTGACAGCTCCAGCTTCAGCTCAGCAACCTGTGGAAGAAAGACACGAGAACTATACTTACCATCCAGGAATCCAGACACCGGCAGAACCTGCAAGCAAAATAAACATAAGGTTAGCAAGTTGCAACACGTTCGCAGCCGCGCTCGCTTACCTGATCCATCTGTGCTTTCACGGATTCTTCGCGGCCTTCTCTTCAGCAGCCTAACGGCACCTGTAAAGACAAAGAACATTGTTAAGTAGGAATCGGGTGAAGGCGGCCGCATTTACTTTTCTTACCTGCTTTTGTGCGCGTATTACGATCTCTTCAACCGCAGCAGCCCGGCACCTGAAAACAAGAAAAGACATTATTTAAGTGCCATTAAAGACTGCAAGAAAGCCTAACACTTACGCATTTCCCCACGTGCATCCGCGACTGGGAAAACACCCGCAACATCTCAAGACCTGAAAACAGAAAACCAGGGACATTATTGAGGTGTCATTGAAATTCCCATACCTACGTACAACCGCACGTGTCGCGCTCTCAGTGACCACGCCCTCAGCATCCAGGCACCTGAAAAAGACAATGCAAAGACTTCATTAAAGGTGCCCATCTCTTCAAGACTATAAACTCTTTATACCTACTGGCATCCGCTCGTGCAGTAACGGCGGCATCACCTTTTGGCATCTCAGCACCTGTGCCACTTCTAAGGCCACAAAAGACTTTGAAGATCTCCAGTGACGTAACTGGAACCCACGCACCCCTGCATAAGTCGCAGGATGGAGAGCCCAGCATTTATACGCCTAAGGTGAGAGCTCAGCAGGACATTGGACTTTCGGAGAGTTGGCGATTAGTGAGGAGGAAGTCCAGCCAAACGGTCATTAACCCTTTTTTCTTCCGCCTGCAGAAACCTTACCCTGCAAGCCCAGACAGTCAATAAGAGGAAGCCCAGTCCAGAGAGTCATCCGAGCTCTACGCTTCTCAATTGAAGAGACTATAACAGTTCAGCCGGGACCAGCGCCTCCGTGGGAATCAGGTGAGCGTTACAACTATGGGTCCATAGCTTCTCCCTTGAATGTGGTCTTCTCACCCAAATTCCCCAAAAAGGTCAGGTGGAATGAGGAGTGCATTAAGGCATTTGAAGGACTTAAACCCCTTTGTCAAGCGCCAGTCTTAGGAGCTCCTGACTACAGCCAAACCTTCATTGTGCAAACAGATGCTTCCAATACAGGTATAGGTGCAGTTCTGAGTCAGCTGGATGAGATAGGTAGGGAACACCCCATCTGCTTCATCAGTAAGAAACTGAAGGAACCTGAGACAAGGTGGGCAAACATAGAACGTGAGCGTTTTGCCATTGTGTGGTCTCTGAAGAAGTTTAGACCATACTTGCATGGATCTACTTTTGGGATTCATACAGACCACCAACCCTTGAGATGGTTAATGCAGATGAAGGGGGAAATCCTAAATTGTTAAGATGGTCAATCAGCCTACAGGGGTTTGATTTAACCATTTAACACAGGTCAGGGTGAAATCACCAAAATGCCGATGGTCTCTCCAGAATTTGTTACCGACTGGAGTAAGGAGATTCATCCAGGGGTGAATTAAATCCTCCTGTCCCTTATTCTGGGGGGGACGAGTGTTAGGGAGAATTCTCATAAATGTGCTTATTCCCTTCACCTTAGAGACCCCCAGCAACTTTGCTGGATTTTGAGGACTTGATTTGTTTTACCTGGAGACAGTGTGAGCCTTTTATCCCCACTCTCTCATGTATTTTGATGTGTATTTTACTCTTGTGTTCTTTGATTGTGGAGTTTTAGACAACTCCATAGGCATCATCTTTTCATGTATGTCACACAGCACCCTCACTGCAGTGACACGGAGAAGCCTTTCAGGCTGTCCCAAGGTTTAAATACCTTCTCTGGGATAAACAAATTCCTAGACCCAGCACACACTATCTTACCATAGAGTGCTGGAAGGGTTACCTAGTATCCCATATGTCTAGAAACTCATGTAGCAGTCAAATACTACCCTTTCCTCTCAAAATTGCTTGTGGCAGTGGTTTTACAACGAACTGCCATGATTTTTCCCGACTGCAAACACCAGTAGCGTTAAATCGCAGGAGCCATGTTTTTCAAGATGGCGTCTGATCCTCCTTGTTTAAGCGGGTCCCGGTCTTCTTTTTTCACCATTTCTTTTTGGAAAGGCCCTTCTAGAGTTAATTTCTCTTCCACATATAAATATGGGGTTTGAAAGATTAGTTTGAAAAAACAATTTGTTGTTCGTAGTTATGCATATTTGGTCTTAGTTACGCTTGATGTTAAAGCCCTTTACACCTCTATCAACCACCAACAAGCAATCAGCAGTATTGACTATATTTTTAGAGCACACTCAGCTTCGTTCTTTGAACACATAGAAATGATTAAAGACTTACTAACAGTTGCTCTTTCCAATAATGTGTTTCTGTTTAACAACACCTACTACAGACAATGTATTGGAATTGCGATGGGGGCAAGCTACGCTCCTGCCCTTGCAAATATCTTTATGCATAACTACGAACAACAAATTGTTTTTTCAAACCAATCTTTCAAACCTCATATTTATATGTGGAAGAGATATATTGATGATGTGTTCTTGGGGTGGCAGGGTTCTATTGAATGCTTAAATGAACTTGTCACTCATCTTAACTCAAACAATTGGGGCATCCATTTTACACACACATACAGCTTTACGAGTATCAATTTTTTGGATCTTACAATTAGCATTTCAGACAATCAGTTTGTGACCAAAACCTTCAGAAAATCTACATCGGTTAACGCAGTTCTCCATGCCAGTAGTTGTCACAGGAAAACTGTGATTTCCAATATTCCGAAAGGGGAATTTATCAGGGCTAGACGTAATTGTCTGTTGAACACAGATTTCAATGAGGAATGCTCAATAATACGTCAGAGGTTTCTTACCAGAGGTTATGACTCTCGATCAGTAGCTAAAGCTGAGCAAGAAGTACGAGTCATTGAAGAGGTGCGATGTACTCACACCGAAAATACGGAATGAGACTACCCACTCCCAGAAACTGAAATTCATCACCAGATTCAATTTGGATAGTTCATTACTCTACAATATAATCAAAAGACACTGGCACATTTTACAACTCGACCAGGACATTACTCCTTGGGTTGAGAGCACACCAAGCCTCATCTATACCAAGGCAAGCAATCTTAAGAATATTCTCTCCCCCTCATTCATGCCAACATCACCACAACACCAACAACATAAAACGTGGTTACACCAACCCTCACGCCCAGGTTTCTATAAATGTGGGGGCTGTTCTGTGTGCCCACATGCACTTGAGACCACGACCATTGACTTTGGTCATTTAGGCACACACAAGATCAATTCTTTCATTAATTGCAATTCCAAATTTTGTATTTATTTTATCAAATGTGTTTGTGGTCTTTATTACATTGGCAGTACGATTCGTCCATTGAAAATCCGTATTAGGGAACATCTCTATTCAATTGCACAATCTGACTCCAAATACCCCCTAGCCATGCATTGGCAACGTGTCCATCAAATGGACAACATATCAATGATCCAATTTCCTGGGATCATGAAGGTTACACTCCCACAACGTGGAGGCAACCTGGTATTAAAACTCCGGCAACTAGAAGCCCGCTTAATATGCCAATACCGTACTGTTGATTTTGGTCTAAACACAGACCATGAACTATCCGTGTTTCTGTGACCCCATATGCTTTAGAACCCTATTGTATGTGATCTGTCATGTGTCATTAATTAAGGGTTTGAAACTATATATTTGTAACAATGGAGATCAGTCAATCAATACATGTGTTTGCATATGATTTTTTAACCTTTATTTTTGACCCGGTTACGTAATCAGTAACCATCATTGATTCAATCTATGATTCGTTAATTGGCTCCCCCTCTTGCATGTTGGCCCCAGGGTCCGTCACTTGTACTAAATGCCTTCAATTTTAATGTTCATAACACGGATGGTCCCCTGTTCGTATGTCCTAGCTGCCACTTTAATATGTGCATTTTATGGGCCTGGTTACATTCAGCCCTCCAATTATAATTTCTATACGCATACAATGCTTTTAATTACCCATCCATCCAAATGGGTTCCTCCATTGGCTGGTTGATTATACTTCTAAAGATTATTAGTGGCTATTGCCACTCTCTCACATACTATATTTTCCATTGCTTCTCTTCTGCACAATTGCAGAGGACAACACTAGTTCAATATGGCGGCCCTTCTGCCATACTGTTGGTGTCGGCATTCGGCCTTTTTCGCTGTTGCCGCCCCTTTCTGTTCCATTCAATTATGGATACAGAACCTCACGCGAGCGGCTCCATTCATTTCATTTAGCATCGGACGCGCTGGTAAGTCATCGCTCAGTTAGTTTGTAGATGAACCCTAACCTATATGGGGACTTAAATCAATTCCGTGTTAGTCTAGACGACCGCCGGAGGCAACATTCAATTTGTTAATTGATGCTTCTCTTTTGCTCTTCTCCTTACGGGTTGTTTACCACTTGGACTTTGGCTACATTTCAGCATTGCTCTGATTGACCAAATATGTTCTCTGTGCAACTGCAAGTTATTGGTATGTTGCCATTATTTTTCCAATTTCAACTATATGCTACTTTGCTCATTTTGTCTGCCAATAGGCGCTCAAAACTTTTCCTTTTTGTTAAATAGATTTTTTCTTATATTCTTCTTGCTTTATAGGGAGCCCACGTATTACTTTTCAATTCTATTTAAGGTTCAATACTTGGTAAGCCCTTTTCGCTTGACATAAATTTTCGTTATCCCTTGACTCATCTTTAATTTAATTTAATTCATTGTGTAATTATTTCCATTAGCACGAGATTTGCAGATTGACCAAGATTAAGGTACGCCTATACAATTTGGGCTTTACCCATGTACTTTGTGGCTGATCACCATTGCAACCCTTTTCCCTCAATAAATGTTCTTTATTTATTTTCTTATTTCTCTTTATCAACCTGATATCCTTTGACAAACAATGCCGCACTCCATTGATAATATGTTTTTTACCTTATGTTTAATTCAAATGTATTTTCTGCTAATTTTCTATTCAATTACTATGGCATTGTGGTTGTTTCGGCTTTTATTTTGGTTGGTACACCCTACCTGTTCCATGTGTTTTGGTTCTGGGTGTTTTTGTTCTATTTTTACTATTGATTTTGGAATTGTGTAATATTTATTTTCACCAAAATGTTGTCCAAGCACCCTCAGTAGAAGAGCATGAAGCTCGAAACGCGTGTCGGGCTGCAACGTTGTTGATTAAAATCACTCAATATAATCAGCAAATTGTGCTTTCTATTTGATATTGTGTGCGCAGTGTGAGAGCAAACCCAGTCTTCTTTTATCGTTTACTCTGTGGGTAATTTGGCAGGTTCCCACTATCGCTCTCATCCGCAGCCCACCAGCAAGCACCCAAACTTGCCATCCATGCGCTGCACCCTTTAGGGTCCTTTCTCTGCCAATTTTCTTGTTTTAAGGTACTATGAAAACCCGACTGAGAGAACTTACATCTCACTGGGAACGTGTTTGAAACTTTGGCAACTTGCAGGCCTAGTCAGCTTGTGACCCAACATATGAATCTTTCTTTTACTAACTACTTCTGAGAACTTTGGCAAATACTTTTCCGTTTAACTTCCAGATCTGCTTTATCCTATACAAGACATTAGCCCATTGACTTTGGCCTAACCTATTGCATTGAATCAACTCCTCTGGGGAACTCAAACTATTTGCACTGTTTAAGAGTAATTGTAATATTCGTTTTATTAACTTATACCTTTTTGCTCCTACTTCAATTGCTCTGAATGCCATTTTGCTCCTCCTTCAAAGTAGTCTAAATGCCTCAGAACCTGATATTGTGAAGTACTGAAGTATATTTTTGTGTGATATAGATTTCCTCCTTCTAGTGAATGTTTTATAACTGACTGTGAAATAAATTAATAAGTGTTTTACCAAGAAACCTTATACGAGTCTATTTTAATACTTGTAATTATAGATCTCTGTGTAACATCCTTACAGCTGACATTCCCTCTTGAGATAAGCCTGGCTGCTCAGCAATGCTACCACAAAACTTTGTAGGACAGACTTATACCAAAGGTTGGTTTTCCTTACACCTGTAGTCCTAGTTGTGTGTAGTGGTCCCAAAGGGTCTGCTTACAAACTTTGCCTAACAAACACCTTCAAGCAAACACTGTGTCAGAACACAATCCTAAAGGTAGTCAACTTCTCTAAGGAGTTTGTCTTATAGACAGATGCCTCCCTTACAGGATTAGGAGCCATCCTATCCCAGGTTTGCGGTGGAGTAGAACATCCCATTTTGTTCACCAGCCGCAAGTTGTTCCCACGTGAAAAACATCAATCTGTGTTGGAACTAAAGGCCCTGGCCATCAGGTGGACCATTATCCATCTTAGGTATTACCTATTAGGACGAAAGTTCACACTTGTTACAGACCACTTGCCCCTCGTTTGGATTAGCCAATGCAAAGAATCCAACCCTAGGGTCATGCAATGGTTTCTAGACCTACAACCCTATTTTTTTACTGTGGAACACCGAAAGGGAAAAGACCAGGGAAACGTAGATTTTCTTTCCCTGTTCCCCTGTGAAACAAATGTGGCTACATCGCATGGATGAAGGGTATGTGAGAAACCTGAAGGTGTCTCCCCAGCTAGTCCCCGGGTATCTGTCATCCAGGTGGCCAGGAACACGGCCATCGCTATTGAATCCTGTTCCTGGGGGTGGACCAGTGAGGGAGGATCACCTGAATGGGGGGTCTTTGGGGAGTGGGAGTTGGACACCGACGGGCGAGACACAGTAGCCTCCTTCTTTGTTCAACACCTTTTCCCCAGCCTACCACGTAGAATATTCCAAAACCGCTGCCCCCGCCCCCTTTTCCACACAAACACTTTCGCAGAACACGAAAGACAACGGACTAACACCATTTACCTGATGTTTCCCAATACCAGGGTCAGGTAATTGACCAGAATCACACACTCCCGACAGCCCTTGGCCTTCCCCACAGGGATAAAAGGTGGCGCACAAAACAAGCAAGGCAGACCACACGACGTGAGAGCTAACTCAGCACGGCAGTTCAAGAGGAGGAGAGAGACGGCGCATATTGAGGGGGTGACGAGGAGAGAAGCGACCTTGCCCTTTCCGACCAAAGCTTGTGAATCCTCCACAGAAGGAAGCATAAGACGGCAAACAATAGCCGGCGTGTGTTGCAGCAGATGTCTATGGTACGCGAGACCCTCCTCCATGGATAATCATGCTGGACAAGGACGCTGGGTTCTGTGGTACCAACCTTGACTCCAAGGATAAAGAAAGGCACGCGGTTCATCACAGCCGGTGGGTTGAGGGGACAATCGATAAGAAACCAAACTGTGTTGAATGAAAATTAGTCAACGGCTAATTTGAACTTTGAAAGGCTTAATGATACATTGATAAAAGAAGGGGAAAACCAGCAACAGAGGAGTACAGCACCACGTGGATGCACAAGCAGCAAACTTTGGGCGATTATCCAAAGGTAAAAACTATTATAACCAGAAGCCCTTGTGGAGAGGCGAAGAAAGGTCAAAGTGGTCATACAGGGGTCTTGTAAAATCCTCTGTACCGTCAAAAGTCTTCGACCGGCAGATCATTGTGAAAGCTAAGGGAAGTGAATCCCGCATGGTGAAAATTAGTAGATGAACTGTATATTGTAAAAGTTGGTGAGAGTGAACCCGGCAGAGGGAAACCGACAACGAGGGGCAAAGCCCGAAAACCTGTTTAAAAAGACATTAAGATTTGTGAAAACAAGAAGTATTGCATGACAAGTGGAAGGGAAGTGACCCCCTTGTCATTGGGGATCCGAGCCCGCCAGAGGGAGATCCAGGGGTGGAAAGATATCACCCACAGTTCACTGGGAAGGGAACTGTCTTGTGAATTTGTTGAATACAATTTCTGAGGGGTGTGCGCCCCCAGAAGAGGGGGACCCAGAGGCCTCAAAGGCGAGATACTTTCATTGAAAAGAGACTTAACTATCGATGAACCTGATAGCTGGTACAGAACTGTTAGCTCGTGCTAGCAAGGCTAGGGAGACCTCAAAGCAATCACATCCTGACTTATTATTTGAACACTGTTTTCTTTATTTCAATTCCCTATCCCACACTCTTTCTGTGATTAGTTGTAAGGATTTGGCAATAGGTTTTTCTTATTATAGGACCTTTTATTTTGACATGACGCCACTAGGACTGCCTTATTTTTCATTTGATGGTAGACGCTTGCTCCCATCTTAAATTTAGGTTTAGTTTAGGCGTTTTTCCACCCTGCATTTATAGTTCAATAAACACCCTTGAACTGTGACCACTTGTGTCTGTAAGGAACTCATGGTGGCAACAGTAAAGACAGTGTGTAGTAAATAATTTTGCCCACTTCCATGTTGCATGTTCTGAAAATCAAAGTCCTCTACGCACACTCTCGCTTTCCATTTATAAACCATGCGACAGCATATTGATCTGAAAGACTGGAAACTTGTCATGAGTTTTCAAAGGAGAGCTCATACCAATGCTTATAGGGAAATATTATACACCACACTATGGGATTTAATCATTGTTTTCATACAGGTTGTTGCAAAACATAAAAATCAATACCAGATCTTGCTGAGAGTATTTCTTTATTAGGCTACCTCATGTTTTTGGCAGTGGCTTTCAAGACCACCTAGGTATCTTTGTCAACTAGAGCATGTTGGCCAGCTCTAGCACCTGTATGTGCTCGGATGTGCTTTCATAAGTAGTTCGGGAATGGGCCTCTGTCATCTGACTCTTCATTTCCTGACCATTATTAGTAGCACTCAAACAAGCTCTGTACCAGTGGTGAAAATGTTTCAATGTGCCATGCATGGCAGAATGCTTTATCGCAGAGTGATTATGCTCAGCTGCAGGAGCAGCTTAAGTGGACTTCAAAGCTAGCTGCCAACAATATCAGTTTGCCTGATAAAGACATCATCTCGACAAAATCCCTTTTGGTTGTTTCTTTTTTTAAGCAAGTTGCACTAGTTATCATGGTATTGCAACCACATATGGAAACCTTATTTTTGCTAGGAGACTGACTTTGGATAAGTTGCTATGGTCTTGAGTATGACAGGTGAGCAAGCTATAATAGCTATTGGTAGTAAAGTCATACGATTAACTTAGTAATCATCCAACATGTACGCCCAAAGTACTCTGATTTTCATATCAGTCGGGGAATCTATTCCCTTGCCTTCAACCTCTAGGCACCATGTTTTCGGGGACAGATCAGAAACTTTGTAACTTGCATTTCAGGAGACATCTGATGGTTTTGCTAGATTCGACAAAGCATCTCATATCCACCCAGTCTCTTCGTTGGCTACAAAAAGGAGTGCAACCAAGCTGAGAAAAGTCATCCATCCGTTCCCTGTTGCACAGCCTGCTGAATTTCCAAATGTTTCACTGTCAGGGAGTTTTCTTTGTGTAATATGATTGTGCCGCCTTTGTCAAAATCCAGGCGTCTTTTGCCACCTTGTCAGGCCATGTTTACATCAATTGCCTCAGAAGAGTAGAGCAATGGTTTATATTCTTTTTGAAAAAGCTATAGCCTGGCCAGCAATTCCTGATTTGATTCTCAATTTGGTCAGTCAGTCCTACACACTACGCCCAGTCCTGATGCACAATGCATGATGCTGCTGCCATCATCATTTAATATCCTTTTTTGTTTGTAACCTTCCAACACGTAGGCAATGAAGATCGGTCCGGGGGGGTGGGGGCGACACTAAAATGAGGCACTCCCCAATTGTGACTTCTGATTTTTAACAAGGAGGACTGCTCTTTTCCAACAGTGCCCCCCCTTTGAATCCCGGCTCTGACCCACTTCATACATCCCCACATCCCCAAACATGCTGAGAGGTTGCAAAGAAGTTGAGGGGTGAGTCTTGCAAGTAGTTAATTAAAGGCCTAGGAGGGGGACATATGGGAGGGCTACACATTTTCCTTCATTGTATTGCATTGTAACAAAGGCAAAGATACTAGCACCATCTATAAGGTAGTGTTGTTACCACATGTCATAAAACAGACACACTAAGAACCAGAACCTACAGATTTTGCTACATCTGAGTATGTTACTTCATTGTCCATGTTATAAATTGGTTCTGCAGCATGCAGAAATCCACTCAAATATTAAATAAGAAGTGAAGTGACCTGTGTGTATCATGTGGTGGGCATTGAGGAAAGTTATAAGTGAGTACTTGAGAATTTAGGCGTGTTAGCCGGGCTCAAACCCCCAAATTAGCTCTCTTACTAAATCACACTAACAATAGCCAGGTCTGGAACAACTCATAGGTGGCCACCTCATTGCAGCCCCAACGATGTGGCTCCTAAGAGATGGGCCAGTACCCAGTAGTCAGGCTTTGTTCTAATTTGCCTCTTTGTTTCTTGAAACTTGTTAGTAGCAAGCATATCCCACCTTAGGGGTTCTGCACTTGTGAGACACATCCAATGTACATTGCAAGACGAGTACTTTGCGCCAGAATTATTACGCTAGTTCACTCACAAGAAACTGCCATTTGTAATGGCTTGAGCAAATGATTTAGCATGGTAAAACATGTATCTATATAATATACATTTCAGACCCATGATTATTTCTGTCAAGGCAGCTCAAAAGCATACATGTTTTGTTGTTATGCTGACCAATTTATTAAATAATTCAAGTGAAAGCTGAACGAGTAGATTCATGATAGTTTTTTGAGGGGCGCCGACTGGAGGGGTGGTTCCTCTTTGAATACAGAAAGAATGGGATTGTTGAGCCATATTTTATTTTTGTCCTGAATTGGGCATGATAGGATTAAAAACTAACCACAATTCTTCTTGATCTCACCATAGGATTCCGAAGACGAGGACAATGAACTTCAAGGCATTGGCAAGAAAGTGATGGACACACAGGGATTTACTAGTTTGCGGCCTTACATACCGGAGGAGTTTGCAGACTTCACAGTTTACAATGCTAGCCTGGAGAACAGGGACTGGTTTTCCTCCAAAGCAGACTTCATAAGCTCCCGTGTCTTGGAGAAGGAGGTATCCCGTAGCCCGACCACTAGTAGTATTACCAGTGGCTACTTTTCCCATAGTGCCTCGAATGCCACCCTGTCCGATATGCTGGTACCCAGCAGTGAAAGCAGTGAACAACTAGCCAATCACGGGAGGGCGGAGTCAGACACCTATGATGCTTCAGGGCGTTATGTGGCACAGGAGTCGAGGTGTCCTTTCAGCAAAGAAAGTGGGGAGTCTGAGGCAGTCTATGGAACTGAAAACATGAACCCTACCTCCCTCACACAAAAAGGTGCCTTAGAACAAGAGTTTCCGATGGCTCAGCATACCACACAGTGTACATTAACGCATATTTTTAGAACTGATTCCTGTTCCTCACTGGACTCTTCACTCAGGACTCGTGTGAGCAATCCTGTTGACTTTTCGCCCTGTGAAGCAACAGTAGAGAGTGTGTCAGATGTTCTAGAAGAACATGCGTTCACAGAGTTTATGGGTGTGGATGAGGGTAAAGACTTGGAGCGTTCTGGTACACCACCTGCTCATTCTACGTATACATCCAATGGAGAGAAAAGTAGGCACACTGCTGAGGTGGGCTGTTTAACAGATTTCTCTGAGGATATACAGAAGCCAGAGGACCAGCCCACTCCTTTCTGCTGCCGGGTTCACAAGGATGCTCCTCCAGAAGATGATGCACTGGGAAATAACCATCTGGATGCTTCAGATGGGGAAGACAATGCTTTGACGGAACATGCCCAGACTTTACCTAGCTGGCTGGCAATTGGGGAGCACGTCTGCATTGGACACAACAAGATTGGAGCAGTAAAATACATTGGACCAGTGGAATTTTCTCAAGGAACATGGGTTGGAGTTGAACTCACTGCCCAGTTAGGTAAGATGTGCGTAGAACAAGGTGTTTTTGTTGAATTACAATTTGTCTTTGCTTTCCAACTCTCGTAGCTACTTCAGTTTCCATGCTCCTCATTTGGGGGTTTGTTGTTGATCAGCATTTGGTTGATATTTGCTTTCTATGTAATGGAAGAGGCAGTATATTTGTTGCAAATGTATTTACTGCTTCCTCTGGCACTGCTGCTCAGGCTGGCCCCTGCAGCACCCTGTATATTAAAATCCAGCCAGGTTTCCAAGATGTCCACAAGTGTATAGGCTTGAGTAGCATGTCCCTACAACAGGTGTCAAAGCTAGCATTTGCTGAGCAGAAGCTAAAATCAGGTTCTGGGAATCCGGCATCATCCAGTATGCAGGACATGTTTTGGGGGATCGAGGAGGTAGTGTATACTGTGTCGCAAATCCAACTTCCATGTGAGATGCAAACTAGAACTTTTTGTCTATTGTATAGAACTGATTACGTTTTAAATGTCTTCTAGATGTGCCCTAATCTGCCTTTGCACACCATCTCAAGCAAACACAGAACTGTTTGTATTGCACCAGCTGCCCTTGGGCCCAAAAGTGGCTCCCGACAGCTGTTGATAAGCCAACCTTGCTCCAAACAAGAATAACATAGCTCTCAGCCCTTTTGATTTGTGTATGATGAATTTCTTTGGCGATTAATGGTGTCATTCTGAAAATCTGATTGAATTTTTATGTTCGGTGTTCTTAATCACTGAAGCCTAACTATACCAGACAGGTGATATTGTCAAGTTGTGGATGTTTTCGTTCTCACTAGGATCCATTAGTCCACAAATGTCTGTCCAGCCAACAGTTGATCCAGTGCTGTTTTTAGAATTGCAAGGAAGCTTTTATTGAAATATGAGCTAGAGTTGGAAAAATAATGCTTGTACTATGGCCACTGTTCTTTCGTTTCCTCCTCAACATCTGGTGTTAAGATCTATGGGCTGCCACCTCCTCTGTTGCAGATGCTCAATGCATCTGTGTCCCAGTACCAGAATTGCTTTGGTAGTCACATTTTGTCCCACGGATCTGCCAAGAAAATAGAAAGTGCCATTGAGCACGAGCCACCTGTCTGTACAGCTGCTTTTCCCCCCTCAGTCACACGGCTTAGTTTCGATGTACTTGCACAACAACTTGATAAATGAACTTGCAAAAGATCTAATGCAACACTGATGTATCTAAATTTTGCTTTTGTTTATACCGTATTTATTGGCTTTCTTTTTGCTGTGCAAAGAAGTGCAAAATGCATCTCTTAATTGCTGACAAAACAGCACATTCGTCTTACAGAAAATCTCAAATGGGTCTAAAAAATATGATAATTTAATGGATGTGTTTATTACAGCAACATGTATAAAGAAATTCAACCGTGCTTCCAAGCATGCAGTGCCTTTGTTGTGATTTCAGTCAGTACGCAGGAACCTTTAGAGCTGGAAAGGGGACTATTTTGAGATTTGACCCTCTCACGGCAACACCTTTCAAGAGAGAGACATGATTGATTTAAAAAAGGAAGGTAACCAAACTAGTATGAAACATTTATGTAATTTTATTTTCAAAACAGCCTCATTTCTCACCTTGTTAGTCAAGGAGATGCCCTGCTGATTGGGGCCTGAGCCTGTGCTTAGCAAATTGATTGGTTTCATTCTTGTGCCCTTGGTAATAAGAGATATGTACTCCATTGTTGGAAACCCAGCCGAAAGCCCTCTCTGTTGTCACCCACTCATCACACCTTTGTCCGCTATGATAAGTAGAAGCAGTCCCTCTTCTGCTCTTCTATACCCATAAACACAACAATCTGGTGCTGTGGTTCCATGCACATGCCATTTTCAAAACTGTATTGCAAGGCTGATTTTCCAGAAGTCCTGTGGTCGGGGTCTTAAGGTATGTCCTCTTGATTTAGCGATTGCCTCAGGCGCACTGTTCTCTCCAAGTGGTAGTGTGACAGAGCAGCCCAAGTATAATTCTCAGAGTGTGGTGGTTAACAGGTTCATTACACTCTTCTCACAAATGTATACAAACTATGTTTGTTTTTATGAAAATATCTTTATATAAGATAAGGGAAGAGATAAAACCACTACATCTTCACGAAGTAAACTTCATAAAATACATGCAACATTTTAACAAGTCAGTAGAAATGGCTCAAGTTGTTCAGAGTTCAGTAAAGAGTCTTTCTTAGTAAGGAAAATGGAATCAAAAGTAAGTAGAACACTTTTCCTATCTAAGCCACAGCAGAGTTTTCAGAGAGACCCAGCAAGAGCAGTTGTGTGGATGTGGACAGGCTTTCACAGGGAAAGCTCTACCTTCTGCAAAAGTGCCCATAGGAGTAGTTTCTGGAGTTCCGGTGGAGTTTTAGCCAAAGAAAGCCCTGTGAGGATGACGAGGTGTCCCAGATATGAACATTCAAGTAGTAAGGAAAGAATTTTCCAGTATCAGCTGCGAGTCAAGAGAACAATACTGTGGGTCCCAATAGTCCGTTCTACAGCAGATGTTTTTCTGCTGTCCATAGAAAGTGTATGCTCCTTGGCGACAACCATAGGTTCCGGTGATGACACATCAATGCAGGAGGGACCCCCAAGTCATGTGACGTTAGGTAGATTTTTCAGGGGATGTGAAACCATCTGACAGGGTTCCAACTAAAAGGTAGACCATGCCTCGCCACAGTGGCTTAACTCAAGGAAGGGGGAGGAAGGCGTTTAGTGATGTACAGGGAATCCCCACAGTTACCCCCAAAGGATAACTACACTGGTATACTGAAAAATAGACACTTTTTTGCCATTCAAATTTGATTGAAAACAAAATTATGGAACAGTACACATCTCCTTTAGCTCAGATACATAAATCTAGAGCAGCATCCATTCACATAAACATTGCCGTTGAATATCATGATAACATTTAGATCAAGATAAACCATTACAGCATGGAATAAAATGAAAAACAACCCAACGGGTGGAAAAAATGTAAATAATAAATAATACCAAAACATACATTATCCAGCACTGGGGAGATTAACTAGTTAGTGGAGGTGACGCTTTAAGTTAATATCACAATAACATAAACAAAATCATATCATGTGGTTTATGATGGAGACCAGGGTTAACGTTCTGAGCCACAAAGTGGATGAAGGGCTCCCATTCATCAAGAAATTTGGACATTTTGCCTTTCTGGGCGGCTTCGATTTTACAAATTGCTGCTATAAACCACACTTTAACCCACCACTCCCTAATGTCTGGTGCAGTGGGAGACCTCGATTTCCGTGCTAATACTATTCTGGCAGCGGCCAGGAAGTGTATGAGTAACTTGACTGACAATCTATATTGCTCTTCAAAGTCCTCATCCCCCAAAAGCAGTGTCATAGGGTCCATGGGGAGATCTATCGCTGTGATCCCCTTAATTTGAGCCAAAACCTCCTTCCAATAGGACTGGATCACAGTGCCAGACCACCAAATATGATAAGAGTCCCTTGGGGCTGCACACATCTCCAGCAGCGGTCTGGAATAGCAGAGTCGATCTTATGAAGCCGTGAATGGGTGAGGTGCCATAAGAATAACAGCGTATAACTGTTGTCTTTCAACAGTACACATCTAGAATATTTAGCAGCCCTGTTCCAAACATTGTACCACCTAAGATCTCCTATGGGGACATTCATCTCTTCTTTCCAATGCAACATATAGGCATACAGGGGCTTAAAGCGACGAGCATTATGAACCTGATACAGTGAGGAAACCCTATGCGAAGGGGGGGTCACCAACAAAGAGATCCTTGAATGGGGTTGTATCTCTTTTAACCCTATGAGAAGGGGGGGGTCACCAACAAAGAGATCCTTGAATGGGGTTGTATCTCTTTTAGCCTGCTGGGAGACCTTTGTGCTAGATATCCAGTGGCAGAGTTGTATATAAGTATTTATTAGTGTCCCGTACCATGAAGACCTGCTTACACTTCTCGAAAGTCAAGAGAAGCTCTGACTCAAAGAGCTGACACAGCCGCTCCAGACCTCCTTCAACCCATCCAGTGAACCTACCCTGCTTGACAACCTGGAGGGAATTTAGGTGTGTTCCATATGCGAGTAAGGGGGTAAGGAAACGTAGTCCCCGGGTACTTATGAGTTGCCTTGTCCCAATATTCCATTAGAACCCGGGTCGTCAGAAGGAGGTTAGCCTCCTTCTTACGGACTGAGGGAGACCTCCAGCACCAATCAATGTAGGGGAGTTTGCAGCCTGGACTGCTCTATAGTTAACCAATGCTTAGGGTTTCGGTCTGTGCTCACGCTCTCGAACAAAGGGGCTAATGGAGCTGCATAAAGGTAGGTCTCAATATCTGGATACCCCAGACCCTGTTTATCATTTGCTGTCATCATAGTACAACAGGAGATCCTCAGAGATTTCTTAACCCAGATAAAGCTAAAAATGGACATTTGCAGGTCTATAAGGGCCTGTTTGGCAACCCAAACCGGAAGAGCTTGGAAAGCATATAACAGGCATGGTAATAATGTCATTTTAAGGGACGCAACCCACCCCAGCCATGAGGTATCAGTCGGCGCCCATCGGAGAAGGTCAGCCTTGTCAGAGGAAAAAGGGACAGTAATGTTCGGTACATATAACTGAGAGTGAGAAGGTGTAATCTGGAACCCCAAATACTTGAAAGAAGTCTCGGTCCATTGGAAGTTAAACCCCCTCTGAAGTTCTTGTTTCATCTCCGGACTCACCGAGACATTAGGAATAGTGGATTTAGAATAAAGAAATGTACAACTCGCGACCTGATGGAACGACTCCAGCCAAGAAACTATGTGAGGTAACGCTTTCCGAGGAGAGTGATGCATAAAGAAGAAGTCATCAGCGTAAAGCGCAACCTTGTGTTGATGACCAGCTATAGTAATACCGCACATATTATCTGATGACTTGATCTTACTTGCCAAGGGCTCCGTTGATGGTGTAAATATCAGTGGGGACAATGGACACCCTTGGCAAGTTCCCCTAGTCGGGGCCAGAGGCTCAGACAAAGCCCCATTTCATTTTATGTGAGTAGTTGGATTAACAAAATTGGCTTGAATTCTCTTGATAAAAAGCGGGCCAAAACCACTCTGCACTTTGAGGAGATATGACGAGACTATACGGACAAATGCTATTTCAGCATCTATAGATAGCACCGCCAATTGCTGGTCATGTCTCTTTGCACACTCAATCACATCCAGGGGTCTTCGGACATTATCAAAAGTTTGACTCCCTGAGATAAATCCCATTGGCCCATCTGGGACTATACATGGAAGAACAGCTGCTAAGGGACTGCGAGAACCTTAGAATAGATTTGAGAATCATAATTTAGTCAGCCACTTGATGCAGTGTTAAAAGTCTATAAAGCACAGACAAGGGCTGTGACTCTGTACTGAGCTCCATTATGGGGCTTTTCAAAAGCTCCTGAGATACAGGTAAAGGAGAACACATTTTTTTAGAAGGTTACTGGGAATACCAGTATCCACTCACTATATATCAATTCAGAGGGAACTTGGAATGGATTTCTGGGAGGACCAATGGGCCTTGGCCGCAATTACTTTTTGGCTACGTCTTTGGGCGAACAATCATGCTACCCTATGTCATTTCATTATCAGGACATTAATGTCAAGGGACAATTGGAAGCAAATTCAGTGGCTGGCCTTTATTGATCCGGCTCTGTCCCGAAGTAACATTCAGGTTCTCCCCCCCCCCCCCCCGATAATCTGTTGTCTAGCGGCCAATTGAGATCTTATAAACTCATTCTGGGACAGACCATAAGGAGAAAAGAGATTTTATTAAATTTGGTACCAATTCGGATAAAGTACACGCGATGATCAGTAGGGTGATGGAGATTCAGCCCTACTTAGTTTGGGGTACAAAAATTGGAAACTGCTGGCTGATCACGCATGCTAGATTTCGACTGCCTACAGCTGAGGGGAACTACATCTAAATGGACTGGGTATTCTGATATTTCAGAATGACCTGCATGTGGGGCAGATAGAGAAGACCTGAATCATCTTTTATTGTTCTGCCCAGCGTACAATTCTGTGAGACGGTCCAAGCTATTGCCGGTCCTTAGGTCAGCAAACATCTGCTCCTGCAGGCCCGCTGTGTTGTTTCTCCTGCCTGCGGACTCTGTGTTGACAGAGTGGGCTCTTTTATCCTTCTTGAAGAGAGGCATGCATCAAAGAAAGGGGTACCTGGTTCACCCAACTTAAAGGGATTCTCTAAATATGAGGATAACGCATTATGCACGTTAAGATATAGATTGTGTACATGATAAAATGTATTGGTCGTATTTTGATGCTCTCTTTCTATTCTTATACTCCCAGGAATGGTTTTATCTCATGCTCGTACATTATGCACGCTAAACCAGTGATTATGTATTGGATTTTATGTAATGGCTGCTATTTTTGCTGTCTGTCTCTTTTTAAATGAAGCATTTTCTTATTCTGATTTCATTGAACTGGACACCGGATACGTTGCGTAAGATGTTAATGGTCCATTTTATCATGTGATGTGTTTTTTGTTTTTATGTGTTTAATGGATTATGTGATGCGAATAAACATATTGACAGACTGAGAATTAAGAACTGCAATAAGGTGGTATGATGTGCTAAGGATGGGATCTTTATCAAGGATTCAACCATGTTGGGTATAGATGTCGCTGTATCAGTAAAGCTGTTGGAAAGTGAGACTAACTGCGGGGGTGAGAAGGTCTATAAATTTCTTATAAAATGGAGCCGAATAGCTATCCGGCCCTGGGGCCTTATTGTAAGGAAGACTGTATAACCGGGGTCACCTCCTCTAACGTGATTGGATACTCTAGTGCCTTTCGATCTTCAGCGGAGATGAAAGGCAACTTTGCTTTTCTAATGAACATTTAATGGACCTCCTCGTCCCACCTATCAGTGCTAAGAAGAGACTTAGGATGTGCATTTTAGAGTCCTCATCATCTTTCAACTGTCCCGTTATGTCCCACGGCTTAACGATAGCATTTTTAGCCACCTTCAATTTGTACGCCAGGAGACGCAAGGCCTTGTTAGAGGTGTTAAAATAAAATTGTTTGGTCTGTAGAAATGTGTGAGGCAAAAAAAATTAGGCATGGGGGACTTTAGCAGGGGAGGTGAGAGAGAAGGAAGAAGAGAAAAGGAGGGTCTTGAGAAGATTCCGGAACTTAAGGAAATCCGGATCCAGTATGAGAGGGGCAGGGAGGTCATTCCAGAGGGAGAGGAACCTGCGGAGGAGAGGGATCTCCCCTCCGATTTGGTACATCGTTTGATCTGCAGAGAATTGGAGCTACAAGACCAAAGGGCTCTAGCAGGAAGGTATGTAGAGAGTGAGTGTTGGGTGTAACAGGGTCCTAGGCCCCAGAAAGTCTTATGGGTGATGCAGAGGGTCTTGAACTTAATCCTCGCTGCAACCGGGAGCCAGTGGATAGATTTTAGGGCTGGAGAGATGCAGTCCCTGGGCTTGAGGCCAAGGATAAATCTTGCAGTCCTATTCTGCATTAGTTGATGGGTGAAAAGGGAGGATTTAGAGAGATTGAGGAAGAGGCTGTTGAAGTAATCCAGCCTATAGAGGACCAGAGCTCTAGATACATTGACTTTCTTGGGGAAGGTGGGAAAAGGGAGAATGCCTCTGAGGAGAGAAGGAGAGAGAGGAGTCGAAAATGACACCAAGGTTTATTGCCTCACAAGAGATTGAGGGGAGAGGGCCCATGCAGGGCGGCCAGAGAGTAGGAGCGAGCTGGGGTCACAATGAGAAGGATGTCATTCTTAATGGCGTTAAGGCAGAGATCATTAGCGGGCACACCATACCTGAATAGCAGTCAGTCGGGAATGAGAGAGGAAGAAGAGGAGGAAGTGGAAGGAAGTTTTAAGGAGAGCTGCGTGTCGTCTGCATTTCAATGGAAGTGAGGTGATAAAGCAGAGATTAAATGGGCTGAAGGGGCAAGATAGATGTTGAACAGCCACGACGAGAGGATAGAGCCCTGAGGGATGCCGCAGGTGAAGAGTGTAATGGAGGAGAGAAAAGGGCCCAGTTGAACCTGGGATGGTCGATCAGAGAGTTGATAGGTCAACCAATCCAGTGCCAGGTCCATGATGCAAATGGTATCACAGAGCCGGTTTATAAGGGTGGCATGATTGACCATATCAAAGGTAGAGGAAAGGTCAAGAAGGATGTGAATCGAGGGAGAGTTGGTATCGAGATTTGAGAGCAAGTGTTCATGGTTGTTCAGGAGGGCAGTTTCCGTGCATCTGGCTGCTCTGAAGCCAGACTGGTGGTTGTGGAGACAACCAACAGATTCAGTGTGTTGGATCAGCTGGGAAATGACCAGCTTCTCCAAAGGTTTTCGCAAGAAGGGGGTGATTGAGATAGGGCGGTAGTTAGCTGGGCAGGTGGGGTCAGCAGAAGGCATTTTGAGAAGAGGGTGCACAAGGGAGTGCTTTAGGAGTGGCGGGAAGGAGCCAGTGGCAAAGGAGTGATTGGAGAAATCAGCCAAGGCTGAAGCAAGGGAGGCAATGTGGTCCTTAATAGTTCTAGAGCAGCAGGGACCACCTGTTTGGAAGAGACTTTCATAGAGAGGACTTGTCTAGAGACCTTATGCAGTGATATGGGCGAGAAAGAGGAGAGTAGCAGGGAAAGCAAGAGGGGGGCCAAGAGAGGCCTGAGAGCGAGTGAGGGAGAAGGAAGGGGTGTAGAGGAGAGTTGGGGGAAATGCAATTTCTGATGTTTGTTAATCTGCTTAGAATCACATGCTGTGCAGATGGTCCGACATCCAGTGGTAACCGCGGAGCATTACATCTTGTCTTTCGAGAATCTAAAGGGGACGGCGACATGGGCGTGGCTGTAACACTACGTGACGTGTAGTGTACCCAAGATCGCCCAGCATACTTGTTGCCTTGATCAAAGCTCGTAAAACTTGCTTATTGTCCCATCAACCTTTGGTTGACTAATTATATAAAATATCCATATCACCCTATCTGTTCCTTATTTCGACGGTTGTTACAGACTTCCAACGAAGACCTTCAAGAACTTGACGGCGGTGATCCAGTCGGCGCTGCCGACCACGTGGCCGGCCTATACAGTAGGGAGAGTGGGGTCGGGGTGAACATTTCTATACAAATTGAGAATGCCTTTCCCTTTCCTTCCTTTTTCCCTTTCGGTCTTGGTCACTCTACCCATCCTCAGCTATGGAGAGGACTCCATTTAGGTTTTGCCCTAATTGTAGGAGCAAATTCCCTTGGAAAGATGGGCACAGACGGTGTAACCGGTGCTTGTCCCTCGATCACAAAGAAGAAGGATGCACGGCTTGTAAGCTCCTCCGTCCGAAGACATTAAAGGAGCATAGAGTCAAGCGGTGGGTGGCCTACGGTATGTCGAAGGCCGAATGTTCTCCCACCGCCGCAGCCACTGAATCTGACAACGGCGAGAGAGACGATCATACCTCAGAACCGGAGGTTGTTGACCTTTTGACGGAACACTCGCGTTCCGCATCGTCTGTCCCCTGCCCCGCTAGGCACGGCTTCGGCACTGCTATGGGGAAGTCGCACTCCGGCGACAAAGATGAACATGTACACAGCACAAAGCACACAACCCCAAGTCATTCTTCGGCCAGCTCAAAGAAGAAGTCAGCGCCAACGGGTACACCGGAAGCTAAGGGCGGCACCCAGCGACCGTCGGGGATCGGCACCCCTCCCCGCAGTCGCAAATGCGCTTAGCAACCGGGCAATCGAAAACAAAGGGCGCTATCCCTAATATACCAGGTTCTTTCGAGACGCTTCGCAAGAAGGCGTCCGGTGACGATAGATTTCCGGTTCTGCCGAAAAAGGCGGTCGCAGAAGATAAGGGCCCAGCACCGCCGAAAAAGGCAGCCATTCAGGACAAGGCACCGGCAAAGAGGACCCCCTCACAATCGCAGGCTGAAGCTACGCACCTCCCGACTGCGGTGGACATTGCCGACAGCTTAGCTAGGATTGTCACCGCCGATTCTCAGAAGCGGCAACCTGGAGATGCGCCAAGGCCCATGGATCTGCTGAGGTCCAAGGATGGCTTAAGCGGGGTACCGGAACCCACCCATAAACCAAAAGAGAAGCACAGAGACGTCTCACCTCTGTCGGTACCTCAAGAGGAGTTCTCTGAGGGTCGAAGAAGGGCTATTTTTGACGATGAGATGGAAATCTCTACGCTTTTTTACAGATGAACACGATCAAGACCTTTTTCCACCTCTAGACTATTCTAGGTCATCGGTTTGGACTAGAGAAAAGTTTGAGAATTGTATGGAAAGGCTGGACAGGTTTTGTTTCCCGTTCAGAACAACCTACACCAAGGAGGCCAAGGGATGAGAGCTCTATGGACCCCAAAGCTAAATTTCCAAGACTTTTTGACCCCTCCTTAGAAGAGGATATATTCAATTAAGACCTTACTGAGGAAGACATTCCTGCTGACACTCAGGATGAGGAATTCATCAACCCTGAGGACAAGCATGATCCCATAGAGGGCTGGGAAGAAAACCCAGATGTGGGTGACCCTCAACCATGGCAGTCACTGGATCATCAAGACCCTGATGCCCTGTCTCCGGACTCTTCCCCAGTCCATTCCCACTAGGCAACAACCCTCGCCAGTGAATGACCAGTTGACTTTTAACGTAATGTTGCGTAAAGCAGCTGATCACTTTAAAATTGCTACAGATGAAGCGGTCCCCGAAGCTGACTTCGTGGAGGACATCCTTAAGGAGAAACCGCCGGCCAGCCAGGCTATTCTTCTCTTCAAATCAATCAAGGAACTTCTAGCACCCTCCTTATTAACACCTGCTCTCACAAGAGGTGTCAACCCAAGAATAGAAAAACTCTTTCGCCCTTCTCCATCAGACCCTCTGTATATCAGAGGTCATTCCACCCCAGACACCCTGGTGGTGACTACGACACGAAAGAGGGCAGGGGTCCCTTTGTCAACAGGCGAGGCACCCCCTGATAAGGAAGTTAAGCGACTTCATGCCCTTGGGAAAAGTATCACGGTTGCGGCAGCGTTCTCAACGCGCATTGCCAACAACAATACCTTGTTGGCCAGCTGTGCCGATGCCCAGTGGGCCTCACTACAGGAAGGCTTACAGGAGGTTCCTGAACCCCTATGTACTCATCTCCTCACCACTGTCACTGAGGGCAGACAGGTGGACCAAAGCATTCTTAAGAATACTTTGGATTCTGCAGAAACGACTGGTCGATCCCTTGCTCAGGGCACACTCCTGAAGAGACATGAGTGGCTACCAAATTCTGGATTCCAGCCAGAGACGCAAGCGTCACTGATAAACCAGTGGAAGAATCCAATCTGTTTGGGAAGTGTCAGGTACTGTCAGGTTGGAGTGACATATTCTTTACATACAGTATCATATACTCATTTACATTGGGTCAGGGGAGACACATATTTAGTATAGAAAGGTTTTAGGAAGTTATTATGGGTTATATTTTTAAACAGCCAATTTTGCCCTTAACCTTCATTGCAGTCTATGGAAATTGCCCCAAGCCAAGATGGAGGTTCTCAGTCTAAATTCTGATTGGCTGGGGATTGTTTATAGGGAGGACAATGAACATTCTAAACTGCCTTTCATCGTCCTTGCCCAGCTGAGAGGTTGTGTGCCTTGTTGCTCCTGCTTAACTTTGTCAAGGGTGACAAGTTTCTAGCAGTTGAGCGGAAGATCTGAAAGTATAACAGGAGTCGTGTTTGGAGTTTGGTGGAGACACAGGACAGGAGTCAGAAATTTCCATTTTTTCTGAGAAAAGAAGTTTTCAAGCCTTATTCACAAGATAAGTGACCTTCTAGTTTTGTTGAACTTTGTAAAAAGGTTATATTTATCTAAGGGATTGAAATCGCAAATCTGTATCTAAAAAGATTGAAGCGCGTACGTTTGTTTTTATCGCTACGTGTCAATTCGAACTAGCGCGTGCGTTTTTTCCGGTTACTTTGAGCCTGCGCGTGTGTCTCTGCACGTGAGAGTGAAGCGCGAGCGTGTACTTTGGACTCGCGTTTACTGTTCGTTTACGTGAGGGTTTTTCTGCGTGATACAAGAAGCGTGTGTGTTTTTTCTCGCGATTTGGTTATTTGCGCGTGTGCGTATTTATTCGTGAGTTGGCCTTTAGCGCGTGTAATTTTTATCACGTCTTGGACTTTAGCGCGAGTGCGTTTTACCCGCGAATTGAATTGTCAGCGCAGCGCGTGTGCGTATTTCCCGCGACTTGGAGGAAAGCGTGTGTCATTTTTTATCACGTCTTGGACTTTAGCGCGAGTGCGTTTTTCCTGCGAATTGGATTGTTAGCGCGTGTGCGTATTTCCCGCGATTTGGAGAAAAGCGCGTGTGATTTTTTTTTTTTCCCGCGGTTTTGAATTTTAGCACGTGTGCTGGCTTTCCATGTGAAGATTCCATCGCAAGTTAAATTCGTTCCTGAGAAAAAGACACTCTACAAAGAAAATATTAAAAACAAATACAAGAACTTAAAAGAATTTCCTAAAACTTATTTGAAGACTTTGTTCAAGAATCTTAGGGTTGAGCAGACTAACTACAAAGTTAAATTACATTCATGGACCTACTGAGAAGGCTGAATGATCTATAAGATTCTGGTCCACAAGTAAGGAAGACTTGTCTGCTTATCACTTCTCTGGGCATTCTGAAGAGAAGTACCAGGTATGGTTTTTAAACTATTTTGGTAAAGGATTTAGAGTTTAAGGTTAGTATATTAACCCATGAGTAATGAGGTATATTGCATGTTTATGTTTTAACTACAGGAGAAGAACCAGCGAGTTCATAGGTTCCAGCCTGGTGTTTGTTTCTTTGTCCCTTCCCCCTTTCCCCTGAAAGTGAGGTAAACTGAGCAGTTATATTTATGTCAGCTCAGAGTGCCACATTTTGGGTGGATTGTCAGGGGTTCAGCAGCTTCTGCAGACACCAGGTTCTCAGCATGACAGGAAGGTGGTCGATGTGACCCTCGAGACCGCAGAAAAGGAGCATGATACCTAAAAACAATGGACCAGATTACACAAAGACCCTCTACAAGATGATGATCTTGGTCCAAACGGCTTTTTCATGGCTAACGCTTACCTCAACAACAATATTCACCGGGAAACAATTGAAATTCTACACAGGGAAATAGCGGATACACCACCCCGTATCCCCAAAGGGGTCAGCGACGTGGCAAAGGAAGAGGCCGGAACTCTACACTCAGAGACTCCCCAGCCTCAGATTCGAAATGACCCAAAGATTTGGGTTCCCTCCCATGCCTCCCCGGTCGGGGGCCGACTAACATCGTTTCATCAGGCATGGGAGGGAATAACTACAGAGCAGTGGGTGCTAAAGACTGTGGCCCATGGGTACTGTATCGAGTTCAACCGGTCCCCAACATTCAGACCTCCACGAGCAAGACGACTGACACCAGACAATCTTCGCATTCTCCTGCAGGAAGTCCAAACACTACAGGAGAAAGGAGCCATAGAAATCGTACCTCTGTCACAGGTAAAACAAGTTATTTATTCAGTGTACTTCCTTGTACAAAAAGGATCTAACCATGCGCCCTGTTTTAGATCTGCGCCCAGCAAACAAATTTGTAAAGCCACAAAGGTTCTGCATGGTCACACTGCAGGAAGTAATGCCACTGCTATCACAGGGAGGTTACATGGCTACACTGGACATGAAAGATGCATACTTTCATATTTCAATGTTGCCAGTGCACAGAAAATACCTCTATTTATGATACAAGACAAACATTATCAGTTCAAAGTACTACCCTTCGGCATTGCATCTGCACCAAGGGTATTTACAAAAGTACTAGCGGTGGCAGCAGCACATCTGCGCAGCAATCCATCCCGGTCTACCCTTACCTCGACGACTGGCTCATAACAGGGTACTCTTAGGAAACATGTCTGTCAAATACCTAAAAGACAAGATATCTTTTATTCAGTCTGGGATTCTCTATCAATGAGAAAAAATCCAGCCTAAACCCCAGCAGGTCAAACAATTCCTAGGGGCTCTAATTCGAACAAAGGACTGCCTCGTCTTCCCCTCCAATGAGAGGGTCCAAAACATGTTTCAGATCCCTCAGTATGTAGCCAGTCGAGAGGTGACTGTACGCAAGGCTGTGCGACTGCTAGGAATGATGGTGTCATGTATCTACTTGGTTCTTCACGCGCGCCTGCGCAAGTGCCCAATGCAAGAGTGGCTCAACAGCCAGTGGTGTCAGGCCAGCAGACGGTGGGACGATCTAGTGTTCGTCTCGCCGGCCCTCGTACTCTCGCTGCAGTGGTGGTCGAGGGACAATCTCTTGAAAGGGAAATTCTTTACCACCCCCGCAGTGGAAGCCACTCTAACCACAGACGCGTCTCTTACAGGATGGGGAGCTCACCTGCTTCAACAAACAGCGCACAGAGTTTGGTCGTCAGACGTAGCATCCAACCACATAAACCTGTTGGAACTATTGGCAGTGTTCAAAGCACTGAAGGCTTTCCAGACACAACTGCAGGGGAAGACGATCCTCATCCTCACAGACAGCACCACGGCTGTCACGGTCTTGGCCTTGCGCGGAGGTAGCACGTACACCTACCTCCCCGTTGGGTCTTGGGGCCTGGGGGTGTCTACAACACAGGCTTCCGCGACCCTCCGGGGAAAGAGGGTTAGGGTCCGTTGGGGTGGTTAGGAAAACCGGGTAACAAGGTAGGGAAAGGGAAGAGGAGGGATAAGGGAGAACTGAGTGGTTTAGATGGTTGCCCCTCCTGGGGTTCTGCTAAGCAATTGACACTGCACACATTAAAAAACACGCGATCTAGCAGTACCCACTGATCTGCAGAACATAAGATCACCACACATAGAAATCACATTGCAATAAGGTAACAAGGGAAAGCACTTAGCTTCGGGTGTCAGCAGGAGACTCGGGGTTAATTCACCAGTGTTCTTTCTTGCTGAGCGAACAACGGGACTCCGCTACAAGAACCAAAAAACAGGAGTGAGCGTACATACGCTTAAGAAATGGAGCACACATGACATACCGCCGGAACCCGGCATAAACGTTAGCCACTTTAAAGTTAGATCAAACACGAATAACTTGTGTCTGAGCTCCGGCTCGCAATGTAGCGAATGAACAGTGCCGGTGCTCTGTTCATGAATTAACTGTGCCGGAGTTCCGGCCGTAAGGACTGCAAGGGTTAAAGTCGGAAAACCCGACTCCGCGCTTCGCTACTTGGCGTGGAGCTGTGCGGATTCAAATAATCACAATGCCGCCGGGCTCCGAAACGCCACTGACTGTGAAGCGTAATGCATTCTGAACGAGTGTTCGAACTAGGACAACAACAAGGATTAAATGCACATATCTGTAGGACTCAGCGGGGCCTGCAGAGTTCGCAGGCGGGGTGTGGCCCCGCTGATTGCTGCCTGCAGGAGCCCGCTGGAAACACGTCTTGCCTCTTCAAGATCCCGTAGCGCAAGCAGCGCTCCACGTGTTTCTGGCGCGCATGCGAGTTCTGCAGGGCGGGGTCCAGAAGCCTCCCGGTGTCTCTCCTGCACGCGAGGCTGCTGGGAAATGTAGTCCGGTTCCTCTTTTCCTTGTTTTTGAAGGGCTAGGGGGCTGGTTTGTCCACGCCTAGCCCTTTGCCTGCAAAGGACACAAAGCAAGGTCCTAAAATAAAGGGGTTTTAACCTCTGTGTCACTCTTATCCCGTGCTTGCCACCACTCACATTACCTTGGTGCTGCATGCTCCCTCCAGCCACCTGGGGTATCCTGACAATGGCCATGTACTATCTGAACAAACAAGGGGGGCACTCATTCTCCACGGCTGTCCAAACTGTCCCAGAACATTTGGAAGTGGGCTCTCAAACGCAACATGTTCCTGTTATCACAACATGTTCCAGGGGAACTCAATCTTCTGGCAGACGTACTCAGCAGAGAATTTCTGTTGCCCGAGGAGTACGAATGACGATTACACAGAGACATTGTCTCCAACGTTTTTGCAGAATGGGGCTTCCCAGAGATCAATTTGTTTGCAACTCTGGAGAACGCTCAGTGCCAAGATTATGCCTCCAGGTACCCCTGAACTGTTCTAAGGGGAACAGACTCTGGATAACATGGTCAGGGAAATTTGTCTACGCTTCCCCCCCCCCCGACTCTCCTTCTCAACAAGATTGTGCACAAGATGCACCAGGAACCAATCACATTGATACTGGTGGCCCCCATGTGGGCCCGCCAATCCGGGTTCGCTCATCTGATGGAGATGTCCCTATCTCCTCAAGTCGAACTGCCTTGCCCGTACAACATGTTGTCGCAAGACAGTTGGAGACGCTTCACCCATGCCCGCAGACGTTGAATTTAGCGGCCTGTCTCCTGAGGTCATAGAATTTGGACACCTGCAACTCCCTCAGAGACATTCTCAGGGAAGCAAGAAAACCAAACACCAGATACTGATATTCCAGTAAATGGAAACGGTTTGTCATCTGGTGCAACTCAAAGTTAACCTGATTAACTGCTCTCCCACACACATTTATTTATACCGAACTCATTTACTTGACTCAGGCCTGGTCTTCAACTCAATAAAGGTGCACCTAGCTGCACTTTCAGCCTACACGACATCACAACAGAAAGTGTCAAGGTTGAAGATACCAGTTATTAAGGCTTTCTTGGAGGGAGTAAGGAGAATTCACCCTCTCATTTCTAACCCGGCTCCCGGATGGGACCTAATCTAGGTTTATGGGGGCTCCTTTCGAGCCCATGCACAAGACAAGTCTTAAAGACCTCACCCTTAAGACTGCTTTTTTTATAGCTATTACCTCCTTCAGGAGGGTAAGTGAACTACAGGTGCTCTCGATCCTAGATCCCTTTGCAACAGTTCACAAAGATAAGGTGGTTCTGCGCACTCACCCTAGATTTGCGCCTAAATTCATTTCCAAGTTCCATGTGAACCAGTCAATAGAACTACCAACATTCTTTCAGAATCCTTCAAGCCTGGGAGAAAGAACCCTGCACACACTGGATGTATGCAGAGCTGTCATGTTCTACATGGAAAGAACTCAAGCACTTAGAAAGACTAAACAGTTTTTCATTTTGGTGGCAGCAGGAAGAGAAGGAGACGCAGTCTCCAAATCCAGAATCTCTAGGTGGATTGTTAAATGTATCACACTCTGCTACACCTTTGCTAAGAGAGAGCTGACCTTCAAGCCTAGAGCACATTCCACTCGAGGCACTGGGGCGCCCATAGCATTCATTGCAAATGTTCCCCTCGAATCTATTTGCAAAGTGGCAACCTGGAGTTCTGTACACACATTTACAAAATACTATTGCCTAGACACTCATTTTAGGTCTGATTCTCAGGTGGGACAGGCAGTACTAAGACCTCTTTTCACTACTGTTCCTTCTCACAACCCACCTCCAACTCCGGGTACTACTCACTCGTCTATGCAAAGCATGTGATTCTAAGCAGATTAACAAACATCAGAAGACATGCATTACTTAATGCAAAAGCATTTCTGATGGTTGTAGCTGCTCAGATTTACATGGGCCCACCCTTCCTCCCCGCTCGGATGGAAGGAACATAGACATCTTACTACTTTCTCTTTTCTGTACTCACTCGCGATAGTTATAAGGCTTCCTCACGGCAGAGAAAATACATTCAGAGGGACCTCGACGCGAGAGGGATCTTGGGTACACTACACGTCACGTAGGGCTAGTGTTACAGGCAAGCCCATGTCGACGCCCCCTTTCGATTCTTGAAAGACAAGATGCAATACTCAACGGTTACCACTGGATGTCAGACCATATGCACAGCATGTGAATCTAAGCAGATACAACCATCAGAAATGCTTTTACAGTAAGTAATGCACGACATACTAGTGGGGAACCATTTAGAGCGAATCTGCACATAAATGTGTTGCCTGTAACAGAATGACGTTGACTTTCAGTTCTACAAGTTTAGCCAACACGGTCTTCCTGTTTCTGGGGGAATTAAGCCCCAGTACATTTAGTGAAATCACTTTAAGATCACCCATGTATGAAGTATCTCCCCAATTCGTCAATTCCCTCTGCGTTCCAACATAGTTCCAGACCAAGAAACCTACCCCACCACCTGTGAACAGCCCCTTTGCAATATGTACCACCGGGACAAAAGTGGGCCACAATGAATAAACCCCAGTGCTTTAATGATCAATAAACATAAAAACCAAAAGCAGAAAAACTCAATCCCGTATGGGATGTACATCGGGTCACCAATGAACCCAAGGAAGGCGGGTGCTCCTGTTCGCCTGGCCATAAATACAAGAGCGCAGAAACATTCAGCAGCTTCATGAACGTCTTTAAGTGAAACCAGCAAAGAAGTAACAGTAGAACAGCCTCTAACCAGTAACCCCTAAACAAAGGAGGGAAGATTAGAATTAATGCGGCCCATCACACACAGTTATGTTGGACCCTCAGAGTCCCTACTTCTTTCGAATGGATTGTGTGCTCCCACGTATTCCTTATCTTTGATATTTCCAATATCCAGCTTTGCTGCTTTAGCAAATAAATTTCAGCAGGGGGCGCTGTGCGTCAATGCCTGTCGACTCCATGTCCCTAGGAGGCCTCCGTCTCGATGTCGACGTCACAGAAGGTATATTTATCACGCGTGGCGCCCGTTGACTTCAGTTCTGTTTTTCTGCGCTTACGCTTCGGATATGGTACGCTTCCTTCATTGAGAGGAAAATCCTTGATAATTTCTTTGAGTAAAATCATTATTCTTCGAGTGAATTCGTGAGGAATGACTTCGTCTTTGGGCTTCTTCCACTCCCTAGTCGGGCTTTAAGAAATGCAGTGGCTGCAGTGCGAAGATGTTTGTTACAGACCCCCTTAGGATCTGTCTATGGTGTTTGGGGTCGACTCATCCATCATCTGCATGTGAGGACTGCCTGTCCATGACGTCGAAAGCCCTGAGAGAGTGAAGAGGGAAGCTTGCGGCAGGTAGGACCCAAAAATCCCCTTCGACTCTGTCAAAAAAACAAATAACTTTGGACGAGTCGAGAACGGTTTCTCCTCGTCGCAAGAAGAGCAAACGATCACAATCACGTAGTGGTTCACACCACTCGTCATCGTCTAGACATGGAAAGAAACAATGTCATAGGTCGCCATCTTCCTCGTCTTCCAGTTCCTCACAAGAACGGGGCGTTTGCCCCACTAAATCTGCCTCACCGGCCCAGTGGGAAGATTTTAGATAAAAATGTTAAAGGTGTCTGAGAACGCGGCCTTGTCCCCCTCGACTACACCCAAGATCCATGCTCCCATCGAAAGACCTCATAAGTACAAGAGCTGGCGTCTTCGGACCCGGTGGGCAATACTCCTCGAGTGCGGTCGAAGGATCTCTCGAGCCGAGGAAAGGTCCCCTCGAGGACTGTGTCGTCGACGTCATCGATGGCGAAAGTCTCCACATCGACACCATCAGGGTCGAAGGGTGCGCCATTGACGCCATCAGCGCTGATAATTTATAAAAAGCCATCTACGCTTCGAGCGTCAACCTCCTCGACGCCTCATGTGTCGAAGACGTCGATAGTCTTGACCATTCCGGCTCCTTTCACCACTAATATAATGGCATCTACTACAATGGAGAAAATATATACTCCTTTGTCCAGGTTGGACTATTTCAAGTCCCTCACCTCTATTTATGAGGATGCAGAGGAATCTTCTGATAAAGCCTGACCTTTTGGTTTACAGTATGGAACACCATCAGTGCCTGAGGCATTAATATCCGAGGATTCAAGAATTTAAAATCTACAAGAATGTCTGCATGATGCCAGTGGGTTAGACACCTCACCAGAGGTCGAGTTCGGCAGGGCAGACCCCAGTGACCATGATGAAGTGACATACAGGTAATTGATGCCAAGAGTTATGGATTATATAGGTTGGTCAAGACCAACTCCTGTCTTTGAGCAAGACGATTTAACTGACATGTTGGATAGGGGTCCACAAGAGGACCCAATTGTGCCTTTCCACCAAGCCTTACAAAGGCATGTAGTTACCAGCTTGGAGGCACCTGAGGTTATTCCGGCTGTCAACAAGAAGTCAACTTCAAAATACAGATTATCAAGCTCTGATCCATTTTACTTGTCCAAACATCCAACACCAGAGAGTTTGGTGGTACAAGCTGCCACCTCCACCAGTAGGCAGAATGCCTACCCTACAATCCTTCTGTATAGGGATGACAAACGTTACGACACCCTGGCCCAAAACATTTTTTCGGCTGGGAGTATGGCCTTGAAATCAGCTAATGCTACGTGCACATTAGCAAGGTTTACTCACACTCTTTGGGAGTGAATTTCCATGGCGGCTGACCATATCCCCGAAGGGGAAGAGCGAGACAGGTTTCTAAACATTGTCAAGGATGGGAAAGATGCAATGTGCGAATCCCTCCAGACTGGTCTCGACTGTGCTGACAGTATCAGCAGATCTATGGCGGCAAGTACAGTGATGCGCAGGATTGAGAAAGTCAGGATTTGCCCCAGACATACAATCCAGACTTCTCAACATGCCCTTTGACAGCACTCATTTATTCAGAAGCAAGGCTGATGAGAGTTTGGAGAAGCTGCAAACATCTAAGGCAGCAGCCAAATACCTTGGTGCTGCAATCAGACAACCTCCAAACCGCCCTACGGGTACACCCTGGAGGGGTAGGTCCTTTTGTCACTACTCCACATTTGGAAGGGGCAGATGACAGCCAGCTCAAAGAGGACGAAGAAGATTCCCCCGCTGTGGACGGGGAAGAAGTACTAAGATCGCAACAGCAGCGACTGCCTTGCCTTCAGCAACTGCGTCAGCCACCCCAAAACCTCTCCGAGGATTTGATTCACAAGACTGCAGTGGGAGGCAGACTGTCACAGCATCTGACAGAATGGCAGGCTATTACTTCAGATGCATGGGCATTGGAAATAGTTGCCCAAGGTTACTGCCTACCATTTCTGCAAAAACCTCCGAGTCATCCACCGGGGAACAACTGTTTGAAAGTTCCAGATCCGCTCCTTATGCGGGCGATACTAACCCTGCTAGAGAAAGGTGCTATAGAACCAGTAGCTGTAGTGGAGAGGAACAAGGGTTGGTACTCCCTGTATTTTCTAATCCCCAAAAAGGACAGAGGATTGAGACCCATCTTGGATTTAAGAGACTTGCACAAGTTCCTCAGAAAGGACAAGTTCAAGATGGTGACCCTTTCTCAGATCCTTCAGGCCCTCCAGCATCAGGATTGGATGATATCATTGGACCTTCAGGGTGCTTACTTTCATGTGCTGATCCATCACAAGCACAGGCAGTACCTGAAGCTCGCCGTTGGATGTCCTCATTATCAGTTGTGAGTTCTGCCATTTGGGCTGACCTCTGCCCTAACAGTGTTCACCAAACTGATTGCGGTTGTGGCAGCAAGTCTCAGGAGAGGAGGAATTCACGTTTACCCCTACCTAGACGATTGGCTGATCAGGGCCAGTTCCCCAGAACAGGCCTGGTATCATCTCAGCTATACCTGTCACCCCCTTCACAGACTGGGTTTCTCCCTCAACTTCAAGAAGTCGCACATGATACCATCACAAAGACTCCAATTCATTGGGGCAGTCCTGAATGCATCCCTGGGAAAAGCCTCGCCACCAGTGGTGAGGGCTGAAGACATTCTGCAGATGGTGACCAAATTCCAGAATGCCCAGCATCTACCAGCCTTTGGATACATGGCCTCCTGCATTTTTCTGGTGCCAGAGGTTTGCCTGAGAATGAGATCCCTCCAGTGGGCTCTCAGGACTTGGTGGTCACAATTCTCAGGAAAGATGTCAGACCTCCTACAAATCCCAAGCAGAGTCCCACAGCACCTTCAATAGTGGGCCTGCTGGGAGAACATCTTGAAAGGAGAACCATTTTGCAATCATGGCCAGAGATAACAGTAGTGACGGACGTCTCACTCACCGAGGGGAACCCACACCAACGATCTGACAATGAGCAGTCATTTGTCTCCATCGGATTCCAAACTACATATCAACCGTTTAGAGCTGAGGGCAATCAGACTAGCGCTGAAGGGCTTTCTGCCTTCTGTACGGGGAAAGAATGTCCTGATAATAACAGACAACACAGTGGCCATGTACTACCTCAACAAGAGACGAGATATAGGGTCGCTACCACTATGCAGAGAGGCAATGCAGCTCTTGGTCTGGGCAATTCAAGAATGAGTTTCTCTATCGGCAGTTCACCTAGCCGGAAAAGAGAATACAGCAGCGGACACTACGAGCAGGCAGAGCACAGTCTCCCACGAGTGGGAACTAGCTCAGAAAGTCCTTCAAGAGATCTTCACCCTTTGGGGAACCCCTCAAGTGGATCTGTTTGCGACCAGTGTCAACCCAAAGTGCGAACTGTTCTGCTCCACAGAATTTCCCCCAAGAGGAGCTCTAGGAGACGTGTTTGTCGTGGACTGGGAGTTTCCACTCGTGTATGCGTTTCCTCCAGTCCCCGTCATTCCTCACATGATCAGGAGGTTGAGGAAGTTTGGGAAATCCATGATCCATGATCCTAATTGCTCTGAATTGGGCCAGGCGGACATGGTACCTGGACCTTCTGGTCATGTCCATCTGCCCTCCAATAAGTCTTCCACAAAGATTGGTACTATTAAAGGATCTCTTGCGGCGCTTTCCACGTTTAAGCACACTTCTGAGGAGGTAACTTAATTCAAAATTTCTCTAATAATACAGTTCCTAAAAGGATTAACAAATGTTTTCCCTCCAATCCCTTTTCAAGTCCCTGTTTGGGATCTCAACTTGGTGTTGAAATGTATGATGTGAGCCTATACACTCCAGTCCTTTGAGGTTGCATCTTCTTAGTGGCCATTACAACTGCCCGAAGGGTGAGTGAACTTCAGGCTTTATCCTGCAAGCCTCCATACACTATTTTCTATGGTCCTTAAGGTGAAACCCATCTTTTTACCGTAAATTGTATCTGTATTCCATCTGACACAGAAAATAACATTGGCAACATTTTACCCTCCTCCACACCCTGGGAAGGAGGAGGAGAGCCTACAAAGGCTTGATCCTAAACATGCACTAAGTTTCTATATCACCAGAATGACAAGACTAAGACAAGATGACCAACTGTTTGTTGGCTACACAGGCCACTAGTTGGGTATGGCAATCACAAAACAAACGTTATCCAGATGGATAATACTGGCAATATCTGAATGCTACAGACTAGCAGGAAAAGATCCTCAAAAGGGCCTTCAGGCTCATTCGACCAGGGGCATGGCTACTTCCTCTGCATTACAGAGGGGAGTACCAATTAAAGAAATCTGTGTGGCTGCCACATGGTCGTCTGTACTTAATTTCACCAAATATTCCACTTTTCAACACTGGCTTAATCTTATGTCGCTATGTGAGCGGAGGGAGACACAATACAAGCTGTCGCTCCCTCCTAATAGCCAACCCAAGGACTACTGGCCATCCTTTAGGTCTTATATGGCTAGGGAGACTGACCATACAACTGAACCCTTGAAGCTGGCTACATCTGGCGAAGCCCTTGCATCTTGTTCGGGAATGCAACAGTCTGCGTCTACTCTCGAGTGAGGATCTTGTGTGGCCTGTGTCGGACTTACAAACGCTAGTAATCAAATGGAAGTTATGAAACATGTGTCGCTAGCCGCGGACAGTGTCCTGATTGGCCAATCGGCTTGCGTGATGTCCGCAGACATGCGACGTGTTCGCTGATTGGACAGTGTTAAGCGTGAAACGCTTCAGACTTTTGGTAGCGCCCGCCATCTTGGATTTTCGGACGTCCGCGGACAGCGCGGTGAAAGTTTGTTCTAAATGTGTATTTAGTAGAGTGTGTTGGTGTGTAGGAGTGTTTGGGGAGGATGAAAGGGTATGAGATAGGTGGAATGTAGTGCTTTTTTATGTGGTAGACATTCTTTTTGTGTTCGATTTGTCTGCGGACATCATGGGTGTTCTGAAATGTTCTAAATAAACTGAATGGGGGTGTTCTGAGGACTCAATATGTGTCCGATTTGTTCGCAAGTAAGCTGAAACTGTTCTAAGAACACTCACGGTGATCTGAAATGTTCGCAAATAAACAAAATGGGGGTGTTCTGGGGGACGCTGTACGTATTGTTCTGTGGCAAGTTGAATGTGTTCTAAGAACACTCGGGGTGTCCTGAAATGTTCGCAGATAAACAAAATGGGGGTGTTCTGCGGACGCTGTCCGTATTGTACTGTGGCAAGTTGAATGTGTTCTAAGAACACTCGGGGTGTCCTGAAATGTTCGCAGATAAACAAAATGGGGGTGTTCTGGGGACGCTGTCCGTATTGTACTGTGGCAAGTTGAATGTGTTCTAAGAACACTGGGGGTGTCCTGAAATGTTCACAAATAAACAAAATGGGGGTGTTCTGGGGACGCTGTCCGTATTGTTCTGTGGCAAGTTGAATGTGTTCTAAGAACACTCGGGGTGTCCTGAAATGTTCGCAAATGAACTAAATGGGGGTGTTCTGATGACGCTGTCCGTATTGTTCGTTGTCAAGTTGAAAGTGTTCTAAGAACTGTCTCGGTGTCCTGAAATGTTCGCAGGGGGTGTCCTGAAGACGCTGTCCGTATTGTTCGATGGCAAGTTGAAAGTGTTCTAAGAGCACTCGGGGTGTCCTGAAATGTTCGCAAATAAACAAAATGGGGATGTTCTGGGGACGCTGTCCGTATTGTTCTGTGGCAAGTTGAATGTGTTCTAAGAACACTCGGGGTGTCCTGAAATGTTCGCAAATAAACTAAATGGCGGTGTTTTGATGACGCTGTCCGTATTGTTCGTTGTCAAGTTGAAAGTGTTCTAAGAACTTTCGCGTTGTCCTGAAATGTTCGTAGGGGGTGTTCTGAAGACGCTGTCCGTATTGTTTGCTGGCAAATTGAAAGTGTTCTAAGAACACTGGTAATGTCCGCGGACATTAAAAGTTTCCATAGGCCATAGTTGAAATGTTTTACTCTATGGGTGTGATATGCTGCGGTGGTTGTGGCCAGGGCATAGAGTGTTGGGTGCTTGGCATTATCGCCATAAAGTGCATTAATTTGACGGGTTTTCAATATTGTTTCTGCTTCTTTAGAGAGTATACCAACTCTGATACTTTTTAAGATGTTGGCATAAGTGAGATCTGCAGATTGCCGCATGTTTTCTGTTAATTCTCTGTATTGGAAATGTTGCCAAAGGTTGACATTTCCAATGCTGCCAACAGTTTTACAGCAGAGTTTGTGTCCTAATGTTTTAAAAATAGGCTCATCTTTTACTGGTGTCAATTGAAGAAGATCTCCGAAAACAATAATGTTTTTTCCTGCAAAGAGCTCTTCATAGTTTGTTTTCAGTACTTCTTGTAATCTGAGGTGAATCAAAGCCAACATTAGGTTGGAGGCCATGCTCACTTCATCTATTAGTAGCATTTTCATTTGTACTCTGCGTAGTTCCATTGCAGCTTCTGCAGAAAGTTTGTAATAGTCTAATTTGTTCTGGTGTTCTACTGGCAATAGTAGGAATCGGTGTTAAGTGACACCACCTATGTTGTAGGCAGGTAAACCTGTGGGGGCAGTGACAACAGCTGACAGTTTTTTGTTTGTCAATTGTTGAAGGAATTTACTGATGATTTTGATTAGGAATGTTTTGCCAGAACCAGCTTCACCACTGACATACAGTAGTATAGGTTTATAATTATGGCAGGAACATTCTTTATTTTCATGTTGTACACCATGTGCAATTTGGTTTGTTACTTCTTCAAAAATGCTACGTTGTTTAGTTTTGATTGTAGTATAGTTAAGTCTTCTTTATCTTCATACTGACACATGGTGTTTTCTACTTCTATCATAGCTAATTCTGCCTCATTTATTATTAGTGGTTCTCCCAGTGGTTCTTGGCTTCCTGTTACAGAAGGTTGACTACTGTCAGGAGTGTCTTTATCTAGTTGGGCCTGGAGTTCTTCTTCGTGTTGCTGTTCATTGTGCAACATTGTTTTGTATTGTGTAAAGTTTACATCAGTTATAGTGCTTTCATTTGCTTTGAAAGCATCTTCATATGAGTCATAGTTTTCTAGTATTTCTTCTTCTTTTCTCCATGGTTTAAAGAGTTGTAGCAGGGACATGTAATATATTTCTTTATGTTGAGGAGTCTTCAATGACAATTTGATATGATTAATTAAATTTGGTTTAGTGAGTTTAACTAAGCTGCCTTCACAGTTTGTCACTCTGTATTTACCTTTTTTTCACCAGGTTTTATATTATTTGTGTATGTGTAGTTTTGGGCTATGTGCTATAGACACATGGTTTCCAAAGTATTACTTCTGTTTGGGTAGTCTGTGTCCAATAAATTGTTTTTTAAAATGTCTTGGCTGTTGGGATCATGTTTGGCTATTGCTTCTATATGTTTGTATGTTTTTAGAACTCTTTCTAGATTTAGCTGGACCAAGACTTAGCCATACTATATTTTCAGATTTACCATACAATGAAGTACCAGTTAAACGATCAGCTGCTTCATATGATCCACATTCTCTATGGGAGAGCATTTTTATGCCCAAGCTGTATAATTTCTGAGACACTGTTTTATCTGATGACAGCTCATACCAGAGGTCTTGGAGCTCTGTCTTTTCTGCTTTGGTTAAGTATGCTGTGACATATCGTGCAACTGCAGTAGAATTGTCTGCAATGTACTGCACATCTATGTTTGCATTCCATAAGTGGGCAATGATTGCATTATAATCATTGATATATTTTTCTTCTTTTCTTTTTATGTAATATGTATTTTTAGGTGGCTTACCTTTAACACTATATCTAACTGAAGACATGAGGTTGTTCACTTGACCTGTATTTGTAACTGGTCTAGGGAAACCAAATCAGCATTTGGTGTAGTATTTCCCTTTGTTTTTGTATTTGTGACGACAATATTTGCCACATTTATGTCTTTGAAATTGTAAAATTTGTGCATGAAGATCACTACTTGTGGATTCCGATGGAATTTCACAAGTGACATATTTTCCAATAAACTGTAAAACAGTGGCATCACTGTCTTGACCAAATTTAGGAGCATCTTTAATCCATAAAAGCATGTGGATATGTGGTGCTCCTCTGGCTTGGTATTCTTTTCTCCAAAAGAAGTGTTGCACTTCTCCAAGGGGAGGAACAGTTTTATTACAAATAAAATGTAGCATAGCAATGAAGCGATGGTGAAAATATGTTGAAACATTGACAGGATCCAAAGAACAAAGTTCTCCTGGTGTTAGTATATCAATGTTTGTTTTGTTTTTATTTGATATGCGTAGGAAATCATGTAAATCTTCCCATGCATATTCTGCACAACTTAATGTAACACACCAAGTGGGTGGGCCAAGGTTTCTGATCATACAACGTACATCTCCGTGACGTCAAAACCAGTACTCTTTAGTACCACGCATGTTTGCTAATAGATTTGTAATATTTGATTGTAAAACCTCATCCTTTTGTTGCACTTTTTGTAATAATTGGGTAGCTGTCATATTTTGAAAGTGGGATCCAGATTTTAATATGTGTGCAACTCCGTAACATAAAGTTGCTAGTTCACTTTGAAAGAGTAGGTGGAATATGTATTCCACATTTTGTCTAAATCTGGGATCTTCAGAATACATCCGTAATGAGCGGTAATTTGAAGCTGATATTTGAGTAGGTCTATCATCATACCTTCCTCCTTTGCCAGTAGGAAAGAGTAGAGGAAAAGCACGTGCTTCTGTACTTTTTTCCCATATGCTGATTGGTTATCCTTTTGTTTGACGCATTTGGTATGTTTCCAGTGCATCTTCTATGGTGTCATTAGAGTGCAAAGGATGAATTGTATAATGGTCTAAAGTATTTGATATTGTAGCAGGATCTAGAAGCTCAAATTGACCAGCTTCTTGTGTTTCTTGAATTATTTCAGTTGTATCTTTCAAGTTTTCTTCAATATTAATTTCTTTCTAGTATTCATTATTCTCTTTAAGATATTGTAAGGCTTGTCTAACTTTATGTAAATCTACCAGCTGCTGCCATATTTTTTTGTCTTTTGTAGGTACTCCATTTACTAACATTTACTAAGATAATTAAAGATTGCTGCATTGGACATTGCAGTCATAGAGTATGCACTTTTTCTTTTAGATCTAATGGTAAATAAACTACTTTTCCACGAATGCCTTTTACCAATTCAGAGGGAGGTAATTTTACTGTTTTTGGTTCAAGGCGTATTATTGCTTGAAATGGGTGTACTGTTTGAATTATGATGCTCTCATATAAATTAAGTTGTTGTAGGAGTTTTGGTAGTGGGTATAATTCCAAATTATTTGTGATAGCACGTGAAGGAGTTTGGTTGTTGTCAAGTTTTGTAGTGCAGTAACTGCAAAGTATTAAGGGGTCACTTATTTCGTATTTGTTTTCTGCTACAAGGTAGAGAGCTAATTCAAACCATTTAGAATCTTCATTGTCTTCTATTTTATATGATAGGTCTACAGTTTTCGTGTTACGTTTATAAAAAGTTCTGCGGCAACATACACATACATGGTTTGGTACTTCAGCTGATGTACTTTTAAATTTTAGTATTTCTTTTTTGTATGTGTTTAGCAAAAGGTTGCCATGTGTAGAATTGTTGCTAATTTGGTTTAAAGCTATTTCATTCTGTAAATGGCTTTCACTTCCAAAATATTTTTTCTGGATATAGTCAATTTCTTGAAGTAGGTCTTTTGCTGTACCATGTAGAAGAATGTTATTTAAATTTGCTAGTGCTAAAGCAGGACTTTAAGAATAGTACAGTTTATATACTAGATTTCTTATAGTTCAATGATGTGTTGATATTCTTTTGATATAATGGAAGGTGGTTTTCAGTGCTTAAAGTGGGCCGGGGCCTGCCGGGGCCGGGCCCCGCCAGTCTCCAAAAAGTGGGACTGAGCCAGGGCCCTGCCGGGGCCCCGGTCCTAATCGTGGGATGCCTTATCCCGTCGCGGCCGCAGCCGCAACGGGAGATGCGCCTGCAATGAAGTCAGGGAAGCTGACCGAAGTGGCAGCCAGCCACAGCGACGCTGTGACTGGCTGCCACTTCCGTCAGTCATAGTAACTGCGTCTGGTGACCCCTCGCGCGAGAGGTCACGACTCACCAGAGGCAGTTACTGACTTACTGTCCCTTTGTTTCCCCAGGTCGCCGAGACGTCTTTAACCCTCGGCGAACCTGGGGATTCCTCGAGATATTTTGAGGTTTATAAAAGATGGCTTTGAAAGTCCACATTTCAAGCCATCTTTTATAAAGCTTTGCCGACGGACAATTTTGTCCGTAGTCAAAGCTTTATAAAAGATGGCTTGAATTGTGTACTTTCAAAGCCATCTTTTATAAACCTGAAATGTTTAAAAAAGATGGCCTGAAAAATAGTCAAACCGTAGGGTATGCACACAAATATATATAAATGTTATATATTTGTGTGCGTACCTTACTATGGTTTGTGTACTTTGCAAGCCATCTTTTATAAACGTAGAAATATGTTACATATGTCTATGTTTAGAAAAGATGGCGTGCATAGTACACAAACCATAGTAAGGTACGCACACAAATATATAACATTTATATATATTTGTGTATATACCCTACGAGTTGTGTACTTTTTAGGCCACGCCCCTCCCACAAGCCACACCCCCAAATGAGGGCCCCCCCTCGATTTCTTACCCCACTTAAAGCCCTGGTGGTTTTACAAGTAGGTCCTGTAATGCAGGCCAATGAATGTCCTTGTAGTCCTGTGTATTTGCGCACTGGACAGGTATCCATATTTTGCAGTAGTTTAATGTTGATTTTGTCTTTGCTTTTTACATATTGATTGAGGAATTGGCGTAAAGACTTGAAAAATTGTTTAGGAATGTTACATATTGACGTGCATGGCCATTTGTACACTAGACTTTCTGATTCAGTTGAATGGAGTGGTAATTCTAAGTTTTCAGGGCATATTTTTGTAAGGAGTACTTCTTGTTCCATTTATTATTAACTTTTTCATAACCTCGACCACTGCTATGTATGGCAATTGTATTTGTTTGTTTTTGTTTGTACGCTTCTTCATTAAAGTATGGTTCTGTGCTGGTAGTGTGACTTCATTCACCTCCGCAGATACTTAAGAAGTTCTGTTGACATTTTGTTTATTGAGAAGTCTTTTTTGTAATTTAGTTATTGGTTTTGTTAGTGGTTTCATTTTGTTTAACACTAAAATAAATAACTTTCGTTTGAGAAGAATTGCACTTTCTATCAACGCTTCTAAAATTAATTTCCTACGATAGGTTTTAAGCATTGAACCTGATTTCTCTCCTATTTTTATAAGATTTAGAAGGACTTTGTGACAGAACATTTTGGCTAAAATACTTTTCTTGGTATGCTTACTTTGCACTATATTAAAACTTAAAGAAGTAGTTTTATCTGTAGTGATAGCTGATTTTTTGTTAATTGCTTTTTGGTTTGTTTTACATTTTGATAGAGAAGGCAAAGTTTTTATACTTGAAACTTCTTGTGTTTCACTAAATGACCGTATTAGCTGTTTTGTTTGAACATTTTTTACAAATTCTGCTAGAGATGGATGCTTATGTTGGACACTTTTATTTTCATTTGCTCTACTTCTGCGTTGCTTTCTACGGACTTGACTTTTGGTAGGCATTCTTTAGGGTCTGTTGAAAAAAATAAAGAAGGTATGGGTTGGGGTGTTCTGCAATGTATGTGTGCTGTGTGCATGAGTGTTTGAGTAAGATGATGTATGTAATGGTGTCTGATTGTGCATTGGGAACTACAATTAGTAGGGATGTGTAATCTTCAATTAATATGTTACTAAACTCAGGTTCAGATGACAGAAAAAAATAAGATAGTGGGGTGGAGAAGGACAAATAGTAAATCTAATGTATACAATAAAAACAGTTGTTTGTTCTATAATATGAAAATTCTAGCGGTTGAGTTGGGTAATTTGTGTGTCCAAAAGTAGGAATTTGTGCGCCATTCTGGCTGTAAATCGCTGTTTAAGACATGGGGATTTTTGGACAGAATGGTGCACAATCTCTATTTTTAGGCACAGAAATAGCATGAATTAACTTTACAGTATGTTTGAGTAATAATACAAACATTATGGTGATATTCTACTTACTTTTTTTCTAAAATGAGCAGTTTAATTCTTCTTCTTTGTTCTTGAAATTCGGCCGCTTCTTTTCAGGAGAATGGTCTTCACTGCAATTGTAAAAGAAACAAATTAGTAATTTTGTTTGTATATAGCATTTATTTTAATTTAGATATTGATTTTTTTAATTGAAATCCCCAGCGCCTTCCTTAAAACCATTAAAACTATCTTAGTCACACAAGATACGTTGCACCAGTTAAATACATATGATATGTTCTTAATGAACACATTGTATTGCAATGAGTAACTGTAACAATCAACATATCTTTAGTATGTCTTGAGAAATTCATAATGTACCACTGAATACCACAATTTCTGTAACTAATCTGTTCTAAGTAATAGTGCCTTAATGTCATGCTTAAATTAAAGTAATCAAATAAATAAATAAATGTAATTGTATAAGTATTATTTTTTGAGATTGGAACATAGAGTGTGCATGCATGCAATTTTGTTTCAATATATGTAGGCTATAAATTTGATTTCAAAAATGATAGTTTAACATGATTTGATAGTGTGTGTATTAAGAAAGTGAATAGTATAAAGGTTTATAAGTGATAGTTGATTTTAGGAAATTGGAAAAAAGACAGTACATTCATTTTACAGATTACACAAGCTAAAAGTCCATTTGAAAATGTGTTCATGTACTGTACAGAAAATATGCATACGGATATGCATGGAGCTGCAAGAAGAAATCTTGGAGACTTGTACAGTATTTCTTGTAGATGGCGCTTGCCAATGATATGACACTTGTACTCAGAGAGATTCACAGTACATTTGCAGTGCTGATCTATGATGATGCAGTTAGATGTAGAGGTCTTGCATGTGATTGGTGCATGGTCCTTTGATTTCTTAGCTACATCCAATGAGGGAATGGCACAGAGAGTGAAGTGGAAATGGTAGAAGGGCTGTTCATGTTACGATATGTTCACGGACATGGCGGTAGTTCGCGGACATCGGGAGTTACATCCGTGGTTTTTTTGTTTCAGAAGTCATGTAAATGAGAATGAGCAGTGAAAAGGATTGGTCAGAAAAGTTTAGTGGGTGTGTTGTGCCAGGAGAGAGTTTCTCAGATACTCTTTTTGCTGAGAGAACAACCAATAGCTATGGCTGTGTGTTTCAGAAAACAGATTGTTTAGATTTTGGGAGATTCTCGGATACATTGGTTGAAGGTGCATGCACAAAGCTGTGGAGTAGCTGTAGATCTTGGATTTCCACATGTGGAAGTACACTGGCATGGAGTACGTGGAATGAAGTGGTTGGACTTGCTACCTCTCTGTGCTACTTTGGAAACAAAGCAACATCCAGACATAATTGTAATTCATTGTGGAGGGATCAGTTTAGGACATGTGTCTGGAATTTCTTCGCAATTTGCTATGAAAGAAGGACTTGGGAAAGTCATGGACACGTTTCCTAATTCTCAAATAATATTTTCACGGATTGCGCAGAGACAAATGTGGCTTCGTTCTTCTTCATTTGGTCCACAAATGGAAAAAGCAAGGTGCAATGTTAGTAAGGCTGTTTGTGCATTTCTAAGAGATTTTGGCATGTCCTCTTTTCACAATGAAAATATTATGTTTCGTTTTACATACATTTTTCGCATAGACGGAGTCCATCTTACTTATGCTGGCAATCAGATTTTTCTGAGAAATGTACAAAATGCACTGCAACCTTTTTTAGAAATACAGCATCCATTTTGAAGTAGGTGTTAAGTATTTATAGTTTTTGACATACAAACACCTCCCAAAGGCTCTTTTCAGAGCCACCACTTCCTCCCAGAGAAAAATGCAATGGTAACAATAGGGTAGCACCCCAATTTTTTTATTTTAGTGTTCGCGAACTGTCCGCAGACTTTTAAGAAATACAAAGGGCCCTGCTTTATTTATCTTCACTTCCATTTTTTAATTGTGAAAGGCGGCTCTGAAAAGAGCCTTATTTTTTTGTGATTTTTGTAATTTTATATTTTTTTTTGTTTTTTTAGACACGACACACTAGGAGAGGGGGGGGGAAAGAGGGCAAAAGGGGGGACACCAACCACAGGGATAAGAAAGGGTGAGCTGAGAGAGGAAGATGTAGAGTGGGTTTTATTTGGGTAGTGAGCAGGTCTTCTCGTACTCTGAGACGATAGTCTCAAAAGCACTCCAAAGTCGTTCCCCCCTGCAGAGTATTGTGTCACAGTACATACATACAACTGTGACCCTCGAAAGGTAAGGGTCATCGGAATTCTGTATGGCCTGTGAGGCAGCTTGAGGAAGACGCTGTCCCACAGAGGTGGTCCTTGTGGTGACAGGATCAGAAACAGAGGATGAAGTAGAGGAAATCAACCTACTACGTTCTTCGCAAGGTACAACCTTGTGAATAGCCCCAGAGTGAAATGACCTCAGGTGTCGCTTCATGGTCGTGGTCCCAAAGCTGTACGAACCGTTCTTCCCGCGACTGAGTATTATTTTGCACTCATTGCAGATAACACGGTTCGCACGAGCCTTAGGACCATTCCCATGAATGGAAAATAACTGCCACACCCAAGACTCATGTCTAGTGCGGGTAGTAGGGATTTCCTCTACCTCATTCTCATCATCCTCTTCTTCCTCCTCTGCATCCTCACTCCTGTTCCCCTCTTCAGGCCCTTGGGAAGGTGGTGGTGGTGGAGGGGGTGGGGGTGGTGCTGAAGCAGGTGCAGCACCAGGTAGCAGTTCTGCAGCCAGGCATGCCCTCTCGATGGTGGAATCAGCAAGTTGCTGGAGAAATAGCTGTGCTCTGAAGAATAGCCAGAAACACAATGAGAATAAGCTCTAGGGCGTGGTCTTTTATAGGGGTGCTTGTATGCGGTTTGCGGACATGCGCTCTGTTCGCGGAAAGAACGAACACAAAAAAGGGTTCAAAAGTTTCAAAAGATATGTAGAAACTCAGGATTACTATGTGGGTCTTGTGCCATGATGAGTTTGTATGGAAAAATATTGTGGATTACTCGAAAATGTAGTTTTAAATTGTTCGGGGACACAAACAGTGTCCGCATTCAGAACACGCGATCAGCATAGGCGCGGTCACATGATCCCTTTGCGAACAGGTCCGCGAAGGAAGCTCCTGTCCGCAGGACACCAAATGCATGGACATTGGTTTGCGCATTCGCGTTGATATTCTACGGACAGTGTTCGGTTCCTGAATTAATCAAAAGTGCGTCACACATCAAACGAACATTTCTGGACATCGCGCATGTTCTAGAACAGTTTAAACTTGTTAGCGAACACTACGGACAGATATAGTTTTCTTTAGGACATCTCCATTTTCGTTTAATTACGAACATTTCAGGACACCAACTGGGTTCTTAGAACAGTTTGAACTTGCTAGCGAACAGTACGGACAGGTATAGTGTTCTTTAGGACACCTCCATTTTCGTTTAATTAAGAACATTTCAGGACACCGCTTGTGTTCTTAGAACAGTTTCAACTTGCTAGCGAACAGTATGGACAGGTATAGTGTTCTTTAGGACACCTCCATTTTCGTTTCTTTACGAACATTTCAGGACACCCCTTGTGGTGTTAGAACAGTTTCAACTTGGTAGCGAACAGTACGGACAGGTATAGTGTTCTTCAGGACACCTCCATTTTCATTTATTTCCGAACATTTCAGAACACCCGCGCTGTCCGCGGACATCTACATTGTTTTTAAAAAAATAAAAAATGGGAGGTAATTACAACACAATATAAAAATTTAACGTTATTTCACATATATTAATAATTTATGAGAGAGAAGGTGAGGCAGAAACAGAAACAAAAACAGGAGAATTAGGGGTTTCAACATGATTGATATCAGGTGAAGAAGGGATGGAAGTCTCATCAAAACGTTTTGGATTATGGAGTGTGTTTGGGGATAATTGACTGGGATATGGTGAGGGGGGACAAGTACATGTGGGACAATGGTATGAGGTTTTTGATTTAAAATGATCCTCAACAAAAGTTTTCAAATTATTAAAATTGCTCAATAATAAATCCATTTTTTCTTTTAAGCTGTCAAGCGTGTTTTCCATAACAGTTTCTTCAGACATATTTTCTATTTTGGTATGCTCTGTACAAAATGAAATGTAGATGTTAAATATATATAAAATAATAACACATAAATGGTTTATATTGTAAAGTGTGTACCATTAGCTTCACTATTTTCTGACATTTTGTCACGTGGGAAGTGCTCCTCTAGCCATTCCAGAGAACCAGACATTTCAGTGAGAAAAAAAAATGTTTTAAATCTAATACAGAAAGTTTATAAAGATATGAGTAAAATGATGTACACTTACTATTTCAGGTAAGATATGTATGTGCTGAGTAGTCTGTAGGTCTGGTCTTGGTCTTAGTTGTGGAGTGTCTGTGAGGTAATTATGTTAGAAGCCAATTTATCTTCTCTTGGTATATTCCATTTTAGAATATACTGTATTTAAATGAATGGTTAGTGTGGTATATATGGGTTACATTTCTTATGTATTACTACATATAATATGTATGTGTACTACTTTGTGGATTTTTTAAATGTTAACATGTTGTAATATAACAATGAAACATGCTCCCCCCCAGACTTCTTAGGTAGTGGTACTGTTGTCCGAATATGTCCGCGGACATCAAAAATGTTTGAGGAAATTAAATTCAGTAGAAGTGGTTCAGTATGTTCCATATTACATGTACATAAAGTCAAAGTTACTATTGTTAAGCTTTGCTACTAAAAATCTATGAAATTCAGTTAAAAAACTTGGTTAAAGGACATTATGGTTAAGTTGTGCTACTAAAAACCTATGAAATTCAGTGAAAAAACTTTGTTAAAGGGACGTTGTGGTTAAGTTGCGCTACTAAAAACCTATGAAATTCAGTGAAAAAACTTTGTTAAAGGGACGTTATGGTTCCAAGTAAAACCGAAAAACCCTTGAAATTCGCCAGTTATGGTAAGCTAAGCAACCATAACTCGCGCCACCACCGTGCACTGCTAAGACTAACACCCAGGACATCAAAGATGACATCACAAATGAATCGATGCACAGCGCCCTCTGCTGAACATTTTTTCCAAAGAAGCTAAGCTGGATATTTGAAAAATCATAAGAGAAGGAAAACGTAGGAGGAACATCCAGTCGAAAGAAGGTTACATGGGGTAAGTAACTTGCTCTTATGTACTTAGTCGTTAAATCTCTTTACGGCCTTGCACCTGCCTATCTTTCTTCGCTTGTATCATTTTATAATCCTACTCTTCACTCCAAGTCTCAATTTCTTCTTGCAGTTTCTCGTCCTTGTACTAATGCATGTTTTCGTTCTTTTACTTTGTTAGCTCCTTTCCATTCGAACTCTCTCCCACTCTATTTCTTCATACTCTATATTCCATTCCTCACTGATGACCTATTTTCTTCAATCTGACATACAAGAGTGGTTGCTCTTATATTGTTACCTACATTACCCATTTTATTGTACTGTTTTTATAACACTGTACAGCGCTTTGGTTTAAGGCGCTTTATAAATCACAAATAAAATACAAAAACAAAAAAATTGTGTTCTAAAGAGGTATTGCAAATGTTAAGGATTTCAAAGGCATGGTACACTCCAGACCAGGACTCTTTCTACTGGCCGGGGATGCAGCGCACAATTAAAATACTTTTATTTTATGAATTATGAATTCAGTTTGAGAAGGCACCCAACCCGCCTCACACCCACCTTTATAAACACCCCGGGCCACAATGGACCATAAACCAGGCCGGTGTGTAATAATACAATATTTATTTATTTTTAAATTCCAATGAAAATCACACACATTTAATATAGGGCAACAATCACCAGTGTGGTGATAATTACACTATAATTTGATAGAATACATTTAGTTTGACCTTGTTACATAAGATATATAATGCACAATTAAATAAGAGCAAAATTACTTTTCAGGGATTATTTGCAGATAGCACCACAGTTCGTTTTTCCCCCTGCAACACTTCCTCAAACCCCTGTTAACTGGATTTTGTGTGGGTAGAAAGGAGTAGCAAGGAGTCAGATATGCTAGGCAACAAACAGAATGCAAATCCAACCTTCCCCCTCTGAATGGGATGCAAAATCGGATTGAAAACCTTTGAAAATTGAGCAAAATATCACTCGTAATTACTATATACTTGTTTTACATGTGCGCTTTAATGAATGAGGTATAAATGAGTATAGCAGTATCAGAGATGTAAGAACACTAGCAAACTACAAGGCAATGTACTAACAACGGGCATACAGTTCAGAAAATCGCCTTTGGAAGGAAAAACACAGTGCAGCCAAATCACACGCTGTCACGACCTTAACTCCAGGCCAAGGAACTCGGGCTCTCTGGCCCTCGCCACTGTATTTTAACAAGGCCCGAAGGGCCCAATTCTGCCCCTCTTGGGTGCCCTGGAGTCAGTCCTGGCGCTGTTGGCATCAGGCTCACATGGCAGGTGTGGATTCCATTGGGCAATGGACTAACATGGCTGCCACCCCAAGGATCAATGGGGAACTGCAACATGCAGTCTAGCATCCAGGGCGGGGCCCGCCCCAAAGGCACCTGGGATACCTGCTGGGTATTTAAACCACGCCGGACCCGAGGCACCCGCTTTGCGTTATTCTGCTCTTGCAGCGTGACGTTCACTGGGTCCTGCTCAGCATCTTAGCCTGCACGGGCGAGAGGAGAAGAACCACGACGTTGGGCATCCTTACCTGCTCAGCTTCCAGCTCCGCCTTCCATCCGGAGTCTTCTTGGACATTCGCTGTCATCCTCCAGCAACATCCCTGGGAAGAAGGACGAGAATAAGACAGTTAGTAAGCTTACTTACCAAGCTCTCCTGGAAGTCCATCGCCACACGAACATCGTCCATCCGGCATCTGGTTCCTTCGACCACTTTCTTCCAGGATTCCTTCCGCGACCTGCAAGAAACAGCACAGGTTAGCCAATTTACAAGGACGCTCATAGTGCCGCACCTTGTGTACCTTTTACCTTCTCGAGCTCAGCCACCTGTATCAGGTCGACTTCTCCATCATCCCTCTGGCATCTGCAAGAAAAAAGGTGAAGGTAATTTGGGACATCTACAATTACAGACATTCATTCTAAATACGAAAGACTTAACTGAAAAGTGGAGTCGCATCCGGTCTGGACTCCAGGCCCACGCCAGTGAAGTAACTCAGCGGTTCGGTGCCCAGCGACGACGCGCCCCTGCCCAGCACGGCAGGACGGAGAGCGCACCTTAAACGAAACCCAAGGTGAGAAAAGTCCCAAGGCGGATCGCAAGGGGGGCACAGGAAGGTGGGCCCCCGAGGGAAGGTGTAGTAACTAAAACCAACCTCCTGTCTTCTAGAACTGGCCCTTGGCAGCCCGAACCCCGGAGAAGGTGCAGTGTTCCCAGAAGTGTCCCAGACCAGTCTAGTGGCGTCCCTGTTGATACAAGGTGAGCGTTACACACGTGGAGAAATTGCATTTGCTTATTCCTATGGGTTTAAAATGGCAAAACAGCTTGAGAAATGGGTTAAACAGACAACATCGGAATGCAGTTTTGATGCTTAGGGACAAAAGCACATCACAGGTATAATATGGAAATTAAAGGGTAACTCTGGAGGGATGACAGTATGAGATTCTTAACGGGAAAGGAAACTCGGTTTTAAAATGGGAATAATTTCACAGGACAACTCGGTTTGAAAAGGAAATTACAGGTTTTACTGAGACTATATTTTAGTGGCTAGAAAAGAGGAACACTGCCCATGAAAAGGGTTAAGCTGCAGTTTGAACCCCCTCACGCTGTGTGCCTCTTTATGTGGGAATTGATTAATTAATTCAAAATAGGACTTACACAAGGAATGACATGCATTGGAAAGAATGGCACTAACACTTGGAGATCACTACAGTTTTTCCTAAGAACAAGGTACACAGAGGATTCTGACAATTTTAAGGGTTTTTAGATGGGATCTCTATGTGTTTGGACCTAATACAAGGTAACAAAGCAAGGGATGCAGTTTGTGGTTGCTGGATAAGGGAAATACTCACAACAAGCACTTGAATGGGGTAGCTTGGGCAGCGGACCGGGTTTCTAGACAACGAGGCAAGATCTGGTCACTGCAAACAGCAGCTGGCTCTCCTAGAAGGGGCCAGCTGGGCCTAGTTTGGTCACTGGGCAGCGAGGTGCATCAGCTGGGCTCTCCTCGAATTATTGGGATTGTTGTGGGGGTTTTCTAGATCAATGGTTCTGCCTGGATAGGGTCAGCTAGCTCTGGCCTGGCAGTGGAATCTAGAATCTTGCAGGATGAATCTGGAATGTCTGGATCTCTGGATTCGCGGGAGCTGGAAAAGTCAGAAGAGAGTCCAGAGCTCCATATGCTTCCCCTTTATATAAGAAGCATGACATCACAGGATTTTACTGTGGGGCAGACTCAAGCTTAACACACCTCTTACAATCGGATAGGTCAGCTTATGGAAGTCACCTCCTCCCTGGAAGCAGATTGGACTGAAGGAGGTGACTCAGTTTTATGCTGGGTGTTTTTTTACCATGTGTTTTGTTCTACCAAAGTTACTTTTGCCAAAATCAGTTTATGAACAAAACACTCATATATACAAATGTCATCATCGGGAAACTTATATGGGCAGACCACATATCTTACAAGACATATGCCGATCCCAATATCAAGAAGGTGCGCTTCTGTTTAGTCATTCTGGCAATTAATCTTTTGCCATTTCCATGGAAAATATTTCAACTAAAATTCTACAATTTCTATATATGTGGGCATTCTTTCCAACCCCCAGCCAAATGTCAGGCTCTGGTCAGTTTAGCCCAGTGGTGCCATGGATTCGCCTTTGAAGTCCTACAGTTTGAGTTGAAGGGAGGTGTCACCAGGAATTCACACCTATGTGCTCTGGCAGTCAATTGTGCCCTGGCAGTCCATTGTCTCATGCTGGAGCAGTTCCGCTTCATCTGGCGAGGGTGCTAGATTCTCCTACTTGGCCCATTCATAGTTTCCAGGGGCTGGTCCACTTGGGGGAAGAGGATTATGTCAACTTGTTCTGCTGGCCTCAAAATACTTTTCTTTTTTTTTCTTCTTTCCTTAACCAAAAACCAAGTCTTTTAGAAATAAATATCATGTATGTCATGCATTTTCGTGTTTTTCAAAAGCACCCTTTTACACGTGGGTTAATTCTTCTTGGATGTCACTGTCACAAAAGCGGCTTTCTCTCGCATCTATATTCGGAACATTATTTATAGCCGAAGTCAATTTCTAATACACAGAAATCTGTCCAACACAAGGGCTCTATGAAACTGACATAAGCAAAGAGAGAGAGAGAGAGAGAGAGAGAGAGAGAGAGAGAGAGAGAGAGAGAGAGAGCTTTTTCTGAAGAGTTTGAACTGTGTTATATTGTTGCAAAAGTAAAACGTTTGCCATGTGGCTGGAGTGAATTTCTCTGCTATTTTACAGATTTGACTTGACACATCATGCCTTTCGGGGAGGGCTGCCCTCCTTTGCTGGTGTATGGCCTGAAGATAAATAAGCATGAATGTGTCTTACTGGGACCAACTGTGTCACGTTGAAAAATGGAAATGGCATCATTGCACAGTCATTTTAAATGCAGAACCTTTTCTTTTTCAGTGGTAAGCTTTGAGCTGGCAGCATAGCAGTGATGCCTTTGAATTATTTCCATTTGTGCACCTAAGGAAAACACTGGCAGCCATTCTCGGGGTGTTCCATGTTCCATCTCGCGCCATATGTGCTTGGCAAAGACAGCGCAGCCATTATTTTTGTAACTGCAAAACGCAGTTTTAATGCAAGGGAATAGCGCTCAGCAGAGCCATTCTGCTTGTAACTGCTGGAATGCAGTTTGGTGATGTATGGGGAGTTCTGCTGGGCTGATAAATGTACGCCACACAAACAAGGTCAGGTCCGATCAACTCACCCCCTAAATGCCCAGTGTGCATTCACTACAGCACAACCTTTGTGACGATTCCACTTTTCTTTAGGGAATATGTTCATAACATGCAATTTCGGACTTGTGGTCCTTTGCAGAACGGGACGCTGGTCAGCATAAGATCCAGTGGCTTTTCTAGCGTAAAGGTTTGACACGTTTCCTAGGGCGGAGGATCCTTCCTCTGATCTCGACGAATGTCATGAGTTGCTGAGCTCCGAGTCGCAGGAGCAGACCACCTGAGCTGAGCCACCTAAGTTTCTTAGCTGATGCCCCTGCACACGAGTGCTCCAGGCTCCATGCCGGTAACTGTCTATAGCACTGAGAGCAGCTGTGAGGCAAGTGAGTTTTTTCATAACAAACCTGACCCCGACTCCACAAACTCTTTGAAGATACTGCCCTAGCACAACAAACAAACAGTTCACCATCTACGGTGATTTGAAGAGTAAGTGATACAGGTCTTATATTATTATATATTTTTTTTTAAAAATGTCTTACTCTGACCTTAACCGCTGGCTGTTAGCATTCCCAGAAAACCTGATGCTGAATGCGGTGGGTCTGCGGAGGGAAAGTGGAGGGAAAGTGGCAATAGAGACACAGAAGGTGGTCCCAACCCATATGAATAGGCGGCAATCTTCGTAGGTGCGTTCCTGCAGCCGCACAGTGGGAGGAGGGGGAAGACCTCAGAGAGCTGCGTGCAGATACTGGACAAACTGCTAGAAACATTGCCTCCTGGCGGTCAAAGCTCTGATCGGCAAGCAGAGACTCACAAGATCCCCATCATGGAGAGAGATGCTGTAGCAGAGGCTGTAGAAGATATCCCGGCTGCTAATATAGAGCGAGAGGCCCGTCATTACAAGGAAGAAATACTGCCTGCCTCCCCATTGAGACAGAATTATCAACATCAGGAGCAATTTAAACAGGAAGTCAGTCCTGACCCTCAATATCATGGTTTGGTGGATACACCTGAAGCACTGAACCAGGGAACACTAAAAAGAAAAGAAAAAACTGTGCGTGCAAGGAAGTTGTAGCTACAATTACAAGAAAGGAACTGCACCAAAGAACCAAAAATGATTGAAGTGGAACAACAACAAACATGTCGACCTCCCCGTCTGTCCATGGATATCATGGAGCTAGACTCAAACATGAGCCCACATGAAAAACTAATTAAACCTCAGATTCAACAAAGAGAAACCGCAATGAACATACCCCGTTTTACATCAACGCCATCACACATATGGGCAGATGATCATTTCCTCTTTCCGCTGAATGACCGACATGAGCTGCCCCATAATAAACGAGAAATCTCGGACAGAAGTCGCAAATATGATGCAAAATTAAAATAGAAGACTCTAAAGCAGAGGTCAATTAACAGATCAGAAAGCGAAATCACAGAAGAACATTCAGAAAAAACATCAATGGCTCGGATTCCAACAACGATGCTATAGCTTCAGAATTTACTGATAGCGATGTCACACTCTCTCATACCCTTCTTGAAACTTCATGAGGCAAATGTGGATGCAATCAAAGATCAGGCCACTTTAATTGCGCTGATGCATTCAAAGCAGATTCACATTGAAAATGTCATAATGCAAATCCAACAAAGCCTGGATCAAGAGGCAGAGACAAGCCACATTTGGCAAGCCCGACTAGCAGACATTGCAAATGCTGATCGGGCGGAAAGAATACAATCGACTGCTTCACTGATAACACTGATGAAAGAAATGACAAAAAAAAACCACTACAGAAAGAACTCCAACGTTTGCCGACAGTTCCTAAGCAAATGGAGGAGAAATTCAACCTCCTGCACAACTCTCCTCTGAGACACCACCGTTTTGAGATATTTTTTCATCCAAATCTCACAGGGATCGAGAAGACCACAAGAGCTAAAGAAAAAAAGTAAAGGAAACGCCAGACGGGATTGCGAGCTTTCTTACAGAATTTACTGCAACCACTTGACACATCCCGTCTCGTAGCGCTGCAAGCGATGAGCCAAAAAGTGGAGCCAGCTAAAAGGCTAAAACCGAGAACAATGGCAAATAAGTCTGAACAACAGATGGTAGCCCAACAAGCTCTGTATGATGAGGAAGAAAGACAACAAGCAGAACTATTGGAACTATCAACATACATGGAAGGAAGTGTAATTATTGAGACCAAGAACTTTCTCCAAACATCACAACAATTATTATATTGGATCAATATGCAGATGATAATTCCACAACCTTGCAGAAGATTGAATTGACATGTGAAGAGATATCAGATGCTGAACTTGAACGTGATAAGAGCCTCAAGAATGAATGTGTCAGAGAAGCCTCGAAAAACATCGGGGAGCCGAGGCAAGAACCGAAGTCACCACGCAGGAGCATCTGCTCACCAAATTGTGATGAGCGAAATATGGTCTATCCAAACTTGTCAATTCCAATATTTATAGACGTTATAAAAAATAAAATAAAAATATGTATTATGCATTGCCAACTACAGACGTACGTACAGTACTTTGATAATAAACCGAACTAACATCTTAGGTTTGCTAAAACAATACCGGAGACAAAACATATTTGCTCACAGGACATCAAACTGGTCAAATTCATGGACGAATTGCAACTTGATATAGTTGAAATTGAACTCCATAAACGAACATCAATGAATGAAATATTGAGAACTGTGAAACGACTTGACTAGCTAGGATTCAAATGTACAAAAGATCAACATGGAGAAGGACAACAAACCTCACCATTCGATAGTTAGCAGGTCATCTACCGCGAATACTGCGATATAAGCTCAACCACAGAATACATAAGTAGCGAAGATTCACGGGTAGACATAGAACATGACATAACTAAAAGAAGATAGAATCTGGAAGATAATTCCGATCAGACAAACCGATACAGAAGAACAGAGATAAATGAACAAATGTATGAAGAAACAAAGTGTGCCCCACTACATCTATAACAACGAAAGAGGTTGAGAAATGCTGAAGCAAAATTAGCTACATGGAATACAAGGGGACATGAGCACCTGTTTTCGCAAACTCCAGCTCTTCTCAAGAAATTTCAGATTATATGTTTACAGGAGACGTGGCTGTCCCAACCACCAATATGCAAAGGTTACAAGGTCTATATTAATCCAGCTATACAACAGACCAAAGGAAGACCCTCTTCAGGACAGCTAACGATGGTTCAAATATATTCACTGTAGATTCCAATCAAATCAACAAATCTGAATCCGTGGATCCAATATACAATCTTGCAGAAGGCGGCAACACAAGATCAATCTAGGCAGCAATGGAAAAATCCACCTATTTTAGCCGTCTTCAATTTATATTGGAACCCGCTAGCAATCAGTGAGACTAACTTTATCGATATTCTCTTCACTGAAATCGATGCAATGATATCGGGATATAGAAATATTGATATCATTGTTTGCAGCGATTTGAACATACATATCTTCGACAATATGCGTAATTTAAAGCAATATTCTGACGTTCAATCAAGAGCAAAAACTTGGCTTAAAGAAATCATAATTAACCATCTTGATCAAATACCAACAGCATGGACATTGGCAACGCTGATACCCATATACAAGCAAGGAGAGGAAGAAAATCCAGCAAACTATAGGCCCATCGCTTTATTAGACCCTCTTCGGAAGTTGTTTGCGGCAATGTTGATGAAAGACCTAACTGCTTGGGCCATAGCAAACAACCGGTTCCCGAAAAGACAAACAGGTTTTGTCCAGAACGTAGGAATAAATATAAATCTATTCCTACTTAATATTATCAAACAGGAAACTGTTGCAAGTAAGTTAACAATATGGATTGCTTTTGTGGACCTGCATTTAGCTTTCGACATGGTAAATCGTCAATTATTGTGGAATTAATAACAAAAATGGAACTGCCCAACACATATTTTGGAACCAATCAAATTACTGTACTCAAATACGAAGATATGAGTAAGACTTTGTGAAGAGGGAGTTCAAACCGCCTACATCGAGACATGGAACGGCCTCAAGCAAGGCTGCCCTCTTGCTGCTACGCTGTTTATCTTGTTCATGGCTGACCTACATCTGGAAATGTTATCACCAATAACCAATCCTCCAAGAATAAATTCAAACACTTTGCTGCTAATGTTATATGCAGATGATATCATACTTCTTGATAAGACCCCACGAGGACTACAGCAAGCTTTGGATTTGATGGGCTTATATATGAACAAAAACAAATTAAAGATTAACATATCTAAAACTAAAATCATGACTATAACAAAATTCAACCAAAAGACTAAGATACCAGTGTTACGCATCAATTCTCTTCCTCTAACTATGGTATCCTCTTTTAAATATCTAGGAATTACAATAAATCAATCGCCTAGTGAACAAGAATGGATGTCACAACTACAAAAAAGTAGAGTATTTGGCCCAGCAGGGATATGCATTGCATGGTAAATATGGAAAGTTTTCATTCTGCCCCATTGTAACATTTTACAGGAGCAAAGTAATCCCATGCTTGGCATATGGAAGTGAAGCGTTTATCAATCTGCCTGTAACCATCTGGCCAAAACTGGAAGCCATTTTTTGGCAGAAAATAATGCCGCTTCCACCTTCTTTTCCAGTAGTAAGAATTTGTTTTGAAATGGCTATTCCATCTTTGGCCTCAATTATAAGATGGAGAAAATTGGACTTCTATCGAAGATCATCTCCGATGAGAAGATCCCGGCAATTGAGATTTTGAGACCCAAATTGAATCATATCTGTGTTACAGTTCTAACGGCATGGAAAAACCAGATGACTCAACTTCTTCTTCAGGAAGACATCACAAAAGAAATGTTAATCAATCGCCCCCTCAGATGCAAAACGGAAAATGATGTGGAACGACTGGATAACTACAATGTAAGAGAAGATGAGATATCACGAAAATTTAACATGCGAATTGGAAACGAGAGCAATCAATCAATTGCCGACATATCTGAAGATTTTTCCAGATAACTGTTAGGTCACTACTTATGAGACTACGGCTCAATTTACTGCCCACCAGATCCAGACTGGCAATAATGAAACAAGAAGATCCGGAAGTCCAGTATTGTAGATTTTGTCAAAATGAAGAAGTCGTTGACTCTTTTTCACATATTCATGATATGTCCAAAATTGCAACAAGAACAAAACATTTGCCAGACTTTCTTTAACGTTACTAAAGAGTCCCTTAGCAGAAATGACAGATGGGCAAAGATACTTCTAGGTCTGGATAAAAAATGTATATTCATTGTGACTCAATTCTGGACTAAGATAACAAACTCAGCACATCCGTAAAATGCGGGATAAACATTGAGAATATGATGAATGATCTGAAAAGTATATTTCAATTTTGTAAAATTGAATGATAAATATCAAAAGTTATTACAAATGAAAAGTTTCTATGTAAACTAACATTTTAATTTAAAAAAACAATCTAGGTTGAAATTAATATTGATTAGTTTGAATTCCACCATGGTGAAGACGATCGCTCAGTGAGTTAAGCATTTGTTGCAGAGATCTGTGTTCTTGTGCTGGAGTTCATACAAAGTCCCTTTTTCAAATTTTGAAAACTAGTCATGCAATACTTTGCGACCACCACTAGTTGGCATATGCATAGCATGTGAATCTAAGCAGATCCACAAGCCTCAGAGATACGATTACAGCAAGTAATGTATGCCATATATGTTCTGTTGATAGGAACACTTACTGTGCTACTAAACAGCATACCTGCAATAAAAAAGAACTAGTTATGTAAGCTAAAATAGCATCATTATGGTGCTGATCTAGTTAGTGGTGGTGCATGTCTTTCCTCACACCAATATTTTTATAGGAAGAACAGCATTGCAAGATAAATTAATGCTGCTGCATTTCTCAGTGTAACCCATATACTTTATGCAAAATGTGGAAATGGAACTGATGTCAGCGTTTCTCAAAGCCCCCTTATAATTGCCCGCTTCACTTCGTCTCTTCTTTACTTTAATTTGTGCTTTCTTTGAGACGCATCTTTAATATTAATGGTCTCCTTTGATCAGTGTTCTGTTTTTTAAAATCAATTCCTGAGCATGACGTTTGTCACATTGTAGAATGTACCCAGTGTGAAGAATTGCCATCTGGCAAGGGTGCAAAGCCCTGGCTTTTTGTATTTTTGTTAATACATAAAATGATAATTCCATCTCCAAAGGGGTAATCTGCCAACCAGATTCCCTTTTTTGTCAACTCCCTTTGGCCCACACAGTTGGGAGAGTGGGGGGTGGTTAATTTCTTTGTTTCCCTAAGAGAATGCATAAGTTCCCCTCTACCCACTTTATTCGCCAGGCTGCTTTCCCCATAAACAATGGAGAGTACACCATTTAAATTTTGCCCATCTTGCAACCGTAAATTTCCCTAGAAAGACTCGCACCGGCGGCTCTGCTACGGGGACGACACCCGGCGGCACTGGCAAAACTCACAACGGGGTCAGGATACAACCAGGGTCAGAGCTTGTCCTGGGGCTCTCCACAAGGCCAGTCCTGGCAAGCTTTTCAAAGAAGCCAGCAAAGATCTTGCAGCACCTGTAGATCCTCCTCTTCCAGAGGCGGATGAACATCCCCCAAACAATGACCACCCGCTACAGGTTCCCTCCCATGCCACTCCAGTAGGAGGACACATATCATACTTTACCCACTTATGGGAGGGAGTCACCTCAGACAAGTGGGTACTTCCAACCGTGGCGGGCGATTATTGTATAGAACTGCTACAGCAACCCGCCGACCACCCACCAAGACAAAGGACCACCTCCAAGGAAGAACAGCGCATCCTATTAGAAGAGGTGACAGCGCTGCTCTTGAAGGATGCTGTAGAAGTCGTCCCGGCGAACCAGGTAAACAGTATTTATTCAATCTACTTCCTTATGCCAAAAAAAGATCTCACGATGCACCCTGTCTTAGATCTGCACCCTGCAAACACCTATGTCAAGCCACAGAAATTCTGCATGACAACGCTACAGGAAGTAATCCCACTGCTAAAGCGGGGCGTCTACGTGGCAACCTTGGATATGAAAGATGCATATTTTGATATTTCAATGTTCCCAGCGCACAGAAGATTCTTGCGTTTCAAGATAGCAAACCAGCACTAACAATTCAAGGTGCTACCCTTCCCTTCGGCATAGCATCCGCTCCAAGGGTGTTCACTAAAGTATTGGCAGTGGTGGGGGTGCATCTATGCTCGGAGTCAATCCCAGTATACCCTTACCTGGATGACTGGCTGATCACAGGGGAACCCACCCACATTTTTTAAAGCAAAATATCCAAAGAGCAATCAATCTACTATTCCAATTGGGTTTCTCAATCAACGAGAAAAAAGTCAAGTTTTGTACCAAACAAGACCAACCAGTACTTAGGAGCTGTCATAAAGGGTCTAGTCGTTCCATCAAAGGAAAGAGTACAAAACATACTGCTGAAAATACCTCAGTATGTAGCCAGTCGCCAGATAACCGTATAGAAAGTAATGTGCTTGCTCGGAATGATGGCATCATGAATTTACCTGGTCCCACACGCACGATTGCACATGTGCCCAATGCAAGAGTGATTGGCGAAACAGTGGTTTCTGGCAAGCGGTCAGTGGGAGGATCTAGTGGTTGTTTCGCCAAGCCTAGCACAAGCTCTACGCTGGTGGACGAAGGAGAATCTGTTGAAGGGAAAACCCTTCCACGACCCGACGGTGCAAACGGTTGTTACAACAGACCCATCTCTCACTGGGTGGGGAGCCCATCATCTTCATCTCACAGCACAGAACCACATCTACTGGCTAGAACTTCTAGCAGTGCTCAAAGCACTCAAAGCCTTCGAAGCACAACTGACAAATCAATCAGTACAAATTCTCACAGACAGCACCACTGCGATGTTCTGTATAAACGAGCTGGGCGGCACACATTCTCCAAATATGTCCAGGCAAGCACAGAAAATATGGAAGTGGGCACTTAAGCGGGGCAGAAGAGCACAAGTGGCAGCTTGGCATAAATATTGTAGATCACATTTTCACACAGTGGGGCTACCCCTCGCTAGACTTGTTCGCAACAAGAGAAAACAAACAATGTCCAGACTTCGCGTCCAGGTTTCCCCAACACGACTCCAAGAGAAACGCTCTCTGTGGATGAGTTGGTCAGGGAAATATGCCTACGTTTTTCCCCCAACTCCACTAATGAGCAAAGTGGTGAACAAGATTCACAAGGAACAGATAACATTAATCCCATTTGCTCCTATGTGGGCTAAACAACCATGGTACCTCATCTGCGCAAACTGGCGGTGTGCGACCCAATCAAACTCCTGTGCCCGTTCAACATGCTCACTCGGCACGGGGGGGGACAACATTACACCCTCAACCTCACTCTATGAACTTGGCAGCTTGGCTCCTGAAGTCATAGAGTTTGGACATCTAAATCTACCTCAAAAGTGTATGGAAATCTTCAAAGAGGCACGTAAACCAAACACTAGACACTGTTATTTTAATAAGTGGAAAAGGTTTGTAATTTGGTGCCAGTAAAAACAAATAAACCCAATTTAATGTACTCCATTTCACATTCTCCATTACATGCTTCACTTACTAGACTCAGGGCTAGTATTTACCTCAATTTAAAGTTCACATAGCAGTCTATCCGCGTACACCACTTCTCAGAGTAAGGTGTCATAGTGGAAAATCCCTGTCATTAAGGCATTCATGGAGGGAGTAAAAAGACTCCACCCTCCTATTTCAAACCCACCACCAGGCTGAGACCTCAGTTTAGTGCTTGCAGAGCTCATGGGAACCCCCTTTGAGCCTATCCATAGATCAAACCTTAAACACCACGCGTATAAAACGGCTTTCTTGGTGGCTATCACCTCCATATGGAAAGTCAGCGAACTGCAAGCTTTGTCAGTGCAGAACCCTTTCTTTGTTATCGACAGACACATTTGTATTGAGAACACACCCTAGGTTTTCACCTAAGTTAATTTCCAAGTTCCGTGTCAATCAGGCCATCGAACTACCAACTTTCTTTCAAAACTCAACAAGCCCAGCTGAGAAGAAACTCCATACACTGGATGTAAGGAGGGCAGTCCTTTACTATGTCAACAATACCAGACCGCTAAGGAAAACAGATCAACTGTTTGTCTCTGTAGCTCCAGGCAGGAAAGGAGATGCAATTCCAAGAACGCCATCTCCAGATGGATAGTCGGATGCATACAGCTTTGGTACTCTCTATCAAGCAAGACACTGCCTTTCACTCCCAGAGCCCACTCCTTCAGCGGTACAGGGGCTACCTTGGCTTTTATCGCAAACATCCTGTTGGACGCCATTTGCAAAGCAGCTACATGGAGCTCTGTCCACACTTTTACCCAGCACTACTGCATTAACACTCACTCTAAAGCAGATTCCCAGGTGGGACAAGCAGTGCAAAAACATCTATTTGCTGCTGTACCTTCTCACAACCCACCACCTTCTCCAAACACTGCTCACTAATCTATTCTCTAGCATGTGATCTAAGCAGATTCCACAAGCTTCAGAAGGGATACATTACTCACTGGTATCATATTTCTGATGCTTGTATCTGCTTATATTCACATGCGCCCACCCTTCCTCCCCTGGAGTAGAAGGTGCATAGATGTTTTCTGGGATTTATCTGATGTATAATCTGCTTTACTACAACTGTACGCTGTCTTGTGCCCCGGGTTATGTTAGGTACCGTGGCTCATACCACGGGACATTGTTTGGGGACGTAGTTGGATGGTTGAGACGCAGGGGGAATGTTTGGAAAGGGGTGGGGATACATGGGGGGGGTGGTTGCGGGTGTACTGCATGGTATCTGAAAGGAATTATGAGGATTGGGGTGTTTGAACAATCTTGTGACGTTATGATATTGATATGTTATGAGGACAATTCAAGTGTTTAACTCTCAATATTAGGGGTCTGAATGCCCCGGTGAAACTCAGGAAGTAAGAAGGACTCTAGGGACGTTACCAACCGGAATTGGTGGCACTCCAAGAGATGCATATATCCCGGGCAGACAGACTTAAACTTTGCCTGCGACGATACCTGGTGGTGATACAGTCAAATGCAGTGGGTAAAGTCGCAGGGTGTGCTCATAGTGATAGGATCGACTCCTCATATTAAATGTCTCTGAACAAAAACACACAAAGAGGTTCGCTATGTTTTCACAGTCTTGGCTATCAACCCAAAGACGCTAACAGTGGCCTCAATCTACGCTCTCAATACTGGTCAGGAAGGTTTCTTAAAATCAACCTATTTCACAATTGGAAGCTTTTGGGGAGGGGGAAATAATACTTATGGGGGATTTTAATCTGGCATGGGACCCTCTGCGGGATCGTAGTGCGGCTACCCATTCTACGCAACTGGCGCCCTCTAAAACCCTAAAACAAAAGCTTACAAGCCTAACCTTGGTAGATGAGTGGCCACCAATTAAGGGGCAGGAGAGAGGATACACCTTTTATTCATATGCTCACCGGTCCTTCTCCCGCATAGATTATGTATGGGTCTCAAAGCCACTCCTGGGATCAGTTACCCCAATCACATGCCAAGCACTCTCGGACCATGCACCTCTTATCATAGATCTGAATATAGCTGGGGTAGCTCAGAGGGTTTAGGCTTGGCGATTTCCATCTGAAATCTTGGGGGACGCAACAGTGAAAGATAAAATTGAAGATAAGATTGTCAAGTTCTTTGAGTTTAATTTGATGCAAGAAACCTCAGCAAATTTAACTTGGGACACTTTTAAAGCAACGCTTTGCTGAGTTTTCATAGCAGAAGCAGTGTATAGATGCAAACAAAAAATAGTTTTAAAGACATAACTGGAGCTAGAGCTGAAACAAATAATGGGGGAAATGGAAACGAAAACTGGTCCCTCCATCCAAAGAGCATATAGAGCGTTGGTGGGTAAGTTAAATCGATTCCAAGCAAAAAAGGCTTAAAAGTCCTTATTATATCTCAGACAGAAATATTATGTTAAAGCTAATAGGTCAGACAGTTTGTGGCCAGGCAACTACGCCAAAGAATAGCTTCACAAACTATTCAGTCGATCCAATCACCCACAGGGAACACAGTCGCAGAAACAGCTGAAATCATCTCGCAATTTCATATCTTCTATTCAAATTTATATCGGTCAGAGTCTCCAGACCAAAGAACTCGGGCGACGTACCTAGAGGCAGTTACACTCCCCCAAATACCATCAGAGGAATAGGAATGCCTTGAGAGGGACATCATTACAGCTGAGGTACTTAGGGTTCAAAATTCTCTCCCTCTGACTAAATCTCCAGGACGCGATGGTTTTTCCGTCTTGTTTTACAAAACATATTGGAAGGTACTGACAGAATTTTTTTTACATATATATCATTCGTTCATATACCCAGGGCATATTTCCTCCTCTATGGAGGAGGCAAAAATAGTTATATTTCCCAGAGAAAAGACCGGGGAACGGTGTGGATCCTACCGCCCTATAGCCCTCATAAATATAGATGCTAAAATCTATTCAAAAATATTGGCCAAGAGGATCGGGAAACTACTCCCTACAATTATACATCCAGATCAATCTGGTTTGCTCAAACATCGGCAAACCCATGACAATATTAGACGTACTTGCCACATCTTAGAAAAGGTTGGAAAAAAAAGGGCACAACTGCAGTTTTGATCTCCCTCGACCCCGAAAAGGCTTTTCACCGGGTTGAGTGGTAGTTTCTTTTTCTGACGCTGGCTCAGATGGGCTTCGGGCCAAAGTTGATAGAGAAAATAAAGGTAAACTATAAATTCCTGATGGCCCGCCTATTGATTAATGGACAACTCTCCCTTCCTATTACACTTCAAAGAGGGACTAAGCAGGGATGTCCGATGTCACCGCTGCTTTACGCTATCTGTCTAGAGCTGCTTCTCGCAAAGGTCCGACAAATGGAAGATATACAAAGGATAACATTTGGGGGGATATCACAAAAGATTATTGCCAATGCGGACGATATGTTGCTTCTCATATCAGATCCGGTAAGAACTTTGCCCTCAGTAGAACGAGAGCTAAAGAAGTATGGTTTGGTAACGGGGTTAAAAATCAACCATTCTAAATCGGAAATTTTAAATCTTTCCCTCTCCCCGGAGGAAGTACAGGCTATCAGCACAGAAACACAATTCAACTGGGCACAAGACAGAATCAAATTGTTCGGTGTCACTTTAGCTCCTGAATTAACGGGGATATATGAGGCTAACTATCCTCCCCTGTTGAAAGAAATTATGGGGCAACTAAGTAAATGGGGTCGGTGGACGATCTCTAGTCTCGGCAGAATAAACACGATAAGAATGGCAATCCTCCCCAAAGTGCTCTCTTCTTCCAGGCTCTCCCAATCTGTGTTCCAGTCCCCTACTTCAAAAAGCTACAAGGTATATCTACATTTGTCTGGAATAACAAAACACCACGGGTAGCATATGATGTTTTAACTACTCCTACAAATAGGAGAGGACAAGGCCTTCCAAATATTCAAAAGTTCTACCAAGCCGCACAACTTCAAATAGTGAAGGACTGGTGGGGTAAGGATTCGGAGAAAAGGTGGGTGCAAATCGATCATGTGCCCTCCCCACCCCCCCACAACATCCATAAGAGCAGGATTACAAGCTTGGTCCAAAGGTCTGGAATACTGCGGTTAAGAAATACCAATTCACAACATTTCCACCTCGCCCTTCGCGCTGCTGTTTTTTAACCCCCAGTTCACATTGGTACTAGACTTACGGGCATTTAGTGAGTCTGGCTGCACGGAAATGCAAGACATGTTTCAGGGTACAGATCCTAAGCCTTTTACTCAATTTCAAAATAGAACTAAGTCTAAATGAATTAGCTCGATTTCAGTACTTCCAGGTCCGGCATTGGATGTTGGCTCCCCCCGTACAAACAGGCGGCTACTAGAGAACTAACCTCTTTTTGAGGGATTTGCTATCTCCAATCCAGGGAATAAGGTTCTAATATCAAATATATATAAAATCATCGCAGAGGTCTCCCCGCGCAATAAATTCCCCTGGCAGCTAACGTTGGGAGAACAAATATCGGAAGTAGAATGGTAGGGGCTTTGGAAAGATATTCCCAAATGTACCTGCTCAATACAAGTAAGGGAATTCTGGTATAAACTGTTAGTTCAGTGGCACTAGATGCCGGCCCGTTTGCATAAAATGAGATCTATCTCGCCGCAATGCTGGAGACTGTGTTGTGTGCTAGGGAATTGGGGGCATGTCTGGTGGAGCTGCTCGAAATTGACGAAATACTGGCAGAAATCAATCTCCATATGGCGCAGATATTTGGTATACTGAAACCTAGTACCCTTAAGTCTAATGTTCTGTTGATACTGGAGTCAGAAATGAGACAATGTTCAAAACAAAAATGTAAAACATTTGTTATATTGCAGTTGGAAGCTTTACTAGGCAAGCACTAAAATGGAAATGCAAAGACTCACCACATTTTGCTGAATGGATATCCAGAATATGGAACTTTGTTGCACTTGAATGGATCATGTACATTATTCAAGGAGATCAATGGAAATGTTCACAAGACTGAACAGAAGTACTTAATTTTCTACCAGGTGACTATAACATTCGATACAGTCCTCAGCACCTTTGAATTCTTGGCATTAATTGACTTTGATTTAAATATGTACCATGAATAAGAGCGAGGGGGTGGGAGGGATTGGGGGAAGGTAGTACTTGGAAGCGGGCCGGGGGGCAACCTACTGTTTGTTACATACGAAATGCCAATAGAAAAAAATGAAGAAAAAAAAACTATATGATTAAGTATCGGTTCCGTCTTATCCAACAAGTTCGGGAACACATGGTACAGCTCATAATGGGGATACAAGACTTCACTTTTTGGGGCCTAATTAAGAATCTTGTAATTAATCAGCCTGAACGACAGCAAAGTCCTATCATCTAAAATGTCTGGTCGCAATTTTCTGCCACGTTATACGCTCCCATTCCAGGCAATGAGTCATCTAATCTAAATAAGGCTTCCGTCTCTTGGGAACTTTATTTGGAGGTTGATTATCTAGTTCACCTTGTTCGTGAATACTGTGACACTAGAGCACCTGGTCCCAATGGACAAAAGGACTGTTTACTCGGGCCTCAGCTTTCTCTGTTCTTTTATTTTACATTTTATTTGTATACATGATTAGGACCTGTAAGACACTTGACACCTGGAAATTATCCCATATTTTACCCATCATTGAAAAAGGGGAAATGAAACCAATCATTGTAACTATACCCTATTGGATGCAGATAGTAAAATCTTTGCCTCCTGTGGTCTTGAAAGATCTGAAGACATGAGCTAATCAAACAGGAATGTAAGTACAACGGATTCGCAACCACACTGCACATACACGTTAAGTTTAGATGAATGGAATATTTTAATGAAAGTGAAAACAGCCGACACGTGTTTCGACCACAAGGTCTTCTTCCAGGCTGATATATACATATCAAATATTACAGATAGTTAATGTACATAACAAATAAATAAATATGAAAATTCAAAATTGGTTGAATGCACCAGAAACAAAAATCGAGGCATATAGGAGCTGGTAAGGATGTAAGGTGGAACAATAATTAAATTCACAATATTACAATGAAACAATTTCACCATTCATGAGTTGACATCAACATAGTCACTAACAATCCATAGCAGGGAGAAAAAAATACATATAACCTGAGGTAAGGGTACACATAATTCTTGTTAACAGATAAAATAACCGTTTTTAGTCAACCTTTCAAGGTACAACTAAGGTTAAGAGTGGGACTCCACCATGTAAACCAATTAAAAATAGTTTGCCATATTTACAATACCCAAGTGGGTGACACCAGAGCCAAGACATCATAACGCATGCTCAATCATGCAGTGAAAATCCCATATCTATGAAGATCCAGCTGATTGTATAGATTAGGGTACACTTCAATAAATCTACAGTGAGCCATTGTTTGTGACTTGTTAGGGAACAGCATGATCAATTATCATGTCCGCCTACCTTGACTGTGTTCTGTTCTCCCACTTGTGGGAACTTAAAGTGTACTAAAATTGTAAAAACAAAAGCTTTCAATCAATTAAATGACCCAAACACTTACTTCTAGGGAACCCTGTATACACCCTCTCTGATTGGCATAACTGTTTTCAGTAAATTATATTAGCCACAATTGCGTAGCTCTCAACTCTGTCGGGAGTCCATGGGGGTATTGGAAAAAACAAAAGAAAAAAGGAAGGGCAATGTTAAAAGTAACCCTTCACTTGTGAAATGAAAACTCAAAAGTACATGAGTGATTCCCTATCCATACAAATATAAAACTCACCTGACGTCTGTGGCAGCTCGCTGTGCATCCACTCCCAAGGGGCGACTGTCCTCTAACAGCATTCTTTTAAACTGCTACAAATGACCCGCGAAGTAATCGGTAGGACCACATTGAGCCACCATATTGGAGTGATATTGATGTTGCAGCCGGGTTCACCGCTACCACTGTAAAAAGTCATCACGTTAGGAATCGAATCGCATACGATTAATGAGGTCATGTACCAGCTCTAATGTTATTCTGAGCAACTGCTGCCACCTTGAAAAATAATGGCTAGGCTGCATCAGCCCACCATCTTGGAATGGGATAGGGATAATGAGGACTATCAGTGAGACCCCTGTTCCAACTAAAATCTTTCCATATACGTAGTTTCCCATTAGTGAAGCTCCTAATTCATTGTTCTTATTAGCTGTGTCACCGAAAGATACTGATAGTGTTATTTTCAAATGGCACACTCAGCAGGTGCAGTAGCCAATCAGGTTGCTGCAAACCCAGACTGAACCTACTGATGCAAGCCCAGGTTCGGAGCAATCAGAGTGCTCTGCGCACCCGCCCTCAATCAGCGCAACTGTTTTCACTCCTCCCCTGCCTCCTGCCCCCAAATCCAGTCCCTCAACACCCCCTCACCTCATCCCACCCCACCCAACTTACCTTAAATGGGCTAATCTGCCAGTTCCTCAGCCTGCTCCGCTCTATCAGCTTGGCTTCCTGGTAATCCATGGAAATGGAAGAGGGGCTCTTAATGGAAGGCCACCTTCTGTTTGCATGGCAACCCTTAGTCTCCGAGGCCACTGCTGTGAAAAAAATAGCGCGGTTGGGTATTTTTTTTTCTTTTCTTCAATTTCTAATAGCACCTGTAATTTGGGCCCCGGACCATTATCGGCCAGTGAAGCCCACACAGCGTGGGATTATTGCTTAATTACATGATGAAATGCCATAAAATGTTAGCTGATCTAGAAAATGTTCCTTCCAGGGTGCATTAACATAAAACCCAAGTCGAGTTGAAACTCTACTTTGGCAGAGGTACTTGCTTAAAACTTGTGCAACCATCAAGAAACATTAACTCTATTCCCACGTTTCCGAGAAACATAAAACATCTGGGATGGTTGCTCCTTACTTGATAACATTTCCCAACGCCGTCTCTAGATTCATTTAATGAGATAAACAAACAAAAAGGGTACCTTGAGTGTCGATTTTGCAATCAATCTTGCAAAATACAGACTCTAAAGCTCTTGTGGATCTCCTGCCTGGCATTGCATGCATTACGTACTTTGCACGATTTGTATATAATATTGCCTTTATTGACATTGATCATTTTTGGTTAAGACTTCTATCGGGGAATATATATTTCGCTTGTGTTTGCGGTTAATACATACTTGGCCAAACTGTACTTGATTAATTGGTCTTCTATTTGATTTTAGTGATTTTAATTAGTGATAATCTAGATTTAATTCATTATATTTTGTAATGTATTATAATGAATGTTTGAAATTGAATGCTTAGTATGTACTCTTAAATTGTGACATCTTTATTTTAAACTAATTTCACAATCAAAAAACATGTCAAAGAAAACTGACTGCAATCTGTGACAGTGTTCAGGTAAAGGCACTGCGCTGGTGAAAATGTGTCAAAAACTAGATTTACTCAGAGGTTGAGATTTTGTTGCAGCCACCCGGCCTAGCTTAGAAAGAAACTAAACCAATATCTGCTAGTGGCTGTGTTTAGTTTGCAAAAGCATCAATTCAAAACATGAAAAGGAAGTTATTTAATTGGCAAACATTGTAAACTGTCTATTTTTAAAATGGTATCATTTTATTTCTAATGATTATTTGTACTGTATGGTGTAGTCAATATAGGAATGTTACACTTGTTTTACTGAGCAATGCATGTTATCAAACCTAGACTTAACATGTAAATAATTTTCTTTTTTGTTATCATTCCATGAGAGACAGCCCAGTAAACTCCTTTTGTTCTCTTACAAAATAGCCCCTTCAGAAAGAGGAGGGGGCTTATAACACCAGTGAGGGTTCCAGCATGCTTTTCATAAAATCATAGCATTTGGGGAACATAGAAATAACCACAGATCTTTATATTTGACAAATATGAATATTTTAAATGGGATAATGCTTTAACCGCAAAGTATATAATGCACACTGGTATCTGAGTTTGTTTAATCTTTCACGGCACGCACCCCAACATTAAAATGTTTGTAAAATTAAAGTGTTGAGGTATCAGTCTCTCCATTGCGCTCCAAAGGCTGTCTGAAGATAATGTTTCCTTTTCCCGCATACAATTATAGCAGGGTCTCAGGGTAAGCACATAATCTGTTTCCAGTGCACAAACATAAAAAGAGAATTCCATCTATATTATAATGCTGAGACGCTCGTGGACAACTTGCAATGAGAGGCCTAACCAGTAGATGGCAGGATAGGCACCGCATGTGGAGCATTAACTGACATAAATCTGCAAAACTACTTTTGCTATTAAGTAATGTGTTCCATAGACAGCCTTAAAAAAAGCAAGACATTATTTATAACTTCTGGAAAAGTGTCCTTAAAGTTGACATATTAAGTTAAATACAACAAAGAACACAGTCAAGGACGTAGGGCAAAGAAATGTTGACCAGTAGCCCAGGAGGGGAGGTGATGTACTACATTTAACAAATGTCATGGTGTTAGTTAGTAGTGGAACATTGGCTGATATTTGGATGTGGACAATTTTCAATTTTGTTGTCATGGTACATGAATGAATCAAAAGCTGAGGAATTTGGTTCTTGTAAGAAATGGGTACAAACAAAGAAATGGTATGGCAACATGCAGGAACGGTTTTTCAAATTGCTGTATGTCCAGTCAGTCTCTCTTCTAAGCTCGATAAAATGGTTCTATGTGATAATCTCGCTGAGGAAAAATTCCTGTACCCCTAAAAGTCTTCCCCAGCATATTTTAGGTCTGATATTATTTACTATTATATCCTCCAGACTTAGAATATATGGGGAAAGTGCTTGATTTTCTTGGCAGTGCAAATTTGGAGGAATGTCATCACCTGGCAACCTTTTTCCCTGCAACATTATCAGTCGATACCGATAAAATGGATTCAATGACTTAGGCCAGGTGTTTGCAACCTATGCCTCGCAAAGTGTTTTAGACTACAACTCCCATTAGCGATAGCCATACAAATCAATGGTGAGAGATCCTGGGAGTATTATTCTAAAAACATCCGGAGAGCCACAAGTTGCAGTCCCTGACTTGGATAATAGGGTCCCCTATTGTTCATCCAGAAATAGGCAAACCAGTTTGTGGTGTATACTATATAAATGGTGAATGTTCTTCTCACAGAAACGGGTATAAGGAGTAGAGAAGCATATGCTGGTCCCAATTCACATTGTTGGATAGGCCTCAGTTGTATTTAGTTGTCCAATTTAGACCCATCTTTAGTCTCATTCCAAATCATGTTTAGGTTATTGCAATGCCCTTAGTGGCCTCCCTGGCAGTCTGTACGCCAACTTCAGCTTTTCCAAACCACATCTGTTAGACTTTTGTGGGAGTGGCTTGGAAAAGGGACCACATTTCAGTGCTAGAGCGAGCCCTACATTAGCTGCCTATTGAGACAAGAACCAAGCTCAGGTTTGGGTGTCTGACCCTTCGAGTTCTGTTTGGTTGTGGACCATCATATCTACAGGATTTGCAGTTATCTCCCAACCGGATGGCTGCACTCTCAGCATCTTACGCTGCTGACAGTATCTCGCTTTGACTAATCACAACAATGTTCAAGGGCCCCTTGTCAGGAATATTTCCCCTTAGCTCTCAGGACCATGTCCACCCATGCTATGATTAGGAAAGTGGATTGGTTTTCTCCAGCAGATTCCTCATCTGATAGAGATATACTGGACCTCGACCCGGCCATCGATCCGTCTTGCTCGGCATCTAGTCGTCGGCTCCGGACGATATGTCAGGCATCGTATAACTACCGCATCACTATGCCCCGACCTCAGTTCCTTTTTTCCGCGTGCTAACACGTGCTTTAGGAATACAGAGCTTTGACTCTTTCGACTTTTTTCGTAAATCCTTGATGCAAGATGTCGGCCGCACGAGTGTCCGGTTTCAAGCGATGTTCTGATTGTGGCACCAAGCTGCCCCTTACCGACCCACACAAGATGTGTCTCTGGTGCCTAGGCACGGGACTAATGGGTGTCCATTGTGTGCCAAGATGCAACCGAAATCTCTTTTTGACTGAGCTGGAAAATTCGCTCTGGGTCGAACGCCCTCAAAATCTCCAGCGCGGTTGACGGTTCGGTCTTCGGAGGCCGAAACCGAGGGGCATACCCCTGAAAAACACCTGCGGAAGAAGAAAAGGTCTCACTTGAGGAACCACTCTTCCTCATACTCGTCCCCAAAAAGGAAAGGCACATTGTTGAGATTCTGAGTCATCAACGTAAAAAGGTAAGCCATTGGCTGGGCCTACCACGCACCAGGAGTGGGAGGATTTGAAATCCTCAATGCTTGAAATGTTCAAGCAGCATGCTGCAGTCGGCGCGACTCCCACCCCCACGCAGCATTGCTGAGAGCCAAGAGCAGCGCTCGGTGTACCCGACCCCTCTAGTGCTCCAGTACCAACTATGTGGGTGCCGATTAATCTTTCGGCATCGAAAGAAATACTATGGAAGCCAGATTACCCCTCTGCGTCCAAAGATTTCGACGCTACGGCATCTCAATCGACACCGAAATCCACATCACGGCGCCGAAAGACAAACCCTCCGCGTCGACAGTTGTCGACAAAGTCTTTACACCACACCCCGATCCGAATGTTTCGAGACCATGATGGGTATCTTCGGCGATCATGACCTTGATGACCTTGATGTCCATCCGATGTTATTGGGTTCAGGTGGGGACGACTATTTTTTGACGACCAGGGTGAGCTTCTACAACTAGCTCAAGACCTCCAAGATGCCAGTGGTCTGGACACTTCAACTGACCTAGAGTTTTAGCAGTCCCAGCCCTATTTTCACAATATGACTAAATGCAGGCCTCTGATAGAAAGGGTTATTGACACCCTGGGATTGCACTCAACAGTGGCGCCTCCACAAGGTTATGACCTTCCCGATATTCTAGAGGAAGGTCTTGCCACTGAACGTCATATGCCTCTGAACCCGGTGATTGCCAATCGATCGTTTGATAGCTTTGTGGCAAACCCCATGTTCCATTCCTCCAATCGGCTCCACCATTTCCGGGAAGTACAGGCCGGCTAGAGGAGACCTCTCGTACCTCTCCTCTCACCCTTCCCCAGAGGGGCTTTTTATACAAGCTGCTACGGTCTCTTGAAGACCTGCATCATCTACATCCACTCTGCCCCCAGAGAGAGAAGCAAAAATAGTTGATAACTTGGCAAAGAAGGCATTCACTTTGCGTAGCATGGCCCACAAACATACCAATGTGGCAAGCAGCTTTGCCAAATACTCCTTTCGTCTATGGATGACGGTGGAAAATGCGGCCCAGTATGTCCCGGAAAGAGAGATGCGCGAGGGCTTCCTACAGCTAGTGGTTGATGGGAAGGAAGTGGCCAACCAGTCGCTGGGAACGGGCCTGGACATCGCCAGCTGTGTGGGCCATCTATGGCTTTGGCCATAACGCTGAAAAGGCAGGCCTACTTGAAAACCTCTGGTTTTTCACCTAACGTCCAAATAAAACTTTTGGACATGCCCTTCGAGGGTGATCTTCTTTTCGGCTTCAAAGCCGACGATTCCTTGGAAAAGTTCAAGTAATCAAAACTCACTGCCAAATCCTGCTTTTATCTTTGTCGCTGCGGCACGGAGCTACAGGAGATATGCCCTTTATGTTTGTTTGTTTGTTTTATTATTTATATTGCGCACCAGACCCGGGGGTATTCGGGCGCGAAGGCATAATGAGGGTTGTTCAGCTTAGGTTACAGATTATACATGGAAAAGTACAGCTACGGTTACAATGCTGTATACATGTACAGTCAAGGAAAGTGGGAATGTATATACAGTGAATTTACAGAAATGCATGTGTGGCACATAAATAAAGCAGAGCAAATATACAAAAATGGCAGAAGAGCACAGGTCCCACCGGCCAGGCAAGGGCAGAAACGTTTCTCGTGCTCCAGAAGGGGCAGAGGGGCTTCTCGAGGTCAACCGGCAGCGTCAGCGGCGGGGGCAGCCCAGCCTCCAAAGCCGCTTTGATTTCCCCTCTCATAGCTCACCAGTTGGAGGACGGTTGACGAAGCACTTGCTCCAGTGGCACGGAATTACTTCCGATGCCTGGACTTTACAACTCATTTAATGGGGTTATTGTATGCCATTTCTAGGAAAGCCACCAGACAGACCACCCCCTCCTCCATTCCAAACGGGACAGGAGCTCCAGGAAGAACTGAGAGCCCATTTGCTGAAAGGTGCCGTGGAAGAGGTACCTCCAGAGCAGAGAGGATGGTATTGGGATTCCCAGTATTTCCTGGTGCCTAAGAAGGGAGGTCTCCGTCCCATTCTGGACTTCAGGACCTTGAACAAGTTTCTGAGGAAAGGCAAATTCAGGATGGTGATGTTGAGAGAGGTTCTCCACGCTCTCGGACCTCAGGACTGGCTGATGTCCATAGACCTACAGGACATCTATTTCCTTGTGCCAATCCATCGAAAGCACAGGAAGTTCCTAAGGTTCACCATAGGGGATATGCACTATCAGTTCACGGTGCTTCCCTTTGGTTTTACCTCCACCCAAGCGTCTTCACCAAGCTCATGGCAGTAGTTGCGGTTCACCTCAGGAGATCCGAGTCCAGGTATTTCCATATCTGGACGACTGGCTGATCCGAGGGAAGTCTGTAGTGCAGGTCTTGCCCCATCTGCAGGACACTTGCTCGCTCCTGCACAGGCGGGGCTTCTCCCTCAACTTAAAGAAGTCCCACATGACACCAGTTCAATGGCTTCAGTTCATCGGAGAAGTCCTAGATGCCTGGGTGGGGAAGCCCCTCCCCCCAAGGAGAGAGTAGTCAGCTTGACACAGATGGTGGATTTGTTCCAGAACAATGCCGCTCTACCAGCGGCTTCTTTCCTCCGCCTCCTTGGCCTCATGGCTTCCTGCATTTTTCTAGTGCCAGAGGCAAGGTTGCACATGAGATCCCTGCAATGGTTACTGAAGGATCAATGGTCTCAATACCTCAGCACTCTCTCTGATCTCCTCAGAGTGTCAGCAGTCAACGACCTGTCCTGGTGGGCGGACCGCAACAGTCTTTTGGCAGGGGAACCCTTCTGGCCTCCTTGGCCTCAGACCCGAGTGGTCACGGATGCGTCCTTGAAGGGTTGCAGCGCTCACTGCGAGGATTTGCAGGTGAGCAGCCTCTGGTCAACAACAGAAGCCAGGTGGCACATCAACAGGCTGGAGTTACGTGCTATCAGGCTAGCCTTGAAAGCATTGGCCCTGTCTCTGCAGGGAAAGCATATCCTCGTTATGACCTACAGCACAGTGGCAATGCACTACCTCAACAAGCAAGGTGATGTGCACTCCCGCCCCCTCTGCACGGAGGTGATGATGCTTTGGTTCTGGTCACTGGAAAACAGGTTTCTCGGTCTAGGCAGTTCATCTGGCCAGCACAGAGAACAACTTGGCGGATGCTCTAAGCAGGCAGAGGACGGTCTCACACAAGCGGGAATTGTGCCAGGAAGTCCTAGAGGAGGTCTTCATTCTTTGGGGTACCCCAGCAGTGGATCTGTTTGCAACGGAGTCCAACAGGAAATGCAAACTGTTCTGCTCGAGAGAATTCCCAGCGAACGGTGCACTGGGGGATGTGTTTCTGGTAGATTGGACCTTCCCTCTCCTTTATGCTTTCCCTCTGATTCCCTTCATTCCATGGGTTTGCCAGAGGTTGAAGAGGTTTCGAACGACCATGATCTTGATTGCACCGGACTGGCCAAGGAGAACATGGCACTCCGACCTCTTGGATATGTCCATCTCACCGGTTGCCTCGACGCTCGGAACTCCTAACCCAGTCGGAAAGGCTGGATACTCCATCCGACCCCGGAATCCCTCAGCCTACATGTGTGGCTCTTGAGAGGATGAGATATGGTGACTGGGACCTCTCTGAGGAAGTATTTGAGGTGTTGCTGGCTGCACACAGACCATCTACAAGATCCTCGTATGCGTGCAGATGGAGAAGAATTGAGGCATGGTGCATGGAACGCAAGATTGACCCCATCTCTTGTGCCACCACTACAGTGAGGGAGTTCCTTCTGTCACTGGCCTCTGCAGCCCTTCAGGTTACCACAATCAAAGGATATTTGGCGGCTTTGTCTCTGTTCAAGAGATCCCCGGATGCAGGTTTGTTTTTATATGATCCTGGTAATGGCACAATTCCTGAAAGGCCTTGTAAATAAGTTTCCGCCAACTCCCTTTGTTCCAGATTGGGATCTTAATCTGGTTCTTACATTTCTCATGGCGGCTCCTTTTGAGCCTATGCACTCTTGTCCTTTACGGCTTCTTTCATTGAAAAGAGCCTTCTTGGTGGCTATTACATCCCACTAGGCAGGACAGTGAACTAAAGGCCTTATGCTGTAAGCCACCATTCCTGCGCTTTTTCCGGGAGAAAGTTTATCTCGGGGGTAAGACCTGGCTTCCTCCCCAAGGTCGTATCAGAATTTCACTTGTGACAGTCCATCAACCTTCAGGTCTTCTATCCTCCTCCTCACCCTTCTAAGCAAGAGGAACAATTACATCGTCTAGACCCTAAGAGGGCGTTGAGTTACTATATCGCCAGGACAGCTGATTTCAGGAGAGCTGACCAGCTCATAACGAAGCAGACTTTATCAATTTGGATAATTCTCTGCATAGATGAATGTTACCAGGCCGCTGGGAAAGAATTACCAGCATGTATCAGGGCCTATTCCACAAGGGTTGTCACCGCATCCACTGTATTGCAGAGGGGGGTACCTGTCCGGGAAATCAGTAGCGCTGCGACAAGGTCATCTTTGCATAACTTTGCTAAACTCTATAGCCTAGATGTGGCTCGCACTTCTGATGCGTGTTTTGGCAGGGCAGTGCTGCAGAATTTCTTCGTATGACTTTGACGCCTCCTTCATTACTGCTTTGGGAGTCTATCAGATGAGGAATCTGCAGGAGAAAAGCAATCCATTGAAGGAAAAATTACCTTACCGTAATGTTCTTTCTATGGATTCTTCTCCCGCAGATTCCTCATCTCCCCTCCCATCCGTTCCCGCTCAGAAAGTCAGTGGTTGGTGCGCATCTTTCTATTTAAAAAAAAGTTGACTTGATGATGGTCCTGTGTGTCAGTTTTTCTGTCTTCCTGCCACAGTCTTCAAACAATTTGTTTTAACACTACTCGTAGTGTTCTTTTTTCAATTGTTCCTCCATCGAAGGCCTATATTTCTTCTTTTTTAAAAGGCTCATTAGCCTGTTTGTTCTCTCTGTTTTCCTACGCAGTGTGTGGTGCTCTGGAAAAAAGGGGGAACTGAGGTCGTGTCTTAGTGACACGCTACTTATACGACACCTGACGTCACGTCCAGAGCCGACGACCAGATGGCGAGCAAGACAGATCGATGGTCGACGGTCAGGTCAATGTCCATTATGCCCCCTATTGAAAAAAATTCCCAAGCAGTGACACAGGAGGGAATATCTATATCAGATGAGGAATCTGTGGGAGAAGAATCCATAGAAAGAACATTACGGTAAGGTAATTTCTCCTTTTCACATAGAACCTTGCTCACTAGTTATTCACTGCACATGCTCTGTCATGATTGGCCACTGCCTTGAGGCGTTTGTTTTTTAGGGGTGCGCCTAATAATGTTTGTTAATTTAATTTCTTCTGACCATGTGAAAAGAACGATCAACACAATTTGTTGACAGTGTTATAAAATGGGTAAAGGCTCATGAAAGTAAGATAGGTTATGCTTCTGGACTTGAGGGATGGGCATAGGTTAGAGTCACGGTTACTCAAGACTCTGAAGTGATTGATCCTTGCCAGGTGGCTGTTCTCCCTTCCTGCCGTCCCAAGAGCCAGGCCTTTAAGGGAGTACCTTACATCCAGGGACAATGCATCAGAGAGTAGACAAAAGATGCAGGATTTCTTACAGAAATGTGCTCTGTGTGTGTAACATGTGAGAAATATTTAAAGCTCATGAGGCAGAGCATGAAGCAAGACCTGTTTGTCACACAATTAGATATTGTTACTCTTAGGACACAGCAGCCAGTAATACAACTAGGCAATCCCCTGTGCCCTCAAGCACGTTTACTGCCATAAATTGGCAACCAAGTAGTCTTTGATGATTGGTCCCCAAACTGCAACTTTCCCTCAATAGTTTTCTATGGACGCCCAATATTTTTGCTTTGTATTTGATTCTGACCTGACGTTTAGAAGGGAAGTAAAGCCTTCAGTTTTACTTCCATGCCTTTTACTCATGTTTTTATGGGGAAACTGGCTAGTCCTTCAGACTGTCAGTACTGGGAATCTGTGTTTCCCTTTTGAATTATTGTATTTTTGTATTGCACACAGCACCTTACAGTGCAGTGCAATAGGGATACTTTTGTATATCCCTGACCTTTTACAGTTGAGATTTTTGGTTACTTTTATATGTGCCTAAAGCCAAGCTGGTGGGAGCAGTTACATCTTTACAGTTTTTGCTTTATTTTTTATGTGCACATTCGCATTTACCACGTATAGCTACTTAACGTGGCTAGTGCACAAGGTTTATGCTAGCACTTTGACCATATTGTAGTTTGGCCTTCTTCCTGCCTTCTCAGGTCACAAAACCCCATCTAAATTCTTGCACCTGCCTGGGAGCGCTGCTTCTTTTACAGGCTAGTGAGCTTTTGTGTGTGTGTGTGGCCCAGGAAGGGGGCTGAGACTGTCTAGTCCCAATCCACATCCATGGTGCCAGAAAGTCTTCTAATGGGGTGAATGTGAAACTAGTAGTTGTCCCTGATTGGACAACTACTGGCAGTTTGAATGGTGCAGATCCTTTCCATTTGTGTGCTTGGACTTGCTTCCAGCTCCAGTTTTGGATAACAGCAGGACGCCTGCAGCCATTTTACAGATCTATGCCAAGAATCTTCGAAGAGCAGCCCATCGACGATCCGAGGACGACTTCTGCGGTGGACCAGCGTCCCCTCCAGTGATTGTCCTGATGAAACCCTGCTCCTCTGCCAGATATGAGAAGACCCTTGTCAGTGCTTAAGCTCTTGGACTAGTGGGACCAACAAGTGAGGTTGCATGCCCCAAGAGCCTTCGGTAGTCCTGGACTGCCCAGTGGACTGACCAGCTATCACACCAAAATCATCGCTGTTCCACGTTTAAGCCCGGAACTTTGGTGGTCGCTAGCTTTTGCCATAAGTGGCCTTCTCCCGAATGTTCAGTTTCCTATCAACAAGCTTAGCAGTTCTGCTTTGACCGTGACTGGAAGGACACCTGTTGTCGCCTACAAACGGTGATCATCGCTGCAACTCTGCTTCCTCCATCCAGTGAAGTGTCCAGAAGAGGTCTGTATCGCAAAAGTCTGCATTTCTTCATTGACTTGGCTTGCATCTTGAAGTTGCACCCAACTGGAAGAGCACTTCAACCTGGAATCCCTGGGCACCTCTCACCCGAACACAGGATCGGAGGATGCACTCGCAACGACCCCCAGAGGATCTGTCATGACCCCTGGGAATAGCAGACTTTTGGGGGCAGGAAGTAAGTAAACATACCTGTTCCTGCCCACCGCTGTCCTCGATAGATCATTTCTCTCCTATCTCCCTCTTACTTACCTTTGGTCGTTGAATCTGGGTCAATTATCCTGCCCCTGGGTTAACCTTGAGTCTGGAAGAGAGGAGAACTTACCTGTATTCTGACAAATTGATGCTGAACTTTTAACTAGTTTGAAACTGATTTCAATCGCCACCTCGTGCCCATTGAATCTTTGTCGAGAATACCTTCCTGACAGAAACCTTTTTTTTTTTAACCTGTGACTTTTGGGCACAAAGCCCCACACATTTTAGGTCTGGACTTTCTAATTGCGGGAATTGTACTTGTGACTGGTTCTCATTGTTTCACCTACACCTAAGTACTTTTCTGTTTCACCTGGTTACTTTTTTTAGTGATGTATTGTACTGGTGAATGTATATATTAGGTATCTGGTCATTGCATCAAAAGCAATACCATCGAATGCGTTTCCATCTAAAAAATTGCATTGAAAAAAAAAGCATTACATTCACGTTTTTGAAAGTAAAGGGTTTGGTTTAATTTTAATGGGCTTTAAAGGGTAAAAAAGAATGGTTGGGGGGACCTCCCCATTAAAAAAAATGTTTTAAAAAATGCATTCAATGCAATTTTTTTCGATGGAATAGTCTGCCGATGGTAAGAATTTGATGGAACGAGTATAAACCTATATACTTGCATCATATGGTTTTGTGTGTTATTGCTACCTGCTAGTTTTACTTCATAGTATGTTCTAAAGGCCTAAAAAAATAACAGTATTTGTATAATTAGCCGTCTAAGCTGAATTATTGTGTTATTCTGTGAGGAATCATTAGGACCCCTGACCACATTCACACTCTTCTGCGACTAAGCCTTGACTCCTCAGCACTGCTACCTTGATTGGGGTTTGGCTACACTCTGAGTATGCCTGTGCACCAATAACTAGGATGCCCTCCTAAAATATGTCCACCAGGGTTGATTTGAGAAATCCATCTTAACACATGGCTGGAGGACACACAAGAGCAGTGAAACCGGGGCACCCAGTCCGCCCCACAGGAGGCCAAAGATCACATGACAAGAGTAGATGTAGTCTAGAAAACAAATCTTCCTATTGTCATATAGCAGAGTGAATACCACAAAGAGACTAGACACAACGTCTGAGTCAAAACTGGCTTTATTTAACAGAGCGCTCCCTTCTCTGAGTAAGCAAAAACAAGTAACATAGAAGGACAATCTCTTTTCGAAATTCTAGCAATTTGTGAGGCTCCCTTTAAAGTTGACACATATTTGGGGTATAACCCTGCCATTCAGTCTCTGGGCAGTATCTCTGCCCCCAACTTCTGCCCGACCTCCTTCCTAATTTCTTTTTGATTATGGGATATGACCAACTCCTTTTCCTCTATGTAACTCCTGCCCAGTATTTCTACTCCACAAGTCGCATGTATAACTGCAGCTTCTCATGCACTTGGAGCCATCTGGGCTTGGCTCTCCCAGTCCCTACAGGCAGTCTCATCACCTCCCTGTCTTGTGGCCCTGACCTTTCCCTTCGCAAAAGCCTTTCCTCTCTATCTTGGTTCCTACTCCTCCTCGACGTCATGACAGGTGCTTGTTCCACTCCTTCTGATTGGGGTTTAACCCCTTGCTAATGCCTTGGACAAGTCATGCTCTCTCGCATCTTCCAGGTTTTGTGACTTCTGACCTGGCTGGCCTCATGTACCTTCCTTTGATATCTCACTCCACCTCCTCCTGACATCCAAATCCAACCGCACCCCCTTCCTCCTGGTACTTCTTACCCTCTGCTCACATCGAGTCTTCTCCTTCTTGCGTTCCCAGACCGCTTGCTCAAATCAAGCATTCTCCACCATTGCGTTCCCAGACCTCTTGCTCAAATTAACATTCTCCAACATGGGGTCTGGCATGGATTTACATGCTCATGAATATTCCCTGTCATCGGGCTGGGAATCCTGAGGAAAAAAGAAAAAAGCAATTGCGATTATCCTGAAAACTGCATTTCTCCTCTAAACCAATCACTGTCCTTTGAGTCATACTGGCCCCATCCAATGACCGTTGTCTCCCTAAACTCCACCCCTGGTGGCTATCTTCAGATTTTTACCGCATGTTTCAGTGTTGGGAGTCCTCTCTTCTTGCTCTTCGAGCATTTTTGATAATTTGTTTTTTTCGATAGAATATAGTATTTTTCACCGAGTTTGTTCCATCATTCGACCATAGGTCGACTACCAGCAGCGGGGATCCGTGGTGAGCGAAAGGTCTACTTTCATCGGGGATCTTCTCTTCGAAGTTTCGAGAGGCCCAGGCTTGGGCCTACCTTGCATCTTCTGCCATGTCAGAGGAGACGAGGAGCCTCTTCAAGATATGCGTGAAATGTGGACTGAGAAATGTGTATGTCGTAGATCGGCATCACAAATGTTTGTATTGCCTGCAACTGGACCCCGATGAGGAAGGATGGAAGATTTGCAGTGGATTTTCAAAGAAGACGAAAAAGGACCGGTACAACAGGTTGGCAGCATGGCTCAAGTAGGGGAAGGCCTCTGACGCTGCATCTGGGCATGGTCATGCCTCATCCAGGACCGGCCGTTCCCATGAACAAACTACCTAGGAGAAGAGGTCAAGATCCTTTGAGGACGTCCCGTCAGCGGGGGTCCAAAAGAAGGCCAAGCTCCACGCTATGGATCACACTGGGTTCGCCTCGGCCACGGGTCCCAGTTTGGGAAGGACACAATCGCTGTTACTGTCTACATCCACAGTGAGCCTGCTAGTGAGGGGAGCACCCTCCAAGAGGAAGTCCTTAACCCCTACGAAGCTTCGTTAAATGTCTTCTGGCAAGCCTGCTAAGGAGAGGTCCTCTGGTGGCTCCTCCCATCCCCCGTCGACGACACCACCTCGTTGACGACCATCACCTCATCATCAAAATGGGACCTGGCAACAAAGGTGGTCTCTAAGATCACAACGGCAGCAACCCCACGAGTTACCTTGCCACCACAGTGTACAGCTGCCGCGGCAGTGCCCCAACAACATCCGCTAGCATCCCAGTGATGGGGGTGGTTCCTATCGCCCCATTCCCGACGGAGTCGGAAAAGGACAGGGAGCGACTAATGCCCGCGGATCCCCTGGATAAACAGAGGGGAGCAAGGCAAAAGGAAGCATCAAGGGAGCCGGTGGACATCTACACATGCACCAGCAACAACTTGCCCGAGGACTACTACTTGGCACACAAGGGGGGCCATGGCACTGTGTTCTTAGAGGGATCATTTAGACCACAGAGGCACGTCAGCCGGAGCCTCTGCCGACTATTCCCCCAGGGGCATGTCGTTGGACATCCTTACACCACTGCACATGCTGGTGTCTGAGATACAGCAGAGACTGCCTGCTACACCTGCGCCGGCTTTGGCCCACAGTCCCTCAAGGCTGCCGAATAACATGTCCAGGCTGAAGTGTAAGGAAAGGGATCTGGCTGGCCCGAGGCATCAACCGACACCCCCACCGCCTCCACATTGGGCCTTGGCTCGTGGAGAAGCCCCCGGACACAGGCACTTGTACGGATAGGGAAACTACGGCAACTCATACCAATGAGTCTGATGACTATGTACCAGCAGACAGACAGCTGCTGGGTGCTGACGAGCCCACCAGGGCTTCACCACCAGATGAGGGTGACTCCTTTCACACCATGATATCAAGGGCCTCTACCCTCTTCAACTTGGTGCCGGAGAAGGTGAAAAAGGAGGGAGTCCCTGCGGAAGACCGTCATGTCCATTCCTCTGCTCGACGGTATCTGGGAGGAAGGTGTGGCCTCAATGAAGATGCAGAGTACAGCGCCTCACAAACAGGATATGCTGGAAAAGAAGAACAGGGTTCCGGACTAAGCCCCCAGGTGCTTGACGTTGCAGCTTTCTCCTGACTGTGATCTCTGCTGCCGCCAGGAAGCGCTTGGCAAATCCATCGTCTTCGGCCCTGGTGCCTCCTGACCAGGAGGGGAAGAAACTGGATGCAATGGGCAAACGCATCATTTACACTGCAGCCTGCACCATCAAGGCCATTAATGCCCAGTCCATCTTATACTGCTGCGACAGGGAGCTGTGGTATACTCTGGGACCTAGTTTGGATTATCTGCCGGAGCACAAGAAGGTCGGGCCCTGGCCCTGTTCCAGGAAGGTGAGGTGGCATCAGACCATTCCATTACAGTGTCAGTGTACATCGCAGATACTGTGTTCCGCCAGATGGGCAACGGGGTGTTCATTCAACAGCAGGGATGGCTAAAGGCCACCAACTTCAGGGCAGATGTCCAGTCCAAGGTGGTAGACATGCCCTTTGATGGGGACACCCTTTTTGGCAAGACTGTAGATGTCTCCCCAGATTATCAAGACGGACACGGAGACATCACGCTGGGAACATTGCAACAGTGAAGGTTGTCGTCCTTTCAATCCTCAAGAGGGAAGTCCGGCAGGTCCTCCAAGGGAACCCTCCAGTTACATGACTCGGGAAGCCTACAGAGGCTGCTTGCAGGACTAAGGCAGCAGAGGACAGCGTTGTTGTCGCCTGCAGGCCAGGACATAGATACCTAAGCAGGCCTGAACCAGCCATAGATCCGGGCCCCCACCTGCGCACCCCAGTAGGAGGCTGACTAGCAAAATTTGTCAGGAAGTGGAAGGCCATCACCACAGACAAATGGGTGCTAGATGTTCTTTGTCTGGGGCACACCTTGGAGTTCCAACACAGGTGTCCTCAAATTCCTCCTGTGGCTCATCAAGAACTACACACGGCGCAGCTGCTGTAGGAGGTTCAGGCCATGTTAAGAAAGGGGGAAATAGAGCCTGTCTCCCAGTGCTCCGGGGCTCCGGAGTATACTCCAGATGCTTTGTGGTACAGAAGAAGTCAGGAGGGTGGCAGCCACCCCTAAACTTAAGACGTCTCAACAAGTACTTGAAGTCCCAGAAGTTCAAGATAGTCACGTTGCAGCATGTGCTCGGCCAACTGGAGGAAGGAGACTTCCTATCGACGGTGGATCTGGAAGACACCAGCTTTCTTATCCCCATCCACAGAATGGTCGGATGCTCCTGCGGTTCGTGTTCGAGGGATAGCCCTATCAGTTCAAGGTGCTGCTCTTCGGTCTGAGATCGGCCCCGAAATGTGTTCACGAAGTGCATGGCTCCGGAGGCGGCACATCTTCCTCTCGATGGCATCCACGTCTACCCTTATCTGGACGATTGGCTCATCCGCTCCCGCTCTCACACCCTGGCAAACTGGCACACAGCGGAGAACATTTGTCTGCTGACGGATCCAATTTTTCTCCATCAATTATCCAAAGTCCTGCATGGAACCATCGCAGAACGCTCTGTTTCTGTACGCCTGTGGCTCTTTTCTAATGAGGCATGACAAACGCATGAACTTGCTAATATGTATTTCTCCAGCATGGGGTCTGGCATGGATTAACATGCTCATGAATATTCCCCGTTGTCAGGCGGGGAATCCTCGGTAAAAAAAAATCTGTTTGTTTCACTTCTGAACTGTCTTTCTCCTAACAACCAATCACTGGTCTCTGGGTCATACTGCCCCAGCCAATGACTGCCCTCTAGCTAAGCCCCTCCTCTGGCAGCCATCTTCAGATTTGTACCGCACGTTCGAGTGGTGGGAGTCCTCGTGATTAGCTCTCTGGCTTTTTACTGCATTTTGTGCTTTTTTCCAGAGGTTTACTCTATTTTTCGGTCAATCAAACCTCAAGCTCCACTGACCCATCATCCGATTAACGGGGACCCGTTTTCGCTTTTTCCAGCGCCCCTCAAGCGCTGAATTTCATCGAGTTAGGATTCCGGAAGATTTTTCGAGGCCTACTCCGCGTGGACCTGGCAGAGGAGAAGGAAGATCCAATGCCTCTGTTCAGGGTTTGCCCAGGATGTGGCCTACGGAACATCTACTCCCCTGGTGGCAGAGAGATGGGGGGGCGCACGGTAGTCCTGCAGGGCACGGACATCTCTGAGGAGGAGCTTTCTACTCTCCAGACCATTTTGAGAAAAAAGTTTGTCGAGGCCAAGTGCTACGGGAAGGATCCCGACGAGGGAGACGTCGAGAGTGGCGACGAGACTGACGAGGAGGAGCAGGCCATGGAGGATTTGGAGAACCCTACACCGCTGCCTCCGTTGCTCCCACTTCTGCCACCTCAACCCCCAGCGAACATTTCTATGGACATTCTCCAGGCACTTCACACCTTGTTTTCGGAGATTAGGATGAGGATGCCCCTTCCGCCGACGGAAGACGCAGCACTGGTAGATCCCCCGGCAATGGGGCCATCAGGAGCGCCCCCTGTCAAGAAGAGGAGAGTTCATCCTCCACCGCCTTGTCACCCATCACCCCCCTCTCCTTCACCGTAGGAGGATACGGGCACAGGCACTGACGGCGAGTTAGGAGACCTCCCGTCTCCGCCCCCCAGAGCCTCACAGCCTAACGAGATAGGCTCTTTCCATGCCATGATCTCTAGGGCCTCGGACCTGTTTCAGCTGACCCCCGAGGAAAAGAAGAAAGAGGGTTTCCAGTACCAACGCCACAAGGCAAAGAGGAAGACTGTGCTGTCGATCCCGCTGTTGGACGACATTTGGGATGAGGGGCTGTCCCTTATGAAGAACCGGTCCTTAGCCCCGGCGAAGTTGGACCGGTATGAAGAGAAGTACAAGGTGCCGGACTCTGCACCCAAGTGTTTGAGGTCCCAGCCTTCCCCAGATTCGGTGGTCTCGGCGGCGGCAAGGAAGAAATCTTCTGGCTCTCCCGCGTCAACGGCCTTCACCCCCCCCCGGACAGCAAGGGGAAGAAATTGGACGCCATGGGACGAGTCATCACATCGGCGGCGACGACCATCAACGCGGCCAGCGCCCTTGCCATCGTGGCGTGCTATGACAGGGAGCTCTGGTTTAAGATCACTGCCCTCGTGGACTTCCTTCCCAATGACAAAAGAGTGGAAGCATTGGAGATCCTGCAGGAGGGCATCGGACATTGCTGACACGGGGTTCTGCCAAATGGGCAACAACGTTTGCCTTTGTTTGCGAGGTTGGTTAAGGGCTACTAACTTTCGCCAGGATGTGCAGTCGAGGGTATTGGACATGCCCTTCAATTGGGACAATTTGTTTGACAAGACCGTGGACGAGTCTCTTCAGGCCATCAAGGCAGACACTGAGACGGCTCGTGCCTTGGGCACGCTTCAGCAGCGACGACTGTCCTTTCAGACTTCCGGGGGTAAACCCCAAGTTTCCTCCAAAGGCTTCGGTAGCTCGTTGGGGCCGCAGCAAGTCTGGAGGAGGTCGCTGTCGTCGAAAAAGCCGACAAGGCGGCGTCTCCACAGCGAAGCAAGATTGAACTGGCATGATGTCGGGCCCCCACCTGCGCACCCCAGTGGGAGGCCGGCTGACGAACTTCGTCAGCGTGTGGAAGTCCATCTCCACCGACCGCTGGGTGCTGGACGCTCTGCCCCATGAACACATCCTGGAATTCCAACAAAAGTGTCCCCGCATACCACCAGTGGCCAAGAAGGAAAACCATGTCCCTCAGCATCTGCTGGAGGTACGGGCCATGTTGAAGAAGGGTGCGATAGAGCCCGTTCCAAAGAGGCTCCAGGGTGTACTCTTGGTACTTCCTCGTCAAGAAGATGATGGGCGGTTGGAAGCCCATCCTAGTCCTCCGCCATCTGAACAAGTACATCAGATCCCAGAAGTTTTGGATGGTCACCCTTCAGCACGTGCTAGGACAGCTGGAAGAAGGGGATTTCCGATTGTCGCTGGACTTGGAGGATGGCTACTTTCACATCCCCATTCACAAGGGACACCGCAAGTTTCTGCGCTTCGTGGATCAAGGGCAACATTACCAGTTCAAGGCCCTTCCCTTCGGATTGAAGTCGGTGCCAAGGGTTTTCACTAAGTGCCTGGCGCCAGTGGCGGCGCGGCTGCGTCCACGAGGGATCCACGTTTACCCTTACCTGGACAACTGGCTCATCCAAGCGAAATCGAGGGAGATCGCCATCGCACACATGACAAAAACCGTCCAGCTCCTGACGGAGGTGGGGTTCTCGGTGAACTATGCAAAATCTTGCTTGGTGCCATCGCAAGACGCACTGTTTCTGGTGTCTCGGCTCAACACAGTGTCGTGTCTGGCGTCTCCGTCGGAGGGGAGGATAGCGGCCATCCTGGGCAAGGTACAACGGCCGTTGACCCTGAAGATCGCAAGGGTGAGGTCCATCAAGTCCCTTCTCGGCATGATGTCCTCATGCATATACCTAATTCGGCTGTGCAGGCTGCGGATGCGTCTACTGCAAGAGTTCCTCGATGCCCGTTGGATTCAGGTATCGGGAAGCTTCGAGGACAAGATCTCTCTCGACGAGAGTTTCTGTCGAGCAATACGGTGGTGGGGAGTCCGCGTGAATCTGTCGGTGGGCGCACACTTCCAGACCCTACCTCATCAAGAGACGGTCATGACGGACACCTCCCTGGAAGGTTGCGGCGTGCACACCGGAAGTCTCCACGCAAGAGGCCTGTAGCTGCCGAGGAGAAGTCGTTGCATATCAACATACTAGAGCTGCGGACAGTGTTTTGGGCTTCAAGTCTTTCTTTCTGTCTCTCAAGATCAAGGTGATACGGGTCTTCACAAACAACACCACCACGATGTTCTACATCTGTAAGCAGGGGGGCACCAGATCCCCAGCGCTCTCCAGAGAGGCGCAGGACCTTTGGCACTGGGCCGTTGCCCATGGGATGTTCCTTGTCCCGTTTCATCTGGCGTGAGTGAAGAACACCATTGCTGACTCCCTCAGCAGGGAGCTGCGCTCTTGCCACGAGTGGGAGCTTCAGCAGGACCAAGTGGATCTTCTGTTCCGTCGATGGGGCAATCCCCAGATCGATCTATTTGCGACAAGCACAAAGTGCCAGAGGTTCGCCAGGAGGTTTCCCGAGCCGGGGAGCATGGGGGAATGCATTCTCATTCCCCTGGGATGGCCTGTTCCTCTATGCGTTACCTCCGTTGCCATTGCTTCTTCGACTAGTCAATCAACTCAAGACGGTCCCTGTGCAGGATGATCCTCGTCGCACTGGCGTGGCCGAGACAGATATGGTACCCGGACCTTCTGGACTTGTCAGCGTCCCCTCCAGTCAAGCTTCCTGCAGCCGCAGATCTTCTCACCAGAGAAGGAGGTGCGATCCTGCGCCATGACCTAGGGTCGCTGAACTTGCAGGCCTGGCTCCTGCAGCGCTAGAGTTTGGAGGATACGATATCCCGGGAGATTGCAAGGAGGTGCTAGTCAAGGCCAGGGCTTTGTCTACACTAAATTGCTACGGACATAAGTGGAAGAGGTTTGCCGTCTGGTGCCTTGCACAGAAGATCGACCCTCTATGGATTACGGCTCCGCAGGTGCTGCCATATTTGCTGTCACTGGCCAAAGCAGGGCTGGCTCATGCCTCCATCCAGGTTCATCTGGCGACTATCTCCCGCTAAACCAGAACTCCAGGACGGTCGTCGTTATGGTCACACCACCTGGTGAAGGAGTTCATCAAAGAACTTTTCCGTTTGTTCCTGCCGGTGAAGGCTCTGGCCCCGGCGTGGGAGCTCAATGTGCTGCTGACTAGGCTCATGGGTCCAGCTTTCGAGCCTATGCATTCGGTGCCACTGAAATTTTTGTTGTGGAAAACAGCGTTTCTTGGGGCCATCACCTCTGCATGACGAGTGGGAGAGATGCAGGCCCTCTCTTGTAAACCACCTTAATTGACATTCCACCAGACTAGGGTGGTGCTACGGACGCACCCCTCCTTCATGCCCAAGGTGCCGTTGGACTCATCTTAACAAGCCCTTGGTGTTACCTGTATTCTTCCCGACGCCTTCGTCGCCGGCTCAGAGGACTTTGCACTCGCTGGATGTGGCTAGAGTGCTGAAGTTTTACGTGGACTGCACAAAGAGTTTTCGGAAGACTTGGCAACTTTTTGTGAACTTTGGACCTGTGAACCATAGGAAGGCCCTCTCCAAGGCTTCCATTTCCAGGTGGCTCTCTGTCTGCATCACCCATTCTCATTGGTTGGCAAACCGACAGTTGCCTGGCTGTCCGAGAGCCCACTCACCAGAGCGATCGCTGCAACTACGGCGTTCCTGTCTGGTGTGCCCCTGCTGGACACTTGCAGGGCTGCTACGTGGAGGACAACGCACACCTTCACCAAGTTCTACTGTGTCGACAGGGATTCCAGGGAGGAGTCAGAGTCGGCCAAGCAGTGCTACACAACCTGTTCCCCTGAAGGTGAGCCTGGTGAGGAGGTAAGAGTATTGCTTAATGTTGAGATGTTTATTTTGAGCCTTGCCACCTCCCGTGGTTGTGCATGTGTGTACTGCTATGTATTTTTTATTCATGAGCATGTGAATCCATGCCAGACCCCATGCTGGAGAAGGAACAAGTTACTTACCTGTAACTGTTGTTCTCCAGCATGGGTTCACATGCGAAACCTCCTGCCTACCCCTCTGCGGCTCTTCTCTTGGTCCTACTGCCAGTTTACGTGCTACCAAATCTGAAGATGGCTGCTAGAGGAGGGGCTTAGGTAGATGGCAGTCATTGGCTGGGGGCAGTATGACCCAGAGACCAGTGATTGGTTGTTTGGAGAAAGACAATTCAGAAGTGAAACTGAAACTGATTTTTTTCTTTACCGAAGATCCCCAGCCTGAAGGGGAATATTCATGAGCATGTGAATCTATGCCAGACCCATGCTAGAGAACAACAGTTACAGGACAGTAACTTGTTGCATATCTGAACTGCACTTGTAATTACCGCCTGTTAACCTTGTAAATGTTTTTATTTCTGCTATTGTAACTATATTTACTATGCTGTACTGCGCCTAGATATCTAAGGGTTTGGTGCACTAATTAAATAAACTAAACTAAAAAAAAAACTTAAAAGAAATACGGTCACTTGACTGGCGATCCCATTAGATGAGAGGCTGACGGCCATCCTGTGGAAGGTGCAGCGCTTGTCGTCGGCACAATCCGTGACAGTGATATCCCACAAGTCGCTGTTGGGCATGATGTCCTCCTGCGTACACCGCATCCCTCTTTGCAGTCTGCAGATGAGGCCTTGCCAGGAGTTCCTGACAGACGGAGCATGGTGGCTGCAGGTCTCAGGTGCTTGGACAGACAAGAACGTCCTCAACCAGAAGTTCTGGCGAGCTCTATGTGTGCCCACATCTCACGCAAGGTTTTCCACCCGTACATTAACATTGCTATCCACAGAGATTACCGGAAGTATTGAAGTACCTTTCTGTACCAAGAAAACACCTAAATCGAGGTCTTGGCACTGCAAGCATGTCCACTTGGACTTATTTTTCGCCATAGATGGCTTTTCTGCTACAACATTAAACCTCAATAGGTTAGTACTTTTTTTATGTAAAATATCCTCTTTGTGGAAAAAAAACCTTCTTTGGTGTGTAGTTTGTATTTACCATGCTTAACAGTAAACCTACACTGGTTGAATATGCCCTTAAAATCGAATGTTTCATTTGTTGAATTGAATTTTAGAAGCTTTCATTACAGCTACCATTTTTAGGTTACTATTGATATTCTATTTGGTTTGATTCCCATTAGAGGTGCACGGGATTATACTAGACAGTGTTTCGAATTTTTTAAAAACATGGCCAGATAGTTACTCTGGTCACTACATGTAGATACTTAATTTGAATGAAGTAATACTGCTTGTTGTTTATTTGGTTGACGAACTTACAAGTATAGCTTCTGTTGATTTTTTCCCTAAATGCATTTTGACTAGACAGTAGATCCACAGAGGCTTCTGAAGAAGAGGTATCACCTCGAAACGTGTCAAGCCATTGAGAGTGGAATTTCCATCAACTTTTGATTATGTTGACATTATAATGTTGTTATGCAATTTCTCCTGTCTTCACTACATTTTTATGTATAAATAAATAGGTGCTCACTTCATCCCTGAACACCTAAAATACAAAAACCATTGTTCCTCTGTTTGATGTTATACATTTTGTCGAATCAATTCTCTAAAGAGTACTTAAAAACGAATATTGCTAACTATATCCTTAAGAATCTACGCCCTTGTTGCGTAGTCCAAGTGTGTGCAGGGGACGGGAGGACTCCAACCTTGGGTCCTCTTCCCTTGCTCTTATTTGCTATAGGGTTTTTGTGCCAAAACCCTCTTTTCCTCCTCTGCACCTCATAAAAGTATCGACACCACTCCTTCTGGTTTTCAAAATAATATTTTCAAACATCTCCTCTATTTGGGTGTGCACTCACTCCACCACTATACCTTTCTTGCAAGCAGCCATACTTGTTCTTCCATGCTACGAGGGCGGTGCTGCGGACCCACCCCACCTTTATTCTAAAGCTTCTGTCCGAATTCCATCTCAACAAGCCTTTGATTCTGCCAGTTTTCTTCTACGCCGGCGGAAAGGACATTGCATTTGCTGGACGTTTTCTCGTGCCTTGAAGTTTTATGTGGTACGCACAAAGGATTTTTTCAAGACTACACAATTGTTCATCAATTTTTAACTGGTGAATCACGGAAAGGCCTTGTCTAAGGCTTCTATGTCCAGGTGGCTCTCCGGCTGCATCATGCACTGTCATCGTCTGACTAACAGACCTCTTCCAAGCCGGCTGAGAGCCCATTTCGCTAGAGGCATCGCAGCGACGATGGTGTTACTCTGGTGTGCCCCTGCTCAACATCTGCACGGCTACTACGTGGAGGTCCACGCACACCTTTACGAGGGTATACTGCGTTCACAGGGATTCCAGGGAGGAATCGCGGGTCGACCAAGCAGTGCTACGCAACCTGTTCGTCTGAGGTGAGTCTGTTCCAGTGGTAAGTGTATTGCTTTTGTTGAACCTTGCCACCTCCCATGGTTGTGAATATGTAGTGATGTTTAATCTTATTCATGAGCATGTGAATCCATACCGGCCCCATGCTGGAGAAAGGACAAGTTACTTACCTGTAACTCCTGTTATCTGGCATGGATTCACATGCAAATCGATCCCTCCTTCCTTCCACTCTGTGGCTCTTCATGGTTCATACTGCCACTTTAGGTGCTTACCAAATCTGAAGATGGCCACCAGTGGTGGAGCATAGGGAGACAACGGTCATTGGATGGGAGCAGTATGATCCAAAGGGCATTGATTGGTTTAGAGGAGAAATGCAGTTTTCAGGCTAAAGCAAAATTGCTTTTTTTCTTTTTACTGAGGATTCCCAGCCTGGCGACAGGGAATATTCATGAGCATGCAAATCCATGCCAGACCCATGCTGGAGAACAGGAGTTAAAGGTAAGTAACTTGTTCCTTCTTTTCCTGGTGTTTCTTAAACTGTCTTGGCTCCAAGCTCCTCCTTTTAGATGTTTTTCTCCCACTCTCACCTCCAACCTCTTCTTCTCGATGTTTCCACTGTAATCTTCTTTCTCTCTTTCTCCACACCACCCAGGTCTCTGCCGTTCCAAATGGCCACTTTCCCTCTGGCTTCCAAAAAGAGATGAAGTAACCAAAAAAGACTGGAGGGAAAAGCAAACAGTTGAGTGGCCCAATAGGCAAAGGAGCTACATATGCATGCATAGTTGTAACAAAATAATGCATTACTGTTTTGTGGGTGATATCCTAGAGTAAGAATTGGGTTTGTCTGGGAGGTGGCAGCATGGTTTAAATGGAGTGGGATAGGACACAGAGGAGCAGTGCAAGACGAGAGTCAAATATCACCAACCAAGAAGAAGTACCCTGGGATTATCCTATTGGATGACCCTGAAGAGCCTTCACAATGTGACAGGTCCATTGGGTGGGTGGTGGAAGAGTGCAGGGAATATTGGATGCATATGGAAAGTTAGAACCTGTAGAATGTATATATAATTTTCACCCCTCTGCCCGTCAGGCTTATCTTGTTTCAGAGGATCAAAGGCATATTGGAAGCAGTTCAGAGATTGATTTCCAAATGGTCAGCTGTTTTTAACTAGAAGCCCTTCGATGGAGACACTCAAAAACTAGGCATGTGTATAGTGGATGAAAAGCACGGCTGAAGGAAAATATGAAGAAATTAAAGTTCCTCAATGGAACAAACCAGGTACAAACAAGAAGTATTTTTCTTCATGGGAGAGCTAAACTATAGTTGGCATGAGGACAGGCAGATGGTCCAGATGAGCACACATTTTACTTGTAACAGATAGAGAGTGCATGGAAAACCTACCTGTGGTAAAGGTAAAAACTAAAACATGATTTCTAATTGACTCCTTCCTTTGACAGATTCATTTTCTTCGATATTTCATCTCAAGTGCCAGCTGTTTTCAGAATGGTTTTAGCCAGAAGGAGGCACAACGCAGCTCTTTGTCTGCTCCACTTGTCGTAGACTGTGGTTTAACGGACTGTGTATATAGAGCAAGCAGCGATCCCATGACATTGGTTCCTTTTTTCCGTGCACTCAGAACGCTGCCAAGGAGCATCATTAGCTTTTTGTATTTTGTACTGTATCAGCCCTCCAGGGATTGTGCATGGCAGATGACAGTTTAAGATCCCTGAAGGTATGCCTTTATTGATTTGGGAAGGAGCACATTAAAGGGGACTGTGGCTCCTTCCAAACCATGCAGACCAAGGTCGAATGGGAGTGTGCCACAAAACTTTACACTTTTTCCCATAAGGTTTCTGACTCCAGAACCTTCCCCCAAGACGTAACGGGTCGCCAAGATTGAAGAGAATATGTGCTGCCCTTGGGAAGGAGACTAAAGAAAAAAGCAACAGCTCAGTAGTAGGCCCTGCTCAAACAGCGACAATTTAAAAAGGCACGCTTCTTCCTCCTCCTCCAGAAAGAGGAGCCACCACTACCGCTCTGGAAAGATGAGAGCACCTTTCCGAAGTCACCACCACCTAAGGTACCATTGTGCCCCACCTGCTACTCTACCCTGGAGCAGCGTGAGAGATTTACATCTTTGCAGAAGAAATAGAGCCAGGGCCCACTTTGCTTGGGCAGGCTGGCAGGACACTTTATTTGACCACAATCTCACTCCTACTGGTTCGGTTGCGGCCTCGGTCATGGAGACTGCTCTGCTCCAGCCCTCTGCTTCAGAGACCCTGGTAACTTTGGAAACAAAGATGGCGTCCTGCCATGTACATTTAACTCTTTACATATACATTCTCTGTAAAGACTTTATATTTTCATGCTTTGTATTGCTATAGAAAGAACTGTTTCTGGCTTTCAATCAAAGTAGAAGAGCAAAAACAATATATTGAGTCCACATAGCTTTTTATTATTTAGCTAGTGTTTAAATTGCAGATATTTCCCAACACTTTGCTTTTTTTAGATTAAGAAAGTTTTTTTTGGGTTGGGGGAATCAAAAAGAGTTCTGCATTTATGTTGTGTTCATACTTCGTGAGTAATAAAAAAAGGACATATTTAGTACAAATCCAAATAAACAAAACAAGTACAAATATATGCAAACATGCAAATCATTTGCTGGACAGTGTAAACAGTTTAAATGAACCTTTTCTACAAAACAGGTTTTTTGCAATAAGTACAATGAAAGGCAAAACAATATTAAGTACAGTGACAGTCATATTCAAAGATTGTCATTCAGGTGTCCTTCATTGAAATTTAAAAGGGCACTGGGTAGTCAAGGGTGTTCATTTGACAAGCGGACGGGTGACCTAGTCATCTGTCTATGTCTAGATGTAGCTCAAAAAGAGGGAAGTGACGGAGGTATTCACACTCTTGGTGTTCCGTCCTTTGACATTTCGGCAGGATGGTCAAGCAGCCTTCATCATGGGCCTAGACTGGGTCTCCCTGGACTGAGTTGTATTATGGTGAGACTTCCTATGATGGGGAAGCATGGGAGCTTGTATCCGTACTGTTTAGGAGGGCTCCTATTTTGTCACACATACTGTGATGCTCTGTACTGCCTCAGCTGAGGAGGTAGTGCAGGCCGTGAAATAGGTATAAGTGAGGTCTGCAGGCCTGGAGCCTGGTGGCTGTAGCCTTGAGCAGGTGGACTTAATTGAGATCCACTGGAGTATGGATAAACCAGGCAGTCATGGTGGAGCTCATTGGATTGTCACTCTTGACGTGCCGCATCCTCTAGTGTGCAGGCCCTAAATCGAGTGGTCCGCGCCGCATTGAGATAAGCCGTCTGCACAGGGGAAGCGCAGCTTCTGTAGCATCAGAGGCCGTGGTATCTGCTTCAATGCCTCTGGTGCCAACAACACACTGAACCTTGTTCTGGTTTCTAGTGCTTGATATTTTTCTAAAATGGGCCAGATCTTTGATGAAGACAGTGATCATGTAGAGGTAAAGGACCATCCTGAGGAATTCGATGACCAGGATTAAGCCCTTAGTGATCTGGCCTCTATCATCTGGACACATCACTAGAGCTTGAGTTCATTCAAGCCTCTAATTATGGCAAACCTCATGCATCTTTCTAAAAGACTATTGCTGAGGTTGTTGAAACAATGAGATTGTTGGCTACTATGAATCCTACAGGCCATTTTGACCTGACGTACAACTATGGGAGGGAAACAATTGTGCTTTAAATCCAACAGTTACCACCCTTGTCATGCTGTGTGGATGAAAGTGCTTCAACTACTGCTGTTGCCAGGGACTATGACAAAAAACAGTGTTTGATGCTTAAGGTTCTGGGTTTCTTGTCCCTGCACCCCGTGCCTTAGCTTTAGGACTTTTGAATGCCACTATGCCTCGACTCTGTACCCGAGATTAATAAAGGTTTTACCTAGTTTAATCAATGATTGTAAGGAGGCAGCACATAAAATCCTCCAGACAGGCCTGAATATGGCCTAAACCATGAGTGAGTTCTGTCTTGCATGTGTACTTCTGGGTCAAAATATCGGGCTCACCCCTAATGTCTGGGCCAAGCTACTTGATATGCCTTAGATTAGTTACAACATTTTTGGGTCCAAGGCCGATGAGTCGCTCGCCAAGTTTAAATCTTCCAAGACTACTGCCAAGTCCTTGCGGTTAGCTATTCAATAACTCCCCTCTACTTCCTTATCCCTTTCAGACGTTTGTACCCTTAGCCCTCTGCGGCAAGGGTTAGGTTCCTAAACAGGCCCAGTGGTGTTTCTGCTGTTAGGGTAGAGACAGTTGTGCCCAGAGAATTGGCTTTGCAATGGCCACTGTCACACCTGCAACCCCAGGTGCAAAACACCCTCTGAGTTGGTCTTTACTCACTCCTCGCCATTGAGAGGGAGATTGTGCCTGCCGTATGTCATGGAATGATAACATACCATCTCAGATGCCCTGGGCTTGTAGGTCGTGTAACAGGACTACTGCCGCCTATTTGTCCAACACCAACCCTACTACTCTCCTTCATGTCCTTACCCTCCCCCTTTGAAAACTGCTTGAGAAGAGTTCAAAAGAGCTGGTGCTTGCAAAGGGAGAGGGAAGGGCTCGTAATCACTTAATTCTTTGATGCCAGAAAAAGATGGGTCATTTGTCCCATTATTGGTCTGTGGCTGCTGAACTTGCATCTGCTGGAGGACACATTCAAAATGGTGGCCTTGGCCTAGATTCTCTGTGGTGTCTTAATGCAGTACTGGCCGGGCTCACTGGACCTTTAGTGCCTACTGTCCTATCCGGATCTATCCAAAGTACAGGAAGTACCGTAGGTTCGTGGTTGGGGACTCCCATTCTCCAGCATTGAATCTTTCCTAGATCAACATGCTGTGAATATTCCCTGTCGCCAGGCTGAGACTCCTTGGTTACGTAGTGCAGTTTATTTTTAAACTGAAAACTCCAGTCACTTTACTGCTCTATTACAGTCCTTTTGGGTCATACTGCCCCTATCGAATAGCTCCACCCCTGGTGGCCATCTTCAGATTTTTTACTGTTTGTGTTGGAAGTCCTCTTAAAAATCTCCCTACAAATATTCAACGTTCTTTCACAGTTTTTTACAAAAATGTTCAATTCTGACGACAGTTCAAGAATCCTGTGCTTCAGAGATGCCTGAGGGTTTCTCTACGGTTGATCACTGGCTTATCCATGAACGGATTCTCGTCTATGACTCTCCAGCGCTTAGGCCTACACCATGGCTGGATATGTGAGGAAGAGTCTGTCTACCATACAGGAGTGTGAGATCTGCCAATCTTTTTCAGACAAGATAAAGGTTGGTGGTGTGGCTCAATTATGCCGTAGGGGCCTCTGACTCAGCTTCAGTCCATAGTCTTGACTCGCTTGGCCAAGGCAGACCAGCAAAGCGTACCAACTCTAGTAAGAGGTCTAGGTCGCACACAGAGACATCACAAAGCGGGATGAAGGCTCATACTACTCCTCCATCTAGATCTTCCTCACAGAAGTATGCATCTTCACCATCCATACAAAAATCATCATTGAAACTGTCATCTACACCCCTTGTCTTAAAAAAATAAAGCCCTGTCTTCGACCACATCGTCAATGGCTACAGCCAGTACTACTTCCCAATCGATGACCACGACAAGAGCCACTACCCCGTCGTTGACCTCGAAATCTACCCCATTGAAGACCATTCATAGACCATCCACTACACCGTCGACGACAGCATCGTCAACCTTGTTCAAGTCTGTTACTATGGCACCGTCTCCTCAGTCATCTGCATTGGCTGTGTTGCCATGGCCAGCCCAGCCTCTCCAACTAGCTCTTGGCATTGCCACAGAGAGAGCAGAGTCATCGAAGGCTCTGTGGGAAGGAGACCTTCAGCTCACTATAGATTTAGAAGGTCCAATGGCAGTCTTTTCTGACAACGATGAGACGGTTGTGGTGGAGAATCTCCTCCAGTCCCAAACAGGACATGCCTACACCTAAGGCAACCCCTGCTCATGTCCCTCGACCTATAGCAGTTTCACCAGACATTTTCTTGGACATTCTTGTCACTCTAAAATAGTTGGTATCAGAGCTGCAACACAGGTTGCTCAACCCTTTGGCACCTCAGCCTGGACCAAGGTGGCTTAACGCCCCCCCCACTCGTCCTACGAATGAACACGACAACCAGCACAACTAACTGACACCGAGTCAGAAGATGATGTGCCTGACGATCAAACATCCGTTCACGCAACAGACATGGCTACAGATGAATTTGATGATCTTGTCCCTGCAGACAGCGAACTGGACAAGGTTCCCCTGCGAGATTCTTCACCAGACAAAATAGGATCTTCCCACGCCTTAATGTCTAGGGCATCTAAGATGTTTGAGTTAGTCCATGAAGAATAGAAAAAGGACTGCTTGCTCTACCAGCTGCAGGAGCACCACCGAAAATCGATTGTGGCAATACCCCTGCTGGACGACAACTGGGAAGACGACTTATTAACAATCACCAACCCATCCTCTGCCCTCTCCCAAGAAGGAGAGGTTTGACAAAAAATGTAGAGTGCTTGGTGTGGCACCTACATGACTTAGATTGCACCAACACCAGACTTTGTGGTGTTGGCATCAGCCCACAAACGTTCTGCCAACTCTTCTTCCGGCTTAGTCCCCCCAGACGGAGAAGGAAAGCAGCTTGACGTATTTGAGAAGAGGGTGATTACGACAGCCACCACAACCATCAAGACGGCCAATGACATGGCTATTCTATCACAGTACGACCGGGAGCTCTGGTTCAAGTTGGGTCCCATCCTAGAGTTCTTACCAGACGCTAAGAAGCAGAAGTCTTGTAAAGGAAAGGCAGCATCTGATCATGCGATTTCTGTATCTGGGGACATTGCAGACTCTGGGTTTCAGCAACTGGGGAATGTCACTGTTCTTTTCAGGCAAGGTTGGTTCAAGGCTACCAACTTCAGGCCTGAGGTCCAAGTGAAGGTGGTCGACATGCCATTCAATTGCATTGATCTCTTCAGCAAGAAAGTGGACGAAACGTTGCAGACCATTAAGACCAATACAGACATTGCACGCTCCCTGGGCACATTGCAGCAGAGGCGCCAGTCGTTTTGCTCGGGAAAGTCCAGTTTCCCAATTACTACACATGAGTAACAGCCTTCCTACAAGTCTCCATCATCATCTTCATACAAGTCGTTACCTGCTCAACGTCAGACACCTATAGGAATAGGTTGGCAGCCTACAGGGGAAACCAATGCAGATGAGGCTTTTCACACACCAAGGGCACAGCAGCTAAAACAACCTGACCCGCCTCCGGTCTAGCCACCCCACCTTTGCACCCCAGTGCAGGGAAGGCTGTCACAGTTCGTCCACGAGTGACAGAACATTACCACCGATGACTGGGGCTGTCCCTTGCCCAGCACAGCCACATGCAGGAGTTTGGCAAGCAGCCACCCACCATCCCCTCTGCACTAGGTGGAGAAGCACCTACAATTGCTGCTGCAAGAGGTACAATCTCTGTTATCCAAGGGTGCCATAGAGAAAGTGCCACACGATAAACAAGGATAAGGCATCTACTCAAGGTATTTCCTAGTACAGAAGTAATGGGGGTGGAGGGATTGGAGGCCCATACTAGACCTCTGAGTCCTAAAATTCCTGAAGGCCTCAGAGGGCTAAAGTTCCTGACGGCCCAGACTTTTAGAATGGTTACGCTGCAGCAAGTTCTATCCCATTTACAAGAGGGGGATTTTATGGCATCCCTAGACCTATAGTGCACTTATTTCCATCTTCCGATCCACTGCCACCACCTGAGCTTTATAGGTTGCCACTACCAAGTCAAAGCCCTACCCTTTGGGCTCCGGTCAACCATGTGACTTGCTCCAGTAGTGGCCGATCTGCTTCGAGTGAGCGCTCATATCTATCCCTATTCCCTATCCCCATTCAATGCCTGCTGTCTCTTTGGTTCTCTGTTAACTATCCAAAATCCTGTCTGACCCCATCTCGGCATGCTCTCTACTAGAAACACGCTCTTGCATGGCGACCCCCTCGTAGGAGAGGGTCCAAGCCCTCCTTACCAGGTGCATCCAACTCTCACGTTTACCAACCGCATATGTCCGCCTCCTGAAATCCCTATTGGGAATGTGCTCTTGTAGCCCCGTACTAACACATTGCAGGCTCTGCACGCAATCGCTCTAGGAGTTTCTTGATGAACACTGGCGGCAGGTGTCAGGTTCCTGGGAGGACAAGATTGCACTGACGCAGCCCTTCAAGAAGCCATTGTAATGGTGGTCAGTCCAATCTACTCTGGTTCAGGGTGCTCCGTTTGGCTGCCCGTGCACCAAATTCACGGTCACAACAGATGCCTCCTGGTGGCTTGGGGTGCGCATACAGGAAGCCTTCATGACAGGGGATTGTGGATGTAGGAAGAGAAATCACATATAATTTAATATGGGTACTTCCCAACTTTTTCTTGATAATGGGGGACCTGTATCAAACGTGGAAGAATTAATATACTCAAAAAACAAATGGGATATAGGCTACCCCTCCCTTTCCCCGTTTCGCGGTTGCATGCTTCACCCTCCCCCGTTACAACTACGTGAAGGGTAAACCTTCCAGTCAAGGGAGAAGACACAAATCCTGTGGGAAGGGCGTCTTTTTCAACACACCATATCCACTCAGATTCTGGTGTTGCTGAGAAAATTAAAAAGAAGCCCCGAAGGTGGCAGAGATTTGATTTATCCAAAGAAATATAAAAAGAACCTTGCCCTGAACACTTGAAAACAGCCAAGAGTTTTCTACACAAGACATATAACAACAGAACATAGATTTACCACAATCTTTCTTTGTCCTGATGAAGGCCCCGTGGACTATCGGAGGAGAATGCCTAGGACAGACAGACATTTTAGGGGCTGAAACACAATGTTTCCACCTATGTACCTGACAAAGATGTATACATGAGTTAGTTGTCAGTTTTAGTGTGATTTGGTCACTCTTCACAACAAGTCATTCTTCCGGACCGAATAAATTACTAAATAACATCTTAGTTGAGTTTAAATATACAGATGCAAGTATTTGAATCACTCCTTTGCAGTACACAAGTCTTGGCATGTGTGAATGACAGTTTTAGCAGAAACATGTACCAAGAACTAGTCGTTGCTCTTTCTTCCTTATAAGCAGTGTTGTGGTATAAGACATGGTCACCTACGTTTACTAACCTCACAGTGGTACATAGTCTTTCTTCGAATAACATTGGGGTGTCCATGAAAATTGACAAAAGGTCACCTCTAATGTTGTGTGTGCAATATGAGGTGTTTTCTATGTCTAATATGTAATCTTTTATAAATGTTATGATGAAATGTTAAACCTTTTTTTAACAAATTTCTGGTTGCTCGCAGTAGATTGTTTAACCATTGCTTTTTGAAAATAGCTGAAAAATATTTTAATACGTGGAAAAGGGAGGGGTAGCCTGTATCTGTTTTGTTTTTTGGGAAGATAAATCACTCCATATCAACCTTCTGGAGCGCTGCAATGTCTTTTGGGCGCTCAAGTCATTCCTCCCACAGGTCCGCGGTCGCGTTGTTTGGATCTTAACAAACCACCACAATGATATGATATGGCATTTATAACGCACCTATACACAAGTGTTTCAAGGCGCTGAGGCAAGGTAGAGGGAACAGAGGGAAGACAGACAACGATCTCACTAGGCCAGGTGTCATTCAGATTGCGCAAGTGCAAGGGAAGGGGGAAAGGGAAAAGTGCGGGGGGCAGGTGCAGTGGAAAGTGCAGTACATCGGATAATAAAATAACGAGATAAATTAAAAAACGGCCAGCTGGTGGCAAGTGCAGGGTGAGTGCAGACATAAGTGCTGGTGGGGGGATGGAGGACTGTAGGGATAGAAAAAACAGTCCCCAGGTGCAGGGGTTGCCAGGGAGGCAGTGCAGGCATGCAAAAGGGCGGGGCTTGAGCCCGAGAACAGAAGGGTGGCCAGGTAACCAGTGCAGTCTCAGTATGAGCCAGGAAATCAGCAGGGGAGATGGGGAGAGAAAGCAGAAGCAGAGAGGAAGGTTTTAAGGTGCTTCCGGAACCGAAGATGGTTCTCCTCAAGTTTCAGGGAGGCAGGGAGGCTGTTCTGGAGGGAAGCCCCAGCCGAAGAGAGAGATCTACCACCAACTCGTTGCTTGGAGAAGCGACTGACCATGAGGGAGCTGGAGGCGGATGAGCAAAGAGCTCGAGAAGGAAGCTATTTCGGAAGAGAGAGTTGAAGGTATTGAGGCCCCAGGCCCCAGAAGGCCTTGTGGGCGATGTAGAGGGTTTTGAACATAATCCTCGCTGCCACTGTGAGCCAGTGCAGAGATTTCAGTCCTGGAGAGAGATGATCCCTGGGCTTGAGGCCAAGGACAAGTCTCGCAGGCCTGTTCTGGATGAGTTGCAGAGGGCGGAGAGTAGAAGCTGGTAGATTTAGAAAGAGGCTGTTGCAATAGTCCAGCCTAGAGAGAACCAGAGCTCTGGAGACAGTGAGCTTCTGGGGGAAGGAGAGGAAAGGAAGAATACCTCTGAGAAGGTGCAGCTGGTAGTGTGACTTCTTAGTGACGTCAGAGATGTGGGGAGAGAAAGAGAGTGTGGCGTCGAAGATGACCCTGAGGTTTTTAGCCTTGCAGTTGGGAGCAGGAAGAGGGCCAAGAGAGGCTGGCCAGAGAGCTACAGGAAAGGAGGGGGTGGGTGAGCCGATGAGAAGAATCTCAGTCTTATTGACATTAAGGCAGAGGTCATTGGCAGCACATCTCTCCTGGATATCAGACAGCCAGTCAGAGATCAGGGACGGAGAAGAGGTGGCCGAAGGTAGCCTGAAAATGAGCTAAGTGTCATCTGCATAGCACTGAAAGTTGGGGCAGAGACCGGCAATGTGGTGGGCAAGGAGTGCCAGGTATTGGTTGAATAGCCAGGCAGAGAGGTTAGACCCCTGGGGTACACCACAGGTAGAGAAAAAGATAGCAGAGAGGAAGGACTCAAATTGGACCTGGGAGGGTCGGTCGGAGAGGAAGGAAGTCAGCCACACCAGGGCCTGACAGGTGATGCCCGGGTTATCACAGAGACAATTTAGCAGGATGGCATGGTTAACAGTGTCAAAGGCCGAAAGATGAGTACACCGGGGATGTTAGAGTCAAGGTTGGAGAGCAAGTCTTCACAGGTGTTCAGGAGAGTAGTTTCCGTGCTTCTGGCAGCTCTGAAGCCAGACTGATGGCCATGAAGACAACCAACAGATTCAGTGTGAAGATTAAGCTGGGAGATGGCCAGTTTCTCCAGGAGCTTGCCCAGGAAGGGAGTGATGGAGATTGGGCGATAGTTAGCCGGGCAGGAGGGATCGGCAGAGGAACAATGTTTTATGTACCTGTAAAGACTGTCTGTACTTCCGCTCTCTATATGGTAGAGGAGAGGCACAGAGGACCCCAGCCAAGATTCTCTATTATTGGTAACGTAGTCGAGCAATCAAGGCCTAGCTTCTCAGGAGGTGATGCAGGCTGGTTCTTAAGTACAGTGTAGTCCCCGAACCCCCACAAAGGAATGTCCACACAATGTATTACTGAAAACACAGTCTTTATATAATTAATATTCAAAGGTATGTACACGATCACAATAACGCACTTTGTACTCAGAAGTCAATAATGATAAGTATATACAATTCTAAAGTGGTACCACTAATGTTATCGAATCTCATTAAAGTGCATCAACTGTACAGTTAAAATGTCACACCGATTAATAACGAGGAAACCAGCAATAGAGATAGGCAGGAGCGTAAGATGGTTGAAACAATAGGCAGAATGCTGTCCCCTACCCGTAGGCACAGTTCTGTGTGGAGATCCCCTACCTGGGCAACCTGTAAAATAAGGATATATCGCACAAGCCCAGTCCATATGTTCAATAGTCTCACTTCTTCCTATTAAGGTTTTACTCCCCCCCCCAATGTACCTGGCGGAGTAGAGTTCTCCGACGATGCGTCGACCGATCCTTCTTGAGTGCCTCCCTTTCAGGCGGGTCGTCGAGAGGTGTCGGGGAACTTGACGTTCGGTGTCGGGGAATCGACAGCCCTTCTTGAGTGCCCTCCCTTTAAGGCAGAAGTCACGGGTCGTCGAACGTCCGACGGTGAACAGGGTGAACTACTGCAGGGAAGTGGCAGCTTCGTTCCTAGCGGTGCTCGTCGATGACAGAGCGTTGGCGTCCTGCAAGGAAGAGGCGTGCGGGGCACCTCGGTGACGATAGTTCTGGACCGTAAAGAGATGATGAAGAACTGTGGCCCAGCAAGGGCGTCGAGTCGTCGGTGTCTCTGTGGTCCTTAGGTGGCGGGAAACCCACCAGTGGATGCTCCTCGGCGCGTCGACGGTCAGGCCTTCTCCAACGGGAGACAAGCGGGTGACGATGCAGACGAGAGCATCCGATGATCAATTGAAGTTCTTAGGCAAACGGAAGCACGGCGGCTCCGGTCGGCGATGGCGGTCGGCGACAGTGGCGAACAACAGTCTGAGTGCTTCTCCTTGGAGTTCCGCACCATTCCCCGTATCGGGTCGGCAGCCTGTCGAAGGTCTGTCTATCAGGGAGCGTTGGCAAAGATCAGCTGTGCACGATGGTCCCTCGTAGCTCGGGAAGAGGTCGCCTTACCAGGTCCTCTCTGGGTCAGTCCTTGGAGGCACAGCAGCTTTCAGATTACGAAGGAGAGCAACAGCAATTCTTCTCGTCCAGCAGGGCTTCAAGGTCAAGCGCCAGTTACTCCAGTTACTCGTTGCAGTGGACTTCAGCTTCTGAACACGATTCCTAGCAGAGAGAGGTCCCCAGATATACTGTTGATCTCCCATTCATTCCGCTCGGTCACACTCAAGCATCCAATCACGACTACGGGCATTCAGGCAGGCATGCAGCCAATCAGGCATACGAGGTATTCAGGCCATTCACTTCTCTCCAGACACTCACAATAAGTTATGTGTATTGGGACAAGTACCGAGCCATTCAACACTCCAAGCTGCATTCATACCGGTTTCGGGCAGGGCTGTCTCAGTCATTGTGTCAACCACCAGATACTAGACACCCACAACACAGAATGCATATTCATCATACACTCTATTCACCCAGGTCCCACCCACAGGAGGTACCCACAACATACATCACCGGGAAGGCTCCAGCGAGTCTGGCCGGGCCTTCACAACAACACCATATATGGCATTTCCACCCAACAGTCAGTCAGGGGGAAGGGACAGAGTCAGGGCTTCCCAGGACTTTGGGAAAACAAGGTAATGGGTAATAGAAAGCAAGAGGCCACCGGGGCCATCTTGTTTTCCATCAAGAATCAACTGATGCCAATGGCAGGGCCGGGGTATCCCAAAATGGAGGATACTCCGTGCACCTGTCAAATTCAGCATGGAGCTGCCACCAGCCCATACCCTGCTCTGCGGGCCACCCGCAGGTGCCCAAAAACATACACTAGGGGCACAGGGTTGTACCCCCACCCATGGGTGCCATAAGGGTATCCCACAGGTCCGTTCACCAAACCAAAAGAAAGAGCTGCACCGCCAGGAGTCCCACTTTAACTCCTGCGCGGAAAACACGACAGAACACACGATAAAAAGCAGTAAAGGACAAGGATACGGAGGCCCTGTCCCTCCGATACATTTCCAGCATCACAGTACCCAAGCAGGGAGGCACCAGATCTTTCATTGGATTGCTTTTCTCCTGCAGATTCCTCATCTTGATAGATATCCTCGCCCAGTTCTGCTGCTCTGAAACTTTTTTGACAGGGGGCGTAGTGGACCTCGACTCGATCCTTCTTGCTCGGTGCTCGATCGTCTGCTCTGGACGTGACATCAGGCGTCGTATGTATAGCATGTCACTACGCCCCATGCTTGAGTTCTTTTTTTCCGTGCACTTGCACGCTGCATCGGGAACATGACCCGAGTTCAACTCAATGTTTTTCTGTCAAAAAATGGCTCTTTTTTGTTCAGAAAACCTCGACTGCAATGTCAAATCACCAGATTTTAGGCTTCAAACGGTATAATGATTGCAAGGCCAACATGTTGGTAACTGACCCCCACAAGGTTTGTCTGTCACAACACTGAGGCCTGTGGAAATGCAGCCGAAATCCCTACGTTATAGGGCTGGGAAACGGGCTTTGGGCCAACTATCCACAAAACCTCTGGCGCGGTCACTCATCCGGTCTTCCGTGGCTGAGACGGAGGAGCCCACCCCCGAAAAGGGGAAAGAAAGGCATCGTAAAAAAACAAGCAGTCCCATTCAAGAAGCCATTCTTCTTCATCTTCCTCGTGAAAGAAGAAGCACCGCCACCATCATCAACGCAGGTCCAGCTCGTCGTCAAAACGAGGTAAGCCCTCGGCGTGGCCGGCCACTCGGGAAGAGTGGGAAAGTTTTAAATTCAAATGCTGGAAATGTTTAAAAAACAAGCAGCTGTAGGTGCGGTTCCCCCCTACCCCGACCAGCAAACTTTGGCAGTGAAAGCAGCGCTCGGTGCTCTCGACCCCACGCTAGCCACTCAATCGACTCCAATGACGTCGGCCAAGCCTTCGGTCTCGATGCCGACAAAGGTGCAAAAAGAGTCATTGGTTGTCCAGCTTAGGCCAGAGACAGCAGCGGGTGCGGCTTTGCCCTCTAAGCCGCTTTGATTTCCCCTCTCATGATTTACCGGTTGATGGGCGGTTGGCAGGACATTGGCCCCAGTGGCAGGAGATTAGCTCAGATGCCTGGGCCCTGTAGACAATTCAGTGTGCCTATTGTCTGCCCTTTAAAATAAGCCACCCGACAGAACCCCACCGCCTCCAGTCCACCGGGAAAGGAGCTCTAGGAAGAACTGAGAGCCCTGTTGTCGAAGGCTGCTGTGGAAGAGGTACCTCTCAATTAGAGAGGGTGTGGCTGGTGTTCCCGGTGTTTTCTGGTACCCAGGAAAGGAGGAGGTCTCTGTCCCATTCTGGACCCCAGGGCTCTAAACAAGTTCCTGAGGAAAGACACATTCAGGATGGTGACGTTAAGAGAAATTCTCCATGCTCTCGAACTTCAGGACTGGCTGGTGTCAATAGACCTATAGGAGTTGCTAAGGTTCCTCATAGGAGCCAAGCACTATAGGTTCAAAGTGCTTACCTTTGGATTGACCTCTGCTCCAAGGATCTTCACCAAGCTCATGGCAGTAGTCGCGGCTCACCTCAGGATATCTCGGGTCCATGTATTTCCTTACCTGGACGACTGGCTGATCCGCGGGAAGTCAGTGGGCCAGGTTTATATCTCATCTAGAGCACACCTCCCTACTTCTGCACAGGCTGGGCTTCTCCCTGAACTTGAAGTCCCATGTGACACCAGTCCAAAGGCTCCAGTTCATCAGAGCAGTCCTAGACACTCAAATAGGGAAGGCTATCCCTCCCGAAGAGAGAGCCGGCAGCATAGCACAGATGTTACATTTATTTCTGAACCACACCGCTTAACCATTGGCTTCCTCCTTCCGCCTCTTAGGTCTCATGGCCTCCTGTATTTTTCTAATGCCAGAGACCAGGCTGTGCATGTGATCCCTTAAGTGGCTCTTAAGGGACCAATGGTCTCAGTACCGGGGAGCCCTCACGGATCCTCTGGGTGTCCAACCAAGTGGTCCTCGACTGGTGGGACAACCACAGGAATCTTATGGCGGGGGAACCATTCTGGCCTCCTTGGCCTCAGACCCGAGTGGTCACGAATGGATCTCTAAAGGGTTGGGACGCTAATTGCAAGGACTTACAGGTGAGCGGCCTTTAGTCGGCGACGGAAGCCAGGTAGCACATCAACAGGCTGGAGTTGCGAGCCATCAGGCTAGCCCTGAGGGCCTTTGTCCCATCTCTCAAGGGGAAGAATGTACTGACTATAACGGAAAACATGGTGGCCATGCACTACTTGAACAAACAAGGTGGCGTGCACTCCCGTCCCCTCTGCACAGAAGCAATGCAGCTGTGGTTCTGGTTACTGGAGAACCGGATTTCGGTCTCGGCAGTTCATCTGGCGGGGACAGAGAACAGTTTGGTGGATGCTCTGAGCAGGCAGAGCACGAGTAGGAAGTGTGCCAGGAAGTCCTGGAAGAGGTCTTCTCTCTCTCTGGTACCCCAGATCTGTTTGTCACAGAGTCCAACAGGAAGTATGAAGAGTTTTGCTTGAGGAACTACCCAGCGATCGGTGCACTGGGGGACACGTTTCTGGTGGTCTGGACTTTCCCTCTCCACTACGCCTTACCTCCAATTCCTGTCATTCCTTAGGTTCTCAAAAGGTTGAAGAGATTTCGAGCGACCATGATCTTGATCGCCCCAGACTGGACGAGGAGAATGTGGTACCCGGATCTCTTGGATCTGGCCATCTGTCCACCTCACTGGTTGCCTCGGCGTCCAGATCTCCTAACCCAGTTGGATGGTCGAGTGCTTTGTTAGGCAGAATCCTGTGCAGTTCCCTTGGGGAACGCTGCAAAAAGATTAAGACTACAGGAGTAAGCAGTAAACCCACTTGGTAGCAGTCTGCACCACCCAGATTTACCTGGTAGCTGTGGCTGAGCAGTCAGACTACTCTCAAGAAGAGTAGGGCAGTATGTAGAGTATACACAATAGGGCCAAAACACAGTAGAGCAAACAAACACTGACCAGAGCTTTGTATAAAAAGTATATAATTATTTATTTAAAACATACTTTATGGCATATACTAGCACACTCAATCAAAAGCAAATTAAAACACAGTCAGGTAATGTATACACACCTCCCCTAATAGTTATCAGACAAGTCAGGGTTAAAACACTACTATTTGTTAGAACAGATGTGAGCGCTTAACCAAGATGGCACTCTGATAATAGAGTTAAAGGGAGAGTAAAAGGCAGAGCATAAGAATAAAACAGGGGAGAAAAGCAGGTTATACTGTAGAGCCAACGTTCATAGGCCAGGCCCACTTTAAATGGAGCAAAGCGAAATGTGCCCAGTATCACACGGTTTTAAGTGCACTGAAAGTCTTTGCAGAGTGTTCAAAAGAGGTTGGGGTGATTCAAAAGATATAGTTAGAAGGCCTGGAGCCAACCCAGTTTAGAAGCCAAGGATTTAAGGGTCACCTTTAGCAATCTGTAGAAAGGGAGGCCAGGCAGGACACAGTACCTTAAAGAGAAAGGAAGCTCTAGCGGGGGAAATTGTTCCTGGCAGTGGTTGAAGTTCGTGGTTCCGACCAGGGGAAGAGAGGATCTCGTCGACGAGGAAACTTGGAGTCGTTGCACTGCACAGGGATGAAACCAGCCGCAGAGTTCCCGATTAAAAGGTGCGGTCCTTTTATTCGCGGTCAAAAGTGGTGAGCTTGGCTATCCGGCCGCCGGGGTGCTTGGCACGGGCGATTCGACCAAGAGACGTCTTTGGAAGGCGAAAAGGGCGAACTGGTTGATCCCACCAGCTCAGGGGAAGAAGACTCGTCCAGTAGAAGATATTCTCTTGTCGTCGGGAAAGTGGTGAGGTAGTTGCAGCAGGGCTTCACCAGTGGTGTCATCGTTGCAGATGGCTCAGCTTCTTCCCTCTTCGGATTCTTAGGTCCTGTGGCGACTTCTGAAGTTCCAGTCCAAAGGCCCTGCTTTTATGCAGAAAAACCCCCATTCATCAGCCTAGCTGTCAATCACACATGCTAAGTGGAGAGCCGGGCGGCTCGCCACTGGGCCAATCAGAGTAGAGTGCGACTAGGGTTGCCGAGGCAACGCAGTCCAGGGTGCCGATTCCCCCCTCCACCCTTCCTGTGGAACCCAGACAGAGTGGCACCATTTGGAGGGCTTCTGTGGAGAAGCCCACCAAAATAGTGGAACAAAGGGCTCGACCTTGGTCAGAGTTACAGAGACGGACACAAACGCCATTTTAGAATCGAGTTCTGGCAAAAAGACCCAACCGGTGATTTAATATTAAATAAATAAACCAGCGGTATCTTTAACATTGCACCAAAAAGTGGTGCGTTTAAAATCAATGGGAAAATCCCATAGTGAATATTCCGGTGGAATATTTCGCGTGGTAACCACTGCCACCAGCCAGAAACTCGACAAGGGGGGACAGGACCGTGCCCCCTCGAAAACAGACCCAGGGGCAATCGAATTACCCCTTACCAGTACTTCCACAATATGATAGTTTGTACTGGTTCTGTTCACAATTTTGGACTAGTAAACCCAATGGTGACTTTACATGCCCTGGGAGACAGTAGTCAGTCCCAGGGTATGGAGTCTATGTTTGGGGGTCACTGTGACACCACTGTGGTACTGCACTGAGGGTGCTGTGTACCACACATACAGAAAAACAGATGATACCCTATGGAGTAAAAAGAAACCCCATAGCCCATAAGCACATAACAACTCAAAGACATACCTCAAATCATGTCTAAGAGTGGGAGTAAAAGAGTCTCACTCTTAGCAGGAGAAAAAACAAACCCCAAAAATCCAGCAAAGCTGCTGGGGGACTCACTAGGTTTGGGAAATTAGCCTTATCAGAGAATTCTCCCTAACATGCTTCACCCGACCCTGGATTCCTTCAACCTACATGCGTGGCTCTTGAGCGGATGTGGTTTAATGACTGGGACCTCTCAGAGGTGGTAGTTGAGGTGTTGCTGGCTGCACGCAGACTGTCTAGAAGATCTTTGTACACATGCAGGTGGAGAAGATTTGAGGCATGGTGCAGGGAGTGCGAGATTGACCCCATCTCTTGCCCCGCCACAACAGTGATGGAGTTCCTTCTGTCACTGGCCTCAGCGGGCCTTCAGGCTACCACAATCAATGGCTATTTGCCAGTGTTTGTGTTCAAAAGGTCCCCGGATCAAGGTTCTTTTTTCACTATTCCGGTCATGGGCCAATTCTTGAACGTTATTCTGAAAAAGTTTCTGCCAATTCTCTTTGTTGTCCCAGATTGGGATCTTAATCTGGTTTAGACCTATTTGATGGCGGCTCTGTTCGAGGCCATGCACTCCTGTTCCTTAAGGCTGTTGTCTCTTAAAACAGCCCTCTTAGTTGCAATCACGTCAGCCAGGAGTGTTAGTGAGTTGCAAGCTTTGTGCTGCAAACCCCTGTTTCTATGTTTTTTTCTGAGAGAAGGTTTCTCTCAAGTCAGGCCTGGCTTCCGTCCTAAAGTAGTTTCAGAGTTTCACCTCTCTCAATCTATTTATTTGCCTGTCTTTTACCCTCCACTTCATCCCTCGAAAGAGGAAGAGCGTTTCAACCGTCTTGACCCCAATAGAGCCTTAAGCTCTTATGTTGCTATCCCGTAAGGGTCTCGCTATAACCAAGCAAACCTGTTGCATTGGATTATTTTGTGTATATCCAAATGTTACCAGTCGGCGGGCAGCGAGATTCCCTCCGGCATCAGGGTACAGTGAACCAGACGGGTCTCAGCTTCTACAGCATTACAGAGGGGGGTTCCTGTTAGGGACGTATGTCGTGCGGCCACATGGTCGTCTTTGCACACTTTTAGCAAGCATTATTCTTTGGCTGAGGCACAGTTTGGTAGAGCACTTCTGCTTGTTTAACACTTTCTACCCACCTCCGTTCCCCTAACTGCTTGGGGAGTCTGTCAAGATTAGCAATCTGCAGGAGAAAATACATCTTTTGAAGGAGAAATGACTTACTGTGATGATCTTTCTATGGATTCTTCTCCCGCAGATTCCTCACCACCCCTTCCATCCATCCCCGCTCTGAAAGCTCTTATGCCTTAAGGCTTCTGCCTAAGCAAAAGGAGCCTGTAATGGCTCTAAGGTGACCGCTTCTATTGGCTAGAAGCTTGTTTTTCACACAAAAAAAGTATTATTCCAATTTGTAATTGATTGGACTTTCCCCCCTTGGGATAGTTCCCATTGTTACGTTTTATAGGCTGGTTGTTTTTCCTCTGAAGCATTCGGGCACGGGGGAAAAAAGGGATGAACGGAAGCATGGGGCGCTGTGACGTGCTATATATACACAACGCCTGACGTCACGTATGGAGCTGACAATCGAGCATTGAGCAAGACGGATCGGCGATCAACAGCCGACTAGAGGTCCACTACGCCCCCTGTCGAAAAACGTTCCAAGCTGGACGAGGATATCTATCAAGATGAGGAATCTGCAGGAGAAGAATCCATAGAAACAACATTACATTAAGTCATTTCTCCTTCTCCGTCGGCAGAAGGACAAGCGATGTGGCACTTCACAATAAAACACCACGCGTTTCTCATTCCTTTATACTTTCCAGGTGTTCAGAACACCCTGGTGGGTTTCCTCAGCAGGGAACATGGCTTCTGTCACAAGTGGGAGCTCCAGGAGTCTCAGCTGTGCCAGTTTTTTCACCATTGGGGAACTCTGGAGATCGACCTTTGTGCCACCTGGGAGAGCAAGAGGTACATGGCCTTTGTTAGCAGGTTCCCACATCCGGAAAGTCTGGAAGATGCCTTCACGTTCCCCTCTGAGCAGGGCTCCAGATAAGGCGAGTACTAGGCCTTTTTACACATGAAAATCTTGTAAATACGCCAGCTTTATTATTTTCCTGGGTACATTTACACACAGGTTTAGAGCAGAGGGCAGTGCAAAGGTCAGGTTACTTGACAGAAACCAGAAGGCTTCTTGTGATTTTTTTATCTACATGGATCTAATTGCAAGCCACCTCTGAAACAGAATGTAATTCTCTGAAGCCTATAAAAAAAATAAACTGCACACTGATAAAACGAATGGTTTCTTTCCATTCAGCTTCAGAAACACTGTGCATGTTTTCCTAGAATTTTAGGATTGTAGAATTAATAAGATGGAAAACTAAGTTGCAATTGAGATTTTCTTTTTAACAAGTTATGCTTTTTTTCCAGTGAAAGCAAACCAGTATTGCACAATTGTATTTTTCAGAGTTCTGGTGCTGTGTGAATAATCATGCAGAGGCAGATAATTTTTACACTTCTAATTTAATTTACAGTCTAATTATAAAACGTGTGTAAAATGATGACTATGCACAGTCTAGTTTACATCCATTCAACGTTGCAGTCAATGGGGTACATTACTATAAATGGTCAGTGGCAGCAGAGTCTTTGCTCAAGGGTGAGTAATTGTCATTACACTGATCACAGTTGTTCTAGCCTCTCAAATCTTCAAGACTACAAATAAAACATCCAAAACCTGACGCGTGCAAGCGCTTTTCAAAAACAAAAAATGAAAGTTACATTGGTAATTGAAATAGAAACTCAGCAAAACCTGTCCCTGTGATAATCCAGATTGGTATTTAACTTTATGTAGCACTTCATAAATGGTTCGTAATACATCTAGGTACTGTGAACATTATACCTCAGTCGATACTCTGTTAACCAACCTCTGAAGGATGTTAGCCAATAAGATAGCGCAGCCGGTTGAGCACTCGTTGCTGCAATCTTGGCATGATCTGTGGGTTGCGGGTTCGAATCTCGGCAAGTCCAACTCAGCGTTTCATCCTTTCGAGGTCGATAAATGAGTACCGACTTTGGTTTGGTGGTAATTGTGATAAATATGTTCTATGTACAAGATATGCCAAAAGAGCTATATAAATAACCATTTGACCACTAGATTAGTTATAGAATTTAGCATTGAGTCCTTGCCTCTCTGCACTGTTGTATCATAACATGGGCATACCATTAGGTAGTAATAGCTCCAGGAAATGAGGACTTTCATTAAACATCAGTAGACAATTCTGCTATCGAATCTCAAAACACACAATACAAAATCATGTATGCTTTACTATATAATTGGCTAAGTTTTTGTGATTTCAACATTTAAATATATACAGGAGAGCTCAAATGGCCAGAAATGATGAAAGGTGTATTCTGTCACAATGCAGAAAGCTGCCGCATAGTAATGATTTCCTTACAGTTTTTTCACACGTCGGCTGGATGTTGCATATATTTTACTCTCTTGCGAAGGAGAAAAGTCATTTTTACTCTCTTAAAATCACATTTTTTATCAAAGTTTAAAAATAGAGAGTAAAATACTCCCGCCTCAAAATCTTATTTGGAGCACTGCCTCTGAGGGAAATTTCATGTACGCCTTTCCCCCCCAATACCCTTGGTGGCGCGACCGTTAAGCATTTGCAGACCGCATCGGTGCAGACAGATTCTAGTGGACCCTACTTGTCCAAGACGGTTCTGTTGCGATCACTCAAGTGTAGAAAAAATAAAGGAATATGATCTGAGAGCAAATTTTATTACTAAAATGAAAATGCCTGAGAAATCAAAGAGGCAAGTCCAACCTGAAAGTGATTGGGCAGATACAAGTGGGAAAAGTGACCAAGATATTATCGACGTGCATCAAATTGAGAGTGAAATACATGAGCAAGTAATATCGGACCTACTCTCCCTGACATGCCTCATTGGCAAGATCTACTATCCAGGGATGAGGGTGCAGTCATCCATCACGACTCAGCCTCGCTCAACATGACGGCCTGGCTCCTGTGCTCCTAGATTTGTGCTCCTTCCCATTGCCTCAGAAATGCAGACATGTTCTGGTGTGAGCCCAAGCTCCTTCCACACTTGCATACTACAAGAGCAAATGTAATGGCTTTGCCATTTGGTGTAGGCCATCGGGTCGTTACCCTATTATCGTTCAACTGAAGGACATTTTAGCTTAGCTACTGTCTCTGGCACAAGTGGGGTTGGCGCATTCATCCATCAAAGTGCATCTCGCAGCGGTGTCTCAGGAAAACCGTCCACGTCTACTCTTTGGTCTAGCTGGCTTGTCAAAAAGTTCCTCAAAGGTCTTTTTCATTTTTTTCCCACTTACCAAGTGCCCAGCACCAGCGTGGGAACTGAATGCGGTTCTGTCAAGACTCATGCATCCTCTGTTTAAGCCATTACATGTAACTTCACTCAAGTTTCTCTCTTGGAAGGTTGCCTTTCTTGTCGCCATCACTTTAGCACAGAGTTTGCGAAATCCAAGTTTTCTCTTGCAAGAAACCATACCTTACCTTCCACAATTCCAAGGTGGTCCTGCGCACTAATCCATCTTTTGTGCCCAAATTCCCGTCAGCATTCCACCTCAATGAACCAGTGGTGTTATCTGTTTTCTTCAGATCCCTGGGATCTCAAGGAGAGTGATCTTTACATTCCCTGGATGTCGTCCGTTCTTTAAAGTTCTACGTCGCTTGCACAAAGTCTCTCTGATAGACCTCTCAACTCTTTGTGGCATTTCGGCCCTCTTATGTAGGGAAGGCACTTTCCAAGTGTTCCATTGCCTGGCGTGTTTCATTGTACATTTCTTTCTGTCATCAGCAAGCTGCAGGCCTCTCCCGGGAAAACCGAGGGCACATTCCACCAGAGCGGAAGCCACCACTGCTACATTTGTCAGGGGTTCCCCTTTTTGACATCTGCAGGGCAGCGACCTGGCGGTCCGTCCACACGTTTACAAGTTATTACTGTGTCAACAGAGATTCTGCTGCAGAGTCCAGAGTCGGCCAGTCGGTCTTATATAACCTGTTTTCCTAAGGTCAGTATCTCCTGTGGTGAGTGTTGCTACAAAGAGCTTTCCTCTGCACAGTTTGGTTATATGTTACTGCTTTGTATTTTATTCCCAGCATGTGAATCTATGAAAGATCCAATGCTATTGAAGGAAATATTACTTGCCTACTTACCTGTAACTCCTGTTCTGCAACATTGGTATTGTTCATAGTCACATGCAACCCTTCCGCCTCCCTTCCTAGCTTTCTTGGCTCATACTGCCATTTTAGGTGCACTGGTCAAAATCTGAAGATGGCTACCAGGGGTGGAGCCTTTCCTATTGAATCAGGGAAGTATGACCCTAAATTACTGTAATAGACCACTTGACTGACGTTTCCAGTAAAAATAAACTGCTCTATGTTCTGAGGATTCCCAGCCTGACAACAGGGAATATTTATAGCATGTTGAATCTATGAAAGATACCAATGCTGGAGAACAGGAGTTACAGGTAGGTAACTTATTCCTTACAAGTTCGGGATCCTGCCTTTCCTCAACCACGACTGTCTTTACTAAGCAGTTGGCGTCAGTGGTGGTTGCTTATCTCAGGGGGGAGACAATTCACATGTATCCTTGCCTGGACTACTGGCCCTTTTCCATTTTTAAATTGCCTGTATGGATATGAGATAGTGTATGTACATCTTAAGAGCATATTATATGATATAACTAGCTAATTTATAAGATTTCATCAGTAACTGAACTATAGGGCCAGTCTTATATTTGGGTAAAGACGAATTCCATCATCACAATCACTGGGAATAGCCAAGACCTAAGTAGAGATTAATAATACAGAAGGAGTATTGATTATAAATCTAGATACTTGTTGATGATTTTGTTTTTTTATTCTGAAGTGTTTGTGTTTTTAAATGTTACGTTATGTTAAAACATTTGTGATGCACAGCCATGGGCCCTTGGGCGGGAGGGCGCAGACAAAGACCAAAACAACACATGAAACACAGATTCAAAATGAGCAGGTCACTGGAAACACACTGAAGCTCAGTAATGGACAAAGGCAGCAGATTATGAGCGTCTTCAGTAATTTCTTGAAGAGTGCCAAGGAGGGCTGACCTTGCAGATCGGATGGCAGCAAATTCCATGCCAACGGAGCAGCTACATAAAAGGCTCCCATCTCTACACGCTTCATTATACATTTAGGTGTAGAAGGATAATTCTGGTTGCTTGACCTGAGATTCCTTCCATTAACCTTCTCGAAGATAAGGTCTTGCAGCTAGGCGGGCATCAGCCCGTGTCTGCATTTGAAGGTAATGACTAGAAGTCTAAACCTGTCCCGTGCCTCAACTGGGAGCCAGTGCAATGAGCGTCTGGCTCGGAGACATGATCCCGGCGGGCGAGGCCCTTGACCACTCTAACCGCTTCATTTTGGACAACTTGCAGTCTATTAGTATCTACTTTACTGATTCCAATCACGAGACTGCTACAGTAGTCAATCTTGGCCCCGATAATAGGTCTCGCAATTGTTTCAGCATTAGCCTGGGAAATGAAGGGTCTAATGTGCGCTAGAAGTTTAACATACTAAACGGCGGCTGAAACTGTACCGCTCACATGCACCTTCATATTCAGCAGCTGGTGATGGAGCACACCAAGGATTTTTACTTTAGGTAGAAGGGCAGTTTTCACCACCCCTCGAAGAAAACACTTGAAAGCGGGGTCCAGCTTTGCCAACATCGCTGAGGTCCCCACTATCATTAACTCTGCTTTCCCTCTGTTTAAGGCTAAGTTGTTGCTCATCATCCAATTCTCAATCGGGGAGAATACTCCATTAAGCATATTCCCCCCCCCCCCCCGCGAGCCTGCTTTTCGTGCAGTGGCATCTGCCCCTTAGATGTGCCTGTCTTGGCAAGGAATCTCCAGACTTTGCCATCTCTCGTGTCTGGTACTCCATTAAATAAGCTTGTCAGGTGATCGTGTGAGCAGGTTGATGTTCTTCGCTGTCTCCTTTTGAATACCAGATCACTGGTAAAGCATGCCCATGAGGTTGCCGATTATATTGAACACAACGCTCTAAACATCTGCGCTGTGACATAAACGTGGGGCTCCGGCGCTGCTGGCCCCTATCTCAATCTCGCCATCCCTAAAGGGTATGTCATGGTACGTCAAGATAGACTAGTTGGTCATGGGGGAATGAGTGGGTAGCTTTGATTTTTAAAGAATCATTGTCTATCTGGGAAGTCCAGGGCCAACTAATAGAGGATATTGAATTCCTGTATATCAAAGCGGGTTTGAATGCGGAATCCACTATGAATATTTTTTGCTTTATCGTCCACCCGCCCCATCGAAAAATGTAATCTTAGCAGTCGCCAAAACAAATACTCGATTGGTGCTCCTGGGCGACTTTAATTATTGGTTGGGCCATGTGGATGACTCCATAGCGGCTGATCTAGAGCAATCGCTCCTCCATCAAGGACTGAAACAAATAGTTTATGACCCTACTCACCTTATGGGTCATACTTTGGATTGGATCTCAGTGATAAATATTATCACGCAAGACATTCAGATATCCCCATGCCCTTGGGCAGATCATGCTTTTGTACACTTTTTATCATTGTTGCATTTCCGGTCAAACAAGAATAAGAGCTCTCGTGTCTCCCTGGTTAAAAAAGATCTCCTCTCTCGTATTTGGAGCGCTACTGGGTCTTTACCGTTTGTTAGAAAACCCTCCATTCCGCAATTTAACTTCATCCCGATTTCGGTTGATTAACTGAAGAAGGTGGTGAAGCAACTTAAGGCAACAAAGTGTCTTGGTGACCCATGTTCCTCCTTAATTACTAAGTCTTGTCCTCCTGCTCTCCTGGACTCCATCTGCAAATGTGTTAACTCCTCCTTAACTGATGGGCATGTTCCAGATGATCGTAAGCAGGCATGGATCACCCTGGGCTGAACTGGCCCACGGGACACCGGGACTTTCCCTGCTAGGCCTCGGGGCATAGGGCCTCTGTGGGAGTTAGCAGAATGAACTGCGGAAGGAGACATATCATGTGGGAAGAACAAACATCCAGTCAGCCTGGGTAGTTCACATGAAATTGGTTGTGCATTTTATTTTCTACCCAGCCAGAGCCGATAACGTCTGGCTGACGCAGGCGCCTTTTGAGGCGGGGCACTGCCCGAGTAGGTGGAACCTCACATGCCAGAATGCAGCCCTGGGTAGTGTGCTTGCTCCAACCATGTTGCGTCACATGATGCACTGCAAACATTGCTCTATGATGACTGGCGAGCGGAGCGCAGCAGGGCAGCATTTTCACTCAGATGCGAGGTGCCCATTTGAATTATAACATTGCTTGGTGGTGCGGTGTGCAGAGGTGTTGGCTGGAGGAGCTCGAGGGTGGATGCTCCAAACGAGGGGCGCCTCTGTTCGGGAGCGAATGCTCGGAAAATATTTTCCATGGAGCTTCCCCTTCATTGTCTTCCCTGTCTTTTACTCTCCTTTACCCCCATCCATCCACACCACCAGATAACTTTCCTTCCTCCCCAAGGCACTCGTGCTCATTCCCTATCTCGCTCGTCTTTGTAACTCTGTGCCTCTCTCCTCTGACCCCACTACTTCTGCTCGGCTTCTCTGTGCCCCCAATATCTCTCCTCTCTGTCCCTCATTACCCATAACTTATCTCCTCTATCCCAGTGCCCCTTCTGTTTTTCTGCACCCCTATCTGCTGTATCTCGTATCTGCCACAATCTGCCTATCACCTCTTCTTCCTGCACTCCTCTCTCCCCTTATCTGTTTCTTCCAGCTGCCTGGCTCTCCTGTTGGTGTGTCTGTCTTTGGTGCTTAACCATCCCCCTACCTCCTGTCCTCAGCTGCCCTCTGACAACACATGGACCCCAAAAACCACTCCCTTTCCTCCAGAGTCCTCTCCATCACCCCTCATACCTCAGACCTCACTTGCTCCCGAATAAAGCACAAGCACACACCAACAAGTCTCCCATTACCAGAGCATGGGGTTCTATCCAGACAGGAGAGAAACACTGGGGTACAGGTGTTCATGCCGGGAGCAGCTCAGGGGGTCAGTTTGCCTGCTTCTCCAGAGCTCCACTTGTGGCTAAAAAGACATTGGTTAAAATCCCAACTGATAGTTCGGTGGGCTAATACATCAGCTGTTCGGATATGTGTCTAGCCTGGATGTGACTAGTACTTTTAAATCCCACTAACACAGCTCAATGGGCCAATGCACCGGCTGCTTGTGAATGTAGGTCACAGGTTTGAATATCAGTGTACAGCAGTATTCCATCCTTTGCAAGGCATATAAGCCGATTGCGGGCAAGTTGGGTTGTGGTAGCATCAAGCAGGATGACATTGCTATGTAAATGCACCACGAGAACTTCAACAACTGCCTGTGGTTCATACAAGCCGTGCACCGAATTTGGTAACCCTCTAACCACTGCCATGTGATCTGATTAGGTTATTTATTAAGTCCACAACACAAACTCAATACTGCCTTGATGTCTTTTAGAAATAGGAGGCGCTATGAGCCGAGCCGGAGGCGCTGATTTCATCGACAGCCGGACGATGAAAAGCATGCCTTAACGGAGGTTCCTGGAGCTGGGAAGAGAGTGGTCCATCACTTACATCGCTGAGTGCGGATGGGATGAGGGATACTTGCAGCCCTGCATCACCATCCATCTTTCGGGATTCCCACGCAGAAAGCACCCACCCACAGACCTCTGGGGGGATAACCAGGGTTAGGGTGGAGGGAAGGGTGTAGGGGCATGAAAGGGGTCCACGCATATGCACACCTTTTAGGCACTGTAAATGATATGCTGGTTGCTGTTTTGGGAGTGCCTCGGCTGGAAGGAAGGCAATGCTCTCTGTTTGCTCAAAGGACAGTAATAGTTTGGAGCTGCCTAGCAAAACGATTGCTTTTAAACTGCTTACTGTAAGGAAAGAGTGAGCCAGTCTTCAAAAAAGCTAATTTAGGGTCCAGGCGAGCATCAGCATAGCAAGGGGAAGCTTACACTGTAACATATTACTTCCTGTGGCTGCAAGTTAAGTGTAAGATGGCAACTTTGCCTAGGAGATTTTTTTAAGGAATATGCTGGTTCTCCAGCATGGGGTCTGGCATGGATTCACATGCTCATGAATATTCCCCGTCGTCAGGCCGGGAATCCTCGGTATAGAAAAAAATCAGTATCAGTTTCGTTTCTGATCTGTCTTTCTTAGTAGTAACCAATCACTGGTCTTTGGGTCATACTGCCCCCAGCCAATGACTGCCCTCTCCCTAAGCCCCGCCTCTGGCAGCCATCCTCAGATTTTTACCGCACGTTCAAGTGTTGGGAGTCCTTGTGCTGTAGCTCTCGAGCTTTTGCTGTGTTTTCGCGCTTTTTTCAGGAGATTTTTTTCTCATTTTTTGGTTAAATAGAGCCTCAAGCTCCACCGTTTCTACATCCGATCAACGGGGATCCGTTTTGGAGTTTTCTACGCCCCTCAAGGGTGAAGATTTCGTCGATTTACGCTTTTGGAGTATTCCAGAAGTTCCGAGGCCTACCCCGGACATGGCCCAGGAGAAAGGAAGCTCGACGCCCGGGAAGCTGTTCAGGACCTGCCCTGGATGCCAGCATCAGAATGTTTTCAAGGAGGACGAGCATTCGTTATGCCTCTACGGTCTCCATGAGGACAAGACGCACATGGAGAAGAACTGTGCGTTTTGTGGGAACATGTCGGAGCGGACCATGAAGGATTGCCATCTCTGTCTCGCCAGCTGGCTGGAAGGGAAGAGCCTGTCAGGCGAGAAGAAGAAAAAGAAGTCTGAGCGGTATTCTAAGTCCTGTGAGGGTGCCCCGGCGACGGGGGCCCAACAAAAGGCTAAGCACTGTGAGTCCGCGGGCACCGGGAGCGCCGAACGGTCAGGCTCCTTGGCTGCCAGGCAGGGTGCATCCTCCCCGGCACCATCAACCACGAGCCAAAGCTCTGGCTCAGGTAAGAGGAAGTCCGAGAACCCGGCGAAGCTTCTGGAGAGGCCCCGGTCGATCTCAAAGATTCCGGCAGAGGGGGAGCGAGGCTCGGACCCTCCCCCCAAGGTGAAGGCCCCAGGTGTGCAGAAGGTGACGATGGCCTTAATTCACCCTGCTAAGACCTCGATTGAGGATGTCGCCGCGGCCCTGGCTCAGCCTGTGGAGGCTACACCAGTGGAGGCGACCTCAGGACCCAGAGTCTCCCTGCCACTGCGGAGGGAGTCGTCTTTCAGGCCCATTGAGAAGACCCCCACGAAGTCCTTGTTGGAAAAGGTGGGGGAGGGGCTGGTGGCCATCGTGGATACGGACACGACCTCTGAAGAAGAGCTCATCGAAGTCGTGAAAGAGGCCCAGTGAAAGAGGCCCAGCCCATCGGGAGGGATCCCGGCGAGAGCGACTGTGTTGCCGACGAGGCTCCTCAAGAGCCCTTGCGGCCGTCGTTTTCGATGCCGCAGGACACTTCGACGGCCATTTTGTCAGCGATTCAGTCCTTATGCTCGGAGATAAGGACAAGGTTGCCCCTCCCCCCGACGGAGGTACCTGAGCCAGACCCGACGGGGGAACCGGAGCCAGGACCTTCGGAAAGTCCACCGCTTAAGAGGAGGACGACGCATCCTACGCCACCTCTCCCACCTCTGCGGCCTGCTCTGCCTTCCCCACCGGTCTACTACCCACGGGGATGATACAGGCACGGACACGGCTACGACAAGTACAGATGACGGCGGAGGCGAGGATGGGACATGTCCCCCATCGCCCCCTGCTCGGACGTCCCCGCCCGACGTGATTGGATCCTTTCATGCCATGATTTCCAGGGCATCCAAGCTCTTCCAGCTCTGCCCAGAAGAGAAGAAGGAAGGGTTCCTTTACCAACGGCGTGAGGCTAAAAGGAAGACGGTCCTCGCCATACCGCTTCTTGATGACATCTCGGATGAGGGTCTCCCCCTCCTCAAGAACCCTGCCACGGCGCTGGCAAAGAGGGACTGGTACGAGAAGAAGTACCGGGTCCGCGACGCTGCCCCCTTGTGCCTTTGGGTGCAACCTACCCCGGATTCGGTCGTCTCGGCGGCGGCAAAGAAGAAAGCTGGGGGGGCATCGCCCTCAACATCAACTTCCCCACTGGACGGCGAGGGCAGGAAGCTGGACACGATGGGACGATGGATCATCTCATCCACAGCGACGACTATCAAGGCGGCCAACGCCCTGGCTATCGTAGCCCGCTACGACAGGGAGTTGTGGTTCAAAATCGCCCCTCTGTTGGACTTCCTTCCGGACACCAAAAGGGCTGAGGCCCTTGAAATCCTACAGGAAGGTGAGATTGCTTCGGACCACGCCATCACGGTGGCAACGGACATCGCTGACACCGGTTTCCGTCAGTTGGGCAACTGCGTTTGTTTGAGACGAGGATGGCTCAAGGCCACAGATTTCCGCCAGGACGTACAAACCAAGGTTTTGGACATGCCCTTCGACGGGAACAACCTGTTTGGGAAGGCGGTTGATGAGTCCCTTCAGGCCATCAAGACAGAGACTGCCCGGGCACTGGGAGTGCTCCAACGACGACGGCCGTCCTTTCGGAGCTCCGGAGGCAGACAAGGTGCCTCCAAGGGATCCGGCAGTGGCTCCTCCACGTACCGCCAAGCGGCAAGATCTTCGTCCTAGGAAGCCTCCAGGGGACGCGGCAAGTCAGGTGGTGCCCGTCGTCGTCGACAGGGAGGCAAGGCCGCCTCCAAACAAGATTGAACCGACCGTGGGGTCGGGCCCCCGCCGAAGCACCCCGGTGGGGGGCCGGCTGGTGAGCTTCGTCAGCGTGTGGGAGTCCATCTCCACCGACCGTTGGGTGCTGGATGCCCTGGCCCAAGGGCACGCCCTCGAGTTTCAGAAGAAGTGCCCTCGCGTTCCACCCGTGGCCAGGAAGGAAAATCACGTCCCTCAACTACTGTTGGAAGTAAGGGCGATGCTCAAGAAGGGTGCCATCGAGCTCGTCTCAAAGAGGCTTCGGGGCTCCGGAGTTTACTCAAGGTACTTCCTCGTAAAAAAGAAGACAGGAGGATGGCACCCCATCCTCCATCCTGGACCTGCGACGACTGAACAAGTACATCAAGGCACAGAAGTTCCGGATGGTCACCCTCCAGCACGTGCTGGGACAGCTGGAGGAGGGCGATTTCCTGTCGTCGTTGGACTTGGAGGATGCGTACTTCCACATCCCCATTCTAAAAAGACACTGAAAGTTCCTCAGGTTCGTGGTCCAAGGGCGGCACTAGCTCTAGAACTACCAGTTCAAGGCCCTCCTGTTCGGATTGAAGTCGGCACCCAGGGTGTTCACCAAGTGCCTCGCACCGGTGGCGGCGCGGCTGCGCCTACAGGGGATCCACGTCTACCCCTACCTGGACGACTGGCTCATCCGGGCAAGGACAAGGGAGCTCGCCGCGGAGCACACTGCGAAGACCGTCCAGCTGCTCACGGACCTGGTATTCTCCATCAACTTTCCACAAAATCCCACCTGGTTCCGTCGCAAGTCGCCCTGTTTCTGGGAGCCAAGCTCGACACAGTGGCGCGGCTGGCCTCGCCGTCGGAGGAAAGGACCAGGACCATTCTGGGCAAGGTGCAGCGTCTGCTGGCCACGGACTTGGCCAGGGTAAGATCTATCAAATCCCTCCTCGGGATGATGTCCTCCTGCATTTATCTGGTGCGCCTTTGCAGACTTCGGATGCGGCCCTTACAAGAGTTCCTCGACGCCCGCTGGGTCCAGTCGACGGGCAGCTTCGAGGACAGGATCCCTCAACGAGACGTTCCGTCAGGCGATCCGGTGGTGGGGTACCCGCTCCCATCTGTCGGCGGGCACGGACTTTCAGACCCCAGCTCACCAGGTGACGGTGACGACAGACGCCTCCCTGGAAGGTTGGGGAGCGCACTCCGGAGATCTTGACGCGAGAGGCCTTTGGCTCCCGGAGGAGAGGTCACTCCACATCAACATCTTGGAGCTCCGCGCAGTGTTCTGGGCCCTCAGGTCCTTTCTTCCCTCCCTCATGGGCAAGGTGGTGAGGATCTTCACCGACAACACCACCACAATGTTCTACATCCGGAAGCAGGGTGGAACCAGGTCCCCGGCCCTATCCAAGGAAGCCCAGGATCTGTGGCATTGGGCCGTCGCCCAAGGTATGTTTCTGGTGCCTCTTCATCTGGCAGGATTAAAAAACTCGATCGCCGACTCACTCAGCAGGGAGCTGCGCTCGTGCCACGAGTGGGAACTATGCCAGGATCAAGTGGATCGGCTCTTCCGACGATGGGGCGAACCCCAAATTGATCTCTTCGCGACGGCGACGAATTCCAAGTGCCGGAGGTTCGCCAGCAGGTTCCCCCAGCCGAGGAGCATGGGCGATGCTTTCTCGTTCCCCTGGGACGGCCTATTTCTTTATGCGTTCCCCCCGCTGCCGTTGCTGCTCCGGCTCATCAACCAGCTCAAGAGGTCCCGGTACAGGATGATCCTCGTCGCACCGGCGTGGCCGAGACAGATCTGGTTCCCGGACCTTCTGGACTTGTCAACGTCCACACCAATCAAGCTGCCGACGGATGCAGACCTTCTCTCCAGAGAAGGAGGCGCCATTCTTCACCACAACCCGGAGTCGCTGAACTTGCAGGCCTGGCTCCTGCAGCACTAGAGTTTGGTGGGTACGACATCCCGGCCGACTGCAGAGAGGTTCTTGCAAAGGCCAGGACGTCCTCAACTCTCAAGTACTACGGACATAAATGGAAGAGGTTCTCTGTCTGGTGCTGTGCACAGAAGATTAACCCTCTGCGGATTACGCCCCCTCAAGTACTGCCGTACCTACTGTCGCTGGCCAAAGCTGGACTGGCTCACGCCTGCATCAAAATACATCTGGCTTCAATCTCCCGATATACCAGGACTACGGGACGGGCGTCCTTGTGGTCTCATCACCTGGTGAAAGAATTCATGAAGGGAATATTCCGATCATTCCCGCCGGTGAAGGCTCCTGCCCCGGCGTGGGAGCTTAATGTGATGCTGACCAGGCTCATGGGGGCCCCATTCGAGCCTATGCATTCGGCGCCTTTGAAGTTCCTGTCATGGAAGACAGCTTTCCTCGTGGCCATCACCTCCGCACGACGAGTGGAAGAGATCCAGGCCCTATCTTGCAAGCCTCCATACTTGACTTTTCATGACACGAGGGTGGTGCTGAGGACGCAACCAACCTTTATGCCCAAGGTGCCGTCGGACTTCCACCTCAACGAGCCCTTGGTGTTGCCAGTTTTCTTCCCGTCGCCTTCGTCGCCGGCCGAGAGGACTTTGCACTCGCTGAATGTAGCTAGAGCGCTGAAGTTCTACGTGGACCGCACGAAGAGTTTTCGGAAGACGTCACAGCTGTTTGTGAACTTTGGGACTGTGAATCAAGGGAAGGCTCTCTCGAAGGCTTCCATTTCCAGATGGCTCTCCGGCTGCATCATGCACTGTCACCGGTTGGCAAACCGACCGCTGCCCGGCCGTCCGAGAGCCCATTCGACCAGAGCGATCGCTGCTACCACGGCGTTCCTGTCTGGTGTGCCCCTGCTGGACCTCTGCAGGGCTGCGACATGGAGGTCGACGCACACCTTCACAAGATTCTACTGCGTCGATCGGGACTCCAGGGAGGAGTCCAGGGTCGGCCAAGCGGTGCTGCGCAACCTGTTCGCCTAAGGTGAGCCTGGTGAGGAGGTAAGAGATGCTTAATGTTGAGTTGTTGTATTGCTTAATGTTGAGCCTGTTGCCACCTCCCGTGGTTGTGCATGTGTGTACTGCTATGTATTCTCTTATTCATGAGCATGTGAATCCATGCCAGACCCCATGTTGGAGAAGGAACAAGTTACTTACCTGTTACTGTTGTTCTCCAGCACAGGTCTGGCATGGATTCACATGCGAACCCTCCCGCCTACCCCTCTGCGGCTCTTCACTTGGTCATACTGCCACTTTACGTGCTACCAAATCTGAGGATGGCTGCCAGAGGCGGGGCTTAGGGAGAGGGCAGTCATTGGCTGGGGGCAGTATGACCCAGAGACCAGTGATTGGTTACTACTAAGAAAGACAGATCAGAAACGAAACTGATACTGATTTTTTTCTATACCGAGGATTCCCGGCCTGACGACGGGGAATATTCATGAGCATGTGAATCCATGCCAGACCAATGCTGGAGAACAACAGTTACAGGTAAGTAACTTGTTCCATACTAAAGATCAAAAAACCCTGCCACGCAGCAAATTCTAATTTTAAAATGATTTCTAATATAACTAACTGGAGCGTCTGGACTTTGCCTATATTCAAACAGGAGAAAAAGAAACTGATTGCATACATGACAGCATGCCTTATTCCATTCGGGTGATACCAGTACAGGTCTGGTTTTAGTTTTGCATTATGTAACTTGTAGTCCTGTGTTTATGATGGGGAAATCCAGTGCTGCAACTACCAGAATGCAAAGCTAAAATCAGGACTGTACTTACCAATTCCAAATTGATTGCAACATTTGGAATGTATGCTTCTCAAACCAATAGACACTGGAAACACGAGAACCAAGGCCCAAATTTCTACCGCAATTTTCCCACTAGTTGGTCATAGATGTTTTAAAAACCTATGTTCCAGCCTAAACCATTTCTAATTTGTCAAAATGAAGTTGCACTAGGGCATTTTGTTGTCTGTTTAAATGTCAGCCTTGCCCTTGTTTGTAGAATGCACACGCCCCTTCTGTCAGCAAATCTTTAAAACTAAAAGGTTTTCCCCCCAAGCGAATGTAGAAACACCCAATTCTTTTCCTAGCTGCAGACAGGGGTGGACTGGGTTGTTGAGAACTCCGTAGATTTCCTGGTAGCCTTCTGCACCCTGGGCATAATTTTTCTGGTACACCATTTTATTTCCATATTTTCTCATAGGAAAAGGGTTTGGTTTGCTGAAAATGTTATGGGGCCACTTTGAAAATTATTTCCAGTGTCTGTTTTGGTTCCAAGTCCACCCCTGGATCACCCCCATATAAAAAACCCCGGTTTAGCAATAGATAAGCCTCTTAATTATAGACTGATCACGAACACGCCTTTTCTTCTGAATATTCTAGATCGTGTCGCCTATATTCAGATTTCCCGGCATCTGAATCAATTCCCTATTCTGAACGGCTACCAATCGTGTTTCAGGCAAGGATTTGGGGGTGAAACGTCTCTACTCGAGCTGAAGTCCAGATTATTGGGACACATTGATGGAGGGTCTCCCTCTCTTCTAATCTCTCTTGACCAGTCCGCGGCATTCGATTTGATCGACCATTCCATTTTGGTCTTCAGAATGGTCGAAGTGGCTAATTTCTATCTGGTGGCCACACTTTGGATCAACTCCTTTCTGATAAATATGCAATGTAGGGTATTTTTTTGAGGCTGCAGTTGCTTCCCCCATCTCAGTGACATACGGGATCCTGCAGGGATCTAACCCTGTATTTATAACATCTTCATGGCCCCCTTCTTTGCGTTTTTGGAACAGGAGGGTGTCATGTTCTCCAACTATCCTGATGACACCCAGTGTGTTATCAAGCTTGCACAATGCTATGAATTATTGTTGCACATAGTTTTTTAAATAACCGAAAGATAGGGCATAACTGCATGATTATTAATTATTCTTCACTGGGCATACTATAGCGACTGTCTTTATGTTGCTGTTTTTAAGTGTACTTTTGTGTATTGTTGTTAAATTGCTACAAGACTAATCAGTAAATATGGATTAAAATTACCTTTCCAGGCATTATTTCCACAGAATTTGGGCCTCATTACAAGTTTGCCAGTCCAGAAACATGGGTGCCGGTAAGCTCACCGGCACCCTTGTTGCTGGACCGGCAAACTATGGCTCTGCCTGCCATGGCCGCTGTACCCGACAGGCCTCACCCTGCGGGGCGCAGTGGCCACGGTAGGCAGACCGTTCACGGAAGCTCTGGCACCGTCAACCATGGTGCCAACGCCTCCAAGTCCCCAATCCCATATAGTCCTTTGCGACTCTATTGGAGTGGGGACTTACATTTTACCAGCGCCTGACTTCCCAGGCTGCCGGACTTGTAATCTCCCGGTGGCACCGGGATGTCGGGCACTGGTAACATTTTACGAGTCCAGCGGCAACCAGCCGGTTGCTCTGGCAGTGTTTCCGCCCAACTCATAATGGGGCCCTATGTCTTGCTGCTTGTTCATTTGCATTTTTGCACTAATTTATGATTATTTGGACATGCCCTATGTCACTTTGGTTTGAGTATGTGTATGTATCCAACTGGTTTTATAAAGCGCAACCATTGCCTTGAGTCAGTTTGTGTAAAAAGCTTGTGCCATTAGTATGGTGTACATTTTTATGGACCATGCACATAGTCTTAAAAGTATATATTTCCTCACTGGAAGCCAGTGCAAGAAGAGTAGGCCAGGAGAAGTGTGTTAAGACTTCTTTGGCTTGAGCAGCACTCGTATTGCCATCTGTTGTACTCTCTCCAGGCTTAAAACTTATTTCTCTGGTAATGCCAGATATATTCTATTGTTGAAGTGGGAGGAGGCACGGCGGGGCAAACATGGTGGGTCAAAAGGGGTAATTCCAGCCAGGGATTAAGAAATGTGTTAACAGCCAGTACCTCAATTTTGTCAAGGTTAATTAAATAGTTTATGTCCATCTAATTCTTGATGGTAGGCTGCCAATCCTCAACTCTTTCTGGCTTCTGTTCTCTGCTACCAGTTAACTTCACAAATATCTGGGTATCGTCATTGTAGTTGCAAAAAGAGCAACTGTTGAATTTTATCCATCAATGGATGGATATAGAGAGCTCTGTTCTTCCCCACAATTTAGAGGTTTGGGGTCTGATACAAAAGGGCTCAACTGTAAAAGCAGTGTATAATTTGTTCGAAAGGACTGGACCCATTTTAGGGGCTGTAAAATGTGTTATTTAGCACATTGCACTTAGCGAAAACCAGAATATAAATACTTTTTCTTTTTTAATTCAAGTAAATGAACCTAACTCACTGTTTGAGATTACCCTCATGTCTTGTTCTCGGTTGGCTGTGGTTGCTGCATGTCTTGGAATGGAGAAGATGTACTTCCTTCCCTATGTGGGTGGCTAGCCTCATTCAGGCTTCCACCCCAGATCAGCTGTCAGCCCGCCTGCACTGCACCTGTCCACACCTGCCTAGCTCGGGCTTCTCCCTCAACTTCAAGATGTCCCATGTCACCCCTTCCCAGTTGTGAGGCACAATTTAGAAGGTCCTTTCCTCTCAAGAGACTGTTGGGGAACATCTTGCAGGTGGTGCAAGTCTTCCAAACCCAGAGTCCAGTCCCAAACTCTGCCTTTCTGAGTCTTCTGTGCTCATGGCAGGCTCATGGTATACTGCTTCTTTATGGTGCCTGAGGTCCAGTTGTGCATGAGATCATTCCAGCAGCAGCTTTGCTGTCAGTAGTCTGTGTCAGGGGGATTTGGTGGACCTGTTGCAGGTCTTAAATAGTGCCTCGGAATCCCCTCTAGAGGGCTATGTAGGGCAATGTGCTAAGGGGACAGTCTTTTTTGCACCCTTGGCCTCAGTCAGCAGCTATCTTGGAGGACTCGCTGAAAGTTTGTGATGATCACCACAACAGTCTAATGGTGAGCTGGCTGTGCTCCCCCTGCCCAAAGCAAGGGAACAGATCACCATGCTGGAACTATGGATCATCTGCCTGACGCTAGTTGCTTAGGTGCCTTCCTTTTGTGCAGGGCATGTGTCCTGATCATGAAAGACAACAGGATGGCCCTGCATTACAAAAACATGTAAGATGTTGTGTGATCGCTGCATTTGTGTAGATAAGCTATGAGACTGTGGGTCTGGTCTGTGGAGAACTATGTCTCTCTGTCGACTGCCCTTCTTGCCCTGACGGAGATCATGATTGCAGACGCCTTCAGCACATAGACTTCAGTCTTCCATGAGTGGGAGCTTAGCCAGGATGTTCTGCATGCGATTCTCACTTTCTAGGGGTTACCTCAGGTGGACCTTCTGGTTTTGCTCATGGGAATTTCCCCTGCCGAGAGCTGTGGGGGACAGATGCAGTCCCACAGATTCCTGCCATTCTGCAGATTCTCAGGATATTGGGGAACGTTTGGATCAAACATGGTCTTGATCACCCGGAATGGGCCTGGAGGAAGTACATGTCCATCTGTACTCCTACGTCGCTTCCTCTATCCTCCATAATGCATGGGTGCCCCTCGCTAGGGACGGCAGATAGAACCTTTTTCACCAAAAACAACCCTTCTTCCCCTTTAAATTTAAAGCTGTGTGGGGTCGTGGCCCTGTGAGCATGTTGTCATGGCCACTGGTCAAGGGCCAATTACGTCACCACCTGCAGGGTCCCAATGGACCCAGTCTTGGCGCCTATGGCACCAAGCTCATTACAAAGTGTGCTCTGCACACAGAATACAGAGAGCACGTGCATCTAGGCCAGGCGGAGCCCTACCAATACAGTGAACGCACGTGCAGAAGACAGGAGGAGTGGCAAGGTGGGGCCACAAGGCAAGGCCTAAGGGGAGTGGCTGGGGCCAGGCTATATAAGACGGCCCCATCTGCATGCTGGCGCTTCGCGTTAGTCTGCTAGAGCAGCGTAACGCTTACCGCCGTCCAGAAGACTCTTACTTGGTTCAGCAAGTGCATCTTCAGTCTCCGGAACCCTCCAGCATCTTACCTGGAATCAGCCACGCCATCGTCAGAAGCACTGCCATGTGCAGGATCGCGCGCATCTTACCTTGAAGCCACGCCATCGCTAGAAGCACTGCCATCTGCTTCCTATCTGCAGCCGCCGCGTGCATCTTACCTTGAGACCACGCCATCGCTGGAATTCCTGTTACCTGCTTCCAACTCTTGAGTCTCGGCGCGCATCTTACCGGAGTCAGCCTCACCATCGCTTGAAGAAGCACTGCTACCGCTTCCGACTCTGCAGAAGCCACACTCAACTTACCAGTCTTCTCGAGTCCACCTCGGGTGCCGCCCAGCATCCGGCGCAGCATCCACGCAGATCTTCATCTCCGGCAGCCTGCAGGAGTCCGGAAACTGCTCATCAGCTAACAGCGACCAGCTGCACCTGCAAAGGGAATAAGAAAACACTAGGTGAGCAATCGCATAGACTATAAAACGTTAAGCAGCGCAACTCACGAACTTGGCGCAGTTTCTGGAACAGTCTACTTACCACCAGTAGGTCCTCCGGGACATACTTTTTCATCCTCACGTGCTCGTGGGCCCTCTTCATACCTAGGGAGAGAAAGGACAATATATGGTTACGGACAATAATTATTGGGAAGAATTATCACAAAGGATACGGACAATAATCATAGCAATAAACCTACCTTCAAGACGGAATGGTCACAGCCGGTCTGGATCTCCTCTCTCAGGACCAGTGACGCAACTAGGTCCATCCACTGAAAGGGGCCCCGAGGGGACCCTGACATCTATGGAAACAAGGCGGGTCACCACACACGATAGAGACGCCAGACACAAGGTTGTATTCCCAAAGCTAGGGTTTTATTGCAAAGCAAAAGTCTCAGTTGGCCAACTCGGTCTCACGCCTCGCGACGTGTATCTCTAGACCTCGAGGGACGTAAGAGAGTGAATTACGTACATCAGTTACATATATACAAAATGCATATCAAACAATCAGCTATGACATGTTTAACACCCCCCCCCTTTATTGGGTTTCTTTGAACTTGATGTGATGATGGACATCTCCGACCACTATGACACCTTCAAACATCTATTCTAGTAACAATTTGTAATTTGTGAGTGCAAAGGCATCTTTTGGTTATTGAATAGAACACAGCGCTTCTGTTCTTGGAAGTGAACTACATACAGGGGGGGGGGAGTTGCATTCCGGACCTTGCTATCTATCAGGTGCTATTCGCGTCCCTGGGAGCCGACATGCTCTAGCTGGCTCAGCAAAGGGGGGGCGTTAGAACAGCATAATTCAAGCCTTTTAGCGGTATTATTCTAACATATTCTACCATATAAAGAGACTGGCTGGCAGCTGTGAAATGATTAAATGCCCTGCAGCTCTGCTTCAAGGCTACATTCAGGAGGGAGCCGGGCATTCTTCCTGGCGCTGCCTACGTTTGTGTTTCAGCGAACTCTTGTTATCCTCACGGCCCTGCGGCCTTGTCCTTTATACAGACAACAATGTTCCACAGTCGAGCAGTGTAAGCGGAAAATATACTGCGAAGCAATAGGAACAGAAAGCAATGAGCAATGGTTAGAAAACAAAATGGCGATTCTTGTTACATCAAAATGGCCGTTCATTGGCAAACTCGAAAACCTATATTCTGTCGTATCGTGCATGAGACGGTTGGTCCACGGCCACCAAAATGCATTTGCGGTCTCAAAGTAGAGGTATCCGCATTTCTAGACTGACAAACCCTCCTTTGACCGTATGCCAAACGTCTCATCTATTCATTGAAACCTTCTCTAGTGATGATGAATCTGAAGTACTTATGTCTGAGTCTTGCATGCTATCGTGGACATCATTGTCTTCATCAATATTTATTGCCATCAACTCTTTCACTGCTCTCATCTCATTTGGGTCTGGTCTAGTTCGATCATGAGATTGTTTTTTCTTTATCATCATATGCATGCATCCTTCCGTACATCCCTCAGTTACCTCTGCGCAAACTATGGGTAAACAATGTATACAACAACAGCACGTTAGGAATATTCCGAACACCACTACTAATATTGAGATCCACTTCCATCCCCAAGATCGTAGTATTCCCCAAAACCAAGATCCTATTCCCCAGCTCCCTTCTCCCGTGGGGAGTTCAGAGCTTAGAACATGCATTTTCTTTATTGTTTCAAAGATCGTGGGGAATAGTCATCGAAATAAACGCAACATGCTGATCTCACTGTTTTGCAAATTCCCCCACGATCAACCAGGATTACATCGAGAGCCATTCTATTTTGCAGCGTCATTAACCTTATTCCTCTTTCTTCCAACGTCATGTTAAATAATATATCTGTTGTTGTGTTTATTTTATTCTTTAGGATTCTGGACAGTTGCCTTATATTATAGGAGTTCACTATCGGTCCTAAGAATGGAATGAATGATTTCGCTACATCAGTTGCTATTAAAACACCTTTGTCAGTCCTCTTGACTCTAGTTCTGGATAATCTGGCCATGGCTGCTGTTTCCAAGAGGAATACTCCTGGGAACAGAAGCCCTAGGTAACGTGTACCTCCCCAGTTTCTGGGCAACCAAGGGTATGATTTCTCTCCACATATAAAATAAACTGGATCACCTACGTATACTGGTTCTATTTCCCATTTTAGTACCACTGTATTCATACAATCAGTATATGTTCCGACTGAAAAAGAACCTTTCTTTTTTAGACAAAAAGGAACAGTTCTTGGGCTATAATTCACCATGTAAAATGGGCGAAATGCATCTTTGTCCCCTTCTGTTCTTACACGAAACGTCATTACAGATGTTTTTTCTGGCGGGGAAAATCTATCTCGTCTATTTTGTTGTGTTATCTTCCGTGTACTTTTCCCCGTGGGCTCTGGGGCTATTGCTTGTGTTTTATGGAAAATGGAACAACCCACAGGCTTCATTATTATCTCCTCAAACTCATTCATGTTGGTTCTGTCTAATTGACCCGTATTACTCTCATTCCACTTACCATAGAACATTGCACCTAAAGATGCACTACATGCAGAACTTAATGGTAATGGCTGCACATACCACCCTATTCCTTTTCCGGCGTGCTGTGGTAAATGGGCACATACCCAGCAGTTTGTTTTCTTCAGGATTGCATGTGTCATGTTCATTATCAGTAGTAAGGTGTTATTTCCAAAACCTTCACTGTTTTTCTTCCATTGGGGGTAGGGTATAAGTGATCACCTGAACCGGTCTTTCAGTAGTGGATATATTAATTATTGGTAAAAACATTTCTAATGGGTGTATTGTTTCTACCCACCATAATATTAGGGCTGTCGATATTGGTGCTACCACGCTCATAAAGCACATTATTATCGTTAGTGCCAGCTTACAATTTGCTTTACCATGCGTTTTTCTTAAACTTATAGTCTTTATAACTGACTCATTCTCAGCGGTTGTAGTGCAGGAGGAGACTGGAACCGGTCCCGGCATGTTTCTCGTTGTCCTTCTTCTTCCTTATCACAGTTCCTTGTGGATATCTCTCTTCGTCGCGCTTGCTCTGATGTCTGTAAGTTCAATGGAATTCTCACAATTCAGTTTTGCCTGTCCTTTTTAGCCTGGATTCGATTATTCGTTTTTAGGCGAGATCACTTGTCCCTTCTTATACTGCTCAGAGGACCTTTGATCAGTTATCGCCTCAGCATCTTCATCTCCGGCAGCCTGCAGGAGTCCGGAAACCGCTCATCAGCTAACAGCGGCCAGCTGCACCTGCAAAGGGAATAAGAAAACACTAGGTGAGCAATCGCATAGACTATAAGACGTTAAGCAGCGCAACTCACGAACTTGGCGCAGTTTCTGGAACAGTCTACTTACCACCAGTAGGTCCTCCGGGACATACTTTTTCATCCTCACGTGCTCGTGGGCCCTCTTCATACCTAAGGAGAGAAAGGACAATATATGTTTACGGACAATAATTATTGGGAAGAATTATCACAAAGGATACGGACAATAATCATAGCAATAAACCTACCTTCAAGACGGAATGGTCACAGTCGGTCTGGACCTCCACTCTCAGGACCAGTGACGCAACTAGGTCCATCCACTGAAAGGGGCCCCTAGGGGACCCTGACGTCTATGGAAACAAGGCGGGTCACCACACACGATAGAGACGCCAGACACGAGGTTGTATTCCCAAAGCTAGGGTTTTATTGCAAAGCAAAAGTCTCAGTTGGCCAACTCGGTCTCACGCCCCGCGACGTGTATCTCTAGACCTCGAGGGACGTAAGAGAGTGAATTACGTACATCAGTTACATATATACAAAATGCATATCAAACAATCAGCTATGACATGTTTAACACCCCCCCTTTATTGGGTTTCTTTGAACTTGATGTGATGATGGACATCTCCGACCACTATGACACCTTCAAACATCTATTCTAGTAACAATTTGTAATTTGTGAGTGCAAAGGCATCTTTTGGTTATTGAATAGAACACGGCGCTTCTGTTCTTGGAAGTGAACTACATACGGGGGGGGAGTTGCATTCCGGACCTTGCTATCTATCAGGTGCTATTCGCGTCCCTGGGAGCCGACATGCTCTTGCGGGCTCAGCAAAGGGGGGCCGTTAGAACAGCATAATTCAAGCCTTTTAGTGGTATTATTCTAACATATTCTACCATATAACGATACTGGCTGGCAGCTGTGAAATGATTAAATGCCCTGCAGCTCTGCTTCAAGGCTACATTCAGGAGGGAGCCGGGCGCTGCCTACGTTTGTGTTTCAGCGAACTCTTGTTATCCTCATGGCCCTGCGGCCTTGTCCTTTATACAGACAACAATGTTCCACAGTCGAGCAGTGTAAGCGGAAAATATACTGCGAAGCAGTAGGAACAGAAAGCAATGAGCAATGGTTAGAAAACAAAATCGCGATTCTTGTTACATCAAAATGGCCGTTCATTGGCAAACTCGAAAACCTATATTCTGTCGTATCGTGCATGAGACGGTTAGTCCACGGCCACCAAAATGCGTTTGCGGTCTCAAAGTAGAGGTATCCGCATTTCTAGACTGACACCACAGCGCACCTTCTAAAGGAAAGCAGGACGGAGAGCCCATCTTTACATCAAAACAGGAACAGTACCAGCACCCCGGGCCCTCGGTACCATTGCAGTTGGGGGAGGGACGCGATCCATGGGAGTCAACTCCTGGGAGGGCTCCAACCGTGCCCCAACGTCCCCGCAGAGAGCAGGTGAGCGTAACAGAACACGAAGCCTCTCCGAATCTCTGCCTGGGCATTATGAATACCTCAGAGACTGACCAGTTGGCCTAATTGCTGGGGAAACTACGGGCCGAAGTGCATGTCTCTAGACAAAAGACAAATTCCTTAAGAAGGGATCTCATTGTTGCCTGAGAACGAACCGACGAACTGGCAAGACAGGTGCTTCAAACTCATGCAGGGCAAGCTCTGCTACCTGGAATCGCGCCAACCCCTTTGTCACCACCACCACCAGTTCAAGTGGTACTTCCAGGGGCTGTACCATTGGCTCCACCTGAACGGTTTACCGATGACCCCAACAAATATGCCATATTTATGAATCAGTGCCGCCTGCACTTTTTGTGCCGTCCAGGTGCATGCCCGAATGATAGTTCCAGGGTGGCTTTTGTACTTTCGCATCTAGGAGGCAGCGCAGCGGACTGGTCGATACCTTTGGTCAATCAGGATGACCCTGTACTTCACAATTTTGGGGAGTTCCAACAGGAATTGGAGAAGCTGTTTGCGAGACACACCCAAGGACAGGCTCTGGATAACAAACTGTTGTCCCTAAAACAGGGAAATCATGATTTACTGACGTATATAGCCACTTTTAATCGCCTCATTGCACAGACCAATTGGCCTGAAGAAAAAATAACCACATCAATTACTGAGGACTACGTGGGGAACTAAAGGACGTGCTAGCCCAGGTGGTCAATCCTCCTGAAAGCTGTGCAGAGTATATTTACCTGACGCTGCAACTGGATTAAAGGTTATAAGACTGAAAAAATTGGATTGCACAAGAATGGAAGGGAGGTCAGTCTATATGCGACCCAGGGAATGGAAGGGAGGTCAGTCTATATGCGACCCAGGGACAATCTAGTCAAGGCCCATGAAACAACTGAACCCATGCAGATCGAGGGGTTACGGGCCCTATATCTAAGGCAGAGCGAGAAAAGAGAAGGCAGCAACAGTTTTGTTCATATTGTGGCAGGCAGGACATTTTCTTAGAGATTGCCCACAAAACCACCCAAGAAAACTGTAGGTGCAACGGATAATACTGATAACGAACAAGACAAGGCTCTGGAAAACTCCAGCGCCCGACAAGGGTAGGGGTCCCCTTGTCGAGCGAAAAGAAGAAAGTAGTTCAGACCTCACATCTAGTCATTCCGGTACTCATAGTCCACCACCAGCAACCATCAAGGGTACACGCCTTGGAGGCGTATATCGACAGTGGAGCAGTAGGTAACTATATTGATCAGGGTCTAGCCGCACGAATAGCCCTCCCTCTTTGGCATAAAACACAGGCGGAAAACGTGACTGCAGTGGACGGCTCTCAATTGTTCTCTGGACCAGTAACGCAACACACCGAAAAAGTTATGCTGAAATGTCAGGACGGTCATCGGGAAGACATCTCTTTTGATCTTATTGGAGCACCACAGTTCCAGATGATCCTAGGAATGCCGTGGCTAGAGACCCATAACCCCAGAATAGACTGGAAAACATGAGTGCTGACCTTTCCGCAAGAATGCGCCAAAACTTGTTATCGTAAGAATCTGTAAAAAACCAAAAGCAAGGCAAAAGCACTTCTGGCTCTTGCTGGTGCCTTACCCCTGGAATATCTGGACTATCAAGACGTATTCCAAAAAGAACAGGCAAATACTCTGCCGCCACATAGACCCTATGACTGCCAGATCGACCTGATACCCGGAGTTCAAATCCTGTGCAGCCGAATATATGCTTTGACAGAGCAAGAAAATCAACACCTACAAACCTACCTAGATCAATACCTAGCCAATGGATTAATTCGCCCATCTAAGTCCCCTGCTTCCTCAGCGCTCTTTTTCGTACCTAAGAAGGAAAGTGACCTCAGAACGTGCATCGATTACAGGGCATTGAATCAAATCACAGTTAAGAATAGATACCCTCTGCCACTCATCCCAGAACTACTCGATCAGGTAAAGAGCACTCAAATCTACACAAAACTGGACCTTCGGGGCGCCTATCACCTTGTACAAGTTAAAAGTGGCGACGAGTGGAAAACAGCATTCTGGACCAAATATGGACTATTCGAGTATCGGGTGATGCCCTTTGGGTTATGCAATGCACCAGCAGCATTCCAGTTCTTTATGAACGATGTGCTCCATGAACTATTGGATGTCTGTGTTCTCGTTTACATTGATGATATCCTGATCTATTCACAGTCCAAGGAAGATCATGTTGGCCGTGTAAGAGCAGTGTTGGGAAAGCTCTGTCAGCACCAATTATTTGCCAAACTAGAGAAATACTCCTTCCACGTCACAGAGATCGTGTTTTTGGGCTTCATGCTTACTCCACGAGGAGTTCATATGGACACACGCAAGGTGGAAGCTATCCTGAAATGGCCATCCCCAATATCTACCAAAGGGGTACAAAGTGTACTGGGATTTGGTAACTTTTATAGATGATTTATACCACAATTCTCACAGATCGTCCATCCGATCACATCTCTTCTAAAGAAGAATAAGAAATTCTTTTGGTCCGCTGAGGCTGAGAGCGCCTGCCAAGACTTAAAACAAGCATTCACCTCAGCACCTATACTTCGACATCCTCGACGGATCTACTGTATGTGGTTGAGACTGATGCCTCCAGTATTGCCATGGGAGCCGTGTTATCACAAAGGGACCCTGAGACAGGGCAGCTCCATCCCATAGCATTCTGGTCCCGCAAGTGTTCTGCACATGAAAAGAATTACGCAATTACCAACAAAGAGCTCCTGGCAATCAAAGGAGCCTTCAAGACCTGGAGACACTATCTTTTAGGGGCAAAACACACGGTTACTGTTATTACAGATCACCGTAATCTGCAATATTTAAAGACAGCCAAAGCTCAATCCTCTCGTCAACTCCGTTGGGCTTTATTCTTTGCCGACTGCGATTTTGTGATAACCTACCGACCAGGGGTGCGTAATGGAAAGGCAGACGCCCTATCGAGAATGGGAGAGGACAAAGACGCCTTCAATCCATCCGACCCCATAGCCATTATTCCCAAAGACCGGATTAAACATCAGATAGCCGTAACTACCTGCTGGGAAGAGTTAAAGAATGATCTCCAAGCTCAGATGGATCCGACAGCCCAAAAGGAATGGTTGAGTAAGAGAAATCAATACTCCATCAGAAATAACCTGCCGTTCTTTCAGGGAAGACTATATGTTCAGCACAAGGAAATACGTACTAAAATAATAGCGAATTATCATGAGTCATTGGTGGAAGGACACCCGGGGATTGCCAAGACTAGAGCCAAAATCCATAAGAATTATTGGTGGTCCTCTTGGAGGAAGGATGTTGCCCAGTTCATTACCACGTGCGGTGTCTGCGCACAAAACAAATCCCAAAAATTAAATCCTGCAGGACTATTGAGGCCATTACGAGTTCCACCAACGCCATGACATACATTGTCAGTGGACTTCATCACCGATCTGGCACCCTTTGATGGGTTTAATGCAATACTGGTCGTGGTAGACCTATTTTCCAAAATGGCACATTTCATCCCACTGAAGGGACTTCCCACTGCTGCTACTCTGGCCACAGTATTTCTGGAACAGATCATCCGACTGCATGGTTTTCCATCCGTATTGGTTTCTGACAGGGGATCTCAGTTTGTTTCAGCCTTCTGGAGAAGGTGTTGTAAACTAGCCCAAATTGACCATCGTCTTTCCACAAGTCACCATCCCCAAACCGATGGTCAAACAGAAAGGACGAATCAGACGCTCGAACAGTATTTGAGATGTATGTTACAACAAACAGGAGACTCCTGGAAAAACATCCTCTGGTTAAGTGAATTCGCATACAACAACTCTTTTCATACCAGCACTGGACTGACCCTGTTCTACACAATGAACGGTCGACACCCAAGAACATCTTCCTTTGACCCTCTAGACGAGTTGGAGATGCCAGCTGTTACATCATTGCATAAAATAATCACCCAGTCTTTTAAAGAAGCTAGCGAAAACTTAAATCGAGCTAAGGAGCAACAAAAGAACTTTGCAGACCGACATAGGAGAGAGGCTCCACAATATCACGTTGGGGATAAAGTGTGGTTGGCGTCCAAAGTCATTCCATTAAAAGGACCTTGTGCCTTTTGGCCACAATACCTGGGACCATACCCAATTAAAGCCATCATAAACCCTGCAGCCATGAAATTGGATTGACCACCCAAAATGTGAATCCACCCAGTTTTTCATGTCTCTCTTCTAAAACTAGTAAAACCGGACACTCGAATTTCAACACCACCAGAACCAGGGATCATCGCAGGTGAACTTGAGTATGAAGTAAAGAACATCCTGGACTCCAAGAAAGTACGCTCAAAACTTTATTATCTCATTGATTGGCAGGACTACGGGCCCCAGGATTGTACTTGGGAGCCAGCTGAATTTGTCCATGCTCCACTAGTCATCAATCAATTTCACCGTAACAACCCCACCAAACCGGGACCGGAGGGAAGAACAACCGCGAGAGGGGCCTTGAGGGGGAGTGCTGTCATGGCCACTGGTCAAGGGCCAATTACTTCACCACCTGTAGGGTCCCAATGGACCCAGTCTTGGCGCCTATGGCACCAAGCTCATTACAAAGTGTGCTCTGCACACAGAATACAGAGAGCATGTGCATCTAGGCCAGGTGGGGCCCTACCAATACAGGGAAGGCACGTGCAGAAGACCGGAGGAGTGGCAAGGTGGGGCCACAAGGCTGGGCCTAAGGGGAGTGGCTGGGGCCAGGCTATATAAGCCGGCCCCACCCGCATGCTGGCGCTTCACGTTAGTCTGCTAGTGCAGCATAACGCTTACCGCCGTCCAGAAGACTCTTACCTGGTTCAGCATGTGCATCTTCAGTCTCCGGAACCCTCCAGAATCTTAACTGGAATCAGCCACGCCATCGCCAGAAGCACTGCCATCTGCGTCCCATCTGCAGCATCCGTGTGCATCTTACCTTGAAGCCACGCCATCGCTAGAAGCACTGCCTTCTGCTTCCCCTCTGCAGCCTCCGCGCACAATGTACCCAGCGACCAAGCTATCGCTGGAATTCCTGTTACCTGCTTCCCACTCTCCGCACGCATCTTACCCAAGTCAGCCTCGCCATCGCTTGAAGAAGCACTGCTACCGCTTCTGACTCTGCAGCAGCCGCATTCAACTTACCAGTCTTCTCGAGTACTCCGCAGGTGCCGCCTTGCATCCTTACCTGTCCCGAACTCCCATCAACACGGGGCCATCTTCCGGCGCAGCATCCACGCGGATCTTCATCTCCGGCAGCCTGCAGGAGTCCGGAAACCGCTCATCAGCTAACACCGACCAGCTGCACCTGCAAAGGGAATAAGAAAACACTAGGTGAGCAATCGCATAGGTTATAACACGTTAAGCAGCGCAACTCACGAACTTGGCGCAGTTTCTCAAACAGTCTACTTACCACCAGTAGGTCCTCCGGGACAGACTTTTTCATCCTCACGTGCTCGTGGGCCATCTTCATACCTAGGGAGAGAAAGGACAATATATGGTTACGGACAATAATCATTGGGGGAAATTATCACAAAGGATACGGACAATAATGATAGCAATAAATCTACCTAAAAGACGGAATGGTCGCAGCCGGTCTGGACCTCCACACTCAGGACCAGTGACGCAACTAGGTCCATCCACAGCGGCCCTGCTGAAGGAAAGCAGGACTGAGAGCCCATCCTTACATCAAAACAGGAACAGTACCGGCACCCCGGGCCCTCGATAACGCTGCAGTTGGGGGAGAGAAGCGATCCAAGGGAGTCAACTCCTGGGAGGGCTCCAACCGTGCCCCAACGTCCCCGCAGAGACCAGGTGAGCTTAACACATGTGTTTCCCTGACTCCACCACCAGAGCCACTCCTCAGTCCCCTATTCCGCGCGCAAGAGTCCGTAGGAGTCCAGTCACTCCCAGTCACTGTGCTTTTTCATTTGGAAGAGGAACTGCTGAGGCATACTTTTGTGTGCTTGAAAGACTGCTACTGCGACTTTAATGAGAGAGTCCGCCTACAAATACTAACTCACTGCACGTAGCGCCCCAGGAGTCCAGTCACTCCCATTCCCTCACAAGTCCCTACGAGACTGGCAATAATGGAGCCAGGAGGCAATGGTTTAACTCGTCCAAATACTCACCTACCCCTGCGAAAACACGAGGACAGCTGTGCGAGCCGAGAAGTCTGGCAAAAAGTTGCCAGTGAGTCATGCGCTTGCGTCTCACACCGTAGTCAAGCTTACTTTACTAAATATGACTAGAGACTGTTTTGAATCCGATGCTGAATGTCAAACAGTGTCTCGATCTCACTGACGCTGAGCTATTAGAAGCTGAGCTGGCGGGAGAAGGGGACAACGTGCAAGATGCAACTGAGTCGCCACATAGCACGGATCAATCAAACGTGGGTGTAATGAGTAGCCTTAATAATACAAATACACCAATAGACTTACCTCTGGATTTGCCGCAGGACCTAAGCTGTGTTGAATTAGAAAAGGCAGTAAAGTAACCAGGTTCTCAGAACGAGAGTAGCCTTCCGTTAGAATCACCGGCTGCATTGACGTTCGAAAAAAATGCCCTCATACAAATTAACCCTGTACTAGTTTCAAGCAGCTTGAGACTGAATCTTATGAGGATGTATGTATTCCGTCCTCGGAAACAAAATGTAGGGGGTGTGTGTGTGAAACGACAGTCATAGAAAGACTAAATTGCTCCGAGCTGCTGAATAAATCAACTCTGCAGGAGAGGCCAATGTCGACACCTGTAACTGCCTCAGTCCGAAATGTACGAAGACTTCACTTTAACAATCGCTCAAGCGTAGAAAAAATAAAAGAATATGATCTAAGAGAAAATTCTATTACTAAAATGAAAATGCCTGAGAAATCAAAGAGGCAAGTCCAACCTGAAAGTGATTGCGCAGATAAAAGTGGGAAAAGTGACCAAGATATTATTGACGTGCATCAAATTGAGAGTGAAATACATGAGCAAGTAATATCGGATCTAGAGACAACTGGAAATAGGAACTAATTTGACTCATGGCAAAACTGAACAGAAAAGTTCCAAAAGGAAAACTGGCACTTGTGTCCAACGTGGGAACGCTTTGGATAAGCCTTGCATTAGCGATTAACTTTACATTCACAGTACTGGAGATCTCAGTTTAGTGACAGAGCCCCTGGGCTTGCCGTGTGACAGCAAGCCTATGCTGGACGGCAGCTTGTACAGCAGCCGAAAGAACAAACGTGAGATAAATGCACATGCAAAATTAAAATGTACATCCCAAGTAAGCCCAACAATGAACAAAGAAACTATAAATAATAAGAGCGGGGAGAGAAGTCAATTAGGAGAAAATGATAAGAATAATCTCTCCATTGCGGCTAGGATATAAATTCATAATAATGTCATGGCAGCTATGGCCCTTGCAGTGGTACCTTTTACAAAGCTACACAAGGTGATGAATGATGGCATAAAACGCAATGCCACAATATCAGCCATGATTCTTACAAAACTTTTCGCATTTGGAGGCATTCATATCAAAATTGGAGGAACGTCTGAATAGAGTCAGAAGCCTCATAAAACTGGCAGCGACGCCTGTGCTGATGGAAGCTCTTCTTGATGCTATAAAATGGATGCAGTCTTTAACTGTCGACAGGTTAAGAGAGCCGGTAGTCATGCATGGAAAAGGGGGTGAAAACGACAATTGCATGCCTAACAATCATGGGCCTTGTAAAGACCGGAGGTGGGGCCTGTACTTCCGCTCTCTCTATATGGTAGAGGAGAGACACAGAGACCCCTGCCAAGATTCTCTAGTATTGGTAGTTGTGGTCGAGCAATCAAGTCCTAGCTTCTCGGGAGGTGATGCAAGCTGGTTCTTAAGTACAGTGTAGTCCCCAAGCACCCACAAAGGAATGTCCACACACTATATCGGTTAAAACAGTCTTTTTATAATTAATATTCAAAGTCATATACACGATCACGATAACTCACTTTGTACTCCGAAAATCAACGATGGTAAATATGTACAATTCTAAAGTGGTACCACTAACGTTATAAGATCTCCTTAAAGTGCATACGGTCCAAATGACACACAGATCAAAATAAAGAGGAAACCAGCAGTAGAGAGAGGAAGGAAAGCAAGATGGTTGAACAATTGGCAGAATACTGGTCGCTACCGTTAAACACAGTTCTGTGTAGAGATCCCCCCATATGGGCAACCTGTAGAAGAAAGATACAAGCCTAGTCCATATATTGTTCACACTAGACTTTCCAATAGTTCTGCAACCCCAAAGTACCTGGCGTTGTAGCGTTCCTCGTCGGGGAAATCGACAACCCTTCTTGAGTGTCCTCCCTTTCAGGCAGGAGTCACGGGTTGTCGAACGTCCGACGGAGAACAGGTCGAGCTACGACAGTGAATTGGCCGTGTCGTTTCTAGCGGTGCACGTTGACGGGGAAGCGTAAACATCATGCAATGAAGAGGCGTGCAGGGCACCTCTGTGTCGATGGTTCTGGACCGCAAAGAGTTGAAGAACTATGGCCCAGCAAGGGCGTTGAGTCGTCGGCGTCTCTGTGGTCTTTGGGTGGTAGGAAACATACCGGTGGATGCTCCACGGCGCGTCAACGGTCAGGCCTTCTCCAGTAGGATACAGTGGCGATGATGCGGACAAGAGCATCCTTGGGTCAATGAAGGCAACGGGGGCACGGCGGCTCCAGTCAGTGACGGCGGTCGGCGACAGTGGTGGACAACAGTCCGGGCGCTTCTCCTTGGAGTTCCGCAGCAATCCCCGTATCGGGTCGGCAGCCTGTCGAAGGTCTTGTCTACCTGGGAGCTTAGGCAAAGATCGGCTGTGCACGATGGTCCCTCGTAGCTCGAGAAGAGGGCGCCTTACCAGGTCCTCTCTGGGTCAGGTCTTGAGGCAAAGCAGCTTTCAGATTGCGAAGGAGAGCAACAGCAATTCTTCTCGTCCAGCAGGGCTCAAGGTTAAGCTTCAGTTACTCCAGTTACCCGTCGTAGTGGACTTCAGCTTCCGAACACGATTCCTAGCAGTGAGAGGTCCCCATATATACTGTTGATCTCCCATTCATTCCGCTGGGTCACACTCAAGCATCCAATCACGACTACGGGCATTCAGGCAGGCAGGCAGCCAATCAGGCACACGAGGTATTCAGGCCATTCACTTCTCTCCAGACACTCGCAACAAGTTATGTGTTTTGGGACAAGTACCAAGCCATTCAACACTCCAAGCTGCATTCATACCGGTATCGGGCAGGGCTCTCCCAACCATTGTGTCAAACACCAGATACTAGACAGCCACAACATAGAATGCATATTCGTCACATACTCCATTCACCCAGGTCCCACCCACAGGCTTACCCACAACATACGGTCGTTGAGAAGGCTCCAGCCAATCGGGTTAGCACTTCCCCACGCTACCATATACGGAACTTCCACCCAACAGCCAGTCAGGGGGGAAGGGACAGAGGCAGGGCTTCCCGGGACTTCGGGAAGATCAAGGTAACAGGGGATGGAAGGCAAGAGGCCATGGGGGCCATTTTCTCTCCATCGGGAATCTACCGATTCCAATAACAGGGACTGGGCATCCCAAAATGGAGGACGCTCAGGGCACCAGTCATTTCAGCACGGAGCTGCCACCAGCCTGTGCCCTGCTCTGTGGGTCACACACAAGTGCCCAAAAACATACACTAGGGGCACAGGGTTGTACCCCTACCCATGGGTGCCATAAGGGTATCCCACAGGTCTGTTCACCAAACCAAAAGAGAGAGAGCAGAACACACGATAAAAAGCAGTAAAGGACGAGGATACGGAGGCCCTGTCCATCCGATGCATTTCCAGCATCACAGGCCTGGCATGAACTCGATAAGAAATATTGAAGCGAGAATCGTGGCAGATTCCTTGAAACAAAGAGATGCTCTAATACTGCCAAGAAATAAAAATGAGACACAGTGTGATAAACCTGTCCATCAAACGAAGAAGTCAACACAATGTGCAATGACATCAGCAAGGACGAAAGCAGTCCAACCTTGAGTAAGATACAGACTAGTAATGTGAGCAACTCGAACATCAAACACAGTACAACTGGGACTCAACAAGACGGTGGAAATCAAGAAAAGTTATCTTCCGGAAAAAATAGTACAAGATATTTCAGCAAGCAAAGTTGAGTGACGTCAACAAACAGCAATCCAGGCAGGCGTAGACCGGAAGGAAAATAAAAATGCAGGGGAGCCAAACTGACAAAAAACTAAAAACATGCCACAGGGCAGAAATCGGAAATCTAATGGCTCACGTGCATTTCTGCGGAATGTATCGACTCCCCCACGTCATATAAGCCTGCATGAATCGAAAAGTACAAACGAAAGAGCAAAGTCAACATTAAAAACTTCAGCAATTTCAAGAGAAAGTCTTGGTGACAATGACACCCAATTTGACAGCTCTGTACAATCTTTATCTCAGGATGACGAAGTTGGTGATGTAGATCAAATAGATGACGTCTCCTTTTGCATCAATGAGAATGAAGAGAGAGAACAAAGTGGGCCCTTACAAGACAAAATAAAGGTGAGAACATTGGTACACAGTCCTCCACATGTACATTTCGACTTTCTTGTAAGGGAAAAAAATCATCCGCTGCCAAGGGTAAGGTTACCGGATGAAGGAAACAGTTTGTTCCTAACGTTGGCTGAAAAGCAAAGGAAAACCATTTCAGATAGTGGTTCTATTGTTCCGGACATTACAAAACACAAGATGCCAACAGTCATTGATTGGAATCCGAATGGACTAGAAAATTGCACAGACAGAAAAGGGCCCGGAAATGGCAGGTCGCAAAGAAAATCTGCACCGGAGGCTGCACTTAAAAAGTGTCTCTAGAGTGTGTCTTAGCAGAGAGGAACAAAGTAAACTTAAATAGGAGGAACGTAATAAAGCTGTTACATAGCGTTCCTTGCCTTTGAACAATTGTTTCTGGTGACATTGCAATTGTAGAATACATTGACAAGATGAGAATAGAGTCATTTTGTATACATAATCGCAATCTGTTGAAGAAACCCTGTTACAGGGAAGTGACAAAATGTTACGTTACGGCTTTGCAGGTGCCGACTTCGAACAAAACATTTATGACCGTGTAAATTCTAAGTGTAAAGATCAATGTAGAAAAAAACTAATAACAATGAAGACTTATTCTCGCTATCAATCGACGACCAGAAGGAGGAAAGGCCGATGTCCATAAAAGTAACTCTTGATAACAGGGACAGGTTGACTTGGTGGATACATACCAAAATGTGGAAAAAAATCTGCAGAAGGAATAAACGATTGGCAATGGCTTTCTTCAGCCATTAATAAAACAAGGCTGGCCTAGCAAAAACGTAAACGAATCACTGTAGGAGGCACTTGGATCTCATGGAATTGAAGAGGCTTTCAGCACTTGTTTAATACAAGCTATCCGCACCTGAGAGAAGCCCAAATGATATGCCTACAAGAAACATGGTTAAGAACATTGCCGGTATGTGATGGGTTTGAAGTGATGCTAAATCCAGATAAAAAGGGAAGCAATGGCCAACCGGTAAAAAGAAATCTGTCAATCATAGAATTTGACAGTCCAAACCCATATATAATGTGGGTAAGCCTACCAACTTCAGAAGATATGTTCAAAACGTCACTAGTGCTCGTAGTCATCAATGTTTACTGGAATCATGTGAAATCAAAGGCGAATGAGATGCAAGACATGATTTTATCACTAATTGTTAATGCTCAAGTCCAATATAATAGCCCTATAATATTAATTTGTGGAGACTTGAACATGGAATGTCTAGACTCAAATGGGCTGTTGCCGAGAAAATCTGTAGAGACGAATAATGAAACTCTCGTAAATTGGACGAGAGCAATGAAAAGCAGAAATATGTATATGTTAAATGGGCACATAGGAGACATTCCGGGTAACTCTACCTGGTCAAACGGATCACAAGTCTCAATTCCAGACTATATATGGATTTCGAGGAACCATCCGGATAAAATTAACAGACTGGACGTATTACCACAGGCATATAGTGATCATAAGACCTTGAAATTATCCTCGAATTTAACCTGTGTTAAATACACAAAATCAGATAACCAGGTTGTTGAAATAAGTCAAGGCGGTAATAGATTACGGCTCAGGAAAAAAGATATAACAAATCTAAGCGACAGGTATTTTGACACAGTTAACTTAGGACAAGCAGATATTTCATATGTTTTTCTTTTGGAAGCCTTTAAGACTGTGAAGACTGGAATTAAACAACCACTATTGACTCCAAGATTTACATTTAGTTGATTGTTTGTAGAACAACGCAAACTTCTAAGGAAAGATGTTAGCGTCATTAAGAAGCAACATGCAAATAACAATAAAGGTGAACTAATGTGCTTGGTAAAAGACAGAAAACGCTATTGAAACTGGGCAATAGGGTCCAGAATGCTCCGTGCACAAGAACAGGGTGAAATAATGCTACAAGCTATGGCAAACTCAAACTCACGTGAGATGTGGTCCATCATAAATGGGATAACACTGAACCAGCGAAGCCGGGTAAGTTGTGGAGTGACCGAGGAAAACTGATTGGCTTACTTTGCCGTTGTTTTTGGGAGCAATAATGAAGAGACAAACAAGTATTGTAAACATCGTTCTGATAACTGGGCTGTAGAAACTGATGTCGATACCATCAGAGACATGATTAACAAACAAACAAATTCATCAGCAACGGGCCCGGGCGGTTTGTCAAATAAAGAATTAAAATCCGATCCAGAGACATGGGCAGGTTTTATTGTATCAGTCTTTTTGAACATAAGAAAATATAGAAAACGTCCTACTTATTGGACTTCAAGTATAATAATACCGATTTTTAAGAAAGGAGCGAGAGACAACGCAGCAAATTACAGGCACATTGCGTTAATAGACGTAATAGGGAAATTATATGCATCCTTTCTACAAAAATGTCCCAGCGCAATGGGCAGAGAGTGAAGAAATAACTGATCCTCATCAATCAGGTGTTACCAAAGGGACTGGGACAGATTTCAACTTTTTCATTCTATCGTTAATAAAACTATTCGCAGAAAGGGAACACTATTTATATCGTTTATTGACATGAAACGGGCCTTTGATGGGGTAAACCATCAGAAAATGTGGGCAAAACTACGATCTAAGAATTGTCCAGAAGAGCTGCTAGGCCCCATCAAAGCATTACACCAAAATACTACCTCATGCGTCAGGCTAGATAATGAAGGGACATGTACGGCAGCATTTAAAGTCAACAAAGGAGTAAAACAGGGATGTCCCCTAGCAGCGACGCTGTTTAAATTACATATCTCAGATTTACCTGAAGCTCTGCAACAGGTGCCTCACTTTGCTTCAAAGTTGAACAACTGAAGTTCCCGTAATCGCATATGTCAACGAGTTGGTCATAATGGATCAAACCCAAATCGGCTTTCAGCACTTACTGGATAATCTAGAAGTATATATGGGTGAAAACGAACTTACAATAAATAGCGTTAAAACAACGATTATGGCGATTGGGATAGACCAAGGGAAAAAATCCAAATCCTTTAAATGTTGTATCGATGAGGAAAAGCTGGAAAAGGTATTGGCAACTTGCTACTTAGGGATAAACTTCAATACATCCATTGCCGATAAGCCTAGACACGATGAATTGCACCAAAAAGTATCCCAGCAAGCTTTTCAGAGTGTGATTTTGCATGCGAGATATGGGAAAAAAATGTGATGGTGCCTTTGCAAACATTCTGCATGAACAAGGTGATTCCTATATTGACGTATGGAGGAGAAGCTGTGTTAAGTCTCTTGTGGGGGACTTGGGACGCTCTAGAAGGAAGATTTTGGAAGAACATTTTAAGATTTCCTAAGAGCCTGCCTATGGTTGTTATCATGCAGAATTCGGGCTGCAATCCATGCAGTCAACAGTTCTTTGGAAATCCTCTAGCCTCCTAAGAAAACTTGCGGAAGTACATCCAGCTCAAGGTTACAAATGTTACAACAAGATGTTAAAGGAAAAGGTGCAAGAGCATTGTGTGAGTGGAAAGCAAAGTGTGTGGAACATCTGACATATCTAGACTTATCACCATCACAGTTCATTGAAAAAATCCTAACAAAGTGAAGCAGAAGTTAAAGAGAATTGACTGGATCCATACACTGGAAGGAAAAACGAAATTACCATCACAGAGAGATGTTACTAGTCTACCTCGGCGGAGAAATACAATTCCCTGCTACTTGCAGAGGTTTCCAAGTCCATTGCATCGAGACTTATTACTGAGAATAAGATTAAACGTATACTCGACTAATGAATATCGTCATGGGACTGGAAGACGAGGCGAGAACAATGGGCACTGTAGGCTATGTAACATCCCAAACAGTCTTGAAACTGTCAAACATCTATTAATACATTGCCAAAAAGTAATTGAGGTTAGATCAAAGTTTCTTGGAAAACATATGGATCCATATAGATCTTTAACATTAGACGAATGGTGGGAGATGTTTCTAGAAGGTCATAAACATGTAACGGTATGTGCAGGTATTGACCTCTTGAAGAAATTAAGAAAAGAACTTGATAATCTGGAATAAAGCAAAACTTCATGGCCGACTGTTCATCCATTGACAGTTAAAGTTTGGGACAACATTGTTCAAATGGTACAATCCCTTTTTTTAAATAAATAAATAAATAAGAGTCATTGAAATGATAGATGTACCATCTTTTTTTTTTTTAAAGGAACTGTGTTCTCTTTTTTACTTGAGGTATTTGTTGAGGAATGTAATAGTGTGTAGAAAGTATGTTAATAAACTAAACTACACAATAGAAAAATAAAAAATACAAACTCTCCCGAACAGAACAAGCAGAATTTCCGCCCATACCTCTGGTGCTTTTTTCAGGACAGGATTGGCTAGCCCATTTGGAGCTGGTGCTCTGGAGGTTTTCAGCTTCTTAATTGCATTCAGCAGGGACTCCTGTGTCAGCCCAATAGGCCAAGGTACTCCTACGTTAGGATCTACCTTCTCTACCTTGGGCAATAGGGTTCAGAATGCTCCGTGCACAAGAACAGGGTGAAATAATGCTACAAGCTATGGCAAACTCAAACTCACGTGAGATGTGGTCCATCATAAATGGGATAACACTGAACCAGCGAAGCCGGGTAAGTTGTGGAGTGACCGAGGAAAACTAATTGGCTTACTTTGCCGTTGTTTTTGGGAGCAATAATGAAGAGACAAACAAGTATTGTAAACATCGTTCTGATAACTGGGCTGTAGAAACTGATCTCGATACCATCAGAGACATGATTAACAAACAAACAAATTCATCAGCAACGGGCCCGGGCGGTTTGTCAAATAAAGAATTAAAATCCGATCCAGAGACATGGGCAGGTTTTATTGTATCAGTCTTTTTGAACATAAGAAAATATAGAAAACGTCCTACTTATTGGACTTCAAGTATAATAATACCGATTTTTAAGAAAGGAGCGAGAGACAACGCAGCAAATTACAGGCACATTGCGTTAATAGACGTAATAGGGAAATTATATGCATCCTTTCTACAAAAATGTCCCAGCGCAATGGGCAGAGAGTGAAGAAATAACTGATCCTCATCAATCAGGTGTTACCAAAGGGACTGGGACAGATTTCAACTTTTTCATTCTATCGTTAATAAAACTATTCGCAGAAAGGGAACACTATTTATAACGTTTATTGACATGAAACGGGCCTTTGATGGGGTAAACCATCAGAAAATGTGGGCAAAACTACGATCTAAGAATTGTCCAGAAGAGCTGCTAGGCCCCATCAAAGCATTACACCAAAATACTACCTCATGCGTCAGGCTTGATAATGAAGGGACATGTACGGCAGCATTTAAAGTCAACAAAGGAGTAAAACAGGGATGTCCCCTAGCAGCGACGCTGTTTAAATTACATATCTCAGATTTACCTGAAGCTCTGCAACAGGTGCCTCACTTTGCTTCAAAGTTGAACAACTGAAGTTCCCGTAATCGCATATGTCAACGAGTTGGTCATAATGGATCAAACCCAAATCGGCTTTCAGCACTTACTGGATAATCTAGAAGTATATATGGGTGAAAACGAACTTACAATAAATAGCGTTAAAACAACGATTATGGCAATTGGGATAGACCAAGGGAAAAAATCCAAATCCTTTAAATGTATCGATGAGGAAAAGCTGGAAAAGGTATTGGCAACTTGCTACTTAGGGATAAACTTCAATACTTCCATTGCCGATAAGCCTAGACACGATGAATTGCACCAAAAAGTATCCCAGCAAGCTTTTCAGAGTGCGATTTTGCATGCGAGATATGGGAAAAAAATGTGATGGTGCCTTTGCAAACATTCTGCATGAACAAGGTGATTCCTATATTGACGTATGGAGGAGAAGCTGTGTTAAGTCTCTTGTGGGGGACTTGGGACGCTCTAGAAGGAAGATTTTGGAAGAACATTTTAAGATTTCCTAAGAGCCTGCCTATGGTTGTTATTCATGCAGAATTCGGGCTGCAATCCATGCAGTCAACAGTTCTTTGGAAATCCTCTAGCCTCCTAAGAAAACTTGCGGAAGTACATCCAGCTCAAGGTTACAAATGTTACAACAAGATGTTAAAGGAAAAGGTGCAAGAACATTGTATGAGTTGAAAGCAAAGTGTGTGGAACATCTGACATATCTAGACTTATCACTATCACAGTTCATTGAAAAAATCCTAACAAAGTGAAGCAGAAGTTAAAGAGAATTGACTGGATCCATACACTGGAAGGAAAAACGAAATTACCATCACAGAGAGATGTTACTAGTCTACCTCGGCGGAGAAATACAATTCCCTGCTACTTGCAGAGGTTTCCAAGTCCATTGCATCGAGACTTATTACTGAGAATAAGATTAAACGTATACTCGACTAATGAATATCGTCATGGGACTGGAAGACGAGGCGAGAACAATGGGCACTGTAGGCTATGTAACATCCCAAACAGTATTGAAACTGTCAAACATCTATTAATACATTGCCAAAAAGTAATTGAGGTTAGATCAAAGTTTCTTGGAAAACATATGGATCCATATAGATCTTTAACATTAGACGAATGGTGGGAGATGTTTCTAGAAGGTCATAAACATGTAACGGTATGTGCAGGTATTGACCTCTTGAAGAAATTAAGAAAAGAACTTGATAATCTGGAATAAAGCAAAACTTCATGGCCGACTGTTCATCCATTGACAGTTAAAGTTTGGGACAGCATTGTTCAAATGGTACAATCCCTTTTTTTAAATAAATAAATAAATAAATAAGAGTCATTGAAATGATAGATGTACCATCTTTTTTTTTTAAAGGAACTGTGTTCTCTTTTCTACTTGAGGTATTTGTTGAGGAATTTAATAGTGTGTAGAAAGTATGTTAATAAACTAAACTACACAATAGAAAAATAAAAAAATACAAACTCTCCCGAACAGAACAAGCAGAATTTCCGCCCATTCCTCTGGTGCTTTTTTCAGGACAGGATTGGCTAGCCCATTTGGAGCTGGTGCTCTGGAGGTTTTCAGCTTCTTAATTGCATTCAGCAGGGACTCCTGTGTCAGCCCAGGCCAAGGTACTCCTACGTTAGGATCTACCTTCTCAATTTCCTCAGTGCCCACTGCTTTATTTAAATGGCAAATCCATAGTTCTTCTTTAATAGGGTTTATCATTTCCATAACCCCTAGTCCCCTAGCTTGTGGTAAAATCTGCCATATTCTGTTGTTATTTCTCCCATGCAATACTCCCAGCATCCTCTGCCATTGCACAATTTTAATCAAGAACCTCCAGCTTCTGAGCCAATTCTGATATCTACATTTCTCAGATCTTAATCTAGCTATTTTTGTCTCCATGGGTGCCTCCGAACTTCTCACTGTTCTTATTAATCTTCTTAATTTACACTTTGCGTTCCAAATTCCAACGTCATAGACATTTCGGTGTTTATTATCCAAGGCTGTAGTACACCTTTGCCGGAATGCTCCAGACCCATCAGCAACCCATTTTAACCACCCCTAAAATTCGGCGGGGGTGAAGGAGCTCAATATATCAATTTTGCACTGGGTTACGTGCCGTGCCGCCCCATAATCTTATTCAGATTTTTTGTTGACCAATATATACGATTTGCTATACAATTATGGTCAATTATAATTGTTCTTTTATAACGTGCTTAATACCAACAAGCGGTTTCTAAGCGCGGGATCGGGATTCAAACCTGTGTTGTGCTGCATTGTCTTGCTTCCAAGAAAACGCGTTGCCCCTGAGCTATCCTTCCTCCCCAATGCCCCCATTTATCTTCAAAGTACCTTGCACCTTGTGGGATTGTATGGACAGGGACAGTACCGCATGATCACTATTTTTACAAAGTAACTATTCAACTCAAATGTTTTCTCGAGAATTGCATCACTCCCCCAAAAAAAAAATCTAATGTAGCCCAACTCCTGCATTTTTAAAAGTGTGCTTTCCAGGGACATCTCCCTTAGTTCTCACATTCATTAGGAAAAAATCCCATTCTCGCATAAATTCAACCCATGACTTGCCCTTATGATTTCTTATTCTGGAGCATTTTCCTCTTACCCTGTATATTCAAATATACTGAACTCTCAGTTTCATCCACACATCGAGCATTTAAATCACCCTCCAACAGTATTGTTTCCTGTTTGACCACCATCCCCACTTTACACAAACATCCTAAATGGAGGCATATATTGTATCTAAATCAACAGTCCATGGGGGCACATGGATGTTTATCAATAAAACTCTGTCACAACCTTTGCCCTTTTTAGATAGAACTTCTACTGCCAGGACATTATCATTCTTAGTATGTACCATCAAGCTGTTTGATTCATGAGGCACTCCAATGATACAGCCTCCATAGGGCCGACCTTGAGGACCCTTCTTTACTAACACTTCATACAACTGGTAACCATCCAAACACATGGGAGAAGTCAGCCAGGTCTCCTGTAACATAAACAAATTGTGGTTTAAAAGAATCCCCAGATACCCTGACGCCTCCCATAGGTTTGTATGCCCCATTGTGTTCCAACACGCAATCCTGATGATTAATTTAGTCTCCACTCCTTGTGTTTGGAGAAATCCCTTTAAGCATGCCCAGCTCTTTACGTTCTCGTCAGCGGGGACAGGAGATTCCCCTAGCTTCACCCACCTTTTATTTTGCCCTTCCAATGCTCTGCTTTGGCATTTCTCATAACACCCCTTGACCTCATCCTCCAGGCCCTCTTTGTCCAGATTATTAACCCATTATGAGGTTTCTACCTGAGGTGCTGCTTTAATAGCAACACCTCTGGTGTCAACTTTACTTTTCGTTCTTTCAGACATTTCACAGAAATCTACCAAGAATGCTCTCCTCCATGATGGTTTTTGTAGGCTGTTGAAACGGTTAAGCCCGAATTCCTATTTTGGGTATTCTAGTGCTACTTTTTGGGACCCCTTCAAATTTTTGCTTTTTCCGCCTATCTTTTTTGGTTCCTTGATTTTTGTTTTTTCACTCTGGAGATACAGCCGGGGCCCCTTAAGTCTCCTGCCTCCCACATCTGCTGGGTTGAGCCTTCTTTTCTATGACCATTGTCTGGGCCATTTACCACCAGTATCATGCAAATGGCTGTGGGCCACTTCTGATGTCCAGGAGATGGTTGATGCCGTAAGTGCCTGCCACATATTCACCTTAGGGCATATATTGGTGCCACCAGTTGTTGTGTTGGTCCTGGGACCATTTGCTGCTGTATTGCTGCCTTACTTTGAGCATTGAGCTGTTTGGGGCTATTGTCACAGTTTCCCTCATCTTCCTCACCAGATGTTCAACTCTTGGCTTGAAGGTCGACACTGTGGGAAGAGACTTTGTTTCTTTGCCTGGGTCACTGGGATGGATGTTGTCCCAGGGTTCAAATTCCTGGCAACTAAATCCTAAAATTTATACCTGTGGAAAAGAGTAGTTTACTCATCCCGCTGTTTCGGGTTTCTGGCCCAATTTCTGCTGAATTCACTGATGTGAGTAGTTAACTTGGAGTCCTGGAGTGGGCGATTATTTGGGATACTTACCCTTGGGTGTCCCCCTGGTCCTTCGTAGAGATTCCTTGAAGGCAAGTCTTTACCACATGTCCCATACACTTCTTATTTGGGTCCTCTTGTTCTGCTACTTCTGTAGGAGTACTGGGTCCATCTTACGACCTCTGAATCACCTCCTGGGGGTCTCCTCTGGCCTTTCCTGTGGTTGATAGTCGCAATGGTGTTGATCAGTCTTACTCAATTAAAGCCAATGGCCCTTTAACATTTCCAATTTATTGCAGTGGAACTGTGAACTCACACTGGAACTCTCCTGCAGTTGACTCCTGGACACTTATTTGCTCCTGGACATTGTTTTCTATACCCACTAGGGCTTCAGTGAGCTCTGGACCAAGTTTCATAATTTGTGCACTTACCTGTGATCTTAAATCCATTTTTATAGTAATTCCCTGCATTTCTAGTATGGTGAATGCGCCTTAAACAGTGTGACTGAATCTGGTAAAAATGTATATTTTTCTCAGAAATATTTAAGGCAGGTAATGTTGCTAAAATGTGTTATTGAACAATGGAAGCATTTGCTATGGTTTGCAACTATTTCATTTTCTTCATGGCTATAATATATTGTTATATGTGCAGGGCATTAATACTTGTATGAAATCATGGGAGTCTAAATGATTGTGTATTAGTGTTTTAGGCCCTATAGATTTTTATCCTATTTTTCCTGTTGGTAAAATTATTTTTCGCAATTTCTCCCATCTTCTACCATGTGTTTTAGGTGCTGGCCATTAGGTCTACGGCCTTCCACATATACTAGGACTGGCTTGTGTAGTTGAGACATTGTGTATTACTGTGCAGGCGCATAGAGGACTTACCCTGCTTGCTAGGGCTTATGGGTCCCTGGTTCTCACAACCCCAGTTTTTTTGTATGTTGGGTGCTCACCTCTGGTAGAGGGACCACACATATACATTGGGGCTATGAGAGTCCTTTTAGAGACTTTACTGTTTTTTATAAATATGCGTTGTATAGTTTAAAACTGTGTATTGTCTGAATAGTTATTTGACTAGATGGTTTTATAGGGTACTTAAATAAAGTATATCTTTTTCAGTATAACATTGTGGTGTATTTTCTGTAGGTATGCGTCTGGGCTAATTGTACCTCTGTGTCCATCTGCTTCCCCTAAGAGCCAAGCCTTGTTGATCTGACCATCATCTTACCGACACTGAGAGATTTGGCTTCCGTTTCTTGTCAAGTGTTAGCATTTCTGTTAGGTTTAGTGCTTGCAGCATACCTGACAGAGAGTGGTACAAAAACTGCCTCGATAGAAACCGTTTTCTGTATGCAGCAGGCAGCATTGGTGCTGTTTCAATGATATATTATAAGATATAATTATATATAGGGAAGGAACCTTAATCATGTTCAGTGACCTCTCAAACCACCATACTTTTACTACAAGCTAAACATAGGATGGCCACTTGGTGAAGGCTGTTGTCTACAACATCTCTACTGCACATGCACTTATGGAAGTGTTCAGTCCTACACAACCACATCAAAACAAAAGTGGTGATGACTGGAAGGTTTAGAATTAATCTTACCCAGGGACGTCATTTCATCAAAATGCCAGGGGTAGCGGAAGTGACATCACACGACCCTTGACCCCCTGATGACATCACAGGAAGTGATGTCATTTGACCCCACCCCAAAGTGATATCGCGGGAAGCGATGGGACACAACCTTTCACCCGTTGACAAAACAGGAAGTGGCATCACATAGCATTGTATACTAGGAAAAATATGGTTATGATATCACTATATCACTGTGATGTACATTTCATACTTGAATGGATCGCCACATGTATCATTTAGATCAGTGTATATAGGCCCATATTACCAAATTACTGTGATTGCAACCAGACGTCCATGACTAAATGATAATGATGTGTTATTATATAGCACTTACGCTTAAGCGCTTTACATAGAAGACATATACACCCACTACCACCCAACCTGTGTTGGTACCCATTTATCGACCTCAGAAGGATGAAAGGCTGAGTTGAGGCGTTTGAGAACAGACTAAATCAGTGACTGAAGTGTGCCTGAAATAAACCTTTATTGAGTCTAGCAATTATTCTATAGAATTCCAGAAAGACACATTTTTTGCCATTCCTATTATTTCTTGTAAACAAGAAAGCTAGCCACTCCAGAATTAAAGAGCGACATGGTGCTGGCCACAGCCCAGGAACTTGCATTGGGGGAGAAAAAAAAAACCTTTTTTTAGAGGTTGCATGGTAGACCACAGAGGTCGCAAGGGAGACCTCAGGGGTCGCAAGGGAGACCTCTGGCGACCCCCAAATGACGTCCCTGATCTTACCCTCTGGCATTGCTCTGAGCAACTCTCCAGACCATCGTTCTTCACCTGCCAAGCCATTACTGAAAGGGAAAACACCCTATGCACATCCCTTCTGCTCGAGATCACATGCAACCCAAGACATGTTTGGCTTCATTGGGTGTCATCAGTGAAGTGTAGCTTGGGTCTCAGGTCCCAGCAGGCACGGTACCCATGCCCTGGCCATACACCTCCCACTCGGGGTAACTACAGCAAAACAAAAGAGATGATGGCTGAAAGGTTTAGTACTAATCTAAACCTTTGGCATGGCTCTGGGCAACCCTCCAGACTATCGTTATTCGCCTTCCAAGCCATTACACTAACCATGTGGCAAATGTAATTCTGCGTGGGAATATTTTCCTGGTAAATTGTGGATTAACAAATGGCAAAAATACAAGGAAAGGGGCAGTATACACGTTAGTAGTATTGATCTTTTGATTGTGCATTTTCTTTCACACTGCCAGCACCTTCCAAAACTTCATTTGAGCTTTTACTGAGACACCTGTGAAAAAGTATGTTTGGGTCTGTGTATGTGAAACAACTTGGTCTACTGCTCTGGCACTGTTACATGTTCTGCACTAGTGTCCTTTCGGGTGCAAAGGCATACAGGTTTCCCAGAGGTTTAGTAATGTGAAGGACTGTAGGTTTTGTGAACCAGTGTGATTTCCCATCTTTGGCTCTGTATTGTCAGCTGCCTCCGGACGCCATCGGCATCATAGCATAGGGTATTGGTGCCCACTAGTGATAATAAATACTTGTATAGGGTGTGTTGAGAGAAGGATGGGATTGCAGAAGCAGAAAAAGCCCACAAGTAGTATTAAACTGCATAGTCGTGACTCAGGTTGTGCTTTAGGTGCCCATTAGACTTGACTGGAGAAGCTCCATATATTTAGGCTGCATAGTTTTGGCTTCTAGTTTGCTGGAACATTAGTGCCAAACAAAGGCAGCCAAGGATTTTGTTGTTGATATATGGGTTGCGGCCTCCAACAGACAGTTGTCACAGCTGGGGATCAGCAGATGACTCAAAACCATGCGCAAGTTCCCTTTTCCTTTTGTTTTTTTAGCAACAAAACAGGGGTATTGTTTTGACTGAGCCTGAGGTTTGGGTTTACAAGGTCACTAAACATTTTTTTTTATTTGGGCTGTGATCCTCAGTCCAACCCCTTTACCCTAGTTCAGGTCCAGCATTTAGGCAGGGTACAGTCACACTCAGTCTCAGGGGGGGTCAGTGGGGTTTACAGTGCCCTACCCTTTATCATTTACTGTGTCTTTTTTGATCGCTGCTACAATTGTCAAGATCACGCGTTGTCCCACCTGGACTCTCCTACCCGGTATGCCCACCTGGCACCTTTACATCTTCAGATGGGCATCAAGCAAATACAAAGACGACAATGAGTAACCCAACCCTTCAGGCCTCTTGGATCTTTGATTATAATTGTAGGTCCCTCCATCACTTTATAATCTTGCTAAGGGCCAATGTTCTAGAAATTGTCACCCTTGTTCCCTCCTTTCCTGCTTCCACCTCACCTATTTTGCTCCCACCTCTTTCTTCCTCTTTGCATTCTACCCTGCTTGTCTCCTCCTCCTCCTCCACTTCAATCTCAATACTTCTCCTTCACCTCGTTTCCTCAGCTCTTCCTCTTGCGGCTCCACCAGGTTTTTCCTAACCGTATCCTCCCACTCTCCCCTTTTCTCTTCTCCACCTCCCCTCTGCCTTTTCACTCTTTTGCTTCTTTTCTGACATTCCTAGCGCTCTGCTCCCCGACTCCTAACACCCACACTTACCTGTTGCTGTGATGCATGTTTACACTGGCATGGGACCTAGATCTCTGCTCTAAGTGCGAGCTGTGTTAGTTTTGTGTATTGTGATCTAGTCTAGAAGACAAAATCATACCGGCTTATCTACCTCCATGGAGGAGGATTTAGATTTTTAGCAGGAGGGTAAATGCATTTGGAAATGATAAGTTATGTTTAAGTTGGCAATAGTCATTGAATTAATTAAATGTTTTCAATTTTTTTCAAATTAGATCGTTTCAAATCACTGTATCTAATTATCGGTAATTTGCCTTCCAGGGAAACATGATGGCACTGTGAAAGGCAGAGAGTATTTCCGCTGCAAGCCACGCTATGGCGTGTTTGTTCGGCCAGGTCGCCTCACAAAAGCCCCGGGATCCTTGAAGAGAACTAGCAGTGGCACATCACGACACCATGCCTCCTTGAGCTCTGAGAAACGAAGAAGTGCTGCCAGCCATGGACTGCCGCAAACGAAGCCTGGGGATGTGGCCCTCTGTCAGACAGGGGATGACGCAGCCTCAGCTTTTTCTAGGAAGCAAGAGAACCGGAAGTCCTGGATTAACTAACTTGCTGTACTTGCACTTGCTCCGCATTACTGTGTGGACATTGTTATGTATTTAAAATATTATTGTACAGCTGTACAGTTTTAATCTGTTCCAACTGAGCGTTTATCTATAGAGTTTTGACTATTTTTTTTAATGGTATATATGTATATGTATTTGGGTCAAATGACCTGGAGTTGCTTTCATGGTTTTATTTCATGTATTATGAATGACATTATCACTGACCCATGCTGGGTCATTCTTTGGAAGCCCTGTGTGCTGTTTATTTAAAGGAGATGGTATGGGGCTCTGCAGTGCTGTTCTAAATGGAGGCCTTATTCTTAAAAACAGTCAGTTCTACTGTACAGATTGATTCAGTGATAGGTTTTGTTTCTCTTTTAAATGCTTAACACTATAGAGAGGAAACATGTTTATCTGCTAACCATGTGCCCTTTTTGTTTTTGCAAGCAACCTGTGGATAAAGTCAGGCTTTTATGTGATGGAACCGTGGGTCGCCTCTACTAAGTAAATACTGTATATGGAAGACATAGAGTTTTAAATGTGTATGCAACCTTTTCTTTTTTAAAAAGCCATTACCTAAAGTTCACTTATCTGCAAAGTGCGGTTTCTGAGAGTGCAGTATTTTGGCATATCACTTGTGGGCTACATACCTGTTTTAGTTTTAATATGTTCTTAAACGTGAATCCCGCGTAACAAATCCATGACAGTTCAGAAGGAAAAACACATGCATGAGGTTCAGTGGATTTGAGCAGAAAAGAAAGTAACTTTCATAATGGAATTTTAGGTGGACAGACATATCTTGATAGTCTGGTTACTTTTTTATACTGTATGTAGAGCAGACGACTATACTCAGCCGTTTGTTGCCACAGTAAATGTTGTACATATTTGCTGAAATGATTTAAAGTATATGTATTTTTTAATGACCGTCCTTTCTGTGTTGTTGGAAGCACTACTAGCCAGAAAATGACTGAATTGTTGAATGGCATTTTCGTCACACCCAGGACCATTACATGTTTCACCAAAGGTTGCAGGCAAGGCCGCTTTGGTTGCTAATTTGAACCAGAACATTTTGGCTACAGATGGTGACCAACAGGTTTTTTAACCTCCTGATTAATAGCAAACTCAAATAAATCTGTTGACTTTAGTGGCGTCTTGTAACTAGGTATTTTTATCCATTGGTTTCTGTACTTTAACCAAGTAGGCCGGGTGAGCTTCTGTAATAGTGACCTGCACGTATTTGCCGACCTTGCAAATCCAAAAAGTATGTCAATTGAAGCTCAGCTCTCGAATTCCAAAACAAACTTGTGATACAATTCTGGAACCCTGTAAGTTCTACCAAACCTGACCCAGAAGAATATATTACTTAACTGAGCGGTAATGTTCTTTCTGATGAATATGTATATTCCTCCCACAAATTCCTCATCTTTGAAAGTTCATACTGATTGCTCCATAAATGTTTTCATCAGCCAGGTGGTGCCTAACTGCTTAGAGGTGGGCTCTGTCATCCAGGCCGATGCACACCTAAAGTGATGTCAGAACTATATATAGTCAGAACCGTGAGCGCCATTTCTCTCAGTTCTGCTGTTTGAAGCGGGTTACAAAGAGAACTGCAGAACAGTCACTTGCACACCACAGGCTATAGGAATTGCAAAAATTCCAATTTGTTTTCATATAGTTAGTGGGGAAGGTGTTGGGGCAATTGGGTATCTGGGGAATATATGTAACTATCAAAAATAGCATTAGCAACAGTAATGTATTTTTCTATTGAATACAATTGAATACATTTCTCCCACAGATTTCTCATTTTTGAAACTCTCAAAGATGCATCCTAACCCAAAAAGGAGGCATGGAGATTGCGATGATTGGCTACAACAGGACATTTTGCAATACAACCTGCCCAGCTTCATGTCCTCCCCAATGCAAGGAGTCCATGTAGTAGTGTCTACTGAAGGTGTGGAGCAAAGCCCAAGGACCTGCTTAGCAAATGTGCACCAGGGTTGCCCCCTTTAGTAAATCAAACTTGGACTTGTGTCTCTTTGCAGAATGTGCCTTATGACTTTCTGGAACATCCTTTTCAGCCAACTCATAGCCAATCTTAAGGCAGAGTACAATCCACCTTGATATTGTCTTGGAAATGGCCTTGCCCTCCCTGGAACCAGGGAAGCCAACAAAAAGCAGATCATGCACCCTTCATTGTTCATGACAGATAAAATGTAAAGGCCCTGGAAGGGTCTAATCTGTGAAAAGTATCCTTTGGGGGCAGTGTTGGCAAAAATACAAGCAAATTAATCTTTTGTTGATGATAAAACTCTGGTAATGCTTTTGGCCGGATAGAGAGCTTGACCTGAAGCATGTTCTTGTCCTGGCTGGCTAAAAGGAAGGGAGAGTCAAACGGGAGCCTGCTGGGAGATATCCCGGCAAAACCCACCAGCATTCAGGGTGCATCTGCCTCGATATTGGACTCTTTTCTTATCTGGTGGTCTTTTTGAACATAAAGTAAGCCTAAACATAAAAGAAGGAGGTGGTAGTGATCATCTTAGGTTGGAACTCTTTTTCCCAGAAATAACATTAGAAACCCTGCTACTGAACACTCAGAGGATAGTAGCCAGGAAGGGCAAAGTTCGCCTATTTAAATATGAGGCAGGGAGAGCAAACCTGAATGAAAGGCTGTTAGCCTTGTCAGAAGATCTTCAAAAGGAGAATTGCTCGCCCTCAGTGTTTATTAAATTCATTTGGCAAACTTGCCCCCTAGATTTTAACGTGGATGGGCTCAAACAATTCCACCGGCATGTTTACGACGAGGAAACAATGGCAAAAAAAAAGATCTTAATAGGAGGTTAAGACTCATAAAAAGAGATTCCTTCATCTGTAAAATAGAACAAGAAGCAAAAATAAGAATGCTAAAAAACTTGCATAAACATTGGTCAGTGGCACAGAATATAAAAAGATTCCAACAGGATGGGGAGCACATCCTATATGTACTGGGCAAGAGGGATGCAAAGGGGTTTTGGGACACAATGCATGAGATGGAGGGGGGAAAAAACAACTCAGCTATTTAACTTGGTATCCGAGGGTGATTGGATTAAGTACCTAAATACAGTCTTTGGAAAACCGGAAAGAACAGTCTGTTATTATAACACAAAGGCTGATTGGCGTCTTGCCTTCAATGCCTCGGATATCGAAGATTTTATCCTGAAGGGCTCCTTATCGAAAGCGGCAGGTCCTCACAGTTTGACCTATGAGGTATTGAAGGGTAGTCCGGCTCTATGGGCCAAATTGCTCAACTGGCACTTCAGGGAAATCCTGACGAAGAAACAATTGCTGACTTCATGGCGTACCGCTACAATTATCCCTCTATTCAAGGGGGGGCGATAGGGAGTTGGCGAAAAACTATCGCCCTATCGCCCTGTTGGATATTGACAGCAAGGTTTTTATGAAAATCTTGCTGGAGGAATTGGAAGCATGGGAAAAAAGAGTTAGAGTGCTGTCTAAGTGTCAAACAGGGTTTAGGAGGGGGCTCTGAACCGCAGTGAATGGTATGGTGCTAAACCTCTTGAGCGAAAAAACACAGGCAAAGGGGGGAGAACAACTGTATGGTGCCTGGGTTGATTTCTCAAGGGGCTTCGACCAAGTGGATAGGGGAAGACTCTGGTTGAGAGCAAAAGGCATTCCAGAGGGGCTCTTGGCGATGCTCATTGAATTCCACAAAGAAAACGACATTAGAGTGAGACTAGATGCAGAGGGCCACATGTCAAAACTAGTGAGAGTAAATTGGGGGGTGAGGCAGGGTTGTCTAGGGGCCCCTCTATTCTTTAATCTGTATACAGCCGACATGGGGGATTTCTTAGCGCCATTTGCGTTGGCCAGTCCAGCCTTAAATGGAAAGAAAATACACTGGCTGGCCTACGCTGATGATGTGGTGTCTTGGACAAAACGGCTATCGGCCTGCAACATCTGCTCAATGGCGTTCATAAATATGAAGAGGAAAATGGGCTCTCCCGAAATTCAAACAAATCAAGGGTCCTGGTCTTCAGGCAAAAGAACAAAACAATTGTATTCCCCAGGTGGTCAATGGCGGGTTTGGGGGAGGGGGGCGATTACAAGGGTGGAGGACTTGGTATACCTGGGGTATAAAATCTATGCCATGCCAGCAATCTGCAAGGTAGAGTCGGATCTTGATGCAAAAATAAAACCATTAGCAGCCCAGATGAAAAGAATCCTTTGTAAATATGGTACATTTTCGATCATACCAGGTCTTAAATTTTACCAGGCTAAAGTTATCCCTGTTTTGTTATATGGTCTTGAAGCTAAACCACAGCTATGGAACACGTCCTGGCAAAAATGGGAAGGTCTTTTGCGGAAGTATGTCTTGGGTCTTCCTATGAGTTTATCCATGGACAACCTCAGATTTGAACTGGGCCTCAGATCATTAAAATATTAAGCAGGGTGGAAATTGATGGTATTGCAACATCGCATCACCACAACCCAAGATCACTCACTATATGCAGACATGAGAAAACATCTGGAGGTGGGTAGCTCTCAATATTTGGGTAGGCTAGACTTGCTAGTGAAGGAGCAGCTTCGGAGTGCGGACATAGATACAAAATTGATGGAGGAAAATCCAACAAAGGCCAAAAAAAATGGGAGGAAATGGATTGGATCCAGGCCCTTGAAAAAAATAAGATCAGGGACGAATCCGAATCCTCTCCAAATGTCGGAAAGAAAGCTGGGTTTCCTCAGTATATACTTAAGTTCCCAGACTGGAGACCGAGGGACAAATTCCTGAGATTAAGATTGAATATCTTACATACTGGGGAAATTCTTGTGAGAAAAGGGTTGGGGGCCCTAGCATTGAATCTGTGTCAGACCTGTGCTAAGGCAGAAAACCAATCCATCAAACATCTGATGATGGAGTGCGATGGCACGAGAAGCTCCAGACAACAATTCTTCAGCAGGTTTGTCTCCGATTCAACGTATTGGGTACACAACCACTTTTGGGAAAGATTGATTGATGGCCAATCCCAACAAAAGACGATTGCGGTAGTTAAGAAGCTGGAGGACTGTAAGTTAGATCTGTGAAATCTTGGCAAGTGCCTTTTTGGGGTTCTGGCGCTCAACATGTTTCCCTTTAGGAAGGCAAAGCTGTTGAAAATGTACTTTTTGTGGAAGTTCTCGTCTCTTTCTCCTTTATTTTGCCCTCTTTACTCTTCTCTTTCTTCCTTTTCTTTTTTTTCTGTTTTAAGAGTTGAAGATTGAAAAATTGGTTTATCTGTAATGGATTTATTTTTAAGATCTTGGTTCTTATTCATAGTTTGAAAAATATTTTGCTTGTTTATGAAAGGTTAATTTTGTAACCATATACAATAAATAAAAAAAAATAAAAAAAGAAGGGAGGAGAGCTGGTGAGAGCTTGTGGTTTGAATACCATGCATGCCAACATAATTGCCACGAGAAAGGCAACTTTGAAAGACAAAGTAATAAGTCTGGGTGAAGCTGACTTTGGGTGCGCTCTGGTCCTAGTTATATATGGTGTGGCGTGCAGCGTAACTAGTATTATGAGGTTCTACCCTTGCCCTCAACATTAATACAGATAAACTGGTTATACTTGTTATTCACGCTTGCCCTTGTATTAGCAAGTCAATACATTTCTCTGAACAAATGTGATATCTCAAATGTTTTGGATTTATTAAAGTCCAATACTCCTGTAAGTACAGCTGACACCTGTTTTGACACGAGGTCTTTCTCAAGGCGAGGGTGTCTAATGAAGCTTGCCCAAATACTGTAACTATATGCTCTGGCAAAGCCAGTGGTCACTTTCTCTGGGAGTTTAGAATACTCTTCTCTAATTTAGGTCCTCAGTGTTTCATCTAAATGTGCATCAGTTCTGTAGCTGGCTCTTCATATCTTTGGGATGGCTCCCCTCTGCCCTAGAACAGCAAGGGACTTCTTCAAAGGCAGGAGTTCTTTGATGAGGAGGTGCGGCTGTTGAAATTGGGTCCAAGTTGAAGGAGGCCAGTGGTTTAGATGTCCTCAGAGTTGGACATTTTACCACTGCCGAAACCCTGGAAGCCACAAGCTTCGTTCCATCCAACGCCTAATGTCCAAGGTGATTGAGACATTAGGCTTGTTGTCCGCGTACAGACCAAATGTTCAATTTAGCTTACAGACATTCTGGATGAAGGTCAGTGAAAGGAGACTTTGCTATCCTTTAACCTGGCAGTAGAGGCTCTGCTACTGGGGGCCCGGTGGTTGGGGGGGGTGGGGAGAGGGGTCCTGCCTCCATCCCTACAGTTGTCCTTGACCTGGTAAAGGAGTACCAGCCAGTGCCTTCTGGCCTAGCTTTTCTGTCCACCCAGAGCCCCTCAGCAAGCTTTGTTGTTCAAGCTCTGACGGCCAACCTGAAGTCATCTACGTTCGCATCTCTACCCCCCAGATAGCCAGAGCAAGTTGCTGAATGCATGGGGGATGAAGGGTCTCATCTTGGGTAGTCTTTCCCTTAGAGAGAGAGATGCTTCCTGTTCCTTCGCCACATTTTCTTTTGGCTTCAATTCAGCAGTCTCAGGAGCTGCAGATCACTTACCGGACATTGAGATGAAAGAGGGTTTTGATACTCTGATCGGGATGGTAAGGAAACTTCCTGGCAAATACAGCAATTGAGCTTTGACTCGGCTGACTGGTGGCACAGGCGATGGCTACAAGCACTGTAATTGACAAGACGCTCCTGGGTGAGCACCTGCACAGGATATGTAGGCAAACCTCCTATATATGCCTTTTGACAGGCACAATCATTTTGGGGTTAAAGCAGACGGCTCATTGCAGAGGTTCCAGTCCTCCAAGGCAACAGCAAAATCTTTGGGCATAACGTTACAGCAGCCTACAGTTAGTGCTAGCTAAGGGTACAGGGTTGTACAGGGTTTTGGCCTTCTCGTCCTCCTATGCCCACTGTGGTAGAGGACATGCACCCTTGGGAAAGCTGCAGCAGTGCCGTTACCTCCAGGGAAGGGGCAGAGGAGCTCCCAGAGGTTGTCTCTCTGCCTCTCTGGTGCCCTCTGCTACCCCAGGTGGTAAGCCTCTGCAGTGGCAGTTTCCTTGCTCAGGCGCGGGTTCCCTGTTTAGCATGGCATTGTGCTGCACCATGTCCGGTGGTTGGGCCTTATGGGTTACCTTTTCACTCAACGCCCTACAAACCATTCTCAGTCCAGACCTCTTTTGCCATCAGACCCCGTTCAGGTGGAGGAGGTTCATCCATTTCTGACAAAAGGCACAATAGAATTGGTACAATGCTCGGAACAAGGCAGAGGCTGGTATTATGTTTTTTTAATTTTCTGGTTCTGAAGGAGGACGGGCGCCTGCAGTCTATCTTGGATCTGAGGCTGTTGAATTTGTACCTGTGCAAGGTAAAATTTAAAATGGTAAATTTGGCCCAGGTCCTTCATGTGCTTGATTTGCAAGACTGGTTGATATTTCGACCGATCTTTAGGAAGCCTACTTCCATGTGCCTGTTCACATCAAGCATAAAAAGTACCTGAGATTTATTGTGGGCTGTTGCTACTATCGGTTCAGAGTCCTGCTTGAATCATTCTTCGAGACCCAGGGTCTTAAAACAACTGCTAGCAGTGGTTGCGCCTTGCCTCTGAAGGGATGGCATTCATGTTTTTCCCTACCTGGACGACTGGCTCATCCAAGCTCATTCCCCAGACATAGTGTTGGCACATCTATTCTGTACGCGCAGGCTGTTGCACATCTTGGCCTTCTCCCTGACTCTCAAGGAGTCTCAGGTTTCACCATCCCAGTCCCTCTGATTTATCGGAGTTGTCTTGGAGACTCGCCTGGGCAGAGCCTTTCTGCCCGAGGATCAGGTGGCAGACATCTTCCGGATGGTGCAAGTCCTCCATCCCAGGAACAGGTTCCTGCCTCAGCCTTCCTAAGGTTCATGGGTATCATGGTCACCTTCATTCTGGTGGTTCTGAAGGCTTGGCTGTGCACAAAGTAACTTCATTGGCTCATCCGTTGCCAGTAGTCTCGGTTTTAGGGGAACATGCAAAACCTTTTTCCAGTTTCGCGTCCTTGGATGTTGCTCCCTGCTTCCTGCAAGACAATCTGTGGAAGGGAATATAGCATCAGCAGCCTTGACTCGAGTTAATAGTGGTCACTGATGCATCCTTGAAATTTTGGGGCACTCACGTGTTGGATCTGATAGTGAATTGACTGTGGTCTCCCTCAGAGTCTCAGGAGCACACCAACTTGTGGGAATTGATGGCAATTAGGCTGGCCCTGATGGCCTTCCTAACCTCTGTAAAGGGCACATGTGTACTTGTTCTGACAGACAAAACAGAAGCCATTTACTACCTCAACAAGCGAGGTGGTGTGACGTCCTCGCCTCTCTGCCGAGAAGAAATATGATTGTGGTTCTGGGCTCCGAAGAACGACTTTTCTCTGACCACAGGTCATTTTTCCGGAACAGAGAATGTCACAGTGATTGTCTTGAGCAGACAGACTTCGACGTCCCAGTGGGAGCTCTGCCAGAAAGTTCGGGAGGCATTCCCATCGGGCAACTCCTCGGGTAGACCTCTTAATTTCCAGTGTGAACAGGAAATGCAAGTTGTTCTACCCCTGGGAATTTCCTCGGCAGGGAGCTTTGGGGGATGCACTGATGGTTGAATGGAACTTTGATCTCCTCTAGGCATTCCCGGCAATCCCTTAATTCTGCTAGTTCTCAGGAGACTGCAGCTGTTCGGGTCCACATTGACACTGATCAATCCAGACTGGACCTGGAGTGTCTACTACCCTTTTTACATGTCAATCTGCCTCCCTAGCACTTTCCGGCCTGGGTGGGCCTGCTCTCCCACCAGAAGGGATGAGGGTTCAGGTCCTCTACAGAACCACAGCAGCCTGCACCTTAATGCTTGGCTGCTTAGAGGCTGAGGTGTAAAGAGTGGGACTTGTGGATGATGTCCTGGACCTATTCCTTTCCGCTCAAAGCCAAGTCCTTTTATGCCTTCAGGTGGCACAAGTTCACATTTCAGTTCTCCTATCTTTCCTGACCCATACACGCCTGCAGAGTGGCACCGTGGAGGGGTTCCTGGCCGCCCTTTCGGTCTTCAAAAGGTCCCAGCAATTAAGCTTTTTTCACAATCCCCACTGATGCAGTTTTTGCAGGATTTTTGCAAACAGTTTCCCCCTCGCTAGATGTGACTTTCCTTATGGGAGCTCTATCTGAGCCCCTGCACTGATGTTGATTGAGTGCTGTCTCTTTAGATGATTTTTCTGGTGGCCGCCACTCCCACGAGATGGGTGAGTGAGCTCCACGCATTGTCTGTTAAACCTCCCTACTTGGTGTTTTCCCAGGAGAAGGTGACTTTAAGAATGAGGCAGTACTTCCTGCCAAAGTTGTTGGACGTTCTCCCTCTCTCAAGATCCATCTTCCTGTGTTGTCCTCGCTACCTCACCCTTCTAAAATAGAGGACTGATTCCATCGGCTGGACTCAGTGCAGGGCCTCAGCTACTTCAGTTCCCATGCAAGGTATGTCAGGAAAGATAACCAGCTACTTGTGTGTTATGCTGGTGCTCATACCGGCAGGACTTTGACTAAAGAGACCCTGTTAAGGTGGATCATTCTCTGCATCCCGGAATGCTACGATCTGGCTTGAAAGATGTGCCTGATTGCCTTATTCACCCAGAGGTTTGGCTGCCAACCTTGCCCTACAGAGGGGCATCCCTGTCTTGGACATTTTGTTAAACTGCTAAATGGCCTTTGCTGCACACCTTTGCCAAGCATTACTGCTTCGATTCCCTGTCGGGACAGGATGATCGCTTTGGAGAAGGAGCCCTCCAGAGTTTTCTTGCACAGGTTATGTTTTCTTACTGTACTTGCTCCTCCAGGTTTATATACTGCTATGGGTGTCCTATCAAAGATGAGAAATCAGTGGGAGAATGGAATCCATTAAAGGAACAAATTACTTACCCCATGGTAAGGTTCTTTCTGATGGATGTTTCTCCCATAGATTTCTCATGGCCCTCTCACCCTGCCCTTCTTGGCGCATAATTCATATACCTCATCTATTCTAAGATTCCTCAACTGGTTAGAGCTAAGGAAAAAGGCCGAACTGGCATCAATAGGACAGGCAGCTCCTTGTATACTGGCCCTGAAGTCCTGTCTTGCATGGGGCTTGTAACTATGCTGGGCGGAGCTATGCTCCCCTCCGCGCCCCCACCTTGGTGGCAAAAGAATTTCAGAAGACCACTGACCCTGGAGATAGATTATCAACAATGAGGAAACTGGGAGGGACTTCCATCAGAAAGAACATTACCAAGTAAGTCATTTGTTCACCAGCCTTTCCAGACTTCCTCTGGGGAGACGAGCTTGACCGCTCATTTCAGCAAAAGCTGAGAGATCTCTTGTGACAGGAAAAGTTCCAAGGCGGCATAGGCAAAGAAGGGGGGGGGGGAATAAGAAGACTTTGATAGAAATGGCATGCAATAACCTCTGTCCAAGATCTGAAGGACCCACTTGTCCAAGGTTATTGCCTGATATATTTTTTGAAGTGTTGAAACCTGGCCCCTGCAGCACAGAGGGAAAAACGAAAGTGGTTTTGATGCCACTGGTCCTGGAGGTACAGAAGCTGCCGACATTTCAGCGCAACTCTTCCCCCTTACTGCAACCCCCTGCAGCTGTTATGTCTTTTTCTGATAGGGTTGCTGCTGCAGCCAAGCCCGGCCTTTTGGGAAATAATGAGGCATGTATCTTCCTCTCAAGAGGATAAAGATGTGATTGCAGACAGCCCCAAGATTTTGCAGCGTTCCGAAAGTCTTTACATTTTTGAAGACTCTCAGCAGCCTTGGCCATCGTGCACCAGCCGAGCATAAAAACACCTGCAAATCTGCAGGGACCTGTTGGCCCGCAATTCTAGCTGCCTCCAACAAAGGTGGTTCAAGAGGCATTAAGTGCTGTAAGGGACAAGCTACCAGATGCAAACACACAGTGCCCCATTGCGTCCAGCTTTTTGGATTCCGCATCTGGTGGAGAAGTTGGGAAATCGGTAGCTTTCGCTCCAGCAGTGGCAGCTTGTATTAACCAGGCTCTCTGGTGAAGGATGATCAGCTAGAAATATAACATCCCTTGAACATGCCTCATCTTTTTGTGGCATGCCCTTGTCCATGTACAGAATGGAAGCTGGCCTGGAACACACAAGCAGTTACTTGTCCATTCAAGCCCAATTGAAGGGCAACAACAGGTTCTCGAAGATGTTTGGTTTCAATATATTACTGATGGTGTGACTCTTTGCTCAGTGGCGGTCACCAAACTTAAGGTATCCACAGGGGTGGACTGGCCCATAGGGAACTCTGGAGATTTCCTGGTGGGCCTCTGCACACTGGGCCTCTTTTGTGTGGTATTTTCCAAATGTTCCCATAGGAAAAGAGTTGGGCTTGCTGAAAATGTGTAACATGGGGCCACTTTATAAAATTATTTCCAGGGCCTCTTTTGCTTCCCAGTCGACCACTGGGTATCCACAACCCTATGTATGACAGACCTGAATAATCCAAAATTAGGGCCCAACTGAGAGATGGGTTCAAGCCCAATCAGAGTTCAGGGACATGTCTAGCCCACAGGCTTCTTGAGAGGTTCTACTGCAACTGCAAGAGAGGACTCTTCAGCATGACCAAATTCCTCTGGCTAATCCTCATGAGGCGTGCCGGTGAATAGATAAAAACCTAGAGACATATCCTGCAGGTCACTGTCCTCCTTTCTCTTGTAAAAAGCATCTTGAAACCCGCTCATTGTCAAAGCTCTTTGGGAGCTATACTCCAGAAGATAAGAAGGGTCCGATAGTGTCAGTAACACCAGCAGTGGCTTTCTGGTGCTCACCCCAGAGCAAGTCTGAACCACACTAATTCTTGCTGATTACATTGCCACAGAAGACATGGTTTAGGACAGCCTGGTTTGACATGGGTTGACCCAAGGACGTCAACCCACGTTGGGATGCATTGAGCCCTTCGCTCTTGGGTGTGAGGTAGCAGCATTTTGGTACAACTTCAATGTCTTTGAGGGGAGCAGCAGGATCAGAAGCCTTAACCTCCATGGCCTGATGAAAGATCTTTTTTTATGTCCCCCTGAATGCCTCTCACTCAGGTGTTGAGGCATAGGTGCGGAAGGCAAGAAGTGGACTCGCCTGTACAAATTGCAGTGTTTCCATATCGGACTCTTAGTGATGCTTTCGGCTTCGTTTGTGGGAAAAGGTGTGTGTGTGTAAGGGGAAGAAGACTTGCTTCTTGATTGATGGTGACACTTCCTCTTCTTTACTTCTCCCGCGATTGTAACTGCCAAGTGCAGTGTTCAATGAGGGACATCCTAAAGGCCTAGAGGTATTTTGGCTTGATTCTTGCGGTTGTCATTTTGGAGGAGCCTAAGAAAAGCTGATCCACATGCTCTCTAATAGCTTTTGGAGTCATAATTTGACTGGACACACACTCCTTTGTGTCATGAACTTTGTCATGGTAAAAAGACACATGCAGTGTGGGTTAGTCACCAGCATGGCACAGTGGCATTCTCGACAGCCTTTGAAGCCTGATTTGGTAGGCGACATGAGCATCACATTTATAACCAAAGAAAGTTTCCCAACTGTAACACTCGGGAAGAAGGGACTGAGGGAAATGGTGCCTACAGTTCCCAGTATATATGCTTCTGACAACACTTCCAGCACCCATTGGTGCCTAGGGTCCAGAACGTAAAAGGCCTCGGAACGGGGTGGCGCCACCTGCTGGCTGATGAAAAAATGTCCTGAGCTAGTTGCGTCAAAATGAATTTTAAATATGAGCAGTATGTTGGAGAAATGTGTTGATCAGAAATAGAGAAAAAAACAGACCTGTGCTTGAAGTATTTATTCTATTTCTACTGGAACCCTCAATTGCCCTCCAAATAGATGTTGTTTCTATCTGTCATGCTAGCCTTCCTCCTGCTAGAAATAAGTCAAATGCTCAATGGGTGGGGTAGAAGGGTGCTCTAGAAAGAGGTTCACACAAGCTACAAATCATTATTTCTAGCTCAGTCGGGCCTCATGCAGGAAATATAAAGAGTACTTTTTCCAGCATAATCTGCATAGCATGAGTAGTATTTATTTTCTCTTTCTAGCATTGTCAGGCCTAGAGCTGGAAATACAATACATGCTATTTCTGTGGCCCACTGGTACAGACTGTCCTTCCCCCATTGGGGGAGTTGATTCAGTTGATTGAGAGTTTGTAGAAATAAGTATGCCCAGTACTAAGGACCAGTAGATGCTACATTGTATTTCACCACTGGACACAGATAATCCAGTGGTACAAAGAAAAACTTACAAAGCAGCTGGACACAGGATACATTATTAGGAACTAATCAACTGGTATTTGCCCTTGTGTTTACATCCAAAATATTGTTCACATAAAATGCACCTGAAAACATGAAACATTAAAAAATGTGTTTTTAACAGGTTTCATCCATTTGCATACTTGAAAATTGATTCTAGCATAAGAGGCTTCAAAGGGTCAAGCAATCCAGGGATGCTCCTTTCTGCAGTCCAATTCTGAGTACATAGTGATGTTCTAAATTTTAGCTAACTGCGTCTTCTAAATGCTCAGTACTTAAAAGATGCCTGCTCGTCCAAGAAATTACAATATGTTTGGTACAAGAGCCACTAACCATAAAACCAGTTTGTCAGGGCTCCATCGCATTTCACTTTATTTACTTTACATAATTGTTTTTCACAGATTTGTATTCACCTAAATCCTGTGAGTTATTTTAATGTTAATTATTCTCTTCATCAAAAAGCTACTTAAAATACATATATAGTTTGTAAAGTCAAATTTCCCTTCTCCTTTTTCCACTGAATTTCACTAATAACCCACACACTCCCTCACAAACCACCACCTGTCCTTTTCTTTCATTTTCCTTTACAAAAAATATAACATTTTTTAGGTGTATTGATCTTGAAAGATTTCTGAATTTGGGTGCAAAGAAACAGTGATTCCTCACATCATACATTTTCAATATTTTTTATTTTTTTATTTGTTTTAATCAAATCAATGATTTTTACAAAATTTTCCCAAGCTTCGGTCAGTTACTTGCTAAAAAGTAGTTTTTGAATTTTAAAATGTTGAATTAACTAGAATTTTCGACCAGGTCTTGGCCCTTTAGTCGCTTTCCTTAAAACAGGGTAATGTGATTATCAATCCTGAAGACTTAGCCTTTAGTCTTTGACAAGTTCTTTACTTAAGAACCTAATTATAAGAAGATTCGAGTTGGGTCATCACTTGCTGCAAGATTTTTGATGAAGCCATTAGCCATGTTGGTTTATCACCACCGATCAACTTTGACCACCAACAAAGTTCCGACTCTAACGAAGGATCTGCCGCGAAGTATTGCATATACTGTGTCCTAAATTGTTTTGTTTCTGAGCAACTAACAAGAAGATGGCGAATTGTTTCTTTTTCATTTATCTTATGACATAGTCTACAGTCACTTGTATCCGCCAGGCCTCTTATAGCTCTGATTTCATTCGTAGGGAGCAGGTTAAGTCTCGCTCTTAGGAGATAGTTTCTTGCTTGCCTGCTTGGAAATTGTTTTATGTAGCTCTGCAGTTCGTTCAAGCCTTTAGTATTCACAGGCAGGTGGGATGTAAGTTTATTTTCGGCGGCTTTTGACAAGGTCTGTATCCAATCCAGTTCTTTTATTTTCCTCAGGATCTTAGTTGGGTTTAAAAGCAGTTTCTCCTCCTCACACTCGATTGATTTCAAGAGTGCAAGTATACCTTCTCACCAAACTTTTGGCGATCTGTTTGTACTCAATGACAGCTCCACCTTTACAAGATTGTATAGGAAGGTACTCGTAGAAAGCAGACATTTTCTATATAATCTCAGGGAGTTACAGGTCATTGTCCCTTGAAGAGACAGGAGGCTCAACTCTCTACGAATCGGGGCTATAGGAGTTGATGACGGGAGTCCGAGGACTGTCCTCCAATAGTAAGCTTCTAATTCGGCCATATCTCTGATGGTAGATGTAACATTGCTTCCGCTCCATATGTCAATGAGGGAACTACTTTCATTTTATAAAAGTTTAAGGCTGGAATCATGGAGAACCGCCCAAATTTCTGGTCGATAGCTTTGCCTTTGCTAGCCAGCAATCTGACTTTTGCTTGGAGGGATTCCTGCATGGCTAAATCTCTTTTTGAACTGTCCACAGTGATTCCCAAGTATTTGAAGCTGTGGACCTTTTCAATCTCAATTGAATCGTAATACCATCTGTTTTTATCTGTTTTGTTAGCTGTTCTCTCCAAAGTAACGATTTTTGTTTTTTCTTTGTTTCTTTCTGCAGATATACTTTATTTACTTGATTTTGTATGTGTGTTTTACATGTTTGGCTATGTTGTTCATATACCAATGGGTTTAAAACCCAAAATGTACAGGAATAGTCATTCTAGCACATTGTAGAAACGAATTTATTTGCAAACTGCATTCTTTTCCATTATGAATTTCCACCAATGGGAAGTCTAAAACGCCAACAATGACAATTAGAGTCATTGTACTCCAAGCAGGACCATTACCTTCAATATTTAAAACACGCCAAGCAATCATCTGTTCATTACTAACTGGACATTGCAGATAGCAGATGATATTCAATTTTATAAATCAACTTTGTATTCTAGGCAGTCTTTACTAAGATGAAAAGTAAGCAAACCATAACTCTGCTCTGTGTGCTTACCTCTCAAATTGTTCCTCCCATAATTCCTTGCCTAACTTTTTTATTTAACACATCCCTGTACATTGTAGTATTTTCTTTTTGTTTTAAACAGGCAACTATCATCCCCATTCTGAAAACACAGGTGCTTTATTCTCAGGTTTTTTTTTTTATTTGAATCTTCATTCACCTCCCCTGCCTCTGCAATCAGGTTTCCACCCTTTTCAGTCAACTGAAACGGCTTTGTCACGTATTCCCTTCTTTCTGCTTGTTATATTACACATTCTTCTCTTCTTGTTCTATTAGACTTGTCTGTGACTTATCTATTCTTTCTTCGCTCGACATCGGAGTTCTGTTCACATATTACTTCTGTCCTCAATCTCTCATATCGCTCTTATTCTGTGTCATGGGCTGTTCGCTCATCTCCTGCCCATCCCTTACAGTATGGTACGCCCCCCTCCCAACCCATGAGATCTGTTTTTGGCGCCCTCCTTTTTTCACTTTGCGATTCCCTTTTCCACTATTTTCACCTCCTATCCTTTCTATGCAGATTATTCACAAATCTTTATTTCCTTTTACTCTTTTTCTGATTCTCCCCATTCTACTATCTTTGCTTGTCTTTCAGCCACATTTTCATCACTTACATTTAAATGTTTCTAAAACCGAAATTATTTTCTTTCCTCCTTCACAGCTACAGCGCCTCCCAGCCACTGGTCTGTTTCTCCTTTGTTTATTTATTTTCCTCTCTGTGTTACCTCTCTAATTAAGGTTGCAGTTTAGTCATAATGTTTGATTATTCATTCTCTTTTGTTTCTTCTGTCTTTTATGTGTCCCGTTTGTGTTGCTTGCACTCATTTAACATCGCTAAGGCCTGACCACTTCTGATCCTCAAAGGGACCAAGCTTCTTGCCTCCATTATGATGTTCTCCCATCTTGATTATTGTTACTTTTCTTGGTATTTTCACTTCCTTCTATTCATGTTTACATTTTTTAATTATTATTTATTGTACTTTATTCAGTACAAGGCCATCAAAGTTATTCAAAGAACAATAATATACATGTATAACATTATAGCATTGAAAGAAAAATAAAAGACATAGGGCCTCATTACACGGATGGCGGTAAGGATTTACTGGTACCGGTAAAATACTGGTACCGGTAAATCCTTACCGCCTTACTATGAGGTCCCTTTGCGGGTTGGGGGATTTAACGCCTGCTTTTTGCAGGCGTTAAAAACCAACCCGCAAAGGGACCCAGGGAGCTAATTACGGTACCGCAATTGGCAAATGGCCAATGGTGGAAGGGGGAATTACCGCCCCGCCAACCTTGGAATGGGGCGGTAATTCCCCTTTCCGCCAAGGTGATGCCGGTATTTTACCAGCATGAACCATGGCGCTAATAGCGCCATGGCTCTCCGCCATCCGTGTAATGTGGCCCCTATATTCCATATCAATGCCCTAAAATAGGACATTAAAAGTATGCATTTCCAAACGGTAGATGATAAAAATATGTCTTGTCTTGTGTACTAAACCAGCCTAGCTATACAAGAAAAAGACAAATCACTTAAAATCCGGTAAACACAAATATATTCGATACAATAAAGTAATTCAGAAAGGAAAACATTATACAATATAGGGAGAGATAACTCGCAGTCCTTCAATTACCTTACTATATAACTTTGTCAGGGGGAAAACACTTGCAACCTTATGTAAACACAGTTCATTCAAATGACACAAAAGGGAAAAATGGACAATATCAAAGTAGACATAATAATCCAGGTGAACATAGGCCTGGTGAATAAATTTGGCTACTGAAATGACAACATCCGGGTCCTGAGTTAAGGCCAGGTAGGCCATTGCATCGCCAACAGTCACTACTCTAGCATCCTTAAAATTTGCTTCAGGTAAAAGGCTCTCAGGACTTCATGTTTAATGTATTTCTAACGTGCCTTAGGCCCAGGGGCAAACAGGCACACAGAAAAGGCAATACAAGCACAAACAACAAGATTAGAATACAACATTGCTAATAACAGATAAGAAAAGAATACAATCAAATTAAAAATGGGAACAAGAGTTTAAGAACAATACAATCAGCCAAAAAAGATAGAAACATACTCAGAAATAGCCCAGAGCAAAGTAAAAAAGCATTTTCAAAGTTTTCTCAAAGACCCCCTGGTCTCAATTCGGAGCTCGACGTAGTTTATTTCAAAGAGGTGGTACTAAACAAACAATTAAGTGAATATCTACGAGTCCTCACCAATTTGGCCATTGGTGACTCAAGAAGATTACCATTACTAGATCTTGGTAGAAAGACAGATTACTTCAAACAGATTATTTTAGACAGGACAGATATGTAGGACCTTTGCCAAAAAGGCATTTATGCGCAATGTTAAGAATACAAAATGGGAAGCTCTGTTTTACTAGAAGCCATTGAAGAGCCTTTCTAGGCTTCTGTAATATGTCCCACAAATCCACTTTTAGCAACAATGCAAACTGCACTATTCTGAAGGACTTGCAACGCATTTATAGACTTCAATGCGGTGCCAACAAGAAGGCTTCCACAGTAGTCGATATTTGCCCCCAGGATGACTCTGGCGATTGTAGCACAATTCTCGTGGGTAGAGAAAAGGTTTGATCCAGCCTAGTCAATTTAGGTAAAATGCTGAGGCTGACATGATAAAATTAACATGGTAAGAGAGGGGCCAAGGATTACTCCAAGAGTTTTTACATTGGGAAGAACTGGGATGGTGCAGTCTGAAATAATAAACTTTTGATACAGATTAGGCAGGTTACGCAATTTTTGCTGTGTTCCTACCAATAATAGCTCCGTCTTGCTACTATTGAGAGCAAGTGAATTATGGGCCTTCCAATTGTTAATAAGAATGAAAGTTTCATTGACTTTTACAGAATCCATATCATAGACCTCTGAGTTGAATTAAGATCTGAGTATCATCAGCGTAATTAGTGTATAGTACGCTGTGCTCATCTAAAATATCAAAATGGGTTTCACAAAAAGATAAAAAATTGTGGGGCAGAGGCACACCACAATGTAACTCCACAGGAGTGGCACTCTGAACATTAAGAAAAATGTGGGCTTGGCAACCTGCAAGAAATGATAACATCCAATCCGCTGCTCTATCAATAAAATAAGCGTTTGATTGTACTCTGTCATATAAAATATTAAAATCCAACAAATCGAAGGCTGCAGATAAATCTGATAAAATTAAAAGCGCCATCTTGCCGCTATCCATGATCTGAAACATCGTAGATTTCAAATTCAAGAGTACAGTTTCTGTCCCATGAATAAAAGCCCTAAATCATGACTGCCTTTCTCCTAGAAGTCTAAAATCTTCAATGTGCCGTTGGAGTTGTAAATAAGCTATTTGATCAAGGATCTTGAGCAAGAAGGGGTGACTTTTAATAGGTCTGTAGTTAGTGAGAATGCCTGGATCAAGCAAGGTTTTTTTTTCAATGAAGTTATCCATCCTTGATTAATGCAGGCAGGCACTGTAGATGATAGGAAGGACAAATTCACAAAGTCAGCAATGATGGGTGAAAGGATATCCGTACAGTTCTTGACAGTTTTTGAAGGACTAGGATCTCCAGGGCAATTTGTTGGTTTAAGAGCTACGATTACATTCTGCACCAAAACTGTTTTAAAATCGAGAGGGTTTATCCAATGATGGTAAATGGTTGGCAACGGTAGGAAGGGGTAGAGTTAAATGTTTCTCTGCAATATCCACCTTAAGTTCCATTATCTTCTCAAACATATCTTGCTGGATATTGGTGCACCAGTCACTATCTTTGATCACTGTCTCAACCTTCTTAATATCAGGGCACTGAAGCTCCTTTAATATTAAAAATAAGTCTTTAGGTTTGGAAGAGACCTCAGCGATATGGTTATTCAGATGATTCTTTTTAGATGAAATCAAAGCATTCTTATTTAATTTTGCTAGTGAAATAAAGTCATCTTTATCGGTTGGGGAGACAATTTTTAACCAGCATTGAGGAGCCTTATTTTTTGTGCACATAGACCATGTAGATCTCTCTCCTCTATTTGAACTCTTCTATTTGCCTTCTCTATCTTTCCCTTTGCGATTCCGTATCCACCACTTATCATTCTCTCCACTGGTTGTCTTTCAAAATCCCCAATTTTCTAAGCATCATTTTTAAATGTTTACACAGTGTTGCTCCTTCTTAGTCTCTCTTTTATTATTTCTTGGTTTCAGCCTTCACTCTCCCTTTGTGCTCAGTCACGCTTTCATTCTTTTTCTCTTCTAGCACCGTCCGCATTGGAGTTCTTTTCCCTCTGTATTCAAACTGCTACTTCCTTCTGTTCTTTTCACTCACTTCTACACCTACTTCTTTTTTCCTCTTCTTAAATCCATTCAACATTATGCTCTGTATTTTACATAAATTAGTATAAATTAGTACCATTTACATAATTCTGTGCAGCACTTTGGCGATAAGTGCTCTGTAAGCAATATACAATACAAATAACTGTATAGACATCCTGCAGACTGCAAAAAGCAGCTGTCTAAAAAACACTGCAGCAAAAAAACAATTTTAAGAATATTAATTCAAATTATAAAGATGTCTTCACTAAAAGCCCATCTAATTTCTAAAACAACTTAAGTATACTTTCTATTCTTGTTACTACGGTCTACCTGGTTCCAATAAATGTTTTCCTGCTTGAAAAGAACGTATTTGTCACGCCATACTAAACCCTCTATATAGATATATATATGAAATGTTAAACTCCTGTGACTTACAAGCCAACATTGACATTTCTTTTTTGGACCTATATATTTGGCCGGATATGTAGACATAAAGGTAGGCAGCACTTTTTTAGACTATTGTTCTTACACATCATTCCCATGAGTATGTGATTTCAATCAAGGTCTAAATTGGTTTACATGTGATGTAAAACATATATAATATGTCTACTATTGTACATAAATGCTTTTTTCAGGTTTCTGGTGAAACAAACCACTCTGCCTTCAGCAATTTATTTAAATTTCATAATTGCTTTTTCTAAAGGACATGTTAGCAGCAGGGCGCTTATAAAAACAGAGTATGAAAACATCAAAAAGCAACCCACAAGAGGGGAGTCAATATTTGCATACATCTATTTAAGAAATAGCATTCTTAATACAAAGTTAATAGATCTTAATCCTCAAAATTCAAATAATCATACAGTTAATCAAAAGATGTCAGAATTAATGGCAACCAAATACGTGTAAATAAAAATGAAATTTGATTTAGCAGGATTAAAGAATGCTGCTGTCTTTGTGAAGGAGTTTCCCATTATTCCAAATCATAATAGACCATATTAATTTCATAACTTTTTTCGATGCACAGCCATGAACGTTTTTGATCAGTTCCAAGAGAATTCACCACAGGTCTGAAGGGTCTAAAGTCAAACGTATATCCAAATAGGTCAACAGAACACAGCGTCTGCTAACAAATACCAGGAATTGAATGCAGGCATGTTAGAGCATCGAGTTATCCTTGCAGCATGTACTCTCTCATTTTAATGCCAAAAAAGCAAAAACACATATCTTGCCTTAGGACCCCATAACTTGATCAAATAATGGGCAGCAGCACCAATTTCATTAATAGTAGTATAAACTCTTGCAGACTTGCACCTTGTGAGGACCAGTATATCCCTATTGCCAGCTTACTTCAATAAACAGGATCATGACGCATCACCTTGTGCTTGGTCTGATTGGGCAAATAAATACATTTGCCATTTTGTCAATGTGTATTAAAAAATTGGCAGTGTTATCCTTCAAACACATACCTGTCAATTTCTGTCAGTAGAATTGGGGTAGAACAGCTATCCTGCTTGCAGACCACGACTCAAAAGAGATGACTGATTGCTGCAACCCTAGAAGGAAGACTCTGGAAACCTTATTCCAAAGGAGTAATGGTCAAATGTGTGTTAGAATTTGTACATGTAACCTTCTTCCAGAAAAGGCAATTGAATGTATCTAAATTCAAAGTATTAGTCAATCTCCAATTTTGTGCCCAAGATAACGCTAGAGCAATTATTTTACCATTGTATATGCATATTACAGGTGTAATATAGGCTTTACTAATTCTATTTAGTTTGGCAGGACCAGATTGCCTGATTGGTTTTAATTGTTTGCTCATCTGGCTGTTATAAGCTTTCAAAAGTCCTGATCTAGTCAGCACCAGTCCTCAGTACATTCATTAACCATTTCTGTCGGTGCCTGAGAGTAATATATGCTTTACTTTATCTTCTACATGCTGAACTTTAATTATGTGGTTTTTAGGTTCATATACTGTGAATATCTTTCAAATAATCAAAGTACTTCTGAGGTCCTCTTGGAGTCTTTCACATGATTGTTAATTTCTGCATACCTCCGATCCTATTCTAGGGGTAATGCCAAGCAATGTTGCTATTTCCCAAGTAAATCAGAAGTAAAAGATTAAATGAAAATGGAGCCTGGGTACATCTTGACACAATTCATTGGTTACTTTCATCTTCACTGTGGTTTTCTGGTGTTTACACATAACCCATGCCCAGTTATTGTGTATCTCAGTGAGCAGAGACAAGAAATGTGCATCAACTACATGCCATCCTAATTTCCACTTATTTTGATGGAAGGCAGCATTGTGGACTATGATGCAAACATAATTGGTACCCTGATCTTCGAGTATATGCATTTCCAAAGTAGAACAAGACATGCCTATGTCGGTGTGGCAATTGGCATTGAGAAATAACCATTCTGATGATAATTCTTCAATATTTGAGGAGTTATATGGAAAAATGATTTGTTGACTGAATTATCAAGCAGCGAACTAAGTCACTAGGATCTCTGGGTTCTTCTGATTTTAAAGCTATGCCATATCATCGGGACATAAAGCTTTTGAGGAATTTATTTTGCTCAATGTTTAACCCAGCCTTTCAGTAGATTGCAAATGTTTCGTCATAAATTGATGCCATTGTCCCTCCGATATTCTTGACTAAATCTAAATATTTTCTTGGTCAGTTTGGTATTGCGGAAGTGCTAAAATGTCTTAACTCATTTTACTATATTCCCAGCATTCATTTGTCAGTGCATCCACATCTTATGTTTGGATTATTCTTTTGTATGATGTTGCTTCCCGTTAGTCTAGAAAGCCGGTTGCTGACTTTTTTTAGCTTGTTTCACATAGAACAAGCGCCACACTGTTATTTTGTACTACTTACAGTAAACCAGTTGTGGTTGTTTTAGCAAACTGGTTGGGAGACTGTTGTCCCTGAAGGAAGTCATGGGGCCACCCAAGAGTTACATTTTTTAACATTCAGTGGTCCTGATGCCCCAACGAAAGTCACTTAAGATAAGTGCTAATTTGTTATCCCTTTTTTCAGTATCTTGTGCCAATGGATTATCTAATCATTCACTTTGCCTCTCATTTTCTGGATTTTAAAAGATTATTTGATGCTAATAGTTGCACAAGCCAGTAAACATTGGGTTGCACTATGTCCTTGGTATTACTGGAAAATTGCTGATACATTACCAATTCTTAGTTGAGAGGAAGCTATAATCACTGTAATCTGTTGTTGTAGAGTTATGGAAACCATAGTGAGTGTTTCGACTTGGTTCATTGGATGTTGTTTGGTCATTGCTCAACACTAAGCCAAACTCGGGCATCCTAAACCAACCGAATGTCGAAAGGACGTAACGGAAATCAACAATCTACATCAGGCGGTTCCAGTCCAAAGTCAGGGCATGGGCTTCCCATGAAAAGAAAGCAGATCTTCCTATCCGGAAAAGAGATGTGGGCTCTGCATTCTAGCATGAAAAATAATACTATTTACCTATGATGAATTCAGTGCTATGGCCAGGACATGTGCCATCCATCAATAAAAGTGAATTTCCACCATTGAACATAGTCTTACTCAGACGCTAGATGGATCCCTAGAAAGACGATATGCAAAAATAGAATAGCCATTGTACTGACATATTTATATTATGCTGATTCCTGTTTCCGGAATGACTTATCTACAAGTAAATCGTGCAGCCATTGCATACCCAACATTAAAAAGAATGCAACATTACTTTTTCTACTGATGCATATCCTGTTAATTCAAGATTGTTAAAAGCTAACATTTTAGTTCCATTTAATTGCAACACATTTCAATTGCATAATTGATAACGTTAGTCTTTTTCAGTATTTGGCATGTATCTTTGCAATTAAATATGGAATAAAGTATACCCTAATGGATGTTTATAAATATATTGCAAGTTACTTATTAGCACTGTGACCATATAGACAAAAAGGCAAAGTTGTTCTAAGGCCACAGATCTTTAACGTTACTTGCAATATCATTGTTATGTATTGGCAGGGTGCTCTGTTCCTTAAGAAATGGCGTACTAGCCCCTGCTGTCTTGGTTTCCTCATGCGGATCGGTCAATCCCATTTAGAACCCAAATTGCAGAAATAAAACAATCCAAGGGGCAGCCTGTAACTCTGTGGCAAGCTAATTGATGTTGAAGCAGTTACATGTAAGTGGCTATAATAACCGCTAGCTGCATTTATTCAAAGTGTTGTTATTGTACAAATAAATTCCTGATCTGCTCCTTTGAACTCCAGCGGTGCTCTAAATTGACAAATAACCATAAATGCTTCCTTCTTGGCAAGTTATGGAGAACTGTCATGAAGAATGTTCACGTGAACGGATTCTGCAAAGAAGCTGTGCCATTTGGAAGCTGCATTTAACACTCTTCTGATTCTGGCAGCTGTCATAGTGACATCACTCAACTTTAATACGCATGGTGTTGATGCCACTTTCTTATTCCTGGTAAAATGTGATTTCACATCTACAATGTAGGGCGTGGGTTATATAAAGGATTTTATACTGGTATCACATAACTCTCATGTGCCAGCGGTACATAACAAAGGCCTACCTGTGGTATTGTGTGTATTCTATGTTTCTCCATGGTTTGAGGTCCCTTCCAGTTGCTTTTATGTGGGTTTTATTCCAGAAAATAGCATGGTTATGCGAGTTGGCGCCTCGGCATTGGGATGTTTGTTAAGTCAGTTTATCTCAGAGTCAACTAATATTGCTTATGGAATTTTATATTGGAGGGGGCATTCTGGAAAGTGTAGACTACTTCATTGTGGAAACCCCTACCTGTTAGAACCTCTTCCATTCCCTAAAGATCCCACATGAGCAATTGGGATTGCAGTGAAAGGAGGTAGAGCTGCTCAACAGTATCTAGGTATTGAGTGATGCAATCAAACCATCATTGTTAAGGTTCATAAAGTCTGACCACCTGAGTTAAAAATCGCCCACATCCAGAATCATTGCAGAGGACACAACGCTTGTTGGGCTTCTGCAATTGTTGGTGGGAATTCATATAGGGCATGGGCTTGGCTCTCAGTGACATCATTTATTTGCTAACATGACATATCCTGGCTTGCAGCTTTTTTTTCTCCAAAAGCCTTTGTTGTTTGAATGCAGTGTGACTAATTTGTTATTTTGACAACTGCTTAAACAAATGTATCATTTGGATGTTATCATAGGTGAACACTGGCAATGTCCATACTGCCGGTCATGAACCTTTGATTACCATGATCTTTCCTAATCTAATCTCTTTAGATTCTGAAGCCTTCACAGCTGCTAGCAATAGAGCACTGGCAAGACATTTCTAATTCCACAAAGAATCAACAGTATACACATATTACAAACATCCTACACCGCACTTCAACTCGTGGTGTAATGTCTGATTACCAGTGAATTAAGTGGAACGATCTGGACATGGCTGAAAAAAGTACAGGCCCACACAAAGGCTGCCACCATTTAATTATGCACTTGGTGTATAGTTAACAATGCTATATTGCATAAGGAGATTCACATTTTGTATGAGTTCTCAACATGATTTGATGTATGCTCTGTGTTCAGATTGTTGAAGTTTCTTTGAAATTAACAAATTCCAAATAGCTGCCCAAACATTTAATGCAGTGCTCCATAAATCCTAGCAGTTGCATCTGTACTTTGATTTTGTCCACTGAGTGTGACTTAATATCTATTGAGCAGATCCAATGTTGTTAGTTTCATAACGTTAGTATCAGCTGGGACCTCTCATATGCTGCTTTAGATTTTGCTTTTAGCTCTTAATCAAATCACTATTTTCCCTTTTTGTAGTTCAGAACAGTAAACTATCATATTTATTGCAAGATGTAAGGAGGAATGTATCATTCAGGATTCTCTCTCGTAAGACGTATCTTATCCTCACTCTGCAGTGACAATGTGTGTAAAAATCACATAGCTACCTTGTGCGTATTGTGTATATTTCTACATATTACATGTGTGTGTATGCATGTATATATACATATGACTAGTACTAACATTAAGCTGCTGTTCTTTGACACAAATTGACTTGTACATAGTTGTATTGTTTCGTACATAGAAATTCTGGAGATGGGTTTTATTCTTACAAAGACGAACATATTTTATTACGGATGAATGGGATGTACATTTTTGAATTGGGTTCAGTGTTGGGACTTGGGGTTTGTTGTTCTTTATTACCAAAGAACCTGTGTTAGAAGTAAATACCTGCTGTTCCCATTGCTATCTTATGTATACCATCTGATTTGTTTTGTTGGATATCTCTTTGAGTTATCACTCAATGAGCACTAAGCCGCCTTATTTGTTTTCCATGTAATAAGCACACTGAAAATGTTAGAAAGTTTGGTTTATGCTGTGCTCACGCGGCCTGTCACTGTGTCAATATGGAAAAACTGCAACAGTGTGCCCACCCCCGTTATCATTTAAACTTTAATACAGGCTCTGGGTCCTGTGCTGTCACAAGACTGCCAGACTGTGCGGCACATATGATCAATAAAGTAGTGTGTCAGCTAGAAAACCAGTACAAACTTTACTCTCTTGGAACATGGAAAGAGGTTGTGTCGAGCTTGCGATGGTGGATCACCATGGCACACCTCACTTTGTTGCTTTCTGGACTACATTAGTGTTGTTTCAAACAGAACTTGTAAAATAATTGCAATGGAAGCAATTGAAAATTGTATGTACTATGCTTGTAAGTTCTTCATCAATATGTGTATGTAGCTATCTGTACAAATGCATGTAGACTACAGGGTTTCAAAGAAAAACATTGTTTTATTTTGAAAAAAAGACGAGACTTGGCTGCTGTAGCTTTATTTTGCGTTTTTAAATTTGATGACTTTCCGCTAAAACTGTTTTCCCTTTGTGAATAGGTCTTCTAGTTGATTTACACACAATTGTGATTATTTGCATTTCAGTACCTGGTGCATATGGAATGTTTTAGAAGATAGACTGTTTATTCAATATTACCCAAAACAGTGATCCTATCTTTCAGTAGCAAACGTTTATTTTTTCAAATGCACATTACATTGTTTTCTGCTACATTCATGGCAGGCAATACACTGATGACACTTAGCTGTTCCTCAAATTAGTTCTGTGTTGTGCTCCTCGCTTAATTTTTCTCACCATTGATTAATTGTTGAGAGCTCTTTATTCGTCTATAAATTCAGCAAATATTGCTGTTAGCCCAAATCGGTGTGTGTTAGCCCAAACATACCTGCTCTAGTGCATGTTCGATTAACTTTTTTCTGCTATTGCATAACGCTCAATATATCAACTTGTAAAAGCCCAAGACTAGGCTTATGGAAAAGATCTGGACTTTTACATTGGAAACCTAAATGGTAGAGGGGCAGGAGGAGCAGGCCAGGGCACAGGGAACCGTGGGAGGGCCAAGTGCGGGGGGAGAGGGAAGAAGGAGGAGGAGAATGAGAAATGCACAAGCAAGACGTGCACCCATCCCCAGGGATAGGCCCTCACCCTGGACCCTCACTGACACCCAGTTTGTGACCCTGTGCCCCCTGAACAGGGAGACCACCACAGAGCTGCTCAGCACAATCAAGAATGACATAGGGAGCAGGATTGACATCTGTACAGCTGTGCCCCCAGTGCTGAAGCTAGTGTCCGTACTACAATTGCTAGGCAAAGGCACCTTCCAGCATTCCGTAGCCATGATGAATGGCATGGCACAGGCCACATTAAGTACAATGTTAGGCCATGTGATGCCCTCCTGCGTCATGTGCAACATCACATCCCACTATCCACCACCCTATCCCCGGTCAATTCCTTGAAGGTATGGTTCTATGCCGTAGTCAAATGTGATAGCAGCCCTGGACTGCACCCATGTGGCGTTGGTGGCACCCCTGGCCCACAAAGCAGTGTACAGAAACCGCATACACTACCACTCAATGTGGAGGTGACCTGTGACCCCAACCCCATCATCACCCTCTGCTGTGCCCGCTACCCGTGTTCCACCCACGATTCAATGGTACAGCACACATCCAGGATACATGGAGAGGCACTGTGGACAAGGGACGTGGATTGTGGGTGAGTACAACTGGCTGCATGCTTGTGCTGTGGAGCACCTGACCAAACTGGGGGGTGGGAGCGTGGTTGGGGACGTGAACGCTGACACAAATCATTGCATGATAATGGACTGCAGGCATCTAACCTGTCGACCTCCCATACCAGCATCCCAGCACAGCCCAGGGAGCATGCACATGTTGCACCCAACATGAGGAATGAGCCCATGTATACATATAGTAGGACTACTAAACCCCGAAATGCCCATAGGTACCAAAATGCAAAAACAGCAACGACTATTAAATGAGTGCCAAATAGAACTTTGCAACAGCAACCGTGCCAGCACCACTGACATGCACCCTTGTACACCTCTCCCAATGACAAACCACTGCACCCCGAAACTTACATATTAGCAATAGTCAACCCAGCATGCACCAGAGCAACACACCCACACCGGACTACCACCATGTCAGCATCACATGTCACCGAAAGACACAGCACCTAACACCAGCTTGTAGGGGACATGGCGCATGTGGTTTGAAAACCACGCATCATGCGAGTGACACAGCATGCATGGACATAGTACAGACACATTCCACGGAATGATGCTGCACATACCTGAGGACGATGTCCATTTTCATGATACAGTAAGTCTCCCCCCCCCCCACGTTACACAGTGTCTAATGGCTGTGTCTCTCCCCATGCACGTGACTCTGGATATCCACAGCTACCTTGGTTTATGACCCCTGTAAGGAATCTCCAAAGACTGCAAGAACCTGCATATGCATTGAGCGCACCTTTGGCCTGCTGAAGGCACATTTCTGCTGTCTTGATCACACTGGATGGGCACTGATGTACGTCCCCAGAAAAGTTGGCTGTGCTCCTGTGTTGCATGTTGCACAACATCTGCATGCTGCAAGTTGTACTTCTCCCCCCTGATGTGGACATTCCATGATGCAAGGGCTGCAGTACGCATCATGTCAGGGATGGCAGAATTACACTCCATGCCCTGATGGACAAATTGTTTGGACACATGTACATGGCACAAGACATATACCACTGAGCGAGACCCACCATTGTGAATAAAGACAGCTTTGACACAAACAACAATGTCCTCACATTGATGCAGTTCAACAGATGTATTGCTACCAACTGCCCAGCACACTAACACCCCAGCACACTCTCCCCCTCCCACCACCAACACCCCAGCACACTACCCACCACCCCCTCACAACACCCCAGCACAGCCACTCAGGGCAAAATATGTCACAATGTCATTTCTGTGGCCTCTTTCCACCCATGCCAGACACTGGTGATCTGGTACTCAATTGGCGCTGGGAGCGGTGCCTGGGTGTGCCCTGCTGTGAGCCCTCTGTGGGTGTAGTTGAACTGGAGGGTATTGATCCTGTCCCATGGATGTGCTGCAGTGCAGGAGACCTCTGTGCTATGACGAATGGCCTCTGTAAGAGCCTAGATCCCTTCACGCATCTCTCTGACTCTCTGCCTATAAACAGTCAGGTCAGCAGTACTGGCAGCTGCCTCTTCCCGGTTTCTTCTCAAGGCTCTCACAATTCTGCAGGTGGCCCCTTGCAGGTAATCATGGATTACCTGGAGGTGCTCTGAATGGGTCTGCCCAATGGCCTCCATTTCCCTTTGTCGCCTCTCCATCCATTATAAGTTCCGCTGGCTGACAGAGAGGAACTACAAGAAGGCGTTCCTTTATTGAACATAGAACACAACTTTACACTTTCAGCGTGTTGTGTGCTCGGCAGCACTCATCTACCACTGAAAGCAAAGATAGAGGCCAGATTACATTCAACATTATTGTAGCCTGAAAATGCAGGATCGGAATGAGATGTCAAGTGCCTGTGTGCTAATCCGTGAACCAGCACAATGAAGAAATCAATAAAGTGCACATTACCAAGATTAAGGTGTAATGCAGTATTTAGAGAGATGTGGGGAAAATAAAAACAAAGTGTAGCTTGGCCTGGATGCTAACACGGACCGAACCAGCCGATCCATTCCAAGATGGCGGTTTCGTTTGTAGCAGCTTAAAAACTGATAAGCAAGCACCGTCTCCATGGTTACTTTATGTTGTTCATTGTGATCGGCCCTCCTCTCAGCAGACGAGCCGATCGCATTGAACGAGCCGGACGAACACGGAGCAACGTAAGAAAATGCACAAAAAGGGAGCATTTGCAGCATTGCAATATGCGTCTGTGAAAGATAGCACCGTATTTGGAAATGTGGGCACCTGTACATTTACAGGTGTGTCTCTAATCAGCAGCTTCCCTGAGAGATTACCAGCAAGGGAGCGATACGAGGCACTCAACCAGGAGCACATGGCCTCGCATTTGATGAACAGACCTCCATTGAGAAACAGAACAATTAGAGAATAAACAGCCCCAACGACTGAGTAGTGCTGGTAAGAGAAAAAGAGACAAAGATGTGAGTGCCTCACAAGAATGTTTTTTAGAAAAGTGTTTTCTTAAAAATGCAATACCAAAAAGACAGTCCAAACACCAGTAAATGGCGATATAGGACACTATCACCCATGACTCCTTCCTGTTTCACCACTTTGATATTGCACTCACTAACGCGCAAACAAAGGAAGACTAGTACTTGTATATTAGCTTCTGAAATACCGTTTAGATCTTACTAATAAAGCACTATCTGTGTCTCTATTTTTACTGTGTCCCTTACAGATTGTGCTGCACCCAGGGCATGAAGTAATCCATGCGATGGTACAGCAAGATGGCAGACAGAGTTGACAATAAAGGAGGTTCAAAATGAGTACCTGAACCTACCGTCCTGATGAAAGTGGTAAAACCACAAAATCCCACTGAAACGGTTTGACTATATTAATGGATAAGTGAAGGTTACAAAACACGCACCAGACTAAATAACTGAAAATAAAATTACAAGTGGAGGCTTTTTCCCACTTGCATCTCTCTTCTCTTGCCAACGATTTATATGTATGGATATTAATATTTCTTTCAATCACATAACAATGAGTTGGTAATGGCCCAAAATGTCGCCCTCACAATTGATGGCCGAAAATGGCGACTTTCTTTTTGTTTTAGACCCCCCCCACTTACCCTTACATCACATATATATTTGGGGGGTATATGATATAATATTAATATGGGGGATTGCAGGGGTCTCCCCCTGCATATATATGTGGTGTAAAAGGGGTTTAAAAAAAAGGAATTTTAAAAAAGTCGGCATTTTCGGCCATCGTAATTATGATGTCGCAGTGATCACATAGATCCCAATTAGTTCATCAATTTCATATATTATTGTTATACAGTTTATAACTGGTACAAGTAATAGCTCAACGCGTTTCGGTACAAAAGTCCCTTCATCACGAGCACAAGTTCCATTGGGTTTCTTTAATCAACCCTCCATATGATCTGTATTGTAAAATAAAGGATATTAGCTAAACTGTTCTGCTTTGCTTCGTATATATCATAATTGAAAGGACTATCAACTCTCATGTAAACACTTTGGCTATTCACCTGTCAGAAATCTAGTTGTGGAGGAACAGGAGTACGTGTAAGGAGGATATTGGGTGGTATCTTGAGATAAGGGTATCGTGTTCTCTCGGCCTATGGAAAATTACAAAACATGCAATTACAGAACACGCACTCCTATTCCACATCCAGATCTCTGACAGGTGAATGGCCAAGGTTTTTCCATGAGAGTTGATACAGTAATTTTAAGACATCAAAAAACCAACAGCAACCAACCCACAACTACAGAAATGAATACGTAGGGAAATTTCACATAAACCCCACGCCACAACTTTAGCACAGTACTACCGTGATCAAAGAATTCCCAAGGGCCTGAGAGTGTACCTCCGACCAACTATATGTAAAGATATTCAAGACTTTGTTAAGAAGTGGGAGCAAATCCTCAATAAGTGTTCACTGGATCTAATCTTATTGATTATTGAGATATTGTCTAAATCTGTCACAAACCTAGACACAGAAATCAATGAACTCAGTGAACAATTATCGATTTTGAAGAGCAGAGAGGAACTGCAGAACATGCTCACAGACATCAACACCTCTCCTGATAGCTACAGGAAAGACACAGAACAGCGGAAAGTGCAGAGGTTTAGATGTGACACACTATATTACTCTTAACACATTGTCTACTCTTAGCAAGAGTACTATCGGAACATCCTCCCTACTCGCCCAAACGGACCACAATCTAGATCTCCAAGACAAGAAAGTAGCGATATAGTCATGAAACTCCAACTAGTGGAGACTATACTGGAACAGGAAGTGCAAAGAATCTACAACCAACTAGTGAAACAACTATACAAAGCACAAGTTTTCATAACTCACAACCAGCTTCCACATCAACTACAACTCCAGTTTCTTTTTTTGACAAAAGAAGACAAGACGAGGCAACCAAAAATCTAAGATCAAGGAACAAACAAGTGAACAACTAGTGGTGAATTTATCATCAAAACACCTATCCAAGAGTCAACTTGGAGTCCTTAATTTGGGCGTATCATTCACTCCATCACAAAATTCTACACATTTGGAAGAGAAACCTAATCTCTTCAGACTCATAAGGAAGATGAGACTGAAAATATTCTTCGATTTGCAGCCCCATGTGCGGAACCATCAGCCACATATGACTCTTTAGAGATGAAACCCGAAAGCACATTTGACCCGCAAATTAAAATATGGCCTTGAAACACTTTAAGACCCAGATGCTCACTGATATGAAAAAGATTAACTTCAAGAAGACTATGAAGTATAACATCAGAAAGCATCAGAGTCAATTGATCAGGGATCTTACAGATGACCATATTCTCTATGATAGTCGTTATGGACACTAGTTTCTATAACTCACAATGCATGTTATTAGTCAATGATGTAAACACCTAAGTACCTATAGAAGGATCCCCGACACCTATAATAACTACCCTTATTGAAATCATGTTGGAGAAAGCACTGGAGAATAGTTGGATCAATCAGATAACACAGAAATTCCTTAATAAAGAAAATCCTATCATCCCAGTATTCTAGGGACTCCCAAACATCCTCCAGAAACTACGGAATCCACCACTCAGTCCCATAGTGGCCAGCACTGATAGCATCTTTGACCGACTGGCTATTTGTGGATCAAATTCTGCAACCAATAGTCCAAGAGACTGACACTTACCGAAGGATATCTGTGACCTAAGACATGAAGACCGATTGGCATATTTTGACGTACAGAGTTTATATAGTTCCATTCCCCATGAAGGTGGACTGGAGGCCTTTGAATGGTCCCTTCTGAGGGATGATCACGGCAGAGCAGCAAAGGTATCCACTCTAGAAGATATGGTAATCATCCTATATAACAACTTCTTTAGGTTTGACAAGCAGTTCTACCTACAAGCAGCAGGCACATCCATAGGCTCTGCCATGCCACCAGCATATACAAACCTGTACATGCACTACTTTGAGACACAATCAATAATGGATCACCCACATTGGGGCCCAAAACTGGTTACTTGGAAAAGATATATGGACGATGTCTTCATAATCTGGAGAGGTGATTTTAATGTATTCTCATATCTGAACTCCATTAATGACTGCATTAAATTCACAGTGGAGGTTGGAATGCTGAAACTCCATTACCTTGATGTCGAATTGGAACTCAAAGAAGGCAATATTACAACCAGTCTGTTTCATAAACCTAAAGATGTCAACAACAGTCTTCATTACCTTAGTCAACATCCTAAACATCTTAAGGATAATCTCCAATACAGTCAATTCCTTTGGGCAAAACGCATTATCTCTGATGACACCACACTGCAACTGGAGACTGAGAAGATGACCGTTAAGTATACAGAAACGGGGTATCCAGAGAAGATAATTGAAGCTGCTTAAGGCAGAGCCAGTCAGATGACCCAGGAAGATCTCCTGAAGAGCATGCCTAAAAGCAATGACATGCCCTTCCTCTACACACTGAAGTATTCAAGTCAGAGTCACCAAATAACCAGACTCATTAAGAAACATTGGAGGCTGATACAATGTTAATGTTAAAGGATATTTGTACCATGCACTGTCACCACTGGAGTGCTCCCCTGACGCTCTGGCAGCTCTGAAAAGAAAGGGGATGTGGGGTGACTTAGTGGGAATAGTCTGGAAAACTGCAAGGGAGCCGTGATGTACTGTTGGTAGCCTCAACCCGGTTAACACACGTTGGCTGGGCTTGGGGTGTTTCCGTTCGGCAGCTGTTGTGTGCTGTTGTGCGAGTCTATGTGTGGTTTGTTGTTGCAGTGTAGTGAAGTTTGTGCGGATTGTTGCGTTTGTAGAGTTGTGGTTGTGTTGGGTTAGAGTTTGAGAGGTGTATGCAGAGGGATGAAAATTGTTAGTGGATTGGTTAGTTGGCCTGGCTATCAGGAAGCGAGGTGCTAAAATTCCATATCTCCTCTCGGGTTGGTGCGCCGGAGCATCTCCACACCTCCATCCAGCTCTGGGACCGTCTGACACCCTAACAGTCCCTTCCACATGTGATGCCCACCAACATTCATAACCGTGTCCGAGTTTGGCCCTGCCTATCTTATTGTCAAACCTGTCTGTTTGCAGGGTAAGCAGGAAAGCAGGGGTTTGACTTCACTCAAATCTAGCCTTGATAGCCTTCCCATTACAGTCAGTACGCAGCACCGCTGGAGGCCTGGCAGGTGCCAGTGCTCGCACCTACATTCGGGGCGGCATCTGTCATCATTCACAACTTTATCCTGGCCTTGTCCATGCCAGTGTCGACTTGAGAGCCCAGAACACTGCTCAGAGCTCCAGAATGTTGATGTGGAGAGACCTCTCCTCCGGGAGCCAAAGGCCTCTTGCGTGGAGGTCTCTGGTGTGGGCCCCCCAACCCTCCAGAGAGGCATCCGTTGTCACCGTCTCCTTAAATGCCGGGATTTGAAATTCCGTGCCTGTCGTGAGGTGAGCACGGATGCCCCACCATAAGATCGCCCGACGGAACTCCTCGTCGAGAGGGATCCTGTCCTCGAAACAGCCCCTCGCTTGGAGCCAGCGGGCATCGAGAAACTCCTGTGGACGCATCCGAAGTCTGCAAAGGGGTACAAGGTAGATGCATGAGGACATCATCCCGAGGAGGGACTTGATGGACCTCACCCTGGCCACGTCCGTGGCTAGCAGTAGCCACACCTTGCCCAGAATGATCTTGATCCTCTCCTCTGAAGGGGAGGCCAATTGCCCCACTGTATCGAGCTTCGCGCCCAGAAACAGTGCTATCTGCAATGGAATCAGGTGGGATTTGGGGTAGTTGATGGCGAACCCCAGCTCCGTGAGCAACCGGACGGTCCTCGCTGTGTTTGACGGCGAGTTCCCTTGTCCTTGCCCGGATTAGCCAATCGTCCAGGTAGGGGTAAACGTGGATCCAATGCAGACGCAGCCGCGCCGCCACTGGTGCCAGGCACTTGGTGAAAACCCTGGGTGCCAACTTTAATCCGAACGGCAGGGCCCTGAATTGGTAGTGGTGTCCCTGAACCACGAACCTGAGGAACTTCCTGTGCCTTTTTAGAATAGGGATGTGGAAGTAAGCATCCTCCAGGTCCAAAGACGATAGGAAGTCACCTTCCTCCAGCTGTCCCAGCACGTGCTGGAGGGTGACCATCCTGAATTTCTGCGCTTTGATGTACTTGTTTAAGCGACGCAGTTCCAGGATGGGGTGCCAACTGCCTGTCGTCTTCCTGACGAGGAAGTACCTTGAGTACACTCCGGAGCCCCGGAGCCTTCTGGGGACGAGCTCAATGGCACCTTTCTTAAGCATCACCCTTACCTCCGACAGCAGTTGAGGGACGTGATTTTCCTTCCTGGCCATGGGAGGAATGCAAGGGCACTTCTTTTGGAATTCCAGTGAGTGCCCGTTGGCCAACGGTCAGTGGAGATGGACTCCCACACGCTGACGAACTTCGTCAGCCGGCCTCCCACCGGGGTGCTTTGGTGGGGGCCCAACAACCCGGCCGGGTTAGTCTTGCTTAGAGGCGGCCTTGCTGCCTTGGCCTCCTTGGTGACGGCGGGAACCGCCATGCTTGCCGCGACCTCTGTAGGCCTCCTGAGAAGAGGAGCGGGCCGCCTGGTGGTAAGTGGAGGAGCCACTGCTGGATCCTTCGGAGGCACCCTGTCTGCCTCCGGAACTCCGAAAGGGCTGCCGCTGTTGAAGCACCCCTAGGGCCCGGGCCGTCTCTGAGTCGGTCTTGATGGCCCGTAGGGACTCATCCACCGCCTTACCAAAAAGGTTGTTGCCGTCGAACGGCATGTCCAACACCCTGGTCTGGACGTCTTGGCCAAAGTCTGTCACCTTGAGCCATCCTCGTTGTCGGAGGCGAACTCCGTTGCCCAGTTGGCGAAATCCGGTATCGGCAATGTCTGTTGCCACTGTTATGGCGTGATCCGACGCCACCTCGCCTTCCTGCAGAATTTCTAGGGCCTCCGCCCTTTTGTCATCAGGCAGGAAGTCTAGCAGGGGCGCTATATTGAACCAGAGCTCCCTGACGTAGCGGGCCACGATCGCTAAGGCGTTGGCCGCCTTAATCGTCGTCGCCGCTGACGAGATGTCTCGTCGTCCCATAGAGTCCAACTTCTTGCCCTTGCTGTCCGGCGGGGAGGTGGAAGTTGAAGCCGCCGCACCCACTGCCTTCTTCTTAGCCGCTGCCGAGACGACAGAGTCCAGCGTGGGCTGGGCCCTGAGGCACAAGGGGGCGGCATCGGGGACTCGTTACTTCTTCTCGTACCTGTCCCTCTTGGCTGGTGTCGTGGAAGGGTTCTTGAGGACAGCAAGCCCCTCCTCCCACATGTCGAGTAAAGGCACCACAAGGACTGTCTTCCTCTTGGCCTCTCGTCGTTGGTACAGAAACCCCTCCTTTTTCTACTCTTCAGGGCAGAGCTGGAAGAGCTCGGATGCCCTGGTTATCATGGCGTGGAAAGAGCCAATTTCGTCGGCTGGAGACGCCCGCGGAGGGTGACGACGGGGTGTCTGCTGTGTCATCGCCGCCACCATCATCGTCCGTCCCCGTCGCTGTATCCGTCGCCTTATCCTCTCTAGGGTCCGGCGAGGGGGATGAGGGGTCCACCGGTCTCGCAGGCACGAAGGGCGGAGCGGGGTGGACTCTCCTCCGCTTGTTCGGAGGGCTTCCCGACGGGCCTGGTTCTGGATCATCCGTCGGGGTCTGTGGTAATCTCGTCCTTTTCTCGGTGCATAAGGATTGGATTGCCAACAAAATGGCCGCCGAGCTATCCTGGGGCTCGGGCAATGGCTGCGACGGACGGGATGGCCGTTCCACTGGGCCCTGTTCATCATTGTCGTCGCTATCTAGGGACCGCCTCCTGGGATCGAACCTTCTCGAACCTCTCGTTGAGGCCTAAGGACCTCTCGTTGAGGCCTATGGACCTTTCGTTGAGGCCCTTCTCGGTTTCCACCAGTTCCTCCTCAGAGGCTGATTCCGAGTCTGTAATGTCCACCGCCCCCCCCTTCTTTTTCAGCCGGGGGCTTCACGGGGGTCTTAGCGATGGGCTGGAAAGAGGAATCCCTCTGCGGTGGCAGGGATACTCTGGGCCCGGCGGGCGTTTCCACAGGCGTAGTCTTAGCCGGCTTCGGCAGGGTCGCAGCGACCACTTCGGTAGAGGCCTTTGCCGGGTGGATCAAAGCCCTCACCACCTTAGGTGCGTCCTGGGCCTTCGCCTTGGGGGGAGGGTCAGCGCCTCTCTCCCCCTTCGAGATCGACCGGGTCCGCTCCAGCGGCCTACCCGGGTTCTCGGACTTCCTCTTCCCCGAACCAGAGCGTTGGCTCGTGGTCGAACGTGCCGGGGAAGTAGTGCCCTGCTTGGCAACCGAAAAGCCCGACCTTTCGGCGCTCCCGGTGCCCACAGAATCGCAGTGCTTGGCCTTCTGTTGGGCCCCCGTCGCCAGGGCGCCCTCACAGGACTTAGAAGCCCGCTCAGACTTCTTCTTCGCCTTCTCACCTGCTGTGCCCTTCTCCAGCCAGGCGGCTAGGCGGGAACGACAATCTTGTTTGGTCCGTTCCGAAAGGTTCTTGCAGAACGCACAGTCTTTCTCCACGTGCGTCTTGTCCTCATGGAGGCCGTAGAGACATCGCAAATGCTCGTCCTCCTTAAAAAAAACGTTCTGTAATCCTCATCCAGGGCAGCACCTGAACAGCTTGGATCCAGGCGTCGAGCTTCCCTTGTCCTGGGCCATGTCCGTTGAGGTAGGCCGCAGATCTTCCGGAATCCTCCAAGAAGTATAAACTTGACGAAAACTTCACCCTTGAGGGGCGTAGAAGAATTCCGAAACGGGTCCCCGTTATCGGAAGTAGAAACGGTGGAGCTTGAGGCTCGATTAAACCAAAAGAGTGAGAAAATCTCCTGAAAAAGCGTGAAAACGCAGTAAAAAACTCTAGAGCTAAACACGAGGACTCCCAACACTTGAGCGTGCGGTAAAAATCTGAGGATGGCTGCCAGAGGCGGGGTTTAGGGAGAGGGCAGTCATTGGCTGGGGGCAGTATGACCCAGAGATCAGTGATTGGTTACTACTAAGAAAGACAGATCAGAAACGAAACTGATACTGATTTTTTCTTTACCGAGGATTCCCAGCCTGACGATGGGGAATATTCATGAGCATGTGAATCCATGCCAGACCCATGCTGGAGAACAACAGTTACAGGTAAGTAACTTGTTCCTTCTTGACTATTGCATTTATTTGTGGTTCTAAGGTTAGGGTGTTGTCCATCGGGACTCCCTGATTATTTACTACCTTAGATGGAGTTGGTGCAGTTCCCATTTCCGTCGGCCATGGAATGCAGGTGTTGTTCTCTTGGTTATTGGATATAATCATGTCTTTCCTGGGTTGATTTGCAAGTTATTGGCACTCATCCAGTTAAAGACTTCTTTTAGACACTCAATTAGGGTTGAGTGATCGGCTTGAGTGATTTTGTAGATTATTTGAGTGTCGTCTGCTTAGTTGTAGCATGTAATGTATTTTTTTAAGATTCTGATTACTGGAGTCTGTTAGATGTTTTAGTATAGTGGTGATAGTGATGATCCTTGTGGTACTCCAGTCGTTAACTCGTGGAGTAGATTTGAAGGGTTTCAGCCATACAGTTTATGTTCTGTCTGCTAGGAATGATTTAATCCAGAGTAGTGCTATGTCCGTTATACCTATGTCTTCTAATCTTTTGGTTAGGGTGTCATGGCTAACTGTGTCGAAGGCTACAGAGAGGTTGAGTAGAATCAAAGCTGAGGTTGCATTTGAATCTGCGTTTGTTTTTAGGTCGTCCCAGATGGATAGTAGTGACTATTCTGTTCCTCTTGCAGGTCTGAAACTGACTTGTGCTTGGTCTAGCAGGTGATGTTTTTATACATGTTCTTGGGTTGTTTTGTATACGTACGTTTCTAGGAGTTTTGCCGGGTAGGGAATGTTTGAAATTGGTCTGTAATTGGAGATGTCTCCGACGTCGTCATTTGTGCGTTTTAGAAGTGATTTGATATATGCTGCTTTGAAGGATCTTGGTACTGATCCTGTTGCGAGTGAGAGATTTAGAAGGTTTCTGTAGTATTCTGATGGCGTTCCTTGTGCGAGGATTGATTTGTAGATGTCAAGGGGTCGGGGATCCATGGGCGATCCTGCTTTCTTGCTGTGTTTAACCAGCTTGACGAAGACCTCTGCTGAAATTTCAGGGAAGTTGTGGAGTTTGTGCTGTGGCTCTTCTTTAGGTCCGGTTGGTTGAGTGTTATGGTTGGTTGGTCTGTTTTGTATGATTTATCAGATGTCGTTGATTTTGTTCTTTGTGGTCTGCCAAGTCATTGCAGAGTTTCTCTGAGGGGGGGTTGGAGTGTTGTCGCAGCCAGGTGGGTTTCTCATTTCTTTAATGATGATGAACATTTCTTTTTGTGTGTTGCTGGCATTGGTGATTCTGTCATCATAATGCGCCTCTTCACCTTTTGTATTTTCTTGTAGGCGCGGATTTGTTTCTGGAACAGTATTTTCTTCTCTTGGTTGAATTCTTTCCTCCATTCCAACTCTATCTTCTTCTTCTTTTTCATGGTGCTTAGTAGCGGGGTGAATCATTTTGCCATGGCTCTTTTTTTTTTGAGGGGGCGGGGGGTGAATGGTTTTTCCGGGGTGATGTTTTCAATTGTGGAGTAGCTCTGCTTTCCTGTCTAGGTCAGCCAGCTCTAGTTCCATCTCCAGTTGTTCCATTAGGTTGCTTGCTTTGACGTTTTTCCACCTCCTTTTTGTAATGGTTGTGTGCTTGTGGGGCTGGATGCGGACTTGGGTTGGCAGTGTGATCACGAATGGAATGAGTAGATGGTCGCTCCACAGTATTTGTATCAGTGGTGCCGTGGTGATGAGTTTTTCCTTGGCGAAGATTGCATAGAGGGTGTGTCCTGCCGAGTGTGTTGCCCCTTTGACCAGCTGTCGTAGTTTCATGGTTGTAAGCTGCCCAATTAGTGAGTTTTGGGAGTTGGCGTGTTTTTCTTCAAACCAGATGTTGAAGTCCCCCAGTATTATTAGATGTTCGTGCTTCATAGCTAAGTTGGTGATGTCTTCTATGAAGTTGTCAACGAAGGTTGCATCGTACGTCGGTGGTCTGTATACCAGAATGAATGTGATGTTACATTTTTGGGTCACGCTGATAGATGTATGACCATGGTTTCGCAATTGATGATGTTGAGAGGTTTGTCTACTTTTATTCTCAAGTGTCCTTTGAATGCTATTGTGAGGCCTCCTCCTTTTTTATTTTTCCTGTTTACCTGCAGGCATTTGAAGTTGGTTGGTAGGCAACTTTGGAGTGTGATTTTGTAGTCGTCTAGCCATGTTTCTGCGATCAATAGGATGTCAATGCCATTGTCGCAGAGAAGGTCAAAGATATTGGTTGATTGTTTTGCCATGGATCATGCATTGATTAGGTTGATGTGGTTTGGTATGTGTTTTATCGTCGGTGTTGTCCTCTGATTGGTGTTAAGGTTTTCTTCGAGGTCGATCTTTAGTAAAGGTCTTAGTACAGGAGTGTCTGTATTGTCAAAAAGTTCATCTAGGTTCAGTCTTGGGTTTTTGTTTTCATCAGGTTCGTTGGGTGGAAGTTCCTCTAGTTTTGGTGATGTAAGGTGTTATTGCATCGATTACGTTCTTGTTGTTTCTGGCGTCGTCCTTCCTTTTTCTGCGTGATTGTGTTTGGTTGCCTGTTGTTGGCGATTCGTGCGTTGGGTTGTCTTCGTCCGGTGACTGGTTATTTGCGAGGTATGGAGATAGGTAGAGTGGTTGCTCTCTTCTCTCAGCGTTGGTTTGGGTGTCGTTCCTGTCTTTGTGAGTGTGTTCCGCTGTTGTGAGTCTTTGGCGATATTTGGTTGTGTTTGTTCTTTCTGATCTTTGTTTTTCTTTTGGTCCTGGTCATTTGCGCAGCATATTGAGCTTTAGCGTTTTTAGTTGGTCTTTATTTGTGTTTGTTGATGCAGAGTTGATTTTTGCTTTGGTCCGGCTGTTTGCAGTGTGGTACTGGGTGTCGGGAGTTGTCTGGTGGATGTTAGGGCTCAGTCTGTTGGATGTCTTGTCAGCTAATATTGTTGGTTATTTCATTCGTTGTCTTGGGTAAGATAAGGGAGGTTTGCTAGGGTTATATCGCTGGGTTGTTCCAGTGGCTCTCCTTAATGTGGTCTCCCTGGAAGAGGTTAACTGTAGAGAACTACCTATGTGGTGTTAAGAGGGGTATAGCTAGTGATTACAGAGTTGTCCTAATGGGTGTGACTGATAATGTCTACCAATGCAACCTGAGTATCAGATAATTTGAAATAGATCACAGCTAGACCAGAGAAACCTGTATAGTCCGAGAGAGGCCTATCAATGCAACCTAAATATCAGACAGTGCAATTTCAAACAAGGTACAGCTAGATTTGAGAGACCTGTATAGTGGGAGAGAGGCCTATCAATGCAACCTGAATATCAGACAGTGCAATTTAAACAAGGCACGGCTAGATTTGAGAGACCTGTATAGTGGGAGAGAGGCCTATCAATGCAACATGAATATCAGACAGTGCAATTTAAACAAGGCACGGCTAGATTTGAGAGACCTGCGAGGTGGCAGAGGGTGGAATTAATGCAGTACTGTATTAGTGTAGGTGAATTTGACAATGGATGGGATGATTCTAGGCCCCTCCTACCGTACTGTTCCTAGGAGATGCTGGTTGACGGCTGGTAACTGGCTTCCCCTGCGGACACCTGCAGTCACGATCTGGAGCCGCCCTTTGCCTTGGGGCCCTTAGCCAGAGGGCTGCACAGGCAGAAGGCTGCCCTGGGAGGGTCAGTTATGACTCGGATGGAACCACCAATCAGAGCCGGTGCAGGGATTGAGGTAGTGCCAATTGGTAGCAAGGGAGTGCATGAGGAGGAGGAAACTAGGAAGTGGAGCGGGCTGAGGGTATGGGGGCCTGCACGGAGCGCGAGCGGGCCTGGGGGCAACACAAGAGCAAGTTGGGTATGTGCAAAGTAGAGGCCCAATGGTCTGGAAAATAACACAGCACTCAGTGGGTCACTGGTAGAGAAGTGGGGGTAACAGGTGCAGCACTGGCCGGTAGGCTCAGCTGTTTAGTTTTTTAGCATCAATCACAGCCGGTGCAGGGATCGAGGTAGAGCCAATCGGGAGGTAGGGAGGGAGGAAGAGGAAACTAGGAAGGGGAGCGGGCTGAGGGAGTGGGGGCCTGCATGGAGCACGAGCGGGCCTGGGGGCAACACAAGAGCATGTTGAGACAGGACACTCGGTTACAAAAACTAGTTCCGAGACCCCCACTGATTGCATATAAGAGAGGCAAGAACTTTAGGGACCAATTGGTGAGTGCCGAGAGAACAAGAACTACTAGCCAATCGACACTCCAAAAGAAAAAAAACAGGAACCTTTGCTTGCCTTCACTGCAATAACTGCAACAACATAATGAAAGGCATTTTTTTTTTATTTATTTGCATTTGGTTCAAAATTCATAACAATTCATGTAGAACCTTTACAAAATTTAAAATATTACAGACAATCATTTTGCAATTACAAAATTAACTCTAATTCATTCTCAATGTGCTTACAAAAACTTGCCAATTCATATATTAGGGGTTTATGAAATCCCTGCATCATTCTGGACCACAGAACTTCAAGGCAGTCCTCAAATTCAATTTCCACGAATTTCATCAATTTAAGTGTCCTTATGTTCTTAAAATGCGGACAATACAATATAAGGTGTTTCAACGTTTCATAAGATTCATTACATTCAACAAATCGACATCCCACACAATTATTTGATTTATTCATTTCCCAGTTCTTGGTTCTTTCTCTTGTATGGTATAGGTTTAGTCTGAAGCGAATATATACCTTTCGGATATTTTCACAGGGGAATAACAAGACATGATCATAACGTGGAATGCGCTGTTTAACATGTATACTGTATTCCTTATATAGCCCATAGGTCTTTATTAAATCAATTGTAATACACCAATCCATTTCAAAGAGTTTTTTCTTAGCAAAACCAGGACGATATTGTATATCCTCAACAGTTATATTTACATTGTCTAAGATTTGTTGCATTTTCGATTGATAATTAGAAAAGGATTTTAAAGTTCGAGAACCCAACATTTTATTTAAGTCGATATACCATGAATTTATTGGAGGATAATGAATCTTAACGTAATTGGACAACTGTCTCCATTTCCAACGAGATGATAATGGTTTTGCTAAGAAAAAACACTTTGAAATGAAATCCGCTTCTGTTCTACCGCCCGAGTCCTACCGCCGCCGCTCGCTCCTTATTGCCACGCCTGGAACAACCACAGCCTGGAAAGACGACCTTCCTGGAAACCCGACCCGGCTGGAACTGGCCTGCAACTTTGGACTTGTGACTTCAACGTTGGCGAGGAGCCGGCAAAGAGAGACCCCGCGACCCTTGTCCAGGTGTTTTTATAGCGCCAATGGGCGCGTGGGAGATGACGTCAACCACCCCCATCCCCCCCGCTTCTGGGTGGAGTAATGCTTGGCTCACACCCTCCCCACCCGACTCGTCTTGCCCCCGTGCCACGTGAGGCAGTCGGCACTAAGGGGGGCCCCCGCCGAGGGGCCCTCCTTCGTAGGGCGCGGGAGCCTGTTGGTTCCGCCGTCCCCTGAGAGAATTCTGTCAGAATCACCCTAAAAGATGTGCCCCACACCTCCCACTTCACTAACAAAACTACCTACGCAATGATCAGATGCGATGCGAACACAGGCCAGAGAACAAACTGAGATTTTGGATCTCCATACGTGCACAGTGCGATAAACCGCGCACACAAAGCGCATTGTAAGGCATCTGAATGATGTGGTTTCGCTAGCACTCACATGCTTGTTCTCGCAGTGCTGCAGCTGTGTCGACGGCGAGCGTAACCCGAGGCTGCCTTCTCTCCCTCAAACTCTGCAGCGGTGCGGGCACAGCAACGTACTCGCTTTCTGTTAGAGAGCAGTTTTCTTTACGTGCAGTTCAACGGCGCTGCCATTCCTACTTCTCCCTGGCTTGTTGGTAGGAGAATAATTCAAGGGTAAAATACCTCAGGGATTCATGTTATGCAGCTTGGCCACGTGACATAACGCACACACTGCGAAGGCTAGTTAATGCAAAATACATAATTGCTTCTGAGTTTACGAACCCGTTGAACTAAAATGATGCGCAAATGCCGAAGGTTGTCTAATGTCTACCATCGGATTTACGTGAATGTTTTGCAGAGCAAGAACACTGGGCAATTCAGATACTGCCGGTGTGAAAATAGCCTTGTTGCATTTTTGAGTTGACAATAAAATATGAATAGAGTGGACAAAGCAATAGGTTTGCTGCATGCCTTTAAACACGCCTACGGTTCATGGAAAGGCACGGCAAAGTAAAATAATCCCGTCCAAATTCATAAAAGGTCACAAAATAACATACACACCATAATATCTTTTCGGGACACTCGAAGACAGGCCTGGTTTAAACTTTACATTCTGGGGCTCGTAGCCGTGAGTTTCCCCAATATAAACCTGTGACCACAAGTCCCAGAATGTAATGTTAAAACCAGGACTGGATTATCGTCTCCCCCTTTTGGTATGTATGAAATAAGATTGGCAGAGTCTTAATTACGAATCAAGCTTCCGGGGCACCAGTGTGTCCAGGCATGAATAATTGCACAAATTCAAAGCATAAAATTAACGGCGCATACAATAAGATCCTACATAAGGACACACACACAACAAGTTTAAAAGTTAACTTGCCTTTATGACAGAGAGTGGAGCCAGTCATACTAAAGACACACACTCGCAGTGACAGAACTTAGCTGAGGCACCGCCGCAGGATCATGGCACGTCACGCTGACGCTGGCTCTGACACTACCAAAAATCGTAGTGCTGGCCGGAAAGTCAGTAGGCGGTAGGACTGCTTAAAAAGCGGTATCCTATCGCCTAAATCGGCAAGTATGCATCTGTAGCCGTGGGAGCGGATGAGACCAACAAGAGGCTGGATGTAAATATTGAACAGGGTGGGCGAGAGGGCAGAGCCCTGAGGAAACCCACAACCCAAGGAAGATAGAGCAGAGAAGAAAGTCTGAAGAGATAGCGACTGAGGGCTTTCAGAGAGGAAAGAGTGAAACCAGGAGAGAACCGAGCCAGAGATCACAGCGGCCGAAAGATCAGGATGGAATGGTCGACCATGTCAAAAGCAGCCGATAGAGCTAACAGAATCAATGCTGCCACTCCACCTTGGTCAGAAATCAGTGTCAAATCATCCAGCACAAACAGTTTTGGTATCCCGACCAGGTCTAAACCCTGACTGAAAGAAATCAAACAGAAGAGTGTCTTCACAGAACCTCCCAAGCAAGGGGCAACAAGAGATTCTAGCAACTTCATAAAAAAATGTAAGAACGATATAGGTCGACAAATTTGCGGGAATCAAGGGGTCGAGAGAGGGTTTTCTGAGCAGAGGAATAACCAAGACATGTTTAAGCTCTGAAGGGATCATACCTGTAGAGCAGGAGTTATTAATAGCAGCAATAACATTGGAAACAATAAAGGGCAGAATTTCTTTCACTATTTTAAGAGGGATGGCATCAATAGCGGAAGCAGATTTCATTCTTTCCACAGCTGAGATGTCAGAAGCTAAGAAAGATGGAAAAGAGTCCCAACGGGATGCAGAGACAGTCAAAGATACAGGAGTCTGCAGAGGTACTGGGATGGGCGGAGAAACCATAGTCTCGGCAGAAAACTACAAACAAGCGTAATATGCTCCCGAATATTGCTTATTTTGTGGAGGAAAAAAAATAAGCAAGCGAGTCACATACATTTTGGGAGGGGGAAATAGAATCAGCAGGAAGCGCCTTAGTCGACAGTGAATGACCAGCCATAAACAGATCTTTAGGCTGATTAATGGAATTCTCAATTTGAAGAGTGAAAAAATGACGTTTAACCTGATTAATAGCTTGATGGTAGCTGGAAGTAGTAGCACAGAATGCTGCCCTGTCGCAAGGGGAATAGGAGGTGCCTGCGTTTGAGACAAAGACGTTTAAGATCGTCATTTAACCAGGACTCCTAGGGACGACCGCGCACTCTGATGCATTTGAGAGGGGTCGCCATATCAGCCGCAGTGGGGAATATCTGAGAGGGAGAACAGAGATCCAAACAGGGAGTGGCAAGACACAGATCATTAATATGGGCAAGCATGGGGCATAGGGCATAGGGCATAGGGCAAGTTAGGCTTTCTACCAGCCCTTATTGTGTTAAATAAAGGTTTGTAGCCCAAATCTGAATTTAGTTTTCTGTGTCTATTTCGTGATGCCTTCACAACACACACATTAAAGAGTATAGCCCACCTAGAATAATGGCAGAGGTGAATAATGTGCAATAGAGCATTAGATTTGAACACATCTAAGTAAGCAGGATAACGGCACAGTGTGTACCTCAAGCAGCAATAAGAGCTTTCATTCGAAACACTGAAGGTAGTAATCACAAAAACATAATATAAGCACATCTGAGATGTGTTAGGTATATAATGTATAGAGTAGGCCTCAAGGCAACAGCCGCTTTGTAGGCCGTTAAGACTTAATAGGCCTCAGAAATACATGGATTATTCCACACAGTAAAAATCACCCAGTTTTGGTTCATCTTAGAGAGACACATACAAGGTCTGTGGCCTCCGAAAGACAGGGTGTAAAGCCGCCCTGCGATTGGTCAGGACAGACAGGTGCAGCTTATTCCCAGGCTTCGAATGGAAAGCAGTGATTCGATCAGATGTTGCAAATTTGTGCAGACCACATGGTGAAGGATGTAAAAGCTGCACAGGGATTGGCTAGGACTAGAGGAAGCAGCAGGTTCCCAAGCATTCAACAAGTAAAACATATTAGCAGTAATGTGCCTACCCATTGCTTTAAAAACGAACAAGATGAGGGTAACAGGTTGGTAAGAACGAGGTAATATGCATGTGTGCACAAGACGAAGTCAATCGGGCGAAAGACACACGCTGCCCCCTGTAGGAAAATATTTGCTTAGGAATTAAATCACGAATACTGAGGAACATGAGCACTACATCCAAGTGAATAAAAAGATTGGTATCCATGATTATAGAAGCAAGGTGTTCATTGAGTAACATATGGAATATAGTAAGGAATACATAAGATGACCTGACATTCATTAAATTACATGTGTGTCCATAAGTATTATATCTACTCATGCCCACCCACACAATAATACACATTTAAGACGTGATCATGGTCCTGAAGCAAAAGGCTAAGAAGCACGCCCCATGAAGTCATGCAGACGCATCATGGCAAAGGAAGGAGATGGGTTGAGAAAGGTAACATGTTTCCAAGAGAAGTTGCAATGTTAACTGTCGAACAGTCCCAAGAGTGAGAATGGTAAACTGGTGCCAACCTTTGGGTCCCATGAGAAGTATTCTTTTTGTTGCCACACTGTTTACACCCCACAAGATGATTGGTCAATTTGGATGGAAGCAACCCACCCAAGAACACTCAAGACAGAAAATACAATGATCAACTGAGTTTTATGTTGCAACTTGTTAACTTGTTTACTGTCCAATCAAACTTCAAGAATATAGATGACCCCATTAGTAGATCATTGTTAAGAGGAAGTCATTAGCATGGTCACAAGAATAGGATAGGCCAATAGGGCTAGGTATTGTATAGATTCAGCTATAGCTCAGCAAAGGCTGTCCAATCAGAGAATATGAATTTACATGTACCTTGAAACAAAGTGTAAAAAATCCACTCCACTTCTCACGATTTAATGATGTAATGTTCAATGATTTTTGGATTGTTCACGGCCGAGGGAGCATGTAATAAACATTTGTTTTCTTGCATTTCGTGCACTTTATTGGCTCATTGGATTCGTTTTTATGTGGTTCGGGGTTTTGGGTTTACCTTACAGTATCTCTCACATGTGTTGGCTTTCCCACTGTGATGAGAGTTCACGCTGGGGCACTCTTGAGATTTATGTTTTTTTCGTGTCACCACTGTGACGAAAGAGATCACTTCTGGGGCACTCTTGAGATGTATGGTTTTTCGTGTCACTACTGTGGTAAGGGAGATCACTCCCGAGGAATATTTGCCTCTTGGTTTTTGCTGGGTATCACTACTGTGACTGGGGCGATCACTCCCGAGGAATACTTGACTCTTGGTTCTGTTGGTATCACTTCTATGATGAGGGAGATCACCCCCGATGAATACTTCACTCTTTGGGCTCCCTGGACCCCACCAGGCTTTCCTTCAACTCCCGTTACCTGGCTCGTCACTGGGGAGTGCTACCAGTTCTTCCCGGTGTCTCAGGTCACTGTTGGTTCTGCATGCGTTCAGCGCGTATTCCTGCTTTCCTCCTCTTTGGTCTAAGCGGCTCTACAGAGCTGTTGCTGCCGAAGTCGCTGCATGTTTTTTAAAAAATGTTATTTATTTATAATTCAGCGTACAGGAGAACATATACAGTAACATTTGCTTGTAACCTCATAGAACACATAAGACCCGACGTCCCATTATCCCACCCCCGGAACTCCCAAGTGGGTGTTGTTCTCGGCCCTCAATCGGCCGGGCCAGGCGTGGAGCGTTCGCTGGTAGAGTTGAGGGCTCTCGCGATCAAGCGTGGTTTGTAGGTCAGGGCCGGGTAGTTCTGATCATAGTCTAGCACTGGTGCCCAAATGTTTATAAATCGGTGGAGCAGACCCGCTTTTGTTGCCGTGACCTTTTCGGCTATTACAATGTCCCAAAGTTTAACCCACCAGAGTGTCATCAGGGGTACCTCCACAGACTTCCAGGTACGGGCCACCGTGATTTTGGTTGCCAACAAAAATTGGGATACTAACATTGCTTTCTTTCCTGTTCTCGGATAAGAGTCTGGGAGCGGGATCCCTAGGAGGACTTGCTCGGGCACTAGTGGTATTGCCACTTGGGTGATGTCCTTTATTGTGGCGAGGCATTGGGTCCAGAACTCCCTTACTTTGGGGCAAGTCCACCACATATGGAGGTAGGACCCTGGGTGGATGCAGAGACGGCAGCAGTGGGGGTCCAAGGCCTGCTGGAAGTGGTGAAGCCATGGGGGGGTAGTACCAGCGCAAAAGCAGTTTGTGGGCGCATTCCCGATTCATGATGCAGCGGGTTGCAGTGCGTCTTTTAGTCCAGATGTCCACCCATGTGTGATCCTCTATAGCATGACCCAGGTCCGTTTGGTGTGGAAGGGGTCTTCTTGCAGCATTTTATAGAGGGCCAAGATCTTTCCCCAGGCTGGCAGGTAATTTACTGTAAGCTCTAGTGGGGTAGGGGCTCGTGTTGCGGCCGCTCAGGTCTGGGGGTGAGAACACCAGTGCCTCAGTTGGGCGTAGGTAAATCTATCTGTCCCGGCTAGATGGAAAGTCGTTTTACATTGTTCGAAGGTGAGGGTGGTGTCCCCTGCGAAGAGCTGCCCCAGCGATGCAAGGCCTCCTGCTACCCAGTTCCTGAAGTTCGTTGGGTGGGCTACCGGGGAGAAGGCTGGATTAAGGAAGATTGGGGAGAAAGCACTCGGGTCTCCTGGGATACCTCCATGTCTGCGGGCCCACTCCCAAGCCTTTATCAATTGTTTCGTAGAGGTCAACATTCCCGGCCTACCCCGGCATAGTGCGGTGGGGATGAACGGAAGGAAACAAAGTGGGAGTGGAAGGCGGGATTGCTCGATCTCCACCCACTTTGTGCATCCTATGGCGATTCACCATGCTTGGAAGTGAGCCAGTTGAGCTGCAATCTGGTATTTGCGGAGGTCTGGCACCCCTAGTCCTCCCAGCTTTGTGCTGGCCATCATAGTTTTCCGAGGTATCCGCGCCTTCTTGCCCCCCCAGATGAAGTCAATCATTTTCCTTTGGAGCCGCTGCAGGGGGGGGGGAGATCAAGGTTGGGAGGGAGGAGCAGGCATAGAGGAACAGGGGAAGGAGGTTCATTTTGCATGTTGTAATGCGGCCCAACAGAGAGATCTCCTGCGTCTGCCAACGGGTAAGGTCCTTTTCCAATTCCTAAAGAGAGGGGGAAAGTTTGCCTGGTAGACTTTCGAAGGGTGGGCGGGGATACGGACCCCCAATTATGGGATAGATTGGATGCTCCATTGGAACAGGCTTTGCTTCTCCAGGGCCTCCCTCTCGCCTGGGCCCAGGCCCAGGCCCACTCCGAGAGCCATAGATTTCTGGAAATTAATAGTGAATCCTGCTACCCTCCGAAGCCGTGGATTTCGGTCAGGGCAGCACTCATAGAGGCTTTAATGTTTGTGATGGTTAACAACACATCGTCAGCGTAAAGAGCAATTTTGTGTTGGGCAGAGCCAATCTGCAGGCCGCTGATCCGGGGGTTTTGGCGAATTCGCTGGGCCAACGGTTCCATGGCCAAGGCAAAAAGCAGGGGGGACAGTGGGCATCCCTGCCTCATTTCACGCATGAGAGGGATTGGGTCCGATAGGCGGCCGTTGACTCTCAGCCGGATACTAGGGGCTTGATAGTTCACTAGGACCATCTTCATGAAGGTCGGGCCAAAGCTGAAAGCCTCTAGGGTAAGGCGTAAGTAAGACCAATCAACCTCATCGAAAGCTTTGGTAGCGTCCAGCGCCAGCAGGGCAAGTTGTTGGGTGTTCTGGCTGACGACCTCTATTAGGTCTAGTGCTCTGCGAATGTGGTCTTTCGTCGACCTATGATTTATAAACCCTGTTTGATCCAGGTCTATAATGCGCGGGAGAATGGGTGCAAGGCGATTGGCCAGAATCTTGGAGTATATATTGCCATCCAAGTTCAACCGAGAGATGGGTCTGTACGAGCTATTGTCTAGAGGATCCTTCCCCGGCTTGAGAACGAGGACTGTAATGGACTCCTGCATAGTTGGAGTGACGGTTCCAGTGGCCGCGAATGAGTTGAAGAGGCGAGTCAGGGGGACCACTAATTGGGGGCGGAAGAGTTTATAAAATCGGGAGGAGAAACCATCTGGGCCTGGGGCTCTAGGCTTTAAGCTTTTCATGGCTGCCTCCACTTCCTCATTCGTGATGGGCGTTTCAAGTTCTTCTCTCGCCGTGGGAGTCAGGAGTGGGAGAGCCGCCTCTTGGATGTAGGACTGCTGCTTGTTTAGGTCCCTGAGGACTGCCGTCATTATCTCCGACTGGTGGGCTGCCGCTAGTCGCAGCTTCTCATGATCCGCATAATGAACCATCCCGTGAGTCGCAGAGCCCTAGGATGGTGTTTCTGTTCTTCTCTTTGGCCAGCTTGCTTACCAGCAGCTTGTTAGCTTTATTATTGTGGACGTAGTACCATTGTTTGGTTCTGGTTAGTAAGTTTGCTATGGCATCAGCATAGTGCGCCTCAAGCCTCTTCCTTGCCAACTGTAGGACCCTGTAAAATTTCGGGGACCAGCCCTTTCGTTTGTGAGTAGTTTCAGCTTCACAAACCTCTGCTTCCAAGCTAGCCTGCTTTTGTTTGTGGAAGGCTGTGCCTAGGGCAATCAATTCCCCTCTAAGCACCGCTTTGATGGCGTCCCAGGTGTTGGCTGGGGAGGTGGCCTTGTCGCAGTTTTCAACAAAGACATTTTTTATTGTTCTGGCGACGAGTCTCTTACTGCCATGTCACCCGAAATAGGGTCGTATAAATTCCACTGGCGGCGGGGAGGGGGTCTGGGTCATGGGATCGCAAGGTGAGTGAGACTGGAGCGTGGTCCAAGAGGATCCGGGGGCCAATAGTAACGTCATCTGTGAAGGCCAGGATCTGGGGGGAGGCCAGCAGCAAGTCAATTCTAGAGAAGGTGCCGTGCACATACAAATAGCAGGTGAAGTCTTTCTGTTCCGGAGATAGCACTCTCCAGGTGTCAACAACATTCAGTGTACAGAACAGATGGGGCAGGGCTTTTGCCAACTTAGGTCCCTGGCTGTTGGAGGGTGGGATCTATCTTTGAGGGGGTCCGGGGCCCCGTTAAAGTCTCCTCCGATGACGACTTACCCCTCAATAAAAGGAAGGAGGGATTCTTCTAGGTCCCTGAAGTCCTGCTTTAGTGGTAGCAGGGGGAGTAGAGTGGGCCGGAGCGCCCCAGGAACTGGGCAGATAGGTTGGGCTAGTCAGCACTTTGCTAAGGTGGAGAAGTGGACAGTACGCAGGTAGGGGAGCAAAAGGGGGTCCCCATCTTCTGATGGTCGTTGGTGCTCTGCTCGCTGACTGCTGAGAGATTCTGGGGTAAAAGCGGAGGGGTCAAGCCTCTTCGTTCTCTAAAAGATAGAGAGTGGGCAGGGGCGCAACAGGAAGCTAAGAGGGGAGTCGTAGCCAACTAGGACTGGTGGGGGTATGCTGTAGGTCCAGGGTTCAAAGGAGGACATAGCTTAGGCTCTGGTGGGAGGGCGGTTAGGTCCAGTGGGCCTTGATAGAGCAAATCATGTCCCTTAGTGGTAAGGTCCTCAGGGGGGGACTGGGTTGTGGCTGGGTGGCTCCTAGGAGAGAGGGGGTTCCCAGGCCGAAGAGTAGCCTACTTAGGAGAAGTCAGGCCCCCCGTGCGGTGCCCCACCACCCTTGCACTGGGAACGGCACCCAGGAAGGTGTAGATGGAGGGCGCCTTCCGATTACAGTGAGGTGGGGCAGCACTGGAGGTGGCCCCCACGAGGCAGTGAGGCTGTGGTGTGAGGCCCCTGGGTAAGTAGAAAAGGGGGGGAAGAAAGGCCCCAGTTGCTCCTGCCTCACGTGTGGGTTAGGGGGGGGTCATTGCCTCACATCCAATGCCGGTGTCCCAAGGGAGCGATCAATGTCCTTGCTGGGTGGAAATGGGAGCCCAGCGCTGCCCGGGCCTGCAGCAGAGTAGCAGAAGCAAATAGGAACCCCCGGTAGATCCCAACACGCTGGAGGTCCAACCGCAGGACTCGGGCACAGATGCCCGTTGAGACCTCCTCTCCGGTCACAGGGAGCGCTGTCGGTGATAGACTGAGGGGGGGCGGGGAAGGGGGCGCCCTCACCTCTCCCGCTTCCAGCAGAGAAGACACGTCGTCCCACCAGCAAAGACCGCAGCCGATGAAGGAGGCAAACGCCAGGAGTCTGGCTGCGGGGAGGCTGGAGGCTGTCGCTGGCGCTCACCGCGAGCTTCCCCTGCAGAGATGGCAGGTGAGTCAAAGCAGAGGCGGGCTGTAGGTGCTGGGATGGGGGCCCCACTCCCGCGAGGTGCACTCCACGTGGGTCTGGTCCGTAGCTCCCAGCCCGACTTCACCCAATGTTGCGTCCGCGGGCAAGGCACTGCTCGCTGGTTCAGTAGCTATCAGTCCCCACGGGCGAGCCTGGGAGGACTCCAGCAGTCCGGGGCTTTTACGGAGCCAACGCTGGCTGCCAGCTGGTTACGAGGACTGGGCCGAAGCGGTGCGCTCGCCATATTGGAACTGCCTGCTGATCGGTGTCGACAAACACTCCTGCTGCGTTTTCAGGGACCCTGATAGCGTTATGAGCCTGATTGCTGTAAACAAGGTTTACAGCATTCCGCTATCCAAATCAAGTATTTAGAAGGTCGGACCATAGCAGGAACTTGCTATATTCAGTAAATGCTACGGTTCCCATGCAGAGGCCATTACAGGAGCTGCCACATCGCTGGTGCTCCAGGCCACTTCCCCCTCTGCATGTTTTATGTACCACACAGTCCACCTCGGAGGGGCCACGCCACTGCTGGATTCTTCCGGCTTCTGAAGTGAGTCAGGTTTACCCCAGCTTGTGTGCTTCCTTTTGGCTTCTCCTTTCGAGACTGACTGTCTCTCGGTGCTTTGGGCTGCGCAGGTTTGAAATTCCCAGGCCCTGCAGAATGGACACCAGTTTCCCTTGCTGCTCTTCCTGTTCTCGAACACCCCTAGTCCTGCCTCGGTCTTTACTTTATATTGCTGGGATTGCCCCAGCGTAGCATCAATGTTTGTTTACAATGCCTCTGAAGTGATCCTCATGCATCCTAGTGGCCACCTCGTCACAGTTCTTTGGTAATCCCTTTCTACCGTTGTTCTGTACGTTTCTTTGGCTCTTCTACATCTCAGTTTTATCTGGTATTACAGGTGAGATAGAAACTTCACAATAACACACAGTAGTAGTTTCAGGTTGGGACGGAGAAGGAGTTAATAGGGCCATGGCTTCTGGGAACAAGGGATTAGGGAGGTCTTTCACAGGATGGAAGTCCTTATCCCCATGAGGGGAGTCTCTCCCTATGAGGCCCTCCCTCTTTTTACCACCCGTAGGAGGAATATTGGGTAGCGGCCTCACCTCCCTAGCCTCATAGGGAAGTGCTCCCCTCTAGGGAGAAGTGACGAGATCCCATGAATCGCCACACTTGGTACATTATTTTCAATGGCAACAGATTTGTCGAAGCCATGGCCAATGCCCACCAATTCCCAAAAGTGCCTTGTATTATGATTAGGTGCTGTGATTACCAGTTGTTACGAACCACATCTCTCACTTGCTGTTTACATAGCTTTAACTGGTCTTTAACATTTCTTCTTTTACTAATAATTTCCAATCTTGAGGAATTAGGATTTTTGAGGACTTCTAGCAGGGGTTTCTTAGCCAATTTCCAATTCTGATTTATCGAAGAACACATCACAATTACCTTGCATGACCAACGAATCATACTCATTTTTTAAACATGACTGGATAACACTTTTTGCGATCTAAAAATCTCCTCAAAAAGACCCCTACTCAAAATTCTATCCTATGTTATATAGTGTCAACACCTAGTTGCAACAAGTTCCATAGTATGAAGAGATTCATTTTTTATAGTCCACACTTCTAGATTCTTCAATGAAAGTGAGAGCATAGAGTGATCATTATCTGGATGTATGCCTATTTCTAGATCAACTACACACCTTCAATAACCAGTACTAATTAAGCAATAATCTATTGTTACAAAAGCCTGATAGCCATTCAACGTTAAGTTTCCAGGCGTATTGGATAAGACCCTATCATTTATTTATGTCAGGCTCAAATTAACTGTTTAGTTAATTAAACAGAGACCATCCAAATTAGTACATGGTTCTTGCATAATTAATTGGGGGCTTCCCAAGTTACTGTCTTCTTTGGGATCTAATTACTCAATGGCAGTAGACTATCCAATTGTACAGTTACCACATAGTAATACTAGAGTTAAAGAACGATGTTAAAGAAATTAATATAGACTGAATGTTTTGCTCTGTTCTAATAATGAAGAAACCTCAGGTCGATAGTTGGATTGAGGACATCCATATATTATCAGACTATGAGCATGTTATGGGTAGGAGACAAGATAAGGTTGACCTATATCAAGAAATGTGGACATGATTTACCGATTTGTATGGATAGGGTAAAACTAGTGATATATTTGTTACAATGTTTGAAGGAATCTTTGTCTTTCATACCACTTTTGTAAAGATGCAAGCTAATAACAGTAATAAGGAAATATTATCAGAATGGAGAAGAATGTGGACATATAAATGCTGTGTTTTTTTGTTTTTGTTTTTCTATGTCATATATTTTAGATAAGTGTACAGGTTGTATTCAAGTTGTGGCAATGCACTATTTATTGTGCAACTAATCATTTTGAAAAGTCCAATTTCCTTGTTTCTTTGGTTGTATCCCTTTTAGAGTGTTATGATACACAAAGTGCATACTCTGCTGTGATCAATTAATACTGCACAATAAGTGGCTATTACTCTGTACATGGTGCTTCTTATTTTGAAAATGACAAATAAAACAATACAAAAATTAGAAAAGGAGTTCTCTTTTGAATTTCTTTTATTTGTATGTAGTGCACATGCACCCTTACAAACATATAAAAAAGACTGTATGTACTACTCATAAAAACAACAACATTTATGATGAAAACAAGATACAAAACGAAACCACAATGTAAACAAGGACAGAGCTTCTAGTGAGGTTCTCTAAAAACTAATACGATTTGTCAAAAAATAAAACTGCTCAATGACATCAATTACAACAAAATGACGTAGCTATTAAGACAAAACCATAAGGAGAAGATGACAGTAATGCAGTAAATCATAACAATATTAAAGCACAGAATTGACTTAAACGATTAAGTTACAAGTGAGAGAAATCAGAGCAATCAATACAAAATTAACATAAAGTTTGCAGAAATATAATAAGCAAGTCGCATGTGTATGTGTCATACATAACATTACTTTTTTTGCCAAGATTTTGGTAAATGCATGCAATAATTACTAGCGATAACATAGAAAATGTCAATAATATTAATTCTTCAAACTCGTTTAATTTTGTTTGAACAAAACCTAATAAATGAACCAGCAAGAAAATTAGAGTTACTACGTCCCCACATACAACATAAACATAATAAATTGCAGGAAAACAGCGATGGACGAGGCAAATATTTTACCAACATTTGCATTCTTTGAATTTCAAAATATTTACAGAACATAAACAAGTGCTTTAGTGTTTCTGGTTCGTCCCTATGATGACAGAAATGACAGAGGCCATCAAGTGTGGCGCCCTTGTTATATTTCCAGCTTTTTACACGGGCATTGGTGTGAAATAAATCCAGTCTAAATCTCATCTAGAGATTTCTAGAGTTAGTACAGGGAAAACATGTCAAATAAGGAAGGTGTGGGTGTTGTTTATGCCTGAATTTGGCATATTCTGTGAAGGATTGATATCCCGCATTGAGTTCGTAATTTAATTTGACCAGTCGTGTTGAAAGTATTTTGTTTATTACTAGCGTTGGCCATATTAAAAGATCTTCAGGCTCCATGGCAATCATGCCAAGCAAAGACCTCATCTGCATATTGAAATGGGCAATAGATTGTGGAGAGCACTTTGAGAGCATTGCTGCAAAATCCTCATAGATTGAATTACTCAGAGGATGTAGCATTTTGACATAATTAGTTAGCCTCCACCAATAGAACTTGGAAGCCAACAAAGAAAGTCTGAGTTCATGAATGAGGATAATGTTGGGCAGTGCTTTCGGAAGACCAAGTACGGTTTTCCAGATTTTACCTTGCAACTTGTTGAGGATTGATCCAATGTCTAATAAACAAAGGTCCAATTCAAAAAGAATAATCGCCTGTACTTTCATAACATAAAAATCAATTAACGGAATAAATGAAAATGTACAATGTCTATGAAAAATGAATTTCATTTGAGTTGTTAATTGAGCAATTTTGATGGTTAGCAAGTTCTGCCACATTTTTAGGGAGTTAGTGTTAGAAAGATTATAGCCCAAGTATGTAATACCTAGGGAACGCTGAATTGGATTATGACCAATGTTCCATTGAAATTTACATATTTTTTTCTTGATGGAAAAAAACTAAAATATTAGATTTGGTAGAGTTAGTAATCAAATTATGTTGTTTGCAAAATAAGGAAAACCGATTGAGTTTGTTCTGTAAACCGAAAGGTGTGCAGTCAAACAAAATTACATCGTCTGCAAAAGCAAGCCAGTTTAGGTGCAAATCTCCTAATTTTACCAGAAAGATATCGGTGGTATTCCACATTAGATCGAGGTCATCAAGGTACAGATTAAAGAACACTGATGCTAAATTGCACTTTTGCTTAGCGCCGATTTCTGTGGGTATTGCGTCTGTGAGAAGGCCGGCTTGATTAATGCGTACTTGGTAATTTGTTTGGTCATGTAGTAACGCAATGATGGCAATAATATGGGTTGGAATACTATACGACAGCATTTTTTTCCACAAGGTGCCTCTGATGACACTCTAAAAAGCAGATGACAGATCGAGTGATGCCATATAAATCGGGCCACTTAAAGACTGCTGAGAGAAGGCTAGAAGATGAGCTAAAATGGTGGCATTAAGTGTCGTGCCCAGTGATTTTCTAAGCCAACCTGAAAATGTGACAGAGTATGGTGAGATGAAATAAAGTGGTCCAGATCGTTGTGAATTAATATGGCAAATAACTTAGCTGAGACGTCAATCAGTGCAATGGGGCAAAAGTTGGAAGGATCATGGATAGCACCTTTTGTATGCAAAGGAATGATTATTGATGTCAACCATGTCGGAGGAACAACCTTAGTTCGAAAGATGATATCAAATCAGTGCTTCCAAATTGCAGCCCAGAAATGAGGATCATCCTTCAATACACAGGGTGGTAACCCGTCAGGGCCTGCTGCTTTTGAGACCCTTAATTTTTTGATCGCCCATTGTACATCCTCGACTGCCCAGGGACATTTTGATGGAATAGAGCTGGCAAAAATGTGAGCATAGAATGTGGCATGTCACTGCGGAAGTATGTATTTGGCCCTAAAAAATGTTGTCCAGATTTCACCTGCTATAGCAGACTTAATGCATGGTACGTGATTCCCAGCTGGATAATGTAAAATTGCCCAGATGTCCTCGGGAATACGATTACATAGATAAGAAACCATTGCTTGGTTATCTTTTAAATGCCGGTCAAATTGAATCTTTTTTAATTCAATTTTGTATCTTGATATAATTTATTTTCTAAGAGAGACATAAGTATAAGAGGCTACAGTTGTAAATTGCAATCGTCTAAGATCTCGATTTTTGGAGTGTTTGAGCAGCACAATTGCTTGATGAAATCTGTTAGGATAAGGGAGCGCCTCGGAACTATGTGCATAAAGCACAAATGAGTGTAAATGCAATTGTATCATGTGCATATTCCACTTGTCCACGGCCTTCTGCAAGGATCCCCCAGAGTGCCCATCCTTCACAACCCAAAGATCATGACTAAACCGAGCTGCAAGCAACCTGCACAAACCAGGGTTCCATCGAATGGAGAGCGTGTATCTGTCAGGTTGCACTAATGCCAAAGTGGGAAGTGAATTAAACACTTAATTGGAAGGGAGATATTACATCTTAGGATCATATGATCACCCAGCCGCGGGTTAGAGATAGTAAGAAAACCGCAACTGCCTGACAGCACTCGAGTAACCCCAATGTAGTCTATGCAAGAACTGCTGGTTCCTCTCTGCCATGTCGCAATCGATTGCTGCATGGCAGGATGAACGATGTAGATACTCCAGTCTTCCAAAAAGCGAGACCAACGAAGCCCTCTAGCAAGGGATAATGCAGCATGTGTGCCCTTTGATGCATTAGGTTTTGCATTATCACTTGTAAACAAAGTGGAGTTAAAATCCCCTCCAATAATAATCTGACAATGCTAAATTTAAATTCTCAAGTAGCGTATCATGACGTATGGCAGTGGGATTCCAATATAAGGAGACAACTAAAAGACTGAAAGAGAAAGGGCTTCAGGAATCACTTCGATAAGCAAAAACCGTCAGAAGAATATATGTACTTAGCAGTACATCTCAAACTGTTGTGGATCAGTATAGTCAATCCTCCAAACGGGCGCCCCAGAAGGCCACGTTTGGCAAAGTGAGCAAAAGAAGTGAAGCTGTCTAGTTGAATGTCCGACATGCACATTGTTTCTTGTAAGAGAATGAGAGATGGAGATTGCAATGGGGATAAGGAACAATGCCATGAGAACAAGTGTTTAAAACCACAGCAGTTCCAAGATATTATTGATAGACATAACGGTTATGAATTTGCCACAGGTGTATTATCGTTCGATAAAGATTTAATAAACGGTTCCAACCAGGTTATGCCCTTGATTATGTTGGAAAAAGATTCTAGTTGCCCTAGTATTACAGTGTTGATAATATTAGACTGCACTCGTCTATGCCCAAAGAGGCCCCATCTATCATGGGCGGTGGCATAAACTCAATAAATGTGCTAGACTCCTCCATGGACCAAAAGGCATGTAATTCAAAACCAAGTGAAGATAATTCTATTTGATGGTCCCATAGCAACTTGGTAATTATTTGAGAATGAAGTTTACATAGCATACGATTGTTTTTACCTATTGGAAGCTTGATCCATTCCACGTCATCTGAAATAAGGTTGCATAGTGCAGGGAATTTGATGAAATAATTTCATAAGAAAAGAATGATTTATACTGGCTTGTCCGTTTATGGAAACGTCACTAACCGTCCCAGTATAAGCTTCATGTCAGCAGAGACCTCTGAAAATGTTGGTGTTATATCATGAGAACAAGAAGTCGGATTATTAGTACTTGCGGCTTGAAGGCCAACATTGCTGACAGCATGCTGTGTGGAATTTACCATTTCCTTTGGGATAGTATTGGTCAAGGCAGGTATGTGGCTTAGATCAGTTCCGTCCTCTAAAGCTGCGGGAATGGACGAATTTGAAGACAAATGCGTCAGTTCGTATCGTGGCATTGTAAACTGCTTCTTGAACAGGACCCTCAGTCAATGTCAGAGGAGTTCAAACTTGTGGAATCTTAGAATTGCAACAAGTGTTTATCTGTTCGACAACAATGGCCTTTTTATTTTGCGTCAACTGGAAAAAGTTAGACAGCTGGGTTTGAATAAGAGGCACATTTTGTTCTGCACATCTAAGCGGTGTGACAGAAGATACTGTTTGATCCATAGAAACATCCTTAGAAGGACACACTTGTGTGAGCACAGACTGTGAATTTGTTTCTTTTACAAATGTATTTGATTCTTGTGATTCAGCTCCCTTCATTTGAAGCAAGATCTTACTTTCTTAATTAAGCTGATTCAAATCAAGGGCTGTCTCATCAAGCAAAATATTACATAATTTTTTGATGCTTGAATTATGCCCCTTGATTTTATTTATGGGCATGTTTTTAAATTTAGAATTAGAAGAGGCATTGGTGATGTTATTAGAGTTATTATTTTTGGATTGGTGTTTTCTTTTTTGAGCCCTCAAGTTAGCTCTTTTGGCTTTGCGGGAAAGATGTTGCCCGGTATGCACAGAATTATGCTGAGTAGAAGTTATCTCCTCAGTTACATCTTGCCTGTTGGCAACGTCCATATGTTGATCTAAAAGATCAGTAATGGCCGACGGACTATCGGGGGAGTCATATAAAGATGATTCAACCACCACGGATGCATTTATATCCACAAATGGAGCGGTTGAACATTGGGGCACTAAATTTGCCTTTATCAAAATAATCTCAATTGCCAATATTCGGTTGTGTTGAAGCTTCGCAACTTCAACAAGATCGATTTGAGGATTCTCTTGAATGCCCATATTGTGGTTGGTGTGACCTTCAATCGCCTTGGCATAGGATCTTGTTTGCCCATTGGATAAATCAACGAGATCATTGGTTTGTGTATGCTGTGAAGATGTAAAGCCACCGACATTCTTGTACTCATGAGTGTCTTTATGCAAGGAGCAAGTAGCATGGAATGAATGGCAGGACTCTTGGGCCAACATGAATCCTTCCAATCTGTTGAGTTTTGCAAGAATATCAGATATGGACACTTTAAGATCTCTAACTGCATAATGGGTGTGCTCATGGCCCTTGTCCAACAAGTTGAGAATCCGAGATAGGACATGGAAGTTTTGCACTTCGTGATCATTTAGATCAATAAAAGATTCTTCAAGTGGAAAGAATGGCATGGAGGACTGTGGATGCCATGCATTTGAAGCCTGCAAGTTGATGGGAGCAATGGGATGTGGAAGTTCTGAAAATTGAGGTTGTAGGGGCTCATCACTAGGCACCAAATCATCCACAGATGGAGAACTAGCCTTCATTAATGCAGGGTTCGAAGAACTGCGAGGAAGCTTACAGCTAGAAATGGAGGGTCCAGCTTGAGGTGGGGTATTACACTTGTTAAGTGTACTTGTTCACGATATGGTGACGAATTGGCGGCAGGGGTTGAAGGACCCAGAGATAAACTAACTCACTTGTCGAGTTCCGCCATTACAACTGGGACAAGCATCGAAGTGCCAGAAATAGGTATTGAGAAACCTTCATGTGAGTTACACAGGAAGGAATTGTCCTTTATCACTGTACTGGACATGTTTTTTAGAGACATAGATGTGATATCATGAACATCTTTTAATGCAAAAAGCTTTTTTCGATTACAAGAGTTGCCACTTCATGAGAAGGTGCATTTGTTGACATAGAAGAAAAAGAATGTGGACTACCTCAGTAGGGAGGGCAATAATGTTCACTTGAGAGTCCTCAATAAGAATTGATGACTGAGAGGCCACAGTACTAGCAATAATATGAGGAAAATGAGGACAATTAGCTATTATTGAAATAGGATCAAGAAGGCATTTACCGCTCCTGAGACTTCTGTCCATCTTGGATTTGAAAACGAAGCAAAGACGCCTGTGCAACTGTTGCCACACCCGCCTGATGGTACAAAATGTCTTGCCAAGATGAATGAGAAGGACCAGCGAGCATGCCCTTATGTAAGCGTTGAGAGGTGGCTAATTGTACCATCGAAAGTTAAACCCCATGCAACACATGATGCACAATTAGACAAATAGTCATAAGCCGGTTGTAGAGGAAGAACACAAGATTACTAAGCAAACGGCACCTAGCAATCAGTTGTCAACACATTTTCATGTCTGCTGCTGCACTTTTGAACTGGCTAACATTTGTAATAAATCACAATGCTTAACTAAAGAAAAGCCTTACACAATTGCGAGTGCAGCACGAGTGAGTATTAGCAAACAAGCGTGAAATTGCTGAGGGAAGGAAACGCCCTTTCTTGATTCCTAAGGCAGTAAAATGCAGAGAGACAGATTTTAAGCATACAACCGAAAAAATGAATATCAATAAGGTCACAGGCCACGAGCCATCCAGAGCTCTAACAGGCTCCAACAGGCACTTGCGCGGCATTCCGGGGCGCACGCACAGGGGCGCGTGCCCGTGCCTCTTATAGCAAGTCTGCCGAGCAGAGGGGGCGGGGCCAGGTGATCATTGTAAGAACAAATTTAAATATGAGTACCAATGCGGATAGTCCAAGTCCAGGATATTACGACCAGCAAGCTCTTGTCAGATGTTGGGAACGCTCTGTTAGCCTGGTTTATGGAAGTGTTTTATAATGGCACAATCCCATAGGAAAAAGTTCCATGAATCAGGCCCTGTGTCTTGCAGGCACGTCAATTTGTAAAGTAACACACAGGAGAACAGCTCCTTCGACGGCTCCAGCCAGGCTCCAGACATGCTCCAACAGGCACTTGCGGGGCACGCGCACAGGGGCGCGTGCCCGTGCCTCTTATAGCAAGTCTGCCGAGCAGAGGGGGCGGGCCAGGTGATTTAACTGAAAGAGCAAATGTAAATATGAGTACCAATGTGGATAGTCCAAGTCCAAGATATTATGACCAGCAAGCTATTGTCAGATGTTGTGAATGCACCGTGTCTTGCAGGCACGTCAGTTTGTAAAGTAACACACTGGAGAACGGCTCCTTTGACAGCTCCAGCCAGGCTCCAACAGGCCCTTGCGGGGCACTTGCAGGGCACCAGAGAGGCTCCAACAGGCACTTGCGGGGCTCTTCCGGGTTACGAGCTCTCTTTTTTTGCTTGTGAATTATAACAATTAATTAGCCACATTATTTGTTTATTAAGTAAAACACCCCTAACTAGGGGTAAACAAGCTACTAGCCAGCCTAAAACATCAATCTTGCACCTACATTCTGCACATACACACAGCACACCATTTCTTACTCACTAAGTGTTGATTACTACAAACTAGTGGCAAGTTCAAATTTTGAGCCCTGCACCCAACTACTAAAATCTCAGGTGACTTAAAACACATTCACTTGCAGAATACTTTGATAACCTTCTCAAAGCTGATATACCACCTGCTTTTCTGCCCCCTTGAGCAGGTCTAGCCTCAAAGAAAAGAGTGACCTACCCACCTAAGTGCAGAGGCTCATTGGACCAGGTTTTATGCACACATAATGCATCAAACATGTTAAGGATGCACACTGTTTCAGAATTATCAAATTGGCATGCCATACTACACATATTCCATGATAAAATAGAGGATACAACCAAATAAAAATCCAATATAGTAACAATATCTTGTCAAATAAAAGAGACAGACATATGATTGAGTACATCTTTCCTGTTTACATCAGGGGCCAGATTATTTCACATTTGCAGGAGTTCTAAAAAGTGAGCAAATGCTTTGATAACATAGAATGGAGCAAACAGGTTTTGTCACAATCCGTATTCTCTAAAAAGATTTGCACTTGGACAAAAACAAATCATTGTTTGTTTTACTATGTTTGCTGTATAATACCGAAGGAAATCTGTTTGCTACATTTCATATTACTCATCAAACATAGTAAATAAAACAATCTGTTTCCTTTTTTGCCTATGCACATTTTTTAATAAAATTGGGGCTAAATCTGTTTACTCCATTTCCAATTATCTAAGCCGTAAAATTGGTGCTAAATTCATTTGCTCCACTTTTTTGTACCAATGCAAAGCTTTGATAATCTGGCCCGGGTTGCGAAGTGCAAGTGTTATCCTTTACTTGGGCTACCGTCCTTGGGTTAACCCATTACTCATCAAGTTAATCCACTACCTCCAGTGTAGCGAATGAGTCGAATTGATTATAGGTTCTTATTGAATCCCTAACATTTATACAAGCTAGTTTTCGCTGACTGTTTTAGCCTAACTTGCAAAGTATTTTCCATTTGCACCGGGAAAGGCAGATTGGGCAATCACAATCCCATAGCTCTCAACTCACGCGCTTTTGGCAGGTGTCACCCGCCTTGTAAACAGCTGTCTCACCCGCCAAGCCTCATGCACGCCCTTTCGTTTCAATGGGCCTCTCACCCGCCAAAAATAAAATCGGGTGTTTTCACCCGCCTTTGCGACATAAATGGTTGAGAGCTATGCAATCCGTCTTTCCCGGGCATGATTGTGTCTTCACCGCCTGCTCCGTTCGGGGGTAAAAAGTTAACAAAAATGGCCACCGCCGTTGCAATAAAAAAAGAGGATGACAGCAGCCATTTTTTAACATGTTTTACATGGCCGTCGTCATCCAAAAAGGACCCTAGTCTCTTTTCTATTTTTATTTGCAGAATTCATTTTTTTTGTATTTTTTTTCATTCCGACGGGAGATGTGCTCGCGCTGTGCTCATCTCCCATCGGAATCCAAAATAAAAGAAAACTATCCACACCCTGGGAAATCCCGGGTGCAAATAGCTTTCACGCCCCGCCGCCAGGGCGGACATGGCCTTTAACAGCCTGTAGACCGGGCCTACCAAAGCTTAGGCTGGTGGGCCGTTAAACGCTATGTCCGCCCCAACGGCGGGGAGTGAAAGCTATCATCTTTGAAACCTTGGGCACAGTATTGTGCTTGTTCCTTCTCCTCATTTCTCTATCTGGTCATGGAACTCCTGGTGACTTGCAATATCCTTATAACTTGTGGTAGGTGGTTCTTTATACCATATATTACAGGCTGCCTGTGACATCACTGCGGTATCTATAATCAGTAAATCGTGTTTCACTGTGAAGTCACAATGCCTGCTGCACGTACCAGGACTGAGCAGAATTCCTCCCATCACAACGGCAGTCACTCACTTTTCTAATTCCTTTCTAAAATAGCTTTCTGTGACTCTTTACAGGCATCAATTGATAAGGGCCTGTCTATGGTAGTATGTTTATTTTGTGCACTTCTGGAGCTTAACGGAGGACAGAAAAATCAGATTTATTTTTAGTAATATAAGCTTTTTTTTAATTGTAAACAGCCATTTCTATTGTAGCTATTCTCAGAAAACCCCATTTTGACATCTTCATTTTTGGTGGCTTATTGTTTTTGCGTGCGATTTTTGTTGTACATTTGTCAAAGTTGTACATATAAATGTATATATACGAAAGCATGCGTTATGTGAGAGTTTGGAAACGGATAAGGACAGTCTACGAGAGAAGTGCTAGGACCATGACGTTGGGACATTCCATTAGTAGAATGGCCTTTGCTGACGGGGAAGACTGGTTGTTGGTTTCCCTTCCCCCCTTTGTTAGGTTTCCTGCCTAGCGCAGCCAAATGCCCCTTTCCTTTGTAGGGTGGGCCCCTCTCTCTTTCTGCGTCATATTCTTGTTCATATGCTGCTAATGGGTAAAGTGTTGAACCGTAACGGGCGAGCTGCTTTTCAGATATCATTGAAAGGGTAAACTGAGCAAAGCAGCTTTTGCAAGTCGGACCTAGTCACTATTTCTTCACACAAACAAAAAGTTGCGCAATCAGTTTGGCGCGTTATATACTGTGCTGCCTTCACAATGGTCATTAGGGCCAGATTATCTAGCATTTACACTAGTTCTAAAAATTTAGCAAAAGCTTTGATAATATGAAATGGAGCAAACAGGTTTTGTCAAAAAAAACTTTGCACTCGAGCAAAAATAAAGGGGCCTGGGCCCAGATTATCAAATAATTATGTGTCTATCTTTCTCGTATTCGCTAGCAGCGCTCGTTTACAATTATCAAAGATTAGCGAGCGGTTGTCAGGGCATACATTTTGTGTGCAAATTTCGCTCCACTAAGCTTATCGTGGTAGCGTCACACGGGCACTTTTCAGCGCAAGGAGGAAGCGTGCTCCCATTTGATATGCTGTTTACTTTAAAAGGTAGCCATGCGATTATCATTCCCTCTTTGAACTTGCTGCATTCCGCCCTGCTGAGATGGAGCGCTTTATCTTGTCAGCTTTCCACAAAGGGTCTCTCAGTATTGAAGTGGTCAAATCTGTGAGTTTACGATCACAGGCAACAAATGTAAACTGGAATAAATGTGCATATTTCATTTTAGGATGTCTTTCCCATCTCAAGTAAGTTAACAGCACTAATAAGCGTTTCCCAAGAGAACATGTTTTTTTTAAAAATATTGCTTGCTGAATAGAAAAGGTGCATACCTTTTATTTCTATAATGTATAAGAAAACGTGCCCTAGAAAGTCAATAGGAGAGTTTCACACACTGCTTCTCTGATATTCTAGTGGTCTCACGCTAAGTTTATTACCTCACAGCCGCCCAGCGACCTTGGTTGGATTCCCAGACACAGCTCTGTTTTATCAAGTGGAGACAGCAATGTGGCAATTATCAAAGAGGTACTTCGCGCCTCTTTTATAATTGCATCTCCTTTGCAGCCACTCTGTGCTTCAAAACAACGCAACCTATGATCATTGCAAAAAAGTGACCACATGGAAATCAGTGCGAAAAAACGCAGGACCTCAATGTTTGCAGTTTTTCCTTCACGTTTTCATATCAGTATCATCTAAATCTTCATCTCCGGAGGATTAAGGATCTGCCCGCTGTTACCAGGGAACAAGAAGGGCTCCTTTAAGGAGGAGGGACCCAGGACGATGGGAGGGAGCGGGACGGCGAGGGAGGGCGGGAAAGAAGTGCAGTATGTAGAGAGAGAAATAAAGGGAAGGTCGATTGGAATACGGCTCCTGTGTCATTTGTATGAAGCGCATCCTTAGGCCCAGTTAAGGGCACAACAACTGGCAACAAGGACCCTCAAGAGCCCGTGTTGTGCAGCAGGTCGTGCAAGTGAGCCCAGCAGAGCGACGGGTGAAGCGGACCCACCGAAACGGAGCCCAGCATTGTGATGGGTGAGGAGTACCCAGCAGAAGGACGGGTGACGAAGCACGTGAAGACGGCCCAGCAGAAGGATGGGTGCAAAGAGCCCCGCAGATAGGAGCCCAGCAGAGCGCCGGGTGAGGAGAGCCCAGCAGAGCATGCCGCGGAGAAGGAGCGGGACGTGAGGACTACCCAACAGCAGCAAGACGGTGCCCAGTGGGGACAAGGAGGACGACACAGGAAGGACGGCAGAAGCAGTAGCCCAGCAAGGGAGAAGCGGACTAGGAAAGCAGCCCGCGCGCCCAACATCAGAGGGACGGAAATATTGCTGTGAGTTAAACACGAGCCATGCGCACGCCTGCTGGGCCATCTAGCAGCAGATGGTAAGGAGGATCTGGGCCCCCACCGCACAGGGAAGCAGACTCACACGGGTCCCGAGTAACTCCACGCACCATCCCGCAAGTTACATCGCGCATGCGCAGCAGGATACACCACAAAATAAAACCCTGCCCACGAAGTGACACCCGAATACCATAAGCACCAGCAGACAGTAACGCGTAGGGGGCAGCGGCTCACATCAAACTAACTGAAACTACGATAAGAAATATAACGAAACCCTGCCCACCAAAGTAAAGCCCAAACTAAACAAGCACCAATGGCCAGCAAAGCGTGTGGGGCTGCGGCATACCACTAGGAAGAACTGAACGCACATGGAGCTGCAGGATAACACTGAGACCATGAATCATACGCGGGGCAGCAACACAAAGCTGCGGACCCCAGAGACATCATGTCTCCAACCACACCAGGACAGCGGCCACACCAATAAGGGGCCAAAGCACAACCATGAAGTAAAGCCCAAGACCAGGCACAGCCACAAAGCTATTGACTCATGAGTAGTGCCCACACACACTGCTGGTAGCGCAGAATGCCAATTACGAGGACCTTGAGCAAGGAAACAGTGCCAGACCCCCACACCGTTGGGGCCAAGACGCCCAACATCACCACTAATTCAGGGACTCGACACCACATGACTCCTCCAAAATGGTGAACCAAGCACAACAAACTGCTGATACAGGAGCACGTGCCCTCGCAAACCTAGGGCCCGCTTCCGGCTGCACTTTCCTGTGATGACCAAACCCATTTAGCCTGTACCCACACCACGACCAAGGCCAAAGATGGGAAGAATGAGTCGAAGAATTCGAGGACTTTATGAAGGAACTAGGAGACGACTCGCCCAACAAAATGGACATATTCGCCAATCTTGCAGGAAAAGAGATACAGGGAATAATTAAAACAATCCCCCCACAGGAGAGAAGCACATATCAGCGCCTCCTCGCGGCAATCAACAGCAAATTGATAGTACTCCCCAATAGGGATTATGAACGTTATGCATTCAATCAATGCACACAGCTCCCACACAAGTCTGCAGGGGAATTCGTCATCCGCCTACAGAGGAAGATCTTGTACTGAGACTTTGCCAACTTTAACAGTGATGAGGCGATCCGTCTTAGAATCATTGAAGGGTGCACCACGTCATTGTTCAGAAAGCACCTACTAAAGAAACCCCTGTCCTTACAAAAGATCATTGACCTGGCACGAATATACGTAAGGGTCGACGCTCAAGCAGCAGCCATTGAGAACCCCAAAAAGAGTGACACCATCGCAGCCATGACAGCAGGACAGCCAGGATACAGCATTCCTGGGGAGACAAGGATTCAGAAGTCGACAACAACGCCCCCAGAGCGACAAGCAATGCTACAGGTGCAGATTTGAATTCCCCCATAGAGGTTCATATCCAGCCATTGGACAAAGGTGCATGCGCTGTGGCCAGGAGAACCACTTCCAGGCGATGTGCAGAGAAAAACTACCCAATCCCACTGCCTATTGACCATCACCGCTGGCAGGCCTGTCCAGACGCCCAAAGCAAACAAGGGAACCCAGCGACCGACTAATCCAAGAGAGAGACCCACAGAGATCATTCCAGGAGAGGTACCCAAGTCCAGCAACAACCCGGCCAGCAGTCATAAGGGCCCTGGAAGACCTTAACATCGGGCCACCCAGGTGCCACTCTGACATATACGACTACCAACCTGGCCCTGACGAACAATGACTATCAACCCTACCCAGAGCCAAGATACCAAGGAGGACATGAATTCTATCAAGAGTACGACCTGAATGCACTCCCCGTCCCACACTATGCTCACGACTCATACAAAAACCCTCCTCTGTGTGAGCTGGCGGAGCTTGGAGTACTTCAAGACTACTCCCACGACAGGTACAGCAAAGAGTATGTAAGGCTCATCAGCACCTCAACAGACAACACCATGGCACCCAAGGTACAATCGGAGGGATACGCAACCAATTTGTCATGCATACGGGAGCAACTGTCAATGTCATGAATGAGCGATCATATCAAGCCATAGCAGGAGCATACCCATTGCCCTTGCCATGATGGACATACAGTATGAACAATCAGAAGTCATCCAGGGCCTCACGCCGAGCACACAAATCATGCAATCGGTATCCCACCAAACACTAGACATTGAGGGACTCAAGGCCCTATTCCCAAAATTGTTTGCAGGCGTTGGCATGCTGAAAGAAACCGCCATCAGCCTTCACATCGACCCCAACGTCACCCCTGTACCCCAACACCCCTGCACGATGGATTCAATCTCCAAGCTGAGGTGACGCAGGAACTCCATCTACTCCTACAAAATGACATAATCGAGAGGGTAGAAAGCCCCACACCATGGGTGTCCCCCCTGGTTGTCGTCCCAAAAGACAACGGGCGGCTACGCCTATGTGTGGACATGCACATTCCAAACACAGCCATCCAAAGAGAGAGGCACCCAAGGCCCAGCACTGAGGACATGCTAGTGAGACTAAACCAGGCCACTCGGTTCTCCAAGTTGGACCTGAACCAAGGATACCACCAGTTGGTAATCGACCCCGCCTCTAGGCCAATCACCAACATCTCTACCCGCAAAGGATTATTCCGGTACACGCGGCTTAACTTCTGGAACTCCTCAACAGCTGACATTTTTCAAGAGACAATACATAGGCTAATTTCCATGTTGGTCAATGCCCTAAATTACAGCAAGGATATCCTCATCTTCGGGACCACTCAAGAACAACATCACAGAGCGCTCATGGCAGTGTGCGACATCCTTCACACTGCAGGCCTCACACTCAATGGACCAAAATGTCCCAATAACAAAAACAGCCTGCGTTTCTTTGGCCACATCTTCTCAAATCACAGCACCACAGCTGACCCGGAGAAAATCATGTGGAATTTTGAAAACAGATGTATCTTGTCAGATATTAATCCCTACAGAGATGCCATTAAATTGTATAAACGTTATATCGATGACATAATTATAATCTGGGACAAAACAAAGGCAGATCACCTTTTATTCCTTCCATGGCTTAATACGATGGATACGAACCTTAAATTCACTATGTCAGCCAATAGCACCTCTCTACCATTCTTGGACTTGTTAATCAAGAACCTCGAGGGCTACATTACTGTTGACCTGTATCGAAAAGAAACTGATCGGAATACTATTTTAAGATTCGACAGTTTTCATCCTGAATCATTGCGCAAGAGCATTCCCTATAGTCAGTTCCTTAGGGCTAGACGAAACTGCACCAAAGTTGAAGACTATAAGATTCAGGCGAACATCATTGAAGATAGACTGCATCAGCGAGGTTATCCAAAATATTTACTTCGTCAAGCTCGTAAAAGAGCCAGATCTCAACATCGAGATATCCTCCTTGAGAAACACTCTCGGGAAGACATCACTAAGGAGCGGCTAGTTTGTGCCATGACTTTCAACACCTTTCATCATAAGATCAAACAAAGCATTATGAAACACTGGCATCTGCTCCAATTAAATAATCCAGGACTTGCAAAACCTATTTTTGCATTCAAGAGAGGCAAGAACCTCAAAAGTTGGCTCACTAAAGCCGACAGGTCGAGTACTGGACCTAAATCGAATACGGTGACAGGTCTTTGGGGCGGCAAACCTATCCAAGGTCACTTTCCATGTGGTTTTTGCAATCAATGTGCTTCTACAATCACTGGAACCTCTGTAGGGATTAATGGTAAAAATTGGAATCTCAACCATCATACCACGTGTAACACTAAAAACGTGATTTACGTAATCATCTGTCCCTGCGCTCTAACGTACATTGGCAGAACATCTAGGCCTATTAAAACCAGAATTGGTGAACATAAGTCCAAAATTCGTAACAAAATCGTATCTGCTCCCTTAGTGTCGCATTTTGTTGAAAATAATCATGATCTGAATAGTTTGAAATGGTGCGTTTTGGAAAAAGTCTATGGTACCGATGCTAACAACATAGCAGCCCGTTTGGCGCAAAGGGAACAATGGTGGATGTACAATACCAATAGCTATGAGACAGGACTAAATCGCCAAGAAGAATGGCTCCATTGTATACCTTAACGTGCAACATAAATTAATATATCTTTTTATTAGAGCCCTGCAGGTGTTTTCTTATCCGGCTTCGCCTTTGATTATTTTATACATCCATACCAGCAAATCTTGCTTTTGCCCCTGCATAGTCTAGAGATTAAGTCCCTTCTGAACATTCAATGGGACTTAAAACTGACGTATGTAGCTTTACTTCAATTAGGGCGTTGTTTCCGCTTGTATTGATGAACACAGCCATGGTCACAATCCACAAATGGCGCCTTTTTACGACAGTTATTCAAATATATGGCCCATTATGTAACTCCACTGGCTTATTCTCAATATATTACATCTGATAGCTTACATTCGTTGTTTCTGCTCGTTGCGAGGCCGTACCTAGTCCTTTTTTAGTCTCTACGGGACTAGGGGCTCATACGTAGTCCTACCTCTTTTCCCAGTATCGCGTGTGCCTATACCTAGTCCCTTTTTTAGTCTCTACGGGACTAGGGGCACATACGTAGTCCTATCTCTCTTCCTAGTACCGCGTGTGTTTATAAACACAGCCGCGGAGGCTATACCGGACGGTGTGCAATTCTAGCGGCTGCTTTTAGAGGCGAGAGAGAAGGCGTATTCCGGGTGAGAATCTTGTTATTCCGTTATATACACTTGCAGGTTCTCCCCTCCGTGAGCTGATTTTAGTCTTAGGACAAGGACAGGCTTGTGTAAGTGGCATTTGCCTGACTCAAGCACCAGTCCTTTTTCTTCGACGAATTGAAATTCATTTTAATATTCTAAATTTCACGTATTCCAGTTTCTCTGAGGCTCGGAGCTTATCCATCTGATCGAATCTATTTAATTATGATGCAGCATCATCTTTTAAGGCTTTTTGTAACCGCTGCATTTAATGTTTTGCAACCATTAAAATGCAAACTTGCCTTATATCTTTTTCTTAGGGTTTCCACCTACGGTTTTCATCTACGGTTTCTGCAATTGTTGGCCTCTCTTTCCGGTTTGATCTCACACCGTTTAAGATTTAAAAATTTGGAATATTCTCGATCCTTATGCAGAATTGAGTCCATTGCGGCTTCGATTAAGAGTTTGAAACATTTTAAGGTTAGTAATTGAAGAGGCAAAAATTGATTTACTCCCTGTGGAGACAGGGGACACTGTGTTTTAGCTATTGAAGTTCGAGATAATCTTGGGATATCTTTCTTAGCTTCTTATTTTTGTCTTTTTAGATGTAAATTCACTTGCATCATCAGTCCAGCTTGGGTGGCGGATCGAAACAAACTTATTTTTCGGCACCACTTTTGGACCAACTTAGGTGAATATATATATATATCCCTAGGCTTCATTTCTATGGTTAGAGGCATCGAATATTAGGAAGCTCACTCATTATACTCTGTTTTTTAACACAAAGTTTTTTTGTTTGTTTTTTCTATTCTGTTTGTTTCAATGTGTTTTATTAAGGGTCAATGTCTCCAACAGACTTCCAGATCTACAATCAAGCCCTTATGAATTGTACGAAGATTTTACCTGTGAGAACTACTGAATGATAGATCAAAATTTAAGCATTAGTATGTTCTAGGTTCATATTTGCAACATTTAGTGCGCCCTGAAGAAGGCGACTACTGGCTCGCTTAATTGAGCCAGATAGGTTGAATTCGCCGAAACTGTTTTGATATTTGAAGATCATGTATGCACAGTATGCACAGTAGGCACTTAGCACTTTTTTTGCATTCAGTACTTTATTTCTTTGTTAACAATTTGGCACTCAGCACTTGGTTGCATTTAGCACTTTATCCAATTGTTAACTATTCATTTTCTCTACAGCAATTCCATTTTTTGAATGAAATTTAAAAATGAGATAGCGATGCCTTACCTTGAGTAATACAAGGTTATGAATTGTGGCAACTAAACTGCGATTGAATGTTTTGAGGCATGAGATTTGACAAGAATTTTATACTAAAAATAATTCATCTATTTTATTGGTGTTTTGATGTTTATATATTATGCAATTTTACAATGGTAATAAATTAAAAATGAAAATGTGAATATTTATGTCTGGGCTTCCTTCTCTTCCTCGCCTCTATTTTTATAATTGAGTACTCAAACTAATACAGTACTCTTCCATGCGAACCCCTTTTTCCCCTTGGGATTTTTTGTGCTACTTTGTTGCTCCCCAGTTCCATGGTTTAGGGGTTACCCATCCGGTGTGATATATTATTGGTGCAACTGTGTGTTGCATGGGTTGATCAAAAGGTCAATTCCAAATTTGAGACAATATTTTGGGAATTTTTTCCCATATGGCTTGAAACAGTGTCCCTTCCTCTGCATTGTAGATCTTTTGTTTCTCAGTCCCTAGTGCAGAGTATATACAAATTAACTCTGCTTTATTATTAAACCATTTTTACCATGGCAGCCACTGATGTGGTCTCATTTAGTGAAGAACAGCTGGCAGATGCCATTAATGTTCCATCATTTTTTGACAACATTGAGGGGACTTTGGGCCCCAACGATGGTTCTTCGATTACTAGTGACAGTATCATTAAGTTGAAAAAGAAAAAATTTCGAACAGAAATGCATAGTCATTTATTGACAGAATATTTAAAAAAGAATATCATCCCCCAGGGTCTTTTGGTTAGAAATGAGCCATGCTTATTTATAGACGACGAAGAATACAAAACACTGTTCTCAGGAGTTGCAACTAAATGCAGCCGGGACTGGATGTTGTTGACAATCAACACTGCCCTCAAGAAAAGTTCTATTATTGGGGATGAAATAGATAAGGCAGAGACAGCATTTGCCCTGGACACCACCATCATTAACATAAAAGAGAAATTAGAGCTTATAGAAAAACATACCAAGGATTTTGTCAAAATCACTACTAACAAAAAGATGGACAAATTAAAAAAGGATATCCAAGCCTTCTCTAAGGAGGCAGCCTATCCCTATCTGTCCTCAGATTATCAGGGCCCAGGACATTGGCGGGATCCCAATAACCCTCAACAGGGTTCTAACTCTTTTCAAAAGAAAGTTACTTTTTCGGATACATCATCCGATGGTAGTGGATCATATCCCACTAGAAACTCTCGAGGTAATAGGGATAAGGGCAGGAATTGGAATAGAGGCTACAATCGAGGCCGAGGACGCCCCTATTGGCATTATCAAAACTATACTCGTCCAGCTAATTTTGTCCCTCAAGGCCCACATACTCCTTTTCCTCCACCCAACCTCCCTTTTCCGCCCCCGGAACCAGGGGCTCCCCCGTTACAAAACTATTTCGAAACCAGGAGAAGGGCATACCGCAGGTAGCCCCACCATCGGCAGTATACAACATTTCTAAGAGACAACTCAGTGAACATGAGACTCGAATTTTGGAGAAGGGTTTCTCGTTTGTGCCTATGAGAAACCCCTCCAAAATGGAGGTAGAGATAGAATTACGTGGTTTATTTCGTAAAATACGATTGCGTGATTTCTTTGGGAATCAGGCCCATGACAATGATGTTGATGGCCTTCATACCACTCTGAAATGCAAATCGACCTTCACCCCGACCTTACAAATGGTTTCTGACGAGACAGCGGTATTTGAGAAGGCGGTCCTCAAAGATTTCAACTCCTGCTATAATATATCTAATAACTATAGCAGGAGTCCTTGTTTCAATTTTGGCAGACAAGATTGGGCCAGCCTCCAAGAACTCAAGTCAGATACCTCGATAATTATAAAACAGGCAGACAAGGGTGGCGGAATTGTTGTTATGGATTCTATTCAATATGACAATGAAATTTTGCGCCAGCTTGACAATCTAGCTATATATAGGAAACTTCCGAGTGATCCCACAGAGAGCATTAGAGCCCAAATTACAGCTATTGCCCAACGAGCACTAGAAAGTGGAGCCATCAATGATAAGGAATTTTGTTTCCTCACGATCAAGGGAACTAGGACTCCGCTTATCTATGTACTTCCCAAAATACATAAGGACCTCCTCAACCCGCCGGGACGCCCTATTGTGTCACTATGTGGATCTATATTAGAACCCATTGGTCAATTTCTAGACTATTTTCTGAAGCCTTTGGCGGCCTCTACTGAAACATATCTGGCTGACACCACCGATGCTATTAAACATCTTGAGGGTTTTCCTTTCAATCACGATTCCGACATACTTATGACTTTAGATGTGGAGTCATTATACTCTAATATACCACAAATGGAATCTTTAAAAGTAATGAAAGACTTTTTGGATTCACGGCCAGGCACTCAAGTAGTTCCAACTGAAATACTAATAGATTTACTTGAGATAGCCCTTTCACGCAATTACTTCCGTTTCAAGTCTTCCTATTATCTACAAGTGAAGGGAACAGCGATGGGGGCAGCTTTTGCCCCCAATTACGCCACACTTTTCATGTGGAATTTTGAAAACAGATGTATCTTGTCAGATATTAATCCCTACAGAGATGCCATTAAATTGTATAAACGTTATATCGATGACATAATTATAATCTGGGACAAAACAAAGGCAGATCACCTTTTATTCCTTCCATGGCTTAATACGATGGATACGAACCTTAAATTCACTATGTCAGCCAATAGCACCTCTCTACCATTCTTGGACTTGTTAATCAAGAACCTCGAGGGCTACATTACTGTTGACCTGTATCGAAAAGAAACTGATCGGAATACTATTTTAAGATTCGACAGTTTTCATCCTGAATCATTGCGCAAGAGCATTCCCTATAGTCAGTTCCTTAGGGCTAGACGAAACTGCACCAAAGTTGAAGACTATAAGATTCAGGCGAACATCATTGAAGATAGACTGCATCAGCGAGGTTATCCAAAATATTTACTTCGTCAAGCTCGTAAAAGAGCCAGATCTCAACATCGAGATATCCTCCTTGAGAAACACTCTCGGGAAGACATCACTAAGGAGCGGCTAGTTTGTGCCATGACTTTCAACACCTTTCATCATAAGATCAAACAAAGCATTATGAAACACTGGCATCTGCTCCAATTAAATAATCCAGGACTTGCAAAACCTATTTTTGCATTCAAGAGAGGCAAGAACCTCAAAAGTTGGCTCACTAAAGCCGACAGGTCGAGTACTGGACCTAAATCGAATACGGTGACAGGTCTTTGGGGCGGCAAACCTATCCAAGGTCACTTTCCATGTGGTTTTTGCAATCAATGTGCTTCTACAATCACTGGAACCTCTGTAGGGATTAATGGTAAAAATTGGAATCTCAACCATCATACCACGTGTAACACTAAAAACGTGATTTACGTAATCATCTGTCCCTGCGCTCTAACGTACATTGGCAGAACATCTAGGCCTATTAAAACCAGAATTGGTGAACATAAGTCCAAAATTCGTAACAAAATCGTATCTGCTCCCTTAGTGTCGCATTTTGTTGAAAATAATCATGATCTGAATAGTTTGAAATGGTGCGTTTTGGAAAAAGTCTATGGTACCGATGCTAACAACATAGCAGCCCGTTTGGCGCAAAGGGAACAATGGTGGATGTACAATACCAATAGCTATGAGACAGGACTAAATCGCCAAGAAGAATGGCTCCATTGTATACCTTAACGTGCAACATAAATTAATATATCTTTTTATTAGAGCCCTGCAGGTGTTTTCTTATCCGGCTTCGCCTTTGATTATTTTATACATCCATACCAGCAAATCTTGCTTTTGCCCCTGCATAGTCTAGAGATTAAGTCCCTTCTGAACATTCAATGGGACTTAAAACTGACGTATGTAGCTTTACTTCAATTAGGGCGTTGTTTCCGCTTGTATTGATGAACACAGCCATGGTCACAATCCACAAATGGCGCCTTTTTACGACAGTTATTCAAATATATGGCCCATTATGTAACTCCACTGGCTTATTCTCAATATATTACATCTGATAGCTTACATTCGTTGTTTCTGCTCGTTGCGAGGCCGTACCTAGTCCTTTTTTAGTCTCTACGGGACTAGGGGCTCATACGTAGTCCTACCTCTTTTCCCAGTATCGCGTGTGCCTATACCTAGTCCCTTTTTTAGTCTCTACGGGACTAGGGGCACATACGTAGTCCTATCTCTCTTCCTAGTACCGCGTGTGTTTATAAACACAGCCGCGGAGGCTATACCGGACGGTGTGCAATTCTAGCGGCTGCTTTTAGAGGCGAGAGAGAAGGCGTATTCCGGGTGAGAATCTTGTTATTCCTTTATATACACTTGCAGGTTCTCCCCTCCGTGAGCTGATTTTAGTCTTAGGACAAGGACAGGCTTGTGTAAGTGGCATTTGCCTGACTCAAGCACCAGTCCTTTTTCTTCGACGAATTGAAATTCATTTTAATATTCTAAATTTCACGTATTCCAGTTTCTCTGAGGCTCGGAGCTTATCCATCTGGTCGAATCTATTTAATTATGATGCAGCATCATCTTTTAAGGCTTTTTGTAACCGCTGCATTTAATGTTTTGCAACCATTAAAATGCAAACTTGCCTTATATCTTTTTCTTAGGGTTTCCACCTACGGTTTTCATCTACGGTTTCTGCAATTGTTGGCCTCTCTTTCCGGTTTGATCTCACACCGTTTAAGATTTAAAAATTTGGAATATTCTCGATCCTTATGCAGAATTGAGTCCATTGCGGCTTCGATTAAGAGTTTGAAACATTTTAAGGTTAGTAATTGAAGAGGCAAAAATTGATTTACTCCCTGTGGAGACAGGGGACACTGTGTTTTAGCTATTGAAGTTCGAGATAATCTTGGGATATCTTTCTTAGCTTCTTATTTTTGTCTTTTTAGATGTAAATTCACTTGCATCATCAGTCCAGCTTGGGTGGCGGATCGAAACAAACTTATTTTTCGGCACCACTTTTGGACCAACTTAGGTGAATATATATATATATCCCTAGGCTTCATTTCTATGGTTAGAGGCATCGAATATTAGGAAGCTCACTCATTATACTCTGTTTTTTAACACAAAGTTTTTTTGTTTGTTTTTTCTATTCTGTTTGTTTCAATGTGTTTTATTAAGGGTCAATGTCTCCAACAGACTTCCAGATCTACAATCAAGCCCTTATGAATTGTACGAAGATTTTACCTGTGAGAACTACTGAATGATAGATCAAAATTTAAGCATTAGTATGTTCTAGGTTCATATTTGCAACATTTAGTGCGCCCTGAAGAAGGCGACTACTGGCTCGCTTAATTGAGCCAGATAGGTTGAATTCGCCGAAACTGTTTTGATATTTGAAGATCATGTATGCACAGTATGCACAGTAGGCACTTAGCACTTTTTTTGCATTCAGTACTTTATTTCTTTGTTAACAATTTGGCACTCAGCACTTGGTTGCATTTAGCACTTTATCCAATTGTTAACTATTCATTTTCTCTACAGCAATTCCATTTTTTGAATGAAATTTAAAAATGAGATAGCGATGCCTTACCTTGAGTAATACAAGGTTATGAATTGTGGCAACTAAACTGCGATTGAATGTTTTGAGGCATGAGATTTGACAAGAATTTTATACTAAAAATAATTCATCTATTTTATTGGTGTTTTGATGTTTATATATTATGCAATTTTACAATGGTAATAAATTAAAAATGAAAATGTGAATATTTATGTCTGGGCTTCCTTCTCTTCCTCGCCTCTATTTTTATAATTGAGTACTCAAACTAATACAGTACTCTTCCATGCGAACCCCTTTTTCCCCTTGGGATTTTTTGTGCTCCGGAGAAAATCAGTGCCATTGTCAACCTAAATCCCCCCACGGGAATCACCAAACTAAGATCATTCTTGGGGATGGCGGGCTACTGTGCCCGTTATCTCCCAAATTATGCCACCATTACAGACCCACTTTGGAACCTGCTTAAAAGGGACTCTCCATTCAACTGGGACAAACAATGCCATGATGCATTACACACCATAAAAGCAGAACTAGCCAACCACTGACAATTGGCCTACTTTAACTTGATTTGGGACACTGACCTCACGGTTGACGCCAGCCCCGTTGGCCTCGGCGCAATCCTGGCCCAGTCAGACCCCATGGACAGCCACAAACACAACATTGTTACGTATGCCAGTAGAGCCCTGCCGCATACCGAAAGGGCCTACTCTCATGCGGAACGCGAGAGCCTGGACAGCTGAGTGGGAGAAATTGCATAATTTTATCATTGGGAGGAGGTTTACTCTCATCACCAACCACCAGACGTTGCTATCCCTATTCGGCAATCCCAACTCCAAAATGACCCCTTCAATCGAAAGGTGGGGCATCAGACTCCAAGAGTACGGCTACAAGATCGTTCCCAAACCAGGGGGGATGGTAACCTCACAGACTATCTAACCCGACACCCTGAAGGAAAAATAGAACACACCATGACACGAGAGGCAGAAGACTACATCTCATACGTATCCATGAACGTCCTTCCCCCTGCTGTCACCACAGAAGCATTTGCCATCAAGAGCAGAGCAGATCCCACCATACAGGCAGCAGTGCGCCTCACCAACGAGAACAAATGGAAACACCTTGATACATAACGCTTTACAGAAGGGGAAGTGGACAAGAAGGACCAGGCAAGGCTGGCCAAGATACAAACAGAACAGGGGATATTGCTAAGAGGAAATCGACTGGTAGTCCCCAAAGGCCTCAGAAAGGCACTCATGATGATATCCCACGAGGGCCGCCGAGGGGTTGAGAACACCAAGAAAATACTAAGGAACCAAGTGTGGTTCCTGTACATGGATGTCATCGTGGAGGATGCACTAACCCACTGCCAGCTTTGTCGAAAAGCAGCACCAGGCAACCCACTGTGCGTGCTGCAAATAGTACCTCTGCCAGACAGACCGTGGCAGAGAATAGCCATGGACTTCTATGGCCCACTTGAGGAAGGAGGACACCTACTCGTCATAGTAGATGAATACTCCCGGTTTCCCCTCATCAAACATGTGCAGTCTGCTGCATTTCACCACGTAGCCACAATAATTGATGAACTGTTCAGTGAGTGGGGAATCCCCAACACGATGAAGACAGATAACAGCCTTTCTATATAGGACTTTCGGAAACTTGCCAGTCACCTAGGCTTCCACCACCAAAAGGTCACGCCACTGTGGCCACAGGCCAATGGCATGGTGGAAAGAATTATGGCCACGATCAAATGAACCCGACAAAAGGCTGTGATAGACCAAATGCCGCAGCCGCAAGCAATATGCCAGATGCTGCAGAGTTACAGGAACACACCACATGAGGGCGAAAACCTGCGGAAATCATGGTGAAGTACAGGCGATGGACTCGCCTTCCCCAAGTGGAGGACTACACCCTGGAGCAGGATGCAGAGATCTGAGAAAAGGATGCAGAAAATAAAAGGAAAGCCAAGAAATGGGCGGATCGAAAGAGAAGAGCCAAGGAACAACCGCTCCAGATCAGAGAAACCGCCACAGTACGACAAAGACAACAGAAGAAGACAGACTCTCGTTACAACCCAGAGCCGCTCTTATTCACGGCAGTCAAAGGGCCAATGATATCAGCGACAGGAGACCAAGGAGTGATCACGTGGAATGCCTCCTTCTTCCGCAAGCTCTTCGCCGACAAACCGGAACCAAAGGAAGAGCTGGCAGCCGAGTCGCACGAAGGAGACAATGGAGATACCAATGAAGCGCCCCAAGCCAAAAGGTCAGGCAAGACCCCCAAGTCTCCTGGCTACCCCCAGCGAGCCACGAGGAAATCCCAGCGTCTGATTGAACAGATGTAGCATGGGAACTTCCCTGCTAAGTGGGGGAGAGGTGTTACCAGGGAACAAGAAGGGCTCCTTTAAGGAGGAGGGACCCAGGACGATGGGAGGGAGCGGGAGGCGGGAGGAAGGGAGGGAGGGCGGGAAAGAAGGCAGTATGTAGAGAGAGAAATAAAGGGAAGGTCGATTGGAATCTGGCTCCCGGGTCATTTTTATGAATCGCACCCTTAGGCCCAGTTAAGGGCACAACACCCACCATGTCCTTCAGGCAGTTAGGTACGAAAGGACTAGCACAGTCAGTAGGTGTGAAGTCTCGGGCGGATAGCTCAGCGGCAACATGCTCGCCTTGGAAACAAGACGACACGGAGCAACACAAGTTCCATACACGGGTCCACGCTTAGAAACCTCTGGGTATTAAGCGCGTTATAAATAGCCTATTATATCAAGTACCTCTGTGTTCAATGTGGTTACTGGCAAAGCAACTTGTATTGTTGGTATACTTCATACGTGAAGACTAGGATGAGGAAGAGGAAAATTGACCTAATGCTCTGATTACTTGCCAATAAAATCCATATCTTCTTGTCCTACTCTTCCTCGTCTCACTACTTATGCCCACTCACAGCCAAGCCCCATTGTTTTCAAATCCTTGAGTAATATGGGTAAGTGCCCTCCTCTTATAGTTAGGGAAGGGGGTGTTGAACCTGTGGTCAGAAGAAAGGACGCGACACTGGTTCAGAACGGATCTTCTCTTTATTCATCCGTTCACTTCGACATACAAGGAGGAACTGCCTTTACTTCCCCAGGCTCCTCCCGCTGCCCGCTCTGTGCCTTGTCTGTCCCTTAAAGGCGCAGAGCCCCATAACCTAACCCCCTGACAAATGTTCTGAGGTTGTGTTCAGCATTCTCCCACTAGGCGGATGGGCCTTCATATCGACAATACTGCGGGCGAGTCTATGAGTCACCTGTTCTCACAGTCTCCGGGACTCTGGGCAGTTCTAGTGGGGTGTTTCCCATTACCTCCAGCGGCGTTCACAGAGCATCTCGGGGTTCTTTCGCCCCTGGCTCGCGTTCTGCCTGTGGTGTGCCCTGATATTCACTTTTGATGAGATGTTTGAACTGTGAGCTGTTCCTTGTTATTTCTTGAGTCGTATTCTGTGCCGTCACCGTGGACCCTTTAAGGGCTGTTATTCTGAAGGGGCTTTGCGAGTACCTCGAGTCCATCTTCCTGCTTGTTGTCTGTCTCACCAGGACTTCGTCCCCCATCAAGAACTCTTTGGGCTTAGCTCTCCTCTGATGTTCATGTCACGCTTGGCCTGTTCCTTTCCAATGGTGTCTCTCAGAATGATTTCTTCATTCGCTCCCTCTTGATCGTCTGTGTTTCTCACAAGTCTGGTGTGAACTTTGTAACGCATCATTATTTCCGCCGGCGACTTGTTGGTGGCTTCATGGGGGTTGTTACGATAGTCCCTGAGCATTCTGCATAAGGCCTGGTGCGGGTTTGTGGCTTCAATGTATGGTCTCTGCATGGTTTTCTTGATTGATGACATGAAGTGCTCTGCCATCCCATTGGCTTGGGGCCATCTGGGCGTGATTATTTAGTGGGTGAAACCCATGTGTCTTGCAAATGCTGTTAATGTTAATGTTAAAGGATATTTGTACCATGCACTACCACCACCAAAGTGGTCCCCTGGCGCTCTGGCGGCTCTGAAAAGGGAAGGGAGGGAGGGTTAGTGGGAAGGAGCTGGAAAAGTGCAAGAGAGCAGTGATGTGCTGTTGGCGGCCTCAGCCCGGTGGGTCTGTTGGCTGGGCCTGGGGTGTTTTGCGGCCGGTAGTCGTTGTGTACTGTTGTGCAAGTCTGTGTGTGTTTTTTGTTTTGTTGTTGCCATGTAGTGAAGTTTGTGCGGTTAGTTGTGCTGTAGGTTTGTGGTTGTGTTTGGTTTGGAGTTTGAGAGGTGTATGCGGAGGGGGAAATTGTTAGTGCAGTTGAATAGTTGCCATCTCTACCCTGACTTGAGGCGGTGGGTTTCTGTTTTCTCCCTAGATGGGTTTCGGTAGCACCCCTATGCCTCTGTCATGATCTAGGTCCATCCAGCCTTCAAGGTCTCTTTCACATCTGGCCCCATCCTCCCTCAGCCTACCTCACAGCGCTACCTATCTTCCCTTCCCACTCATACAGCCAATGCACCTGCTTACGTCCACAGCTCAGCTATTGTGGTGATTGCCAATATCCTGACAATTCCAAACACTGTGGTACCTTGTGGCAACTAAGGGGCGAGTGCATATGTTGGGTGGAATTAGGGTAGGGTTGTTGATTCCGTCTCCATGGGTGTCGCAGGTGTTGCACTCTACCCGGTGAGACTCGTCCGGGTGCCACGGGAGCTTCCCAGTGGGTTCTGGGAGCTGTCTGTGTCTAGTTTAGTATAGTCATCCCTTTTCCTTTCTGTTTCCATTTTCAGTTTGAGTCTATGGTCTTGAATAGCCAGGTTTTTAGTAATTTCCTAAATTTTAGGTGATCTTTGGTGTTTCTTATTTCTTTTGGGATGTTGTTCCAGGTTTTTGCAGCTAAGTGGTAGAAGGAGGTGCCTCCAAGTTTTTTCTTGAGGTATGGTTTTGGTTCCAGGCAGATTTCGTTGCATGACCTGAGGAATCTAGTTGGCTTGTAGATTATTTTCTTTTGTAGGAATTCTGCTCCTTGTCCGCTGATTGCCCTGTGCGTATGCACATTGTTTTGAAGGTGATGCGATGTTTATTGGGAGCCAGTGTAGTGTTTTTAGGGCAGAAGTGATGTGTTCTCTTCTTGATAGTTTGAGGAGTAGTCTTGCATCTGTATTTTGGATCCGTTGTAGTTTCTTCAGGAGGTATTCTGGTATTCCGAGGTATAGGCTGTTTGCATAGTCGACTTTTGACATGATGAGGGAGACGATAGTGAGTGTTTTGTGCCCGAAGGAGAGGAAAGGTAGGATTCTTCTTGCCTTGTGGAGGAGGAAAAATAATTTCTTGACAATTGCATTTATTCGTGGTTCTAAGGTTAGGGCGTTGTCCATCAGGACCCCCAGATTTTTTACTACCTTAGATGGTGATGGTGCGGTTCCCATTTCAGTTGGCCATGGGACGGCGGTTTCGTTTTCCTGGTCTTTGTATATGATCATGATTTCTGTCTTTCCTGGGTTGATTTTCAGGTAGTTGGCAGTCATCCAGTTGAAGACTTCTTTTAGACATTTGATTAGGGTTGGGTGATCGGCTTGGGTGTCTTTGATTTTGTAGATGATTTGAATATCGTCGGCATAGTTGTAGCATGTGATGTTGTATTTTTTGAGGATTCTGATAACCGGTGTCTGGTAGATGTTGAAGTACAGTGGTGATAGTGAGGATCCTTGTGGCACTCCGCAGTCGTTAACTCTTGGAGTGGATTTGAAAGGTCTGATCCAAACGGTTTCTGTTCTGTCTGCTAGGAATGATTTAGTCCAGAGTAGTGCTGTGTCAGTTATGCCTATGTCTTCTAGTATTTTGGTTAGGGTGTCATGACTAATTGTGTCGAAGGCTGCAGAGAGGTCACGTAGGATAAGGGTTGAGGTTATACTTGAGTCTGCGTTAGTTTTTAGGTCGTCCCAGATGGATAATAGTGCTGATTCCGTTCCTCTTGCAGGTCTGAAACCGACTGGATCTTGGTCTAGCAGGTGGTGTTTTTCTACGTGCTCTTGGGTTAATTTATCCATGTACGTTTCCAGGAGTTTTTCCGGGTACAGGATGTTGGAGATCGGCTTGTAGTTGGCAAGGTCTTCTACATCGCCACTTGTGTTTTTCAGAAGTGGTTTGATATATGCTGATTTGAAGATCCTCGGTACATTTCCTGTTGCTAGTGATTGGTTCAAAAGGTTTCTATAGTATTCTGCTGGTGTTCCTTGAGCGAGGATTGATTTGTAGATGTCAGGCGGGCAGGGATTCATGGGTGATGAAGCTTTCTTGCTGTGTTTTACCAGCATTTCGAATGCCTCTGCTGATATTTCAGGAAAGCTTTTGAGTTTGTGCTGGGATTCTGAGATAGGATCGCTTGGTAGTTTGTTGTGGTCGGTTGGTATGTTCTGTATTGTTTGTCGGATGTCATTGATTTTTTTCTTGAAGTGGTCTGCCAGGTCGTTGCACAGTTTCTCTGAGGGGGTTGGGGTGTTGTCACAGCCTGGTGGGTTTCTCATCTCTTTGATTATGTTAAACATTTCTTTTTGTATGTTGGTGGCATTGGTGATTCTGTCATCACAATGCCTTCTTTTCGCCTTTTGAATTTCCTTCTTGTATGCGCAGATTTGTCTCTGGAACATTTTTTTTGTCTCGTTGTATTCTTTCCTCCATTCCAGTTGCATCTTTTTGTTTTCCTTTTTCATGGTGAAGTCATGCTTGTTGAACGGAGGCCCATTGTCTGACTTGATTGTGCAGGGTATGCCCCATTCACTGAGCACCTCATCGAAGGTGGCAGCTACCTGGGGGTATGCAGTGGTCGCCACTTGCTTTAAGATGGGGAACCAGGAGTATTTGTCGATGAATATGAGCTGATAATCTCCTGACTCCATCGGCCCATAGAAGTCAACTGCTACTCGGTCCCATGGTCGCTCTGGTATGTGGGTTGTCTGCAGTGGTGTGGGGGCCTCTGCTTTTGCAGTGCACTGGCATGGCAAACAGATCTTCCCCCAACTGTCCACCAGTGAGTCCATGAATGGAAACCAGATGTTGCATCGTAGCTGTTTCTTCGTATTGTCAGCCCCTCGATGCCCTTCAAGCGCTGTTTTGATGACTTCAGCCCTGAGGGTGGCAGGGATGACTGGCTTGCACCCTCTCAGCTGTATTGAGTGATCCTTGACCACTAATTCGTTATGTACTTTTGCAAGTCTCTCTAGTCGTCTTTGCTCCCCCGGGTGGCTTTTGATGGTGCAGCAGTAATCCCTCCAATTGTAGTTGTTCATGATGGCGATATCCAGGGCCATGGATGTGTCTGCTGCCGACGCACTTGCAACAGCTTCCCAGCGACAGTGCAGGTGGCAGGGCGTTGGCTGCAACATAGTTGCTGTATTCGGTGTCGCCATCTCTTGTCGTTGGGGCACGTGTCGGGTGGCGCAAGATGTAGTCCGCTGGGATCTGGTCACCCCCTGGTCTGCAGATAATTGTGTAGTCATATTCATGCAGCCCCCTCTCTCAATTCTGAGCAGCATTTTTGGGCGAGGTTTACCATATAGTGACAGCAAGGCCTGGTGGTTGGTTATCAGTGTGAACCTCTTGCCAATGATGAAATTGTGAAAATGTTTGCATGCCCAGACAGCCGCAAGACTCTCCTTTTCAGCCTGGGAGTAGGCACATTATGTGTGCGAGAGTGCCCTGCTCGCATAAGGGACAATGTGCATGTGGTGAGTGTCTTCTCCACTGATCTGAGCAAGTGTGCACCCAGTCCTACTGGGCTGGCATCTACGATGATCTCCATGTGCCAAGTGGGGTCAAAATATGCAAGTGGTCTGGCCCCTGCAAGCGCCTTCTTGATGTTTTCGAATGCCTCATTGCATTCCCCAGACCAGAGGAAATCAGTGTCCTTTTATAGTAGTCTCCTCGGGGGCTCGGTGTGGGTTGCATAGTGCAGGATGTACATTGCGCAGTACCCAGCCATGCCGAGGAACGACCTTACATCTGCCACTTGAGTCAGAGCTTGGAGATCGGTGATAGTCTTAACATTTTCGTGGTCTGGGGTCATCCCTTGGTTTGAAAAGATGTGCCAGACAAATCTGAGTTTTTTCTTGCTGAACCTGCATTTTTCCAAATTTAGCGTACGGCCAGCATTGTGTAGGGCGGATCAGGTTTCCAACAGGGCTGCATCATGCTCCTCCTGTAATGTGCCAGAGACTTAAATGTCATCACTGTAATTTAGCGCCTATTTGTTCGGACGGAAGACTTGCCTGATAGCCTCCTGAAAAATGTCCACTGCGGAGGAGATGCCAAAGTTCAACCGCCGGTATTGAAACAGGCCTTCATGTTTAGCGAATGTGGTGATACTTCTCGAGTCCATGTCCTCGATACACTGGCCTGGGTGTTGTTCTTGCTGGATGGCGGGGTTGGCCATTCTCATGTCAACACAGAGTCTTATCATCTCATCTCCCATTGGGACAATTAGTAGTGGTGACAACCACTGGGTGGGTCTGGTGGCAAGTTCTATGATCTCACTGTGGAGTAGTGGGTCTAGTTCCTGTGAGACAGCTATCTGAAGATGGAAACTACTCTTTTTGGGTGTTGGGGGATTGGGCGGGTGCCTTCATATATGTGCAACATGACAAGTGTTCCTTTGAGTTTTCCGAGCCCTTTGCATAGGCCGGGAAATGTAGATTGGATGACCTCCTATGGGATAGCGCTGTTTCCCTCCGGATTCCTGCTGATTTCGCATATGGTCTCTCAGATGGCCGAAGGAGCTGTGGTTGATTGGATCACGTCCCCTTCATGGAATTTGATGTCTATGAGTCCAAGTCAGCTTGCTGAATGGTAGCTGAATAGGCAGCGGCCTGTCATTGGGCTTCTTATGACGTGGATGGTGGTGTGAAGCGTCCACCAATTGTGCTTCATTCTCCTATGAAATTGCCCGATCGAGGGCAGGGGCAATGCTGCGCCTCATTGGAATATCCTTGATTTGTTCCTTTTGAGTTCCGTTCTCTCTGGCATCTGTAGGAACTCCTGTTCCCCCATGATATTCACAGTCCCGCTTGAGTCGATCAGGAAGCAGTAGAGTTTGTTTACTATGTTGACAGAGATCACAGGTGCTTCTCTCGCCTCTCAATCATCCTGGATGAGATTGACGTATTCGTCGAGTTGAGTCTGGTTGTATTCGGCGTCATAGTGAAAGTAGTGCTGTTGGTCCTCGTATTGCTGATATGGATGCGGTTGTTCATCGTATTCTTTCACTGTAACTGACGTATGGGTCGTGCGGTTCATTTCCTTGGTTCAGGTCTTGGGTTGGCGTTTCCTATAGTGCCCTTACGTATCTTTTTTTTTTATTTTTAGAAAGAAACAGCTTTATTTATTTTGTTTTGCTAAAGTAACAGCCAGGAGAAAAAACAAAATATCTCTCTCAACCCGCCCACATGGGGCCATGGAATATAAGGCAGAAAACCATGTGGTATTCCTTTTCACCATTCCATGGATATGTCTGTGTATGGGCATGCATCGAGATGGGAGAGGCACCAAAATAACTAGGTGTAAGTGGCAACATTGGTGCTTGTTCATTTCTCATTCCAACACCTCAAAATCACCCCAAAACTATCTGTAGGACACAGAATCTTATGAGTAACACAACGAGGACAGGAACTAATACTTTAAAGATGTTGGCCAACCAGACAGGCACCCAGGAGAACATCAGGTGATACCAATGCTCATCTAACACTTGACCACTTTCGTTTTCCATAGAAGTGTGCAAAGTATGTAAGGCAGTTATAGCATCAGTCAGGCTGCCATTTTGCGTGTCATTTGCTGGCACAAATGTGTAGCGGCTAGTGCCTATTTTAGAGCACACGCCCCTTTCCGTAGCAGTGAGGTGGTCGAGCACGCATCTTTTTTGGCGAGTGGTCAATCTAACAGCTCTGAGCTCTTTCTTGATGGGGGTTAATCCTTTCTCAGTGGCATTTGACAGATGCAGAAGTTCCCATCTTGTGATCTGGATTAGCCGTAGCCTGTATACCAGGTGTGAGAGGGGAAGTGAAAATGATGGCAGCTTTGCTTTGTGTGAATATCCACCAATCTACTACAAAAAAATGATTCTCACACTTGTTCCTTTGAAATGTCAAAGAGCGATGGGTCGCTTCTTAAAATTCACTTCATTATTGGTGGGATGTTCAGCAATCGACACAACATTACTTTGTGGTACTACGAGTGCCTGTGAGTGTAAAGTGGTTAGTAAACATGAACCACTCCAGTTGGGTGGAAGCTGCATATAAGCGCGGGTGCCACAGGACCAATAGTGGTCCATCAGTGCTGTTGTTCCTATTCGGAATCCTGACATGTCCATTGTATATTTACACCCTATATCACTGCCCACATTCACTGTTCCATTATATCTGAAACATAAAGAAGGGTGTGTATGTTTCTGCATATGAAAGGGTTCTTTCTTTTCATCAGTCCAGGTAACTAATTTGGCGTACTTTCTCCACTCAGAAAGACATGTTAATAAGATGTACAACCGCTTCTTCTGCCAGACCTATCATTGCCTCAGCTCTATATCCCATTAACCCCTCTTCCCATTTCCCTCAGTGAAAAACTGTAATAATGTACCTTCTGACTCTTCTGTAGCTTCTTCTTTTTTTTAAAACAATTTTTATTGGTTTTTACAACAAACAAATAACAACCAACCCCCCCGACAGTTGCGATTTCAAGCTTTTTATCACACAGTTGTATATCTTTATTACTGTTATCCTCCCTCCTCCCCCTTTAACTCGAGCTTCCTCCATCATTCCTTTATGTGACATGTCTCTGTGGGCTCTTCCCTTTTGCTGTTCTCAGATGTTTCATATTCCCTTGGACTGGTTCGGGTGGATCCCGACAAAGTGCCCAATAGTTGTCTCCATGCTATCAGGGGTCCCACTTCTCCCTCCTCCCCTCTGCTGACGGCCTCATACCACACTACTGTTTCGGCTTCTACCCATTTCAGGAGGTCATGCCACCATATCGCTATCTTGGGTCTGTGGCTTGTTTTCCAGCTCATAGCAATTCTCTGTTTGGCCAGGATATAGGCCAGGTCCTTGAGTTTGCTTACATGTTTCATGTTGCGTGGCCTGGTGAAACTTCCTACCATGCACGCCCACAAGGATTCTACATCTACATCTAGCTTGATCCCCTTCTCAGTTAGGTGTTGGCAGACTTCCCACCAAAATGTCCCAACCTCTGGGCATGCCCAGAACATATGAGTCATCCCTGCATCCACCTCCCCACACTTGGGGCATGTTTGTACTTCAGTGCCACCAAAACTGGCGTTCTTCCGTGGGGTCATGTATACCCTATGGGTTATGTACAGCTGGATCTGTTGCAGCTTCGCATTTCTGGACACCTTTTTTGTGGTATCTCTGTGCCCTTTCCCATTGCCCGTCTGACATGGGCATTCCTGTATCCTCCTCCCAATCCAGTCTCAATTTGAACACCTCCTCGCCCACTCTGGTCATCAACAGTTTGTAAATACAGGATACCTCGTGCCCTCCTTCCGAGATATCATATATCATTTCTATTACCTTATCAGGTTGTTCTGCTCATACTATTTCGGGACATGTTTCTTTCACCCGGTTAACTACTCTAGTGTAAGTGATGTATTGCCCCGGGTGTAGCCCGGTTTTATCAACTATCGATTGAAATTCCAATGCCTTCCCTTCTTGCCATATATCTCCTAAGCCTACCGGCTCCCAATGTTTACGAATTCCTTTCCTTAGTTGCTCATCTACCCTGTGTAGCGTCACGAGTGGAGCCTGCGGGGAGCATGGGGTCGGGTTATCTATTGCCCGGCATTTATCCCTAAATATCTGAACTTTCTGTTCTCCCAGGCTATCTGCAAGATTGGTAAGTTTTCCTGCGGGACTCCTCTGTATCTTCCCAGAGGAAACATGCAAGATATCTTGGGGTTAACCGCTATGCCGAAGAGTGCCGCGTATCGCTCCATTACCTCCAGAATGTACTGTAGGTTTTCCTCCGGGTACCGCAAGTACAGCAGCACATTGTCTGCGTACAGTGATATCAAGTGTGGTCCTCCCTTAGTTTGGACCCCAATATCTTCATATTGTTGCCTTAGGTAGATCGCTAGAGGTTCTAGTGCTAGGATGTACAGATTCAGGGACCATGGGCACCACTGTCTTGTCTCTCTGATGAGTTGCCATTTGTCTCAAATGATTGCTCCCATTTTAACCCTGGCCAATGGGGAGCTAGCTATATACCAGTTTCACCCACCTCAGGTACGTAGGTCCCATCCCATATTCCTTCAAAGCCGCTATCAGCTAAGGCCATTTTACTGAGTCAAAGGCTTTTACAGCATCAAGTGAGGCTATTGCAATTTCGCATGGGTCGCCTTCCGCCTGTTCTATGATGTGGTGGAGCCTTCTATGATAATCCGATATACTTCTACCTGAGACATAGCCTGTTTGGTCGGGGTGTATGAGTTTATTTATTACCCGTTTTAGCCTATTCGCCAGTACTGCCGTAAGGACTTTACTATCCTGGTTTAGCATGGATAGCAGTCTGTACGACCCACAGTCTGTGCTAGGCTTATTGGGTTTAAGGAGCAGGATGATTATCGCCTCCCTTAGAGGTTCCGGCAGTCTCCCTGTCTCAAAGGCCTCATTTAGCATTGCTAATAGTGGGGGGAGCACTTCTTGCCTGTACGTTTTGTAGAATTTGTTTGGGAGTCCGTCTGCCCCAGGGGCTTTGCTGGTAGGCAGGTGTTTAACCACTGCCTCTAGCTCCTCTATCGTTATTGGGGCATCCAGGTTTTCCCTTTCTTCTGCATCCAATTTAGGTAGCCCTACATCCTCTAACGTCTCCCGAATCTCTTGATCTGCCGCATCCGCATCGCCCTCGTATAAGTGTTGGTAGAATTTGAGGAAACTCTCGTTTACGCTCTCCTGGGTGTTCCATATTTGGCCTGTTTCTGCCCTTATCTCTCTAATCGCTGATCTGGGTAACTCATTCTTATATAGCCATGCTAGCAACTTCCCTGGTTTGTCCCCTCCTGCATGCTGTCTTTCGATGTATTTTTATAATTTAAGTTGCACAATCTTTCCCAGAGCTTGCCGCATTCTTGTTGTAATTGGTTTATAGTCTCTGCTTCCTCCTGTGAGGTGTCCCCTTTTTTCATGATTTCTTCTATTTTTGTCTCGATCTCTTGTAGTTCTCGCGTTATGCCCCCTTGCAGCCCTTTGGACTTGGATATGGCTCCTCCTCTCACCACTACTTTAAAGGCCTCCCATAGAGTGCCCTCTGATTCTACACTGCCAGTGTTGTTTTCAAAGAATTCGATTATTTCCTTCCTTAAATCCTCCCGGAATGCATTATCTTTCAGTGCTTCGGCTCTGAGCCTCCATGTTGGGATCCTGGCCCTGGGGGGCTGTTGTCTCCACACGAGAACCAAAGGGGAGTAGTCCGATAGTACCCTTGCTTTATAATCCAACCTCTCAATCTCCCCGACTAATTCCGGAGTGGCAAACATGTAGTCCAGCCTCGTGTATAGCTTTTGTGGGGCCGCATAATGCGAGTAATGCCTATCATTTGTGTGTTGTTGCCTCCATACGTCTTCTAGCTGAAAATCTCCCAGCAGGGCCTGCAGGGTTTTCGCTGTGGGAGTAGGTCTGTCTAGCTTGGTATCTGATCTGTCCATTTTGGGATTTAGCGTACAGTTGAAGTCCCCCCATATAATCGCCCCTCCTATGTGGGGGCTATTTTTGCTGTATAATGCCTTGAAATATGCCACTGTATCTTGGTTTGGGGCATATGTGTTGATTATGCATAGCTCTCTGTTCTCTATCCTGCCTCGCATTACCACCATCCTCCCATCCGGCTCCACTGTGGCCTGTAACAGCTGAAAGGGTACATGTGGTGCTACCCAGGTTAGTACTCCCCTGGCATATGCCAAATACGTTGCCCCCACAGTGGTCCCTCTCCATTTATTTTGGATCACCTTCTGTTTCTCTTTGGTGATGTGTGTTTCTTGTAGAAGGGCTATATCTATCTTTTGCCTCCTCAGGTACATCATGACCTTGTTTCTCTTTAGGTAGCTGTTGAGGCCCCTGACGTTCCAAGTTACTATCCTAAGGTCTCCCATCTCATCTATATCCTGACCCATCTCTGCCCCCCCTTGTCCTGCGCCCCGTATATGCTTTTGCGTGGATATAAGATTGCTCTCTAACTATTTGCACAACAAACCCCCCAACTCTCCCCACTCCCCTCTCCCTCTCAGTCCCCAACTGTTGCCCAGCTGCATCCCTGGATCTCAGGCTACCCCGCATCTAGTCCTACCCTGTATAACGGTGCTAGGAATCCAGCAGGAGGTTGCTGCACTACTAGCAACCTAACTAGTCTATCTATTGGGGTACGAGTTGGGTCCTCTGCGTCCCCCGCATTTAGCTTCTGTGTTTTCTGCCCGCCGTATGTATGTCCTAATGTAATGCTCACCTGATTCCCGCAGAGGCGCCGGTCTTGACTGGCTGAATGCCGTATCTTCAAAGGTGATGTGTAACACACGGTTGGCTCTTTGGGCTGGACCTCTGTGCACTGTATGTCTGACTCGAAGAGTAAGATGTCTGCAGATAGAAAATATGGGATTAATGAACTGGGGTTATTGGGTGCCTCTCTCCTCTTCCCTTTCTCTTCTCCTGTAGAACCCCAAAGGTTAACACCCTCACCTTAGGTAAGTGAACGCCGAGCTCTCCATCTGCCTCGGGGCAGGGTGCCGTAACCAGTTTCTTCACTGGATAAGGGTGCAGGCCTCTTGACCTCAGAGGACTGCTGTCCGTCGTTAACTGCACGAACGGTAAGTTCTGGGCACTTCAAATGTCTTAAAAGTCTTTTGTAATGATATCTCTTGTTTTGCAGGGTTCCGGCGATGGCGGATGGTGGGCTGATGAGAGTTGAGGATCGAACCCGCGTGAGGAATAGAAGCGCCTGGAAGCACGTAAGTAAGCGCTTGTAGCCTGCTTCACGATGCGCACTAACTGTCCCTTTTATCTTGCAGGTACAAGTTTGGAGCTTTAGAGAAGCTGAAGGATGCTGGAATACCCACTGGATTCGGCGTGGGAAGGAGTAATGGCACGTGAGTAATAAAGTTGCCCAATGTCTTTAAACGCACCTTCTTTTGTCTTTCAGATGCGGGATGCAGCGCCGAAGGCCTCCGGAGCGTGCGAAGAGCTGGTAAGCTTTTGTCTTTCAGATGCCGGAATGCAGTGCAAAGACCTCCGGAGCATGCGAAGAGTAGGTAAGCCTTTGTCTTTCAGATGCCGGAATGCAGCGCGAGGCGTTGGTGACAGCCGATGGACCAGGTAAGAGATGCGCTGCCACTGAAGAACGTAGTGCTAACCTGTTCTTTCTTTGTCTTTACAGGTGCTGCTGAAGACTGGATTCCAGGATGGTAAGCCTTTGTTCCCTTAGGCCCAGGATCAGAAGCAGAAGGCACGATGAGCGTTCTGCTGCAGAGAATGCAGAATAACGCAAAGCAAGATTCATCCATCAGGTGTGGTTTAAATAGCCTCCTGTAGTGCTTAGGTGTCTCCTTCCACAGCCACGCCTAGGTAAGAAAAGAGTTCCTGCTTTCCAGAAGAGTTCCAGTGTTCTGAACCTAGGGAGTGGCTCCTGCCCCACCCAACAGGAAAAGTAGTCCCAAACAGAAGCAGATCAGGGGTTCAACTGGCAGGTAAGTAAGCAGCATGGTCTGCTGCAGGTAAGTCCACCCAAGCATTATGAGCCCGGCGCTTCCAGCGCTGGGACTGGGCATCTTTATGAGCCTGGTGCCACTGGCGCCAGGACAGGGTCCAAAAGGTCCCAATTGGGACTGGCTGGCACTCGGAACCGGGGTTATGGGTCTGCTTCCAAGGGAGTCGGGCAAGTTCTGATCTTTTGGAAGCAGAGATCATGACAGCACCCCCCCCTCAAGGCCCCTCCCAAACCGGGCTTCTCCGGGGGTTTGGGCTTGTTAGGAAATGTTCGATGAAATCTTTTGATTAGACGAGGCGCGTGGACATATTCTGCAGGTTCCCAGGATCTTTCTTGGGGACCGTAGCCTTTCCAGTCAATCAGGTAAAATAGTTTAGATTTGGAGATCTTGGAATCCAGGATGCTTTTGACTTCAAACTCCAGTTCTCCATCAACTAGAATAGGTTTTGGAGATGTAGTTAGTCGGGTTTGAGGTTGCACGGGTTTTAGTAGAGAGACGTGGAAGACCGGATGTATCTTCATGTGAGGGGGCAAGTCCAACTTGACCGCTACTGGATTTACTATGGTAGTGATGGAATAGGGACCAAGGTATCTTGGGTTGAATGTGCGTGGTTCTTTTAGAGGTAGATATTTGGTGGATAACCAGACTTGATCTCCTACTTGATATTGGGGGGCTTCCTTCCGATGTTGGTCTGCTCCTTTCTTGTATTGTTCTTTAGCCTTTTGAAGGTGAGAAACGGCTGCCTTAAAGGCTTGGGTGATTGTAGAATGCAGGTGGTCTACTGCTGGTGTTCCAAGATCTTGGAGTGGATCCAACTCCGAGGTTCGAGGGTGACTACCGTATAAAAGAAAAAACGGGGTCTTCCCAGTTCCCGAGTGGACAGAGTTATTGTAGGCATATTCGGCTATCCAAAAGATATTTTCAGTTTGTTGTAGCATGCAGCGCAAATACTGTTCCAGAGCTTGATTGGTCCTCTCGGTTTGTCCGTCGGTTTGAGGGTGGTGGCTGGTCGAAAGTCTCACATCAATTTGAGCCGACCGACAGCAACTTCGCCAAAAATGAGAAATAAATTGACTACCTCGATCCGAAATTAGAACTGAAGGAAAACCGTGCAGTCGGACGATGTTTTCGAGAAATTCTCAGGCCAGAGTTGCTGCTGTTGGTAAGCCTTTGAGTGGAATGAAATGCGCCATCTTGGAGAATAGGTCCACGATTACTAGGATCGTATTGTATCCGGAGCATGGAGGTAGATCATGATGAAGTCCATAGAAAGCGTATGCCAAGGGCGAGGCGGGATGTCAATAGGGCGTAAGAGGCCGGCTGGTTTTTCCTTTTGACTCTTGTTTTGGGCGCATACTCCACAGGACATTATAAAGTCTCTGATATCTTTTTTCCAAGACGGCCACCAGAAGTAGTGCTTGATCTTTTCCGAGGTCTTGGTCATACCGGGATGACCTTCCATTAAAGAATCGTGATAACAAGAGATTACCTTTTTCTGTAAATCTGTGCTGGGCAGGTATAACCGTTCTTGGAAATATAATAGGTTGTCCTTCACCGTAAAGTCCTTTCCCTGCAGATGCCAATTCTGTATGTCTGCTGGAGTTACCAGTAGCCTGGCTTTATCCTTAACTTCCTCTATGGCTTGTGTGGCGATTACACCTCGAATTCTTTGTTCGGGAATGATAGGTACAGGTTTAGGATTGATCAAATGTTCTTCCACTCCCATCCGAGAAAGGGCATCAGCTTTACCGTTTTTTGTACCAGGTCGATAGGTAATTATGAAGTCAAACTCGGCAAAGAATAGTGCCCAACGGAGTTGCCTAGAGGATTGAGCTTTTGCGGTTTTCAAATATTGCAGGTTTCTGTGATCTGTAATCACAGTAACGGTGTGTCGGGCCCCCAGAAGATAATGCCGCCAAGCCTTAAAGGCGGACTTGATAGCTAGAAGTTCCTTATCAGTAATAGTGTAATTGATTTCAGGAGGCGAGAATTTGCGGGACCAAAATGCCACAGGATGCAACTGATTGGTTACTGGGTCCTTTTGTGATAGAACTGCCCCCATGGCAAGGCTCGAAGCATCAGTTTCAACGATGTAGGGGAGTTCTGGGCGAGGATGTTTTAAGATTGGTGCAGAGATAAATCTAGTCTTCAAATTCTGGAAAGCTTGTTCCGCCTCGGTAGACCATTCAAAACGTTTGTTTTTCTTTAACAAGGCGGTGATGGGCTGGACTATTCGAGAGAATTCGGGGATAAACCTGCGGTAAAAGTTAGCGAAGCCTAACATGCTTTGAACACCTTTTACGGAGGATGGCGATGGCTATTTGAGAATTGCATCGACCTTGTTTGAATCCATACGCACTCCGCTAGGTGATAATATGAATCCCAAGAATTCAACTTCAGTCACGTTGAAAACACATTTTTCCAACTTAGCGAAAAGTTTCGCAATCTCTCGAAGAGTTGACGCAATCTCTCGAGGACCATTTTCACGTGTTTCCGATGTTCAGTTTCCGATGAAGAATAAACGAGGATGTCGTCAATGTAAACAACAACACACACATCTATTAGCTCTCTGAGGACATCGTTCATAAAATATTGAAAGGCGGCCGGGGCATTGCAAAGTCCGAAGGGCATGACCTGATATTCAAATAGCCCATACTTGGTGCGGAAGGCCGTCTTCCATTCATCGCCCTCTTTTACTCGTACCAAGTGGTAGGCTCCTCTAAGATCCAGCTTTGTATATATGCATGCTTTTCTGACTTGGTGCAGGAGTTCAGGGATCAAAGGTAACGGATATCTATTCTTAACGGTGATCTGGTTCAGGGCGCGATAATCTATACGAGTTCTAAGGTCCCCTTCTTTTTTTGGAACGAAGAACAAAGCTGAGGAAGCAGGGGACTTGGAAGGACGAATAAACCCATTTGCTAGGTATTGATCCAGGTATTGTCGGAGGTGAAGATTCTCAGGCTCGGTGAGGGCATAAATTCTACTACAAGGAGGAGTAGATCCAGGTATCGGGTCTATCTGGCAGTCATAAGACCTATGAGGAGGTAGAGAGTTAGCCTGATCCTTCCGGAAAACATCTTGGAATTCTAGGTATTCAGGAGGTAACTGAGGAGCCTCCGAGGAAATTGCTGCCAGTGCAACACCAGGTCGAGGATGACAAGTAGAGACACATTCTGGAAACTGAACCGTTCTTGCTCGCCAATCGATCTGAGGATTGTGCTTCTCTAACCAAGGAATTCCTAGAATAATCTGGAACTGAGGGGCCTTGATCACATCGAACACGATCTTCTCATGGTGTCCATCTTGACTTACTAGCGTCACTTCTTGGGTGGTATGCGTTACTGGTCCGGAGGCTATCTCCGTACCATCCACCGTAGTAATGACGTCCTTTACAGCCTTTGGACAAAGAGTCAGATTCATCCTCAAAACCATTTCATGATCCACAAAATTGCCGATGGCACTGCTGTCGACGTAAGCTTCAATCGCATGTAATCGATCCGGATGTTCAGGGCTAATGAGGACCATAGGTATCACGAAATGCGAGGTCACGGAACTGGTTTTAACGCTCAGCAAGAGGACCTCTATTCTTGTCGGGCGAGGTCGTCTGTTCGCTCCTTGGAAATAATCAGTTCCCTTCTTAGAGCATTCGTTTCCTGACGGGCTGCATGCACTTCTGCTCTTAGTTCCCCAAGTAACTGGGCTAGCTGGTCGGTATCCGAGGTTTCCATAGCGCCTGGGTGGGAGTTTTGCGATAGGCTTTGCGTTCTGTAACGCTCACCTGATTCCCGCAGAGGCACCGGTCTTGACTGGGTGATTGCCGTATCTTCAAAGGTGATGTGTAACACACGGTTGGCTCTTTGGGCTGGACCTCTGTGCACTGTATGTCTGACTCGAAGAGTAAGATGTCTGCAGATAGAAAATATGGGATTAATGAACTGGGGTTATTGGGTGCCTCTCTCCTCTTCCCTTTCTCTTCTCCTGTAGAACCCCAAAGGTTAACACCCTCCCCTTAAGTAAGTGAACGCCGAGCTCTCCATCTGCCTCGGGGCAGGGTTCCGTAACCAGTTTCTTCACTGGATAAGGGTGCAGGCCTCTTGACCTCAGAGGACTGCTGTCCGTCGTTAACTGCACGAACGGTAAGTTCTGGGCACTTCAAATGTCTTAAAAGTCTTTGTAATGATATCTCTTGTTTTGCAGGGTTCCGGCGATGGCGGATGGTGGGCTGATGAGAGTTGAGGATCGAACCCGCGTGAGGAATAGAAGCGCCTGGAAGCACGTAAGTAAGCGCTTGTAGCCTGCTTCACGATGCGCACTAACTGTCCCTTTTATCTTGCAGGTACAAGTTTGGAGCTTTAGAGAAGCTGAAGGGTGCTGGAATACCCACTGGATTCGGCGTGGGAAGGAGTAATGGCACGTGAGTAATAAAGTTGCCCAATGTCTTTAAACGCACCTTCTTTTGTCTTTCAGATGTGGGATGCAGCGCCGAAGGCCTCCGGAGCGTGCGAAGAGCTGGTAAGCTTTTGTCTTTCAGATGCCGGAATGCAGTGCGAAGACCTCCGGAGCATGCGAAGAGTAGGTAAGCCTTTGTCTTTCAGATGCCGGAATGCAGCGCAAGGCGTTGGTGACAGCCGATGGACCAGGTAAGAGATGCGCTGCCACTGAAGACCGTAGTGCTAACCTGTTCTTTCTTTGTCTTTACAGGTGCTGCTGAAGACTGGATTCCAGGATGTTAAGCCTTTGTTCCCTTAGGCCCAGGATCAGAAGCAGAAGACACGATGAGCGTTCTGCTGCAGAGAATGCAGAATAACGCAAAGCAAGATTCATCCATGGGGTGTGGTTTAAATAGCCTCCTGTAGTGCTTAGGTCCCTCCTTCTGCAGCCACGCCTAGGTAAGAAAAGAGTTCCTGCTTTCCAGAAGAGTTCCAGTGTTCTGAACCTAGGGAGTGGCTCCTGCCCCACCCAACAGGAAAAGTAGTCCCAAACAGAAGAGAATCAGGGGTTCAACTGGCAGGTAAGTAAGCAGCATGGTCTGCTGCAGGTAAGTCCACCCAAGCATTATGAGCCCGGCGCTTCCAGCGCTGGGACTGGGCATCTTTATGAGCCTGGTGCCACTGGCGCCAGGACAGGGTCCGAAAGGTCCCAATTGGGACTGGCTGGCACTCGGAACCGGGGTTATGGGTCTGCTTCCAAGGGAGTCGGGCAAGTTCTGATCTTTTGGAAGCAGAGATCATGACACCTAACCTCTCCCAAACTAGTGCTGAGCTATATTCAAGTCCCATTGTAACTATGTATATGCAGCACCTCAGTGTTCAGGACCGCTACTTCACTTCTTGTCTCGGCCATCGCGATGTTCCTTTGTCTTCTGCGGGCCTTTCTGTGCATCCAGTCAGTTCATAGCTTCTTCGGGGGTCTCGAAGAACAGTGCCTTGTTTTTATGAAAGATTTTCAGCTTTGCAGGGTACATCAGCATGTATTTGAAGCCAGCTTCGCGCAGTCTTCTCTTGACTGCTCCAAAGTTTAGTCGGCGTCTTTGCACCTGGAGCGTGTAGTCCTGGTATGCTGTTATTTCCGCGGATCCTCTTCTTATAGTGCCCCCCTTACGAAAATGTTCCAGGATTCTTTCCCTATCCCGGTAGTTTAGTATTTTAGCGATGATTGGTCTTGGTGGGGCACCTGGGGCCGGTCTCCGCGTCAGTGCGCGGTGGGCTCTCTCCACCGCGAATCCATGGGTGAGTGCCCCTCCATCGATCTCTTGCAGCAACATGGTTTCTATGTAGTCCGTGGGATTTGATCCTTCTTCGCCTTCCGGGAGCCCTATTATGCGTATATTGTTTCTCTGGGCGCGTCCTTCGGCCTCCTCAGCCCTGTTTTTCAAATTACTCACTTGTTGGCGCAGTGTGTGGATCTCAGAGACGTTCACCGTGCAGGTGGTGGTGTTTGATTGGACTTCTTTTTCCAGCTCGCTCGTGTGTTCTGCTATCGCTTTAACGTCTTGTCGCAGTAGATTGACATCCACTTATACTGCGTCGATCTTGAATTCAAGAGACGTCTTGAGATTTGCCATGGCTGCTTCTAGTTTGGTTTCCCACGTGACCTTTAGGTCTGTTATCGCCTCCAAGATCTGTCTTTCACTTCTCGTCGGTTCTGAGTCTGCCTATGGGTTTCCCTCTTTGTTGCTAGTGCCATCCGTTGGTTGAAGTGTTCTGGTGTATTCTTCCATGGTGGGCTGCTTCCCTTTCGATTTGGGGAGTTTGGACGCCATCTTAGTGTCTGCTGGGGTGGTCTCCTCTGATCTCAAGGGTCTGGGTGTTTGTTGTACGAACTGCGCTGGCTCAATGCCTCTTGACATTTATTCCGAGAGGCCAACAGTTGTGCTAGCAAAAGCCAGAGTGTCTGCCCGTGTGTTTGTACTATATTGTAATAAGGCAGTTCTTTGCACCTCAGTGGCTTTCAGACTCTTCCTACCGCCTCCTGGTGATTGTGTTTGTTGAAGTTTATTGTGTATAAGCCTGGGGTTGGCTTTCGTATTGACTCACCCGCTAAGGGTCTGTGGTTTCACCAGAAGCGCTTGTCGCCTCGATGCGGTGACCCCTGCGTTGAGGGGCTTCTGTGTTGGCACCCTAGTCTATGCTGCTTGCACCCTCAGAGTGGGATTGTGTCCGTTTGTAAGGTGGGGCTCCTCCTTCGATGTGCCAGCCTCTGTCCCACAGCCTCCGGTTGGGTTATAAGTCCCCTGACGTGCCCTTTCTTCTGCTGCTTCTCTCTGCGGGCTTCACCGTTCCATAGGCACTGTGCTGTGTGTTTTGTTTTCATGCCTCCAGTTGGAGCTGGGGAACTTCCCATCCGTAGATAGGCTGCCCTGGTGGTGGTGCTGCTTGCTTATTGCCCCTTTTGCTTTTTAAACCAAGTGTTGTATTGGTTTGGCCACTTTTTGGGGAGCCTTGCCTGTATTATCCTATGTTCTGCGCCTCAGGCTTCCTCTGCACCTATGGCCCGGCTGAGACGCGCTCTGGGCCTGCCGTTGTCCTTGGTACACCGAGGCTCACCTGCTTCATTTTGCGTGGCTTCTTCTAAAATTAGGGCTCCTGTGCCCACACACCTCGCGGATGGCTCACGCTGCCCTCTGCAATGCTTCTACTTCCCGCCGAGGGATGTGCGATGCTGGACCAGCAAGGATCCCTCCACATCCCGAGCCGCACTGTTGATATGCGTTTTCCAGAGACGCTTGTTCTTCCAGCGTGTTCCTTGCGCACATGTCTGCCCTGTGCATCGGGCGGTCACTGTTTCGCACTTCGCTCCACTTAACCTGGCTACACACCGGCTAGGCTCTTTGTTCTGGGGCGGCCATTTTGGGTGGTCGTCCGCAGAGATCGCGCAACTTTTCAGATCGCATTATCTTGGTTCTCAGTATGCTATTTCAGTCCAGGTTTCACTCGCTGTGTGCCGCCCTCCTTCATGCGGCTGTTACTGCTTTCTATGTTAAATTCTGTGCAGTATGCAGGCGGGCATCTTTAGGATTCGGTCGGATCCGCGGGAGCTTCAGGGACCCCCGGCCTCTTACATGGCTGGCTAGCCACACTCCCTGCCCTTACGTATCTTCTTTCACCTTGGTAGTGTGTTGGGTTGAACTTTTGTGAGTATGGCAGGGTTTGCCGGCTGTAGGGCTTTCCTTGCGGTTGAATGTTCGGTCGTGGCATGAGAAATGGTCTTCCTTCCCTGCAGGCGGCCTGAAAATTTCCTACCCTGCCACAATTGGAGCACTTTTGTGTAAAGGCTGGGCAGGTCCCAGAGTGCGGGAAATTCATTGCACACCGGTTGCATTGTCTGTGTGTCTTGGGTGGTATCTGGCCGCTTGCTCTTCCCACAGACATCCCCCGGTCTCCTGGTCTCTGTGGTTGGGGATGGATTGCAGTGATTGTTTCTTTTTTTTCACGTTTGGGACCCGGATTTCCTTCGATGGAGGCAGCTTGGGCATCAACCCTCTCAAATATTCTGGCTAATTCCCTAATTCCGCCGATAGTCAACCGTTTTTTGAGTAGTTGCTTCCGGAAGGTGGGTGATGTGCACCCTTCAATTACGTGCAGTCTGATCGCCTCATCTGCGGAAAACAGGTGGAATTGGCAGTGGGTGCTTTTCAAGCGGAGGATGGTGATGGATTAATTGAAGGTATCTTCTGGTTTCTGTGTGCACTGGTTAAATACGTAGCACTTATAGTAACGGTCGGGTTCAATTATTAGTTTTCTCTTAAGAGCGTTGACCAAGGAGGCGTAGTCAATCTTTTCTTCTGGGAGTTTTATCTTCACTATACTTTTAATTTCCCCCCTACTAGATTGATGAACATGTCGATCAGTGCTGAGGATTTATCCTCACCAGCCGCTTTTACAAAGTGGTTAAATTCCTCCACCCACTCAATTCATGTTCGCCCCTTGTCACTCTGTGGCATCAGCGTGAAGGGAAGTGGTTTCTGGAGTAGGGACGCTTTTGTGGTGGGCGGTGTAACAAGGCCTTGTGGTCTTGGGCGCACATGGGACCCTGGGCTGCTCATGGTGGCTGTTGCGGGCTCAGGTTTTGGGTCTAGAGTGGTGGTGGAGGTGGGTCTTGGGCCGGGGACAGCGTGCGCACAGTACCTCGGAAAATAGTCCAGTGCGCAGTGTTCCTGCATGGGTCTCTTCTCAGGATGGTCCAGGTAGGCGTGTGCCGTTATTCTCTATGCATTCCACAGGTCGTTTGTAGAGCTGATCACTTGCTCTCAATAGCTCCTTCTGTGTGGTGCCTGTAAGTGGCGGGATCGCCGATGTGGGGCAGCTTCTGCTGTCTTGCATGTGTGGATATTGGAATCGCCTGGAGTGGCAGCTTCAGCTGCTTGATAATGATTGCGGCGGGATCACCGAGTATGGCAGCCGAGGCTGCAGCGTATCACGTGTGCGGCGGACTCACCTTGGAGGTCACCTACAGGACTTTGCCTGCATATTGCTGCCGGCAACCTGTGTAGCTGCTTGCGGCATGGATATTGTCGCAGAAGGGTTGCCATGGAGCGGGTATGCATCAGGGCCCGCCATATGTATGAAAATGGGGTATCGCCCTGGAAGCAGGAGCATAGGCGGTATCGCCTTGCGCTGGATGGGTGCGGTGGGATCACCGGCCCCGAGCTGGAGCAGTGGTGGAGACAGGCGCGCGGGAAGCACCTCGCCACCAGTTGTTGACCCTGTGGTCATAAAAAGGGTGCGACACTGGTTCCAAACTGACCTTCTCTTTATTCATCAGTTCACTTCGACATACAAGGAGGAACTGTCTTTACTTCCTCTGGCTCCTCCTCTTCTCCTCATCCTGCCACTTCCCGCTCTGCTCCTTGGCTGTCCCTTAAAGGTGCGGAGCCCCATAACATCGGGGTAGACATTTTGTCCAGCTTACATTTCTATCCTTAACACAGGGATAGAAATACTTCTCACTATTTGGAAACATTTTACCAAAACAGACCCATTCAGGGCCCGTGAGAGTGAAAAGGAACCCCAACACCACCATGGGTTCTATGAGGTATTGAATGATTTGTTATGTATCCAAGGGAGCTGGCTAGCTTATAGTTTCCACTGTTTCAGAGCCACTGAGAAAATGTTCACATCACCTCTGTGAATAAGGTGACCGGCACATTTTTCTGAATCACACAGCTCCAGAATAAACCACACTGTGATGAAGAATCAACAGAAGATACTACAGTCAGTATTTAAGCTAAACACCTTTCTTAAAATGGTCAAGCTGGGTGTGGAGAAGGTCTATAAATAGCAGGGTTAGCAAACTACAAACAGTAAAGGCTATTCCCACATATATAGAGGTGTTATTACAGAAACTTTTCACCAGTGTTTGACATTGTCATTTGCCCTGGAGAAAAAAAAATGTTTTGTTGCACTAGTGCACTTATTTCTTTGGTGCTAGTTAAACTTGTGCAGAGTTTCTTTAAGTGTCAGGATGGGTGAACTCAAAGTACCTCAGTGGCCTGACTAAGGGAATACTGATCGTCCCCATTGTTCCCTTAGTAAAGGTCCCAAGGTATAACATTTGGTTTGCTTTGCTTCTTGCACACACACTATTTGGGTTATTGTTACCAGCTTGCTTCCTGGCAATTCCCACTCTTTGAAGGTTACAGCGCCCAGTTCACTTCTTATCCAAGCTCCTAGCAGAAACTCTTTCTCGCCCGGCTTAGAGTCCATGTCTGGCAGACCCAATCCCAGTTTATAATAATTTTTACCTTGGGATTTCACTTCTAATGAATATGACCACACATTTGAGAAATGGTTTTGTCATATTTCAGGTTTTCAATTTGCTGTAACAATACAGTCAGAAACATTGTATTGACTTCCAGAGAAACTTTATTTTTATCTTTGTCAGAATAGGACGAATTGAGCACTAAAGTAACAAGTATTTTTTGTTTATGTTCAGATTTCCTCTTGTTTTTCTTATGCCTTTCCTTGTTTCTCCTTGTTTTCGTTTCTTCTATACATACTTTGAAGGATTTCATATTCATTTTTAAGAATGTGTAAATTGTTTTTTTGATTATATATGCCGCCACACGTTGGGTTTCACTACATGCACAATCTTTTTTTATAAAGTGTTGTTTCAATCTCAACAAGTTGTAATGTTTCCTTTGGTATATTGTTTTGCTATATACAATTATATGTAGCTGTTCATAACCTATGTGGTTATACAGGGTTGGACCGGGTAAATGGTTCTAATTTATTTACACCTTACATGGGCCAATCCTTGATGGACCAGTACTCTTCTTTTTTGTCAATATTGGCATAAATAGTCTCAGCATCTAGTTACGGCCCACCACCTGGGCCAGTGGAAATACCTTCACAAACACGCCTACCATTAAGTATTTCTTCCCTCTTGCTTATGCTTTTGTCACGCTGTGATACTGCTACCCATCAACCACAGGTCAAGCACCTGAGCCAAAGTATCACAGTTTAGGAGTACAATTCTCACCCCCTATTAAGTTCTTATCCTGTGTGTGATCCTTCCCAGGGCCTGGAATATGGCTATCGGCAAGCACTTAGGTCTCGTCTCCCCTAGGTCTGCAATATAGCTTTCAGGAGGCTCTTCAGCTTCCCTTCTAGGCTTTTGCAGTGTCTGAGCTACATCACTTTGAATGATCTATTGTCTCTGGTCTCTGTCTCCCTCACTGTCTCTATCTCTTTGGTCTGGTTTGGGTCAGCACTTTTGATGTAGCCTTCACCAGGCACGTTGTTTTGTAGATTTATTATTTATTATCTTTCTTTATTATTATTGGTCTTGTGATCTCTATTACTATTTATCAAGTGATCTCTTTGATATTGGTCTTCGATCTCCTCTTTTGCTTTTCTTTTAACATTAATATATTATTTTTTCAATAAGTTTTTATTAACAGTTTTCAGTGAAACAGGTAGAAATTGGTGCCAACAGAAACCCCATTCGTCCCGCGTCCCCCCTCCCACCCTACCTTTCCACCCCTCCCAGATCCTACAGGTTCGCTGACAGCTCGGATTCAACAAATGAATTAGATACATTATTCTCATTAATACAACCCAGTAGCCCAGGTAGAGTTTTGAGCCAGTGACACTAAACGGCGTCCAAGCACAAAAAAAAGCAAAATAAAATTCGACCTGAGGGTGAACAATGCCCAATAGTTCCATAGCCTTGGGTCACCAGGCGCGGCGGGCTCCTGCCTTTAGAAATGACAACATGTTGGCCCAGTCCGAAATTAACCGCATGTGAGACCCCTGGATCGAGTAGGTAAGCCACTCCATTGCCACCAATGCCCACAGTTTCGCAACCCACTTGTGTTCCTGTGGAGGGTCCTTTGACTTCCACTTCCGAGCCAGGACCAATGCAGCCGACAACATCATTATCACATACAGTTTATGGTCCACTCTAGTGGGCAGGGTTGTCAGCATTTCATTAAGGCCTAGTAATTCCCGCCCTCTAACGCAGCCCTGCTGGACACCTAACACCTGGGCGATCGCCCGCTGGACTAGAGACCAAAAGGGATCGAGTTTTGGGCACTCCCACCAAATGTGAGCCCAGGAGCCCAGTGCGCCGCACTCCCTCCAGCAATACACTGATACCGTGGGATATATTTTATTTAACCTGAGTGGGTTAGGTGCCATCTCAATAACAGCTTCCGCCAGATCTCCCGGATTTGAATAGATCTTGCAAGTTTCGGGATTTGGGGCCGCAGCTTGACCCATTCCTGTTCCTCTATGCCCGACCCTAGATCTTGCGCCCATTTGCTCATGTAGGTCCTGGAGTGTATAGTTTCCTCCCATTTTATAAGTTTATAAATGGACGAGACCACCCCCCTGTCTCCCGTGTCCGTGTCGAGATATTTTTCAAACTGGGTAAGGGGACGAGAGCCCACCTGCCTTACTGACGGATGGGAGATCCAGTGCCTGACCTGGTGATACGAAAACCTCTGCTTCTCCCCCACGCCGAAATCCTTCTTACACTGCTCAAACTTTTTCACTTCTCCCCCCACTAGCATATCCCATAGCAGTCTGCAGCCCCCATGAAACCATGGATGAAAATTCGGCGCGTTTGTGGCCGCTGGAGTGAATTGCGGGTTACCATACAGGGGCAAGTACGGAGAGGGGAAGGAAGTGATTTGGGCTCTCTTGATAGCTTGATCCCAGGCATCCCCTATCGTCAATGTTATTGCACTACAATACATTCTGGTAGGCCTATCGTGCTTCAGCATCCACAGTACCCCCTTCAGGTCCTTCCCCACTACCGCCCTGTCCATTGGCCTCCACACCTTGCCCCTGTCATTCCTTTGCCAGTCCCTAATAACCCTCATCTGTGCTGCTAAATAATACACTCGAAAGTCTGGCTGCCCTCCTCCCCCTCGGTCTGGCAAGGCTTTCATAATGGATGCCGCCACCCTCGGGCGCTTTTGGTTCCATACGAACCGGCTGATTATTCTTTGCAGGGGCCTGAAGAAAGATGTTGGGACGTGGACCGGTAAGTGATAAGTGATAGAGGAGCAGAGGAAGAATTGCTATCTTTAAAGTGTTGATTCTACCCAACCACGAGATCTCAAGGGGGCCCCAGTCCACCAGCTTCGATTTGACATTCTGAAGGAGCGGGACGTAATTTACTGCGTATAATTGCTCCACAGAATTGGTCAGATGGATCCCCAGATACCTCAGCAAGGAGTCAACCCATCTGTAATTGTAAGCCTTCCTGAGGTCTCGGGTTGCGCTAGGTGACAAGGTAAGAGGAAGCGCTTCAGATTTGTGGGAATTGATTTTTAGGCCTGCTACTTGGCCAAATCTGGTCAGTTCTCTTGCCACTGCCTGCAATTAAGTGATCCGGTGAGTCAATGACCGGATCATATCGTCAGCAAAAGCTGTGATCTTGTGGACCTCGCTCCCAAACGGGATTCCCTTAATATCCTCAGCCACTCGCACCGTCTCCAAAAACGGTTCCAGGTGGAGGGCATAAAGGAGTGGCGATATCAGGCGATATCGGACAACCCTGCTTGGTACCTCTTCCCACCCGTATCGGACGGAAACTTGGCCATTTATTGCCAGTCGTATAACTGGGTTTTGATAGTTTGCCCTTACCCGTGTAATAAAACCCGGGCCAAATCCCATTCCACCGAAAACCGTAAACAGGAACCCCCACTCAACCCGATCAAAAGTCTTCTCCGTGTCAATCGCCAGAAGGAGGGCTGGGATATTCTTTTTCTGAGATTTTTCGACCAGATGAGCCAGTCTTCTGACGTTGTCTGATGTTTGTCGACCTTTTATAAAGCCCGAGTGGTCGCAATGGATAAGTTTAGGGAGGATGGTCTCGAGGCGGTTGGCCAGCACTTTAGCATGGATTTTGGCGTCCACGTTTATTAAAGCAATTGGACGGTAGGATGCGCAATCAGTCGGATCTTTGCCCTGTTTGTGTATCAAGATTACTTGGCTTCATTCATGGAGTTAGGGAGGTTTCCCGAGGACCCTATACAGTTAAATCATTTGGTTAGAATGGGAATTAACACTTCTTTATGGGTTTTATAAAATTCAGAGACATACCCATCGGGGTCAGGGGCTTTACTAGACGTTAGATTGTTAATGACTCTCCTCACTTCGTCCGTAGTAATTTCAACTTCCAGCGCATCCCTATCGTCCTGCGAAATACGTTGAATGCCAATATCGCGTAGATATGCTTCCTGGTCCACGCTTTTGGGGTAACTTGAACTGTAAAGGGCAGCGTAAAATTTGGTGAATTCACCCTCAATATCGGGGTTCGATGTGAGCAGAACCCCTCCCTCTCCCTTTATTTTTGGTATTGTTTTGTCACCTGCCTCCTTTCGCAACTTTCTGGCCAGCAAGCGGTCGGCTTTGTTGCCTTTGATATAGAACCTTTGTCGCAGCCTGAGGAGATTTTGCTCGGCCGCTCTTGTTTGTATGAGGTTCAACTGGCCTCTCACTGCCCTGTATTCCTTTTTGATGGCTGCCGACATCCTAGACCCCATACGGGCCATGACCTCCTTAAGTCTAGCGTCCAACTGTTGTTCCTCCAGCCTTAGTTCCCGTTCCCTTCTGGCCTTGATTGCTATGATCCTGCCCCTCATTGTGGCTTTGAGGGCGTCTCACCATACCTGAGGGGTCGTGTCCTCCCACTTATTGTGATCGCTATAGTCCACTATTTCCTGCTCTAGTTCCCTGACCAAGACATGATCCCTGAACAATGAGACTGGGTATCTCCATTTCCAAATAGCCGGGGGTCCCCTGGGATTAGCCAGAAGCAGGGTGAGCGGCGCGTGGACACCAAGGGCGATCACTCCCACCTCCAATGCTGTCGCCCTTCCCAACAATGGTTTCGAAATCCAGATATAGTCTATCCGCGAGTGAGACCTATGTGCATGCGAATAGAAGGTGTAACCCTCCGCCTGCCCATAGAGTTCTCGCCAAGGGTCAACCAGGGCCAAATCGCGCATTTTCTTCACCAGATCCCCTGACGGTCCCCCCTGAGTCTCCCACGATGAGGAACTCCTGTCTTTGGAAGGGTCCCAAGCTAAGTTGAAGTGCCCCATCAAGAGGACATTCGCCTGTGCGAATTTCCCTAAACGGGTGAGAGAATTTTGTATAAAGGCATCTTGCGCATGATTGGGAGCATAGAGGGTTGCTAACGTGAAGAACTCCTCTTTACCCTTGAGTAACACCGCTAGGTACCTTCCTTGGCTATCCGTCTGCATGTCCCTAATGGTCAGACCCGACCCGTCCCGCACAGCAATTAAAACACCCCCCTTCTTGCTTGCTTGCGTAGCTTGTACCACTCGGGAGTATCCCCAGAATCTAATCCTGTGGGAGTCCTTAGTATGTACATGGGTCTCTAGCATTGCCACTACCTGGGGCTGTTCCCGCTTGAGAAACCTCTCCACCTTCCTCCTCTTAATCTGGGAATTGAGGCTGTTCACATTTAGAGAAAGAAACTTTAAAGCATCTGGGCTACCCCTATGCCATTTTCATATGGAACCTTACCAACCATATTGGGCCTTCTGAGCCCACCCCCATTTGTTGTGTGCAGTGTGCGCTCCCTCCCTGAGCCGCTGCTTGGGCCACGCAGCCCTGAACCTTGGATCTAAACCCCTCCCTCTAACCCACCCCCGCCAACTCCCCCGTCCCCCCCTTCTAGGTGAGATCGACTGGCACTCAGCCCCCCTCGTGAGTTCTCCATGAGAGCCGATCTCAATAACAAACCCAGAAACTTCCCACGCAGGAAAACCCATTCCCATTCCAAGACCCCCGCACTCCCCCTTCCCCAGACCTGCAATTCATTACAACACTAGAGAACTGGCCATCAACATCAACTGAACAACTTTCGGTAGCGCCCCCCCCGGGCTTCAATCTGAGACGTCGCCCAGCCATTGAATCTCCTATGTGGCAGCCGGAGGACTACCCTGTCCTGACGAACGTTCCTGAGCTCCATTGTTGGTAGACTTCCTGGGTGCTGTGTCCGTAGCTCTCTTCCTTCCTCTCCTATGCTTGATTGTGGACCATTCCCATGGCTTGCGTCCCGCCGGCTGCGCCTCCGCACACACCAATGGGGGCGAGTCCTGTTCCTCCAATCCCAGCAGGGCCATCCCCTGGTCTCAGGTCGTGATCTTATGATGGGAACCTTGCCAGATGAACGACAAACCAAAGGGGTGGGCCCACCTGTAGCAAATTTGTTGAGATCTAAGGAAGGACAGGACTGGACCAATCTGTCGCCTTTTAATTAGCGTAATCTTTGCCAGGTCTTGATATAGCAAGATCTTCTGACCATTGTAAGTGATGTGAGCGGCCCTTCTCACCTTCTCCATAATCTTCTCTTTGACTGCATAACTGTGAAAGGCCACCAGCACATCACGCGGTCTGGATCCTGGCTCCGGCCTATGCGGAACCACCCTATGGACTCTGTCGAACTGCATATCTGAGTCCGAGTCTCAATTTAGCAGATCCACAAATATTACTTTTAACACTGAGGCCAGCTCCTGATCCTGGATATCTTCCGGCAGCGATTGAACTCTAATGTTCGCCCTTATTGATCTGTTCTCCAGATATTCCGCTTGTAACTCCAGGTTTTGCGTGGCTACAGCCAAGGTCTCCAGCAAGTTATCCACTTTTCTCCCATCTTCCGTCAGTTCTTGAATGGCACGCTCATTAATGTCCACTCTCTCCTCGACTTTGTCACATCTCTTTTAATTTCCCTTGGGCCTTCAGCCAGATCCTCTCGCAACTTGTCCATTTGCTGTTGCCCCGCTACCGTGATCTTCTCCACCAATTCACCCATGAACTGTGATAACATCGCTTGAGTTATCGGCTAATCTTGGGCCTCTTGGGATACTGCAGTGGCATTTCCGCCTAGATCTTGGGCCATCTCTTGAGCCTCAGCCATCTCGGTATCTCTAGACCAAGATTTTGTGAGAGAGCCGTCTGTGGCTTTTTTGGGGGCCTTCCCCTGGAGTGGGCAGTCTTTTCCCTTGCTTCTTGACATCTCTGGTCGAAGAGATTGCACCCACCGATCACCACGGGCCGCTTGACCACCTCTCCCGGTGAATGCATCTTCGGCTGTCCAACTGGCAGGAATGGTCTGCTTCCTCTCCTTTTCAGGTGTTAGGGGGCGTGGCAGCAACACAGCGAGCCCCCGGCCAGAGCCCACCAGGACCACACCAAGGGCCGCGGGTTCACTACCCACCTCTCGTGGCGGATGCGGTCTCAGGCCCGGGCCGCCAGACCGCTGCAGCCCCAGAGCCACCGGCTGCGTCTCGCCCATGGGCCGTGCACTGGTCCCGACGCCGTCCCCCTCTCCAAAGACCCCCCACCGCCTAGTCCGGGTGCCGGGAGGGCTACAACTAAGGCGGACGGGTTGGCAGTTACAAGCAGGACGGGAGCGCGGGGCACAACGTCCTCCAATCTACGCGGCCATCTTGGAATCTGCTTTTAACATTAATATTTTAACATATAATCTCTCTCGCTCTCTCTCTCTCTCTCCCCCTCTCAACCCCCTGGCTCTCTCTCTCTCTCCCCCTCTCAACCCCCTGCCCCTTGGCCTAGCCTCGGCCAGTGTGTAACAGGCTACTTGGTGTCTCTCACTCTCTTGCATTGGTCTCCTCAGACAGTATTTGAGGTATCGCTATCAGCAGGTTCTCAGCTGTGTCTCTTTCCTTTGTCTAGTCTCAGCCACTGTCTGAGCCGAGACAGAGCTCTTAGCTCTTAGGCTTTTCTGCTGTTATGAGATGGATACGACAGAAGACACAACACTTAGGAATCTTCTCTGTGAGAAAGGGTTAATGAATTGGAGGGGACACCAACTAAAAAGAGGAGATTCTAAGACAGCAGTGACTGGTTTTATGAAATAAAGAAATTCCGGTGAAGAGCCTGTGCTAGGGGGGCCTAATGTCCTGAGAGAAATGTCCAGCTTCTATTCTACTCAACAAGGATCAGGGGTGTCCACACCCAGGAAAACATCTCCAAAACACTAAGTCACAGGGAGGTGTTAAGTGTTCCAGGACACGTCTTGTGTTGGCCTTCACAGATTCATCTCATCAGTGATAATTCTGCCTGAATTTTGTAGTGTAGATGAACTCCTACCGGGCCAAGACCTGTTCCGTTGCCTTTCTTGCACTAGGATATGTTACCAAACCAAGACAATTTAGCTTCCCTCCCTTACTGTAAGAGTCTCATGTGTGCTTTACCAGAGCAAGCATTTGTACATTTGCGCCTTCTTGTCCTGTGTGTCTTCTGAGTAGGATGTTCTTCCCCATACCTATCAATTTGTTAGGCTGCATTAATTAGAAGCTCCCAGCCAGTTTTCTCCGAGGATGCAATATCTTTTGATGCCGCTGGTGACTTTACAGTTACCATGAGTATCTGAGCTAGACCCCCTTCCCCTCTCCCCCCAAGTAGGCTACTCCCAAGCATTTGCTTCTCAAGACTTGTCTTTTGCCATCCTTTGGGTCAGGGCCTCTAGCAAGTTATCTCCTCTTGCCTTTCCTATATGCCTGGCCCTTTCTGTGGTATGACTCACCTGGCTTTGCCATCTCCTCCTCTCCTCTTCGGTAGCTCCCTCAGTTTGTAACCTATTTGGCTTGGCCGTCTCTATATTTGCTTCTTACTGTTACGTCACTGACTCTAAGGGATACCATCTTAACACCCTCTCAGTCAGGGCATTTCTGCCCTTTTTATATTTAGACTTTGGCACTCATTTCTTCATTGAGTGTTTTGGTTGGTGTGCCCATCAGTTTAGGTGATAGTGATGGGTGTGTGCCTAATGTTTAGATTTCCTCCCTACGTTTATGCCCTTCCTTTCCAATTGTACTCAGGTGTTTCTGATAATCTGCTTCGGCCCTTTGTCCAGTTTCTGTGGCTCAAAGTCTCAACAAGCCTACCTGCCATCTTGGGGTCAGGCAGCAGTGTCAAGGTGGCTGAGCGCTCCAGCGTATCCATTGGATTTGGTACATTCATTCTCATTTAGTATATGTGTGCGGAGTGCATATGGTTTGTCAGTTTGTTTTTTCATGTTGCTGCATTTTTCTTGCCAGGGTGCGTTCCACAATCCACGTTGGAAATTGCATATCAGAGGTGCAATCATCACTGGATTCCACTGCGCTCTTCTTCCAGTGAGGTGGAATTCTGCAGTCCAGGCCGCAAGTCATTTTTCCCCCCATGTGATGTACAGAGTTGTCTAGTCCCACCTAAATGGGCATTCCAAAGCTGACCTCGTCACACTGCCCATTCTCTTTCTTTCAACATCTGGCCCTTCCCCTGTGGCTCTTTCTCTCCTCTCCCAGTTTTCGGGTTGGTAGCCTAATCAATTACCCTCCCTACAGGTCCGTGTGTGTGTTTTAATAGGGTTAAAAGTGTGTCCTGTTTACCTACTAACTGTCATGAATTGGTTATTCCTTGGATTTTTTGTCAGTGATCAATTATTCTTTTGCATGCTTGTCCCCCCCCCACGTGTTTTATGGGCTTCCTTAACATTGAATAGGCATCCCTGATCCTTATCCTCTTCTTAGTCTTTGCTACTTTATATGTCCTGCTATGCGACGGCTCAGGGTTTTAGAACATAATCCGCTATTATGAGGTGACTAGCAGAAGATTTAATGCACTTGGTCTCTCTTAGGAAGGTGGGGTGTTAGGAAGTCTTTGTTGATAAATAAATCATAATACAATGGTAGTAATGATATGACTTATAAGTTTATTGGCAGGAGCCCCCGGGAGGCCAACCTTCTTCAATCAGACATCTTTGTGTATGATTCCATCTGACATTCTGGAATCATACACAAAGGTGTAGTCAAGGTTACAGAACATATGTACATCAGGATTGATTAACTATATACAGAATACATAGTATGTTAAACATCACAACATCTTCCCCTCTATAATTAATTAAACAAAAAGGTTTGTGTATACAATTTGGTTGCTATCAATAAATTTAAAACGGTGTAACAACATATGTGAACTTTTTCTTTTTCTAAAATGGAAACCATCAAAAGGATACATGTATGCATTAATGAATATGGACACGAAAGAACGTTTTTTTCCATGTGTCCAAGGATTTCATTCCAATAAAGATTTCAATAATATACATAGTCTTGTTTATAGTTCCTCACCCTTTTCCTGGATCTTGAGGATGAATGGATATCCTCCATTGTTTTCTCATGTGGTTCTCTATTTTTTGACTTCTCATTGTTCATAAATCTTGAGTCATTAGACTTGTCTTTAAACATCTCTCCATTTATATTTTGTTCTTTTTCATTTCTCAATACCTCCTCCTCCTTTGCTAAGATTACATCATCACACGACCATTTCTTTCCATCTTCTAAAATTACAGACTTTTTAAAACACTCTATTACTCTTTGAGGAGAGCGAAATCTAGATTCTCCTTTCATCACACGTTTGGGTTCTTTCACTCTAACCCAGTCACCTTTCTCAATTTTACTCTCTTGGACGTGCTTTTGTTTAACATAATAATTTTTGTATTCTTCTTGTTTTCTTTTTACTTTGTTGACAATTTCTTGCAAATGTATTTCCTTGTTCCTCCTTTTTGTTATCCAGGCAGGTCTAAGTCTGTTTGTAGCAATCCTTCCTCTCATTAAGGTAAATGGTTCCTCCTCAGTTACACAATGCAGGGTAACTTTATACGTGTAGAGTGCTTCCTTGAGTGTCTCTTTCCACGGTAAATTGTTAATAATGGCTAACTGAATAATGCCCTTTATGAAACGATTCATTCTTTCTACTAATCCATTCCCCATGGGATGATATAAGGCTGTAGTATTATGCTTTATGGCTCTCTCCTTCAAATAATTTTGAATTTCTTGTGACATAAATTGAGCTCCATTGTCAGATATTAATTCCTGCAGCTCACCTTCCCTGTTAAAGATTTCTTCTAAAAACTTAATTACCTTCATAGCTGATATTGATTCTTCAATAATTCCACATTCCACCCATTTGGATGTATAGTCAACTAACACAATAAGGTAAACTTTTTGTGGTCCTAAGGTTTGATACGGTCCATCTACATCAATTGCAAGTTTCGTCCAAACTGTACTGGGAACTTCCACTGGTTGCAATGGTGTGACATGTGTTGATTTTCCTTTATCACTTACTGCACACGCAGTACAATCTCTGAGTAGAGTCTCCAATTCATCCCACATGTTGGGCCACCAGTAAGCTTCTCTCACGCTTCTTTTCGTTAGATTTCTACCCACATAACCTTTATGTGCAATGTTCATAATTCTCTCCCTCATGCTTGTTGGAGGTATTATCCGATCTGCTCTATAAATACACGCATTGTCACTTGTCAGTTCATCTTTTAATTTTTCCCAGGATTTGATATTCTCCTCAATATCTTTCCAGACATTCTCAATAGCTTTTTTCAACAGTCTTTGTTCAGGGTCCTGTTATCTAGCTTTAATCCATTCATCTTTTGAAAAACTTGGATACACATGTGCAATTATACATTCTATGTTTTGATCATCTGTTAGTTTTTCCTTGTCCTCACCCTCATTTGTCTTACTGTCACATGGTAGGCGAGAAAAACAATCTGCCACTACATTTCTTCTCCCAGGGGTATATTTTATATTGACATTGTACTGCATGATAATCAACGTCCACCTCCTTATACGCGGTGATGTCACGTGAGGATTCTTTGAGTTCAAAACATGAATAAGTGGCTTGTGATCCATCTTGATATCAACAGGTATGCCCCAAATGAGTCCTTTGAAGTGTTCTAAGATCCATTTGACCCCAGAGCCTCCTTTTCAAGGGTCGAATAATTTTTTTCAGCCCCTCTCAATGTTCTAGAGGCAAAAGCAATGGGAACTACTTCACCTCCTTGCACTTGCTCTAAGACACCCCCTAGGCCTATGTTACTGGCATCCATCAATATCCTTGTTTTGGCACTTGAGTTGAACATTTTGAGGGCTGGTGCTCTATTGATTAAAGACTTGATCATTCCAAACTCCTCCTTGCACCCTTCAGACCAATTAAACTGTACACCTTTGCACATGAGGTTTCTCATCTGTTCAGTTCTATCAGAGTAGTGATCCACAAATTTAGAATAATATTCTGTCAACCCTAACAAACTTTGAAGTTGATCTTTATTGATGGGATCACGAATCTTAAGAATGGTGTCAACCAATGATTCTTTAGGCTTTATACCATCTGCATTTATGGGATGACCCAAGTAAGTCACTTCATTCCTCTTTATCTTGCACTTCTCAATCTTAAGTGTCATGCCTTTTTGCTGTATAACTTGAAGCACACCTAACAATTTTGCATCATGCTCTTCTTCGGACATTGCAGATATCAAAATGTCATCCTGGAAATAATGCACTCCTTGGAGACCGTCAAACAAGTGATGCATTAGTCTTTGAAACACAGTGGCTGCCGAAGCCAATCCAAAAGGCATTTTTTTATATCTGAATGCTCCCAATGGCGTTATAAACGATGTCAAATGCCTAGATTCCTTGTCTAACACAACTTGGTGATATGCTGATGATAGATCTAGTGTTGTAAAGTATTTTGCCGGCTTCATCGTGGTCAACATTTCTCCTATGTTTGGCAGAGGATGGCAGTCCACCCAGATGTTGGCATTCAGATCTCTTAGATCGACACACATTCTGATTGATCCATCAGGTTTTTTAACAATTACAATAGGAGATAACCACTCAGAGCTTTCAATAGGTTCAATGATGTCTTGCATGCACAATTTTTCTTATTCACTCTTTAATGCTTCTCTGGTACCAATTGGTATGTTTCTCACTTTGTGTACTACCGGATTTGCTCCTCTCTTGAGTATGATGCGATGTTTGAAACTCTTGAGAATTCCAATTTTATCATTGAAGATTTTGGGAAAACTCTTGGCTAGATTTTCCGATGTGCTGCAACTGTTTTCATTGATACAAAGAATGGGCAAATTTTCACCTGGATGTATCCTGATTTTCAATGAAAATCCATTTTCTGCAACATACAATCTGCAGTATGTCTTCCTTCCCTCAAAATTCGAATGTACCCACGCATATCCAATAATATTGATAGGTGTCTTTCCATAACCAGTTGCCTTTATTTTGGTCAATTGCAAATCCTCCATTTTTTTTTAGAACATTCACATATGTTTCTACATCCACCATGGTATGTGGAGAGCCTGTATCCACCATAACTTGTAATGTTATTCGATTCATTTCCATTGGCACCCAAGGACCCAGACTGCCTTCGTTAGGTGTGAAATCTAGTATTTGTACTTCATCTTCAAATTTATCTGAAATTGCCAAAAGATTACTTGAGCCACCAATTTCTTCTAAAGCTTTTATACTTGTCATGGCAGCACCTCTACCTCTACCATAACGACCAGCATTCCTCACATATCGAGAATTGAATCTTCCTCTATTGTTGCAACACACTTTGCCAAAATGACCTATTAGTCCGCATTTATAACACTCAGCCGATAGAGCTGGGCAGTCTTTCTCTGCATTTAAATGCCTCTACCAGCCACATTTAAAACACTTGTTAGGCATTCTATACGCATTCTCTTTTTCTTGTCTCGATCCACTATCAATATCAGACTTGACTATTCTCTTGACTATGGCAATCAAATCCTCTTCACCCTTGCCATATTGTCCATCATTCACTTCTCAAACTGACTTTATTTACGCATTCTCCATCTTATTCTGGACTTCTTTCGTGCACTTTTCACCAAGTTCAATGGACCTGGCTATCTCAATTGCTTGTTCTAACGTAGGATTCTTTGCCTGCCACAATCGCTGTTGGATGCGTGGATCTGCTACATATAGAACTAGTTGATCCCTCAAGTATTCATCCGCCACTCCTGTGAAAACACATGTAGCCAACAAACCTCTGAGAGCAGCCATATAGGCATCAATGCTTTCACTTTAGTTTTGTTTTCACGAAAAGAATCTATAACGTTCTAAAACAATATTGGTTTTATTCCCAAAATGTTTATTCAGCTTAGTAATTGCTGCATCATATTTCCTGGCCCTACTTGAAGATTCTCCTGAGCCTTCCTCTGTAGTATCCAAATCAGGCAAGGTTCTGAAAATCCTGAGTGCCTCTGCACCTATACAGTTGTGAAGCGTAGCTTCCTTCAAGTCATCATTAAACTTGGATCCTCCTATTGCCCTCCGGTATACCTGGATATTGTCCTGCCATTGCTCCCAAGGACATACTGGATTCCCAGGTAGTGCCAAAAACTTACCTGGGTCCGCTATGTTCTGCATAATGTAGACCTACTGACCCAACAGTCTCAATTCCACAGTATTATTTTCTTTTTTAGATCACTGTCACAACGTTTTATATTGTAGACATCATTGTACATTACAACATTTGTGTATGATTGCTGCAATAATTTCACTCTGTGAATATGGCTTAATTTGTGCCTTTGTTACACCGAAACTTTCACTGTGTATTTATTCTTCCAGTTTATTTGCTTTCAACTTGCATTAATGGATACTTAATATATGTTTTATAATCCAATTCTGTGCCATTAAATGTTTCGTGTATTCGATCCTTTGCTTTGAGCACAAATATAAAGTCAGTTCAAAGTCCACATTTTGCGGCATCCAACACTACACCATTCACTGTATTTCAATCCAATCGCTTGCTGATCTCGCCTGAATGTTTGTACTTTCTACTGCTACGCTCATGAACACAAGTAGCAGGCTGTTGAGATTGTCCTGTACGCCCTTTCGTACGCGTATTACAACGGGCTCACCGCATATTGTTTGCTGTAGTTATGACAACATTCACTTCTCAAAATGGTGGCACGCAAAGCACGCAAGAAGGTGCTTTCTTCTAATGTTTCGATGCGGTTGGCCCCACAGCCTCGCGCAGCTTTCATATGATGCTGATCGACCGTGAGCACTTTAAAATTACTTTTCTTTGCTATTGAAGCACGCGATTTGCGCCTCTCAACATCCCCACTTGCCTTTTGAAGTCGTTCTCCTTTTCTGTGGGCTCGGCCACTTCACTAACTTCTCTGATCCCAGGAAACTTGTTCTGTACTGCATCTGGGGGCTCCCTCCCTAACGAGTCCTCGTCGCCAATTGTTAGGAAGTCTTGATAAATAAGTCATAATACAATGGTAGTAATGATATGATTTATAAGTTTATTGGGAGGAGCCCTAGCCAACCGTCTTCAATCAGACATCTTCGTGTATGATTCCAACTGACATTCTGGAATCATACACGAAGGTGTAGTCAAGGTTACAGAACATATGTACATCAGGATTGATTAACTATTTACAGAATACATGGTATGTTAAACATCACAACATGGGGGGTGTCACTTATGGGAGGTGAGCTTTGTTCTTCTTCTGCAAGCCAGCCTTGAATCACTCTACTCTCGTTATGGCGAAACTGGTTCTCAGGTTTAGCAGCACTGTTTTTCAAGTTACTCCCCTGTAATGTTTGGCATGTCAGGGCTTATGTAAATTGGGGATCTTGTGAGGTTAAACCATGATCAGGCCTGTGGTACATATGGGTGGCAGGTTGTCATTGTCAAGCCTGAATGTGTTATCTCAACTCTTTCTCTTAGCTCAAACCTGGGTCGGGTGATGGCACAATTCCACCCACTACTGATCTAACCCCTGAAGGACTGAGAACCCCACATAAGGATGTCATTTCTCTTTAAGAGTCTTGGGAGAACTGCTGAGTGTTTACCTTTGAAGACATGAAACAGGATAGACAGGGTGTTGACTAGGGGCTCTGGAGAAGCCCTCATATACTGCATCCAGAATGCTCTTTGCACAGCAGGACGGCCTCCCTTGGACCCAGTGGCCATATAACCCACAAAGTATGATTAACCAATGCAACTTCATCACAGTACTCTGAGTTTTTTAGTCTCTTGATTCTTTGAGGATCGGGCCTGTGACAATATCCCTTTCCTGGCCCTTGGTGTGTGTGTGTGTTTGGATGAATTAGAAGGCTGGGCTCTATTTCCCTCCCCATGATGTGGATCACAGGGAGCTATGACAAGAATTGCCTTGTTCCCCCATAGCATGAGGACTGGCCAGTCAGGGATTGCCACATTAACTGAGAGGGCCCTTTAAGAACGCACTTAAGAAGGGTGTGCACAAGGTCTGTGGGCCTTACCCATCTGCATCCCTGGTATTACTATAATTATGCAGATGCAATCAATCCCATTGTTAGAATACTGTCTCCAAAAATGTGAAGTGGTCCTGAAAAAACCAAGATGGCAGAACTGGCTGATGAAAGCCCGGTCAACAGCACCTGGAAAATCTGGGCGATTCAAGTACTCACATAGCGCAACCAAACAAACAATTCCCAAACAAAATCAGTTATTCTTCCCAGGTGCCAAACATTGAATTAAATCCAGCCCAGGAGAGAACATCAGTGAGGTGGCTAAAGGTTATGGGGTCTGCCCCAAGCTGGTAGATGCTGGAGCCAGAGGAGGTATGGACCCTCAAACCATCCAACTGGGTCTACAACACTAAGGCAGGGGGCAGACACAGGTGCATATGCATCTTTTCCAATGGTGCAGGCCATATGACCACCTAGGTGGCAGCAATAGGAATTTTTCGCACATCACCATCCGTGCAATTGCCGATGGCCACCTGGCATACAGCAGTCACAAGAGATTTCACATTCTCACTGCTCATACTAATATACAGCAGCTTCACAAGGATAGTCGCAGGGACGTTCACCCCAAACACTCATGCTAATATGCAGGATGCACAAGCGGATAGCCATTTGGGCAGTCACACCTGCTGTGATCCAACTGTTATTCAGGGCCACAAAGGGGGTGGTCACAGTAGCATTCACACTCCCACCACTCATGCTAAAATAAAGGACTACCAAGGGAAGAATTACAGAGGCACTGACAGACCCACTACCCATTCCCCACCATTCCAACCGCATTCAGGGACCACTGCCGGGAGAAGGGGATGCACAAAACCCATAGAGAGGATCCTTCAAGATGAACACCCCTACAGAGCCATTGAAGCACCCTAGCCAGACCCAAACATCTGACTAAAAAAGGTTAACAACTTTCGAGGAAATCAATTTTTTCTCTTCAGCATTGATGCTGATGGAAACATTTCACATTATGCCTCATACTCGCACAGCCCATGGAAGCCCAGTGGCTACAACGTTGCACTCGAACAATGAGAAAGTGATTTTCACTGAACATAAAAATCCCTTTCTCCTGGAGATTGAAAACTTGCGCATTGCCCGCAATGGAGGATGTTTATATGTGACAGACAGCTATCTATGCTTACCAGAGACTGTACTAACTGTCGCCTTTCACTGTTTTATTATGTTGTCGCACTCGTGTCACCATGTGGGGATTTTAGTATTATGTCCAAACGTACCTAAGTTTGTTTTGTCCTATTGCTATTGCAAAAATCAATACAAAGATGTGGAAGAAAAAAAAGAACCACACAATGGGAGGGGAGACTCTTATATAAAGAATAGTCAGTTCAGTCTGGCAGTTTGGGGAATTTGAGAAGGAGTTGAAGGCAGGAGTTTGGCGGAGAGTAGCAAGAGAGAGAAGAGTACTGAGAGGAGAGCAGGTGGAGAGATCTGGAGGTTGCAGAGAGAGCAGGTTGGCGCAACACATAGTTGTCATCGGGAGGTGACGAGTTGATGGAGAGTGGAGGATACTGACCTTCAGACAAATGGGAGTTATGAGGAGTATGGAGGATAATTGATACCATCTAGAAACAGAGTGTGGGTAAGTTTTAGGAGAGGAACCATCAGGAAGACAATACCAGGAGGACTAATGAGGTGAAAGCCCTTCCCACCAGTGGCAGGAAAGGAAGAGCTAGGGGGAGATACAACTACTGTAGTGGAGGGGATGTGATGAAAACAGGTACCCCTAGAAAGGAAGATAAGCCTGGTCCACTGGACCCTTCCAGTGAACCGGGTTTATTAAGAGAAGAATCTAGAGTTAGTGAGAGGAGGAACTAGGTGGTACAAAACACCTGGGGTAATGGAGTGTACCATAAGCATGGTCAGAGTGAGTGTGTCCCTGGGACGAGGCCCTAGAGTAGTGAGGTGGGCAGTGGATATGGAACTCTCTTAGACTTATTATGAGACCTAAGAAAACCAAACCGGAGCCAAAGAGATACCACCTCATCTTCCAGATAGGTTCTTCAGGGGTGTTGGCTACAGATGCTCTGATCACTGTTCTAAACTGAGAAAGGTTTGTGATCCCTGCAAAACCCACTAACCGAAGAAAAAGGTCAACTTGCCAGGATTCTGATAACTGTTCTAAACTGAGAAAGGTTTGTGAACCCTGCAAAACCCACTAACCGAAGAAAAAGGTCAACCTGTCAGGATACCGGCAAAGGCTATTACCATTTCCGCACTCGGTCTGGCGACATTGCCACTGGATTACGAGTGCCATAGTGATAGTGTATATCGTCATTCATGGTGTCCTATAGGACGCCGTGAGGAGATTTGCTGTCATTACCGACACCAGCTATACCAGTGCCGGTAATGACATCATTTTGTGCCAGTAGGGCGCCTGCCTTACCTTCAGCTGTAGGTATGGCAGGTGCCCCACCGGCAAGCCCATAGTCAGCCGGTCCGGTAAAGTGCCGGTATTCGTGAATACCGGCCTTTAATCCCGGACCAGTTGACACGGAATGAGAAAACTCTTGGCTAGATTTTCCGATGTGCTGCAACTGTTTTCATTGATACAAAGAATGGGCAAATTTTCACCTGGATGTATCCTGATTTTCAATGAAAATCCATTTTCTGCAACATACAATCTGCAGTATGTCTTCCTTCCCTCAAAATTCGAATGTACCCACGCATATCCAATAATATTGATAGGTGTCTTTCCATAACCAGTTGCCTTTATTTTGGTCAATTGCAAATCCTCCATTTTTTTTTTAGAACATTCACATATGTTTCTACATCCACCATGGTATGTGGAGAGCCTGTATCCACCATAACTTGTAATGTTATTCGATTCATTTCCATTGGCACCCAAGGACCCAGACTGCCTTCGTTAGGTGTGAAATCTAGTATTTGTACTTCATCTTCAAATTTATCTGAAATTGCCAAAAGATTACTTGAGCCACCAATTTCTTCTAAAGCTTTTATACTTGTCATGGCAGCACCTCTACCTCTACCATAACGACCAGCATTCCTCACATATCGAGAATTGAATCTTCCTCTATTGTTGCAACACACTTTGCCAAAATGACCTATTAGTCCGCATTTATAACACTCAGCCGATAGAGCTGGGCAGTCTTTCTCTGCATTTAAATGCCTCTACCAGCCACATTTAAAACACTTGTTAGGCATTCTATATGCATTCTCTTTTTCTTGTCTCGATCCACTATCAATATCAGACTTGACTATTCTCTTGACTATGGCAATCAAATCCTCTTCACCCTTGCCATATTGTCCATCATTCACTTCTCAAACTGACTTTATTTACGCATTCTCCATCTTATTCTGGACTTCTTTCGTGAACTTTTCACCAAGTTAAATGGACCTGGCTATCTCAATTGCTTGTTCTAACGTAGGATTCTTTGCCTGCCACAATCGCTGTTGGATGCGTGGATCTGCTACATATAGAACTAGTTGATCCCTCAAGTATTCATCCGCCACTCCTGTGAAAACACATGTAGCCAACAAACCTCTGAGAGCAGCCATATAGGCATCAATGCTTTCACTTTAGTTTTGTTTTCACGAAAAGAATCTATAACGTTCTAAAACAATATTGGTTTTATTCCCAAAATGTTTATTCAGCTTAGTAATTGCTGCATCATATTTCCTGGCCCTACTTGAAGATTCTCCTGAGCCTTCCTCTGTAGTATCCAAATCAGGCAAGGTTGTGAAAATCCTGAGTGCCTCTGCACCTATACAGTTGTGAAGCGTAGCTTCCTTCAAGTCATCATTAAACTTGGATCCTCCTATTGCCCTCCGGTATACCTGGATATTGTCCTGCCATTGCTCCCAAGGACATACTGGATTCCCAGGTAGTGCCAAAAACTTACCTGGGTCCGCTATGTTCTGCATAATGTAGACCTACTGACCCAACAGTCTCAATTCCACAGTATTATTTTCTTTTTTAGATCACTGTCACAACGTTTTATATTGTAGACATCATTGTACATTACAACATTTGTGTATGATTGCTGCAATAATTTCACTCTGTGAATATGGCTTAATTTGTGCCTTTGTTACACCGAAACTTTCACTGTGTATTTATTCTTCCAGTTTATTTGCTTTCAACTTGCATTAATGGATACTTAATATATGTTTTATAATCCAATTCTGTGCCATTAAATGTTTCGTGTATTCGATCCTTTGCTTTGAGCACAAATATAAAGTCAGTTCAAAGTCCACATTTTGCGGCATCCAACACTACACCATTCACTGTATTTCAATCCAATCGCTTGCTGATCTCGCCTGAATGTTTGTACTTTCTACTGCTACGCTCATGAACACAAGTAGCAGGCTGTTGAGATTGTCCTGTACGCCCTTTCGTACGCGTATTACAACGGGCTCACCGCATATTGTTTGCTGTAGTTATGACAACATTCACTTCTCAAAATGGCGGCACGCAAAGCACGCAAGAAGGTGCTTTCTTCTAATGTTTCGATGCGGTTGGCCCCACAGCCTCGCGCAGCTTTCATATGATGCTGATCGACCGTGAGCACTTTAAAATTACTTTTCTTTGCTATTGAAGCACGCGATTTGCGCCTCTCAACATCCCCACTTGCCTTTTGAAGTCGTTCTCCTTTTCTGTGGGCTCGGCCGCTTCACTAACTTCTCTGATCCCAGGAAACTTGTTCTGTACTGCATCTGGGGGCTCCCTCCCTAACGAGTCCTCGTCGCCAATTGTTAGGAAGTCTTGATAAATAAGTCATAATACAATGGTAGTAATGATATGATTTATAAGTTTATTGGGAGGAGCCCTAGCCAACCGTCTTCAATCAGACATCTTCGTGTATGATTCCATCTGACATTCTGGAATCATACACGAAGGTGTAGTCAAGGTTACAGAACATATGTACATCAGGATTGATTAACTATTTACAGAATACATGGTATGTTAAACATCACAACATGGGGGGTGTCACTTATGGGAGGTGAGCTTTGTTCTTCTTCTGCAAGCCAGCCTTGAATCACTCTACTCTCGTAATGGCGAAACTGGTTCTCAGGTTTAGCAGCACTGTTTTTCAAGTTACTCCCCTGTAATGTTTGGCATGTCAGGGCTTATGTAAATTGGGGATCTTGTGAGGTTAAACCATGATCAGGCCTGTGGTACATATGGGTGGCAGGTTGTCATTGTCAAGCCTGAATGTGTTATCTCAACTCTTTCTCTTAGCTCAAACCTGGGTCGGGTGATGGCACAATTCCACCCACTACTGATCTAACCCCTGAAGGACTGAGAACCCCACATAAGGATGTCATTTCTCTTTAAGAGTCTTGGGAGAACTGCTGAGTGTTTACCTTTGAAGACATGAAACAGGATAGACAGGGTGTTGACTAGGGGCTCTGGAGAAGCCCTCATATACTGCATCCAGAATGCTCTTTGCACAGCAGGACGGCCTCCCTTGGACCCAGTGGCCATATAACCCACAAAGTATGATTAACCAATGCAACTTCATCACAGTACTCTGAGTTTTTTAGTCTCTTGATTCTTTGAGGATCGGGCCTGTGACAATATCCCTTTCCTGGCCCTTGGTGTGTGTGTGTGTTTGGATGACTTAGAAGGCTGGGCTCTATTTCCCTCCCCATGATGTGGATCACAGGGAGCTATGACAAGAATTGCCTTGTTCCCCCATAGCATGAGGACTGGCCAGTCAGGGATTGCCACATTAACTGAGAGGGCCCTTTAAGAACGCACTTAAGAAGGGTGTGCACAAGGTCTGTGGGCCTTACCCATCTGCATCCCTGGTATTACTATAATTATGCAGATGCAATCAATCCCATTGTTAGAATACTGTCTTCAAAAATGTGAAGTGGTCCTGAAAAAACCAAGATGGCAGAACTGGCTGATGAAAGCCCGGTCAACAGCACCTGGAAAATCTGGGCGATTCAAGTACTCACATAGCGCAACCAAACAAACAATTCCCAAACAAAATCAGTTATTCTTCCCAGGTGCCAAACATTGAATTAAATCCAGCCCAGGAGAGAACATCAGTGAGGTGGCTAAAGGTTATGGGGTCTGCCCCAAGCTGGTAGATGCTGGAGCCAGAGGAGGTATGGACCCTCAAACCATCCAACTGGGTCTACAACACTAAGGCAGGGGGCAGACACAGGTGCATATGCATCTTTTCCAATGGTGCAGGCCATATGACCACCTAGGTGGCAGCAATAGGAATTTTTCGCACATCACCATCCGTGCAAATGCCGATGGCCACCTGGCATACAGCAGTCACAAGAGATTTCACATTCTCACTGCTCATACTAATATACAGCAGCTTCACAAGGATAGTCGCAGGGACGTTCACCCCAAACACTCATGCTAATATGCAGGATGCACAAGCGGATAGCCATTTGGGCAGTCACACCTGCTGTGATCCACCTGTTATTCAGGGCCACAAAGGGGGTGGTCACAGTAGCATTCACACTCCCACCACTCATGCTAAAATAAAGGACTACCAAGGGAAGAATTACAGAGGCACTGACAGACCCACTACCCATTCCCCACCATTCCAACCACATCCAGGGACCACTGCCGGGAGAAGGGGATGCACAAAACCCATAGAGAGGATCCTTCAAGATGAACACCCCTACAGAGCCATTGAAGCACCCTAGCCAGACCCAAACATCTGACTAAAAAAGGTTAACAACTTTCGAGGAAATCAATTTTTTCTCTTCAGCATTGATGCTGATGGAAACATTTCACATTATGCCTCATACTCGCACAGCCCATGGAAGCCCAGTGGCTACAACGTTGCACTCGAACAATGAGAAAGTGATTTTCACTGAACATAAAAATCCCTTTCTCCTGGAGATTGAAAACTTGCGCATTGCCCGCAATGGAGGATGTTTATATGTGACAGACAGCTATCTATGCTTACCAGAGACTGTACTAACTGTCGCCTTTCACTGTTTTATTATGTTGTCGCACTCGTGTCACCATGTGGGGATTTTAGTATTATGTCCAAACGTACCTAAGTTTGTTTTGTCCTATTGCTATTGCAAAAATCAATACAAAGATGTGGAAGAAAAAAAAGAACCACACAATGGGAGGGGAGACTCTTATATAAAGAATAGTCAGTTCAGTCTGGCAGTTTGGGGAATTTGAGAAGGAGTTGAAGGCAGGAGTTTGGCGGAGAGTAGCAAGAGAGAGAATAGTACTGAGAGGAGAGCAGGTGGAGAGATCTGGAGGTTGCAGAGAGAGCAGGTTGGCGCAACACATAGTTGTCATCGGGAGGTGACGAGTTGATGGAGAGTGGAGGATACTGACCTTCAGACAAATGGGAGTTATGAGGAGTATGGAGGATAATTGATACCATCTAGAAACAGAGTGTGGGTAAGTTTTAGGAGAGGAACCATCAGGAAGACAATACCAGGAGGACTAATGAGGTGAAAGCCCTTCCCACCAGTGGCAGGAAAGGAAGAGCTAGGGGGAGATACAACTACTGTAGTGGAGGGGATGTGATGAAAACAGGTACCCCTAGAAAGGAAGATAAGCCCGGTCCACTGGACCCACAGTTACCCGTAGAAAGGAAGATAAGCCTGGTCCACTGGACCCTTCCAGTGAACCGGGTTTATTAAGAGAAGAATCTAGAGTTAGTGAGAGGAGGAACTAGGTGGTACAAAACACCTGGGGTAATGGAGTGTACCATAAGCATGGTCAGAGTGAGTGTGTCCCTGGGACGAGGCCCTAGAGTAGTGAGGTGGGCAGTGGATATGGAACTCTCTTAGACTTATTATGAGACCTAAGAAAACCAAACCGGAGCCAAAGAGATACCACCTCATCTTCCAGATAGGTTCTTCAGGGGTGTTGGCTACAGATGCTCTGATCACTGTTCTAAACTGAGATAGGTTTGTGATCCCTGCAAAACCCACTAACCGAAGAAAAAGGTCAACTTGCCAGGATTCTGATAACTGTTCTAAACTGAGAAAGGTTTGTGAACCCTGCAAAACCCACTAACCGAAGAAAAAGGTCAACCTGTCAGGATACCGGCAAAGGCTATTACCATTTCCGCACTCGGTCTGGCGACATTGCCACTGGATTACGAGTGCCACAGTGATAGTGTATATCGTCATTCATGGTGTCCTATAGGACGCCGTGAGGAGATTTGCTGTCATTACCGACACCAGCTATACCAGTGCCGGTAATGACATCATTTTGTGCCAGTAGGGCGCCTGCCTTACCTTCAGCTGTAGGTATGGCAGGTGCCCCACCGGCAAGCCCATAGTCAGCCGGTCCGGTAAAGTGCCGGTATTCGTGAATACCGGCCTTTAATCCCGGACCAGTTGACACGGAATGAGGCTCTATATTCTTTATTTAGACTTTCATAGAAAGACTCCAACTGGAGAAGCAAGATCATAGGTTTCCTTTTCCATACTCCTTTTGAATCCTCCCCTTTCTATGAATGGTAGACTTATATGACCACAGGTGTGAACACAACTGCAACAGCCAAGCAGACTCAGAAAGGGGTTACCGCTTAAGCAAGCAGATTTTCTGTGTCTTTATTAACACCCTCTCACACTGAATTATCCCTCCACTTGCTGTACCTGAATCATGCTATTCCTTGACGAAAAAAAAAATGTTGGCCCAACTGTGACACCAGTCTTGTGGTCTGTCCCCCAGTTGGCGCACTCTGTGACAGCAGGCATAAAAACCAAGAGAGAGAAAGCTTACATGTAGGCATTTGAAATAGCGTAGCAGCTAGCAGTGGAGTTAGTGCAAAGAGAGCTGGAGGTTCAGGGGGAGGTGGGGGTGCAGAAGGAGTTGGTGGTGCAGGAGGAGTTGAGGGTGCAGAGAGAGTTAAAAGTGCAGGAAGATGTGGAGGTGCAGATAGAGCTGCAGGTGCACAGGGCGTTACAGAGAAAGCTTATGGTGCAGCATGAGGAGGTACAGAGAGAGCTGGAGATGCAGTAGGAGTTGAAGGTGCAGAGGGAGCCGTAGATACAGGAAGAGGTACAGTGGCAGAAGTGGTTGAATGTGCAGTTGGAGGTGAACATCAGGGAGGGGAGAGAGCAGGATAAGTTGGAGGAGGTGAATATCAAGAATGTGGGTGGAAAGCAGAGGAGGTTGCAGGGGGTGAACATCAAGAAGAAGGGGAGAAAGGAAGAGGGATTAGAGGAGGTCAAGGAATGGAGGGAGATAGGTAAACCTTCTAGAGAGAAGAAGGCACACAAGCTGTAAGTGTGAACTGTCAAGGAGCAGTAGTTGGAGGAAAAAGAGAAGAAACAAGAATCCAGAAAGGAAGATGGTGCAAATTTCCCTGGAGGTGGGGTAGACACTGATATACAGAGAGTAAGACACAACACAAGCGTATCCATTTTCTAGGGAAAGTGCAAGGAGGAACAGAGCTAGCCAATTTGTGCGCAGCTAACTCACCGGCAACTGCGTCATTCAGGGCATACTATCTGCTCGCTTCCTGTCCAGAAGGGGTGCATGCAATTAATGTACATTGCGGAAGTGGAGGAAAATGTGCGTGCAATGTAAGGATGAGGACTGGGGTTAATTGTGTATCTGTGTTTGTGTATGTGTGAGTGTGTGTATGTATGTGTGGGAGCGATGGGGGAAGGAGGGTCGGGAGGAGGGGGAACGGAACGGGATGGACAGTGGGCTGGGAGTGTCGGGGTGTCACCCGCAAAACACCGGTTAAGGAGTGGGCGGAGGAAGGCATGGGAGATAATGGGGGTTGTAGGAGTGTCTGCCGCATAGAAGAGGGTAGGGAGAAGGCATGTCATGGAAATTATGTTTCCCTGCAGCGCTAAAATCAGACTAGGCAAAACGGATTTTGATTAATCCGGCCTGCAGGGAAAAATCATAGATCCGGAAAGAACAAGTATGTTAAGGAGGTTTGACGACAGTCGGTTCGAGGGTTAGAGGCCCGGTCCTACAACAGACTCACAGGCATGAGTGAGCACCAATTCTGTGAGGAGGAAAGGAAGACCGGCGTGGGTGGTTGTAGGTTCAGGACACTGGGACAGGAAGGTGAGCCAGCAAACCAGCCCTCCCCTAGAAATCCTCCTCACCTACCTGATCACTGGAGACATTGCAGAGTCTACTCACATTAGAGTGCCTGAGTTACCTTGTGATGCTATCCACCCAGAGGCATACTAGAGTGGCCACTCACCCACACGCACTTCATTCATCAGACCAGCTCTTTGCCGAAGACTGTGAGAGGCATCGGGAAGAGATCTTGACAAAGACTTTTCATAAAAGAGACATTACTCTGGAGAAAATGGGAAAACATAAATTGTGGACTTGTCTCGCATTTAACCCCATTCTCCATAAAATCATTGGTGGACAAAGGGGTCCCAAGTGGCGACCTGAGGAACTTTGTTGCCTGGAGGAAGTTTGTGTGAGCGTCCCGGGGAACCTTACGAGAACTTAACGTGGGAAATACAAATTGTCCAAAAGGAATCGTGTAAGAGACTTTTTATAACATGCCATCCTCACTGGAAACTTACTTAATAAGGAGGCACGCTGTTCTGTAAGCCACTCACTTGGAAAGGAGAGAATTGACAGGAAGATGGATCCCTTATATTATATAACACTTCCTGCAAGATAAGTTAAATTCCATCCCCCAGTTACTCTGAAGTCCGAATAAGAAATCAGAGTTTGGCGGTGTAGTAAAAAAAAAGTAGCAGTAACGGAATTACTGCCACCTTTGCCACACTGACAAATTCCGACTTAGGAGCTAAAATGGAGGAAAAACCTCCAGCACTTGGCTGGAGGTATTTCCGCCAGTTTACCTCCAAAAAATGTCAGAATTACTGCTGTTGGTAATGCCGCCAAACCCCAATGAAATGCTATAGGACTCAAAAATGAGGAATAATGCCACCTTGGAATATGAAGGATTTACCGCCAGTTCTGAGGTGGTAAATCAGCAATAACAGTAATTCTGGTAAATCCGCCAAACTGGGAATTACCCCACCTGTCTCTAAAACCTTATACAGGCATCTGGTGGTACTTTCCCAATGTCTTTGTGATAGGCCCTAAATGTTCACTTTTCTGTGCACAAATATAGAAAAAGGGAAACCCCCAGAAGACAACCACTCCTGAGGGAAGTGGTCTTTCTACCTTGTGATTCGAGGGATATGTAAACAAAAATATATAGAGCAACAAGGTAGGTATATCACCAACAAGTAAAACCCACAAGTCTACAAGGTTTACAAAAAATACATATCAAATTGTATTCATAATTCATAAAAAAGCATAAAAATCAAACATTTATAAAAAAGACAAAGTGCTTGTGACATAAACAAACCTTAGCATCTCAATTCAATTCCGATGTCAAAATGACTTCAGTATACTACACCCCTCTGTAAACATAAACACGTAGCGATGGAAACTGATCCACAACCAGATCTCAATGCGAAAAACAAACTAGTACAATAAGTCAGTAGTATACTGCCTCGACAAGAGCGCCAGGGGACCACTCCGGTGGTGATAGTGCGCGGTACAAATGTCCTTTAACATTAACATTAACATGTTTCAGTTCATCAACTTGCGTACATAACTTTCTTCAGGAGGAAAAATCTCAATTCTTCACTTCAACATTGACATTAATTTTTAAGAACATCTGATTTGGAATGCGACCATGATGCTGCACTTCAGATTTGGATATACTGTTGGTGAATACAATAAAAACACAAAAGGCGGAATCAACCCATTGCTTACTTTAAAAACACAGTATAAATCTGCCTAGCACAAGGGGCAGAAAACATTCTTTACCTCGTGTGTGAGTGGATGAAGCCTTCAGAAGTAGCTGGAGTTAAAAATAACATCCTGGTTCAGAAAGAACAAAGCCTCTGATCTCCATGGGCTTAATGATTCTATTGAATGACATAAGTTGAGATGATATGTCTCAGGTGCTGAGTATATGGTCTTAGTTTGTTTGTAATCTGAAGCATGACAATTCCTTATAGAATGCTAGATAACTGTGTGGATGATTAGTACGGTTCTGAATCCTACGTTGAGAATATATACATTTTGGTCCATGAGGAGGTGTTTCCCTCATGAGGGCAGTTCTCCTAATAGAACTGGGGACTCTGGTTCCGTCCGACATTGCCTAACCTAATCAGTCAGCAGGCTCATAATAATTAAACATAGAAAGGGGACTCTTGTGTTTTTTACCTGGACCCGGGAATGTCTTTAAATTGTAGCCAGCAAGATTGCGCCCGCAAGTGTCAACGCGGAAGGAAATGCGGAATTGAACCACAGAGGGCTTGAGAGCGAAGGAAGGACCACCGTAGAAAATTTCCAGAGCACAGAAAATAATTCCTCAGACCGCAGAATGAATAATCCAGTAAATAGCCCTGGTCTGGTGAGTCGCTCGAGTTTGGTGTAAAGTTTTGGGTTCACAGCCCGGCGGTAGAGAGAATGATAACGGTCAACTGATAAACCGGACGACTCATTTCTAGATGCCGAGACATGCTGACTAAAAGATTCTCTGTTGCGAAAAATTTGGCTTTAGGATCCGGTGACATTCGGGCGAGAAGCCTGGGCCAACAACACATATTTTTGTTTTTAAAGATTTTTATTAATTTTCCAAACCAAACAACAATACAAACCCAACACGCAGTGCAATTTACAACAACTCCATTAAACATCAATTTGTTTCTTTTTTTTTACCACTGCTCTCCCAATCCCACCCACCTTTATGAGCCTATTTGTTCTTCACGTTCAGTATCTGATATGTGTGGCAGGGTATTACTTTCGTCGGGATATGTTGGTTCCGATATGGATCCAAACAGTTTTGCTATTAATACTTTCCATGCCATCAGGGTGCCCATCTCTTCCTCCCCGCTCATGCTGCTCGCCTCTTGCCATACCATTGTCTCAGCCTCTGCCCATTTCTGCAACTTCTTCCACCATACCTCTACCCGTGGCTTGTGGCACTTCTTCCATCCCATGGCAATCCTCTGTTTTGCGAGCACGTATGCTAAATCTTTCTGTTTCCCAACATGTTTTAGTTTCCGTGGTCTGGGGAACTCTCCCAGCAAACAGGCCCCGGCCGTGTCTATGACGCCCCTTCTCTGCCAATTTTTGTGCCACTTCCCCCCAGAAACCCCCAATCACTGGACATGACCAAAACATGTGTGTCATGTCCGCGTTTTCCAAGTCGCACTTGGGACATGCCTGTCGTCCAGCATTACCAAACTTGGATAGCCTCAGAGGGGTCATATATGCTCTACGCGTTATATACAACTGTATTTGTTTTAGTCTGGCATTTCTTGACACCTTCTTGTGATATCTCAGGGCACGTTCCCACATTCCATCTTCCATCGGGGGCCCCCACCTCTGCTTCGCAATCCAGTCTCAAATGTGTCAATTCTTTCCCAACCCTGGACATCACCATCTCATACAATCTAGAAATCTCATGCCCTCCCTCCGATATGTCATATATTACCCCCGTAATAGCGTCTGGTTCCTCTGTTAACACTGTTTCAGGCCACGTTTTCCGAATTTTCGGAACTATCCTATGATACGTAACATATTGGCCCGTATGTAATCCCGCCTCCTCCCTGAGTTCTTCAAAATCCCTAATGACCCCCTCTTGCCAAATGTCCCCTAACGTTACCAGCCCCACCGATTTCCAGTAGGTCCTGATAATCACCCTCAACTGCTTGTCTCCTTCTGCTAAGGCAACCAGCGGTACCTGCGGGGAGCATGGGAATGGATCCTCCATCATCCGGCATGCTCGACGCCATATTCTCCACCCAAGCTTCATCATCCCAGGGCGCTCCTTAATTTCTGACTCAGGCAACCAGATTATTTCCCTTAAATAGTACTGGGTACAGTGCTGCCCAAACCGCATAAGTTCAGGGGTCACTTCATCGCAGAGCCACTTGGCCACATATTGTAGTTGACCTGCTACATAGTAGACCTCAAAAATGGGTAGTTTAATACCCCCCGTTTCATAGAAGTTCTGCAACTTCCATAGAGCCACTGTATTTCGGGTACCATGCCACAGGAAGTCCCTACACATACTGTTCATTTTAGCAAAAAACCTCTTGGGTATCATATATGGGATGTTACTAAAATAATGTAGAAGCCTAGGCAGGACCACCATCTTAAGCATTGCCCCCCGTTCCATCATTGCTAGGGGCAACTTCTCCCAAAGCTTCATGCATTTCTGGATTTTCTCTATGGCTATTTCAGTGTTGTGCTTATGCTCCTCTTCTGCCGTGTGATACACATCTATTCCAAGGTAGCGGAAGGACCTAACCACCCATGGTATTTGTAACACCGGTAACCTTTCCACTGGGGTTCCCTTATAGTTAGCTAGCGGGAATATGCTAGATTTTTGGGGATTCACCCCAATGCTGGACAGCCCCGCGTACCTTTCCATCACATCTAGAATATATTGGAGATTTTCTTCCGGGTATTTCAAGTATAATAACAGATCATCCGCATATAAGGATATTAAGTGATGTTCCCCCCCTACTTCAATACCTATCGTATCATATTGTTGCCTAAGGTATATCGCCAGGGGCTCCAGGGCTAGAATATAAAGCATTGGGGACCATGGGCACCCCTGCCTGGTGCCTCTACTGAGTTGCCATCCCTCAGATATCACTGATCCTGTCCGAACTCCGGCCAGCGGCTCACTGTACAGCATTTTCACCCACCTGATGTAACCTTGCCCTACTTCGTACCCTCCCAGGGCCGCCAGCAGCCATGGCCACTTAACCGAGTCGAAGGCTTTTACTGTGTCCAGAGACACAATCGCCATTTCATCTTCATTCCTACCTCCCCACTCAACCACCTGGTGGAGTCGCCTGTGGTTGTGAGTTATATTTCTGTTCGGGACATAGCCCGTTTGGTCTGGGTGGATTAATTTTCTAATTACGTTTCGCAATCTGTTTGCCAGGACAGCCGTCAATATCTTGCTGTCCTGATTAAGCATCGACAGGAGCCTGTAGGAGCCACAACTATGCCCTGGTTTGTTGGGCTTAGGGAGCGGTATTATGATCGCTTCTCTGAGTGACTCCGGCAACCTTCCCACCTCAAACGCTTCGTTAAGCATTTCTAGCATGGGGGGAGCACTTCCTCTCTATATACTTTATAAAATTCGCTAGGGAGTCCATCTGATCCTGGGGTCTTACTGGTAGGCAACTGCCTCACAACCACCTCCAACTCCTCCAAGGTAATTGGTGCATCAAGCTCTTCTCTTTCCACTTAACTTATCTTGGGCAGTCCTATATCTTCTAGTGTTTCAGTAATCTCCTTTTGGCTGCTCCCCTCCTTGTCCTCGTATAGCACCCTGTAATAATCCGCAAATTTCTTGTTGACACCTTCTTGGGTGTCCACTACCTCCCCATCATCTCTGGTTATTGTCCTAATTGGGGGCCTAGGTGTTTCGCTCTTGTACAGCCTTGCTAAGAGCCAGCCCGTTTTATCTCCTCCCGCATGCTGTCTTTCTACATACTTTTTATAATTAAGGTTGCAGAGCCTTTCCCAGTGTTCCGCTGTTAGGCAGAAGCCTGTGCAGTTCCCTTAAGGACCACTGCAAAAGATTTAGGACTACAGGTGTTTGGCAGTAAACCCACTTGGTAGCATTCTGTACCACACAGATTCACTTGGTAGCTGTGGCTGAGCAGTCAGACTTCCCTCAAGAAGAGTTAGGCAGTATGTAGAGTATACACAATAGGTACAGAGATACAGTAGCACTAGCAAACACTGAGCAGATCTTTGGTGTAAATGTATATAATTATTTATTTAAAGACACACTTGTAGATTACACTAGCACAAAAGAGGTAAGTAAATTCAGCACACAGTCACTATCATATATATACAACCCTAATCACTTATTAGACAACTCTTAGTGAGAAACACCACTTATTTTCAGACAGAGGTGAGCGCTTAACATAAGATGGCACTCTAATAAGTTATAAAAAAGGGAGGGAAAAAGGCAGGGTTAGGAAGCACACAAGTTTCAATACTTTTACAAGAACCACAGTAAGGCAGGATAGGCAGAGTTCTACTCGAGAGCAAGGAAGTCAAATGCAAGGCCCACTCTTGGAGAGAGCAAGAAGAAAGGGTCCAGGTTCACACAGTGGGGTTATGCCCAAAGAGTCTTGTAGATAGTTCGCACAAAAAGGATGAAATTAAAGTCAGGAAAAGTTAGCTAGGTTGTCCAAGGCCAGCCCAGGTTAGAAAGTCGAGGCGTTACTGTCACCCCGAACGATCTGTCGCAAGGGAAGCCAGGCGGGACACAGTACCTTAAGTGTGAAGGAAGCTCCAGCGGGGGCAGTTGTTGCTTGCAGCTGGTGCAAGTTGGTGTTTCGTCCAGAGGAAGAGGAGGTCTCGCCGTGGATGAAAGATGAAGGTCGTTGCACTGCCAGGGAAGAAACCAGCCGCAGAGTTCTTCGGTTAAAAGGTACTACCCTTCTCTTCGCGGTAGTGGTAAACCATGGTATTCCGGTTGCCGGGGTGCTTGGCACGGGCAAGGCGGCCACGAGATGCTCCAGGAAGGTGAAAAGAAGGCGAAACTGGTTATCCCCACCAGTCAAAGGAAGAAGACTCTCCGGACTGGAGATCTCCTCTGTCGTCGGGAAAAGTGGTGAGACGGTTCAGCAGGGCTCCACCGGTGGTGTCGTCATTGCAGGTCGGCTCATCTTCTCCCTCCTCGGATTCTTAGGTCCTATGGCGACTTCTGAAGTTCCAGTCCCCAAAGCCCTGCTTTTATGCAGCACACCCCCATTCACTCAGCCTAGCTGTCAATCAAACATGCTAAGTGGTGAGCCGGCCGGCTCACCACTTGGGCCAATCACACAAGAGTGCGACTTGAGTTACCAAGGTAACTCAGTCCAGGGTGCCTAAACCCCCTCCCACAACCCCTGTGGTACTTAGACAGAGTGGCACCACTTTTGGAGGCTTCTGTGGAGAAGCAAACAAAGGGCTCGACTTGGGTTGGAGTCACAGAAGAGAACACATACGCCATTTTAGAATCGAGTTCTGGCAAAAAATACCAACCGGTGAATTAATATTAAATAAAGAAACCGGCGGTATGTTCGAGGCTATAAGAATTAAATAATTAAAGTTGGTAGCCTCGAACAATGGGAAAATCCCATAGAGCTATATTCGCGGTCGAATATCAAAAGTAGTTTCCACTGCCATCAGCCAAAGCTCGATCAGGGGGGACGAAGACGTGCCCCCTCGAACAACAGACCCCGGGGCAATCGAATTGCCCCGACCAGTACGTCCACAATATGATGGTTTGTACTGGTTTCTGTTAATAATTTGGGACTAGTAAAGCCAATGGTGACTTTACATGCCCTGGGAGACAGTAGTCAGTCCCAGGGCATGGAGTCTATGTTGGGGGGTCGCTACGACACCCCTGGGTTACGGCACGGAGGGTGCTGTGTAACCCACATCAAAAACACATGAGACCCTATGGAGTAAAAGACCCCATAGCCCATAAAACACATGGAAAGATAAAGGAACACCTCAAATCATGTCTAAGAGTGGGAGTAAAAGAGTCTCACTCTTAGCAGGAGAAAAAAATAAACCCCAAAAATCTAGCAAAGCTGCTGGGGGACTCACTAGGTTTGGGAAATTAGCCTTTACAGAGAATTCTCCCTAACATCCGCACACTGCTGCTGTAGTTTAATTACTAGCTCCGTTCCCACCCTGCCATTTCCTAATGCTCTTTCTAGGTCATCTTCTGCTCTTTGTAGGTCAGCCAGGACCCCGCCCTGCAGGCCCTTTGACTTAGCTACGGCAACCCCCCGCATCACCACCTTGAAGGCTTCCCATAACGTACCCTCCGAGTCAACACTACCAGTATTCACTTCAAAATAGTTAATAATCTCATCTCTTATATCCTCTCTAAAGACTGAATCTTTGAGTGCCTCTGTTCAGAGGCACCATGTCGTAATCCACGCCCTCGGGGGGCAGTATTGCCACCCGAGGACCAGGGGCGAGTGATCTGAGAGGATCCTCGTCTTATATTCTATTTGAGTAATTTCTGTCATTACATCTGGCGTGGCGAAGACATAATCCAGCCTAGTGTGTAGCTGTTGCGGGGCCGAGTAGTGCGAGTATTGCTTCACATTAGGATGTTTTATTCTCCACACATCTGCCAAGCCAAAATCATCTAGCAACATCTGCAATGCCTTAGCCGCTGGGGTGGGCCTACCAACCCTGCCATCCGATCTGTCTACCTTGGGATTCATTACACAATTGAAATCCCCACCCCAAATCACTGCACTACCTGCACATATACTAAGGTTGGTGCACAGAGTTCTGAAGTATGCCGCCGTGTTCTGACTGGGGGCATACATATTTACAATGCATACCTCTTTATTCTCCACCAGCCCTTTCAATATAACCAACCTCCCATCAGTTTCTAACACTTTCCATATCAGCTGAAACGGGACGTGCATCGCCACCCAGACATGCACTTCTCTAGCGTAGGCAGAGTATGACGAACCCACCACAATCCCTTTCCATTTTTTCCCCGACTAGTTCCATCTTTTCCCGCGTCAGATGCGTCTCCTGTAGTAGTGCAATATCTATCTTTTGCCTTCTCAAATACAGCATGACCTTATTCCACTTCATATAACTATTATGCCCCCTGACATTCCACGTTATTATCTTGAGATCTCCCATAGCTCGTTAATACAACCCTCCCTTACTTCCAGCCGATCCCTCCCGCTCACGCAATGCAGACACAACCTTTTGGCTCTTCCAAGTAGGCTCATATTTAAACTTAAACTCCCCATAACTATGTACACATCAAACTTCCCATCTCCCTTCCCTCCCTCCACCTGTCCCTTCCCCAACCACACTCTCCCCAACTGCTGCCCAGCTCCATTCCTGGATCTCAGGCACCCCCACATCTAGCCCTGTCCAGCACAAGCCTATGCTCAGGGCTCAGTAGGGTGAAGTCGCCCTAATGGCCACTTAGCTATTAATATTCGGGGTGGGTCGCTTTCATCCTATTGCTCCCATCTTGAAATTTATTACGCTTTATTAATTAACGCCTTGCGGCTCCCCATTACATTTTACCCACTATATTCCAGTCCATACCGAGCACAAGGCCCGAATGCCGTTCAATGTTCAACCGGTCCCTCTTCCCCGGTGGAATCACTCTCCCACTTACCCCCTCAATGTCCGTGGCACAAGCTCTTCAGTTGTCACGTTCCTGCCGGTCACGATCCCTTCTTGTTCCGGGCAACCTTGCAGATCCAACCACGTCACCACCTCCTCGGGAGTATCAAAGAAAAGCGCTTTGCTCTTGTGTAGCACCTTCAACCTCGCCGGGTACAGAAGCATGTACTTGATATCTGCTGCTCGCAGCCTCCTCTTGACGGCCACGTAGCTGTCTCTGTCTCTGCACCTGCATCGTGTAATCCGGGTACGCTGTGATGTTGGTGGATGCTCTCTTTATTGTTCCGCCTTTGCGAAAGTATTCCAGGATCTTCTCCCTGTCTCTGTAATTCAAGATCCTCGCAATAATCGGTCTCAGGCCGTGGTTTCCTCATTAAGGCACGGTGCGCCCGCTCCACTGTAAACCCCTGCGAAAGCTTGTCTGCTCCTATCTCCTGGAGGATCATGTTCTCCACGTAATTTGTAGGGTCTTGGCCCTCCTCCCCCTCCGGCAGGCCAACCACCCATATGTTGTTTCTTCTCGCCCTTCCTTCCGCTTCTTCAACCCGATTTTCGAGGTTGGCGACCTGCTGTTTGAGCACATGAACTTCCTTTGCATTATTTGTGCTAACATCTGTATTAGTCTTTACTGCACTTTCTAGACCACTCGTTCTCTCAGCCATTGCCCTGACATCCTGCCGTAACAGGGTAAACTCAGTTCCCACCGCATCAATTTTGTTCTCTAGAGCTATTTGTAAGTCCACCATTGCCGCGCCCCATTTGGTGCTCAACTCCGTTATAGCCTCCAGGATCTGATGCTTGTCTCCTTCTGGGGCTTCTTCCACAGGATTCGCGCCCGTGCTCTGCGTCGTTGTTGTAGGGGTCCTCTGTGTTTTTGCAAAAACCTCCATTGTGGATTGTTTGGTCTTAGCTCTTAGACTTTTCACCAACATAATGCCAACCCGCACACGTGTCTGGTTCCGGCTCAGTGCTGCTGTTGTTGTTTCAATCGTTGGGGTCTCTGTCTTACAGCATACATATGTTATGGCACGTGAAATTGTTATTAAGGTGGATTGTAGCCTCCCACGTATCACTTTCTGCACATAATTCCTGTGACCACGTGTTCACCAACACCTCCCCCTGTGGTCAAGCTGCATAAACACATGCAGTGTGAGCCAAGGTGGGCGTCCTTTTGTGGTTGTAATAAGCACTAACACTTACTAGTTTTTGTTTCCTCTCAGTGCACTCAGTGCCGCTTTTAGGAGTACGTTGGTGTTGCACTCCACTGGCCTCCTCGCCTTCTCAGGGCAATTCCTTGTGATTCCTCGGCCTATTTCCCGTGTGCATAAGTTGGGGCTTGGCTGGTGCCTTTTCTCATTGCATCAGCGTGATTTCACCAATGTTATATGCCCCTAGGGTTTTTGTTTATATGCTGAGCCTGTTTCAGCGTCCACACACTCTGCCCACGTGCTGTTGGGGCTCTTGGGCTATGCTCCCCAGCTTTTATTCCCCAGGAGTTCGGCTGCCAGCATTTAAATGCACCGTCTGTCAGATGGTATGCCCATTATTCGCATTAATGACTTGCAACAGTATTACCGTTCATTTATGAAATGCGACTTAGCAGGCTCCATCGATCCGCGATACCTCGTTCGCTATTGTGTCTGTTTCTTGCAGTACGCCGGAATCAACTTTCTTTTTGCACTTCAGCGCGTCTCGGCAGGCATCAGCCTTATGGTTGTTTAGCCTCGTCGAACCTGCAATATCTGCCGCACCCTGTGGACTCAGACTGCATTCCACAATACCCCGGTCTGCGCGGATCTTTCTGCGCTTGCGGTACCCACGTCATGGGGGGATACAGGTCACTCGCCTGTTTATTCGTACGCTTCTGCAGCAGCGTGCTTCCCTTTTCACAGCTTCCTCAGGGAAGCCGTCACTGCGTATATGTGTATCTGTGCTGGTGCTTCCTTTTATTCTATACATGCGTCCAATAGTCCGCGTGCACGCCAAGCTTTTTCCTCCTTAAATATCATAGTCGGCACGTCTGGGAGAGGCTCTGGTTTCACGGTAGCATCACTTCTCAACTCTGCACCGTCACTACTAACCGAGGCTCCTTTGTTCGGGGACGACGGCCATTTTGGGTACAGTCCTTCGGTTGTTGTCCTGAGCTTCAGCTGTCCATAACTTTTGTTTTACTTGTCCCAGCCACACGAAACCACTCCTGATGGGATCCGCTTAGGTTCATACGGCATACAGCAACTTTACGTGCCAGTTTCTTAGGTTTACAAGCATGCGCATCGGTCGGATCACTCGTCGGATACGGGAGCCCCGGATGAGTGCAGCCTATTCCATGGCTGCCAAGCCACGCCCCCCCCGCCAACAACACATATTTAGCAGGGTCTGCGCGGGATGTGAGGCCCTCGAAAAGTCTTTAGGTAAGTACATTTCGAGTGCCTAATAGGAGTTCTTTGCATTGAAAACACTGTGTGTAGACAGAAAGAGGGGCTAGTTGTCCGTATGTTCCCAATCCTCGACACTAGTAATTGTGCTAATGGAGACACAGGATGTAGACTTTATTGATTGTATAAAAGGCCACATTTGGGTCATAATTGATAATAATAATGTGAGATGTGTAATGGCCAACAGGTAGATCATGAAGGCTAAATTCCATTTAGGAACAGAACTCGAGAGAGACGTGTCAGTGTTACCATGGAGGTCATTACAACCCCGGTGTTAAGGGTTAACGACGGCGTTAACCCTTAACGCCGGATTCCCACTTTAACGCCTGCTTTTGGCAGGCGTTAAAGTCCATGGCGCTAAATCGCCGCGTAATTAACGCCTTCCCCACTCCCATTAGGCCCTATGGGGCAAAAATGGGAATGGGGAAGGGAAAATGGGAAATGGGGATTTACCGCCCCACTCACCTTGGAATGGGGCGGTAAATCCACCATCCACCATGGTTTAAACGTAGTTTACACCATGGTGGTAAAGTTGGTGCACTTATCACCAAGGTTGTAATGACTGCCTATGTCTTTTTTTATCAAATAATGATTGGCTAAGCGAGGTATTCTAAAGAGATTCTAAAGAGGTTGGAGTCGTGGTGGTTAAGAGTTGATGGGCTCTTGTGAAGAAGTCTGATATTAAATCTGTGTATTTTTACAGATAACCATTCCAAATTAAACTTGGGAAGGGTCGGAACTGGCAGTGCATTTAACTCCAGAGCCTTCTGAAATCTTCACCCACTCACACACGAGGTAAAGAATGTTTTCTGCCCCTTGTGCTAGGCAGATTTAAACTGTCTTTTTAAAGTAAGCAATGGGTTGATTTCGCCTTTTGTGTTTTTATTGTGTTCACCAACAGTATATCCAAATCTGAAGTGCTGCATCATGGTGGCATTCCAGTGCAGGTGTTCTTAAAAATTAATTTCAAGGTTGAAGTGACGAATTGAGAATTTTCATTCTGAAGAAAGTTCTTTATGCACGATGAAGAACTAGACCATGTTGAGGCAGTATACTAGTGACTTATTGTACTAGTTTGTTTTTCGCATTGAGATCCGGTTGGGAGCAGTTTCCATCTCTACATGTATATGTTTACAGAGGGGTGTAGGATACCGAAGTCATTTTGACATCGGAATTGAATTGTTGCAATTGAGATGCTAAGGTTTGTTTATGTCACAAGCACTTTGTCTTTTTAATAAATGTTTGATTTGTATGGATTTTTATGAATTATGAATACAATTTCATATGTATTTTTTGTAAACCTTGTAGATTTGTGGGTTTTACTTGTTGGTGATATACCTACCTTGTTGCTCTATATATTTTTGTTTCACTTTTTTGTGTGACACTTACTACAAGCATTTGGCCGAATTCTATGCATTTCTAATTGGAGCAAATAAGAGGATTGAGGCGCAAGGTGTAACAGTGTTTCGTCTTTATAATGGATCTTGATCAATATGCAGACTTTGGCTACTGTTCAATGATCATTTCAATCATCAATCTATTGCACTTTTTTTGTGTGGAAGCCATATTCTACTGCAAGATCCCCCCCCCCCCCCCGGCCATCAAGTGCTCATATGTGATCATACTAAAGTGTATGGAGTAAGTATTCAACAGAGAAATTTGACTACAAGAAGATGACTAAGCAGCTGTCCACTTTTTGAAATCCAGAATAATAAATTGACTGCCTCCACATTTCTGAAATAATTAGCAATGCAGCAGCTGCATGATAAATATCAGGTTTATATTTGGATACCTCTGTGGTATAGGGGGTAGAAATGTTTCACTCTGAGATGTTTCTACTAACGTTCTTTACTTTGAAAACTTCATAAGCAAGATAGGCACTTCTCTTTTTCCCAGAGAATGTGTGACTAATATATTCACACATGTATTGCAAAATGTGTGACCCTCGCCTTTTCACCAATTACTGTATCCAGCGGGGGCATTTCTTTCTTGCAGTCGCTTGCAGAAAAACTCCCAAATACCTTTGGTAGCTTTCTCTTTAGGTATTTCCCTTTTGGTGACCAGGGTTTTGTCATACATTTCGTAATGTTTAGTTTACTGAGGTCTTTAAATCAACGACGTTCCAACCTTTATTGATGTATGAACGTGTTTTTAGACTTAATCAGGTTGAAGAACATCAGTGGTTGGAGCCTACAATCCCCTTCAAACCATTGCCCTCCCCATGTGATGTCATATAGATGTTTTTGTTACTAACCTCTGTCCTCATGCGAATTAAGCCCATGCCTTTAATCCCAAGATTACTTGTTTATATGATGAATCAAGGACCTGGAAATCGTCAAGAAATGGATGGGACATTGTAATAATGTACCCTGTTATTTCTTTTGAATTTACCATTCCCAATCAATATTATTTGTATGTTTAGTTAATGAAACACAACAATTATAAGATGCCTCTTCCTTGCGTTATGTAGTAAAATTAATAAAAATATACAGGGATCACGTCCACTCTCAACCTTGGCATTAATAATGCTTCAGCAAATCTCCAGATTTAAAGGTTTAGAACTAATCTGAGTGGCTTTGTCATGCCTGGTCAAGATATTTCCCTTGGGGGAATACAGGCTAAATATCCCGCTAACTGTACATAAATACACATCAGGCCAATTGTATTGGGGCTACTCTCTGCCATATCTTGAGGTACGATTTCCCATGTCTCCTCTTTAAAACTTTCTTCAATCTCATGCTCTCCCTTTTCTACAATCATGGCATTCAAGTCACCAAGATCCATAATTGTGGGAACATGTACCAGCAGCCCTGAGTCACTGTGATCCTCAACGACCATCAGGAGGCCTTCAGAAGCTTGAACAACCCCAAGCATCACCTAGTTCTAACAGTTGATTAAAAACAAAATATCTTCCATAGGAACACTCATTTTAATACATTGGATAGTTACCAAGGGGGCCTCTATCTCTTCTAACTTGCAAAGTAGAAGGTTGGAGAACAATATGGATAGCCTTCCCAAAGGTCTGCTTCTAGTTGACAGTTGAGAAGGTTTCTCGAAAATGATTAAAAAATAATAATTTGGATAGATACGATGAGCCATGTGTCACAAAGTCCATCTGGATCAATGCAAGACTGATGAATGGGTTTGAAAAGTATTGTTTTAATGGGATTTGTTACAATTAGGGGCAAACTAAAGTAAACATAGCCCAATTCCCAGGATCCCCTTACCTTTTCTCCGTTTCACACTCCTCATCTCAGCACTCTCTTCCTGAGATATAACTATAATAATTATAATTGTTGTTTTATAACAGGCTTAATATCGGAGAGGTTTCTAAGTGCGGACCCGGTATTTGGGCCTGTATTGATCTGTGTCATGTTGCTTCCAAGACGAGCATGTTGCCACTGAGCTATACTACCCCAACCAATATATTCTCTCTCTTCTTAGCTGCTCACAGTCTAGGGGGTTTAAGAGTCCCCACACTTCTTTCCTGGTCAGTAGATTCATGTCCTCCTTCTCCTCCTCGCATGAGAGTCCAGAGAGAATCCTTTTGGCTGGGTCTCAGAGCCCTGTTTGCGCCCGCATGTTAGGCCTACATAGAGGTGGTGGTTAGAGCTGGGCGAAGCAAAATTGAGCCCCAGAGCTTCCACAATTAGGTTGGCCACCTGAACTTTTCTACAGATCTGGCTAGAGGACTTTGTCCTTGGTTCCTGGCTCTAGCCCCAAACAGGCTATCCTTGTCTATTTCCTCGATGAGTCACAACAATCTCATACCTACAAGGACCCCTCCATTACACCCTCACTCTCCTTTGTCTTTCTCCTCTTCCTCCTCCTCAATACATCGCCACATGCTCAAACCTCCACCTCTCAGCGTTAGGGTGTATCTGTTCCTTCCTCAAGACCCTTCGATCTGCACCTTCGCTCTCCTCCTCTCATCTCCCAATATCATCATAGCTTCCTCAAGGATATCTTTCCCCTTTCCTCCAGTAGGGTCTTGTCTAACCTTCTCCTGACTCTCCCCCTTTCTCCTTCTGCTGTTTCTCCTCTCCACCTACCTTTCCTTCACCTTCTTCTCACTTCTCTTGGCAATTCTCTCTATTTCCAATGTCACCTTTACCTCATCTTCACTCCCCAACTATCTCTAACTTGTTCTACTTCTCCTTCTTCTCACTCCTCCTGAAGGTCCTCCGCTCCACCTCCCTCACCTACTCCTTAATCCACCTCCTAACCGCCTCTCTCCAGCCTCCTTCCAGTGACATCTACAGCACTCCCTGAAACCATAAAGTGAGTTGAGCAGGAGAGTCCACAACAATGCTGCCTTTAAAGAGTTTTGCTCTTGAAAAGCCGTGTGAATTAGCACTGCCATTTGCTAGGCAGCGTCCAGGAAACAACCTTTTCTCATCCTTTTTTAAGCTGAACTAGTTTTGCTTTTTTAACTTTAAACAGATGGCAGTGTTTTTCATGAACCCTGCAGTGTGGTTGCGCTGCCTGGGACTCTAAATACTGTAAGGGCAAAATCAAAGACGCTATTATTTTTTCTTAACAGGTGCAGATGAATAATCAGTGCTAAAACAAAAGTATGCTTTTTTAATATTGAAAATGTGTGTGCTCATCTTGATTTATGTGTCTTCTTTTTTTTTTATAATAGTGTGTGTGAGAGAGAGGGAGAGAGAGAGAGAGAGAGAGAGAGCGCACGCACAGGCATTTGTAGGTAGTCTCACAACAGTGGACATTGGATTGTCAGCACATGGTATGACGCACACTTGCGCGTAGTGCGAGAGGCTCTTCTTTCTACACAAGCTGCTAAACGTTTCATGAAAAGCTCTTCTCTGTTTGTGTCCCTGCGCAGCCATTCACAAATAGGCTAACGCGGGACTTATGAACGGTAGACAACCACATTACTGGGTGCTTGGCAGAGAAGTGGCTCTTTCTTCCACGGACCCGCCTACATCACCAATGGTCACTTGACGTCTTATGTTCCCGTGCCTGCCCGTCACGTGTCATTGCAGCCAATGACACGACAATGCACTCTGCGGGGCTGGTACATCCTAATAGCACAGAACCATCTTTTCCAAAGTAAAACGCTACACGTTTATTTTGACATTAATCTAATTTACCAGTAAACCTGCTCCAGATTTAGTGCCAGTTTAAAAAAACATAGAGGATGTGCATTTTTATTTGCACTTGTTTGTGGAATGTGCAGGTCACCTTATTCTCAAAGTTAACCTGCACATTTCAGTGAGGCTCTACAGCAAAGCAAAAGACGTGCTGCCCAGCCCACTTGCATACATTAGAGTCGGTAGCAGGCTCCAGACATTAATGTATGACAGGGTTTGCACACTTATGTGGCTGTCACTCTGAAATGCTAAGAAGTAAAAAGCATTTCCTTCCCTGTTTGCGGGATAGAAATGGAAGTGGGACAGCATCGGTTCATACCACTACCGTTCCATTCACACATTCAACAATAAATGACAAGTCACTGCCATGATGAGCACCCCACCACCCACACTTCTCTCGCCTGTTCCAATCAGTCGCAGGTGTATGCCTTTTTGTGGGCGCTTTTTAAATTGCATCCCATTCAGCACACCGGATGCCCTTTAAATTATGCTGAAATGCCCCCTTGCATAAATGCGCAAAGAGGGTGAGGGGGCATTTGAACATACACATCCATGATGCACACGTTTAAATGCCCTTAATATATAAGGTACAATTTATATTTGTACAAGTCACTGGGATGTATGAGCACATCTCATTACTTGCACCAATAAAAAAAATTGAGAATCTGCTCATTATGTTTTTTCTGCTGTTAATATTTTGTCCTCTGCATTTTTTCCATTAAAAAACATTCCTATCTATCATATTTTCATCATTTCCTAAAATGGTTTCGTGCTATGGGTGTCCTACATTTTGTCTTACAGTCCAATGCAGATTTATTATAGCAGCAAAAGGGCAAGTTAAAACATTGCATGCTCTTGTATTTTACACCAATAGGTTTCTGCACCAATTGCAGTAGTATCAGAAGTATACGTGCTACTATTATTAATACTAATCCATTCACTGCCAACAGTAGTAACATTACTATGTACAGTAGTATTACTACTACAATTACATGTAATATTACTGCTACCGCCAGTAGAAGTACCTTTGGTAACAGTAGTATTGGTAGTATTACTACTGCTGTTATTACTGCTACTGCTCATAGAGGTAACTGTATTTGTAGCAGTAGTGTCTTTAATGCTATTACTACTGAAAGTAACAGGAAATATGTCCACATTAGTGGTAGCATTACTACTACCAGTAGATGTAGAAGTATTAATACTATCAATAGTGATAATACTGTTGGTGGGACTGCTAGGGTTACTACATCATAATAAATACCTGTCGTAATCAGCAGCATCAATATTAGAACTACTAACAACATCAGAAGTACAACTGCTACTACCAGCACGAGTGTCATGACTGTGCCACTGGCGCACCAATTGGCACCCATCGTGGACTATTTGGGACTCATTCATCTCCATAATCTTCTCTGGACAATTGTATTCAAATGTTTGTCTTTAATTTCCGTTTGCAAGACTTTGGAACTTTCTTATTTAATTTCACAAACTACATGTCCCAGAATGCACCATTTGACAGTTCCCATTCCCTGGCTATTACTATGCAGCAGTCTTAGAACTAAAATCCCCAGAAGCCTTAGAGATCAGTGCTGCTTTTACTTTCCCAGGACCAGAGAGGGTGGAGGCCAATTACCTTCGGGTGTGCTGCCACAGCTGCTGCTAATTAGCCTGCTTCAGCACCGGGAATGTCAGCATTTAAGCTGCTGCCTGCAGTAGCACAGGTCTCTTGCATTGAGCTCGCTTCCAGCCCTTTGTTATTGAGCTCGCTTCCAGCCCTTTGTTGCATTGATGCTTGGATTTCTGCTGAGTCCTGTTGTTTCCAGAACCCTGTGCTCCCTCCCTTGCAGCCCTCCTACTCTGCCTTCATTCCCCTGCCTTTTGTCCTGCACCTCTGTGCTGCCTACACTGCAGCCCTGCTCCCTTGCTTGCAGTCGTCTGTTCCTTGTCTACAGCGCCTTGCTCTCTAACACTAATTATCTTGTTCCCTGCCCAGTTCCTTGTTCTGTGCCCATTGCCCATGTTACCCGACTTTAGCTTCTTTGTTATGTCTGCAGTCCTGCCCTTGTTATCCCACTCCAAAGTTACAGTTCCTTGTTATCTATCTGCAGTCCTGCACTTATCACACTCCAGAGTTACCATTCCTTGTTTTCTCTCTGCAGTCCTACCCTTGTTTTTCAGTCCAGAGTTACTGTTCCTTGTTACCAATCTGCAGTTTCAGTCTCCTTGCCCCTGCACTTAGATTCTAGTTTTCTCACTTTTCTTCCTTCTTCCGGTTCTCTGTCCTTAACCTTGCTCAATTTGACTCCTTTTTTTCCTGGATATTTCTGTTACAGTTCTTGTCTTCACTTGTGCCTTGTGTCATTCCTTTGTTCAGAGTATGGCTGCTGGATTTCCAGCAGGCAATGTCTGTCCCTTTCCTTTGTTGCGGTCAGTATTGTACCTTCCCATTGTTAGCAGTGAGCTGGTTCCTCTTTCAGGAGGCAGTCATTGTTCAGTTCCTGCTGCACCGGTACAGGCTTCTGTCTTGTGAGTACTGTTACCTTGTTCGTTCCTTAGGGTCCAGGCACAGACACCCACTGCTGCTGCTCCTTTCCATGAGCATTCAGAGTGGGACCCTGTAATAGTAACCTGCTCAGAAGGCCCCATTCTGCGTACACCCCAAGAGGGAACCTAACATGTTTGCTTTACTTGTATTCCCTGCCCATTTCTGTTCAATGCCTTTTTTGCCTATCCTTTCTTGTCTGCAGGACTCATTGCACTTCTGCTTCTTGTGTAATTTTCTCCCTTCTCTTTGTGGGTACATCTCTACCCGCTTCCCCTTGACAACTAGTGGCATTGGCATTCTTGTGACTTACACTGCCAGAAGTATTAATAGTACAACTACGGGTAGTACTAATTTCTAGTGCATCAGTAGTAGCAATACTGAACATATTACTACGTCTACTACTGGTGGTAGTGCCTCTGGTGTTGGTAGAAGTAGTTCTGATGTAGGCAGTGGTGTTACTACTGTTGACAGTAGTAGCTGTAGTACTGCTACTCAGATCACAGTAGTAGGGCTAGCACTACTGCTGGTGCTAGTTCTACTACTACTGCTGCTTTGACTACTACTGCTAACAGTGCTACTACTATTACTGGTCTATTCGTAGTAGGTTTACTACTACTCGTGTTAGTTCTACTAGTAGCAATACTTGTGTTACTGAATGTACTGCTACTGGCAGTAGCAGTAATATTACTACTACTTATAATAGTGGTACGACAGTAGGCAATAGTTGTACTACTAGTGGTAGTAGTACCATTACTAGTTCTAATTGTAGCATTACTAATGATGACGCTACTACCGTTAGTGGGGCATGAGTAGTAGGTAATATATTTGTGGTCTAAAGTGAAATGAAATTTAGACGCTTACTTTGCCCCTTTTAAGTTATAATGGGTTTGTAGTAAGACAACTTCTCCTCATCCTCTTTAAGGGTGTGAAAGCAAGCCACACAACTGAAGGATACAGGCAGGAAGAAAACTGTGCACAATATGTTCAAAATAAGATAGAAGGCAGCATTGTTTTCACTGAAAAATAGGCAAAAGGAAATAACAACAGATAGTAGCAACATATTTTATTTTTTGTAAAAATGCGATGTCTCCTTCAGTGCACCTTCTTTAAAAATCATTGTTTAACATACAGGTTCCTGGTTCCAATACTCATAATACAGATTGATGAATTCATGTTACTGCTGCAGAAATGCATGTAAACAGGAAGTCACAGGATTTAATCCCATCTGAACAGACGTCCCCTTCTAGTTCCTAAAAGGGCTGAAATACTTTCTATGGTGCAGTACCTACTCTTCGCAGAATGTTTCCTATACTTTTTGGTGGAATGCCGTTTAGTTTATAGGTCTTAGATAACTCACAATGCGGGCCTTTGGCAACTTTTTAAGGGGTACATGAAGATCTCAGAAATACTTCAATACCTTTTAATAAAGCAATACCACTACTTCTCAGCAAAGCTTACGTACTGCTAACAGTGTAGTATAGAACTTTCCAGCAGCATTGCTATACTTTTAAAGCAAAAGTAAATCCATTTTTGGATTGGCTGCTATATATTTAATGGACTGTACAACACTTGTGGCACAGGGGATAGTCTGTATGGGTACTACTGCTGTGATGGGACAGCACTGGTACTGATACTTTACTTAGCACTCCTACTGTTAGTAGGGCTGCTATACATTTTGACAGTTCATGCATTTCTCACAATGGTCACCATACTTTTAAGGTGACTGTACAAGGACCTTTAAGATAGTCTGTTTTACTTTTAAAAGTACAGTCTCGGCACATAAATCAATGATTGAATGAACACATGGTTTAAACTCCCCTCTTAACTTCCACAGTAGGTATGGTAAACACTAGGGTGTTTTGTGTACACCATAATTCACAACCTCTTCCTCTTCTTGGCCCAAATTGGACAGGCATTGATCCAGAAATGTTCTGCATCCTGCAGCACAGGTACGTTTCCCTTTGGCCTCATGTGGCTCTGAGCACGAGGAATGTAGGTTTCTCCGACAATGCTGGAAAAACATTTCAGATTGATTTTTCTTATATTATCACCTGCCTGTACTCCTAACACTACACAGAATGTTAATATATGACTCCTATGAAATTGACGAATACTTTCTTCTACTTCACCATATTTCAGGGACATGTTCTATGGGCAATGCCCTGGCCCAGAGGTCTTCAAACTGTGGGGTGGGGGTTAAGGGGCACCGGCCGCATCCCACGGGTGCAAATTTGGTGAGGTTTGGTCCAGGGGGGGCAAAGTTATAGGGGGGTCCCAAAAATGTCTTTTTTTCCCATAGACCGAATGGGGAAAAACTTTGCTCACGCCTACAGCCCAAACCGCTGGATGGATTTTCATCAAATTTGGGGCAGGAGCAGCGGCTTGGTCCCGAAAGCATGCTTTTGTCAATTTGGTGAAAATCTGTCCAGTAGTTTTTTTTAAAACAACCAAAAAGTAGGTCACAAAAAATTGGCTAATCGGCTTGCGTCATGTCCGCAGACATGCAACGTGTTCGCTGATTGGCTGGAATGAAGCGTGAGGTGCATCACATTGTTTTGATGCGTCCGCCATCTTGGATCTGCGGACATCCACGGACAGTGCGGCGACGAACGGGGAGAAATACAACTTTGTCAAATGTGTTGGTGTGTAAGAGTGCTTGGGGAGGGTGGGGGAGTAAGAGATGGGTCAAATGCTGTATTTGTTTAGGTGGCAGGCACTCCTGATGTGTTTGTCATGTCCGCGGTCATGGCGGCTGTCAGTGAACATTATAAATGAAATGCAGTAGCCCATATGTAGCCCATATAGCCAGTTAAAATGTTTGATTCTATGGGTGTGATCTGTGGGTGTGATATGCTGCGGGGGTTGTGGCCAGGGCCTAGAGTCTTGGGTGCATGGCCTACGGCCGTATGCTGCGGTGGTTGTGGACAGGGCCTAGAGTCTTGGATGCATGGCTGAAGGCCGTAGGCCATGCACCCAAGACTCTAGGCCCTGGCCACAACCACCACAGCATATCACACCCATAGAATCAAAAATCTATCAAATATTTGCAAATCCACGGTTTGTGTACTGTTTGATTTGTATAGTTTGTATGTGAAGTTTTGGCTATGTCATGTCATTAAGATTGTAGAGTACAGTCTGCGGACATCAAAATCACTAGCAGGGGTTCGGTATGTTCTATGTTACATATATATAAAGTAAGGGAATCCTAGTAAACATCTATCAAATTCACACTATGTATATGTTTATTCAGTAAAAAAAACTTTGATAAAGGGAGGTTATGGTTAAGTTGCGCTACTAAAAACCTATGAAATTCAGTAAAAAAACTTTGTTAAAGGGACGTTAAGGTTCCAAGTAAACCGAAAAAAAACCTGAAATTCGGCAGTTATGGTAAGCTAAGCAACCATAACTCACGCCACGACCGTGCATTGCTAAGACTAACACCCAGGATATCAAAGATGACATCACAAATGTCATTGATGATCTCACTGATGACATCACATGTGCATTCTTATAATGTTGGCAAAAAAAGTGTCAAGGATCATTGGAATAGATATATTGATCTATGTAGTGCATTAGGCAATGCATTGATATAAATAGCATTCTATTATGAAGTTCTTTACAGTATACTAAGCTACTCATGTATAAATATAAGCATTGTGTGCAGCATACATGATGGAGGTGCAATATTCATAATCTTCCCATGTTGAATAGTGAAATGATAAATGCTTTCTTATTAGAGTTTTGTTTACTGTGCAACATGTAATAAGTAGCTAATAAAACCCACTTACTACATAATTTCATTATTACATACAAAACAGAAAGACAGAACAACACATATATAAAGTATATAAAGGGAAAGTGAAGTATGCAAAAAAAACAGCAGTACAACCAGAAAGTGTTCATAACCTAAATGATTATCTTCATGCACAGAAATGATTGCTCTGCTTCAAACCTACTACTTCCCTATGTATAACTATCACATGATGTGACCGCACCTAAAAGAAAGTAATGCGAATACAAATATGAGCATATCCAGAGAAAGTACAGTAATAAAAAATACAGCAGAACAATAAGAAAGTGTTGATAACCTTACTGATTGTCTTCATACACAGAAAGCATTGCTGTCTTTCAAGTGTGTATTTTCCTTATGTGTATGTTTCATATGCTGTGAGTGGACCCTAAGTGAATTATTGTAAGAACATATTTGAAGTATAAGTCTACAAATACAGTACTTTTTGAATTTTTTGTTCCTAACTATTACTGGCCAAGATATATCACTAAAGGAAAAAAGAGCGAGTCAGACATGTGATGTCATCAGTGATGTCATCAATGACATTTGTGAGTCCTCTTTGATGTCCTGTGTTTTAGTCTTAGCAATGCACGGTGGTGACGCGAGTTATGGTTGCTTAGCTTACCATATCTGGCGAATTTCAGGGGTTTTTCCGTTTTACTTGGAACCATAACGTCCCTTTACCAATTTTTTTTTTCTGTTTTTCTGAATATATATATATATATTTTTAGATTGGAGGAAATTGGCTGGGGAAGCTCACATGGTCAGACTGGGCCATAAAACTGTCTCAAGCACCAATGAACAAGTGGCCCGCAGTTGCAAATGGATATTCACTCCTTTAGTCACAGACTGTTTGAATAGTACCCAAGGGGGTGTTAAAATGTAAGCAAATTGTGATATTTAAATAATATTTATTCAGCAACAATGGTCAAAACTTCTAGCTGCATAGTAAAGTAACTCATCAAACTGGCCCACATTGGCCAAAAAAGTGGCCCATGTTGACTGGCCTACACTAGCATTTACCATTTCTGGTATGGAAATTGCCCTATTGCCCTATAGGCCAGTCCGAGCCTGGCGGCTCATCCATAATGGGCGAGGGGGCGTAACCCTTATTTTAAAAGATTTCACAGGAGGAAAACGTCCCACAAACTCACATTGATTGGTTTGGGCTCCCTTGCTGCGCTTGGTCGCTATGGCATTTTTGTAGGAAATATATATGCCCCTCCACTTAAAAAATTCACCAGCTCCCACTGGCCCTCGGACTGTGTTGGGAATGGGGTGAGGGGAGCCCAGGGACCGTGGTAGGAGCAGGATGGGCAGGAGCACTGGGATAGTGGTGGGAGCAGGGTGGGGAGAGCCGAGGGTCTGTGATGGGGTGGGGAGAGCCCAGGGACTGGGTAGGAGCGGAATGAAGGAGCCCAGTGACTGTGATGAGAGCAGATGGGGGAGGCCCAGGGACTATATTGGGAGTAGGGTGCGGCGACAGTGTGCAATAAATGTATGCTCACCCCTGTAACATAGAATTCAATACTAAATCATTGAAACATGTGAATTGACAACCTACTAAGGCATCACCTGGACACTTTAGGTACCCTTAATCATAAGGAACTAATATGTCATGGGGCCACTTATGGAGTTGGGACCAAGAATACCCTCAGGTAACACTCTGAATCTACTGTCAGAGGTGTCCCGCTGAGGCGAAGAAGCGTCTTGGGTAACGCTGGAAGGAGAGTCGTCTCTCATTGGCTGCGAGGAGATGCGTTTCTTGTAGGCAGACGATGTCTGCTGCTGTTTTGGGTTACATGCTTTGCAGCAAGGGTTCGGATTCCTCGGCTACCTGGAGGTTGGCTTGAGAGGTGAAGGCCTGTTGCCAGAAGGTTGGGGGACCCAGGATATTTGTTGACTTGTCTTCCGCCAGATAACCTTGTTACGCCCATATTTCAGTCAGCCCAAAGATGTTGGCTCAGTGTGCACTGTACTTTGGGCCTGTGGGGGGTAACCTCCTCCCTCCCCATTACCGGTTGTTGGATTTTTTGTTCCTGGGTTAGGGGCCATGGATTCTGCGCCGACCCTCCACTCTGGACCAGGAATTCAGGGGTTCCCTCTCTGCTTTCTCTGTGTTAGGCCTTGTTGCCTCGGGTTCGCCATCGTTTGGTTCAGGGTTCATGAAACTTTCAACTTCTCTTGGAGTATGGATATGCTGGGGGACTCCCTCCTATGAGAACGCAAGGACTGTGGGGAAACTCCAGCGGTAAATGATCTTTCTTTCTCACAGCCATTCCGTCATAGGCTTAAGGGCTTCCTTCTTTGCCAATGTGGATGCGGCTAGATCTTGGTACAAAGATATCGTGGCGTCTCTGAAGTGTATGCGGGGCATGCCTCTGGCTTCCCTCATTATTTCCTCTTTAAGCCAGTAAAAGTGCACTCTTGCCAGCAGGTCCGAGGATGTGGGGGAGTTTTGCTTTACTCTCGTCCTGTGTACCCTGTCAAGTTCCAGCAGGGATTCGTCCGGGAGGGTTATGATGAAGCGGAATAAGGCGTTGACATAGGCCCCCAGCTCCTCGTCGGGATTGATGCCGGGATTCCTCTTAAGCAGATGCTGTGGCGCCTGGAACGATTTTCAGCATCCTCCTGTTTGGCTTCAAGTGCTTCGCATCTGGCTTCTAGTACTACAAGCCTGTCGCCCCCTCCCCTATTTCAAAGTTTTGTTCGTAGAGTGTTGTTTCAATTTCTACGGTTCTTGATTCAATTTCCCCTATTCGCTTGTCGAGCGTTGAAACTTGCTCTTCACCTCATCAGTCCCTTTTTGATACTCCTTTGTGATGGCAGATAGGAGTTCTTGTAGGTCTGCTTTTGTGACTGATTGTGCACCAAGGTCAGGTCCCTCTTCTGCGCGGTTACTTGGAGCTACGCTGTCGCTACGCGCTGCCCTTTTACGCTCTGCCCTTTTTGTTTTTTCTGTCATCGGTGTTGTGAGCAGTGTGGCAATGTCTGTCTGCTTGGAAGGCTTGGGATTCTTGGACATTGTCAGAGCCTTCAGAGTTCTGTGGGGGGGAGGTGTGGGGAGAAGTCCCTTCGGCAGTACTCATGTTTTTAGTTGCTTGTAGCGGGAATCCTCACTCTTTATGTCTGCTGCTGAGACTGCCACTGGATGCTATTGGTGGGAATCAGGGAAACCTCTGCTTCACTCCCAGTAACTTTATGGGGGGGTGGCAGGTAACCTGGGGCCACTGGGTGTACTGACGCTCCGGACTTTGGGGTCTGCTTGAGCTGGTTAAGTTCAGGCTGCTGTAGATTAGGGAATCAGCTCCGGCCTGGGACTTGAGATGAAGGGAGCCTGCGGCACACCTGAATTCCTAGGATCCTTAAGTTCGCCACCTATATGGCTGAGTCAGTCTGCCTTGTGTCGTCCCGTGGGGAGGGAAGACACCGCTTGTGCTGCTGCTGAGTTCCCCCTCACAAGTGCGGCAGGTGCTGCCTTACCTTCTTGTCAGCAGGACCGCTGAGCTTGGGTTGTGAGGGCACAAGGTTGTTGCCCCCTGGGTGAGATGCTTTAAGTGTGGCGGGGTTAGCGATCAGCTGTTGGCATTAAGTATTATTGCGTATGGGCCCCAGGCTTTCTTGCGGCTGTATGGCATGGGTTGTTAGGCGTTGAGTTCCTGGGTGGGTGGATCAGGCAGTAAGGGCGGGTCCAGGGTTCCAAGAGTGCCCCCAGCAAACCTCCCCTGGCTCATCAGGGGGCCGCGGCGGCTCTGGGCTGAAGGGGGTAAGAGCCCGGCTTCTTCATTTGGTGCGGAGCCCCCGCTGCACTTCGTGCCTCCAGGTGCCTGGTGAGGGGAGCTGGGATTGCTGAGCAGGGTTCTCGGAGCGTCAGGGAGGGCCTGATTACTTGGGCGCTTCAGGACAGTGAGACCGCACCCGGGCAGGCAGTCGCAGTATCTGCTGTTACATTGGTGGGACCGACCGCTCCCAGCGTGTGGCTCCCCACTTCCTGGCTTCTTCCAACAGCCCGGTCTCCCATTTCGTGTTCCTCCGTGTTGGCCAGTAGGGAGGGGGGGGGGACAACCGCCTGGCTCCGGCACGGCGGACGTCCTCCTCATCTGGTTAACGGGTGGATGGTGAGCGACAGCAGGGGGGTCTCCCCAACCGCCCGGTGTATGGCCTGATTCACTACGGCCTGGGTCCTGAGGCTGCTTGGGACAGAGCTCTGTGCTGCGTCACTGGGTCGCTGGGCAGGACGCTGGGCCGGTGCCCGTGGGGGCCCCTCACAGGTATGGGCCGCCGTCCATGTATCTCCGGTCCCGCGGTGTGTTGCCGACCCTCTCCTCCTCTCAGGCAGATTCCCCCACGTTACTGGGATCAGCGCGACGTCTCAGGGGCCGTTGTGCTTCGCAGGAATCACAGCCATCTTTCATTCACTTCGCTACCTGCCAAGCGGTTTTGGCGCCAAGCCACAGGGGCTGCAAACACATTATCTGTGGAGCTTAAGAGTCGGACATTTGGTGCAGCAGCCCTTCAGCCGGCAAACACTGTATCTCTGGTTTTCTGGGCTAAAGGATTACCGGTGCATTTTCGTTGGCGACGTGGCACCAGCCGGGAGCTCTCACGGAGCCGCTCCGACCTTCATGGCTCCAAGCCACGCCCCCCCTGCTGACGGGCACCTTTTTGCACCTTAAAAGGGGTGGTCACTTCTCCCCCAATGCCTCACCTGATCACAGCCTCATTATTATAGTACTAAGATCCGTATTACCCAAATTGACCTTTTCAAATTTACCTTTTGTCCTAATTGACGTAATAATAGTGGTCCTAATTGACCTTCTGCACAATTGACCTTTACCTGTATCTTAGTTCTTTTATATATGTGTGGGGTGGGTTTGGGATAATAAATAATATAAGGGGATTGGTTGGGGAGTTGCCGGGTTTTTTGGATCGGGTGGGGGGTTGTGGGGGTTTTCCCCCTGCATATATGTCCTAATAAATTAGATAAATTTTCCCGCGAGCAATTCTCCCGCGATCAATTGTGATTAGAGCAATTTGTATACATCCTTAAGATCGTTTTGGAAAGAGCAGAGACAATGGCAGTTCAAGGTTGTTAAGAATCTCTCAAAGCTTTACTCTAGGCACGTCATAAAAGGCTGTTTGGAGGTCGACAAATGTGATGTACAGCCTCATCCTCTGCTTAACTGCAGAGCTTTAATCAAGTCTATGCAAAAAGGACGAGCATACCCGTCTTCAGCACTTAAGGAGTTATGGTGAGATATTTTTGGATGAGCAGGTTCAATCTAAAACATTGATCAACAGTACTTATATTTCGCCAGCCTGAGGATGGTTAATAATTTCCTTATCCTGTACCAATTCTTCAAGTCTGACAGACAGGAGCCTTGCAAATATTTTCGCCTAAGACATCTAACAGGGAAATCGGGCGGTAGCTGCTGGGCTCGTCCCGTTCTCCCTTTTTTTTTATATAGGGACAATGTCTGCCTTTGTCCACGATTTGGGGACCACATATGTTGCAGCATCTGCATTAAATGGTTGTTGGAGATAAGGTGCACACATAGTCTGATCTGTTTTGAAGAGTTCTGCAGGTCACGGCCCAGGGCCTTAGAATTATTTTGTATCAAAATAGCTTTTCTAATCACTTCTACAGAGAAACGTAGGGGGACTACATGCTGTTAAGTGAGGCCATATGGGACAAATCCTTGCATGTAAGATGTCCTACTTTCCTGATAAACGCCTGGAAATACGTCAACAACATATACAGAGGGATGCTACCCTGTAGTTTATCTGTTAGTGCCCAACATTACCAGTTTCCAGAATGTGATGTTATCTTTTTCGGAAATTGAAGACATAAGCGTTCCCCAATTATCCTGTGCATGTTGCTTCTTTGTTTGAGTAATCAATCTTGTGTAAGCTTATCTCGCATATTGGGAGTAATCTACTTTTGTCCACCCTGTTCAAGAGGTGCTTTTTGGATATTTTACATTTCTTATTAATATGATTTATCGGTAATGAATGCCTATGCTTTTAGAACATCTACAGCTGAAGTAACTAAATAATTGGTTTTGTTAGCTAGCTCTTCATAATGCATACAAAATCTCCACATTGGGGTACTTTACTCAGTCACCCGTGCTTTCAGGTATGGGAGGGCAGCTCTGTAAATTTCTGGAACTATCTTCTTGCATCTATCTGAGCATCTGCCTACCCTCTGATCTCGGGACCAGATCCCTGCCCACCAAGCCGTATACCCGCACTGCCTCCTGGCAACCCTTGCACTTGGGTCTGAATCTGCAACCTTGCAGTCCCCTTCCTGCACTTATTTGACCCCCGTTATCTGCTCCCTATTCTTGCACGTGCCACCTGCTGGGCGCCCTACCTGTTGTTGTTTTGATCACATGTTCAGCACTTTCCACTCCTCCCCTGCCCCTTTCCCCCCTTCCATCTCCCCTGCACTGGCACGTTCTCAATGTCACTAGGCCTAGTAAGATCGTTATTTTTGTCCTCCCTTCTAGCCCTCCCTTCCCTCGTCGCGCCCTGAAACACTTGTGTATGGGCGCGATATAAATAAAATATCATATATCATATCATGCCCAGGTGTACACTTTATACTGGCCACAAATGTATTTATAGCATTGTTAATGTTGGAAACAATATCCCCAGAAAGCTCCACTGGGTTACTCGTCCTCTTCATCCCCCTTTGCATAGTAGTGATGTTAGGAGGCTTAGTCATCTTCGAATTAGCAGAGGTGATGTGAACCCAACACTTCTCAGAATCTCTCTGCACTGTCTTGAAGATAGGGTCCCTGGAATACCCCTCTTGACCTCCATAAGCATGACAGCCCGATGAGCTAGAAATGCAAGGAGTCAGTCACTGTTTTACCAGTCCTCAGGAGGGCCAGTGATAGCCACATATGCAAACAGATATTCTCTCAGACAAACATTCAAACTTTATCCATCTGATGTCCTCCTGGATACAGGTGCCTCATTGATCATGGCTGGAGATGCCTCACTGGAACTGATCGACTAATGACAAATATCTAACTGTGCTGACGTCATTAGAGACACCACGACATAATAACGTTAACCATAAAGCAAACTTGCATTCCTGCACGAAGTGTGAGAGATCTGACGGTGTCTCCCTGACTGGTCCCTGGGGATCGGTCATCCAGGTGGCCAGGATACGCCCATCACTATTGGATTCAGTTCCTGGGGGTGGACCAGTGAGGAGGATCTCCTGGATGGCGGTCCTTGGGAGTGGGAGTGGGACACCGACGGGTGAGACGCCTTTCAACACCTTTTCCCCAGCCTACCACGTAGGATATTCTAAAACACTGCCCCCATCTTTTTTCACATGAACACTTTCGCCCAACATGAAAGACAACGGACTAACACGAGGGCCGTTTACCTGACGTGTCCCAATACAAGGATCAGGCAAAGTCAGGCAATTTACCAGAATCACACACACCTGATGGATCTTTCCCTTCCCCACAGGGATAAAAGGTGGAGCACAAGAGCACAGTGTCATACATAGGTATTCCCTATGGAGAAGGTGGAGAATACATCGGTAAGCCAAGAATCACCTCCCCAACATGGCGGATTCTTTTCACTGCGATTATTTTAACATCTTCGTTGGTCTAGTCTCTTCCAAAATGGCCGCTTCTAACTCCTCCTTTATTACTAGCTTTCCAACCCAGAACGGCGCGTTACTTCAAACTTTACTCTGTGAAACTAATGGATCTCCGGGCGAAGTAAGTGCTATCTCCTTTCCTTTTTTCCTTTCTTTTCTCATTCATTTCTCCCTGCTCTGTAACTCGAGCTGCAGCACGGCTTCCCCGTGGCTTGCTCAGCACTTCCCATTCGCTTAGTTTGTTTGGATTACGACTCCGGAACTAATCTTGGGATCCTTTCAAAGTTTGTTCCCGGCGAGACTTTGGCTGCAGATACTCCGTGTGTATATTAACACATAATTCAAACGGAAAAGCAGTGCCTTTCATACTCACTGCCATTCTGCCACTCTGAACTCTTATTGTAATTCTAGTCAAAATTAAACTAGGAATACGTATCTAAAACCCTTCTTGTTGTGTGACTTCTAACACAGTGTTTCCAAGGGGAATTTCTTTCTGAACTCGTCGGATTAACCCTGCATTGGACTTTTTGCCAATCTGTTTAATTTGTCAGACAGTCAATTTATATTTGCTATAAAGGCAAACACCCTCTCACAGACGCCAGGACAATCTACTACTTTGTGCATCACACCCGATCAAGACTTCCTACTTTGCGCAACACGTGCACCAAAAAGTTAATTTAAAGCAAAGGATATCTTGCAACTGGTAAGTCCACTGACTGCTTTCCTGATTTGTTTTGGTTGCTATTCTCCCTTGCATACCCCTTTATCCTTGTAACAAGAATACTAAGAAGGTTTCTCTTTCTCTTTATGCGTCTGGACCCAGAACACTGCAAATCCGCACAAAACTCTGCATCGCTCGTAAAGATAGGAAACTTTGCTTCCGGACCTACAGTCTGACTCTACGTTTGGGTTTTCTTCCCCAGGAGGGTTTCCCCTGCTTTACCTAGGATCTTGTTTTCACCTTATCGAGGTCACAGGTGGAGCTGGGAAAGCTCCCCACTGTTCATCCTTACCCATTTCCCTCTTCGCAGGTAAGGGTTCAGTGAACCTCTTTAAAAATATATTCATAGAAACTTTGTTGTTAGTAAATAATTGCAAGAGTCATAACAGAAAGTAACGCCCAAAAATAATAGATTAAATGGACCAACAAATACAACAAATGATGGCGGGATTGCAAAATCTCACCACAGAGGTCCAGACCCTAAAAAACGATAATGCCGTTCTCAGACAATTAATGATGCAACACCACGACTTACCACCAGGCCCATTACCGGGCGGTAAATATGATGGTAATCCAAAAAAACTTCGTGAGTTTTTAGACTCATGTGTAGTGCAATTCGCCTTTAAACCTGCTTATTTTCCTACAGACCGCATTAAAGTAGGCCATATGATTTCGAATCTTGTAGGAGCTGCCCTCGCTTGGGCGACCCCACTAGTGATAACCAATAATCCAATTTTAGATTCCTATCCTGGATTCATCAATAGTCTGAGGGCAATGTTTGGAAGACAAGAAGTAATCATATCAGCACAAGAGCATCTATTAGACTTTCGACAGGGGTCTATGGAAACTTTATCTTTTATAACCCAATTCAAACAAATGGCCCATGAGACTGCCTGGTCTGATGATGCCTTAATTACCTTACTACGTAGAGGACTCAACGAAGATCTAAAAGACGAGATTTCTAGACTGCCTCGACCTGGGAATTTCGCGGAAATGATCACTATGGTTCTCCAACTAGATTACCGCCTACAAGAACGTAATACAGAAAAGAAACGATCCAGAAACCCCCGCTTACCTGAAAATACTAAATTCCATCCCAAATCCTCCAAAGAAGAAGAACCCATGCAAGTAGGATCTGCAAGAGGCCCCTTAACCACAGAAGAACGAACCAGACGCCGTACTTTGGGTCTCTGTATGTACTGTGCCTCCAAAGAACACGAGTTAAAGGATTGCCCATTGGCCCCTCCTAGAAGATCGGGAAACGCAAATTCCCGGTCATAAGGGGAACTATGATCCGGGAAGGAAAACACAGTTCTCCAATTTCTACCCAAATGGTGCTCATCAAAATATCATTGAGAGTGAAAGATCACCTACTTGACAACATCCCAGCTCTGATCGATTGTGGAGCCGCAGGAAACTTCCTGGATGACCACTGGGCCCACAAGTATCATATCCCTCGTAGATCACGTTCTACATTCATCCCCGTAGAAGGAGTGGATGGTACCCCCCTCTCTTCGGGACTTATCAAAGAAGAAACCGAACTGATAAACATGACTATTTCGACCCATCAAGAAGACATAGCTTTCGACCTCATAAGAGCAGCCCACTATCCCGTGATCTTGGGTCTTCCATGGCTCCGACTACATAACCCTTTTATCAATTGGACAGCAGGAACTCTTTTTCTAGGTTCAGAACATTGTGTAAACCATTGTTTAAATGAGGGATCAGTAGGGTTTCACACCCTCCCGCCTATACCTCAGTCTCAGGAATCAACCTCCATCAAAGTGATGACAACCTTGCCTAACCATTATCATGATTATAAAGAAGTTTTTTCTGATCTTGAGTACAAAGAACTCCCTCCCCATCGTCGGGACGATTGTTCCATTGACTTAATTCCAGACCAACCTATTCCTTTCGGTAGGATGTACATTCTGTCTCAAACAGAAAAAAATGTCCTACATGAATACTTGGAAAGCAATCTCCGTAACGGACTCATCACAGAATCTCATTCACCGGCAGGTGCGTCGTTATTTTTTATCCCAAAAAAGGATACAACTGAACTTAGGCCCTGTATAGACTACAGAGGGTTAAATAAAATAACCATTTCGGATAAGTACCCCATGCCCCTTATTCCAGACATCCTAGAAGCCGTGAGAGGAGCAACCATATTCACCAAACTCGATCTGAGAGGCGCCTATCACCTCATCCGAATACGCAAAGGCGACGAGTGGAAGACTGCTTTTAGAACCCCATTCGGACATTTCGAATACAGGGTTATGCCATTTGGTCTCTCCAACGCACCTGCCGTTTTCCAAAGGTTTATAGACCATGTTTTTTCAGACCTCTTACTACACACGGTAGTGGTATACATCGATGATATTTTGATTTTCTCCAAGAACCTCCCTGATCACATCATCCATGTTCGGGAAGCATTAAGAAGACTTAAACAGAACCATCTTTTTGCCAAACTAGAAAAGTGCGTATTTCATCAACCCCAAATCCCATATTTGGGGTACATACTATCCGCACAAGGGACACAAATGGACCCCACCAAAGTACAAGCAGTTCTAAATTGGCCCATACCACTAACCATAAAAGAAATTCAGAGTTTTTTGGGGTTTTCAAATTTTTACCGCAAATTTATTCCACAATTCTCACGTACCATTCTTCCCATCACTAAACTTCTTAAGAAGAATCACAAATTTGACTGGACTAACGAAACCCAGGAAGCCTTTTTGAAATTGAAACAGGCCTTTACTACAGCCCCCATCTTGAGACTACCAAATCAAAAACTACCCTTTATAGTTGAATCCGATGCCTCTAACAAGGCCATAGGAGCGGTACTAAAACAGATGGACACGGCCGGAAGAGAACATCCTCTCGCCTATCTGTCCAAGACTTTATCCAACTCAGAGGTCAATTACACCGTCCTAGAAAAGGAACTTCTGGCCATAAAAAAGGCCTTACAAGAATGGAGACATTTACTGATCGGAGCCCAATTCCCCATTGAGATAAGAACCGATCATCACAATTTACGAGTTCTACAATATACAGAAACACAAAATAGCCGACAGGCCAGATGGGCTCATTTTTTCTCATCTTATCGGATAAATTTCACTTTTATCCCAGGCAACACCAACATCATGGCAGATGCCTTATCTCGAAAACCCATCACTCACCAACACTCCTTTCAAAAAGAAAAGATGTTCCCAGACTCTACTTTCATCTATCTTGTTAGAGATTATTTATCCACTATCAAGGATGTAACTTCCACAATGGAACCCCTTATCACCATTGACAAGCAAAGATTCAATCTCATCGCAGAAGATGGATTGTACTTCCATGATTCCAAATTGTATCTTCCCACGGAAGAATTAAGAAAGGAAGCTCTACAAATGAATCATGACTCCGTTATCGCTGGACATCGAGGCGTGATAGGAACCTTGTTGCTAATTAACCGACACTTTTGGTGGCCTAAAATCTCTCAAGATGTGCAAGATTATGTAAATTCTTGTGCAGTATGTAGCCAAACTAAAACGTCCCGCCATCATCCCTCTGGATTACTGGTTCAACCTTCTCTCCCCACCAAACCATGGCAACAAATATCAACTGATTTCATTGTTGATCTTCCACCTTCCAATAATCACACAGCCATAATGGTTACTGTTGACTACTTCACCAAGCTTGCTCACTTTGTAGCCATTCCCAAAATACCAACTGCAGCCCAAATGGCCACTATATTTCTCCACTCAATCTTTTCTAAACATGGCCTTCCTGACACCATAATCTCGGATCGCGGATCCCAATATACATCTCGGTATTGGACCCTAGTCTGTAAAACCTTGGGCATCAAACGTGCCTTAAGTTCAGGGTACCATCCCCAGACTAACGGCCAAACCGAGAGACTAAATCAAACCCTTGAACACTATTTACGATGCTTTGTGTCAACCCTTCAAGACAATTGGTCAGAACTCTTACCCTTAGCAGAATTTGCATATAATAACACCCACCATAGTTCCATCAACACCTCCCCCTTCTGTTGCACGTATGGTTACCACCCTTCCAGCATACCTACCATCACTCCCTCTAGTCCCCATAGTCCCTCGATAACTTCCTTGATGGATTCCATTAAGATAGGTCATTCAAAGGCCCTTACCGCCTTAACCCATTCGAGAGAACAACAAAAGGTACAGGCTGACAAAAAAAGAATGTATACTCCACCTCTTCAAGTAGGGGACCAGGTCTGGTTAGCTTCTAAATTCCTCCCCCGCCACCTGGTACCTTCCAAACTCTCACCCAGATATTTCGGACCTTTTGTTGTTTTATCAGCCATTGGAACCGTAGCCTACCGACTGAAACTGCCAATTTCCTGGTCCAGAATACATCCTGTATTTCACGTATCACAATTGAAACCCTATATTCCGGATCGGTTCCAGAGAAAGCACATAACATCCCCACCGCCTGTCGATACTCAGTCTGGGCCTGAATATGAAGTGGCCGGCATCTGTGATTCCCGTTACTTTCGTGGTGTACTTCAGTATTTAATTGACTGGAAAGGATATGCTATATCTGATCGTACATGGGAACCTGCTTCACAGGTCCATGCTCCGGATTGTATTCGACGTTTTCACAGGTCACGTCCCTGGAAACCCGGTCCTAACCCCTCACAAGGGGGGCATACTGTCATACATAGGTATTCCCTATGGAGAAGGTGGAGAATACATCGGTAAGCCAAGAATCACCTCCCCAACATGGCGGATTCTTTTCACTGCGATTATTTTAACATCTTCGTTGGTCTAGTCTCTTCCAAAATGGCCGCTTCTAACTCCTCCTTTATTACTAGCTTTCCAACCCAGAACGGCGCGTTACTTCAAACTTTACTCTGTGAAACTAATGGATCTCCGGGCGAAGTAAGTGCTATCTCCTTTCCTTTTTTCCTTTCTTTTCTCATTCATTTCTCCCTGCTCTGTAACTCGAGCTGCAGCACGGCTTCCCCGTGGCTTGCTCAGCACTTCCCATTCGCTTAGTTTGTTTGGATTACGACTCCGGAACTAATCTTGGGATCCTTTCAAAGTTTGTTCCCGGCGAGACTTTGGCTGCAGATACTCCGTGTGTATATTAACACATAATTCAAACGGAAAAGCAGTGCCTTTCATACTCACTGCCATTCTGCCACTCTGAACTCTTATTGTAATTCTAGTCAAAATTAAACTAGGAATACGTATCTAAAACCCTTCTTGTTGTGTGACTTCTAACACAGTGTTTCCAAGGGGAATTTCTTTCTGAACTCGTCGGATTAACCCTGCATTGGACTTTTTGCCAATCTGTTTAATTTGTCAGACAGTCAATTTATATTTGCTATAAAGGCAAACACCCTCTCACAGACGCCAGGACAATCTACTACTTTGTGCATCACACCCGATCAAGACTTCCTACTTTGCGCAACACGTGCACCAAAAAGTTAATTTAAAGCAAAGGATATCTTGCAACTGGTAAGTCCACTGACTGCTTTCCTGATTTGTTTTGGTTGCTATTCTCCCTTGCATACCCCTTTATCCTTGTAACAAGAATACTAAGAAGGTTTCTCTTTCTCTTTATGCGTCTGGACCCAGAACACTGCAAATCCGCACAAAACTCTGCATCGCTCGTAAAGATAGGAAACTTTGCTTCCGGACCTACAGTCTGACTCTACGTTTGGGTTTTCTTCCCCAGGAGGGTTTCCCCTGCTTTACCTAGGATCTTGTTTTCACCTTATCGAGGTCACAGGTGGAGCTGGGAAAGCTCCCCACTGTTCATCCTTACCCATTTCCCTCTTCGCAGGTAAGGGTTCAGTGAACCTCTTTAAAAATATATTCATAGAAACTTTGTTGTTAGTAAATAATTGCAAGAGTCATAACACACAGGAAGAGCAAGGCAGACCGCACAATGTCAGAGCTAACTCAGCACGGTAGTGTCACAACGCGTCCGTCCTGGAAACTATGGAATCGATGGAGGAAACACTAACGGAACCATACACTGCGGTTTAGTGTCCGGACTGCCGTGCCACGCCCCCTGAGGCTCAACGTTATCTACGCACCGAACAGCTACGCCGGTGCGTTGCCACCCTCAGTTTCCGCTTCGGGTTAACACGCTGAAGTTCCTTCCTTCGCGCTCCGTGTGAGTATTTCTCTGCCCTCCAGCTGTTTCCCCGCTGGGGTTCTGTCTCCCGCATTCCTCCTCCTTACTTTGCTTGCTTACCTTGTTTGTCTTCCGTCCCCGCTCTGTGCTTCTCTTCTCTGGTCCATGTACTACAACTCTCGTCTCCCGCTTCCCTTCGTGTACGAATCCTGCTTCCACTCAGCTGCATTCACTCACCTTCCGCCTTGTTGTGCCTGGATTTCGCTTCGCTTTGTTTGATTCTTGGAAGAGTCTTTCGGGAATCACGTTCTACGCTCTCCTGCATTCCATCCCGCAGCAGTTAACCATCACGCCAGGGTTTTTTCTGGCATACGCCTTTTTCCCTGGAATTAGGGGCGGACTACTTGAGGGTCCCACTGCCGAGCAATCTGCGAACTGGCAAGGTGGCCTCCAGACGAGTTCATCCCAAAACCTACAAGGAGAGAGAAGAGGGAACTTGGAGAAATAGAAGGACGATATCTACTGAGAGCTCATCTGAGGAACAAGAAACAGGTAAGAAGGAAGAGAGGGAGGATCCTGGTATTAACCTTAACAAAGAACCCCCTAAATCTGAGAGATTGCAACGCCCAAGGATGGCCAGTTTGGAGCAATATCAGGAACTTGTCAATGCTATTCAGGGAATTACAGCCAAACTGCAGGCAGTAAAGGTCGATAATAATGCATTAAAGGCGGATAATGCTGCTCTACGCCTACAAGTTACACAAAGGGAGGAGGTACGAGATGACCTTCCTCCTATGTCCTTGCCATGTGGCAAGTACGAAGGAAATCCCAAAGGAATGAAAGAATTTCTTGATGCCTGTCGGGTTTACTTTACCTTTCGCCCTCGGATGTTTGTATCTGACAGAGCCAAAGTCGGTTTTCTTATCTCCAATCTAGGAGGTAATGCCCTTGCTTGGGCAACTCCGTTGGTGACTAACGCCGACCCAATTCTAGCTGATTATGGAGCCTTTGTTCAACACTTCCACACAAGATTCGAAAGACCCGAAGTTCTATTCTCCTCATATGAGAACCTAGAGGATATTAAACAGGGTTCTCAAGACGTGCAGACGTACTTGTCAACCTTTCAAAGGATTGCAGCGGAAACAGGATGGCCGGATTCTGCCAAACAGACCCTCTTCAGACGGGGTTTACTAGATGAACTTAAAGATGAACTCTCGAGGGTCGCTAGACCAGAGTCCTTCCAGGAACTGGTTACTCTGGCTCTTCATATAGAGTACCGCATGGCCGAGAGACGCACTGAAAGACGAAGATACAAGTCTGGAATTTCACCCTCCTCATCCTTCTCCTTTATTCCTACAACACTTGAAAGAACCGTGCGACAAACAGAAGAACCCATGCAGGTCGGAACTGCACGAGGGCCTCTAACTGTAATAGAGAGAAAGAGACGTAAAGACTTGAACTTATGAATGTATTGTGGTTCTGAGAAACACCTACTGCGAGATTGTCCGCATGTACCTCCCAGGAGATCGGGAAACGAAAGACCCCGACCCTGAACAGGGACAAGGAAGGGGTTCAAACGGCAGATCCCTGTATTACTAATACACCCCAAGTACCAAATACCTCACATCAGTTGATGGTTTTACCTGTGGTTCTAGAATGGAAAGGAGGACAATCTGTAGAATGTCTGGCCATGTTGGATTGTGGAGTGGCCGGGAACTTCATGGACGATCAATGGGCTCTAGATCATGCTATCCCCAGAAGAGCGAAACCTATCCCAATCCCTGTAGAAGGGGTGGATGGTACCCCTTTGTCCTCGGGCCTTATCAGGCAGGAGACTCAAGAACTGGGAGTAAAGATGAAATGTCATCAGGAAATAATGGTGTTCGATCTCATAAGAGCAGCGCACTTTCCTATTATCCTAGGCATCCCATGGTTAAGAAGGCATAATCCTGGCATTGACTGGACAGCCAATGTAGTGGAATTCCGCTCTGAACGATGTCTTCGATCCTGCCTATCCAATGAGGAACAATTATGTCCTCAAGCGTCTACTCTCTCTGTAAGAAGTATCAACACCATACCAAGACACTATCAAGATTATGCTGATGTGTTTGCAGACGTTCAACCCAGACCTTTACCACCAAGTCGCAATGAGGATTGTAAGATCGATCTGGTACCGGATGCTGTAGTTCCTTTTGGACGTATGTTTCCATTGTCTCTGCCTGAAAGGGAAGCTCTAAGAGATTATTTGGACACCAATATTCAAAATGGTCTTATACAAGAATCCACCTCGTCAGCCGGAGCATCTTTATTTTTTATCCCCAAGAAAGGCACCAAGGAGCTCCGACCTTGTATTGACTATAGGGGTCTTAATAGCTTGACCATTCGGGATCGGTACCCCATGCCCTTGATTAAAGATATAATGGAAGCAGTGCAAGGAGCCAAGTGGTTTACTAAGTTAGACCTAAGAGGAGCATATCATCTCTTGAGGGTACGAAAAGGAGACGAATGGAAGACCGCTTTCCGGACTCCCTTGGGTCATTACGAGTACAAAGTGATGCCTTTTGGGTTGGTGAATGCTCCAGCTCAATTCCAGAGATTTATGGATAAGATTTTCTGTGATCTTTTGTTCAATTCAGTAGTGGTCTATCTGGATGACATTTTGGTATTTTCATCAACCCTTACACAACATCGTCAGCAGGTATCAGAGGTACTTCGAAGGCTCAGTATTCATCATCTGCTAGCCAAACCAGAAAAATGTTTGTTTGAGGCTGTTACAGTCCCTTATCTGGGATTTATCCTGTCAGAAGGAAGGGTAGAAATGGATCCCAACAAGACCTCAGCCATCCAATACTGGCCCACTCCAAACTCTGTAAAAGATATACAGAGGTTCCTAGGACTGACACATTTTTACCGTAAATTTATCCCGGGTTTTTCCAACATTGTCCTACCCATCACAGCCCTACTAAAGAAAGGCACACGATTTTCCTGGAATACAGAGGCTGATATGGCTTTCAAACATCTCAAGGAGGCTTTCATTCCGCACCCATCCTCAGGCAACCTGATCAAACCTTACCTTTTATTGTAGAGACAGATGCCTCACAAGGAGCGATTGGAGCTGCTCTCCTCCAAAAGAAGGAAGATCAACTGGAGCATCCTGTTGCTTATTATTCTAGGACACTCTCCCCGAGTGAAAATAATTACTCTGTAGTAGAAAAGGAACTGTTGGACATCAGACAGGCATGTGAAGAATGGAGACACCTTTTACAAGGAGCGAACTTCCCGTTCCAAGTACGAACTGATCACCGGAATCTTAGTGTACTCAAGAGTATGGAATGTCGAAATTCCCGCAATGCCAGGTGGGCATACTTCTTTGCTCAATATGATAACTTACTTACCAGGAAAGGAGAATCACCTAGCGGATGCCCTCTCCCGAAGTTTTGGGGAAGAATCGGGTTCATACTCCAATCACGAACAGTTACTTCAAGGAAAGAAATTCATAGGAACAGTCAAAACCTTTTTACAACAAGTGTTAGAAGCCCAAACAAGATCCATAGTCACACGTTTTCCATCCTTAACCAAGAAGGGTGAATACTTGTTTAAAGACGACCAGCTGTTCTTACCAAATACCGGTCTACAGTCTCAAGCACTAGCCTGGTGTCACGATCTACCCACAGCAGGACATAAGGGTCGAGCAGCCACACTACACCTACTAAAGAGAAACTTTTGGTGGCCGACAATGGTCAAGGATGTCTATGCCTATGTATCTTCTTGTCCCACGTGTGCTCAAGGTAAATACAGCACGGCCAAACCACTGGGCCTTCTCCAACAGGATTCATTACATGCGGGTCCCTGGCAGCATATATCCATGGATTTTATCGTGGACTTACCTCCTTCAGAAGAATTCACAGCCATCATGGTTGTAGTGGACTCATTTAGTAAACTTGCTCATTTTTCCCCCCTCCAGGGTACTCCATCTGCTACTAAGACTGCAGAAGTATTTCTGAAAGACATAGTCAAACTACATGGTCTACCACATACAATAGTCTCGGATCGAGGGACTCAGTTTACCTCAAAATTTTGGTCCTCGTTGTGTAAACAAGTACAGATCCAAAGGGCATTGTCTTCCGGATTCCATCCCGAGAGCAATGGACAAACCGAACGACTAAACGCTACCCTGGAACAATACCTCAGATGTTACTGCAACCAGACACAGGATAACTGGAGCCAACTTCTATCCATAGCCGAGTTCTCCTATAATAATACAGTACATTCGGCGATTGGTATGAGCCCTTTCAAATGTACTTATGGATACGAACCTCGACATATCCCACAGTCAGTGATTCCAACCACTAACATACCTACTGTAGACCAATTGTTGAATATTCTCAAACAAACCCACTTGAGAGCTCAGGAAACATTAACAGCTAGCCGTCAATCCTATAAGAAATGGGCTGACAGAAAGCGACGAGCAAATCCGATCTGGAAGCCTGGAGATAAGGTTTGGTTATCCACAAAATACTTACCAAGGCGTATACGTCCAGGAAAATTCACTCCAAGGTATATTGGCCCATACATCATTGAACAGCAGATCAATCCAGTAGCTTTTCGACTTAAGCTACCCTCTTTCTTACGAAGGATCCATCCAGTGTTTCACGTGTCCCTTCTCAAGGCTTACAAAAAAGATCCATATCAAAGACTGATCAAGAAATGCATCCCAAACTTAGAAGAAGATCCCGAATATGAAGTCTCTCAAATCTTGGACTCTCGTTACAGACACGGGGTTCTCCAGTACCTCATACTTTGGAAGGGATACCCTTGGACCGAAAGGTCCTGGGAACCTGCAAGAAACCTCAGTGCACCTCGACTACTACGTCTCTTCCATAGAAACCATCCAGGGAAACCCGGAGGAGTCCAGAGGAGAAGAGGTTATACTGTCACGACGCTTCCATCCTGGAAACTGTGGAATCGATGGAGGAAACACTAACGGAACCATACACTGCGGTCTAGTGTCCGGACTGCCGTGCCACGCCCCCTGAGGCTCAACATTATCTACGCACCGAACAGCTACGCCGCTGCGTTGCCACCCTCAGTTTCCGCTTCGGGTTAACACGCTGAAGTTCCTTCCTTCGCGCTCCGTGTGAGTATTTCTCTGCCCTCCAGCTGTTTCCCCGCTGGGGTTCTGTCTCCCGCATTCCTCCGCCTTACCTTGCTTGCTTACCTTGTTTGTCTTCCGTCCCCGCTCTGTGCTTCTCTTCTCTGGTCCATGTGCTACAACTCTCGTCTCCCGCTTCCCTTCGTGTACAAATCCTGCTTCCACTCAGCTGCATTCACTCACCTTCCGCCTTGTTGTGCCTGGATTTCGCTTCGCTTTGTTTGATTCTTGGAAGAGTCTTTTGGGAATCACGTTCTACGCTCTCCTGCATTCCATCCCGCAGCAGTTAACCATCACGCCAGGGTTTTTTCTGGCATACGCCTTTTTCCCTGGAATTAGGGGCGGACTCCCTGAGGGTCCCACTGCCGAGCAATCTGCAAACTGGCAAGGTGGCCTCCAGACGAGTTTGTCCCAAAACCTACAAGGAGAGAGAAGAGGGAACTTGGAGAAATAGAAGGACGATATCTACTGAGAGCTCATGTGAGGAACAAGAAACAGGTGAGAAGGAAGAGAGGGAGGATCCTGGTATTAACCTTAACAAAGAACCCCCTACATCTGAGAGGTAGTTCAAAAGGAGGAGAAAGATGGGGCAGACAGAGAGGATAACAAGGAGAGAAGCAACTTTGCCCTTTCCAACCAAGGCCCGTGAAACCTCGGCAGAAAGTATAAGACAGCAAACAATAGCGAGCGTGTGTTGCAGCAGATGTCTACGGTACGCAAGACCCTCCTCCGCTGATAACCAAGCTGGTGAAGGACACTGGTCTCAGAAGTACCAACCTTGACTCCAAGGATAAAGAAAGGCACGCGATTCATCACAGCTGGTGAGTCAAGGGGAGAATCAATACGAAACCAAACTGTGTTGAACGAAAAGTAGCCAACAGCTAATGTGAACTTTGAAAGGCTTAATGATACATTGATAAAAGAAGGGGAAAACCCGCAACAGAGGAGTACGGCACCACGTGGGTGCTCATGCAGGAAACTCTGGGCGATTACCCGTAGGTAGAAACTACTGTAACCAGAAGCCCTTGGGAAGAGGTGAAGAAAGGTCAAAGTAGTCATACAGTAGTCATGACTACAGCCATACAGTAGTCATACAGTGGGCTTGTAAAATCCTCTGTACCGTCGAAAGTCTTTGACCGGCAGATGATTGCGAAAGCTAAGATAAGGGAAGGGAATCCTACATGGTGAAAATTAGTACATGAACTGTATATCGGAAAAGTCGGCGAGAGTCAAATCAGCAGAGGGAAACCGACAACGAGGGGCAAAGCCGAAAACCTGTTCAGAAAGACATTAAGATTTGTTGAAGCAAGAAGCATTGCAAGACAAGGGGAAGGACAGTTTTCCCCTTGTCATTTGCAAACCATTAAGAAAGCAAGGGCAGTTAATCCCGCACCAAGAGAAAGCAAGGCAAGTGACTCCTACAATCATTAAAAGTAAAATTGAGAATTGAGATGTGAAGCCAGTGGAGGGATGACAATCGAGAGGAGCAAAGTCTAAAATCTAGAGAAACAGTGTATTGACAAAAGTGTACCTGGTAGAGGGATGTCTGCGAGAATTGTTTGAATAGACATTAAGACTGAAAGTTAAAAGGTGAACTGTCATTGTGAATAAGCCACAGTGAACCCGACGGATGGAGGCTGAGATTTAGGAAGGGTCTACGCTAGGAAGAGGGGGACCCAGGGGTGATGAATACTCACCTTGCGTGCAATCCGAAAGGAACTTTTGTTTAATGTGTTGTGTTGTTTCTTTTGGAACTATCAGACCCTCGGAAGATGGAAGCCACAGAAGGTTCTGATATCGTTAAAGAACTGTTTCAGGGGTCTGCGCCCGGAAGAGGGGTGAAGCCATCACCCAACGAGAACTGTGGAATAAAACCTTGTGTTTGTTTGTTTGTTGGATACACCAGGCCTCGAAGGCAAGAGACTTTTTAGTGAAAAGAGACTTTAGCATCGAAGAACCCAGTAGCTGGAACAGAACTGTAGGGTGCGGAAAACGTGGGGAAGGGAGACCCCTGGCAATCACATCTTGACTTATTATTTATTTGAAACACTTCTTTTCTTTATTGAAACCCTATCCCACACTCTTTCTGTAATTAGTTGTAAGGAATTGGCAATAGGTTTTCTTAGTATATGCCCTTTTATTTTGAGACAATGCCACTAGGAATGCCCTATTTTTCATTTGATGGTCGACGCTTGCTCCAATCTTAGATTTAGGTTTAGTTTAGGCGTTTTTCCACCGTGCATTTATAGTTCAAATAAACACTGTTGAACTGTGATCACTTGCATCTGTCTTTACTATTGTCACCATGAGTTCCTTACAGAAGTTTCATGGACACACACGTGAACACACGAAGAACATGCTTACGAAGTTCTGTAGTTAGAGGACAGATAAATCTACATACCGTCGAAAGCCTTTATTATTTTCTCTCATTAGCCAAATGCAGAAACGCAAGGATACAGGCGATGCAGAGCAAGCTTGCAGACGCTTATTGCAACTGACTATATGGAACTACAGGATAGTATAAAGGACCTGGAAGTAGCCAAGATAGTTCTAACCTATAAGAATGACACAATATAAACATAGAGAAATTATAGCACAACTATAGTGGGATTACATGAAGCCACAGGCCTCAGATTGAGAGACGAAGAAAAGCAGAATGAGGCTCCACGAAGCATCAGGCTAGGGCTTGCGGCCAAGGTCAGAGACAAGCAGAATATTCCTAAGCCTCAGAGACAAGGAGCCACCTGCAAAATAACAGAATAAATCCTCACTAATTACAGGCCAGAAAGCTCAGTTTTGCGGTCTTCACCCACGTCGTACAGCTAAGCCGAACAATGGTCATTAACCTGCGGTGGGAAGAGGAGCAGTTCCCAGTGAAGCAGAGACGAAGTGATACATGTGTTGTTTTACAACGTTGCAACCCTGCAGGCACTCTCTAAGGCAAAAGTGGTAATACTGATGGCGACAATGGGGACACAGTCTTTCTCATCATCTTGAGAAGGTGCACAGAGCGCTGAGAACAGAGCTGGGTCTCAGGCCTGGGAAGATCAGCTCCAGACAATCAGGGAACACAAATCCAAGGGTGGATGGCAAAGGGCAAGGACCAATGGTAATCCTGTGACCCTGCAACAATGTAATAGATAGTTTCTGGAGATGGTTCATGCAAACCCCCCTGACATGAGATGGCCAGTCAGATAACCTCTATATGTGCCGTTTATAGGTAATAGCACTATAAATAAAGGACAGTACTAACTTGCCCTTGGCTGAGTCCTCAGTCTGTATGCCGGGGGAGGGTTTGTTGTGCCCTGGGTGTCTGAACTCTGAATGCGTAGTGTGAACCCCAGTCCACTCTGGCATACCTAGCAAACAAGTGGTAGCAGAGGGATGGTTCACTACGCCCGTTCGGCATAGAGCCGCCTCTTCCGTCATAGGGCCTGGAGGCCTGTGAGGCACACTGTGGAGCACAAGACCACACGGGAAGTGCACCCTGTGCAGAGGGCGTCAAGAGCCATCTTGGAAATACCTTGCCCGCAGTCTGTGAGGAGCCCAGCAGACCAGAAGGGTGGTGTAGCAGTTTTGGGGCGAGCCGGTGGCCGAGCAGCATCAGTGGATCGAGGAGCAATTGAGGGGGGGTGGTAAAAAAATGTTGGGGTTGGGTGGTGATGAGTATTGCTGAATATTGTTGAAGTATTGTCGAGTATTGTGAAGTATAGTAGAGAAAGGAGTGGAAGTAGATGTCATTTGTTCATGGTTAAGGAACATTCAATTTGGGGTAAAAAGTTCAGGCAGATAGCGTAGACTATTGACTTAACGGTACAGATGACAGAAGTTATGTAAATATTGGATTTCCTGTGGATTGGGCGTTTTAGCTCGGGTCAAGGATGATGGTATCCCTATATATATAGGGCTTAGCAAATGGAGCTAGCTTAAATTGCAGAAAGGTGTTCTTCTGGTTTAGTCTTGCGGAGGCGTTTTATTTACAAGGCGATGCTATAGGTACAGATTGAGCACCTGAAATGTTGGTATTCCCTGTTAGGAGTCAGGATGACGGTCATGGGTATATGTGGGGCAGGATTTAGAAAATATTTGTGTACTGAGACAATATTGTTGTGAGCTCTGTCACTGATTTCTATCATTCCCTTACTTTGTAAAGAGGTGACATCACCAGGGAGGTCTGTGCATAGGACTAGGAGAGCACGAGAAGGTGCAGAATTCGGTCTTGGCAATTAAAACATTTGACGGAGTAAGCTGTTCTGTGGCGGTGGGCGGAAGGCGCATGCGCAAGATTGGTGTTTGTGCCTGAGGAGGCAGAGAGTTGTAGAAGGCCGGTGTGTGGAGCACGCCTGAGAAGTTGGTTGGGAGCCAGAGAGGCTTGTGACATTACAAAAACAATTGTTATTTGGAAATCTGAAATTGTGCATGATAAGGCATGTTTTGTAAAATAACTGCAGAATTGTCTAAATCTTCGACTCAAGATCAAGCATTAAAAGCAATGTATTGTGGTAAAGGTGCGAGGACACTGTGATGCTGGAAATGCATCGGAGGGACAGGGCCTCCGTGTCCTTGTCCTTTACTGCTTTTTATCGTATGTTCTGTCATGTTTTCCACGCAGGAGTTCATGTGGGACTCATGGCAGTGCAGCTCTCTCTCTTTTGGTTTGGTGAACAGACCCGTGGGATACCCTTATGGCACCCATGGGTAGGGGTACAACCCTGTGCCCCTAGTGTATGTTTTTGGGCACTTGTGTGTGACCCACAGAGCAGGGCACGGGCTGGTGGCAGCTCTGTGCTGAAATTACTGGTACATTTTGGGATGCCCAGGCCCTGTCATTGAAATTGGTAGATTCCTGATGGAGACAAAATGGCCCCCACGGCCTCTTGCCTTCCATCACCTGTTACCTTGATCTTCCCGAAGTCCCAGGAAGCCCTGCCTCTGTCCCTTCCCCCTGACTGGCTGTTGCGTGGAAGTTCCATATATGGTAGTGTGGGGAAGTGCCGACCAGACTGGCTGGAGCCTTCTCAACGACCGTATGTTGTGGGTACGCCTGTGGGTGGGACCTGGGTGAATGGAGTGTGTGACGAATATGCATTCTATGTTGTGGCTGTCTAGTATCTGGTGTTTGACACAATGGTTGAGGCAGCCCTGCCCGAAACCGGTATGAATGCAGCTTGGAGTGTTCAATGGCTCGGTACTTGTCCCAATACACATAACTTGTTGTGATGTCTGGAGAGAAGTGAATGGCCTGAATACCTTGTGTGCCTGATTGGCTGCCTGCCTGCATGAAAGCCCGTAGTCGTGATTGGATGCTTGAGTATGACCCAGCGGAATGAATGGGAGGTCAACAGTATATCTGGGGACCTCTCACTGCTAGGAATCATGTTCGGAAGCTGAAGTCCACTACGACGAGTAACTGGAGTAACTGAAGCTTAACCTTGAGCCCTACTGGACGAGAAGAATTGCTGTTGCTTTCCTTTGCAATCTGAAAGCTGCTGTGCCTCAAGAACCGACCCAGAGAGGACCTGGTAAGGTGCCCTCTTCCCGAGCTACGAGGGACCATCGTGCACAGGTGATCTTTGCCTAAGCTCCCTGGTAGACAGACCTTCGACAGGCTGCCGACCCGATACTGTCATGACCCGGCGAAATTGCCCCTTCTGGACCTCATGGTCATTGTCACGAAGGGCTTGTACTCCTTCTTCCTCCCAACATGGCCGTACCAAGCTCCATGCTACGCACTAGCTTTCACGTCGTGGCACGTACTATAAATTGGTCACGCCCCTGTGGGTCCGCGCGTCTCAACGCTATCTTCGGTAGTGACCCGACGTGTGCTTACTCTCTACATTGATTTCCTTGATCCTCTTGCTTCCTTCCTTGCCTTTATCCTGTTCCCGGATTTCCCCCCCTACTTATTCGTTCTTCGCTAATCCTGGATACCCTGGAACCACGAACTTCCCGGAACTCTGAACGCTCCCTGCAACCTGACGAGGCTCGGGCGAGCCTATTCAAGACCCGAACCATCCACAGGAAGAGTCCTGCGGCCGAACAAGAGAGATCCCGATCACAGGTGAGATGGGGGGAGATTTACGACAGTTTGAGACGCCAAACGATCAATACGGATTCTACCATGGAGAATGCTATTCAGGACCTGATGCGCAGAATGCAAGAACTTTCTACAGAGATGCAGAATTTAAAAGCCGAGAATGCGGCGCTAAGACAGCTTGTCTTGTCACGTGACTCCGCGAACAAGGACAGCGTACTATTGGGAGGAGTGGTTGATAAATACGACGGTTCAACAAAGACCTTACGTGGATTCCTGGATTCTTGTTTGGTACATTTTACCTTCAAGCCCTACTATTTCTCAACTCCTAGGGCTAAGGTGGGCTTCATAATATCGCATCTTTCCGGTAATGCCCTTACTTGGGCCACTCCTTTACTCAATTCAGGGGATGCTCTCCTGGATGATTATGAAGGCTTCATCGCGGAACTCAAGACCATGTTCAAACGTCCAGAGTTGGTCCACGGTGCTCAAGAGAAGTTACTCGACTTCCAACAAGGATCCCAAGACATGTTGACCTGTGTTACCAGATTCAAACAGCTAGCCAAAGAGGCGGACTGGCCCCTGGAAGCCAGTTTTACCTTATTTCGCAGAGGTCTAAATGAAGAGATTAAGGACGAATTAGCCAGAGTGGCACGTCCTAGTTCATTCCAGGCCCTCCTGGACTTGTTTATGCAAATAGACTTCAGAATCTAAGAAAGAAAGGCCGAAAAGAAAAAGAATAAAGTCTCAATTCAAAGAAACTCCCCAGAGAATACTAGAAGGACCGAATCTGCCAAGAATCCGAGCACTGATTCCGAACCCATGCAACTCGGAGCCTTTCGTGGACCAATTTCCCCGCAGGAAAGGTTAAGAAGGATACACACAGGCTTATGTATGTATTGTGCCTCAGATAAACATCTAGTTAAAGAGTGTCCTCTGGCTCCTCCCCGACGCTCGGGAAACGCCAGCTCCCGATCCTAAATGGAGCAAGGTTTCGGGAGAGCAATGTTTGCTCCACATGAATTCCATCCTTGAACTCTCCTGGACAAAACAAATTGGTGATATTACAGGTCTTTTTATCGCCATCCAAGGACAAGGTCTACCCCATACTGGCCTTGGTGGATTGCGGAGCAATGGGAGTCTTCATTGATCAAGATTGGGTAAGAAGTCATAACATTCCATATGAAGCAAGATGTTTTTCACAGCCAGTGGAAGCAATTGACGGAAGACCTCTTTCCTCAGGACCCATAAGTCTGCAAACAAGGGAGATCCATCTTTCCATAAATCATCATCAAGAAAGGATTGTGTTTGACATTATAAAATCAGCCCATTACCCCTTGGTTCTGGGCATGCCCTGGTTACAAAGGCACAATCCATATATTAACTGGACGGCCGGATCCTTATTCCTGGGCTCGGAGTTCTGTATGAACCATTGTTTAAACCTGGTTACCTCAGTCACAGCTCCTATAAGTCTACCAAGGTGTCCAGAGACACCACTCATGGTTTCCAATATTGTACAAGTTCCAGAGATCTATCAAGGGTATGCTGATGTATTCTCTACTGTCATTGTTCAAGCCTTACCTCCACATAGACCCGAAGACTGTGCCATAGATACTGAACCCTCAGCAGTGATTCCCTTTGGCAGGATGTTTATCCTTTCAGAACCCGAAAAGAGAGCCCTCCGGGAATACCTAGACACTAATCTTGAGAACGGCACCATAAGACCTTCAAAATCACCAGCTGGTGCTTCATTGTTCTTTGTTCCGAAAAAGGATACTAAAGAGCTCAGACCTTGCCTGGACTATCGGGGCCTAAATCAATACACCCTGAAAGACAGATACCCTCTACCCCTGATCTCGGATATCCTTGAAGCTGTGAGAGGTGCAGTGATATTCACGAAACTGGATCTCCGAGGTGCTTACCATTTGATCCGTATCCGGGAAGGAGACGAAAGGAAAACAGCCTTTAGAACACCCTTTGGTCACTTTGAATACCTAGTCATGCCCTTTGGTCTGACCAATGCTCCCTCAGTCTTCCAGCGTTTTATGGATAGGGTGTTCTCTGACATGTTATTTCTCAATGTTATCGTCTACTTGGATGACATATTGATCTTCTCCAAGGACTCCTTGAAACAAGAAGAACATGTAAAAGCAGTACTTCAACGTCTCAGTGAAAATCAACTCTTAGCCAAACCAGAAAAATGTTTGTTTCATGTCAAATCAGTTCACTATCTGGGATTTGTCCTCAGTTCAGAAGGAATTAGTATGGACCCTTCAAAGGTGAAGGCCATACTGGCTTGGCCCTCCCCAACATCTGTTAAGCAAATACAATCCTTCCTGGGGCTTGCCAATTTCTACCAGAAATTTATTCCCACCTTTTCCGAGATTGTTCAACCCATTGTTAATCTCCTGAAGAAAGACATTCCATTTAACTGGTCTATACCACAAGACAAGGCATTCCAACGCTTGAAAGAAGAATTCACCCAGGCCCCCATCCTGGCCCAACCTGACATAAATCGCCCTTTTCTAGTAGAAACTGATGCCTCCAATTACGCCATAGGAGCAGTTTTAAAACAAGAATCCGATGATAAGTTGGAACATCCCATTGCTTATCTCTCACGGACCCTGACCACCAGCGAGACTCACTACTCAGTTCTGAAGAAGGAGTTATTGGCTATTCGTCATGCCTTCACTGAATGGAGACATTTACTCCTGGGTGCTAAATATCCAGTTCAAGTCCGTACTGATCACCGAAATCTTCAGGTCCTACAATCCATGGAGTGCAGGAACAGTAGACAAGCTCGATGGGCCTACTTCTTTGCTCAATATCAATTTCAAATTTCACATGTTCCTGGATCGCAAAACTTGATTGCCGATGCCCTTTCTCGGTGTCACGACTATGTTCCCTTGGAGGATAAGATCTATCCAAAAATGTTTCCACCCACAATCTTTGTAGCTCAAGCGATCAATCTCCTGGAAGAAATCAGAGCACAGACTCAATTATCTGAACTCTGGAAGGACATATTGAAGAAAAATCCCTGGCGTCTGACAATCAAGGAAGGATATTTATTCAAGAACAATTCAGTGGTCATTCTGACAAAAGAACTTCAACAGAAGGTAATGAATCTATGCCATGATACTCTTCACTCCGGCCATCGAGGAATAACCAACACCTTCCGTCTTATACAAAGACAGTTCTGGTGGCCAGGGATGAAGTCCAATGTAGTTCAATACATCAAGACATTTGCTATTTGTAGTCAGAACAAGTACGATAATCAGAGGCCAGCGGGTCTGCTTCTACAACCTACGTTGCCAACCCGACCCTGGGAAGTTATTGCCACTGACTTTATTGTTGAATTACCACCTTCCTGAGGATATACAACCATTATGGTAACCATTGACTTGTTCACTCATCTAGCTCATTTTACACCATTGTATAAACTACCATCTTTCTCGGAACTTGCTGGAATTTTCCTGGAACATATTTTTCGTCTTCATGGCCTTCCTTCCAAGATTATTTCGGATCGGGGACCTCAGTATATTTCCCAATTCTGGAAACATCTCTGTCGTGTTCTAGGAATCCAATGTGCCCTTTCTTCAGGCTATCATCCACAAACCAATGGGGCAACGGAATGAGTAAATCAAACCCTGGAACAATATCTTTGTTGTTTTGCCACTAAGGTTCAAGACGATTGGTCTCTCCTTATACCCTTAGCCGAATTCTCCTACAATAACTCAGATCATTTAGCTCTCAAGATCAGCCCTTTCTATTGCAGTCAAGGTTATCACCCGTCTGTTTTACCATCAGTTCTTCCCGAATCTACTCCGGTACCTACCCTTGACTCTTGGATTCAGACGCTGATCGATTTACAAAGAGAGGCAAAGGATCAGTTAGAACAGGCCCAGACTCGAACCAAAAGATATGCGGACTCTAAGAGAAGACCATCACCTTCCTATTCAGTTGGCGATCAAGTCTGGTTAGCCTCGAAAATGTTACCTCGACATCTACGACCAAACAAATTAGCTCCTCGCTATTATGGTCCATTTTCTATAAAGGAGGTCATCAATCCTGTCTCCTTCCGACTTAAGCTCCCGAATTCCTGGAAAAAGATACATCCAGTCTTCCATACTTCCCTGTTGAAACCCTACGTTAGTTCTACTCGAAAACCCTTCAAACCCACACCTGTGGTTGTGGACGACCAGTTGGAATATGAGGTTTCCAGGATATGTGATTCCAGGTATAGGAGGGGTTGACTACAATATCTGGTCGAGTGGAAAGGCTACCCCCCTAGCGAGAGCACATGGGAACCAGTTTCTAATTTAAAGACCCCTCGTTTGCTCAGAGGATTCCATCTTATTCACCCAGGCAAGCCTGGAGGAACCAGTCTTCGGAGGGGGCATGCTGTCATGACCCGGCGAAATTGCCCCTTCTGGACCTCATGGTCATTGTCACGAAGGGCTTGTACTCCTTCTTCCTCCCAACATGGCCGTACCAAGCTCCGTGCTACGCACTAGCTTTCACGTCGTGGCACGTACTATAAATTGGTCATGCCCCTGCGGGTCAGCGCGTCTCAACGCTATCTTCGGTAGTGACCCGACGTGTGCTTACTCTCTACATTGATTTCCTTGATCCTCTTGCTTCCTTCCTTGCCTTTATCCTGTTCCCGGATTTCCCCCCCTACTTACTCGTTCTTCGCTAATCCTGGATACCCTGGAACCACGAACTTCCCGGAACTCTGAACGCGCCGTGCAACCTGACGAGGCTTGGGCGAGCCTATTCAAGACCTGAACCATCCACAGGAAGAGTCCTGCGGCCGAACAAGGGAGATCCCGATCACAGGTGAGACGGGGGAAGATTTACGACAGATACGGGGATTGCTGCGGAACTCCAAATAGAAACACCCGGACTGTTGTCCGCCACTGCCGACGCCTGCCGTCGCCGACTGGAGCCGGCGTGCTCCCGTTGCCTAAGACCTTAATTGATCCAAGGACACTCTCGTCTGCATCGTCGCCGCTGTATCCTGCTGTAGAAGGCCTGACCGTCGACGCGCCGCCGCTGTCATGATTCCTGACCCTCATGTCCCCAGCCCTCCAAGATGTCAAGCTGGAGCCAGGCACGATCACCTACATGGCCCTCAAGGCATGCCACATGGCCATCCCGGCATGCCACTTCCTAAGGAGAAGGGAAAAGAACAGAAAGAAGGCATTAGTAAGCATTCAGCAAATCTTCGCTTATTTTATAAAGACTGTACGAGCTTCAAACGCTTACCTGAATCCCAGCCGCTCTGAGGGAACTCTGTCTCCGGAACTTCTCATCCATCTGCAAGAGGGAAAAGACACTCTGGGTTAGCATGGAAACATCTAGAGGCGCCGCATACCGCGCTTACTCACTGCATTTCTTCTTCATAATCGGAATCCACGCTGAAAACGTCGCGGCACCTAAAAGACACAGAAAAAGAACTCAGTTCAATAAAAATATGAAAGGGTTGCATCGCGCATCGTGCTCTCACTCACCTTCAGTGCTACTCATCTCAGCAGCATGTTGCTATCATCGAAGGAAGGAAAGGAACAAAGTTAGAGAACTGTTCAAAAGACTCTTTATACTTACATGTCGGACTCTTGCCAGTGAAGTAGCTAGGCAGCAACGAGCCTGGATCATTCAACGCGCCCCTGCGCTGAAAGCAGAATGGAGAGCACACTTTCCAAGAAAACAAGGTGAGCTGTGGATCAAAGGGAAGGGTTGGACCCTGGGGAAGAAGGGGTTCAAGCACACAGAGACAATAGGGAGTTAAACCCTACCATTCCTGTGTTTCAGACCCAGCCTCCAATCGAGTAGACTCCAGGGAAGGGTTCGAGGTCGTAAGAGGTCAGAACAGGCTGAGTGACATCCCCGTGGATACCAGGTTAGCGTTACAGCTGAGGAGCATCCACCAGTGGGTTTCCTGCCACCCAAAGACCACTGAGATGCTGACGACTCAACGCCCTTGCTGGGCCACAGTTCTTCAGCTCTTTGCAGTCCAGAACTATCAATGCCAAGGTGCCCTGCACGCCTCTTCCTTGCAGGACGTTTATGCTTCCCCGTCAACGAGCACCGCTAGGAACGACGCGGCCACTTCACCGTCGTAGTTCGACCTGTTGTCATGATTCCTGCCCCACTTGTCCCCAGCCCTCCATGATGTCAGGCTGGAGTGAATCACACACACCTGCAAAACAGGCCAAGACCATCACTGTTATGTCACTCAAACCCTCCCAAACCACAACATGACATGGCAAGCAATAGCCATACACCAACACAGTACCAATAATGTACACATTGCCATGTGTAAAATGTAAATTGGCATCAGACAATGATGCCTGACATGGAATCAGATGCAATGACTGACCAACAACCTCCCACCCAAAATAAGGCATTCCCAAATGCATTACAAAAGTTGTAGCCGTAACATAACAATGAATGCCTGTCTACATGCACATTGTGCATTGCAAAATCAACACTGCAGCTTCTGTGTGCTGTGTCCAATTCCTGCAACACACTGCTCAGCGCACAGCACAGTGAACAGCCATTGTGTGTGATGCACACCCTGAGCATCACATCTAAGCGACAAACCACATCAAAAAGCAAATTAGGCATGTACAGGATCCATAATTGGTCACAGAACATGTGCTGCAGGGACACAGTGGGTAGCAGAAGGCAAACAGAGTGTACACGTGGATATCAAAGGGTGGTTATACATGTAGTGCATCATAGTGCGAGTGTGTGGGTCAGTAAGGACATGCACTCAACATATGCATGTGCAATCAAGTGACCATTAGTGTCCTCTACACATCACATGTGAACATTCACCATGTGTACACCCCAGCATGTCAAACCACAACTATCCCCTCACACCTGAAAGGTAAACGCAACACATGAACAGGCATTGATCAGCAGAACACATCATGTACATAGGATACCACAATTACAATGTCAGGGTTCCCATCACACTGCAGGGCAAGGCAACTATCAACAACAAAACACCCCCCCTCCCTCACAAATGACCATGACCCACTGAACAACTGCACCTGGGTCATGGAGCCTTCAACCCTCAATTTCACCTGGCCACAGGATCACCCTTCCCCTTCGTCACCATCTCCCACCTTGTGTGTAAAAAGTTGCCTGCACCCTCAGAATCCACCTTCATTTGCAAAAACACAAAATCCAAGGCAGAAAAACGAACCAGAACAGCCTCCAGTAGATGACTTGAAGTAGCAGTACCTCACAAAGGCCAAGTACTACCACAATGATGTAACAACCAAGGTAGCACAGTAAAACAATGTCACAACAGGATGTGAACCATGTGTGGTACATAACATAGAATGATGCACCACGAACGGATGTGTACTGTCACAGCTCCCGTGTACAGGCGCAGGAGTGGCACGAACCAACCACCCCCACCGTGGCCTGGGTGCCTGCAAGGTCAAACTCACACAGGCCTCTGAGACCCTGGTGGGGAAGGAGGGTCAGGGATATGCAGTCGGGACAGGCATTGGCATACTGGATAACTGGAATGAGGGGCAGGAGAGGGGAGTAGGAATGACACATGAAAGTAGGGAATGCACTAAAATGTAGTACTTGCATTAACACATGCACAATCATAACAAACTTGTACATCATTGTCACAGCCTTCCGGAGTCCAGGCGCAGGAGTGGCACGAACCAACCACCCCCTCTAGGGTTTTGGCGCCTGCAAGCTTGGGGCTTACACAGGCATCCGCAACCCCAGCGGGGAAAGAGGGTTAGGGAACGTTGGTTGGATAGGTACGGGAAGCAGGAAAACTGGGTAGAGGGTACAGGGTTTAGAATTGGATAGGACTCGGGGTGATTAGGGAAAAAAAAACATACCAAATTGAATTACACATTCATCCATGCATTAGTGCACCCCCCCAGCAAGCCTATGCAGAGCAGTTTGAAAGAAAAACAACAAGACACTTAGCTCTGGTTTTGAGTGCTGGCCTCCTGCCTGCGCACTCTCAGGTCCGGTTACAGGAGCACTTCAGTGCTGCAAAGAGAGCCACAGTTAATAATCTGTGCGTGCCCATAACACACAAACACACCACCACATATGCCCCATAGCAACAAACTACTCTACAAACAGACAATGTGGTGTGGATGCTTCGTACCCATACGTAACATTACCCCTGTGATGGTTCATACACAGTCAATGCAGTAAGTCAGGCGCCGGTGGGTGCGTGGCAAATGGAACACCAATGTGTCACGATTCACACAACATGCAATGTTCCCTGGGTAAGCAGACAGACGCATATAGCAAGGTATGACTTCAGAAAAAGTCGTGTTCCACCATGACCGAAACAAAGTAGGCAGTGCATGTTTAAAAATGTGCATGGAAATGAAATGCACTGCACCCGAGTCTGTCCCTTGCTGTATATCCCCGTGAGCTGCTCCTTTCCATGTCTCGGAAGGCTACATGGGGGATACAAGTGCCTCAATGGCCCATGGTGGACCGGAGGGTATGTGCTATTGCCCCTGCAGGTGCCCCAGACAAACTTACAATCAACTAGCCATCAGTCCACCAACACATCTGAGCTGTATTGTGCGCTTCAACACCAATATTCGTCCAAGCTCACCGTCAGTGCTGCTACTAAGCATGCAGGTGCAACTAGCCTGGTGGAAGCTTTGCTGTGTTGTGGCCCCCCTGTGCTGCTCACCTTGCCTGGAGTCCCTTGAAACACGTCAGCAGTTCTAGGATGTATGTCTGCAATCCCTCTGCCTCTGCTTGCGCACACATGTGCATGTGGGCACCACCAAACGTGTCCAGAATCCAGACGTCCAATGGGCCATGTCTGCTGGCAAAGGTGGTCTGGAGGCTCATCCCCCTGAAGAAAGGGCATGAAACACATGATTAATGCTTTAGAGTCATCTGTGTGTGTCTCTTCAGGCATCTCATTACTGGACCATGTCAGAGACATACATCAGAAATCACACCATCAGTCCGTCTTTCACATCCAAAGTGTGGAACACACTATCTACGGCATGAATTGCAACAAGCACGTATACATTAAAGATAAGAAACATACTACACAATGCATAGCAATGAATGTACACATTAATCATGAAACACCCCATCTAGCAAAAGCAGAACAGTGGTCAATAACACTGCAATCAACCCCACTAGGGGTGCTAACACAAGTTACACAGCACCAGACATGCCACAGATATGACAGTCCAAAGCCCTTGTGTAATAGGCTGTTACACCGAACCATCCTTGCGAGCCCATGGATAAGGGAAGCAGAAGTGGCATATGTGAGTCAAGGACCCCAAGCAGCAAACACATACACAAGACAAGCCTGAAGGGCCCAGCTGGAACAAACAGTGGATGCTTTCAAAAGCCACAAAGCACCGCACCGTCACATGAAAGCGCAATAGACAAGCAATTTTAAACTATATTAACTAATTACACTAACTATGAAAAACCTACATTACCTAATTAAACTAACTATCAAACAGAAACTTAACTAACTAAACTAAAAGAAAAAATCAAAAATGGCCACATACGACCCGGGGGGGGGGGCACCCAGGAGGGGGGAGGTACAGGGTGCTGCTCAACACTCACATACGATGATGCTGAGCCAAAAAAAAACCTCCATGGGCTCAACGCCTGCACAGCCCGACCTATGTGGGAGATAGATTGTCGTCCGAGTCTGGCTCATCCTGGAAAGGAGGACGTGGCACAGTGGCCTGGCCACGCCTAGCCGCAGCTTGCCCCTTGACGGCAGCAAGTCTGCTGGACGGGTGAGCATGGTTCTGTGTGGCGATGTGACGTAGGTCTGCATGCAGAACCTGACGCGATACACGTGCTTCCTCTTGCAAGGTAGCACGTGTAACACGGAGTTCCTCCTGCAAGGCCTGGCTGGACAACCGCTGCACCTCCCAGCAAGCCTGTAGCTCAGCCGAGATGGTACGCTCAAGCTGTGCAAACCTCTCCTCTGCCCGCTGCCTCTGGGACATCAGAAGGACACCCAGAGTGGATTTGAGGGAAGCATACTCCTCCCTCAGGGCCTCCATGTGCGCCTCTGCATGAACAGCAATTGCTTTACGCAGAGACGACATTTCAGCCTGGCGTGCCCTGTCTGAGGCCGCCATGCCCAGCCTGAGCGAGCGGGCTGTGGACCGTGCTGCCTGCTGCTGGAAAAGCACCTGCCTAGCAGGGGGGAGCACAGATCGGGCCACACGCTCCATGCTCTCAGCGATGTTCTCCATTGCTGCCCCCTGCCGTTCAGAAATGGCAGTCATGTCTTGCTCCCACTCAGTATACTGCGGTTGTGCGCGGCGACCGCGTTGCTGGGCTTGACCCCTGCGGGACCCAAGGACCGGATGTCCTCGCTGTGTTGGCACCGCCCGCGGCTGCACGACTACATGCCCCGTCGACGTGATGTCCCAGGCACATCAGTGACTGGTGTGGAGGGTGACCCTGCGTCCCGATCCACCACGGGCAGAGGTACCAAGACTGTCTGACCCCCCTGTGCAGGTGTCGCGGACAGAGGAGTGTCCACATCAGAATCACTCACCCCTGACACATGGACTTGATGCTCATCCAACTCGACATGGACGTCAGAGTCGTCATCAGGGCACGACTCATAGGCAGCCAGAGACAAGATGGACTGTGGCCTACCACCCCACGACCCCCACTTGTGCCGGGTTGATGTAGTGGTAACAACCCCGTGTCTGGCATGACAACACCATCCTCCGGCTCCATTGCGTCATCATCTGAAAAATATACAGAAAAAAGGTCACTACACATGTCAGAAGCACACAACACACACACACACCCACAACAAACACATCAGGCAGACATGTGACACAGAAAATAGAACCTGGCATGCATGCTGGGTCAACTTTGAATTGCTTCTGTGATCAGACCTGTTGAAAGGTGGCAGTTTGCATAGAAGTGGGTCTATGCAGTGCAGCAAATGTGTATGTCACTCACTACTTACATGTACAAGGACTTCATGGTGTGTGTCAGGAAATGTGAAGGAAGTGCAAGGTCAACTTCAGGCATCACGTGCAATGTGCATTCAATGGGTAGCATATCTACAAGCAAAGCACCCCTCCACCCAAGTGCAAAAGCAGGGATGCCTAGCATGGTATCAAAAGGCTGACCATAGACCTGTGTATTGACAGGCAGTGTTGACTAGCATCAACAGCTTAATGTGATTCAAGTGACAACACTGCAAATGATGATGGGACAGTAAGCAGGACACATGATGAAACCTCTGGAGGCCGCCCACGTGTGAAGAAGACACTACAACAGTCGGACAGAGTCATTGGCCATTAAACAGGCTGAGGCCTGTGACCCACACATATTGTCAGACCCTAAAAATGTGTGCAATGCAGTACTGAGCCAAAGTTGACATGTGAAGGCTGATGAGATGCCATGCAATGTATGTCACCCAGGACTTGTATTACAGTGATCATCCAGTCAAGGACACATAGGGGCATGCGTGCAATGCACATGGAGCATGAATGGGCACTCATGTCCCTGCGGGGCATCTGACCTCTGCACAGTACAAGTGAGATACCCTGAATCAAGTACTAAGGCTGTACCACACAGCATATGTCTGGCAGATTGTCCGCTGGAAGTTAGCATGTACACAGGACGCATGAACAGGAAAGTACCCAATGGCAAGATTGAAGCAGACCAGTGCAAAGGTGGAACTGGGGTGCAGAGTGGCGGAGGAGGGGCAAGGGAGCATGCCTACATGGAGTACCCGCATGCAGGCAGAGGACACATGCACGTCAGTCATGCTATGACATTGTGTCTGGGCTGAGTGGAAGGTCACCCCACGCTACATGCAGAAGGGCCAGTGAGCTGGAACATGGACCGGAGGGGTATACTGGTAACCAGCATGTGAGTAGGGTGCAATAGTGGTGATGCGGACACTCCCCGTCTGCTCCACATGTCCACCATCCAGCACAGCAGACATGCATCACGGAAGCATTGCATTACTTGCACATCAGAACCATGTACCCGTCACATGTAGTGGCAATCATCACAACACATCCCACAAGTAAAACACACACGTCCTCAACAAACACCCATCAACATTCACTGGACTGGGCATCAAAGTCCAGCATCTCCCCCACTCCTTCGACCGATTCAGATGGTATGAACTCCGCAACGAGTGACTCGTGCAGAGTGAGCTCTTCCTCCTGTGGTGCAGGCCCACCGCCAGTCACCAGAGTCAAGTTGTAATTTGAGGCACGCTTAGCCTTAGCGCTGCGTTTGAGGTAATTCCAACGCTTTTTGCACTCTTGCGCCATGCGCACCTCATGGCCGAATGAACTGACATGTTCCGCAACTTGCTTCCAGTGGGTGCCACAGTGGGCAGCCGTAGTCTGACTATTGGCACCCACTACCAGGTCACGGCTGTGGCCCCGCAAGTAGTCCACGAGGAAGTCCAGTTCCTGCTTGCAGAAAGGCTTCTTCCTCGACGTGCAGGAGGTCGTGGCTGTGTGTCGGGTCCCAGCCTGTGCTGCAGGTGCAACCTTCTTCCTCTTGGACTGTGGCACAGACCCTGGCTGGCTAATGCCGCCCTGACCAGTATGGCCAGTGGGTTCGGTGGATTGAGCCAAGGGAGTGGCAGGTGGAGGGACGACCAAAGGCCTGACTTGTGTCAGTGGCAGCTGGGTGCCCTCTAATGGACCCTGCGCAGCAACATCCGCTGTGGCAGGGTCATTGACCGCAACGGTCCTGGTTGGCAGACTCACAACCGTGGTGTTGTTGGGTGCATCTGCCCCTGCACTTGCCAACACCCGGCTGTTCGGGGCAGCAGATGACATAACTGCCCCAGGGACATGTGTCTTGGTCAGAGCAGCCCTGCGTGCCCCTACGGTTTTCCCTCCGGCCTGTTGGAAATCTTCCAAGGGCTCCTCAAGTGCCAACGCAGCCTGCGCTGGCAGACCTTGAGCCTGGGTGGCGGTGTCCACAGCTGCACCTGCAGCTACCACTACCCTTGGGCCCTTGGCAGTCGATGGAACGGACTGCCGGGTCACACAGGCGCCAGTGCCAGATGCAGAAGCTGCATCTCCCAGAACCACAGGGGGTGGTGGCATGACTGCACCGACACATGGCACAGCATTGTGCTCAAGTGGCGCACCCCTGCCTCTTCCCCCTATGCGGCCGCTCTGGACACCCTGGAGTCCCCCTACTCCCTGGTCACCACGGCCACGGCCACGTCCCCGACCACGCCCGCCACAAGGAGTACTCCCAGCTGAGGCACCCCTCACCTTTGGTGGCCTCCCAACCATGGCACAGATGTAGTAGTGCCGGCACAGATGGAGTAGTGCCAATGGGAGGTGTACACCACAATTGACCTGGGCAATTGGGGTGAAGGGGGTGGGAAGCAAGATGTTAACAGCCCCCCTGCACCTGCAAGGCTGTATGTGACCCCGGTGATGTAGTGACGGGTCACGCAACGTTCAGGCACCCCTAAACTGCAGTAAAACCGTGCATGCAACCCTGCAGCCTACGTGCGTGGAATCAACCTCCCGCAGTACGTGGTGCCACCCAGTAACACGAATAACGCGTACGCGTGGGACACGCAGGCTACTATGACCTCGAAAATGGGTGTGATACACAGGGGCACCCGCAGTGGGAAAAACGGCGTGTGCGACTCACCGTCTGACTAGCGCGATGCAGAAAAACACACATAGCCAATACCCGCGCCAAAAGAAGAGATACGTCCTTGATAGCTGTGAAGTTGTGATGGCGCGCGAAACAACAGGAAGCAGCAACACACGTCAGTCTCCACGAAAGGCACGTACAGCGAACTGCTGCCCCCGCTCACCTTTAACCCGTGCTGAGGGAAACGCCCGCGCGCGTCACATCACTCACGCGCATAGGCCCTTTCCTCAGATTACACGCATTCACATGCGGATGTGCAGTTTTTTCACGTGCGCTGAACCACTATGCTAACGTCACGAGGGAAAAGCCCGCGCACGCCAGCGCGCGTCACGTCACAGAGGCGCTTACGCTTGAAGGGCCTTTGGTCCAATGAAAGCGCGTACGAGTGCTGACGCGCTTACGCGCTAGGGGCCTTTCCTCGAATTACACGCTGACATGCACATTTTTCACGTGCCAAATCACTCCGTATCAAGCTGGCCACGCGAAAACACACGGAAGACCACGCTCCTGCCCAAAAGGCCGAATCACTGCCCTCCAGAGCCCCGAGCACGCTCCTACCTGCCATCTGCTGCTGCCTGACTGCCTGCTGCCCACGTGCCCTGCTATTTGCTGCCTGCACGTCAGCCAGGGGTGCAGTTGCTGTGACCACCCCTGCTGGAACTGAAGACTCCCGACTGGGATACCATCGCTCCACAGCCCAGCCCCAGGACCCAGTTTCCCACCCACACCTGCCTCTGGGGTTGCCATGTCGGGCACTACACCATCTGGCACCACTGGCAACCCCCAGCCAGAGAGGCAGAGGGGCACCAGGTTCACTGCCACCAAAGTTGGTGTCCTGGTGGAGCAAGTCCTGGGGCAGTATGATGCCCTCTTCGGAACAAGACGCGCCAACAAGGAAGGACGGAATCGGATCTGGACGGACATCGTGGCTGCCATCAACTTGAAACACTTGTGTATAGGCGCGTTACAAATGCCATATCATATCATATCATATCATATCATTACAAATGCAAAAATGCCATATCATAACGCGGAGGGGGTGGCAGTCCGCAACTTGTCAAGAAGTGCTGGGAGGACTTCAGGTGCAGGACCCTCAACAAGGCCCGGCGCCTCTTGAAGGCAGCGGATGCTAAGGGGCGCCGGGGCCACCTGTCGGAACATCAGATGAGGGTCCTGGAACGCATATGCCCAGCGCTCCACGTCCAGGTCCTTGAGAGGCAGACCCGTCTGGAGTTGAGCGGTAAGTGTACATGCATACTGATTGGAAGCTGTGCGTGTGGTGGTGTGCCTGTAGTGTGCAGGTTGTACATGTGGTTTTCTAGGGCCATGTATGGATGTGTATGTATAGGGCTGTGAGGCTGACACATGCAAGTCCTTTCATGTGTGAGACACATGGATGGTGTATGTGTGGGTAAGCATGCAAGCCAAATGCAGATGTGTGAGCACACATGTTTGGATTACTGTGTATGTCAGTTGGCATGGTTGTGGTGTCACACATGGATGTTGGTTCCAGCTGCATGTATCTGCACCGTGTACATGTGCATGTGTGTGTATTTGACAAGGGTGCAACAGTGATGCAACATGGATGCATGTGACACTGATATGTGGAAGACTGATTGGCAGATGTGACATGGATGCCGATCTCAACACTGCGACAGTTGGCGGAGGTGTACACATGCATGTAAGTGTGGTGGCGTGTGTGCATGTGTAGTGCACTCCCTGTGTTTCATGTGATGTCTGGCTCACCTTTGGCTGCTCATGCTGTTGTATGTGTATGGATGGTGCTGGCTGTTGCGATATGGCTGTGGAATAGCTCATGTGTGTGAGTCGAAATTACATGTGTGTTAGGGATTGTGATGCCATGTCTGAAGTTTGACAATGCCACTCATGTACAACTGTCATGTGTGTATGAGTCCATTGTACAGTGCCCTGATGCCTGTGTTTTATTTCTCCCTGTCTGCAGCGTCAACTGATGAAGAGGGCGGAGAAGGTGCTGTGGAGCACAGCGGCAGGGATCGCACCACCAGCCGGAGACGCAAGGCCCGGCTCCCCTCCCAGGTTGTCATCTCGTCGGGGAGTGAGGAGTCTGGTGCCGCGTCCCAGGCCACAGCTGCCGAGGGGAGGTCCAAGAGGCGGAGGTCGGAGTTGGACTCCTCAGCAGCAGAAGGGGCAGCTGATACCCCACAGGGCCCAACGGAGGAAGATGGCATGGAGTCATCCAGGTTGGTGGGGGGTTTGATGGAGGAAGAGGCCGTGCAAGGGACAGAGACGGGGTCTGGAGGTCGGGATTCCACTGGTGCTAGTGGTGCAGTGCAGGACCAGGGACACGAGGCAGCACAGGCCGCCGCTGAGGTGCCTGTGTGCAATCCTGTCCCTGATCCTGTCACTGCATCATCTCGTACCAGCAGGGATGCCTACATCCAGACCCGTTCTCAGGGAGGGGATTGGCTTACACCAACTGGCCTTCCTCTCCCTGCGGATGTGGCTATCCGGCACCGGGTTGAGCCTGTCCTGGGTGGGGTGGCGTTGCGTCAACGGGCCATGCGAGCTGACCTGCAGTCTTTTCATGAGGAGACTGCACGTCTTCTCGCATGGCTCGTTGACCGCGGTGACCCACTGGGACAGCTCACCAGGGCCGGATTCCTCCGTTTCCTGGACCTTGTTCCGACCCCCTCCTCAACTGAACCCTCTATGCCCCAGTCGTCCTCCATGCCATCTTCCCACCCATGTATCACCTGGGTGTCCTGTGGAACTGCCTCTGACCCTGCGGCCAGGCTGGTGGACAACAGATCCCTGCCACAGTCGGGAGTCGGACGTCCAGCAGGGGTGGCCACCTCAACAACTGCACCCCAGCTGGAGGAGGATGTGCAGGCAGCAGGAGCCAGGGCACAGGCAGTGGCACAGCAGCAGCAGCAACAAGGTGGGAGCCATGATGGCTCGGGGCCTTCATTATCGGAGGGGCAGGCATCGGCCGGAGGGCAGGAGGACCCTGGACGGGAAGTGTCTTCCATGTGGCAGCGGTTGGGCCATGGGATAGATGCGGAGCGGTAGCGGGCGGAAGAGGCACGGCTCACGATGGTCAGGGCAGAGAACTCCATGCGTAGGGCCCTGAGGCGGGCCGAGTGCCTCAAGGCCATTCGCAGGGACCTGGAGATCCAGATGTCATTGTCCCTGCGAACCCTCGGGCCATGGAAGAGGACCGCCTCCGGGACATCGAGCAGGAGTTTGATGATGCCCTGGCCCAGGACATCAACATGTGAGCCGTTGGACTTGCCCGTTGCCCTTGTAAATAGTTAGATAGCGTTAGGTTTCCTTTGTTTTTTTTCTTTATTTTGGTTGCGCTTGGACAATGCACCACGTTTCTGTATATAGTTTTTTTTATTAGGTAGTTTTTGGTAGGTTTCATTTCTTCAGTTGGGATCATGGACCCTGGATTGTTCATCCGCATATAGTTCACTATTGGATTTATCTTTTTTTTTTCGGATTACCCCATGGAGCAATGGTTTTCACTTTTGTTTTTCCCTTGGATTTGCTTTGTTGGACTGTGACTTTGGACACCTTTCCTTTGGATTATGATTTCTTGTTTTTCATTATTTTACGGACATGCAGCTTTTCTTTTTTTATTCACATTGTTGTTTGTTTGATTTTAATTACATTCATGTTGCTTTTAATACATTCTTTTCTTCATACTTCGATGTGTGGTATTATCTCATTGTTTTCATGCATGTCATGATATGGGTTTTGACATTCACTTGCACCCATTGTGTGTGTGTGACTGACATGTGTTCATTTACATACTTGCCATTGGGGTTGTATCATGTAATTGGCATTTCTATGTGGGTGGATGCAATACTTGGGTGGGTCTTTGGCATGTGGAGGCTGCCCATAAGGGCCAGGGATCTAGATTGTGATGACGTGTTGGCTGGGGGACATGTGTCGGGGCCTGCTGGCAGGTGCCCCGCACTGCTGGGGGTGGGGGTACAAGGGGACATGAGTGGAGGCCTGCTGGCAGGTGCCGCGCACTGCTGGGGGGTGGGGGTGCAAGGGGACATGAGTGGGACATGAGTGGGACATGAGTGGGGGCCTGCTGGCAGGTGCCCCGCACTGCTGGGGGGTGGGGGTGCAAGGGGACATGAGTGGGGGCCTGCTGGCAGGTGCCCCTGACTGCTGGGGGGTGGGGATGCAGGGGGGACATGACCAGGGGTGCATGGCCATGGTGGATGGGCTGCCTGAGGGACATGACCAGGGGTGCGGGGTAGTCTCCTGTGGTGTGGTCTGCCTGCAGGGGCCTTGGCGGGTGTAGAGGGAACACCTGGGAGGACCCACACTGCCAATTCACGTGTAGGAATCCCCTGCACCCTTGAAATACACGTACCCCACTCGCACAGGGCCTATCGCGTGTGGAACTTCCCGCGCACCCCAGTAATACACGTACCCTGCTGAAATCGCGTGTTAAACTTCCCCACACCCCAGAAATACACGTACCCTGCTGAAATTGCGTGTGAAACTTACCGCGCACCCCAGTAATACATGTACCCTGCTGAAATCGCGTGTTAAACTTCCCCGCACCCCAGAAATACACGTATTCTGCTGAAATCCCGTGTGGAACTTCCCGCGCACCCCAGTAATACACGTATCCTGCTGAAATCACGTGTTAAACTTCCCCGCATCCCAGTAATACACGTACCCTGCTGAAATCGCGTGTGGAACTTCCCGCGCACCCCAGTAATACACATACCCTGCTGAAATCGCGTGTGGAACTTCCCCCACCCCAGAAATACACATACCCTGCTGAAATTGCATTTGGAACTTCCTGCACACCCCAGTAATACACGTACCCTGCTGAAATCGCGTGTTAAACTTCCCCGCACCCCAGAAATACACGTACCCTGCTGAAATCGCGTGTGGAACTTCCCGCGCACCCCAGAAATACACGTACCCTGCTGAAATCGCGTGTTAAACTTCCCCGCACCCCAGAAATACACGTACCCTGCTGAAATCGCGTGTTAAACTTCCCCGCGCCCCAGAAATACACGTACCCTGCTGAAATCGCGGGTGAAACTTCCCGCGAACCCCAGTAATACACGTTTCTCGCTTGCCGTGTGCTGTGTGGAGGCCCTGTATACTGGTCCAGGGTTAGCGCAGCCCTTTGCGCTGGATTGGGGATTTTGATGGCTTTTCCTTGCGCGAGGGGCGTTCTTGGGGGCGTTACTGGCGCTGCTGCAGGGTCGCTGCGCCACTCTGTGCCGCGGCTGCTTTTGGTGGCTAAAATCCATGAATACGCTGTGCGCCGAAATGGATTTTAGCGCAGGCGGCTGGCGCAGAGTATCGCACGCGCGCACTGTGCGCCAGCCGCGTGCGCCACTTGTGCACTAAAAATTCTAGGAATTACCCCCATTATGTTTATAGAATATTCAGCAATTGCCATATGAACTCCGACTGCCATTTATTTTCTTTTATCTCTATCCGCAAATCCGTAAAAGTTTATTGTGAGTCACGCGCTGTTCCTTTATGGTACACAGGGTGTTGGTGTTCGTTAAAAGAAGCACTTTGGTCGCACGTTGAACCGCAAGGCTGTTCCATCAAGTAGGCACTAGGCCAGCGTAAAGGTTGATATGTTGCTTCTAGCCGCTAGTACTGCGTAAGGGCATATGGGCCCTTGGCGATCGTCCCATAAAATCATCAAAATGGTGAAGTTGTTTACATTAAGCTGCAGCTGGCAGTTGAAAAAACCATCTGCCGGTGTCTGAAACTGGTGGCAGTAGCAGTAGAGAAGGATATACCTGTTTTGAAAACATAAAATGTATAATTAGTCTCGCCAGGCGATCTTTATTGATATTATTCATTTTATTTATTACGGCCGAGCTGAAACTATTTGCTTTCAAGGGTAGTGCAATGGAGTATGTTCGGCTCTGTAGTGATACACAAAATTGCAACCTTGCCAATCAGGGCTTCAGATGACAGCATTAGCCGCTGAAAGCCAATAGTGTATTCAAAGTATGTGCCAAAAATGCTGACAGTAGTCTGTTGTAGCACTTCCATTATGCAGTAGTGAGCTACAAGGAATATGCAGGCCTAGTATGAGTGATAGGTCACATTATGCATTGCTGATAGACAGGCAGGGCGAAGGCCCCAGCTCTGTAAGCTAATAGACAATATTGGAGTGTTCGGAACATTATGGCACCTATATAGCGCTTAAATAGCCAGTCTTAAGCGCTATGAACACTAAGCTATGAGTGCATGTCTTTTAGAGCTTGCTCTGCCTCACTAACGGTAGCCCTGCATGGCCCCTAAGCTAATCTTCCTTTTCTCTGGGAAGGCACTGATAAGACATTCTTGAGCTTTCGCGCAGATGGGCTCCAGGGAGGGGCTCAGAAGAAGAAGCACAGTGGAAATTGGTTGGTTTTTTTTCCATGAGCCAGCCTATATTTTGCACAGGGAAAGTTCTGGAACTGTGCATCATGGATGGGCAGCACGAGATTATAAAATATGCATGCTCACATGACTCAGGTGGGAGATCGTCCTGTGGACTTGGTTCGAGCAAGATCAAGTGCCCGGAATTGGAGCTCTGACGGCACCCAGCAGCACTGTCCTCTGAGCGGGGCTTGTTACAGCTAGCTTATGAGGGCCAGGGTCTCCCAGTGCTGATTGAAGGGGCGTAAGACTGTGTTTCTCTATGTTTCTCTATGTTTTTCTAAGTTCTATGTTTCTCTATATTTTGCATTTCTCTAAGTTTTGTGCTTTGTAATCTTCTCTAACTTGAATCCCAAAATGTATATGAAATTCACTGTTTAGAATAAATACTAAAACTTATTGAAGGTGTCATTTGTCACTAGCATGAGTTCACTGCTCAGCACAATAGAACCTGTATTTTGGGCTGAATTGGGTATTTTTTGCTCTCAAAGGGCTGGCCCCGAGGAAGATTTTGCCCATATCAAGACATTTGGTGGCAGCTTTGTGGGATTTGTGCAGAGCAGTGCCTTGCTGTGAAATGACAAATTGTGTGAGAGAACACAGTGCAGAGTGAGGAGCAGGCTGTCGCATTTCCTTGGTGGTCTCACTGCAGCTCTGAGACTTCAAAAGACATCAGCGTTGTGTCGGCTTGCCGTGGCCGATAGCTTGTGTGGTTAAGACTCCCTTCAGTAAATCAGTCATGACTGACTTATTGCTTGGGAATGGAGCCAGGGAGTACAAGGCGATAAACAAGCGGGAAATGGCTTTGTTTAAAGCGCTCCGATGAATGGTCAAGAAAGATGTATGTTCAATTAGGAAAGAATTTTATCATGCGGTTTCCCCAGTTTAAAGTTGTAATTTGAAATGCAAAGTGAGACGGAGTTCTCAACTCTATTCTGTCATGAGGGCAGGGAAAAATAATTGCAAGGATTTGACATGCAAATTGTGAATAGTAATCTAACCATTGACTCAGCCCCAGTGTGCTAGCGAGTGGGGGCTGTAATGTACGGAGGCGAAGGTTCGCTTTTTTTTTTTTAATGTATGCTTTTGAAGTGTTGACATTCCTGAAGATAACGTGGGGAATGAGCCGTGCTTAGGAGAAAGAGTAACATCTGTGCTGAGAGCCTAAAGGGTTTGTTTTTCTTTTGGCAACTGTAAATTCCATGTGCTGGTGGCGAATTCTGTTTAAAGGAAACACACTAAAATGGTTATATTGCATTTTAAGCTGTGCCATGCTTATAATGGGTGAGAGACTCACTTAAAAAAGAAAGTGAGTGATGTTATTTGGATTTTCGATTTTTGTGTATTGATTTGAAATTGCAGAATCAGTTTGCAATGGTTTGGGGGGAAAAGACAATTTATATTTTTCTAAATTGCCTCTAAATTGCCCCTGGAGTATTTTTGACTGTTCCCACGCTATGCCATGGATTTGTACTGTTGCCTTATAAGTGATGTATGTTTTTGGAAATAGTGATCTGTTAACTGTGGTACATGGTGAAAAATGTTGTTGACACAATAACAGCCCACAAGCAATATAGAGTGTGGGTTGCTCTTGCAGAGAAAGAAAAACAACGTGTAGGGAGCTGCACTACACATGGCATTTTTTAAATGCACTGAAATAAGTGGTTATATTCTGGCAATGGTACAACAGAATGAAAAATCTGTGTGTGATAAGACAGCACAAAGATTTAGTGGGTTGTGGGTTCTTTTGAAAGATCGCACATTGCATTGGCGTGAGCTCGTGAAGCCAAACTACAAGGTTACGAGGAAAAAGAAGAGAGAAAAAAACGTATGCTTTTAAATGGGACATTAATCAGTTCAAAACAGGCTAAAAGACGCTTTGACATTTTGCAAAATTACATGGAGTAGAATCTGATGACAAGAAAAAGTGCCTCTTTTGAAAATAAGAGTCTTGCTGTGTGTGCAGAGCTTGTGCCTTGAAGATAACTTGCACTGTCTTGGGCGAGGTGCGCGAAAAAAAAAAAAAACTGTTGGAGGAAGGCAGACAAAAGCAGAATACTGCGCTCCTGTTTAGTAAAATGGTGTTTCAGATATGAGAGCTTTTCTGAGTTGCTGGAACAGTGCAAGAAAGAGTTAATCTGGATGAACTGTCTGAAACGAGTGCCTTCCATTGAAGCCGCCACAGTTTAAGAGTTATAGAGCAAAGAGATAAGCTTGCTGCGCGAAAGATAAACAATGACATTCCTGCATTCCATCCCCTGTGAGAGACACCGTCAGTGTGAGCAAAAAACTGAGGAGAGGGGGTGCAAAGACAGAAATGCTAATCAGAAGTAAAGAATTTGCCCAGTATCAACACTGGAAGGAAAACAAACGCTGCATGCAGGATGGCAGATGGGCACATCACATCTGAACATTTGGGGAACCTGTGCATCTGTGAATGGGCTAAGAAAAGACAGCTGCCCATTCCAACAGACATTGCTGTGCAAGCTGCATTCCCATGCGCCATGTAATGTGATGTGAAGTGAAGCGACATTGCTGTGCAAGCTGCATTCCAGTGCTCCATGTGATGTGAACTGAAGTAAAGCGCTGTGCACTGGAGAAGAAACCTCTAGGCGCTTTGAAAAGTGAGAATACACAGTTTAAAAATGCAAGCTACATTGCCAGGGCTGGAGTAACTGACAAAGACATTATGGCATTCCAGATGGAAGCAAAACTGACAAAAGCGCTTAGCCGTTTTGCAAGAGACAACATGCAGAGCGGGGCTTTGGAGTACAACATGAACACTGCACATTAGCCATGATCCAGAAGCCTCACGGCTTAGTGCAAGAATGAATGATTTGTTGAAGCAACAAAAGAAACTGACTTAGACTATCGCGCTCAAAGGGGTGGTCCAAGAAATCAGCAAACACCCTTTGAGAAAATGATAAGTGAAAAACCAGAGGCTTGAAAGACACTAGCTGTATGGAGAAAAATAAACAAAGCTGCTTGTACAACTGCAGGCGGTATGGGACTGAAAGACTTTACCTTTGAAATATGGAGTGATGCCAGCAGGGCAACCTAACTCAAGATCATGAGACACTGGAAGCAAGTTGGTGCCTGGCATTCGTGATCGCTCTGGTGACAAAGAAAAGCATTGTGCGACCTGGGTACTTATTATATGGCTTTTGTAAAAGCACAGATCAGTCTGAGGTACCATTGACCAACTATGATCGCCTTGCACAAATGAGTTTGTGATTAGGCAGTTACACCCCGTATGGTTGAGTGTAAATAAGCCCCCAATAACATACAGAAGGGTGACAGATAATTGCAGTAGCAATGATAAAGTGTGTAGTTACCTGATGAGACTTCTGAAGGTGGGGGTGGTGTTAAGGGAAGGGGTGGATAACGCTGACATTGTACTTTTGATGAAATCCTAACATTTCTGTTTGTATTTTGCCTAGGCAAAAAAGCAAGACAGGTGCGTGCCATTATTGAAGTAGATGTGTTCAATTTGCGGGTGACACTGATCAGTCAAGCAGACGCATTCTCAGAGAAAGCGAGTCACTGCGTGATGAAATATGCGAGTCACTGCGAAATGTCCTGAACCGCACTCAATGCTGCTAACATGCATGACGTATGAGGACATTTGTTCTGCAACCTGCGAAAGGTGTCCAACAGAGTAATAACTTTTGCTGAACTGGCACGGTGCAGACTTGGCTAGTTATCAAATATTTGATGCTGCACATTCAAATGATTCAGTTGCTGGAAATAACTTAATTGATATGTCTTGCCTTTCTTGTTTAAAGGACTGTGGACAATGAGTTGTGGACTGTGACATCATGCACCACAAACAGCTGTGTGACACAGCACTTGAATGCTAACACATTGAAAAATGGTTTTTAAATGCACTTTTTGAGATGAATCTGAAAAAACGAAATGGTTTTGCTCTTCCAACTGAATTGCTTTAACCAGAGATGCTTTGCTTTTTTGAAAAAAAAAACTTCTACGTTGCACGTAGGCAGGAAAATGATTTATGAATTGTTGGGGCAGCAGGATTATGCAAGCAGGAGCGTAATTTATTTTGAGATAAAATGAGTGCGCACATCAGAGTCAGCTGTGCGTTGGTTAAGATCCTTAATTTGAAGTTATGCTGCCAAGTGTGTGAGCTCCAATTTAAAATGGTAATCTTTGAAATACTGGATACTTTTACAGCCAGTTTAAGGCAGGTAAATGAAACCATGACTGACTTGATGTTTGATTTTATGACACAGTGTGTGACACGGTTTTTGTTAAACCAACCAGTTTCATGTTTTTGTGGGGACAGCTGTCTCCAGCACACTAATGCAAAGAGTCATCTTTTTGATTGTAGACATTTGGAATAATTCTTTGGAAAAGCGCTACAAATGAGTATCCACATGGAATTGCTAGCGTACTGGCCTGGCACATTGTCGAGCATCTTTTGTCACTGAATGGATACAAAGATTTGTTTAATTTGTTTAATGTGATGTTTTTTCTGACCAAGAAATGCAGCGAGTTTTTCTCGCCAAGATTTTATGGACTATAACTTGACTATATGCATTTCACACAATGGTGTGATGAAACAGCCACTGCCGGATGGTAGTATAGTGTTTGTAGCTAAAACTAATATTGTATATGGTAGATATCCCACTTGAAGAAGGGTATTCTCCAAGTCACAATAGGTAGACACTGTGAACATGTTAGATTTTCCAGTAGTAAGGCAACATTTAAATTGTAGGCTGGTAATGCACACCTCTATTATTACAGTGATACACTTAGACATAGATTTATCATGAGGCAATGTTTCCTTAGTACTACCAAGCTGCTACAAATGGAGTCCATTTCTATGGCCCATCACTAGAGTGCGCGTAGCTAGGGAGCTAGATTCATTAATTGCAGGAGCAGCGGGGAGTAACAGGAGCTGTATATGCTTGTGACATAGAAACTGTGCACAATAAGCTAGCCACTATGGGTTCTGATGCCAGCTCTGCTATAGAAATTCTGGCCTAGTGGGGCCTATTGATACGCCCAACACTGCTACAAGTATTGGCAACCACTGAAGATGGCAGAATTTTAGGTATGAAGACATTTGTTCTGCCATAGGGCAGGTCAACAAGACTGCTAAATACACACGATGCATTGTATGGCAAACATTGTTTAATCAGCAGGTGTTGGCTTTTCACCGAGTGGGGGCGACCATCCTCCACACACTGGCACACAGAGCTACAGTTGCCAGCAAACATATGGATCAAATCGCTTGCTTTTGATTGCATGAATAACACATGCCATGCTTTGATGCAAATTAGTAGAATTGTTTTTATTTTGATAACCTGGTGCCCATGGGTTCACCTTGTTCACGAAATTAGATGGTTTCTGGTTGGGTTCCACATACATGGGGGAAGTGTCTAATCACACAGCCCATAGTCACGTTTGAATGCCCTGGGATCAGGGGGGAGGGTAGGCCCTTAGAGTGAAAGGCTGCCAGGTTTAGGGTTGGTAACCATACATAAATGCAATAGTGCATTGTAGATTAGACTACACTGGATTGCCTTGACATTCTAACTGCATGCTGCTTTTTAACTGACAATCAGTTATACAATAATTATTTAGGTATTGTTGTGTAGGCCAGGTTTTGGCTAGAGTAAATGCCCATGTTCACTTTGTGTAGGTATTTTTGTGTAGGCCAGGTTTTGGCAAGGGTATATGTCACTGTTCACTTTGTGTACATTCTTGTTTAGGTAGTGTTTTACCTTGCATGCCACGCTGACTAACCGCTAGAAGATAGTTTGCTTAAACCTCTTGCAAAGGCCCAAGGTCTTTATCACTGCACTAAATACTATATTGATGTGTATTAGTCAGCATTGTCGCACACACTTTGAATAGGGGTGGAATGTAGTGATACACAAAATTGCAACCTTGCCAATCAGGGCTTTAGATGACAGCATTAGCCGCTGAAAGCCAATAGTGTATTCAAAGTATGTGCCAAAAATGCTGACAGTAGTTTGTTGTAGCACTTCCATTATGCAGTAGTGAGCTACAAGGAATATGCAGGCCTAGTATGAGTGATAGGTCACATTATGCATGTTGATAGACAGGCAGGGCGAAGGCCCCAGCTCTGTAAGCTAATAGACAATATTGGAGTGTTTGGAACATTATGGCACCTATATAGCGCTTAAATAGCCAGTCTTAAGCGCTATGAACACTAAGCTATGAGTGCATGTCTTTTAGAGCTTGCTCTGCCTCACTAACAGTAGCCCTGCATGGCCCCTAAGCTAATCTTCCTTTTCTCTGGGAAGGCACTGATAAGACATTCCTGAGCTTTCGCGCAGATGGGCTCCAGGGAGGGGCTCAGAAGAAGAAGCACAGTGGAAATTAACAGAGTTGGGTTTTTTCCATGAGCCAGCCTATATTTTGCACAGGGAAAGTTCTGGAACTGTGCGTCATGGATGGGCAGCACGAGATTATAAAATATGCATGCTCATCACATGACTCAGGTGGGAGATCGTCCTGTGGACTTGGTTCGAGCAAGATCAAGTGCCCGGAATTGGAGCTCTGACGGCACCCAGCAGCGCTGTCCTCTGAGCGGGGCTTGTTACAGCTAGCTTATGAGGGCCAGGGTCTCCCAGTGCTGATTGAAGGGGCGTAAGACTGTGTTTCTCTATGTTTCTCTATGTTTTTCTAAGTTCTATGTTTCTCTATATTTTGCATTTCTCTAAGTTTTGTGCTTTGTAATCTTCTCTAACTTGAATCCCAAAATGTATATGAAATTCACTGTTTAGAATAAATACTAAAACTTATTGAAGGTGTCATTTGTCACTAGCATGAGTTCACTGCTCAGCACAATAGAACCTGTATTTTGGGCTGAATTGGGTATTTTTTGCTCTCAAAGGGCTGGCCCCGAGGAAGATTTTTCCCATATCAAGACAGGCTCTAAAATCAATGCGAAAAGTAACGAAATAAATCGAGGTTAGTACACAATGAGAAACAACTTTTTGTCTACATGCGTGTGGAATGTGGACCTGCATGCCCATGTGCCCGCTACAAGGACGATCCCACAAACGTTTTCCTAGCTCTTCATTCATTCATTTATTCATGCATCCATTCATTAATTCTTCATTCCAGTATAAAAGCGTCTAAAGAGTTACTTATATTATATTTGCAATTTCCATTGTGTCTCTGCGTAATGCAGTCCGTAAATCCCACTGTGCTCTTGACAACGATTTTCCGTATACTGAACTAACATGAAACTCGGTCTAGTTTCAGAATTTTCCACATTATCGTCTCTTACATTATTGCACCCGCCCCTTCAAATGAAGTTCTTTCGGCATGGTCCCTGTCTCTCAAGGTCAAAAAACAATAGAACCTTATACTGCCAGTGCGAGTTGTGGGCCTCTTCAGGGCGCAAGCTGAAAATCAAAGCCGCTGACCTTCACTAGAAATGAGCATACATTCTTTCTTTGCAACATCCCATAGTAAAGCCATCTGTGAGAACTTGAAGTTTCGAATCCATCTATGTACTGCGCCTCAATGTGCAAATGCGAACTGGCTTCTCTCCCATCTGCAACGACTCGCTTGGCGCGTTCTAAGGCCCCCAATTTTGTCCTCGTTGTCTGCGAGCTTTGATGCCCCAAAGAACCATAACTATTGAGACTTTTAATTTTTTAGGCAAGGTCAGGGAAAGTATAAAGTACCCGAGGAGTTGAGTTGAAAGCGAGATTTATTGTGTGTTTTATTATTTGCAATATGCAAGCCTCCCGTCGGTTAACAGTGCGCAGCATTTACATGAGATTGCGAAAATTAGTTACATCAACAAAAATATATACATACACATATAGACAAGGTCAGCAATATGAGGTGAATAGAGAGAGAATTCAAATATGACACCCAGGTTGTTCGCCACCCAGGATGGTGAAGGTAGGGGTTAGGGTTAGCGTACTTTGTATACACACTGTACAATAACATTTATTTACAAAAAGACAATCGTATTACAATTATTTAAACCGGGATTTGTACTTCACAACCAGCTCTCCTTTGGGTGGACATGGCACAGTGGCAATGTTGGGTGGCAATGGATCAGTGCTCTGCACAGAAACGTTCAAAATTCCATATCTGTGCTTCTCTAATACAGCAACAATGAGGCTTTTGACAAAGTCGAACTCCATTTCCTCATAGACTGGTTTGATCACCCATTGCTTACTTCTTTTTGAAAAGGCCTTAGTGTAGCGAGGCATCCTTACATTACCCGTAGTTCTATATTGTTCACGGCCGAGATTCTCGTTATGGGCCAAGACGGCAAGTAGAGTCCTATGTCTCATGCCCTGTATGCTGAAATGCAAGCGCTTTGGCCTGTACTTTAGCACATATTGTGGAACACCTCCAAACCTCCTGTGTGACAGAATTCTGTCAGTCCCCTCAAATCTCTTGATAGAGTTTTATCAAAAACAATCTTCTCAATGGCTTTGTGTGTCGGTGAAGATGGATTCAACCACTTCTTCTTCCGTGCCTCCACTGGGGACAAAGGGCCATGTTCACATTGGTGGAAATGTAGGTTTTCTGACCAGCGGTGCACGTTGGTACAGTGGTGCATCAGTGACCGCCATTTTTCAAGTATTATTTCCACTGACCCTTCACAAGTTTTGGAGTTCCACCAAAGATGGTTGCTGATTGACCACTCTGAAATACTTTCCAAACCTTTTTTTTTCCCTGCAGCCGAGATTTTTTTATTGATTGATTTAGCAAGATGCCATGCATCAAATTGATGTTTAATATGTGGGAACTGCTCTCTCATTGTCTTGGCAATTGAAACGTGTCTGTCCGTGGCTATGAGGTCGATGTGCATTCCCCTCGATTGTAGATATTCCACAGATTTTATAAATCCTAGTTTCTCCATGGCCACTGAGGATGTACATTGTGTTACCTGCACGACCACCAAACTCACAATTTTCTTACTATCCATGTCCTGAAAGTGGTAGGTGCAGTACTTGGCAGAAAATCCAGGGCTGTCGCACTGTCCATCGCCGGCTAGCCTGAATCGTTTGCCTTCGAATGTACTTGCTAGAGACAATTGTTCAATTTTCCAAGCATCACTAATGGCCGGAAACAGATAATCATGTTGGTATTTGTAGTACTGCGTTTTTGAAATGAAATGGAGTCCCACAAACTGAAAGAAAGACTCTAACTTTCTAAAACTGGAGCCACTAAAAAGTGATGCAGCTGCACACAGTATATTGCCTGCTGGCAGTTTCCCCAGCATCGGTTGTGCAGACCATGAGAATGTATGATTTAATCTACAGACAGCATGTATTGAGACGTTACTGCCTTGTTTTTGACGAGTCACATGAATCAATGGCTTCCCACATACTTTCCCTCTGACGGAATGCCCACATTTCAGCATACTTATAATATCCATCAAACAACTGTTGAATACTATGTATTTGCCCTCTTTCATTAGACTGTCATCCTGCGTCAAAGTTGTTTCGGCCTGTGACGTTGAGGACATATCACCACATTTGAAAGAAATATCGCTGCTACCAAGTTCTGATGCGTCGGTGAATGCTGCTGCTGGTTCATTCTCTGTCATTTCAACATCTGCTACTTCAACATTGATGGGAGAACACAACAATGTCGACAGCTTTTTTGGTGGCAATTTTTGGCGGGTGTAGATTGTGTGAATTGATCTGCGACTACTTCAGAGCTATCTTCAATACATCCAGTATCATGTTGTTGTGGTGATACGGTCGCACTGTAGCAATGGTCCAATACAACTTTACTGGATTCTCCGGACACATTCATTTCATGTTCTGGCCATTGGACTTGAGCATCTCTAGTCTCAACACGCGGCGTCTGAATTAATAGTACCTCCATAGTGTAAATGGTCTGGCAAGCAACATCTCTCATTCGCTTCACTGTCTGTGTATGTATAGTTCGGACAACCACTGGTACCTAGAGGACAGATTGGAAAAGGGATGTTCAGTTTAAACACAAGATAAAGTATAGTACAATTGACTGGAAAAAAACATAAAATAGTCCCCAGCACAAACATTTTTCTAAAGTTATGAACTGTTTGTAACTAACCTTATTTTTGTTTCTTTTCTTTGCAGCTTTTTTGACTCGACCTTCAACATCTGCACGCTGTTGCACCGATTTGTATCCGCATATCTCCCCTTCCTCTTGCGCTGCAACGACTATATTTTCTGTGTCCGCATAGACAGCACGGAATGAGGCTCCATCGACTCCCTGAAACATAGTATTTTCATTACTGTGTATCAAAATATTGTTATCATAAAACACATGTGAGGACGAACACACAGGTACATCTCAATAGCCAAACATGATTTAAACATTGTGTGGAACAATCAAACGACAAGTATTCGAGCTCTGATGACCTAGTTCGATGGACCTGTCAGTATCCATACCTCTGGCTCTGCATGGACTGCCACGAATGATTGTATTGAAGAGGAGGCATCAGCAACTCCCTGAAACACAGTCCTTGCGTTAGTATTGTTTTCAATATTGTAAACATAACATACACTTGGGGTCGACGGCACAGGTACATATAAAGAGATAACTACAAATGTTGCATTGTCTAAAAGAATCAAGGAATATTTAAATATGATCAGATTTAATCGACTTATTTCTCCGATTTCTTTACATCTGCATCATCTAAATGGGATCATGTGATTGTAGTGGAAGCTCCATCGTCTCCCTGAAACATAGTACTTGCGTTAATAGGGAAGAAAGTATATCAAATGGAATCACGTTATATGATCACGCCTGATGGAGCTGTCAGTATCCATACCTCGTGCTGCTGAAGAATATCTATGGATGTTGTAAATGTGGTGCGCACTTCCGAAAGCTGTTGTGCCGATTCGTATCCGCAAGGTCCCGCTTCCCCTGGAATTACTTGAATGTCAGGCTCCGCATTAAGTGCGTGGGTTGACGCTTCAACAACTGCCTGAAACATAGTATTTGCATTAGTAAGGATTACAATATTGAAAACACAATGCACACTTGGGGTCGACCGCACAGGTACATATCAATGGCTAACCACGAATGAAACATGGTGTAGAACAATCAAACAACAAGTGTTCCAGTCCTGATGATCACGGTCAATGGAGCTGTCAGTATCCATACCTTGTGCTGCAGAAAAGAACATCTAGGGCTGTTGTCAATGTGGTGGACGCTTCAGCATCTCCCTGAAAGACAGTACTTGCATTAGTATGGATAACAATAATTATAACTGAAAACAAACACCAGGGGAGGACAACTAAGGTGTATATCAATTGGAAAGCACTAACCAAACAATTGGTAAAATAATCACACGATACATAAAAACTATTACTTGACATGCATAAAACAACATTGTAGCGGAATAGCCAAGTATGATTACCTGATATGCGCTAGAAGTGGTTGATAACTGCGAGCACGTCACGGAAGTAGAATGTTCTTGCTTCAGATTCAAGGGATAGTCAAGAAGTTGTAAAGGTAAATTATTGTTTGATAATGAAATGCCAATATTTAAAATTGCCATGTAATGAGACAGAATACTTGAGAGTAATGCTATTGAAAATGCGCAATATAGCACAGTTACCTGTGACCATATATAGATTTCCTTTGGGGGTTATAAAATCGAAAAATAATTTATTGATAAATGTCATTATTCAAAAAGCTATACAAGCATATCAATATCAAAAGTATTACAAGGGAGTATTACAAGGTATACAACACCTAAACTATCAATTAATCCATTCGGCTACCTACACACTACCGTAAGGCCTAAAGCTAAATCCGGACACTTGACTCACCAGTGGCGTAATGTGGACGAATAGAGTTGGAATAGCGTTTGCGACCAATTTTCGTGTCGTTCGCCATTTATTCTTCTTTGTTACCCAAGATGTGGCGTACATGTTCGAGGAAAAGTGCCGGCTGCAGATGCGGTATCGATCACCCCTTTTGTCCTCTAAGACTTGTTGGACTCTACTTTCCAGCTCATCCAGTGGATATCCGCAATGTCTGACCCATTCTCTTATTCGATCAACAGTTTTCGGGAATACATGCATTGTAGTGCCTTCAGATTTAGCATGGGTCTTCAAAGGGCAACTGCTAATCGAACAGGAAGGCATTGTTGAAAATTCTGAAAAGTAAATACCAAGATTATTATAAAACCTTGATGAATAAAAATGTCATAAAAAAAGTAAATGAACCATACCATGCTCAATGCAAGGTTTGTTTTGGTCGCCGGAACTATACCAGTTCATCATGTGCGGCTTAGTATTTGCATAAGTTACGGAAATGTTTTCAATTATGTGACTAAACTCTGAACATGTGACTCGTCCCTTGGATGTTCTGTCTTGCACGAAAAGGAAACATGCTTACATTATAGACTGGACCCCCGAAGGATGCAATTTGATGACAATTGACACAGATGAAAATAAATAGATCTATTGATAGCATAACAATTGAAACTCAAGTCAATAGCAATGAGACCAATGACCATAGCTCTATTGGGTACTGTAATCGCAAATAGATAGAAATGTCAAAATGAACGAAATATGACTAGGATACATGGCCTTACCTTAACCAACAAACAGTTGGATTCAGCAGGCCGAGCAGTATGTTGCAGGAGAACAGGCAGATGGCCACAGGTAGCACACTGACGAGTTTGCTCAAAGCAGTCACAGATAACACGATGAGCAGATTAGCATAGATCTCAGTGCTTCTCACGTAAAAGGTTCAGGAGTTGACATGCAAAGCACAAAGATGTTCTCATGAGACATATCAAGTCGTTTATAAAGTATTAGAAATAGGGGTGTGTTTGTGAATGAATGACGTGTGTATGTCGTGCTATTATGTGGTTTGCAGGGGGGCGGCCTGCCTCAGGGGAGGCCTGTCTGGAGACACAGGGTCTGAGGAAGCCATGTGAGCGTTGGCCCCTTGGCGTGGGATACCTTTTGAAGTGTACATGCTGTTTGGCACCTTGGCCGTTTGCACCCGTGACAGCCCCCCATGCCAGCGCTCATCCCCGGGTCCGAACCGACCGCCTTTGATAGAGGGGGTGGGATGGATGGGCCTGGGGCGTGCAGATAAGGCACAGGAAGACTGCTGAATGGAGACACACTTATGTGGATTGCAGTGGGGCGGCCTGCCTCAGGGGAGGCCTGCCTGGAGATACAGGGTCTGAGGAGGCCAGGTGAGCGATGGCCCCTGGGCGTGGGATACCTTTTGAAGTGTACATGCTGTTTGGCACCTTGGCCGTTTGCGCCCGTGACAGCCCCCCATGCCAGCGCTCATCCCCGGGTGCAAACCGCCTTTGATAGAGGGGGTTGGGATGGATGGGCCGGTGGGTATGCAGGCAAGTGTGTGGGAGCGAGGGGCTATCAGGCCCCTCTCATCCTTTACTTCTCAGTAGAAACTCGGACCAAGTGCCTCCAGTAGTGGGTTCGCCCCTTGCCCTTATGTGATGTTCACTTTGGTTGACATTCGCGTAGATGGCACCAATGAGCAGGACACGGGGCATCCATTTTTGTACCCCCTTTCCACTCCATCTTGGTGACCAGGCCTCACTGCGCAGAGCACATGGCCCCCACCCTTGTTCCCACTCTGACTGGAAAACTCCAGAGGTATTTGCAACAGCTAATAAATGTAACACATCACTCTTCCTCTGAGATCACTGTCCTGCATGTGAACCAGCCTGAACTACGCACATAGCTTGTTCATCTCCACAAACGTGTCCTGGCCCACGCACCCTCGCCAGTGGAAACTTACTGCCATTCTGACCCTGTGTCCCTGCAAGGTATTCTCTTCATGTGCCAGATCACTGACCACGCCATGATTCCCACCTAGCAGATCCCCAACTAACATTAGACCCCTACTGCAGTATATCGTTGCCTATCAATAACAAATGCCACATACCGGAGATTCTTGTGGGCACAGACCCACACTTCAAACAGTGTATTATAGTGGTCAAGACCCTTAACCTAAGGCCTGTATAATCCAATGTTAATTGATAGTATAGATGTATGTGTGACTTTTATAGAGACATAACCGACTGAAAGACTTTGAACAAGTGTTATTTAGTGCATGCATTATTGAGAATATATTATGTTAGCTTAGATAGTGACCACCCTGCTTCACAGCGACCTGACCTTCACCCATTCGGAGCACAGATGTCTGACATCCATCCTTGAATGGAGTCACACTTGATTCATTTAAAAAAATTGAAACAACCGTTGTTAAAATATATGTCGTGTTTTATTTTGTATCTTATTTTGATGACACAAAAATACAAGACTTTAAACATTGTACAGGTCAGGTTGCAGCACAGCGAGAGAAAATCCCCTGTACTGACCGCTGTCACTCAGGAAAGTTTCTCTTATGGCACGAACGGCACAGGCGAGTATTACTCTTCGAACGCGGTGTCCAAGCCTCCCGTGAAGCCACAATGTAAAGGAACGATAGGCCACCAGACTGTACCACCTGTGAAAAGGAATGAAACAAACTGTTTTTAAATGACCAGGATAAGTTTAATAAACGTTTGTTGTCAATGACAATTCTTGTAACTAATGGCATTCTGCTCGGACAAATGCTATCTAGACACTGCACACTATTGAACGACTTTCATGCGTTACAATGATATGTATATGTAATTTTGGATATAGTAGAAGACCATGAAATAGGAGTGGCATGACAAGCAGAGTATACTTACTCGTTACTCGGATTACGAGGACAAACAGTTGCGCGAAGTTCGTGCATAAGCACCATCATTATCCTCAACATGGACCGTGTGAGGCAGGCTGCCCTGAAGTCTGGCAGCTCGGTCATGCATTGCGGTTGTGGCTCGCCTTCCGAAATGTAGGCCACGCATCCTGAGTTTTCACAGCAGCAGCAGTTCTCGTCCTCTGTTGGCATTAGCTCGCACCGATTGCATGTGCACCAGGTGGAAACACCCTCCATGTGACTAGGTCCAGGCTCTTCAGCTGTTGAATCGTCCTCCCAACTGCCGTCCGAAGACCCATCGTTTTCGCGTGTTTCCCTTTCCAGTAGTTCCTCCTCGGTATACTCGGGCTCGTACATGTAGGGCATTATTGTATCCATTGTGTGTTAAACAAACTAAAATAATTTATAGCGGTGGTACTGGTATCTGTTCACACGGGCTACAGGCAACGAAGGTAACTGACCAGAGCACAGAAACGAGTCACAGAATACTCAAAGTAACACAGAGAGAGGAATGGAATAGAAAATCTGCTGCTGTGTGTTGTGAAACGGTCTGTTTATACTTATTGAGGAAAGAGGTCTCCTGCCATTTCCATGGCGACACGTCATTAGCTGAAGCACAGCGAATGTTGACACAAGACGTGCTTTGGCGTTGTGAAATGGGCGGTACGCGTCTGCTGATGACAGGCTCAGGGGCGGGGGATATGATTTAGTGCCGCAAAAGCAGGTCAGCCAGGGCGATGGGGGAAGTGATAGGATTATCACAAAATGGCAGCTCCCTGATGCCTGTTTTTGCGTGCGTTTAATGGATGAAAACTCGAGTAAGGTCCATAGGAAATTTTTCTAAAATCGAGCGACTTAGGCTTAAAAACATATGGCCGACCCGTAGGGGCAATAAAACATTTTGACCAAACCATTCATTTAAGAACCAGCTCGAATCACCTCCTGAGAAGCTAGGCCCTGATTGCTCGACCACGTACCAATAATAGAGAATCTTGGCAGGGGTCTCTGTGTCTCCCCTCTACCATATAGAGAGCGGAAGTACAGACCCCCCCTACGGTCTTTATAGACACCCCCTACAGCACCAATATAAGGCCCTTCCACGACATAAGAACAAGATTTGTAAATATAGCGGAGAATGGACGAAAAGAACAGAAGGTAAATTGACTAAACCATGGCCAAAGGGCAGAAGCTTCTCCAAATATGTGTGCAATCTTTACACACACATCTAAAAGAGGTCTTTAAGGGGGAAAAGTAGAGCAATTGTTTGGTGATATTTGAGCTTTGGAAAATGTTTCAGGACGACGGGGATGTGGTGGGGCGTCAATGGATGCTGAGCCAACAGAAGACCACGGGCGAAAAGCCCTCGGCCCCCAATCCCTTACCCCCTTCTGACCATGAGAGCGAAGGGGCTGATGGATGAATACAGGGATTATACCCTATACTGGAGTTAAAAGCAACAGAGGGGCACTCAAATCCAACATTCAAACCTCCCCCATATACCAAGGTGGAGGGACCCAAAGGGGCCGGACAAGCAGGAGGTGATAATGGGGCACTCAGCGAGACCCAGACAAGCACAAGGGAAGGGCTGGCGAATATAGCAGCGAACGAGTGGGTAGGAGGGCAAATACTCCTGAAATTAGATGGGAAGACAGCAGGAGAAACAGAAGGGGCGAGTAAGGAAGTAGCTGGTTGCAAAGAGAGCAGGGAAGCATGCGAATGGGTAGAGATAATGGAATCGGTGGAGAGATAAAAAAGAGGAACAGGAGGAACGTGAGAAAGTGCGAGGGAAAAGCTAAAAGCAGAAGAGAAAGAGCTGGAACAGCGAGAGATGAGGAGAAAGAAAGAATTTGAGGAGATAGAGAGGAGAAGGGAGGAAGACGAGAAGGAAAGGCAAGTTTTAGTAAAGAGGGAAAGGAGGAAGTGGCAGATAGAGCAGCTTACAAGAAGGAGGAGGAGCACGCAGTGTGAGACATAAGACTAAGGTTGGGATCAACCACTTTTGACAACAACGAAGGAAGGGATAGGCAGGCGGAGCAAGAGTACAGCAAGAAACATGATAGGGCAGCCACGCTGCCAAACAAAACCAGCACAGGGTCCTCCATGAGGGGGGACTACGAGAGCTTGATTGACTTAGAAGGGAAACCACAGGGAGCAAAGGTACTGCGGAGACTGAGCTTCCATGACGATTTTGGCAGTGGCTTGGGCGACACTGATTCAGAAGATGACTTGGTAGGGAGTGAGGACGAGGGAGTAGGCAACTCGATCATTGATCGACAGAGAAACACACTGATCAGAGCTCCATGTAGGGAGCAGACAAAGATACAGGATGAGTGTGGGGAGACAAGGACGAGAGACTACGGCAGTCCAGGGCTACATTGTACAGCATGGATGACATAATCCCATACACGCAGAGACTTAGAAACCTTCCAGCAAGAAGGAGAAGAGAAATAGCAAGGACATTTACATCCACCAAAGACACCGAAGACTGGATGGGGGCAGGGCTGTCCCAGTTCCCCTTACTGGAAAAGAGAGGGGGCAACATAAATACATACCATGGAAAGACAGAATTGAGGAGTAGGTTACACTTGTTGACCGCGGGTGCGGGGCAATGGATATACGAAATGGAAAAGACGACAGCAGGACAAACATTTGCAGTAGGGGACATAAAAGGTTTACTAGGGGCGATCCTCGGGGGAGGCTGTTGATGATGTATTGAAAAGGGTGGAGTACCCAGGAGTAACAACCCAGAACACAATGCACAATGGTTCGCCGTTTGCTAACTTCCGAGCAGCGGTGTGGCAAGATCTATGGACGCAGTACCCAGGCACGTCAGACATTAGTGCAATCATGGCACGTAGGATGGGGGAAGACGATGACCCCCTAAAATACATTCAGGCTATTCAAGAGTTATGGTGCCTAGAAACGCGAGACCCGTGGGACAAAACAGTGGCATTATTCTATCATATATTATGTCATGGGTTACCAGACCAGGTGCAGAGGCAACTAAAGACATTGGTGGGGATGGAAGCAAAACCATGGTCAGAAATACAACTTACACTAGTACATTATTTCAGGCTAATGCAAGAAAGCGCAAGGAAAAAGCGTGAGGAAAGAAAGCAGGAGGAGGCGAGGTTAGTGCAGGAGAAACTGTCCAAATACTCTAAGGAAGGAGCAGTATTAAGAAGCGTAGGACAGGGCACACCACAGACACAGTATGCACCACTGCCTGCAGGAGGAGGGTTCATGGGGCCGAGGGATGAGCAGCATGGGTTTCGAGGCAACTAAGAGGACGCGGGTATCAGCAATCAAATGCAACAAAGCTAAGGGGGCTTTTCCGGAGGGTATCAAGGGTACGGACTACAAATGCAGCAGGTTCCAGAAGGGTTCTCTGGAGGGTATCGGGGGCAAATAAGAGAACCACCCCAGTGCTGGGTGTGCGGACTGTTAGGACATATCTCTAGGCTATGTGGAAGCAGAGAGGAATGCGACAGAATGGGGGGATGCAATACAGCCAGCATATCTAGGGGAACAGAATGAGTTCAATACCCAAGACCAGACACAACAACAAGGACAGACCCCAAACGCATACCTGCAGACTCACCAGCCCATGACACAGACACCACAAATGCAGGCACCAGCACAAGAGTATTCACAGACACCACAGATGCAGAATAACATGCAGCCAAACTACAGGAAACTGGTACACATGGACTCCGTGACAACGACTCCCATTAGGAAACTAGGGGGGGGTGACTGGGGGCAACCCATTCTTGGGAAATGGAATGTCATTATACCCTAAATAGGACAGCACACAGACAAACCTGATGATGTTTTCCATCCTATGTATTACACCCAAGCCACCTGAGGAACCAGGCATAGGGGTGATAATAGGTGACAAAACAATCTCCTTTCTTGTAGACAGAGGGGCGACTAGATCCTGTATCTGCGAAAGGAAGTATAGAATGCCAGGTGATGCCATGAATGCTCAAGGATTCTCTGGGGAGCAATTGGTTCCATTTAGAGACGATATTGCACTTTCTATAGGAGGACACAATCTACCTCTACCCTTACTATGTTCATCACAGAAACCAGTAAGCATAATGGGGAGAGACATCATGGGCAACCTTAACATGACCATTTCATTTTCTGACAAGGGGATAGTGTGTTCCACACCTGAGATACACCTTCTAAACGTGAGAGAAATTATTCAAGCTTATTGTGGACGCAAGGTACAGAGTGGGGTGCCAGCAGATGAGGAGCTATTTCGATATGGGACTGAAATAATAATAGCATGGCTCCCATGGATTCAGGGAAAAATGTGGCGCATTCCAAATTAGTATTTGTTCAGGCCAGTACTACCATTAGATGAGAAGGAAAGGATGATGGTGCCACTAGAATTAGATCCAGTAATAGTGGGGGTGGGGCGACTGGATAGCAGTACATGGGACAGATGACACAGGACGACCATGGCGATCAGTGATCAGAAGGGTACAGATTGACTACTGTTACAGATGAAGAACTGTTCAAAGACTACCAGTTAGATCACGAGGTAGTGTTGGAAATTAGTATCACATACTGGGTGAAAATACATTACAAAGAGGTACCACAGAGAATGGACATTGATGCTAAAAGCAATGCCGGCATTTCTCGAGGAAGATTTAGCAAAGGTCCCCAGCATTTTATGGACCACAAGTTCCTATGATGTGGGGCTTCTGAAAGGGATAGGATTGGAAATAAAGCTGAAGCCAGGAGCCATTTTACCATGAGCGAGGCAATACCCCATGTCGAGGGAGGCAGACAAGGGTATTTATGAGACAATAGCACTACTAGTGAAGCAGGGCAGCCTAGTACCATCAGAATCACTATGCAGCACAGCGGTGTACCCTGTTAAAAAGGTGACAGTGGGTCATGGCGTTTTATACAGGACTTGCGTCCTCTGAACAATATTCTAAAAGCAGGAATAACTTTAGTACAGAATCCAGCAACAATTTTGTGTAGCATTCCCACGGAAGCTACCTACTTCATAGTCATAGATTTGAAGAATGCTTTCTTCTCTGTACCATTACACCCAGACTCACAAGACTTAACTTCGTTTCTATGTAGAAATAAGAAGTGGAGACATACAGTACTTCCTCAGGGGTACTGCAAATCACCTTCTATATTCAAGAGAGTACTTCAACTAGACTTAGGAAATGTAAAACTAGAGAGCATGCTTATACAGTATGCAGACGACATATTGGTTTGCAGCAAGACAGAGACACAGTGTAGAGATGACTCGGTGCACATACTGACAGTACTAGCAGACCAGAGGTACAAAGTAGACAAGGCCAAATTACAATATTGCCAGAAAAAAGTGTTATATATTATACAACTGATATCACTAGGCGGGAGAAAGGCGACACCAGAAGAGCAGAAGCAATACGCAAAACATCAAAGCCCACAACCATAACAAATGCAGCAGTTTCTAGGACTATGTAATTACTAGAGGGCACGGTTATTTGGCTACATCACTTACACTAGGTCCATATTGAGTGCACTGAAGGAAGCACTAAGAGGGGAGGGTACATTACAATGGACGACAGAGATGACTGGGGCATTTGATGAGCTGAAAGAAGCAATATGCACAGCTCCAGTGTTAGGGATCCCAGACTATCAAAGTACATTTTTCTCATTATCACACTCCAATGGAGTGGTTATGACTGCAGTGCTGACATAAAAGACAAGCAGGGGGCACAAACCTCTAGCATATTACAGTGGGAAATTAGACCCAGTATTGAGAGGACACTATGCATCCGAACAGGCATTGGCTGCTGCCACATTCACAGTAGACAAATCAGCGAGAATCACCTTGGAATGCAACACCACTCTTTATGTGGAGCATGCTCTCTTCGCAATACTGGAAAGACCCAAAAGCAGATTGACAACACAGAGAGCATCAGGGTATGAGGTGTTACTGTCAAACCCAGCTCTCAAGATAGTGAGATGCAGACTTGTCAACCCGGCAACTTTCATTGCCGAACCCGTAAAGGAAGGCAACTATGTGCACAACTGCACAGCAAACACAGAAGAATTCAATGACATTAGAAAAGTACAGTGGGGATATGTGCTTTATATTGATGGGTTGTTAACAATTGGACCAAACGACTGGAGAAAGACATACTGGGACAGCAGTAGTGAGATTGAGAGCAGACGGGACAAGCGAGGTGATGTCAAGTGCGCATCTACCGTCACATTTATCAGCACAAGCAGCAGAATTAGTGCCTTTTAATATTGGCATTGGAGCACAGCAAAGGTAAGGAAGTGACAGTGTATTCAAATTCAGCCTACGTGACATCCACAGTGCATTCTGGGACATCACATTGGCTGAGGAGGGGCTTCAGACGTGCTGATGGGCCTCCATTGCAGCACGCACTCCTATTGGGCAGACTGATAGAGGCACTCCAGTACCCACAGCGCACTGCAATGGTGAAGTGCCAAGCACATACGAGGGTGGAGGACCCCATCTCTAGGGGTAAAGAGGCAGCAGACGTGGAGGCAAAACACGGTGTCTACTTTGGGGACATTTTAGAAAGGGATGCTTCATCCCCAATGCGCAATTATGTGCAAACAATGATACTAAAGGAAGGATATAACACATTACCAGTGACACAGATTAGGGAATTGCAGGGATCTGCACCCAGGGAAGAAAAAGAGGTACGGATTAAGAGTGGATGTACAGTGTCTCCAACAGACACCTTATGGCGGCAAAATAACAGGAAAAGTGGTAATGCCATTTTCCTTACTGCGCACTGCACTGACACAATTACACCATCCTAACCATATAGGGAAAGCGGTGCTTGCTGCTCATTTTGGAGAGGACTGGTTATGTCCTAATTTGGAGGAACACGTGGCTGAATTCATGACCAATTGTCTAGTATGTAAACAATTTACTGCAGGTCATACATTAAGGGTAGTGAGAGGAGCCATACCTTGCCCAATGGGTCCATTCCAAAACCTGCATGTCGACTATGTCAAAATGATCCAAGTATGTCAAGGGTAACGCTACATGATAGTGGTTGTATGCCCATTTTCACGATGGATCGAAGCCAGTTCTTGTTCCCATCCTGATGCCATTAGAGTGGTGAAATTCCTGGTTCGAGAAATCTTGCCACAATGGGGCGTGTGAGGTCCTGAAGTCTGACAATGGCCCTCACTTCGCCAATCAGATGTTTTAGCACATCAGAAAATTGTTGGGAATACAATACAAATTCTCTTGTGCCTTTCACCCACAAGCATACTAGGTGTCTGAGCTATGTAAGGAAGGCATGGCATCAATAGTAAGACAGACACAAGTGACCACAGTTCAAGGGTGTTTATTGCACTTTAACAAAGGTGTGATAAACGCCTATCTAATCCTAAGTCTACAGATGGGAACAAGCTTCGACCATCAAATAATAATAATGCAGTCTTAGTGGAGTCTCTGTAAAAATATTGCCAATCCTTATCTTCTAAAAACAAATAGTGTGGGGGTAGTGTTCAGGAAAAAGAAAGAGGTTCACAAAATGATATGTCAGGATGTTCAGGCCTTTGGCCTCCCTTCCCCATGTTTTCAGCGTGGGACAAGGCAGTTCACTTGAGTAAAGCACACATTCTGGCTTCTTTGGTATGGGGATACAGTTCTATTACCAGCATCAGGGCCTTCTGTGCCCAAGTCTCTTACTTATAAAAGTCTCTTGATTCAGAGGACCTGGTGTATCAAAAACAAAACACAACGTTCTTTTCCTCTCACAAGTATTTAATTCAGATGATTCACTCTTCACCCTGGATCCCTCTCTTCCGGGCTCAGATCCCCTTCTCCAATGTTAATAGAATATCTTTTCTTAGGTGACTCACGGTTCACCCCGGACACCCCTCAGCCGGGCTCAGATACTTCCTCTTACACAATCAGTTTCCCTCAGCCCGACTCATACCAATTGCAGTTTGTATTAGCTATCGAAGACTTTCGAATGTGCACAGGTTTTAGCTTGGCTCTTGGCAGGACCACTTCGATTTCACAGTTCACGTTTGCCACCTCTCAGTTGGATACCTAACAGAGACCTTCAAATGAGCACCCTCGTGGTGCTGGACCACTCTGTGTATTGTATCTATCTTGGCTTTAAAAGTTCAATAATTCCTTGGATGTTAAATTATATTCGCGTCACCCGTCACATATACTTCACACACTGTTCTCTTCAGATTTCTTCATGCAATGTTGCCGCTTGCATCCTTGGTTCTAACACAGACCGGTCTGCTATCAGTCTCCCCGACTCACCGGCTGTGCTGACATTACTGGTGCTGCTTTGTTGCATGAGCCAAGGACAGTACCACGGCAGCAATCACTCCTCCTCGCCATGGCTATCAACACGGGAGAGCCCCGGGTACCTATGACACACAATGCACGTCGCTTCAGCTTTAATTCCAGGTCTTATGTTTCTCATTTTCGGAGCCTTGGGAAAGTAGTGTTTTTTCTCCGAAAAAGGTGAAGGGTACTTCACTCCTTGCACCCCTCTCTGGTCTTGCCGTCTTTCTCCTGCTTTCATGCTCCGCCTTTTATCCTTGTGGCGAAGTGTGATGGAATTCAGGTGTGTGTAATGATCAGCAATTGCCTGACTCTGCCTGACCCTTGTTTTGGACATGTCAGGTATACGCTTCACCTCCTCACATAGGTGAAGTGTATGTGAGGAACCGGACGGTGTCTCAACCGCTAGTCCCCGGGAACCTGTTATCTAGGTGGCCAGAACATGGCCATCTCTTTTGGATCCAGTTCCTGGGGGTGGACCAGTGCGGGAGGATCACCTGGATGAGGGGTCTTTGGGGAGTGGGACACCAGACAGTGAGACGCAATATCCCATTCCCTGTAACACCTTTTCCTCATCCTACCAGGTAGGATACTTAGGAACTCAACCCCCGACACAAACATTTTCTCACGGACAGCTCACTGTGAGAGAAAACAGACTAACACCTGAGCCGTATACCTGACATGTCCAAAACAAGGGTCAGGCAGAGTCAGGCAATTGCTGATCATTACACACACATGACTTACATCACACTTGGCCACAAAGATAAAAGGCGGAGCAAGAAAGCAGGAGAAAGACGGCAAGACCAGAGAGGGGTGCAAGGAGGGAAGTACCCTTCACCTTTTTCAGAGAAAAAACACTCCTTTCTCAAGGCTCCGAAAATGAGAAACATAAGACCTGGAATTAAAGCTGAAGCGACGTGCATTGTGTGTCGTAGGTACCCGGGGCTCTCCCGTGTTGATAGCCATGGCGAGGAGGAGTGATTGCTGCCATGGTACTGTCCTTGGCTCATACAACAAAACAGCACCAGTAATGTCAGCACAGCCGGTGAGTCGGGGAGACTGATAGAAGACCGGACTGTGTTAGAACCAAGGATGCAAGCGGCAACATTGCATGAAGAAATCTGAAGAGAACAGTGTGTGAGGTATATGTGACGGGCGACGCGAATATAATTTAACATCCAAGGAATTATTGAACTTTTAAAGCCAAGATAGATACAATACACAGAGTGGTCCGGCACCACGTGGGTGCTCATTTGAAGGTCTCTGTTAGGTATCCAACTGAGAGGTGGCAAACGTGAACTGTGAAATCGAAGTGGTCCTGCAACGAGCCAAGCTAAAACCTGTGCACATTCGAAAGTCTTCGATAGCTAATACAAACTGCAATTGGTATGAGCCCGGCTGAGGGAAACTGATTGTGTAAGAGGAAGTATCTGAGCCCGGCTGAGGGGTGTCCGGGGTGAACCGTGAGTCACCAAAGAAAAGATATTCTATTAACATTGGAGAAGGGGATCTGAGCCCGGAAGAGGGGGACCCAGGGTGAAGAGTGAATCATCTGAATTAAATACTTGTGAGAGGAAAAGAACGTTGTGTTTTGTTTTTGATACACCAGGTCCTCTGAATCAAGAGACTTTTATAAGTAAGAGACTTGGGCACAGAAGGCCCTGATCCTGGTAATGGAACTGTATCCCCATGCCAAAGAAGCCAGAGTGTGTGCTTTACTCAAGTGAACTGCCTTGTCCCATGCTAAACATGGGGAAGGGAGGCCAAAGGCCTGAACATCCTGACATATCATTTTGTGAACCTCTTTCTTTTTCCTGAACACTACCCCCACACTATTTGTTTTTAGAAGATAAGGATTGGCAATATTTTTACAGAGACTCCACTAGGACTGCATTATTATTATTTGATGGTCGAAGCTTGTTCCCATCTGTAGATTTAGGATTAGATAGGCGTTTATCACACCTTTGTTAAAGTTCAATAAACACCCTTGATCTGTGGTCACTTGTGTCTGTTTTACTATTGATGCCATGCCTTCCTTACATAGCTCAGACACCTAATATGCTTGTGGGTGAAAGGCACAAGAGAATTTGTATTGTATTCCCAACAATTTTCTGATGTGCTAAAACATCTGATTGGCAAAGTGAGGGCCATTGTCAAACTTCAGGACCTCACACGCCCCATTGTCGGAAGATTTCTCGAACCAGGAATTTCACCACTCTAAGGGCATCATGTTGGGAACAAGGACTGGCTTCGATCCATCGGGAAAATGGGTATACAACCACTATCATGTAGCAGTACCCTTGACATACTTGGATCATTTTGACATAGTCGACATGCAGCTGTTGGAATGGACCCATTGGGCAAGGTATGGCTCCTCTCACTACGCTTAATGTATGACCTGCAGTAAATTGTTTACATACTAGACAATTGGTCATGAATTCAGCCACGTGTTCCTCCGAATTGGGACATAACCAGTCCTCTCCAAAATGAGCAGCGAGCACCTCTTTCCCTATATGGTTAGGATGGTGTAATTGTCAGTGCAGTGTGCAGTAAGGAAAATGGCATTACCACTTTTCCTGTTATTTTGCCACCATAAGGTGTCTGTTGGTGACACTGTACATCCACTCTTAATCCGTAACTCTTTTTCTTCCCTGGGTGCAGATCCCTGCAATTCCCTAATCTGTGTCACTGGTAATGTGTTATATCCTTCCTTTAGTATCATTGTTCGCACATAATTGCGCATTGGGGATGAAGCATCCCTTTCTAAAATCTCCCCAAAGTAGACAGCGTGTTTTGCCTCCGCGTCTGCTGCCTCATTACCCCTAGAGATGGGGTCCTCCACCCTCGTATGTGCCTGGCACTTCACCATTGCAGTGCGCTGTGGGTACTGGAGTGCCTCTATCAGTCTGCCCAATAGGAGTGCGTGCTGCAATGGAGGCCCATCAGCACGTCTGAAGCCCCTCCTCAGCCAACGTGATGTCCCAGAATGCACTGTGGATGCCACGTAGGCTGAATTTGAATACACTGTCACTTCCTTACCTTTGCTGTGCTCCAATGCCAATATTAAAGGCACTAATTCTGCTGCTTGTGCTGATAAATGTGACGGTAGATGCGCGCTTGACAGCACCTCGCTTCCCCCGTCCGCTCTCAATCTCACTACTGCTGTCCCAGTATGTCTTTCCCCAGTCGTTAGGTCTAATTGTTGACGACCGATCAATATAAAGCACGTATCCCCACTGTACTTTTCTAATGTTACTGAATTCTTCTGTGTTTGCTGTGCAGTTGTGCACATAGTCGCCTTCCTTTACGGGTTCGGCAATGAAAGTTGCCGGGTTGACAAGTCTGCATCTCACTATCTTGAGAGCTGGGTTTGACAGTAACACCTCGTACCCTGATGCTCTCTGTGTTGTCAATGTGCTTTTGGGTCTTTCCAGTATTGCGAAGAGAGCATGCTCCACATAAAGAGTGGTGTTGCATTCCAAGGTGATTCTCGCTGATTTGTCTACTGTGAATGCGGCAGCAGCCAATGCCTGTTCGGATGCATAGTGTCCTCTCAATACTGGGTCTAATTTCCCACTGTAATATGCTAGAGGTTTGTGCCCCCTGCTTGTCTTTTATGTCAGCACTGCAGGCATAACCACTCCATTGGAGTGTGATAATAAGAAAAATGTACTTTGATAGTCTGGGATCCCTAACACTGGAGCTGTGCATATTGCTTCTTTCAGCTCATCAAATGCCTCAGTCATCTCTGTCGTCCATTGTAATGTACCCTCCCCTCTTAGTGCTTCCTTCAGTGCACTCAATATGGGCCTAGTGTAAGTGATGTAACCAAATAACCGTGCCCTCTAGTAATTACATAGTCCTAGAAACTGCTGCATTTGGTATGGTTGTGGGCTTTGATGTTTTGCGTATTGCTTCTGCTCTTCTGGTGTCGCCTTTCTCCCGCCTTGTGATATCAATTGTACAATATATAACACTTTTTTCTGGCAATATTGTAATTTGGCCTTGTCTACTTTGTACCTCTGGTCTGCTAGTACTGTCAGTATGTGCACGGAGTCATCTCTACACTGTGTCTCTGTCTTGCTGCAAACCAATATGTCGTCTGCATACTGTATAACCGTGCTCTCTAATTTTACATTTCCTAAGTCTAGTTGAAGTACTCTGTTGAATATAGAAGGTGATTTGCAGTACCCCTGAGGAAGTACTGTATGTCTCCACTTCTTATTTCTACATAGAAACGAAGTTAAGTCTTGTGAGTCTGGGTGTAATGGTACAGAGAAGAAAGCATTCTTCAAATCTATGACTATGAAGTAGGTAGCTTCCGTGGGAATGCTACGCAAAATTGTTGCTGGATTCTGAACTAAAGTTAATCCTGCTTTTAGAATATGGTTCAGAGGACGCAAGAGCTGTATAAAACGCCATGACCCACTGTCACCTTTTTAACAGGGTACACCGCTGTGTTGCATAGTGATTCTGATGGTACTAGGATGCCCCGCTTCACTAGTAGTACTATTGTCTCATAAATACCCTCGTCTGCCACCCTCGACATGGGGTATTGCCTCGCTCATGGTAAAATGGCTCCTGGCTTCAGCTTTATTTCCAATCCTATCCCTTTCAGAAGCCCCACATCATAGGGACTTGTGGTCCATAAAATGCTGGGGACCTTTGCTAAATCTTCCTCGAGAAATGCCGGCATTGCTTTTAGCATCAATGTCCATTTTCTGTGGTACCTCTCTGTAATGTATTTTCACCCAGTATGTGATACTAATTTCCAACACTACCTTGTGATCTAACTGGTAGTCTTTGAACAGTTCTTCATCTGTAACAGTAGTCAATCTGTACCCTTCTGATCACTGATCGCCATGGTCGTCCTGTGTCATCTGTCCCATGTACTGCTATCCAGCCGCCCCCCCCCCCACTATTACTGGCTCTAATTCTAGTGCCACCATCGTCCTTTCCTTCTCATCTAATGGTAGTACTGGCCTGAACAAATACTAATTTGGAATGTGCCACATTTTTCCCTGAATCCATGGGAGCCATGCTATTATTATTTCAGTCCCATATCGAAATAGCTCCTCATCTGCTGGCACCCCACTATGTACCTTGCGTCCACAATAAGCTTGAATAATTTCTCTCACGTTTAGAAGGTGTATCCCAGGTGTGGAACACACTATCCCCTTGTCAGAAAATGAAATGGTCATCTTAAGTTTGACCATGATGTCTCTCCCCATTATGCTTACTGGTTTCTGTCGTGAATATAGTAAGGGTAGAGGTAGGTTGTGCCCTCCTATAGAAAGTGCAATATCGTCTCTAAATGGAACCAATTCCTCCCCAGAGAATCCGTGAGCATTCATGGCATCACCTGGCATTCTATACTTCCTTTCGCAGATACAGGATCTAGTCGCCCCCCTGTCTACAAGAAAGGAGATTGTTTTGTCACCTATCATCACCCCTATACCTGGTTCCTCAGGTGGCTTGGGTGTAATACATAGGATGGAAAACATCATCAGGTTTGTCTGTGTGCTGTCCTATTTAGGGTATAATGACATTCCATTTCCCAAGAATGGGTTGCCCCCAGTCACCCCCCTAGTTTCCTAATGGAAGTCGTTGTCACGGAGTCCATGTGTGCCAGTGTCCTGTAGTTTGGCTGCATGTTATTATGCATCTGTGGTGTCTGTGAATACTCTTGTGCTGGTGCCTGCATGTGTGGTGTCTGTGTCATGGGCTGGTGAGTCTGCAGGTATGCGTTTGGGGCCTGACCTTGTTGTTGTGACTGGTCTTGGGTATTGAACTCATTCTGTTCCCCTAGATATGCTGGCTGTATTGCATCCCCCCATTCTGTTGCATTCCTCTCTGCTTCCACATAGCCTAGAGATATGTCCTAACAGTCCGCACACCCAGCATTGGGGTGGTTCTCTTATTTGCCCCAGATACCCTCCAGATAACTCTTCTGGACCCTGCTGCATTTGTTGTCCATACCCTTGATACCCTCCGGAAAAGCCCCCTTAGCTTTGTTGCATTTGATTGCTGATACCCTTGTCCTCTTGGTTGCCTCGAAAACCATGCTGCGCATCCCTCGGCCCCATGAACCCTCCTCCTGCAGGCAGTGGTGCATACTGTGTCTGTGGTGTGCCTTGTCCTACGCTTCTTAATACTGCTCCTTCCTTAGAGTATTTGGACAGTTTCTTCTGCACTAACCTCGCCTCCTCCTGCTTTCTTTCCTCACGCTTTTTCCTTGCGCTTTCTTGCATTAGCCTGCAATAATGTACTAGTGTAAGTTGTATTTCTGACCATGGTTTTGCTTCCATCCCCACCAACGTCTTTAGTTGCCTCTGCACCTGGTCTGGTAACCCATGACATAATATATGATAGAATAATGCCACTGTTTTGTCCCACGGGTCTCGCGTTTCTAGGCACCATAACTCTTGAATAGCCTGAATGTATTGTAGGGGGTCATCGTCTTCCCCCATCCTACGTGTCATGATTGCACCAATGTCTAACGTGCCTGGGTACTGCGTCCATAGGTCTTGCCACACAGCTGCTCGGAAGTTAGCAAACGGCGAACCATTGTGCATTGTGTTCTGGGTTGTTACTCCTGGGTACTCCACCCTTTTCAATACATCATCAACAGCCTCCCCGAGGATCGCCCCTAGTAAACCTTGTATGTCCCCTACTGCAAATGTTTGTCCTGCTGTCATCTTTTCCATTTCGTATATCCATTGCCCCGCACCCGCGGTCAACAAGTGTAACCTACTCCTCAAATTCTTCTTGTCAATATGTTTCCATGGTATGTATTTATGTTGCCCCCTCTCTTTTCCAGTAAGGGGAACTGGGACAGCCCTGCCCCATCCAGTCTTCGGTGTCTTTGGTGGATGTAAATGTCCTTGCTATTTCTCCCCTCCTTCGTGCTGGAAGGTTTCTAAGCCTCTGCGCGTATGGGATTATGTCATCCATGCTGTGCAATGTAGCCCTGGACTGTCGTAGTCTCTCGTCCTTGTCTCCCCAAACTCATCCTGTATCTTTGTCTGCTCCCCACGTGGAGCTCTGATCAGTGTGTTTCCCTGTCAATCAATGATCGAGTTGCCCTACTGCCTCGTCCTCACTCCCTACCAAGTCATCTTCTGAATCAGTGTCTCCCAAGCCACTGCCAAAATCATCATGGAAGCTCAGTCTCCGCAGTACCTTTGCACCCTGTGGTTTCCCTTCTAAGTCAATCAAGCTCTCGCAGTCCCCCCTCACGGAGGACCCTGTGCTGGTTTTGTTTGGCAGCGTGGCTGCCCTATCACGTTTCTTGCTGTACTCTTGCTCTGCCTGCCTATCCCTTCCTTCGTTGTCGTCAAAAGTGGTTGATCCCAACCTTAGTCTTATGTCTCTCACTGCATGCTCCTCCTCCTTCTTGTGAGCTGCTCTATCTGCCACTTCCTCCTTTCCCTCTTTACTAAAACTTGCCTTTCCTTCTCGTCTTCCTCCCTTCTCCTCCTTCTCTTAAACATGACTCGCCCCTGATGTTAATGTACACAGGTATCTTGGGGTATATCTCATTGTCCTGTGTATGCAGATAACTCTAACTAGGGTAGCATTTTCGAGGTCCATTGTTGTGACCCGGTCAGCTCTCATGGCGGTTTGCTTGCTACCCGAGTCAATTAACGCCTTCACTTGCTTCCCATTCACCCAAGCTTTTTCATATGTGAAGTCAGCAGAAGACTGACATAAACATATGCGGAAGTTCTCAAGATCTTCTTCGGGATCTTCCTACTCTTCTCCCTTTAAACAGTTGATTTTCATAGGTTCTTCTTTTAGATTTTCCAGACAGTGCCTGGCCAAATGCCCTGTTTCTCTACATAAAAAGCGGATAAGGGGAGGTGGTCTGCTTCCTTTAGGTTCCTCCCTTTAACTTTCTTCTCTACCTCTATGGTCAGATTTGTTGGCTTCTATTCTTTCCTTTGGTATCCATTCCTTGATTCAATATGACCCTCCTTGTTTGTCTACTCTCTGAGGTTGGGGTTGGTGGGTATGTTTGTAATATTTTCGTTCTTCACCTCGATGTACCGAGTGGAAGTATGAGGCTGCATTCGAGTGGTTTTGTGCAGTTTCAATGGCCATGGCTAAGGTAGGTGTATTTAATTGTAATACACCCTTTTGCAGAAAAGGGGTTAAGGAATTGGGGAACTTTTCTAACATAATCATCTCTATCAATTCTTCTAGGGATTGTTATTGATCCAGAGGGCTATGGTATTTTTTTATATGTTCACCCATTTCAAGGGGGGTTTCTCCAGGATTTAATCTAACGGCCCTCAAGTTTTTCTGTAGAAGTTACAAGTTTGGCCCACTCTCTTCAATAACCCTTCTTTTTATGGATATAAAAAGTGGCTCTCTGCGCAAGATTGAGTAGTTGGTAGGCGGTCTGTAGTTCACCTTTCAATAGTGGCAGCAAATAACACCTTGTTAGGTTTTCTTTCCATCCCAACTGTTCGGCCAGTCATTCAAAATTCAGAAAGAAGTTCCCTAGATCATTCGCTTTCGAGGTATGGTTATGATATGATATTTTATTTGTATCACGCTCGTACACAAGTGTTTCAGAGTGAAGTATCCTCTGTGGTAACAGGGGTCTGGCTTACAACTCAACCAATTTCGTCAAGTTTTCTTGAAGCCTAGCTTCAGCCTGCATTTGATGGGCCGCCAACTGGGCTATGACATCTGCTAGGGCGGCCAGTTCTTCCAGAGGGTTAGGGTTTCCTTTGTTGTTTTTTCTCAATCAGGAAAAAAAACAGGTTTCGACTCCTTCGGAAAAAGTTTCAAAGTCGTCTGATCCTTCTGAGTCTGATTCCGCCGAAGGGAGGGATTTAGGTAGGTTGGTCTCTAATACTGATGGTAATTGGGTCCCAACAAAATAAAAAAGGTTTCGGAACGGGGGGGTTTAGGGCACTAATGGCACTAATGAAGGTAAAGGCTGGTCAGATTTTCAATAGTAGTCGATCCCACTGTTGGATATGATAGTGAGGGAATGGGAGGGTATCTAATAGTACTTGCATTTTGAAAAACAGGTCTCGTTGACTAGGTGGAATATGTAGTTGAGAGAGCAACGCCTCTTTAAAGCAATATTGCGCTCAAAAATATTATTGTACCGAGTGCTCGGGCATGTGGTTTTAAGCATATGTTGATCGATTGTAAAAACATTTCCTATGCACCGTACCTTAGTTTTCCTCACTTTTACACATGCAAAATCAGGCTGCCGGGGGCGGCTATCGTGTGCTAATCTTATCCGTTGCTGCATCGCCCTAAGGTGAACTGCCCTAGCGGCACTAAATCACATCCCCTGCCCCGGAAGCTGACATCACTTGACGCGTACGGCCCATTTCACAATTCGAATGCACGTCTCGTGTCAACGTTCTCTGTGCGCCAGCTAATGACGTGTCTCCATAGAAATGGCAGGACGCCTCTTTCCTCAATAAGTATAAACAGACCGCTTCTCATCAGACAACATCAGAGTTGCCTTTTCAATCGTTTCATTGTCTTTTTTTGTGTATCGGGTGGCTCGTTTCTGCTCTGTTCAGCTATCTTTATTGCTCGTAGCCCGTGGGAACAAATGTTGTCGTATAATGGCAACAAAACAGCCCTACCAGTACGTGCCGGAGTATTCCGAGGCGTAATTAGTCAAAAGAGAACGATTTGGAAATGATGGGGCTTCAGACGACAGTTTGGAGGACGAATCACCGGATCAAGAGCCTGAGCCTAGTCGCATGGAAGACATTTCCAACTGGTGTACCTGCAATTGGTGAAAGGTCATGCCAACTGAGGTGGAGAACTGCTGCTGCAGAGAAAATTCTGAATGCTTGTCCTACATATCAGAAGAAAAGCCACCACCGCTATGCGTTACCGATCTGCATGACATCAGGGCAGCCTGCCTCACAAGGTCCGTGTTGAGGATTATGATGGTGCTTAAGCACGAACTTCGTGCAACATTTCGCCCTTGCAATCCAAGTAACGAGTAAATGTACTCTAGATGTGGTGTCACTTAGGCCACTAACATTTTATGTTTGTCTCCTATATTGTCATAACTTTGATCTATCACTGCCAAAAGAATATAGTCTTGCAATTCGATACATCACTCGCGATGTGGGGAAATCATAGTGGTCATCTTATGTGTCTGTCACACTCACCTGTGTCTCTGCAGGAGTGCTGGACAAGCCTCCCTTGACCCCGAGTCTTCACTTCCCCTGTTTCACCCGGAGGAATACCTTGATCTTTAGTAGGGTGTGCACTACATCCTGCATTTTCAGGGGCGCGATTCACTCATGTGATTTGTGCCAATGTCTGTAGGCTGAGTTCAGATGCCAAACACTGGTTTATGCCTTCACAGCGAGGGTGAGAATCAAGGCACCAGTCCATCCCACAAGTGAACGTTGCGTGGAGAATGTTGAGTGTCCAAAATTGTCCGTATTGTCTTTGTTTGCCGGTATTTTTGTGGGTGAGTAGCGCTGCGTGTTGAAGCCAGCTGCTGGTAGGTTTGCGCAGCGCCTTCAATTCGAGCGCGCCTGGTAATGTCTCTCCCTTTCCCTTTCGCAGTGAAAAAAGTGTCTGCTTTATTGGAGCGAGTGCAATGGAGCGAGTGCAATAAATAATGTCTCTTCTTTCTTACAGGGGTTTGTGTGCTCGTGCAACTAACCTGGATTCCAGCGTTACGGGAAGATTCGGTGAGTATGCGCAGCGTTACTGATGTGCGCGTGTTAACGCTGTTCTTCTTTGCTTACAGGTGCCGCCAGTGTAGAAGTCCCCTCTTGACTGGAGATAGCTGCGGCGTGGAGTAAGAACCAGGTAAACTGAAGCTGAATGATCCAGAGCGGGTAAGCAGAAGTAGGATGATCCGGAGCAGGTAAGCAGAAGCAGGATGATCCAGAGCAGGTAAGCAGAAGCAGGATGATCCGGAGCAGGTAAGCAGAAACAGGATGATCCGGAACAGGTAAGCAGATGCTGGCTGATACAGAGCACAGCAAGTGTGTTGCTGATACAGCTCACAGTAAGCAACACGAAGCACTGGAAGAATCTTGGGTGTGGCTTATATAGCCAGCTGTTAGGAAGAATTCTCATCCATGGCTAATTTCCCTCACCTAGTGAGTCTCACAGCAGCTTTGCTGGACTTCTGGAGTTTATTTTTTTCCACTTGGTAAGAGTGAGAGCTTTTCCCCGACTCTTACCTGTGTTTTGCTATGTGCTTCTACCTGTTTTTGAGATTATGGACTCTGAAGCACACCACTGCAGTGGCCCTCTTCTTTTTGTGTGTCACACAGCACCTTCAGTGCCGGGGCACAGGATTGTCTTTGAGACTTCCCTCAACTCCATTTCTGAGGCGACTACCGTCCCCCAGAAAAGGGTAAAGTTACCATTAACTTTACTTAGTCAATCTGCCACAGATCCAGTACACCCCATCTTCCATGGAGTACTGGCAAGGGTTAATTCGTATCCCTTTTTATCTGTACCTCCTAGAGCATTGTTTTTCTCTTTTAACATTTAGACTTTGCTGGTGGCAGTGGTATCTACCCTAACTTTTCTACCGCGAATATATTAGATAAACATGGTACTGTTCTTGGCTATTATATTAGCCTCGAACATAAATCCGCTTAACCAAATCGTCTTTCTTTTGGCTCCGGTTGGGTTTATTCGCCATTTCTTTTTGTTAAACTCCTTCTTGTGTCTTACTTTGCACGGCAAACTAGGTTCGCTTTCTTTGTTCACTGTCTTTTGTAGGGCTTCTGCTCAGAAGCCCTCCTCAAGGCGCCTGGGTGTCTAGTTGGGCTGAATGTGAGGGAGGGGTGTAGTCACCCCCTGCACAGGGTATCCTAGGAACCCTAGTCGTACTTTATCATGATTGGCCAGGGTAGTTGTGCGGGCTGGACAACCCCCCTGCTGGGTGATTGACAGCCAGGCTGTGTGAATGGGTGTTTTTCGCATAAAAGGCAGGTCTCTTGGGCTAGAAGTCAGAGAGTCGCCACTGGAACTACAAGGAACCGAAGAGAAGCGGAGAGAGCCAACGGCTGCTGCAACTACCCCGTCCCGGTGAAGCCCTGCTGCAGTCCTGAGCTATCTTCTCTTCTACGACTTAGAGAAGATCCAGTCCGGAGTCTTCTTCCCTTGAGCTTGGTGGGGATAACCAGCTCATCTTCTACAGCCAGAGGATCCTCTTCCTTTGTCGAAATCGCTGCACACTGCTGTAGTGGTCTGGATAGCCACCGAAGAGCCTCTCCTGTTTTTAAGGAGCGCACCTTTTATTCCTCGTCGCTGCTGCCAGCTTCATCTCTGTGTGGTGCAGACCCCCTTCAGACGTCCTCCTTCGCAACGAAGTTCCAGGAATCGTGGGTCTGCGGGAAACCAACAGGAACAACTGCCAGGGCACCCGCTGCACCACTGGAACAAGGTACTGTGTTCTACTTGACGAAACTAAGTGAATCCCTTTTCTTCATTTTCCAAGGCTTGTCTTCCCTCCTTCTTTTTTTTTTTTTTGAACGTGTTTATTTTAAGAAGCAGGTTATCACAATACATAACTTAAACATTCGCGACATGATGCACAGTACAATATACTACGATATCTCTCCCATTCCCTCCCCCAGTCTCAGGTTCCTTCCCCCCGCTCCCGCTGGGGCTCCCCAGCTTGCATTGTTCTCCTGGCCAATTGGGGCTTAAATGTCAAAGCCGGGAACTTTTGGTCATAGTCGAGGACCGGACCGCATATGTTATGAAATCGATGTAGAAGGCCTGCCCCGGCGGCCGTCACCCTCTCAGCTATCAGGATGTCCCAGACCTTCACCCACCAGGACGGCATGAGGGGACCTTTCGCCGTCTTCCAGGTGCGGGCAATCACGTTCCTGCCCGCCAATAGCAATTGGGATAATAGTTTGGCCTTGGGCCCTGACCTTGGGTAGATTCCAGGAATTGGGGCTCCCAGGAGGATATAGGTTCAGGCTCTAGGGGCAGTTGCACCTGAGTAATGTCTGCAATCGTCGCCAGGCAATGTTTCCAGAAAGCCTGGGCCTTGGGGCAGGACCACCACATATGGAAGAAGGAGCCTACTTGGCCACATTGTCTCCAGCAGTGTGGGTCGAGAGTGGGATGCATGTGATGGAGTCTTAAGGGCGGGAGATACCACCGGAGGAGGATCTTATAGGCGCATTCCCTATTTGTGATACATGATGAAGAGGTGTGGGCCCGGGACCAGATATCAACCCAGAGTTGGTCCTCAATAGGGTGGCCCAGGTCCGCTTCCCATTGGGCCATGTATCGGGGCTTGGAAATTAGGAAGTCCGGATGGAGGCGTTTGTACAGGGTAGAGATTCTCCCTTGGGGTGGCAGCTCAGTAAGGGTCAGTTCAATGGCCGTTGGGGGGCGGGTGGCTGCCTGGCGAGTCTGCGGATGAGTGCACCAGTGGCGTAGCTGGATGTACGTGAACCTATCCTGTTCCTGAATCTTGAAGAGTTCTTTGCATCGCTTGAAGGTGCAAGGTTGACTCCCCTCGAAGAGTTGTCCCAGGGTCTCCAGGCCTTCTACGATCCAAGGCCCAAAGTTTCGAATTGACAGGCCGGGTGAGAAAGTGAGGTTCATGAAAACTGGGGCGAGGGGGCTAAGTCCCACTGGAATCTGTTTTTGGCGCAGCGCTTTGTCCCAGACCGAGATGGTATGTTTGGTGGACGCCAAGAGTTCCCGCCATCGCCACCGCTCCGGAGGAGGGACGTGTGGGAGAAAGCGTAGAGGTAGGGGTAGCTGCGCCTGTTTGAGGTCCACCCACCTAGGGCGGTTAGTAAGTATTTGCCATGATTGAATACAGGCCAGCTGGGCCGCCATCTGGTACTTTTGTAGATCTGGAACCCCGAGACCGCCGAGCCTTGCGTTGCCCAACATCGTGGATTTAGGGATCCTGGCTTTTTGCCCCCTCCAGATAAACTGCAGCATTTTCTTCTGTAGGTTTTGGAGGCCTGGGGCCGGAATCGGGACCGGGAGAGAGGAGCAAGCGTAAAGGAACCTCGGTAGCAAGTTCATTTTACATGCCGTGATACAGCCCATCAGCGAGATCTCCTGTGCTGCACACCGCTTGAGGTCTGCCTCCAAGGCTGTAAATAATGGAGGGAAATTAGCCCGGTAAACCTCACTTGGGCTAGCTGGAATCTGGACCCCCAGGTAACTGATTTTGCTGGTCATCCATTGTACTGGGCACAGCGAGATTAGGGCTTCTCGGTCTGTCGAGGATAGGCCCACCGCCAGGGCCGCCGACTTCCGAAAATTGATGGCAAAGCCTGTGACCCTTCCATAGCTTGCTATCTCTGCCAGGGCTTGAGGGAGGGAAGAGCGGGGCTCCGGAATGGTTATAAGGACATCATCCGCATAGAGGGCCAGTTTATGATGCGCTGAGCCCGATTGGAAGCCTTTGATTGCAGGGTTCAGCCTGATCCGCTGGGCGAACGGCTCCATAATTAGTGTGAAAAGGAGCGGCGACAGCGGACATCCCTGTCTGGTTCCACAGGCTAAGACGATGGGGGAGGAGAGGGTGCCATTGACTCTGAGAAGAGTTTTGGGCGCTTTATAGTTAGCCAGTGTCATAGTGCAGAATTCGGGGCCGAAACCAAACGCTTCAAGGGTGAGCCTCATGAAGGTCCAGTCTACTTTATCAAATGCCTTAATTGCGTCCAGGGCCAGCAGCACCAACTCCCGGGAGCCTCGGGAGGCCAGCTCTACCAGATCCAAGGTTCTGCGGATGTTGTCGGCGGTGGAACGATGTTTGAGGAAGCCCGTTTGGTCGGCACTGACTATCTCCGGCAAGACCTGGGAGAGGCGTGTTGCAAGAATTTTAAAATATATGTTAGCGTAGATATTAAGTAGAGCGATAGGTCTATATAACGCGGGATTCCTCGGATCGCCTCCCGGTTTTGGTAGTAAGACAGTGATTGACTCCTGCATGGATGGGGTTATCGTGCCTGAGGTTCTGAATGAGTTAAACAGCTGCACCAGAGGTGCTAACAATTGAGGTTTGAAAATCTTGTAGAACCTAGCCGTAAATCCATCCGGGCCGGGGGCCTGGGATTTAAGGGCTTTTATCGCCACGTCCACTTCCACGTCGGTGATAGGCTCCTTCAGAGAGTCGTAGGCTGTCTTCTTTAGTTGGGGGAGCGCTGCTTCCCAGAGGTATTCCTTTTGTTCTCCCACGTCTCGCACAGGAGCGGTCATCACCTGGGTCAGGTGGGCTGTTGCAAGCCGAAGTTTTTCCTGGTCGGCATATTGAATTTTTCCATGTTGATCCCGTAGACCCACAATCGTGTTGTTCCTTCTTGTCTTGGCTAGTTTGGCCACCAGTAGCCTATTTGCTTTGTTGTTCCTGGCATAGTAAAACTGCTTAGCCTTCGCCATTTGGTGGGCAGTGTGTTCAGCATAGTGGGCCTCAATCTTCTTCTGTGCTATCCGGATAGCCCGCTGTGTTTTAGGGGTCCAGCCCTTCTCCTGATGGAGCCTTTCAGCTTTATCCAGTTCTTCCTCGAGGCTCTGATGAGTTTGTCATCGATGTCTGTGGTAGGCCACTCCTTGCGCAATCAGTTCCCCCCTCACCACTGCCTTCATTGCGTCCCAGTTGTTGGCGGGGGAGGTGTCCTCGCTGGGGATCTCCTTGAAGAAATTGGTGATCGTGGTTGCGATTGCGTCTCTGAGAGGCATTTCGTTCAGAATCGGGTCATACAACGTCCATCTACGCTGTTAGGGATTAAGTGGTTCCTGCACTCGGATCTCCAGGGCCACCGGGGCGTGATCAGACAGGATTCTGGAGCCTATTGTCACATCGCCGGTGAATGTAAAGATTTGCGGGGATACCAAGAGAAGGTCTATCCTGGAGAACGTTCTGTGGACATACAAGTAAAAAGAGAAGTCTGTTTCAGATGGATGGAGTACCCTCCATGAGTCCACCACCCCTAAAGTTCTGAACAATTGCAGGAGAGCCAAAGCTGTAGCGAAGTCCCCGGCAGAGGGCGGGTGCAACTTGTCCTTGATGGGGTCCGGTACCCTGTTGAAACCACCCCAATCACGATCTGGCCTTCCAGGAAGGGAGAGAGAGCTGTGCTTAGCGACTCATAGAAAAGCGCCTGGCCTGGGTTGGGCGCATACACTGAAACTATGGAGTACAATTGTCCCCGCATCAGACATTTTACCGCTATGTATCGCCCCTCTGGGCAGCTCATGGAATCTAGAATCTGAGGGTTCAGCCCCTTCCCAAACAGGATTGTTGTGCCGCTTCTCTTCGAATTTCCAGATGTGAAGAGTTGCTTTGGAAAGTTCCGGGAGCGTAAGCGACCGTGGTCTGCCAGCAGTAGGTGTGTCTCCTGTAGCATCGCCACCGCCGCTTTGTTATTCTGGAGTTTCTGCAGGATGGACTTGCGTTTTGGAGGTGAGTTCAGTCCCCTAACATTCAGGGAGACAAAGCGCAGAGTCTGATGTTCCGGGACCAGCTCCGGGGGCTCCGACAAGCACTGAGGAGGGGGGGGGTTGTAGAGGAATTAGCCATCATGTCGCCGAGTGTGCAGCCAAGCAAGGTTCCCTCTAATTATTTTTCTGTATGTGCGGAACTGGCTTGCTGTTGTGCGCACATTATTTTCCATGTCTGCAACTGACTAATGAGGTAAGCCACTTTGTGAGCATGCGTATTTAGTGACCTCCCGTTGCAGAAGAGAGTTTGGGAAGGAATTTCCTCTTACCAGCCACAGCAATTCTTGACAAATCTTACAACACTTTTTCAAAACACATAGGGCCTCATTACGACCCTGCCGGCCCGGAAAGAACAGTGGCAGTAATACGCCGCCACCGTTCTTTCTGGACCGCCTCATTCAGAGTCCTGCAGGCGGGAGGTGTCACTCCCGCCTGGTCTGACCTGGTGGGTTTAACACCACCCGCCTGCAGGTGGACATGGAAACACCGGCTCTATCATAGACGGAACCAGTGTTTCCATGGTCCCCATCCCCATGGAGTCCTATCGGACTCCATGGGAAGGGGGATTTACAGAATTGCGCCTCCGGAATTCCCGGGTCACCGGGGTCATAATGCCCCGGTTATTCCGGGAATCACAGAGGCGGAATGGTAATACGCGTCTGGCGGTAACCTGCTGGTTTTTCCGGCTCGGTTATCGCTGGACTCGTAATGAGGCACATAGGCTAAAATAGAATATGTGATGTGTGATTAAACGGAAAACTCATCAACCAGTCCAAGACTTCAACATCTGGCACAGTACCTTGCAGACATTTTATGCCACCGGAAAATCACTCATGTGTACTACAAAACACAAATATCTCTTGTCATGAACTGATGTGGCTGTCAAGGCATTCAGACAGAATACAACATTTGCCGATGGATTAATGGCAATTGAAAGCAATGTGTGAAACATGCTGATAGGAGTTAAAGTGCCACTTTAATGAAGTAATTCAAGGGCCAGGAAAACATGCTTCTAATAATGTGTCTAATAATTTGTCTAAGGATAATAATTGCATCAGAATAACTGATGATCAAATATTCATGTGCCTATGCTTACTGTCCACATTATGTTGTTGTTTGGGTAGTGATAACACCAGCCTTACAGCTAAGAGACATATACACCATCCATTTTTACTCCCTAAAAAATGAAAATGTGCCCAACAAAAATGAGAAACAAAGATCATTGTGTCGCTTCAACCCATAAAGCTCCACTGATATTTTTCAGAATTAGTGACCAGTAGAGCAATGGCATAGGCAGGAACTCTTAAAATATTAATGCCTGATCTCAACAGGAATTGTAACGGGAAGAACATCTTTTAATAAGCAGAAAGTATCCCTATTGGCCAAGCTAATTACTCTTTACTCCCTGAAAAATCATTTGACTCCAAGTAGGGAGACAAATCTGATAAGAGCCCTACTTATACCGCTGACATAGGAAGTTAAATGACAGGGCACATAATAAAGTCTATAGTTTTGCCCACCCTTGAGCCTTACTGAGGTTTATTATGGAGCCCTGCTGAAGAAGATCACATATATACCTTTTTTAGTTAATAGCATCAATTCATCAGAGATACAACTGATTAAGTGTCTTCTTCTGTAACTATGAATCCCTCTTCTGTAATTCTTTATCAGTTAAGTATGATGCAGGGGGATGCTAGAGACGATACAGACAGAACAAATGGTTATATTGAAAAGCCCTCAGCAACTGAGCATAGAAAGAAAAAGAAGGTGCTGTTGTTTAGACGGGTACTAGAATTTACTATCCATTAGCAAACAAGCAACACATTTCCTTCAGTGTACTGCCGAAACGTCTGACTTGGTTTTTGAAATTTGCTGCATTGTTCATCACCTGGAAGGAGTGATGACCTGAGCTCTTCCACCCATAATCTTCCCCGGCCCCTCTGCTAGCTTCCAATACTAGTTGATAGAGCACTGTAAAAAGTGAGGGATTGTAGCAGTAAACACTCACTGGGATATTTGCAGACCCAAAATACTTTGCAAGCAAGGCAAATTTAATGCGTCAGCGTATTACATGCATTTTAAGAATGTCATGACTCTGCATGTACGAAATTCTTTTGCAGTGCATCCAAGATTGTTTGCAACATACTCCACCCTTATATCATTGTGTAGGATTACACAGTGCTCAGTGAAACAATTTTTGCATAACAGCGAGCTACCATATAATGTGTGAAGGTCTATGCCCAAAGGAACTCTGAACACTTGGATACAAGGCAGATTGTGTGAAAAGCATACTCCTGTCTGACTATCCAGTGCCCTGATACTATGGACAAGTAATCACAGGCATAGTCCATACCCATTATCCCTTGTAGGCAAAGTAAATGATATTGTAATGTTGTTCTCCACTTATAGGGTAATGTTAGTAATGCTAAAGTAGAAGATACTGAGCATCACATTTGTCTTCTCAAAATCCTTACAGGGCAAATTAATATTTGAGTTTTATAATGTATTAACTTGCAAGGGAGGGGCGCTTCAAAGCACTTGTGTGATGTACGTACAAAGAAGAGGAAGCATGAGATAAGGTTACAAATCCAGGTAGCCTGCTTACTCACAGTCAGTAGCCGATATTTTAGCTGGTAGTTCGATTGTATCATGTGGGTGATGCTTTTTGTAAGGCACAATGAGTAACAGAAATGCTGGCATGTGAACGTTATTCATATTACAACAAACATAAAACAAGTGGATGTAGGTACACGTCTGCTAACCTTTCAAAGAGCTAAGAGGAAGAGTCAAGGTTGTATGGTACTATCTTAATGTTTTCTGGGACAGAGGTTAGTCATAAGGTAAAAGTGTGGTAGAATCAAGCTTAGGAGTCCTGGGTGGGGAGGGAACATTATTTGGTTAATGTTTGCAGGCATATCCTGGTTAGATTCTTCTGTTCACGGAGCCAGTTTTCATATTGGTGTTTAACCTTTTATTGGTGTATTTTGCTTTTAGGGATTTTAGGCATTTACGGTCACCCTTGCATAGTATATAATGCAAATTATCAGACTATCAAGACTAGTTGCTTATTTTAAGAAAAAGCAAATTTCAATTAATTGCCATGGCTTGTGCCTTATTAAATATTTTTTAATAGGTGAGAATTGCCTGTGTGCGCTGCTAAAAATCTTCTGAGCGGCACCCAGAAGGAAGCTGGGCAAACGCACATGCGCACAGCTTAGAGGGAACACTGCGCCATAGGTACCCTTGGCTTCGGGGTATTTTGCTCGGACCACCAACAGGAGGACCGAGATTTAACTAGGGGAGGCAAACCGGTTGTGGGTCGGGAGCCCCCCCTGGCCAACAGGGCCAACGAATACTGAAAGGCCTACGTGGCCAAGATCATCAATAGTCTTAGTGGATCGTTCCAAGGACTCATTGGTGGAAAGTGCCTTGGAGCTGGGCATGAACCGTGGAGTGGTGCCCCCTGCGTTAGGAATTGAGCTCATCTGTGTTCCTGTGGTTGCTGCTCGGGTCCAGAATGCGGGTGTGAGGGCCGGCGTCTTCATCACGGGACCCTGCTAGGCTATTTCCTCTTCCGGAATCTCGGGACCTTCGACCAGGAGGTTTATGTGGGAATAGGAGCCGCCACAGGGTCCGAGACGGCTGACGCCTCCATGGGCGGTGAAGGTGAGGGGCTGGATGCGTCCGGGTTCAAGATGTTTTTAGCATGTTCCAAGTGGCTAATTCTCCTGACAGAGCCTTTGTAGGAGAATTGCAAAGCAGTGGGATGGAGCCATCTGTAGCAGACTTTTTGGGCTTGAAGAAAGGTAGTTAACGGGCGGAGGGCTCACCTCCTCTGCAGCATGAGAGGGGATAGATCTTGAAAAATCTGGAGCCGGGTCCCCTGGAAGGTGATGTCATCCTTAGAGCGGCTGATCGCCGAGATGGCTTCCTTCGTGGTGAAGAAGTGCACCCTGGTGATAATGTCAGGTGGGCCATCCGATTCCACTCCGCGACGAGGGTTCAGCCTGTGAGTGCGGTCTAGGAGCAGCTGCGAGTCATCAAGGTCCGGGAGGAGGGTTTGAAAGAAGAGGCTCACGTATTCCGCCAGCCCCTTGTCAGGGATCGAGGCAGGAACCCCTCGGATATGGAGGTTGTTGCGCCGGGCCCTATTTTCCAGGTCCTCCTGTTTGTATTCCAGAATGTCGCATTTGTCCTCCAGGAATCTGATTGAACGCTGGACCTCGGCTAAGGTGGAGGAATGATCCCGGGAGCGATCCTCAACCTCCCCCAATCTCTGTTCTGCCTCCAAGACCCTTTTGTCTGTACTCTCGAGCTTGGCAGAAAGTTCCGTCATGCAGGCCCTGAATTCTGCTTTGATGTCAGCCATAAATTCCCGGATATCTTCTCTGGTCGCCAGAGGTCCCTTGTTATCCGGGGATTCCCGCGAAGCAGAGGGGCAGGAGTCCAGTTTCTTCGTTTTTTCAGAAGACATCAGCATGGCTGCTATGTCTGAGGACTTGGAGGATTTCTGCGGTCTAGACATTGTGTTGCTTGTCGGCGGCGACTCGGTGGCCGCCAAGAGCTCTGCAGTCTCGCAAGAAGCCAAGGTGTGTCACTTCACTTGTGCAGATTATAGCCTTGTCCAAAGGGGAACAAGGCCGTGGGCAGGGGCGCCCCAGGAAGAGTTCAGAAGGCTGGAGGGGGAGAAGAAGCGTCAATGGACCCGTACGCGGGTCAAGCCTACCACAAGCATGGGTCGGGATCTCTTGGGGGGGGTGCAGAGTGTCCAGGCACAGAGGCCATGGGGCACGATGAGGAATCCACTAGGGGCGGACCGCCGCGAAAGCTCTCCGGCATCTCCCGGATCCCCCACCAAGGAGTTGTGGCCCCTACCTCTTTCTGGCTGTAGGAGGGCTACAAGGCTTAGCTCCGGAGCGGGATCCTCCCGGGGTTGATGCAGGGGCGGGCGAGGGACCCCTCTGCATGCCGATCGCCTCAATCGCCTCCACCGTGGCCTCTGGTACCAGGGATCCCCCACTCAGGATCAGGCTCCGGCGCTTCCGGGGGGGAGGGACAGGCCGCTCCCCGCAGATAGATGGTGCCAGTCCGCTCGCCACGCTCGGGCGCTCAACACCCCCAGCTTGTATGCTGCGACCGGGTTCGCCGCCATATCCCTGTGCCGTGTGCGCACAGCAGTGCGTCCGCCATCTTGGTTTTCTATGGCGGGGAGGGAGCCGGGATCTGGACTGCGATTTGGAGCGTAAAGCTCTGATATCAGCCCCTCATTTCAGGACAGCTTGTTCTCCAGCGGCTCCTACATCTGCGGCTGGAGTCGCTGGATCGATTAGGGCTCAGGAACCGCATAAATTCAGGCACGGCAGCGGGCAATCCACGGGCGGCTTCAGAGGAGCGACCTCATCGAGTTGGCTCCAAGCCACGCCCCCGTCTTCCCTCCTTCTTATAACTTTTGCTTCCGAACATTGACAATATCGAAGTGCTTTTGGCTACGTGGAATCGTGAACTGTCTGACTGTGTGATCTTCGGCATCAGGCCCCGGGGTCTTTCAACCCTGGCTCCGGCCCTTTGACTTTTGAACTCCTGTCTCTGAGTGTTTCTTGATTCTGCCTGGCTAACCAAAATATTGCCTATGATTTTCGCCTCCAACTCCCTCAGGTGCAAAGTGTGTTTTTGCCCCGGTAGCATTTCATGTCACGGATACGCGTTTATTTAGTAGACCGAACTGTCAAAAAGTGATCGCAATCGTATTTGCGGTAACGTGTTTTGTGCCTAACACTGGTTCATTCAAACACAGGGTACTTACCCTGAGACTTACTGTGCAAAGTGAATTGGTTAGTTGTAGTATATTTAACGTGTGGTTTTTATTTGAGTTTAATAGAAGTGTTGTGTTAATAACGAATGGTTTAAAAATAAATGTACTTATATTTTTTACCTGAAACCTTGAGTCAGTGTTTGCTTGAGTCACAGTAATTGTGGTCCCTTTGTGTAATCTCTGCTACTGCTCATATACTCTTGAGATAAGCCTGGCTGCTCCACCACTGCTACCACTCTGACCTAGTAGTACAGGCTTGTACCAAAGGTAAACCACTCTGACCTAGTAGTACAGGCTTGTACCAAAGGTAAAACTTGGCATCGCCCCCCAGCCACCCTTTCCAAAATGTTCGCAGAAGTATCCCCCTACTGTCCTAGGCTATGTCGCCAAAGAGGCACTTGGTTCCATATGTGGTGGGGATGCCCGGTTATTCAGGTGTACTGGTCGGAGCTTCTCAGTTGGATTAAGGATATAGAGGGATTCTGTCCATCGCTTCTCCCCTTAGAAATCCTCCTGGGTACTCCCATGCCGGAAACGGAACAGAGTGCATTCCCAAGGGTCATTGGGGCCATGCTGAGGGCGGGGAGGCTAGCATTGGCCCAAAAGTGGGAAAGCGCCTTAGCACCAACCAAGGAGGAATGGCTTTGTAAATTAAGGGTTATATTTACTTATGAAAAACTTACGGCAGTGAAAAACGATAAAGTCTCGGAGTTCTCACAGGAATGGACAGCAGTTCTCCTCCACGATGAATGTGTCTCTATGCGACTGTAATGTTGACTCCCAATATGTATCCCCCGGGCTTACCCAAGCGCCGGCCCTAGAACTGGAGACTGTCCATCACTTTGCTCTGAACCTCGCTGCTCCCACGATGTCAAACTGTATAACAAGTGCATATAACGATGTTCGAAAGTGCTCACTGCTGCTTCTGTAACCTGCAAAAACCTCAAAACTTGGTATGTTGCAAAATTGGGGGGGAGGGGAGGGTGGGGGATGGGGGAAGGGGATTATGTTGAAAAAGTTGGGGGGGGCGGGAGGTGGGAGGCGGGATGGGATTAAAAAGTAAAAAATACCGTCAGTTATGTTTGCTTAGTGTATTGCTGCCAGGGATTGCTCGCGCACCCTACCTTATTTGTATTATGTCAATAAAAACAAAGTCAAAAAAAAAAACTTGTATTGCCACCTGTAGTCTTAATTGTGTGTAGTGGTCCCTAAGGGCACTGCACAGGATTCTGCCTAACACTGGTGTACAGCGGTGAGGATTTGGAAGTAGAGTGATTACACTCAGAGTGCTGCTATTGCTTGGGTTCAACTAGCCACAAGGCTAACACCATTAATTCTATTTAACTAAGATATCATGTCAAATATGGAAAACTACACTGAAGAGAGTCTTTTACTCTATACTGCTAAGGTTCTGAGAACCATGTCTAGGGATAAGAATATCTCTGGTAAAGGAAATAAATCGGAACTGGTTGCAAAGTTAATGGGAAAATGTCTGGAGGGTGGTTGGAAGGACCTACCCCTCCAGCAAATGTGGATTTTGATGTTTCTGATTCTGAGAGTGTTAATTGTGAAGAAGTAGATGAATCCTTGCTAGGAAACCCTGCAACTCCCTTACCTGCTCAGAAAGCACAATTTCTGTCCACAGGGACCCCCACAGGTCCTACACTTACTCCTGAATTTATTGCACCTGAGAAAATGAGACTTGAATTGGTATTGATGCACAAACTGCCATGAAACATCAAGATTTAAGGCTCAGAGAAATTGAGCTGAACCATGAACTAGAAATGAAGAAACTGTCTCTAGGAAATGCTTCTCTCCCAGAGTCTTCTAGGTCTTCCAGCCCTAAGAGACACCGTATGCCAAAGGAAATGATTGGTATGTATGAGACTAAACTTGATATTTTGGATTGATTAGGAATGTTTGAGTACAATCATGGGATTCAAGGTATCTCAGGGAATCAGTTGATTCCTTGGCTTTTCTCTAAGCTCCCCCCTGTTGTAAGTGATGCTGTAATGGAGCTGGGGGAGGAGGATAAACAGGATTATGAGTGTGTGAAACTAGCATTAATAGCTAGGTTTAGGAAGACCCCTTCCCAGTATCTGAAGAGGTTTAGAACCCTCAAAAAGCATGATGGTACACCTTGGGCTACCTGGGTGTGTGAATGTTTGAAAAACTTAGATGGTTGGGTTAAGGGTTACAAAGTGAACACTTATGAAGGTTTGAGGAATCTTGTAATGTTGGAGTCTATTTTTGATGTCTGCTCTCCTGAGCTTAGACAGCACTTGGCTGATTCAAAGGAGATAGATCCTAAGAAGCTAGCTAAGGCTGCTGACTTGCGGGTTGCCTACCAGGCCACTAACAAGGATTCTGGGGCTACTCAGAAGAAGGATGAGGGGAAGCAGCCAAAGAAAGACAACAAAGAGAATTCCAATAATTTCCAACCAAAAGAGGGCCCCAAACATAACCAGGGTAAGCCACAAGGTAAACCGAATCAGGCTAGTGTACCACCTGGTTCCACACCAGATGGAGGCCAGGGCAAACCCCCATTCCAGAGAGCATTTCGAAAATGCTTTGTTTGTGGGTTGCCTGGATATGTGAAAGGAGATCCCAAGTGTAAGGGTAAACCTTCAGGGATCAACGCTGTCTCCTTAGCCTTCTCCCAGGTGGATGAAGTACCTATGACCAGTGGAAACTTTCAGCTACTAGCTGATGAGCCCATGAGAGTCTCAGCTGGTGTTTCTTTAGTGTCCTTGGGTCTTTGGGAACAACAGAACTTAGATGTCTATAACTCAATCCCAGATAATACTAAAGAGTATTATAAAGATAGTGTTCTTGTGAATGGTCAGGAGACCCCTGCCATCAGAGACACTGGAGCCAGCATAACTGTGGTTGATGAATGTTTTTTTCAAGGTGGAGGATGTTGCTAAGGCACCCAAAAACTTAACCAAGTTAGCTGGAGGCCCTGTGCAAATGGTTCCCCAGTTACCAGCTCTCATCCAGTGTAATGACATGACTGTCAGAATACTTGTAAGTGTGCAGAATAACGTACCTGGGAGGGTCCTGTTGGGTAATGACCTTAAAACTCTTGGAGCTGTGTCCAGCACCACCAGGCTCCCCAGCAGAAGGAAGCAGGAGCTCACAAGGTCTGCAAGGGAGAGAACCTTAAGAGGCTCTCCTGGGGAATGCTAGAGGACGCTATCACCCCAAGTCCACAGGACTTACTTACTGCCATTGCAGGGCAAGAAAAGGCAAAGGGGAAACCTAAGTCTGCCAGCAAGAAAACAGCAAGCACTCCTGTGCCCAGAAGGACATCTCCGAGACTGTCCAAAGTCACACCTGTGACTCCCACACCAGCTGAGGCTGAGTGTGAGGTTCAACCCTGTATGGTCAAACTAGATACTGAGGAATCAGATCTAGAAGAGGATCTTACCTTGGTAGATGATCTTGACCCTGTTGACTATCCTGAGCTGCAGTCTTTACTGGCAGAAGGTGGACCCAACAGAGAAGATTTCAGTAAAGGACAAAGAGAATGTCCTACCTTGGAAGGTCTTCGCCAACAGGAAGCTTCTCAGCTCAAAGGGACTGAGCCTGGGAAGTATAGGTTGCACTGGGAAGATGGCCTCTTTGACAGTAATCCGACTGAGTCAACCCCTGGAGACTACAAAAGACTTGTAGTACCTCTAGTGAACCGACTCCAGTTTCTGCAGTTAGCCCATGAGGTACCTTTGGCTATTCACTTAAGTTTTAAGAAGACCAAAGAAAGGCTATATAGGCTATCTCTGCACTTCTACCAGCCTAGGATGGGTACAGAAGTAGCCACATTTTGCAGAAGCTGCCACACTTGCCAAACCTCTGGCAAGAGTGGATCCAAGAATGTGGCACCCTTAGTGCCTCTACCAGTGGTGGGAATTCCTTTTGAGAGGGTTGGGATTGACATTGTTGGTCCTCTTGAACCTCCCACAACTTCAGGCAACAGGTTTATCCTGGTTGTAGTGGACCATGCCACTACATTTCCTGAAGCCATACCTATGAGGACTGTTACGGCTCCGGCTGTGGCTAAGGCCCTACTTGGTATTTTTACCAGAGTAGGTTTTCCTAAGGAGGTGATATCTGACAGGGGATCAAATGTTATGCCCCACTACATGCAAACCATGAGGAAAACCTGTGGAGTCACCTACAAGTTCTCAACTGCCGGCCACCCCCAAACCAATGGGCTGGTAGAGAGGTTTAACAGAACTATGAAGAGCATGATAGGTGCTTTGGAAGAACCCCTTAGAAGAAAGTGGGACCTTCTACTGCCATGCCTTCTCCTTGCATATAGAGAAGTCCCTCAGGAGGGAGTAGGATTTAGTCCCTTTGAACTTCTCTATGGCCATCCAGTCAGAGGTCCATTGGCCCTGATCAAGGAGGGGTTGGAAAGTGCTCCTTCCCCCAAGCCAGTCAGAGTGACTGACTATGTGATAGGTCTCTGGAGGAGAATGTCACACATGATGGCAGAGGCAAGTGATAACTTGAGGGCTGGTCAAGCTCTGGTCAAACATTGGCATGACCAGAAGGCTAACATGGTTGAGTTTACTCAAGACCAGCTTGTTCTTGTTATGGTCCCCACAAGGCAGAGGGCCTTGCAGGACAAATGGATAGGACCCTTCAAGGTTGTGGGTAAACTTGGAGAGGTGAACTATCTGGTGGACTTAGGCAATTCTCAGGAGGCTCCCAGAGTCTTTCACACCAACCGTTTAAAGGCTTATGTCTCTAGACCTGACATAGGGGCTTTGCTTCTAGCTTCAGCTCAGGAGGAGAGTGAACCTCTGCCTGACCTTCTCAGAGGCTTACCTTTAGATGAGCAAGTGGAAGGAGTTAATCTCTCTTCCAGTCTCACATATGACCAACCGGATTAGTGCAAGTTACTGTTAAATCAGTTTGCCTCCCTGTTCTCACTTTCACCAGGCTTGACCCCTTCGGGCCAGCATGACATACACACTGGTGACTGTTTGCCTGTCAAGAGCAGGGGGTACAGAATGTCAGACCATGTCAGATCCCACATAAGGAATGAGGTGAACAAGATGCTTGAACTCGGGGTAATAGAACCCTCTACTAGCCCATGGTCTAGCCCAGTTATGCTTGTACCAAAGGCAGGATCCAAAGAATTGAGATTCTGCGTGGACTACAGAGCTCTAAATGCAGTCACCACGACTGATGCCCATCCTTTGTTTAGGACAGATGAGCTGGTGGACAAACTTGGTACAGCCAAGTACCTCAGCACATTTGACCTAACGTCAGGCTATTGGCAAATAGCCCTGAAAGACCATGCCAAAGAGACAACTGCATTCTCCACCCCAGCTGGCCTCTACCAATTTAAGGTAATGCCTTTTGGATTAAAGAATACACCTGCTACATTTCAGAGGATGGTCAATCAAGTTCTGAATGGGATGGAGGGCTTCTGCATGGCATACTTGGATGACATTGCAGTGTTCAGCCCTACATGGAAAGAACATGTTGAACGCCTAGGTTATGTATTGCAGGCTCTTGAACAGGCCCATCTGACCATAAAGGCAAGAAAATGTCAAATTGGTTCAGTGGTCTACCTTGGACATGAGGTAGGAGGAGGTGAAATAAGGCCATTGCCTAGCAAAGTACAAGCTGTACAAAACTGGGCCACCCCTACTACTCAAACCCAAGTGAGAACCATCCTAGGTCTCACTGGGTATTATAGGAACTTCATAGAGATCTATGGGACCATAGCTTCTCCGTTGAATGTCATCTCCTCTCCCAAATTTCCTAAAATGTTCAGGTGGAATGAGGAGTGCAATCAAGCCTTTGAAAGTCTAAAGAAGGCCCTTTGTCAAGCTCCAGTCCTAAGAGCTCCTGACTATCACCAACCCTTCATTGTACAAACTGATGCTTCTAATGTAGGTATAGGTGCAGTCCTTAGTCAACTGGATGAGAAAGGTAGGGAACACCCCATTTGTTTCATCAGCAGGAAGTTAACGGATCCTGAGACAAGATGGGCAACAATAGAAAGAGAATACTTTGCTATTGTGTGGGCACTGAAGAGGTTTAGACCATACTTGTATGGATCTACCTTCACTATTCAGACCGGACCACCAACCCTTGAGATGGCTGATGCAAATGAAAGGGGAAAACCCAAAATTACTCAGATGGTCAATCTGCCTACAAGGATTTGATTTTTCCATTGAGCACAGAGCAGGAAGTCACCACCAAAATGCTGATGGTCTCCCTAGGATGTTTGTAACCAACTAGAGCAGTGGTCTTCAAACTGTTTTGGTCGGACCCCCCCCCCGAGCAAAATTTGGGCAGGTCGGGACCCCCCAGAAATGCCAAATGGACAGTATATATTGCGCGCCGTCACCTGCTCCCATCACAGTCGCTGGGCTCCCTCATCCCACTCCTACCCAGTCCCTGGTCTCTCCCCACCCCATCACACACCATGGGCTCTCCCCACTCTGCTCCCACCACTATCCCATGGTTCCCGCCGATTGTGCTCCCACCATAGTCCCTGTGTTCCCCCCATCCCATTCCCAACACAGTCTGAGGTCCAGTGCGGCTTGTGATTTTTTTTTAAGTGGAGAGGCATAACTATTTCCCCCAAAAATGCCATAGCGACCGAGCATAGTGCGGGAGCACGAGCCAATAAAGAGGGGTTCGGGGGGGGGGTTCCCCTTGTGAAGTTATTTTAAATAATGGGTTAAAATGTTGCACTGTAGAGCATACTTTTAACAAAAAAATTGGTAAATAGCCAAACAGTTTGCAATTGGTGCTGGGGGCCCCACGGGGCAGGCATGACATTTTTTTACTGGACATCTATGGTAGATGTCCAGTAAAAAGATACCATCCCTGTCCCCTGGGCCCCATTGGGCCTAACACAATCAACATGATTATGTGTGTGTGCAAGGCGCTGCACATTCATACAGCAATCACTCTATCATTCACATAAGCATCCATTACCATACACTCACTCATAACATAAGCATACACACATCCATACACATGTTTAAATAAAAACAATGAACATAAACGTACCTTCTGCATTGGCCTGCGTGTGGGTGTGGAAACACCCTGCTCCAGGCTGCTCTGTCCATATGTGCGAGGAGGCGCAGGAGCTCCCCCTCGGACATACATACATGCAGTGCCCCAGCCAGCATTTCCAATGAGCTATGCAATGCTGGCGAAGCAAAACTCCCCAGCACTTGCATGGCTCAGTGAGCATGTGCGGCTGGGGAACTAAACTGAACTGTTGTTAGGGAGAATTCTCTCTTTAGGCTGAATTTCCTAACCTAGTGAGTCCCCCAGCAGCTTTGCTGGATTTCTGGAGTTTGTTTTTTTCTCCTGCCAAGAGTGAGACTCTTTTTCTCCCACTCTTGGACATGATTTATGGTGTTCCTTTGACTGCTAATGTGTTTTATGGGCTATGGGATCCTTTACTCCATAGGGTCTCATATGTTTTTTTTACTATGTATGTTACACAGCACCCTCTGTGCAGTAACACAGGGATGTCATAGTGACACCCCACCATAGACTCCATACCCTGGGACTGACTACTGTCTCCCAGGGCATGTAAAGTCACCATTGGCTTTACTAGTCCCAAATTATTAACAGAAACCAGTACAAACCATCATATTGTGGACATACTGGTTGGGGCAATTCGATTGCCCCGGGATCTGTTAGTCGAGGGGGCACGTCTCCGTCCCCCCTGATCGAGTTTTGGCTGGTGGCAGTGGATACTACTTTTTATATTCGACTGCGAATATATTCCTATGGGATTTTCCCATTGTTCGAGGCTACCAACTTTAATTATTTAATTCTCATAGCCTCGAACATACCGCCGGTTTATTTATTTAATATTAATTCGCCAGTTGGTATTTTTTGCCAGTACTCGATTCTAAAATGGCGTTTGTGTTCTCTTCTGTGACTCCACCAAAGTACCGCAGGGGGTGTAGAAGGGGGTTTAGGCACCCTGGACTGAGTTACCTTGGTAACTCAAGTCGCACTCTTGTGTGATTGGCCCAAGTGGTGAGCCGGCCGGCTCACCACTTAGCATGTTTGATTGACAGCTAGGCTGAGTGAATGGGGGTGTGCGGCATATAAGCAGGGCTTTGGGGACTGGAACTTCAGAAGTCGCCACAGGACCTGAGAATCCGATGAGGGAGAAGCTGAGCCGACCTGCCACGATGACACCACCGGTGGAGCCCTGCAGAACCGACTCACCACTTCCCGACGACAGAGAAGATCTCCCGGCTGGAGAGGCTTCTTCCCCTGACTGGTGGGCACAACCAGTTTACCTTCTTCTCTTCGCACCCCGGACCGGCTTGTGGTCGAATTGTCCGTGCCAAGCACCCCGGCAACCGGATAGCCACTTACCACTGGACTGTGAACTAAAGGACCGCTCCTTTTACCTGAGAACTCTGCGGCTGGTTTCTTCCCTGGCAGTGCAACGGACTCCCGTCTTCCTCCCCAACGAGATCCTCTCTTCCCCCGAACGAAGCACCGACTTGCATCCGCTTCCAGGAACAACTGCCCCTGCTGGAGTATTCTCACCACTTTAAGGTACCGTGTCCGCCAGGCCTCCCTTTCTAAAGATTGCTACAAGGTAATAATAACCACTTAACCTTCTGGACTGGGCTGGCCGCCTTGACCTTCTAACTGGTCCCTTTCTTTGGTCCAACTCTTTTTGAACCTTTTCAAGACTTTTGTGCACTGCAACCGTGTGACCTTGGACACATTTCGTTTTGATCCCCTTAAAGTGGATTCGGCCTACTGAACTCTAACTTCATGGTTTTACTTTGCCTTCCTCTCTTGTTGTGTTCTTGTAAAAGTGTTGGGACCTGTTTCAATGTATTCTCTGCTTTTCTCTCCCTTTTAAAACGAATTATTAGAGTGCCATCTGCGTTAAGCGCTCACCGCTGTCTGAAAATAAGTGGAGCTTTCCTTAAGACTTGTCTAATATTCTTCTAAGGGAGTGTATATCTTTTAGTGACCGTGTTTTTGAATTGCTTACTATTAGTGCCTGTGTGTTTTTCTAGATGTGGCTTTAAATAAATAATTATATCTCTTTTACACCAAGCCCTGGTCAGTGTTTACTTGTTCTATCGTGTTCTTTTTGACCTATTGTGAATACTCTGTATACTGCCTAACTCTTCTTGAGGGAAGTCTGACTGCTCAGCCACAGCTACCAAGTGAATCTGTGTGGTACAGACTGCTACCAGGTGGGTTTACTGCCAAACACCTGTAGTCTTAAATCTTTTGCAGTGGCCCCAGAGGGAACTGCACAGGTTTATGCCTAACACTGGTGTACAGCGGTGGGATTTGTATTGAGTATACACTTTAGAGTGCTTTCTGAACACTTTAGGACAACTAACCACAGAGTTTAGCACTAAAAAGCTGATTTTCTAACTATGTCTGCTATGGAGAGGTATACCCTAAAATCATTGTCTGCCAAAACTGCTGATTGCTTAAAAGTATTGTGTAGACATAAGAATCTCCCTGAGAAGGGCAAGAAAATGGAACTTATAGAAAGATTGTTAGAAAACTAAAGTCTGGGTGGTACAGAGGAATCTACACCCCCCATCCCCCAGCAAATGTAGAAAACAGTGATGGTATTGATCTGAATCAAAGTCTTGATAATGAGTCAGAAGAGGAAAGTGAACCTAATGAAGTTAGCCACTCTGAGCCTCTGTCTGCCTTACCTACTGTACCTACTGGGCCTATACCAGGTCCTACATGTAACCCTGCTTATTTTGAACTTGAAAAAATGAAGCTTGAATTAGAGTACAACGTTTTATTGCTCAATCTGAAAGAAACCAAGAGCTAGAGTTCAGAAGAATGAATGCCCAGGCTTAGCAGAAGCAAGCTGAGTTAAGACTCAGAGAAATAGAGCTTAATCATGAACTAGAAATGAAAAGGTTGTCTGTGGAAAATGCTTCTCTCTCCTCTGGTTCCTCTAGGAGTTCCAGTCCCAAAAGACCCCGGATGCCTAAGGAATTAGTGGGTATGTATGAACCTAAGTTGGATGTGTTGGATTGGCTAAAAATGTTTGAGTATAATCATGGGCTCCAGGACATCACAGGGAATGAGTTACTTCCCTGGTTGTTCTCTAGGCTTCCCCCTGTTGCAACTGATGTGGTAATGGAGTTGGGGGAGGTGGATAAGAAGGATTATGAATGTGTGAAACTAGCTTTGTAGCTAGAGTTTCGTGCAGAGTTTCAGTCTACTGCAGTGAGAGAGGAGAGAGGAGCTACTGCTACTCATTGCTTTGCTCGCTTTGCTTGTGGAACTGGAACTGTGGCTTTAAGGAATACAAGCCCAACTCTCCTTTAAATACTCCGATCTAGCGCGGAGCGCGCGCGGAGTTTCGTGCAGAGTTTCAGTCTGCTGCAGTGAGAGAGGAGAGAGGAGCTGCTGCTACTCATTGCTTTGCTCGTTTTGCTTGTGGAACTGGAACTGTGGCTTTAAGGAATACAAGCCCAACTCTCCTTTAAATACTCCGATCTAGCGCGGAGCGCGCGCGGAGTTTTGCGCAGAGTTTCAGTCTGCTGCAGTCTGCGGCAGGACGTCAGGAAGAAGGTAAGACTTTACAATTATATTAAAACCATGGACACGGGTCCTCAAACACGTCTTAAAGCAAAACAGGCTTCAACCGCTTGCACCAGTGCAAAAATGACTTATGACATTTTTCTGTCAGCAAACAAAACACATGAGCAGGAAATGGGGAGGGGGAGTGAGAGACCGCGCGGTGAAGACGCGGTTCCTCCAGCTCACCTTACTACCGGGCGCATAATTGACCAGTCCACGCCGCAGCTTCCCACTATTCACACGCATTCCCGACCATATACGTCCTCTGAAAGTACAAATGGCCTGGCAGCGCTCGCTTACTTGGCTGCCCGTTGCCTCCCTGAACCTGTGTCATACAAACAGGAGCAAGATCAATGAAAGAAAAGCATTGGTCTCAGATGAACGGATCACAGCTGGCCGCTGTGGAAATCAATCCGGCGACCACAACACCTATCAGTACAGAATTAATAACATCAAATCAGAGGACATACGAATTGAAAAATAAAGAAAATAAGCGCAGCAAAAACGAAAGAACTGAATTACCAAAGAATGTCAGCGATACAAGTCTTGCACAGGTACCAGGCTTGTTGGTCTCGCCCAGTCAGATGGATTTGCCTGGCAAATCAAATTCAATGGCGCTGACTACAACACAAGTGAATCAAGATGAGAAAAACGAAAAAAATGAACCTATGGCACGCAAAATAGTTGACAACACGAAAATAGCGGCAGCACAACAATTACAATTAGAAAAAGGAAGAACTGAACTAGGCGAAGACCTGTTCCAATCACCATTTGATGTGACGGATGCAGAATTACTAAACATTGAATCAACACAAATTCCATCAAATTCTAAAATATTTAACTTTGACACTCACCAACAGGAACCATGCGGTAGTAATCGAGAAGATATCGCACGTCTAACAAACTCAATACAACCACTGCGACTTATGTTGCCTACTGAATATAGTTGCCATTCAAAAGCGGCTCATCAAATAAATACAACGGAGAGTCTAAAATACAGTGGCATTGATCTAGCAGGACGAGAGGCAAGGCTTACCCTGAGACTACAAGCCGATTTTGAAAACATTAAAACAAAACTATCAGACAGCTATATGAATAAAACGAAAGACAACAAAAATAGCTGTAGAGCTCTAGTACCTGCAGAGTCAGAAACTGACACGGACTCAAGCCGCGTTAATTTACAAGGAAAAGAACATTGTCAGCCAAACAAAGATTACACAGTGGATCCAGAGTTGATTATTGAGAGACCAGTTTATCACCTTCCACAGAGCCTTGTATTTGGTGAAAATTCTGGGAACTCTCCAAGTGAATCACTCAGACATGGGAAGAAATGGCAAAACAAAAAGGATAGAAATGTACCAAATTGTTCTACTCCAGCAAATCACGGTGCAAGTGAAACCGCTTTGCATTCACAAAAGCCTCAAGACCTACATTTGGTCTGCAACTATATGGATTCAAAAACACCAGCCAAAGACAAATCACCAAATGCTGTCGAAAAAGAACATGAAGCTAAATCCAATCTATCTGTAGCAGCAGCAATCCAGATACATAACAATGTACTTGCTGCAACCTCATTGGCCCTAATTCCTTTTATAAAATTATACGATAATCTGAATGAAGCCACACAAAACAATGTAGCCTGTTTGGGCAATCTGGTGGAAAAAGTTTCGAAAATGGAAACTCTAGTACAATTACAAGAACAACAAAAAGACAATCAACACACGGAGATAGACGATGGTCTCAGAAAGATTTACAGGCTAATCGAAAAACAGACAAATGAAGGAAAAAAACAAATGGATGATTTTTTAGACTTCATGAAAAAGTCCTTTTCGGATCTAAACGTGGCAAACTTATGTGCAGTTAAAAAGAACGAGGGGCCCAATACTACTATTACATCTACTGGATCAGAACTCAAAGGAGTGGAAATAATGTCTCAAAAAGCTTCAAACGTCGCAATCCTCCATTCGGCAAACGCAAATACAAATACTCAAATTGTACCTAGCTGCCAAGAGGCAAGTGCCACAGCCCTCTCTGCGACGGCAATAGAAAAGTGCTCTACTAACGGCCAAGAGAAAAATGAAGAGATCATGAAGAAACAAGCTGCGGAGCCTTTGTCAGGTATACCAAGTTGTTCAGCCGTCAAGGCATCGTTTGGGATCTTCCATGGACCAGCAAAAAACATCCGATCAAGACAAATGCCTGAACCAAAACAGTCGATGGTCACCTCAACAACAGTTATCCGAAAAAAACAAAAGGAAAAGAAAAAACATATAACAGTCAACAACCAAACCTCGATCTCAAGAAAATTTATTAGAAACCTAACCACACCTCCGAAACCTAAGCTATTTGCTCGAGAGAACGCAGGGGGCAAAATGGCCAATAAATCTGCGATCGTAAATGGTACAAAAGAAGCAAATGTGGACACTTTGGAAAAGGAAAAGGAAAAAGACAGCGAAATAGGACCTATAGACTTTTCTGCTCGAAGAGAACACAAAACTGGAAAATTAAATCCTAAAAAACGGATAAGAATTGACTCAGACACAAGTAGTGATATATCTTATGATGACATTCAGGAACTGTGCAACCTCTCCACATATTCCGATGTTTCAGAAGAAGAAGAAACTCAAGACGAAACCAACATTTCTTTATCCGAAAGTCTGAGCATTATGGAAGTATCCACCCAAAAACATCAAGGTAGGCAGGGAGGCAAAACGAAACAGTCGATAGCTGTCGAAAAACAAATGGGAGACAGTAAAAAGTTATTGCCTCAGGCAGCAGCCACAAAAATGGCTGACAGACACCAGAATGATAACAGTCTCATTAAAAAGAAACTGGAAACAGCACTAAACCCAAAACAAACGTTAGCTCAAATTCAAATAAGAAAAGAAATGTCAAAAACCCGGATTGGACAAAGCACAGGTACCTCCGGAAAAATAAAAATAATCAATGTATTGGACGATGACTCAGAAGTGAATTTGAACCGAGGCAATGTTATGCGACTATTTCATGCGGTTCCGACACTAAGGATCATTAAGTCTGATGATATACGAATTGTAGAATACACGTCAGAAGAACGAGCTGATAGTGTTCTTTTACACATCAACTCTCAAGCGATCAGAAAGATTATACTGACCGCGAAAGAGGAACTGCTACGCCTGGGGTTCGAGATTTCGGAACAACTCGAGATGTCAACACCGTTGGCAGAAGCTCGCGAGAAAGAAATTGAATCAAAAAAAAGATCCTTGACCCAACGCCGAGCTCAAATACAATCCCACTTGAGTACTTACTCATCAACTGGGTCAAAGGAAGAGCGGCGATCGCAGGCTAAAAGAAGACTTTAACTAGTAACAACTGGACAGGATGCTGATGTCACCCTTATTTCCTGGAATACTAGGGGATTCAGTCATTTATACAACGGCTTCCCAGTGGACCTAACCAACAACTTTGCCATATGCCTACAGGAAACTTGGATGCGGAAATTGCCGATAAAGGACGGTTATCAAATATTGATCAACCCTGCCGTTAAAAACACAACAGGTCGTCCATTTTCCGGTCTCTTAACGATGATAAAAATTGGAACAAACTGGGAAGTCACTGAATCAGCTAACCCAAATCAGTATGTACAAGCGACCTTACTTGAAAGAAAGAGTGGAGAAAAAGATAAAGTTCAAAAACTATTGCTATTGAATGTCTACTGGAACCCAAATAAGATCACTAATAGCCAATTCATTAGCTCTATAACAGCATTAATAGACCAGAACCAGTCGTCCCATCAAAATGTATGGATCATTATATGCAGAGATTTAAACCTTGCATGGTTTAATGGAAAAAAAGAATTAATCAAAGTATCCCGAGCTGAGGATCACAAAACTAGCTCCAGGCAAGTAAGATGGAATGACGCAATGGAGGCACGAGATTGCACAATGATTAACGGAAATCTGAAGGGAGACATACCGCCACAGGTCACTTGGCAAAATATGGGCTATGAAAAAACTTTAGACTATATTTGGACGTCTAACAACGTGACAAAACTAATTCATCACCTGACGATAATTCCATCAAATAACAGTGATCACTCACTCCTGATCATGTCTTGGCATCCGAGCTGTAAGACATTAATAGGCTCGGCATGTTCAGAGCTAGAAGTAAATTCCGGACGAAACAGACTGAGGATAAAAGCAAAACAAATCCTGAACCTAACTGCGGTTTTTCAATCACAAACCAAAGATAATCAGGAAACACCAAACTATACTGCTTTACTGCCGTATACTAACACAACAAAAAAAAGCCAACACCATCAAGAACATGATCATCTACACACATGGAGTAATACTGTGAAAAGGGAAAAGATGAAATTAAGAAAAGACCTACGAAAGCTGAGGTCCGGAAGCAACAAAAATATAGTCACCAAGATAAAGCACAGGAAACAAGTTTATCGCAATTGGTTAAAGACCTTCAACATGCAGCGCGATCAAGAACGAGGGGAGGCAATGTTGGCTCTGATTAAAACAAACAACACCAGAGAGATATGGAACATCTTGAATCAAGGCAGTATAAAACACGCAAGTTCTATGGCCAATGGTGTATCGGAAGCCAACTGGGTGAGGCATTTTAAACAACTACTTGCGTCACAACCAACTGAGTTCGAAGACAAAAACGAGATATGTTCCACTCCCTGGGACATAATCGAATCAAAAGAAGATATAGCAAGGATAATATCCAAACTGAAAAACTCAAGAGCAGCCGGTCCCGATTGCATCACCAACGTGACGCTAAAAGAACATAAACACGAATGGTCAGCGTTCATTTCGGAGCTGTTCAAGAAGATTGCCAAAACAAGGAAAATCCCAGCATCATGGTTGGAAGCTATAATTGTGCCAATATATAAAAAAGGCAACAGAGAAGACCCTGTCAATTACCGCCCAATCGCTTTATTAGATACTATTGGGAAGGTATTTGCAATGTTCTTACAAAAAAAAATAACAGCCTGGGCCCGGAGATCTAAAATAGATGACAACAGACAAACTGGTTTCACGAAAGGAGTGGGCATAGAAAACAACCTCGCAATAGTGAACATCCTGAAGCTTGAAGCCATTCGGAAGAGGGAAAACCTGTATTTCGCCTTTATCGACATGCAACAAGCATTCGACACCATAAACAGAGAGATGCTTTGGGCAAAACTAAAGAAATGGAAATGCCCGCTCTCTCTGTTAAACCCAATACAAGCCTTACATGAATCCACCACAATAAGAATAAGGCTAAATGAAAATGGGGATCTCTCAGAAGCGATCGCAACAAATAAAGGAGTGAAACAAGGCTGCCCCTTAGCTGCAGTCTTATTTAAGTTATACATTGCTGATGTCTCGGACGTCTTAGCCAGCACACATTCATTTCCGCCTAAAATAAATGGTCATCAAATACGTTGCTTGATCTACGCGGATGACTTGGTGCTAGCCGATAATACACAAATCGGCCTACAGCGTCTACTAAGTGCCCTGGAAGGATACATGGAAGCAAATGACCTCAAGATCAACGTGGGGAAAACGAAGATCATGAAATTTAGTCACACAAAGGGAGCAAGAAACAAGAACTTCAAGTGGCATATTAATAAGGTTCCAATAGACGAAGTCAATGTGATCCGCTACTTGGGAATCCAAATAAGCACCTCAATCAGAGAACGAAGCTGGGTTAATGAACTTGACAAGCGAATGCCAACCTTGGCATTACAAGGAGCAAGAATCCACGTTCTATATGGAAAATTTACGCTTGTCCCAGTCCGCACCTTCTATCTCCAAAAAGTCATTCCAGCTATCACATTTGGTGCAGAGGCAGGCTGGAACATTGACCAAAAAATCTGGACAAAACTTGAAGGTATTTTTTGGCGACGTGTGTTACATCTACCAAAATACCTATCAATGACAATAATTCGGCATGAACTTGCTATGGAGCCTTTGTACGGCACAGTTATTTGGAAATCGATGGCGATGCTAGAAAGATGGAAGTCAACAATGTAGAACCTGCATATAAAATCTTTGCTCCGCATGGGGAAACAAATCAGGCGAATTTATTGAAAGAATGGTCACAAAGAACAAAAATCTATATGCAAAGTGCAAACATCACAATGGAGATGCTATTGAAGTGGCCACAAACTGCAAAGAAAAAACTGAGGCAGTGGCTATGGATACAAAATTTAGATAAATATTACGAGCTGGCAACTGCAATGGACTTGGGACCGACAACTAACAAATTAGATAACCCACCAAAATATCTCTGTCAATTTCCGTCTCGACTCCATAGAGACCGCTTTTTCCGTCTACGAACTAATATCTACAAGACACGAAATATGTTGCTTGTAAGACATATGGAAAACATCAAAGACGATGCATGTAGGCTCTGTGGGCTTAACACTGAAACAGTAAAACACTTATTAACAGAATGTCAATTTCTAAAAGAAAGTAGATCCCTACTTATGGGCCAATTTGCACCATTGACCGGAAATCCAGAAGACCTATGGTTGCGAATCCTGAGTGGGAACTCAGTCCATTTAATTTGTGCAACTATAAACCTGTTGGACAGTGTTATATTTACAACAGAGAAGCCGATTAGTGAATAGAATAGAGGCTGCTCTGTCACGCTTCTCTTGTAAATCTTCTTGTTCTCCACTCTTCTTGTGTGTTCAACCATGTAAATTCCTTTGTCATCTCATTTTGATGGGATGCTGTGGGACCTTTGATGACAATGATGAACTCAACAAGGAGACGTGATTTTTCTTTTTGAGGATTTTGTAATAAAAGTTTGTAAAACAAAACTGTAAATTACAAATAAATAAAAGAAAAAAAAAAAAAAAAAAGCTAGATTTGGGAAGACCCCTTCCCAGTACCTTAAGAGGTTTAGGACCCTCAAAAAGCATGATGGTACCCCTTGGGCTACCTGGGTGAGTGAAAGTTTGAAAAACTTAGAGGGATGCATTAAGGGTTACAGAGTTAACACTTATGAAGGAATGAAGAATCTTGTAATGTTGGAGTCAATATATGATGCCTGCTCTCCTGAGCTCAGACAGCACTTGGCTGATTCAAAGGAATTAGATTCCAGGAAGTTAGCTAAGGCTGCTGACTTGTGGGTTGCCAACAGGGCCACTCACAAGGATTCTGGGGCTACTCAGAAAAGGGATGAGGGAAAACAGCCAAAAAAGGACTCCAAAGAGAATTCTAATAATTGCAATTCCAAAGAGGACCCCAAACCAAACTAAAAGGGTAAGCCACAAGGGAAACCAAAGCAGGCTAGTGTACCTCCTGGTGCCAAACCAGAAGGAGGTCAGAACAAGCCACCATTCCAGAAAGCATTTGGTAAATGCTTTGTTTGTGGCTCTACTGACCATGTGAAAGGAGATCCCAGATGTAAGGGTAAACCTTCATGGGTCCAGCTCGTCTCCTTATCCTTCGCTCCAGAGGAGGAAGTACAAATGGCAAGTGGAAACTTTCTATTACTGGCTGATGAACCCATTGGAGTCTCAGCCAGTGTTTCTTTAGTGTCTCTGGGTCTGTGGGAACAACAGAACTTAGATGTCTATAATTCTATCCCAGATAATACTAAAGAGTATTATAAGGACAGTGTCCAGGTGAATGGTCAGGAGACTCCTGCCATTAGGGACACTGGGGCCAGCATAACTGTGGTGGACACATCGTTATTTCAGGCTGAGGATGTTGCTAAGGCACCCAAATGCTCCCCAAGTTAGCTGGAGGGCCTGTGCAGATGCTTCCCCAATTACCAGTTCTCATCCAGTGTAATGACATGACTGTGAAGATACCTGTCAGCATACAAAGTGAGGTGCCAGGAAGGGTTCTGCTGGGTAATGACTTGAAAACTCTTGGAGTAGTGTCACATACCCCCAGACCTCCAAGTAAAAGGTTACAGGAGCTCACCAGACCTGCAAGGGAGAGAACCATGAGAGGTACTCCCAAGGAGATGATGAAGAAAGAGATCACTCCTACTCCACTGGAGATGTCAGCTGCTGTCTCTAAGAAACTAGAAGAAAAAGGGAAACCTAAAACTTCTAAAAAGAACCTCACAGCCAGCACTCCAGTGCGGCCAACAAGGACTTCCCCTAGGTTGTCCAAAGTTACACCAGTAACTCCCCCTCCAGCTGAGGCTGAGAGGGAGGTACAACCCTGTGTGGTTGAACTAGACTCTGAAGAAGAGCTAGTGGAAGGCCAGGAACTCATTGGAGATCTGGATCCTGTTGACCATCCTGATCTGCAGTCTTTACTGGCAGAAGGTGGACCCAACAGGGCAGACTTCAGTAAGGGACAGAGAGAATGTCCAACTCTGAAAGGTCTTCGCCACCAGGCAGATGCTCAGGCTGAAGGGCAAGAGCCTGGGAAATATAGGTTACACTGGGAAGATGGCCTCTTCTACAGTGAACCAACAGAGTCTGCACCTGGGGACGACAAACAACTTGTAGTACCCCAAGAGAACAGACCACAGTTCTTGCAGTTAGCCCATGAGATTCCTTTGGCTGGTCCCTTCAGTTTCAAGAAGACTAAGGAAAGGCTCTCACTCTACTTTTATTGGCCAGAGATGGGGGCTGAAGTAGATAAATACTGCAGGAGCTGCCACACCTGCCAGACTTCTGGTAAGGTTGGCTCCAGGAATGTGGCACCTTTAGTGCCTCTCCCTGTAGTGGGAGTCTCATTTGAGAGAGTAGGGATTGACATTGTTGGTGCCCTTGATCCTCCAACTTCCTCAGGCAACAGGTTTATACTTGTTGTAGTAGACCATGCTGCTAGATACCCTGAGGCAATTCCTATGAGGACTGTTACAGCTCCGGCTGTGGCTAAGGTCCTCCTTGGTATTTTTTACCAGGGTTGGGTTTCCTAAGGAAGTAATCTCTGACAGGGGGTCGAATTTTATGTCCCACTACACGAAAGCCATGTGGAAAACCTGCGGAGTTACTTACAAGTTCTCAACCGCATACCACCCTCAGACAAATGGGCTGGTTGAAAGGTTCAACAGAACCATGAAGAGCATGATAGGTGCTTTAGAGGACCCCCTTAAAAGAAAGCGGGACCTTCTACTGCCATACCTTCTCTTTGCTTATAGAGAAGTCCCTCAGGAGGGAGTAGGTTATTCTCCCTTTGAACTTCTTTATGGTCATCCAGTCAGAGGTCCATTGGCCCTGATCAAGGAGGGGTTGGAGAGTGCTCCTTCCCCCAAGCCAGTCAGAGTGACTGACTATGTGATAGGTCCCCGAAGGAGAATGTCACAAATGATGGCAGAAGCAAGTGATAACCTGAAAGCTGGAGAAGCATTGGTCAAGCACTGGCATGACAAAAAGGCTAACATGGTCGAGTTTACTCAGGACCAGCTAGTTCTCGTTATGATTCCAACAAGGCAGAGGGCCTTGCAAGACAAATGGATGGGACCCTTCAAATTTGTGGGTAAACTTGGAGAGGTCAACTATCTGGAGGACTTGGGCAATCCCAAGGAGGCTCCAACAGTCTTCCACACCAACAGACTAAAAGCGTATGTCTCCAGACCTGATGTAGGAGCTTTGCTTCTAGCATCATCAGAGGAAGAAGAGCTCTTCCTGATCTCCTCAGAGGCTTACCTTTAGATGAAAAGATTGAAGAAGTAAATCTCTCTTCAAATCTGACACCTGAGCAACAGGAAGAGTGCAAATCTATGTTAAATCAGTTTGCCTCTCTGTTCTCACTTTCACCAGGCTTCAACCCTTGGGGACAGCATGACATACTCACTTATGACTGTCTGCCAGTCAAAAGCAGAGGATATCGAATGTCGAAAATGTAAGAACCCACATCAAAGGTGAGGTCAACAAGATGCTTGATCTCGGGGTAATAGAGCCCTCTACTAGTCCATGGTCTAGCCCAGTTGTGTTAGTACCAAAGGCAGGAGCTAAAGAACTTAGATTCTGTGTGGAATACAGAGCTCTTAATGCAGTCACTAAGACTGATGCCCACCCTTTGCCAAGGACAGATGAGTTGGTGGATAGACTTGGTGCAGCCAAGCTCCTCAGCACATTTGATTTGACGTCAGGCTATTGGCAAATAGCCCTGACAGACCATGCCAAGGAGAAAACTGCATTTTCTACCCCAGTTGGCTTATACCAGTTTAAGGTTATGCCTTTTGGGTTGAAAAATGCGCCTGCTTCTTTTCAAAGGATGGTAAAACAGGTTCTGAATGGGATGGAGGACTTCTGCATGGCATACTTGGATGACATAGCAGTGTTCAGCAATTCCTGGGAAGAACATGTGGACCACCTGAGATATGTTTTGCAGGCTCTTGGAAAGGCTAATCTGACCATAAAGGCAGGTAAATGCCAGATTGGACAGAGTAAAGTGGTCTTCCTTGGACATGAGGTAGGAGGTGGTGAAATAAGGCCTTTGCCCAGTAAGATTGAAGCTGTGCAAAATTGGACAACACCTACTACTCAGACCCAGGTGAGAGCCTTCTTAGGTCTCACCGGTTATTACAGGAATTTCATTGAGAACTATGGCTTCTCCACTGAATGTCATCTCCTCTCCTAAATTCCCTAAAAAGGTTAGGTGGAATGAGGAATGCCATCAGGCCTTTGAAACCCTGAAAACAGCCCTTTGCCAAGCCCCAGTACTCAGAGCTCCTGACTATCACCAAACTTTCATTGTGCAAACAGATGCTTCAAATGTAGGAATAGGTGCAGTCCTCATTCAACTGGATGGGAAAGGTACGGAGCACCCCATTTGCTTCATCAGTAGAAAACTGAAGGATCCTGAAACAAGGTGGGCAACCATTGAACAAGAGTGTTTCGCTATTATGTGGGCTCTGAAGAAGTTTAGGCCATACTTGTATGGTTCTACTTTTGTCATTCAGACTGACCACCAACCCTTGAGATGGTTAATGCAAATGAAAGGGGAAAAGCCAAAACTACTGAGATGGTCAATCTGCCTGCAAGGGTTTGATTTCACCATTGAGCACAGGTCAGGGTGTCACCACCAAAATGCTGATGGTCTCTCTAGGATATATGTCATCGACTAGAGGTATGAGATTCATCCAGGAGTGGATTAAATCCTTCTGTCTTAGTCTGGGGGGGCGAGTGTTAGGGAGAATTCTCTCTTTAGGCTGAATTTCCTAGTCCCCGAGCAGCTTTGCTGGATTTTTGGAGTTTGTTTTTTTCTCCTGCCAAGAGTGAGACTCTTTTTCTCCCACTCTTGGACATGATTTATGGTGTTCCTTTGACTGCTAATGTGTTTTATGGGCTATGGGATCCTTTACTCCATAGGGTCTCATATGTTTTTTTTACTATGTGTGTTACACAGCACCCTCCGTGCAGTAACACAGGGATGTCATAGTGACACCCCACCATAGACTCCATACCCTGGGACTGACTACTGTCTCCCAGGGCATGTAAAGTCACCATTGGCTTTACTAGTCCCAAATTATTAACAGAAACCAGCACAAACCATCATATTGTGGACGTACTGGTCAGGGCAATTCGATTGCCCCGGGGTCTGTTAGTCGAGGGGGCACGTCTCCGTCCCCCCTGATCGAGTTTTGGCTGGTGGCAGTGGATACTACTTTTTATATTCGACCGTGAATATATTCCTATGGGATTTTCCCATTGTTCGAGGCTACCAAATTGAATTATTTAATTCTCATAGCCTCGAACATACCGCCGGTTTATTTATTTAATATTAATTCGCCGGTTGGTATTTTTTGCCAGGACTCGATTCTAAAATGGCGTTTGTGTTCTCTTCTGTGACTCCAAACCAAGTCGAGCCCTTTGTTCCACTTTTTGGCAGGCTTCTCCACAGAAGCCTCCAAAAGTGGTGCCACTCTGTCTGGGTACCACAGGGGGTGTGGGAGGGGGTTTAGGCACCCTGGACTGAATTACCTTGGTAACTCAAGTCGCACTCTTGTGTGATTGGCCCAAACAGTGTTTCGCTTTGACAGTTCAGTCAGTCCAGGAGCACTCCATCAGCTGGAAAAAGCAGCTGAGGGAGTGCTTACTGTTTCATGGGGCTGGCTCCTTAGCTCCTCCATAATGGGTGAGGGGCCACTGGGTGGGCGCCCCCTCACCATTAGGGATGAGCCGCCGGGCTCGGATTGGCCTATAGGGCAATGCCTGTACCAAAAATGTAAAATGCTAGTGTGGGCCAGTCAAAATGGGACACCATTTTGGCCAATGTGGACCAGTTTGATGAGTTACTTAACTATGCAGTTAGCAATTTTGACCATTGTTGCTGAATATATCACAATTTACTTACATTTTAACACAAAGCACCCCCTTGGGTACTATTGAAACAGTAGGCCTCATTACAATCCTGGCGGTAGCTGTGCCGGTAAAACCGGCACGGCTGCCGCCAGAGTTGCATCCGGGTCCGGCACCCGCGAATGGGCAATTACTGGGTCATGCCGACTTAGACAGACCTGATAATTGCCCTTTCGCGGGTGCCGGTACCGGTAGATCCCCATTTCCAATTGAGCCCCATAGGGCTCAATGGGAATGGGGAGCTCGGATGCACCGGCATCGTTAATAACGGTGCCGGTGCATCCGACAAGCTTTGCTCGTGGGTGCCGCACGGCCTGGCGGGCTGTCAGACACCCGCAAGCACAACTCTTACTATGGCAGTATGGTAGCAACAGTGCCGGTAGCTTACCGGCACCGTTGTTACCGTACTGCCATAGTTGTAATGAGGCTCAGTCTGTGACTAAATGTATGAATATCCATTTACAACTGCAGGCCACTTTTTCATTGTCGCCTGAGACAGTTTCATGCTTCAGCCCTTCCTTGTGAGCCACCCCTGCCCATTTGTTCCAAACAAAAAAAAAAAATCATAATATTTTATTTTTATTTTTTATATTTCATGCTGAGCTCTCAGGGGCACCCCACAGTTCGAATACCGCTGGACTAGAGGTATGAGGCCCATCCAGGAGTGGATTAAATCCTCCTGTCCCTTAGTCTGGGGGGGCGAGTTTTAGGGAGAATTCTTATCTATGGCTAATTTCCCTCACCTAGTGAGTCCCCCAGCAGCTTTGCTGGACCTCTGGAGTTTATTTTTTTCCACTTGGTAAGCGTGAGAGCTTTCCCCCCACTCTTACCTGTGTTTTGCTATGTGTTTCTACCTGTTTTTGTGATTATAGACTCTGAAGCACACCACTTCAGTGGCCCTCTTCCTTTTGTGTGTTACACAGCACCTTCAGTGCTGTGGCACAGGGTTGTCTTCAAGACTTCCCTCGACTCCATTTCTGAGGCGACTACCATCCCCCAGAAAAGGGTAAAGTTACCATTAACTTTACTTAGTCAATCTGCCACAGATCCAGTACACCCCATCTTCCATGGAGTACTGGCAAGGGTTAATTCGTATCCCTTTTTATCTGTACCTCCTAGAGCATTGTTTCGCTCTTTTAACATTTAGACTTGGCTGGTGGCAGTGGTATCTACCCTAACTTTTCTACCGCGATTATATTAGATAAACGTGGTACTGTTCTCGGGTTCCATGTGATTTCATCGCCTGCTGTTTCATTGTGGGATTTTTTACAGCAGGTTTTTTGGGGGGTTGGTCACCTCCCCAAACCCCCCATCCCCGTTAATTATTTGTATATCCCCGTACACCCACACCCAATTTATATAATGTTTTAACCCCACCAAAAAATTAGATGATTAAAAAAAAAATCTGCGGCAAAAAAACCTGCGAAAACACATCTGGTAATGAAATTACATTGTACCCTGTTCTTGGTTATTATATTAGCCTCGAACATAAACCCGCTTGACCAAATTGTCTTTCTTTTGGCTCCGGTTGGGTTTATTCACCATTTCTTTTTGTTAAAGTCCTTCTTGTGTCTTACTTTGCGTGGCAAACTAGGTTCGCCTTCTTTTTTCACTGTCTATTGGCGGGCTTCTGCTCATAAGCCCTCCTCAAGGCGCCTGGGTGTCTAGGTGGGCTGAATGTGAGGGAGGGGTGTAGTCACCCCCTGCACAGGGTATCCTAGGAAACCCAAGTCGCACTTTGTCATGATTGGCCAGGGTAGTTGTCCAGGCTGGACAACCCCCCTGCTGGGTGATTGACAGCCAGGCTATGTGAATGGGGGTTTTTCACATAAAAGGCAGGTCTCTTGGGCTAGAAGTCAGAGAGTAGCCACTGGATTTACAAGGAACCGAAGAGAAGCGGAGAGAACGACGGCTGCTGCAACTACCCCCTCCCGGTGAAGCCCTGCTGCAGTCCTGAGCTATCTTCCCTTCAACGACTTAGAGAAGATCCAGTCCGGAGTCTTCTTCCCTTGAGCTTGGTGGGGATAACCAGCTCATCTTCTACAGTCAGAGGATCCTCTTCCTTGGTCGTAATCGCTGCACACTGCTGTAGTGGTCCGGATAGCCACCTGAAGAGCCTCTCCTGTTTTTAAGGGGCGCACCTTTTATTCCTCGTCGCTGCTGCCGGCTTCATCCCTATGTGGTGCAGACCCCCTTCAGACGTCCTCCTTCGCAACGAAGCTCCAGGAATCGTGGGTCTGCGGGAAACCAACAGGAACAACTGCCAGGGCACCAACTGCACCATTGGAACAAGGTACTGTGTTCTACTTGAGGAAACTGGGTGAATCCCTTTTCTTCATTTTCCAAGCTTGCCCTTGTCTTCCCTCCTTCTCATAACTTTTGCTTCTGAACATTGACAATATCGAAGTGCTTTTGGCTACGTGGAATCGTGATCTGTCTGACTGTGTGATCTTCGGCAACAGGCCCCGGTGTCTTTCAACCCTGGCTCCGGCCCTTTGACTTTTGAACTCCTGTCTCTGAGTGTTTCTTGATTCTGCCTGCCTAACCAAAATATTGCCTAGGATGTTTGCCTCCAACTCCCTCTGGGTATCTCAGGTGCTATATGTGTTTTTGCCCCGGTAGCATTTCATGTCACGGATACGTGTTTATTTAGTAGACCGAACTGTCAAAAAGTGATCGCAATCGTATTCGCGGTAAAGTGTTTTGCGCCTAACACTGGTTCATTCAAACACAGGGTACTTACCCTGAGACTAACTGTACAAAGTGAATTGGTTAGTTGTAGTATATTTAACGTGTGGTTTTTATTTCAGTTTAATAGAAGTGTCGTGTTAATTAAATTAACGAATGGTTTAAAAATAAATGTACTTATATTTTTTACCTGAAACCTTGAGTCAGTGTTTGCTTGAGTCACAGTAATTGTGGTCCCTTTGTGAAATCTCTGCTACTGCTCATATACTCTTGAGATAAGCCTGGCTGCTCCGCCACTGCTACCACTCTGGCATAGTAGTACAGGCTTGTACAAAAGGTAAAACTTGTATTGCCACCTGTAGTCTTAATTGTGTGTAGTGGTCCCTAAGGGCACTACACAGGATTCTGCCTAACACTGATGTACAGCGGTGAGGATTTGGAAGTAGAGTGATTACACTTAGAGTGCGCCTATTGCTTGGGTTCAACTAACCACAAGGCTAACACCATTAATTCTATTTAACTAAGAAAACATGTCAAATATGGAAAACTACACTGAAGAGAGTCTTTTACTCTATACTGCTAAGGTTCTGAGAACCATGTGTAGGGATAAGAATATCTCTGGTAAAGGAAAAAAATCTGAACTGGTTGCAAAGTTAATGGGAAAAAGTCTGGAGAGTCGTTGGAAGGACCTACCCCTCCAGCAAATGTGGATTTTGATGTTTCTGATTCTGAGAGTGTTAATTGTGAAGAAGTAGATGAGTCCTTGCTAGGTAACCCTGCAACTCCCTTACCTGCTCAGAATGCACAACCTCTGTCCACAGGCACCCCCACAGGTCCTACACTTACTCCTGAATTTATTGCACCTGAGAAAATGAGACTTGAATTGGAAGTGAAACGTATTGATGCACAAACTGCCATGAAACATCAAGAGTTAAGGCACAGAGAAATGGAGCTGAACCATTAACTAGAAATGAAGAAACTGTCTCTAGAAAATGCTTCTCTCCCAGAGTCTTCTAGGTCTTCCAGCCCTAAGAGACCCTGTTTGCCAAAGGAAATGATTGGTATGTATGAGACTAAACTTGATATGTTGGATTGGTTGGGAATGTTTGAGTACAATCATGGGATTCAAGGTATCTCAGGGAATCAGTTGATTCCTTGGCTTTTCTCTAGGCTCCCCCCTGTTGCAAGTGATGCTGTAATGGAGCTGGGGGAGGAGGATAAACAGGATTATGAGAGTGTGGAGCTAGCTTTGATAGATAGATTTGGAAAGACCCCTTCCCAGTATCTTAAGAGGTTTAGAACCCTCAAAAAGCATGATGGTACCCCTTGGGCTACCTGGGTGTGTGAATGTTTGAAAAACTTAGATGGTTGGGTTAAGGGTTACAAAGTGAACACTTATGAAGGTTTGAGGAATCTTGTAATGTTGGAGTCTATTTTTGATGTCTGCTCTCCTGAGCTTAGACAGCACTTGGCTGATTCAAAGGTGATAGATCCTAAGAAGCTAGCTAAAGCTGCTGACTTGTGGGTTGCCAACCGGGCCACTCACAAGGATTCTGGGGCTACTCAGAAGTAGGATCAGGGGAAGCAGCCAAAGAAAGACAACAAAGGGAATTCCAATAATTCCCATCCAAAAGAGGGCCCCAAACATAACCATGGTAAGCCACAAGGTAAACGGATCAGGCTAGTGTACCACCTGGTTCCACACCAGATGGAGGCCAGGGCAAACCCCCATTCCAGAGAGCATTTGGAAAATGCTTTGTTTGTGGGTTGCCTGGCCATGTGAAAGGAGATCCCAAGTGTAAGGGTAAACCTTCAAGGATCAACGCTGTCTCCTTAGCCTTCTCCCAGGTGGATCAAGTACCCATGACCAGTGGAAACTTTCAGCTACTAGCTGAAGAGCCCATGAGAGTCTCAGCTAGTGTTTCTTTAGTGTCCTTGGGTCTTGTGGAACAACAGAACTTAGATGTCTATAACTCAATCCCAGGAATACTAAAGAGTATTATAAAGATAGTGTTCTTGTGAATGGTCAGGAGACCCCTGCGATCAGAGACACTGGAGCCAGCATAACTGTGGTTGATGAATGTTTTATTCAAGGTGGAGGATGTTGCGAGGGCACCCAAACACTTAACAAAGTTAGCTGGAGGCCCTGTACAAATGGTTCCCCAGTTGCCAGCTCTCATCCAGTGTAATGACATGACTGTCAGAATACTTGTAAGGGTGCAGAATAACGTACCTGGGAGGGTCCTGTTGGGTAATGACCTTAAAACCCTTGGAGTTGTGTCCAGCACCCCCATGCTCCCCAGCAGAAGGAAGCAGGAGCTCACAATGTCTGCAAGGAAGAGAACCTTAAGAGGCTCTCCTGGGGACATGCTAGAGGAAGCTATCACCCCAAGTCCACAGGACTTACTTACTGCCATTGCAGGGCAAGAAAAGACAAAGGGGAAACCTAAGTCTGCCAGCAAGAAAACAGCAAGCACTCCTGTGCCCAGAAGGACATCTCCGAGACTGTCCAAAGTCACACCTGTGACTCCCACACCAGCTGAGGCTGAGTGTGAGGTTCAACCCTGTCTGGTCAAACTAGATACTGAGGAATCAGATCTAGAAGAGGATATTACCTTGGTAGGAGATCTTGACCCTGTTGACCATCCTGAGCTGCAGTCTTTACTGGCAGAAGGTGGACCCAACAGAGAAGATTTCAGTAAAGGACAAAGAGAGTGTCCTACCTTGGAATGTCTTCGCCAACAGGCAGCTTCTCAGCTCAATGGGACTGAGCCTGGGAAGTATAGGTTGCACTGGGAAGATTGCCTCTTCTACAGTGAACCAACTGAGTCAACCCCTGGAGACTACAAAAGACTTGTGGTACCTCTAGTGAACCGACTCCAGTTTCTGCAGTTAGCCCATGAGGTACCTTTGGCTGGTCACTTAAGTTTTAAGAAGACCAAAGAAAGGCTATCTCTGCACTTCTACTGGCCTAAGATGGGTACAGAAGTAGACAAATTCTGCAGAAGCTGCCACACTTGCCCAAACCTGTCATGATCTCTGCTTCCAAAATGTCAGATTATACCTACCCAGCACAGATTTACAGAAAAAAGTAATCTCTTGTTATCACGATTCTTTAATGGAAGGACATCCCGGTATGGCCAAGACCTCAGAAAAGATCAAGCGCTACTTCTGGTGGCCGTGGAAAACAGATATCAGAGACTTTATAATGTCCTGTGGAGTATGCGCCCAAAACAAGAGTCAAAAGGAAAGACCAGCAGGCCTCTTACGCCCTATTGACATCCCACCTCGCCCTTGGCATACGCTTTCTATGGACTTCATCACCGATCTACCTCCATGCTCCGGATACAATACGATTCTAGTAATCGTGGACTTATTCTCCAAGATGGCGCATTTCATTCCGCTCAAAGGCTTGCCAACAGCAGCAACTCTGGCCTGAGAATTTCTCGAAAACATCGTCCGACTGCACGGTTTTCCTTCAGTTCTAATTTCGGATCGAGGTAGTCAATTTATTTCTCATTTTTGGCGAAGTTGCTGTCGGTCGGCTCAAATTGATGTGAGACTATCGACCAGTCACCACCCTCAGACCGACGGACAAACCGAGAGGACCAATCAAACTCTGGAACAGTATTTACGCTGCATGCTGCAACAAACTGAAAAAACTTGGAAAGACATCCTTTGGATAGCCGAATATGCCTACAATAACTCTGTCCATTCGGGAACTGGGAAAACCCCGTTTTTTCTTTTGTACGGCAGTCACCCTCGAACCTCGGAGTTGGATCCCCTCCAAGATCTTGAAACACCAGCAGTAGACTACCTGCATTCTACAATCACCCAAGCCTTTAAGGAAGCTGTTTCTCACCTTCAAAGGGCTAAAGAACAATACAAGAAAGGAGCAGATCAACATCGGAAGGAAGCCCCTCAATATCAAGTAGGGGATCAAGTCTGGTTATCCACCAAATATCTACCTCTAAAAGGGCCACGCACATTCAACCCAAGATACCTTGGTCCCTATTCCATCACTACCATAGTAAACCCAGTAGCGGTCAAGTTGGACTTGCCCCCGCACATGAAGATACATCCGGTCTTCCACGTCTCTCTATTAAAACCCGTGCAACCTCAAACCCGACTAACCAAATCTCCAAAACCTATCCTAGTTGATGGAGAACGCGAGTTTGAAGTCAAAAGCATTCTGGACTCCAAGATCTCCAAATCTAAACTATTCTACCTAATTGACTGGAAAGGCTACGGCCCCCAAGAGAGATCCTGGGAACCTGCTGAATATGTCCACGCTACTCGCCTAATCAAAAGATTTCACCGAACATTTCCTGACAAGCCCAAACCCCCGGAGAAGCCCGGTTTGGGAGGGGCCTTGAGGGGGGATACTGTCATGATCTCTGCTTCCAAAAGGTCAGGGTTTTCCCAACTCCCTTGGAAGCAGATCCATAACCCAGGTTCCGAGTGCCAACCAGTCCCAATTGGGACCTTTTGGACCCAGTCCTGGCGCCAGTGGCACCAGGCTCATAAATATGCCCAGTCCCAGCGCTGGAAGCGCCGGGCTCATAATGCTTGGGTGGACTTACCTGCAGCAGACCATGCTGCTTACTTGCCTGCCAGTTGAGTCTCTGATCCTCTTCTGTTTGGAACTACTTTTCATGTTGGGTGGGGCAGGAGCCACTCCCTAGATTCAGAACACTGGAACTCTTCTGGAAAGCAGGAACTCTTTTCTTACCTAGGCGTGGCTGTGGAAGGAGACACCTAAGCACTACAGGAGGCTATTTAAACCACACCCGATGGATGAATCTTGCTTTGCGTTATTCTGCATCCTCAGCAGCAGAACGCTCATCGTGTCTTCTGCATCTGATCCTGGGCCTAAGGAAAAAGGCTTACCATTCTGAATCCAGTCTTCAGCAACACCTATAAAGACAAGAAAGAACAGGTTAGCATTACGGTCTTCAGTGACAGCTCTTCACTTACCTGGTCCATCGGCTGTCACCAACGCCTCGCGCTGCATTCCGGCATCTGAAAGACAAAAGCTTACCAACTCTTCGCACGCTCCGGAGGCCTTCGGCGCTGCATCCCGCATCTGAAAGACAAAACAAGGTGCGTTTAAAGACATTGGGGAACTTTAATACTCACGTGCCATTACTCCTTTCCACCTCTAACCCAGTGGGTATTCCGGCACCCTGCAGCCGCCCCGAACTTGTACCTGCAAAATAAAAAGACAGTTAGAGCGCATCGTGAAGCAGGCAACAAGCGCTTACTTACGTGCTTCCAGGCGCTTCTATTCATCACACGGGCTCCATCTTCAACTCACTTCAGCCCGCCATCCGCCATCGCCGGAACCCTGCTAAACAAGAGACATCATTACTAAAGACTTTAAAGACATTAGAATTAGTCTAAACTTACCGTTCGTGCAGTAAACGACGGACAGCAGTCCTCTGAAGTCAAGAGGCCTGCTCCCCTTATCCAGTGAAGAAACTGGTTACAGCACCCTGCCTCGAGGCAGATGGAGAGCACGGCGTTCACTTACCTAAGGTGAGAGCGTTAACCTTTGGGGTTCTACAGGAGAAGAGAAAGGGAAGAAGAGAGAGACATTCAATAACCCAGTTCATTAATCCCACATTTTCTATCTGCAGACATCTTACCCTTCGAGCCAGACATACAGTGCACAGAGGTCCAGCCCAAAGAGCCAGCCGTGTGTTACACATCACCTTTGAAGATACGGTATACGCCCAGTCAAGACCGGCGCCTCTACGGGAATCAGGTGAGCATTACAAAACCTCTGGCAAGAGTGGATCCAAGAATGTGGCACCCTTAGTGCCTCTCCCAGTGGCGGGAATTCCTTTTGAGAGGGTTGGGATTGACATTGTTGGTCCTCTTGACCCACCCACAACTTCAGGCAACAGGTTTATCCTGGTTGTAGTGGACCATGACACTAGATTTCCTGAAGCCATATCTATGAGGACTGTTACGGCTCTGGCTGTGGCTAAGGCCCTACTTGGTATTTTTACCAGAGTAGGTTTTCCTAAGGAGGTGATATCTGATAGGGGATCAAATTTTATGTCCCACTACATGCAAACCATGTGGAAAAACTATGGAGTCACCTACAAGTTCTCAACTGCCGCCCACCCCCAAACGAATGGGCTGGTAGAGAGGTTTAACAGAACTATGAAGAGCATGATAGGTGCTTTGGAAGAATCCCTTAGAAGAAAGTGGGACCTTCTACTGCCATGCCTTCTCCTTGCATATAGAGAAGTCCCTCAGGAGGGAGTAGGATTTAGTCCCTTTGAACTTCTCTATGGCCATCCAGTCAGAGGTCCATTGGCCCTGATCAAGGAGGGGTTGGAGAGTGCTCCTTCCCCCAAGCCAGTCAGAGTGACTGACTATGTGATAGGTCTCTGGAGGAGAATGTCACACATGATGGCAGAGGCAAGTGATAACTTGAGGGCTGGTCAAGCTCTGGTCAAACATTGGCATGACCAGAAGGCTAACATGGTTGAGTTCACTCAAGACCAGCTTGTTCTTGTTATGGTCCCCACAAGGCAGAGGGCCTTGCAGGACAAATGGATAGGACCCTTCAAGGTTGTGGGTAAAATTGGAGAGGTGAACTATCTGGTGGACTTAGGCAATCCTAAGCAGGCTCCCAGAGTCTTTCACACCAACTGTTGAAAGGCTTATGTCTCTAGACCTGACATAGGAGCTTTGCTTCTAGCTTCAGCTCAGGAGGAGGAGGAGAGTGAACCTCTGCCTGACCTCCTCAGAGGCTTACCTTTAGATGAGCAAGTGGAAGGAGTTAATCTCTCTTCCAGTCTCACATTTGACCAACCGGATGAGTGCAAGTTACTGTTAAATCAGTTTGCCTCCCTGTTCTCACTTTCACCAGGCTTGACCCCTTCAGGCCAGCATGACATACAGACTGGTGACTGTTTGCCTGTCAAGAGCAGGGGGAGCTTGAACTTGTGGTAATAGAACTCTACTAGCCCATGGTCTAGCCCAGTTGTGCTTGTACCAAAGGCAGGATCCAAAGTATTGAGATTCTGCGTGGACTATAGAGCTCTAAATGCAGTCACCACGACTGATGCCCATCCTTTGTTTAGGACAGATGTGGTGGTGGACAAACTTGGTGCAGCCAAATACCTCAGCACATTTGACCTAACGTCAGGCTATTGGCAAGTAGCCCTGACAGACCATGCCAAGGAGACAATTGCATTCTCCACCCCAGCTGGCCTCTACCAATTTAAGGTAATGCCTTTTGGATTAATGAATGCACCTGCTACATTTCAGAGGATGGTCAATCAAGTTCTGATTGGGATGGAGGACTTCTGCATGGCATACTTGGATGACAGTGCAGTGTTCAGCCCTACATGAAAAGAACATGTTGAATGCCTAGGTTATGTATTGCGGGCTCTTGAACAGGCCCATCTGACCATAAAGGCAAACAAATGTCAAATTGGTCAGAGTTCAGTGGTCTACCTTGGACATGAGGTAGGAGGAGGTGAAATAAGGCCATTGCCTAGCAAAGTACAAGCTGTACAAAACTGGGCCACCCCTACTACTCAAACCCAAGTGAGAGCCATCCTAGGTCTCACTGGGTATTATAGGAACGTCATAGAGAACTATGGGACCATAGCTTCTCCCTTGAATGTCATCTCCTCTCCCATATTTCCTAAAAAGGTCAGGTGGAATGAGGAGTTCAATTAAGCCTTTGAAGGTCTAAAGAAAGCCCTTTGTCAAGCTACAGTTCTAAGAGCTCCTGACTATCACCAACCCTTTATTGTACAAACTGATGCTTCTAATGTAGGTATAGGTGCAGTCCTTAGTCAACTGGATGAGAAAGGTAGGGAACAACCCATTTATTTCATCAGCAGGAAGTTAAAGGATCATGAGACAAGAAGGGCAACAATAGAAAGAAAATGCGTTGCAATTGTGTGGGCACTGAAGAGGTTTATACCATACCTGTATGGATCTACCTTCACTATTCAGACCGGACCACCAACCCTTGAGATGGCTGATGCAAATGAAAGGGGAAAACCCAAAATTACTCAGATGGTCAATCTGCCTACAAGGATTTGATTTTTCCATTGAGCACAGAGCAGGAAGTCACCACCAAAATGCTGATGGTCTCTCTAGGATGTTTGTTACCGACTAGAGCAGTGGTCTTCAAACATTTTTGGCCGGTCCCCCCCTGAGCAAAATTTGGGCAGGTCGGGACCCCCCAGAAATGCCAAATGGACAGTATATATTGCGCGCCGTCACCTGCTCCCATCACAGTCGCTGGGCTCGCTCATCCCACTCCTACCCAGTCCCTGGTCTCTCCCCACCCCATCACACACCATGGGCTCTCCCCACTCTGCTCCCACCACTATCCCATGGTTCCCGCCGATTGTGCTCCCACCTTAGTCCCTGTGTTCCCCCCATCCCATTCCCAACACAGTCTGAGGTCCATTGGAGGCTTGTGATTTTTTTTTTAAGTGGAGGAGCATAACTATTTCCCCCAAAAATGCCATAGCGACCGAGCATAGTGCAGGAGCACGAACCAATAAAGAGGGGTTCGGGGGGGGGTCCCCCTTGAATTTATTTTAAATAATGGGTTAAAATGTTGCATTGTAGAGCATACTTTTAACAAAAAAATTGGTAAATAGCCAAACAGTTTGCAATTGGTGCTGGGGGCCCCAGGGGGCAGGCATGACATTTTTTTTACTGGACATCTATCATAGATGTCCAGTAAAAAGATGCCATCCCTGTCCCCTTTGCCCCACTGGGCCTAACACAATCAACATGATTATGTGTGTGTGCAAAGCACTGCACATTCATACAGCAATCACTCTATCATTCACATGAGCATCCATTACCATACACTCACTCATAAGCATACACACATCCATACACATGTTTAAATAAAAACAATGAACATAAACGTACCTTCTGCATTGGCCTGCGTGTGGGTGCGGAAACACCCTGCTCCAGGCTGCTCTGTCCATATGTGCGAGGAGGCGCAGGAGCTCCCCCTCGGACATACAGACATGGAGTGCCCCAGCCAGCATTTCCAATGAGCTATGCAATGCTGGCGAAGCAAAACGCCCCAGCACTTGCATGGCTCAGTGAGCATGTGCGGCTGGGGAACTAAACTGAATTGTCAAAGGGAAACAGTGCTTCCCTTTGACAGTTCAGTCAGCCCAGGAGCACTCCATCAGCTGGAAAAAGCAGCTGAGGGAGTGCTCACTCTTTCATGGGGCTGGCTCCTTAGCTCCTGCATAATGGGTGAGGGGCCACTGGGTGGGCGCCCCCTCGCCATTATGGATGAGCTGCCAGGCTCGGACTGGCCTATAGGGCAATGCCTGTACCAAAAATGTAAAATGCTAGTGTGGGCCAGTCAAAATGGGCCACCATTTTGGCCAATGTGGACCAGTTTGATGAGTTACTTAACTATGCAGTTAGTCATTTTGACCATTGTTGCTGAATATATCACAATTTACTTACATTTTAACACAAAGCACCCCCTGGGTACTATTGAAACAGTAGGCCTCATTACAACCCTGGCGGTAGATGTGCTGGTAAAACCGGCACGGCTGCCGCCAGAGTTGCATCCGGGTCCGGCACCCGCGAATGGGCAATTACCGGGTCATGCCGAGTTAGGCAGACCTGATAATTGCCCTTTCGCGGGTGCCGGTACCAGTAGATCCCCATTTCCAATTGAGCCCCATAGGGCTCAATCGGAATGGGGAGCTCGGATGCACCGGCATCGTTAATAACGGTGCCGGTGCATCCGACGAGCTGTGCTCGCGGGTGCCGCACAGCCTGCCAGGTCAGACCTGGCGGGCTGTCAGACACCCGCAAGCACAACTCTTACTATGGCGGCATGGTAGCAACGGTGCCGGTACCTTACCGGCACCGTTGTTACCGTACCGCCATAGTTGTAATGAGGCCCAGTCTGTGACTAAATGAATGAATATCCATTTACAACTGCAGGCCACTTTTTCATTGTCGCCTGAGACAGTTTCATGCTTCAGCCCGACCATGTGAGCCACCCCTGCCCATTTCTTCCAAACAAAACAAAAAAAATAATAATATATTTTTTTTATTTTTTATATTTCATGCTGAGCTCTCAGGGCCCCCCAGGGATGCACCCGCGGACCCCTGGGGAGTTGCACCCCATAGTTTGAATACCGCTGGACTAGAGGTATGAGGTCCATCTAGGAGTGGATTAAATCCTCCTGTCCCTTAGTCTGGGGGTTGGGGGGCGAGTGTTAGGGAGAATTCTCATCTATGGCTAATTTCCCTCACCTAGTGAGTCCCCCAGCAGCTTTGCTGGACTTCTGGAGTTTATTTCTTTCCACTTGGTAAGCGTGAGAGCTTTTCCCCCACTCTTACCTGTGTTTTGCTATGTGTTTCTACCTGTTTTTGTGATTATGGACTCTGAAGCACACCACTTCAGTGGCCCTCTTCTTTTTGTGTGTTACACAGCACCTTCAGTGCTGTGGCACAGGGTTGTCTTCGAGACTTCCCTCGACTCCATTTCTGAGGTGACTACCGTCCCCCAGAAAAGGGTAAAGTTACCATTAACTTTACTTAGTCAATCTGCCACAGATCCAGTACACCTCATCTTCCATGGAGTACTGGCAAGGGTTAATTCGTATCCCTTTTTATCTGTACCTCCTAGAGCATTGTTTCGCTCTTTTAACATTTAGACTTGGCTGGTGGCAGTGGTATCTACCCTAACTTTTCTACCGCGATTATATTAGATAAACGTGGTACTGTTCTTGGGTTCCATGTGATTTCATCGTCTGCTGTTTCATCGTGGGATTTTTTACTGTGGGTTTTTTGGGGGGTTACCTCCCCAAACCCCCATCCCCTTTAATTATTTTTATATCCACGTACACCCACACCCAATTTATATAATTTTTTAACCCCCCCAAAAAATTAGATGATTTTTTTTCCAAAAAAAATCCGCGGCACAAAACCCAGCGAAAAAACATATGGCGATGAAATTACGTCGTACCCTGTTCTTGGCTATTATATTAGCTTCGAACAGAAACCCGCTTGACCAAATCATCTTTCTTTTGGCTCCGGTTGGGTTTATTCACCATTTCTTTTTGTTGTGTCTTACTTTGCGCGGCAAACTAGGTTCGCCTTCTTTGTTCACTGTCTTTTGGCGGGCTTCTGCTCAGAAGCCCTCCTCAAGGCGCCTGGGTGTCTAGGTGGGCTGAATGTGAGGGAGGGGTTTAGTCACCCCCTGCACAGGGTATCCTAGGAAACCCAAGTCGCACTTTGTCATGATTGGCCAGGGTAGTTGTCTGGGCTGGACAACCCCCCTGCTGGGTGATTGACAGCCAGACTATGTTAATGGGGGTTTTTCACATAAAAGGCAGGTCTCTTGGGCTAGAAGTCAGAGAGTCGCCACTGGACCTACAAGGAACCGAAGAGAAGCTGAGAAAACGGCTGCTGCAACTACCCCATCCTGGTGAAGCCCTGCTGCAGTCCTGAGCTATCTTCCCTTCAACGACTTAGAGAAGATCCAGTCTGGAGTCTTCTTCCCTTGAGCTTGGTGGGGATAACGAGCTCCTCTTCTACAGCCAGAGGATCCTCTTCTTTGGTCGAAATCGCTGCACACTGCTGTAGTGGTCCGGATAGCCACCTGAAGAGCCTCTCCTGTTTTTAAGGGGTGCACCTTTTATTCCTCGTCGCTGCTGCCGGCTTCATCCCAGTGTGGTGCAGACCCCCTTCAGACGTCCTCCTTCGCAACGAAGCTCCAGGAATCGTGGGTCTGCGGGAAACCAACAGGAACAACTGCCAGGGCACCAGCTGCACCATTGGAACAAGGTACTGTGTTCTACTTGAGGAAACTGGGTGAATCCCTTTTCTTCATTTTCCAAGCTTGACCTTTTCTTCCCTCCTTTCTATAACTTTTGCTTCCGAACATTGACAATATCGAAGTGCTTCTGGCTACGTGGAATCGTGAACTGTCTGACTGTGTGATCTTCGGCAACAGGCCCCGGTGTCTTTCAACCCTGGCTCCGGCCCTTTGACTTGTGAACTCCTGTCTCTGAGTGTTTCTTGATTCTGCCTGCCTAACCAAAATATTGCCTATGATTTTTGCCTCCAACTCCCTCTGGGTATCTCAGGTGCTATGTGTGTTTTTGCCCCAGTAGCATTTCATGTCACGGATACGCGTTTATTTAGTAGATCGAATTGTCAAAAAGTGATCGCAATCGTATTCGCGGTAACGTGTTTTGCACCTTACACTGGTTCATTCAAACACAGGGTACTTAACCTGAGACTTACTGTACAAAGTGAATTGGTTAGTTGTAGTATATTTAACGTGTGGTTTTTATTTGAGTTTAATAGAAGTGTTGTGTTAATAACGAATGGTTTAGAAATAAATGTACATATATTTTTTACCTGAAACCTTGAGTCAGTGTTTGCTTGAGTCACAGTAATTGTGGTCCCTTTGTGTAATCTCTGATACTGCTCATATACTCTTGAGATAAGCCTGGCTGCTCCGTCACTTCTACCACTCTGGCATAGTAGTACAGACTTGTACCAAAGGTAAAACTTGTATTCCAACCTGTAGTCTTAATTGTGTGTAGTGGTCCCTAAGGGCACTGCACAGGATTCTGCCTAACACCAACCACACCCAAACACTAGAGAGCTCATGAGTTATCATGCACTTCCTGTTTGGCAACAGGAAGTGGTAACCAGGAAGTTACTACAAACACTAGGAAGGAATGAAAGGAGGGATTTGTTATGGGTTCTTTGTGTGCCTATGACAGGCCTGCCAAGCCTCCACCCAGCTTGCCCCAACTACCTGCCTGATAGCCATGACAGTCCTACCCCTTAAGACCCCTCCCAACGGTGTGTATGAGGGCTTTGGTTTCTCAGGATGATCCCGATGGAATTTCCGCACCAATCGGGAGGCATGCACGTGCGTGCTGGGTTCCCATGCTCTTTCCTGGGGTCCATACCCCTTCCAGTCAATCAAATAATACAGGGTCTTTTGTACTTGTTTGGAATCTAATATGTTCTTTACTTCATGTTCTGGTGCTTCTTCAGCCACTGGTATGGGTACGGGAGGTGTGGAAGTTCGGGTTCCTGGGAGTGCTGGTTTTAATAGTGACACATGAAATACGGGATATATACGCATATGTTGATGTAACGCCAGTCTCATGGCTGCTGGTTTAATTACTTTTTCTATTGTATACGGGCCGATGTATCTAGGCTGTGTGTCTAGTTGCCAGCCAGACCGAGTCTCCCACTTGATGATCTGGGGCTTTTCGTCAATGTCAATGGCAATCAGTGTTTCTTTTCTGTGTTTCTTTGGCTTGCTGTAGGTTCCTGCTGGCTTCTCTGGCTGCTTTCATGATGCTGGCATGTAGATTCTTTACTGCGGGCATTTCAGTCTTCTCTGGCGGATCGTGGACTGACGTTCTGGGGTTTCGACCATATATAGTAAAGAGGGTGTTGCTTAGGTTGATGAATGTGTTGAGTTGTTGTAGGCATACTCTGCCATCCATAGAATTTCTGTTCAGCTTTGGCTTGTTTGGTGTAAAGGACAGCGCAAATACTGGTCCATGGTCTGGTTCGTGCGCTCTGTTTGGCCGTCCGTTTGAGGGTGGTGACTAGAAGACAGACGGACTTCTACTCTTGCCATGGCACAACATTTTTTCCAAAAACGAGATACAAATTGGCTGCCTCTGTCAGAAATGATTATGGTAGGGAATCCATGTAACTTGACAATTCTGTCTAGAAAAACCTGCGACAGGGTCTGAGCTGGGGGAATACCCGTTAGAGCTATCAAATGGGCCATTTTGGAGAAGAGGTCCACTACTACGAAGATGGTATTATAACCTGAGTTAGGAGGTAGATCAGTGACGAAGTCTATTGATACTGTGTGCCAGGGCGCTGGCGGAATGGTGATTGGCTGAAGGAGGCCAGCTGGTTTTTGCCTGGATGTTTTGTATTGTGCACACACCTCACAGGTGCATATGTAGGTGGCAATATCTTCTCGCCAAGTTGGCCACCAATAAGATTTGCTTACTTTTCTCATGGTTTTGGCTATAGCCGGATGGGCTTCTAACAGCGAGTCGTGGTAGTCTGATATGATTGCTTGTTGCAGATCCTTAGTTGGAACGTAGAAGCGTTTTTGGTAGTATGGTAGTTTGTCTTGAATGGTGAACTGATCTCCCTTCGTGTCCCAAGCCAGAAGGTCTTCTTCAGACATATTTTCTTTTATTGTTTCGTGCAGAGTATTTAACGGAGATGGGCCGATGCAGAGGCTGAGAATTTTATGGCTGGGTATGATCTCCACCGGGTTAGGGGCATTGTAGACTTCCTCTCCTGTGCCAATGCGGGATAACGCATCCGCTTTCCCGTTCTTAACTCTGGGGCGGTTGGTGATTACAAAGTTGTATTCCATTAAGGGTAGGGCCCAACAGAGCTGCCTAGTAGACTGAGCTTTTGCTGAGCGTAAGTATTGCAAGTTCCGATGATCTGTTATTATTGTGATGGTGTGTTTTGCTCCTAGTAAGTAATGTTGCCATTCACACAGTGCGCTTTTGATTGCTAGGAGTTCTTTCTCAGAAATTGCATAGTTTAATTCTGCTGGGGAAAATTTCCTTGACCAAAAGTCAATGGGGTGAAGGCATCCGGTTTCAGGATTTTGTTGAGACAATACGGCCCCTATGGCAATGCTTGAAGCGTCCATTTCCACGATGTACGGTAAATCGGGCTGTGGGTGTTGCAGAATTGGGGCTGAGGTGAATTTTTCCTTGAGAGCTTGGAAAGCTTCTTCCGCAGCTGGTGTCCATTTGAACTTTTGGTGTTTGCGCAGCAAGGATGTTATTGGATGTACAATATGTGAGAATCCTGGTATGAAGCGTCGATAAGTTTGCAAACCCTAGGAAACTCTGTACTCCCTTTACAGACGTGGGTGAGGACCAAGTGAGGATTGCCTCCACTTTTCTATTGTCCATCTTGATCCCCTGCGGTGTCAGTACATATCCCAGAAACTCCACCTCGGTGATGTGGAAGGAGCATTTTTCTAGCTTTGCGTACAGATGGTTTTCACGCAGTTTGCGGAGTACAGCTCGCACGTGGGTTACATGCTCTTGGGGAGTGGTGGAGTAGATCAGAATGTCATCAATGTAGACGACTGCGCAGACATCAACGAGCTCCCGTAACACATCATTCATAAAATGCTGGAACGCAGCCGGGGCATTGCAAAGCCCAAAGGGAATGACCTGGTATTCGTACAAGCCATAGCAGGTACGGAACGCAGTCTTCCACTCGTCCCCTTTCTTCATGCGTACCAGGTAATATGCGCCGCGTAAGTCTAGCTTGGTGAAAATCTTCGCTTGTCTCACCTGGTCTATGAGTACTGGTTTCAGAGGCAACGGGTACTTATTTTTTATGGTGACTTGATTTAGGGCCCGGTAATCAATATACGTTCTTAAGTCCCCCTCTTTCTTCGGTACGAAGAAGAGTGGGGAGGCGGCTGGTGACTTAGATGGTCTAATGAAGCCATTGGCCAGGTATTGATCCAAGTAGGTCCATAGATGAGTGTTTTCTTCCTCTGTTAATGCATAAATGCAGCTGCACGGTACTTGTGCCCCTGGTTGCAGGTCGATCTGGCAGTCGTAAACTCGATGTGGTGATAGTGTATTAGCTTGCTCCTTCGCGAACACATCCTGGAACTCCTGGTATTCTTCTGGTAAAGTGCCCACCAAGCCTAAACCTGCTATGTTTTCCTGTGAAGCTAACAATGGGCTTCCTTTGATCCCTTTGTCGTAACAAGTGGTGCATTCCGTGAAAAAGAGTAAGGTTCGAGCTTGCCAATCTATCTTTGGGCTGTGCGTCTCTAGCCACGGTATCCCAAGAATCAGCTGAAATTGGGGTGCAGTGATAAGGTCGAATCTAATACTTTCTCTGTGGCCATCTTGACAGATTAAGGTGATGGTGGAAGTACACTGTGTTACTGGTCCCGAAAGGAGTTGTGTGCCATCCACAGCTGTCACGCTTTCTGCGGTGTCCTCACGGTGGAATGCTAATCCCAAGGTCTTTGCAGTGTTTATGTCCCGGTAGTTCCCAATAGCCCCACTGTCTATGAAAGCCTTCAGGGCATGCATTCGGGTGGGCTATAAAGGGTCTACCAAAACCACAGGAATACTGAAATGTGAGATCTGAGTGCTCCATTCGTGGCTCGACAGACCGACCTCTACATCTGCCGGGCGTTGGAGTTTTCCGCTACTGCACATGTGTCTTCCGCTATGTTATCTAGTACCCCCATTGTCTTCTGCGGGGGTTTAATCGTGCAGTTCCGGAGGAAGTGACCAGATTGGCCGCAATATAAGCAAAGTTTTTCCTGATGCCTCCGTTCTCTCTCCGCCTTTGTGAGTGGTCCCCTGAGAACACCCAATTGCATGGGCTCTGAGTGTATTTCTGAAGCCTGTCGATGGGACGCTTCCTTTGGTCGGAGATACACTGGTCTATGCTCCCATCTGGTTCGGTCGGCCTTGCGATCCTGTGGTCTAGTTGCATAGTTAGGTTGATGTATTCACTGCAATCTTCGGGAGGATTAACTACTTGCGTCAAGACATCTATTAATTCTCCTCTCAGTCCTCGATAAAATAACATAATTTGTTTCTTTTCTGGCCAACCTGATTCGCCTATTAGGCGATTGAATGTGGCGACATATGAGATTAGCTCTTGACCACCCTGTCGCAGAGAGAGTAGCTCATCATCCAGGGCCGGACCTCAAGTCCGATGGGCAAATAGTTTTTCCAATTCACACTGAAAACCTGGGTAATTTCTCAGTAAAGGGTCATCCCTAAGCACAAACGGGACAGACCAGTCAGCCGCGTGCCCTCCTAAATAGGAGAGGACAAACGCTACTTTAGCTTGGTCATTCAGAAAGGTGTCTGGTTTGCATATGAAATGTAGCCGGCATTGATTAATGAATGCTCCAAATTTCTTGGGATTCCCAGAGAAGCGTTCCGGGGGTGTTAAAGGGATGTTGCCTGGAAGCGATACCTGAACGGGTGTGGCTACAGGTGCCATGGTAGGCTGCCCCGGTGGAACTCCACCTGGTAGGGGTGCTAGACCAGCCATCCTAGGTCTCAGCTTGGGTCTTTAGGAGCTGTCTTGCCAAATCGTCTGTTTTGTCCCTGTTGACTACCAGTTCGCTCCTTAAGGCATTGGTCCCTGAGCGGGCTGCATGAACCTCGGCCTGTAGTTCACCTAACAATAGGGAGAGCTGGTCTACCTCAGAGGTTTCCATCGGTCGGGCAGAGGTATTGAGAACGGCTTCATGTTCTGTCACACTCACCTGTGTCTCTGCAGGAGTGATGGACGAGCCTCCCTTGACCCCGAGTCTTCACTTTCCCTGTTTCACCCAGAGGAATACCTTGATCTTTAGTAGGGTGTGCACTCCATCCTGTATTTGCACGGGCGCGATTCACTCATGTGATTGGTGCCAATGTCTGTAGGCTGAGTTCAGATGACAAACACTGTTTTATGCCTTCACAGCGAGGCCGAGAGCTCAAGGCGCCAGTTTCTTCACTGGCTAGAAGGTCCTTCCCACAAGTGAACGTTGTGTGGAGAATGTTGAGTGTCCAAAATTGTCCGTATTGTCTTTGTTTGCCGGTATTTTTGTGGGAGAGTAGCGCTGCGTGTTGAAGCTAGCTGCTGGTAGGTTTGCGCAGCGCCTTCAATTTGAGCGCGCCTGGTAATGTCTCTCCCTTTCCCTTGCAGGAGAAATTATGTTGTATTAGCGCCTCAAGTCCGGGTTCAGGGCTACTGGAGACCTGGTGGTTAGGTAAGTTTGCCGGAGGCTTTTGGTAAGTATACACCGCGTAGAGAGAGGGAGCGCAGTGAAATAAGTGTCCGCGTTATTAGAGCGAGCGGAATGAATAATGTCTCTTCTTTCATACAGGGGTTTGTGCGCTCGTGCAACTAACCTGGATTCCAGCGTCGCGGGAAGATTCAGTGAGTATGCGCAGCATTACTGATGTGCGCATGTTAACTATGTTCTTCTTTGTTCTTACAGGTGCCGGTGTAGAAGTCCCCTCTTGACTGGAAATAGCTGTGGCGTGGAGTAAGGACCAGGTAAGCTGAAGCTGAATGATCTAGAGCGGGTAAGCAGAAGTAGGATGATCCGGAGCAGGTAAGCAGAAGCAGGATGATCCGGACCAGGTGAGCAGAAACAGGTGAGCAGAAACAGGATGATCCGGAGCAGGTAAGCAGATGCTGGCTGATCCAGAGCACGGCAAGTGTGTTGCTGATACAGCTCATAGTAAGCAACACGAAGAACTGGAAGAATCTTGGGTGTGGCTTATATAGCCAGCCACACCCACACACTAGAGAGCTCATGAGTTATCATGCACATCCTGTTTGGCAACAGGAAGTGGTAACCAGGAAGTTACTACAAACACTAGGAAGGAATGAAAGGAGGGATTTGTTATGGGTTCTTTGTGTGCTTATGCCAGGCCTGTCAAGCCTCCACCCAGCTTGCCCCAACTACCTGCCTGATACCCATGACAGTGTCTTTCACGTACAACCATTGAAACAAAATTTCTCTGTGCCCCAAACGTTATAGAATGCATAGTTGTTAACTTTTGTAATGTGTCTACACTTTAAAGCCCAAGTTGATTGATCCATGAAGTAAAATCTGTACTGGCAACTATGCCATAGGATACAAGATTGCATTTTCAAATAAGGTTTGTACACTTATGTTCATTTAAATACAGTTTGTATGTTTCTCTTCCACAGGTGGTACAGGCTGGTGGCCTATTGTGCTTTTACATGGTGGCTTCATGGGAGGCTGGGATACCGCGTTCGACGAGTAATACCCACCTGTGCCGTTGGTGCCATTCGACCTGAATTCACCAGTGACAGCGGTGAGTACAGGGGATTTTCCCCACACTGTGCTGCAACCCGAAGTATACAATGTGTAGTACATTTGTGCCATCAAATTCAGCAACAAAATAAAATACAACTGAACTTTTCTGAATAGTTGTTTCAATTTTTCTTCACCTCCGGCGCACGAGAGGGCTGGAGCCCTCTACCACGGAACATCTGCTGCGTTATTGAGATATCAGCCATGAACCATCTGACGCCTGATTCTCCCATGGGATCCTCATGATCAAAGGTAATCCAGCAACAGTAGCAGCTGCCGCGCATCTGTAACACCATTTCTCCTTTCTCCTTTCTGCCCACAACTTCGCAATTTCCAAAATTTGAATTTTGCGCCAACACAAAGATGGCCGCCCGATTCGCCTAACCATCAGAGCTGCGCTCTTTGCCCCGCACCAGCCGCACTGTGATTGGTGGGCCTGCAGTGCATTTTGCCCAATCCAGGCAACCGGAAGGCAGAAGCCGGCTGACACTCCCAAGTGCCGCATCCTAAGGGCCTGTCTGCGTCGATGAGATCCATTTCTTCACCACCGCCGCACGAGAGGGCTGGAGCCCTCTCCCACAGAACATCTGCTGAGTTATTGGGATATCAGCCATGAACCATCCGACGCCTGATTCTCCCATGGGGTCCTCATGATCAGAGGTAATCCAGCAGCAGTAGCAGCTGTCTCGCATCTGCGACACCATTTCTCCTTTCTTCTTTTTCCCTGCAACTTCGCAATATCTAAAATTTGAATTTGGTGCCAACACAAAGATGGCCGCCCGATTCGCCTATCCATCAGAGCTGCGCTCTTTGCCCTGCACCAGCCGCACTGTGATTGGTGGGCCTGCAGTGCATTTTGCCCAATCCCGGCGACCGGAAGGCAGAAGCCGGCCGACACTCCCAAAGGCTGCATCCTAAGGGCCTGTCTACGTCTGTCCACGGCCATCGGCCAGCCACGCTTTCCGTTCAACCCCGATTGAGTCACGCGAGTACTCCGCCTATTCAACACTGTAACTTGTAACACGGACTTGCAGAACTGATTCTATACCCCTGCAACAAACGAGTGGCGATGAACAATCTAACTAACCCCCAAGTTCGCCCAGGTGACTCCCCCATATATCATTGCCTCTACTACACCCTCACATACACCTAGCTTGCTCAACTACTACATAGCATCAGGTGTTAAACCAATGTTCACTTCACGCTGACTTCAATCCACTTGGTGTGCGATTTCATAAACCCATTTGTCGTCCTGCTGCCTGCACACCACCGCTAATTCCGATATGATTGCCCAGCCAGGTCTGTGCCACTGTTGTTTTTGACCCCACTGTATTTAGCTGCCCAGCCAGGTCTGCGTCACTGTTGTTCTTGACCTCACTGTATTTAGCTGCCCAGCCAGTTATGTGCCACTGTTGTTTTTGACCCCACTGTATTTAGCTGCCCAGCCAGGTCTGCGCCACTGTTGTTTTTGACCTCACTGTATTTAGCTGCCCAGCCAGCTCTGCGCTAATGCTGCCTTTGACCTCACTGTATTTGGCTGCCCAGCCAGGTATGCGCCACTGTTGTTCTTGACCTCACTGTACTTAGCTGCCCAGCCAGGTCTGCGCTAATGCTGCTTTTGACCTCACTGTATTTAGCTGCCCAGCAGGTCTGAGCCACTGTTGTTCTTGACCTCACTGTACTTAGCTGCCCAGCCAGGTCTGCGCTAATGCTTCTTTTGACCTCACTGTATTTAGCTGAACAACACCAACTACTGGGGGACCGACAGTCAGGATTCTGCCCCAACCACAGCACCGAGACAGCCCTTCTCGATCTGAAAATCCAAATGGATGCCACCAGAGAAGCAGGCAAACTCTGTCTACTAATGTTGCTGGACCTCTCGGCGGCTTTCGAGTTGGTCGACCATAATAAACTCTGTAACACCCTAGCCAATAACTTTAATATGTCTAAGGACGCCACCGAATGGATGAAATCATTTTTAACAGACAGGACTTGAAGAGTATCCATTGGCAAAGAATCAGCCGACCCCATTTCAGTACCCCTAGGCGTCCCCCAAGGCTCATGCCATACCCCACTCTGTACAATGCCTATACAAAGCTACTTTTTGCAGCTCTGGACTCCATGGGTGTCATCTACACCAACTTTGCAGACAACACCAAGATCCTTATTCCACTAACAGGCAACCACAAGCAAGACTCTCTTCTCATTAATCAAATCTATTCACTCATACAAAATTGGATGGTGAACAATAACCTTTGCCTCAATGATGACAAAACGGAGCTGCTCATACTAGGCTCACCCTCTAAAATTGACTGACTACTACCCAGCTACAAATCATTTAGCATAGATGGCACCCCAATCCCAGTTCTCAAACAAGTCAAGACACTGGGTGTCTACCTAGACGCCTCCTTAACCATGACAAAACAAGTAAACACACTATCCTCCTCCACCGCCTACAGATCTAAACTCATCTCCCTAAACCGCAAATTTCTCTCACCCAACAACTGTGTTACATTAGCCAGATCTCTTATACTATCTAAACTCGACTACTGTAACATCCTATTCCTTGACACCTCAAAAACTAACATAGCCAAACTTCAGCTTTTGCAGAACAAAGCCCTCCGAGCCGCCCTAGGCATTAAAAAATTAACATATTTCCAATATCAGAAGAGAGAATCACTGGCTCCCCATACAAGCCAGGATACTATTCAAAACCCTAAGCATTACGCACAAATGCATCACGAACAAAGCCCCCAAATACCTCATCAACACAGTCAATAAGAAATCCCAGACCAGACTCCTTAGATCCAACAATAACTCTCACCTCGGTATCCCACGGTACAGAAGAGAGAAAGCAGGAGGCAGTAGCTTCAAAGTCCTTGCGCCCCGACACTGGAACTCACTACCCCCTAACATCAAGTCTGAATCCTCCTTTCCACAATTAAAAAAATCACTGAAAACTTGGTTATTCAACCAATTCTAGGCCAGCCTAGACCCCACCTACATCGACTAGACTAACATAAGAAACGTAATCCTCTTGTATATACTCTGCAATTCATTTTGCCACTGTTTTTTATGCCTATGTTTATTGCTTTTCTCATAAATATGTACTCAAGCGATGTTTGTAACTATGCCGTGATACCTCCGGGTCTGGGCGTACAACAAATGTAATAAATAAATAAATAAAATACATTTTTCAGTGAATCATGGTAACGCTCACTTGTCCTGGTAGGGCTCACTAGGTGGGAACGGCCGAGGTGCCAAACACCATGTACACTTCAAAGGTAATTTACGCGCGGGGGCCATTGTACACATGGCCTCCCTAGACCTTCTGTCTCCAGGCATGCTCCCCTGAAGCAGACATAAGTGTGTCTCCATTCAGCAGTGTTCCAGCCCTTTTCGGCTCACCTCATGCCCATTCATCCCCCCTCCACTATCAATGGCAGTTCGCACCTGTGGCCGTGCCTTCCCGAGGGGGCTGGCAGGAAGGGAACGGGCAAGGTGCCAAACACCATGCACACTTCAAAGGTATCTTACGCACAGGGGCCATTGTACACATGGCCTCCTCAGATCCCGTGTCTACTGGCATGCTCCCCTGAAGCAGACATAAGTGTGTATCCATTCAGCAGTGTTCCAGCCCTTTTCTGCTCGCCTCATGCCCATCCATCCCCCCTCCACTATCAATGGCAGTTCGCACCTGTGGCCGTGCCCTCCCGAGGGGGCTGGCAGGAAGGGAACAGGAAAGGAGCCAAACACCATGTACACTTCAAAGGTATCTTACGTACAGGGGCCATTGTACACATGGCCTCCCCAGATCCCGTGTCTACTGGCTCCATTAATTCAGACCGCGCCCCTGCAATCCACATAGGACAACACCATAAACACGTCACTCATTCACATACACACCCACTTTTCTAATTCTTTATAAACCCCTTGATATGTATCCTGAGAACATCTGTGAGCACTGCAAGTCAACTCGTGATCGTGCTACCTGAAAACATCTGTGAGCACTGCAAGTCAGCCATGATCGTGAGACTTGTGAACATCTGTGAGCACTGGAAGTCAACTTGTGATCGTGCTACCTGAGAACATCTGTGAGCACTGGAAGTCAACACTTGATCGCGCTACCTGAGAACATCTGTGAGCACTGGAAGTTAACTCTTGATCGCGCTACCTGTTCTCCTGCTACTAACTACCCTGCTTGCTGTCAAGGGAAAGGGCAGGCCACCTAATCATCTCTTTTTGATCTCTAAATTTCTATCTATTTCGAACGAATGTACCCAGTAGTGTAATGTTCATTCATCTCATTGCCTTTATCATTGTATTCTGTTTAATTTGTTCTGTTCTCGATATATAGCAAATATCATCAGTGTCAATTGGGATAGAATTGCATCCTTTGCGGACCATGTCTATAAGTATGTTTCCTTTTGATTCATGAGAGTACATTCAAAGGACGATTAACACTTTACGATTTGCGTCACATCAATCAATTCTGTATGAAAGTTATCCTAGTGTATATTCGACTACGCTACACAGGTTTTGCTTCTGTGACCAAAACAAACATTGCATAGAAAACTTTGATATAATTCCATCTTTCTCACGCATTCATATAAAACATTTTTGTAACTGTGTACTTTTTTAATACAGATTTTACAAGAATGCATGCTTGTATGGTTTACGGTTGCCGTTCTAAGACCCATGACAAACATAAGGGCACAATAATGCATACATTGCCGAGGAATATAGATCTAATAAGAGAATAGGTCAGATATTGTGGATTTCCGCAGGATGAGCTTTAAAGTAGAGCCCAGGATGTCTTGGGGGACTTCAGGGCCAATCGATTCTGCATCTGCAGCCTGCACTTTACCCCAGATATGTACAACCAATCGCAGTACACTAAAAAGAATCGACTCAGAACGTCTCGTAAATTGCTTCCAAATGCAATGCCAACTCTATTAATGCACACGCGGGACCAGGTGAGTTCCGGATTATGAATTAGCTGTAGGCCTTGGGGTACTGAGCAGTTAACTACATGAACAGATTGGTGCTTTTGTTGTAAATGTTTCTTACTATAATTTTGCATATTTACCAGATTGTATTACTTTATAACTATATCCCATTTTTCTACACATCTGTCCCTGGTTTTAGGAGCATCATAGAAACTAATTATGAACATAGAAAACTATGCCATAGTACCCTTCGAAATAAGCATAATCTTTTTGTAATCGGTTGCTTCACATGTCAATTATTTTAGGTGAGCATATTGACTGAAGCACAGACCTCACTAGTGACAACATCACCGACACATCCAGTATACCAATGGTGAGCCATACAGGCTTGCAGAAGTTCATATTATTGAGAGTTGGATCTTTCCACATATCTAATGCAAATCTAATTTTCCCTTTCACCACTTTGTGACAATGCACTGAAAATGAACAGGCAAGATTCTGCATCCATTTCTTTTTCAAAGTCAACAACAACTTTGAGCGCCTATCAGGTCTCTTTATTTTGCTTTTCGATTACGTAAATGTATTATGCATGGAATTTTAAATGATAGGAAATAGTTTACGTATCCTGTTGTTTGTTTACATAATGTTTCATTTATGGGTTTCTATTTATATGTACCATTGTCTGCATCCTATTGTCTCTGTTCAATTTCACTGTTTTCACCCATACTGAAACAAGTACTGTGTTACAGGGGGATGCTGGTACTTCGACTACAATTACATCATCCTTTGGAGCTCGTCCATAGTATGAGGTATGCGTACTGACAGTTCCCTTGAATGAAAGAAAGTAAATCCTACATCGGATACTATTAGACAGTGACATTCATATAAACGTGCAGTGTTTCAAACTCATCATTTCAGTTCTAACGTTACAATTGTTTTTTTTTTACTTTTCTTTATTGGCAAGTAGTAGCGGTGGGTATACAACACAGTGCATGATCAGTTACAAAGTTACAATGAGGTTTTATGGTATATTCAAGAAGTATACAATGGGGTGAGCTGTTAGCCCGGTATGCTTTCCGGCGTTCGGGGTCTAGGCGTGTCTTTCACAACTGGCGGGGGAGGAGGCAGTTGCAATATCATCTTTGTTGTTTAGATAGCTGCAAAAGTCTGTCTGCACATTTTTTAGGCAGGAATTCATAGGCAGGGTACTCACATATTCCTCCTCACACGTCTGTGTCCAAGTGAGAGACTTCAGCCACATCTCAAATGTAGGAGGGGAGCGATGCTTCCAACACTGCAATATGCATTTTTTGCCCACCATGGCGCTCACATTCAGAAATGTAGACATTTTCTTCGCCTCATCCCCAGACCACATCCCAAACAGTAAAGCTAGTGGGTCAAGGCCCACTGGGGTCCCGATTATCTCTGAGAGGGCTTCAGTTACAGCTTTCCAAAATGCACCAAGCGCATTACAGGACCAGAACATGTGTATGTGGTCTGCCACTTCGGATCTGCATCTCGGGCAAGTGCGGTCTGGTTATGTGCAAATTTTGCCACCCTTAACATTACAATTTCTACCCTAATGCAGAATGCAATGCAAAATGCTTGAGTGCAACATTACAATCAGTAGGTTTTGCACAGTGATCTCTGATCGAGTACACTTGCCATCAATCAGGTGAAATTCAAAATGTCTATTTTAACTAAATGACGTCCACTGTTTACGACGGTATGTGTGCGATGAAAGACTTTGAGTTCAAATATGATTGACTTTTGTTTTTTTAATGAATATTCTATTCAAGGAATGTATACAAGGTCAGGAATTAGAAGAGGAGGCACATGGATCAGAGGTGGTGGACCAGCTTGCTGGTGCGGTTGGTACAGTGAAGAACACGGTTTCACAGAAAATTAAGAAAACAAGGGTAACTTACAATTTCGTTTACTAAAAGTGTTTTGAGCTGGTGTTGTCCTCATAACATGTTTTTTTTTATCTAAAGTGCTATATACTGTATGTTGGATTTACATTGAACATGTTTTTACAACCCATCTCCTAGAGGCCCAGAAGGAAAAGAAGTATAAAGACACTGACAACAAATGAAACCAAAGATGCTGCTTGCCAAACAGATTTAACCATGGAGCAACTATTATTTGAGGCGCAGCGTGGTCCAGTCAGTAAGCAGACTCGAGATGCTTATGCCCAATGGCCAGAAAATGAATTGAATGTGACCGGCGAAGCAAGCAAAGTGTTGTTGGACCATTGCTACAATGTGAGAACTCGACAAGATGAAGATGAAACTGACTATAAGGAAGATGCTTTTGAATTACTCACTGACCACTTCACACAATCTACACCTGCAAAAAAAGGGCCGCCCAATAACCAATGGAAATTAATGGTTTCTCCAATTTGTGTGTAAATAACGCAAGCGGAACTAACAGAGACTGAACCTTCTATGCAAATGACAGAGGAACTTGCCAAAGATCTCGACTACAGTGTGTCCCGTTTGGCCGATATGTCCACAGTTGAGTCACAAACCACATTCATGCAGGACGATAGTCTAATAAAGGAGCACAAATACATTGTATTCAACAGCTGCCTGGTAGAGATTATACTGATGTTGAAATGTGTCCATCCACTGAGGGGGAAAATATGTGGGGAGCAATTGGTGAATGTGACTCGTGTATCACAAGGCACTAACCTGAAACTCCAAGCCACCTGTGCCGAGCTCCATGGTAAATTTTCATGGTCTGCTCAACCGATGCTGGGCAAATTGCCAGCTGGAAATCTACTGTGTGCAGCAGCTTTACTTTTCAGTGGCTCTACTTTTAGTAGGTTGTTCAGTTTCTGTCAATTTGTTGGACTTCAGTTCCTTTCTAAAATGCAGTACTACAAATATCAAAGAGAATTTTTATTCCCCGCTATTAGTCAAGCCTGGAAAATTCAACAAATGTCTATTGAAAGGACATTCCCTGGCAGACGGTTCAGGCTAGCTTTCACCAATGTGCACATGGACCTTTATCAGAGGAAAAGGAACACAAGAAGAAGTGGTTGGTTCCATCTTCACCTCCACACAAAGCTCTTGAGAAGATGGTGTTTTGATAAAAACTCTTTCAAGAGACCTGAAGGGACTCACAGAATTCTGTCATACCGGAGATTTGGAGGTGTTCCACAATATGTGCCTAAAGTACAGGCCCACGTGATTGCATTTCGGACATCTAGAACTGCAGGAAACTTTGGGATGCTTCGTTACACAATGGCCTTTGCAAAAAGAAGCAAACAAATGGGTGGTCAAGCCAATATACCAGGGAATGGAATTCGATTGTGTGAAAGATCTCCCTTTGACTGTGTTGGACATGCATACTCATGGAATCGCTCATGATTTTGTTCCTAGGACACATACATTGCCACAAAACATTGCAAACGTCCCCTGTCCAAGATAGCAGACCTCATAGAACAGTTCACTTCCCATTACAAATGATTAGCAGCGATTTATAGGTTCAACAATGTTTATACATTGTACATGACCAATGGAAATCTATTTAACTTGAATTTCAAAGCTATCAAAAGTATAAAGAAGTATTAAGCGTCCAAATTGTCTTTTCAAATGTATCCTCTTTGTCAATTTCTTTTGCAAGAAGTGCCTGTTGAAGGATGCCATACAGTGCTTTCCCCCTTCCAGCAAGCTCTTGTGCGTCATTCACTGATCGGGGGAGGGTCAGATGGATATCAGCATGAAAGCAACTGTGGGGTCTGCAGTTGCCTTAGCAAGCACGTGTCCAAATAGCTGAATAAATACGCGTCCCACTAATGAATGCGACCTAGGCTAGATAACAAATTTGGCATGCAAGAACTACTGACTGTAAGCAAAACAAAGCATGAAAGGGTGCTGTTGGTGTGAAATAGGTGCATTCTGACCTATATTTTGTATGGGGGCACATGTTAGGGTTTGTTGCTATCGGATGCCTTATCAGAAGGGCTGATCTTTGATTTGCGGCCTTTGGAGTCTTACGATTTCAAACACATTGGGGATAGGTGTTAGTGTTACCAAAATATATGATCACTCCGGATTAGGTATATGGGAGGTGAATTTGAAGTGGTGCGTGGGTAGTGTCTGGGGACCAGATGCGTTCAAAGGGAACAGGGGTCATGGGTGCAGGGAACCGCGGCCTGGCAGGAAGGGGTTGGAGATGGCATGAGTCAGTCAGCAGAGACGGATTGTGCACTAAGTTTGAAGCAGGGCTTGGTTTGACATTCTCGTACGAGCACGTTTTGTCAGGGCTCGAGACTTGCTATTTGCAAAATTAATAGCTGCATTGCTGTGAGAACAGGAGACGGGCTGAGCTGACATAGGTGGTGGGGGCTGGCTGTGCGCGGCGCTGGCAGAGTGAGCAGTGGGCCTCGAAAAATAAGGCATTTGAAAGTAAACAAAATGAGGTTCAAAGCATACACATTAGCACAGCGTTAATACACTTATATGAAACATGGGTGATGAAAATAGGTAAAGGAGGGGTGGAGGTTTCTCCCACCTTAGCTTAGATGTCATTTGACCGGTACGAGAATGTTTCAGGGGGGCGGGATATACCGCCTCTACTCCAACATTTGTTAGTGTGCAGAAGTTCAGGGGAGATGGAAGGGCACTTGCATTTATGACTTGCAAGTTTCTCACGTTATCATCAGCAGAGCACATTCCTCCTCGAAAACAGGGCGCACACAGATGTGACAATGGGGACACTAACTGGAACTGTTTTCATAAAATAAGTAAAGCAGTATACATTTCGAAGAGTAAAAAAAGTATTCACGATCGTGCAGCATTGGTTTTCGAAATATTTTCGAAAATGTTTCTAAAAACAAACAATGTTTGTTTTTTGAAAATATTCCAAATGCCACGTTGGTCTGCAGGGCTAATCGCTTCCATCGGAGTGAAGGTCACTGCGTTTGATTTTTGCTTGTGAGCTGTGCATACCCATGCATCCTACACAGTACGTTTTTGATTTGTGGCTTTCCTTCACCAAAAGCAAATTTAGCATAGGCACTCCACAGAAGGTTCGATTGTTTTTCGTCCTTGGAAAAAAGTGAGGATTCGAATGGAATGAATGAAGGGAGGTGTGTAATACTGTCAAATATGATAAGGTTCATCATTCCAAAACTGGACAAAGGAACATGAAATTTCATTTTATGAAAATTCGTTGATCTGAATGGACACCGTGCGTTACGCCGAGAGAATGGAAATGCTGAATATTATGCAAGTTTTACTGTAGACAAGTTTATAGACGAACGAGTCAAGGTTTAATTTTCTGACCGGTATTGCTGGCTTACATTGTAATGGGTTGTTGTTTGTGGCATATTGCAACGACAAGCAAAAACAACCTGGTTGTACTTGTCTTTGTCCAGGGCACATGGGCAGTCCAGCACCAAAATGCATGTAGTCCACGTCTGGGTTCCTGTTAGGGAGAATTCTCATTTATGGCTAATTTCCCTTACCTAGTGAGTCCCTCAGCAGCTTTGCTGGATTTCTGTTTTTTTTTCCCATCTGGTAAGAGTGTGAACCTTTTTCCCACTCTTACATGTGTTTGCCATGTGTATTTCTACTTTTTGTGTGATCTTGGGCTCGGGATCCACACCACTCCATGAGCCCAACTCAAATTTTTGTGTGTGTTACACACCACCTTCAGTGCAGTGACACAAGGTTGTCTCTAAGACTTCCCACTGACTCCATTTCTCTGGGGCTGACTACTGCCCCCAGAAACATGTAAAGTTGCCATTTACTTTATGTATTCATTCAACCTACAGACCCAGTACACCCCATCTTACATGGAGTATTGGAAAGAGTTAACTCTGATCCCTTTTTGTCTGTACCTCCTGGAGCCTTGTTTCGCTCCCTTACCACTAAGACTTGGCTGGTGGCAGTGGTATCTACCCTAACTTTTCTACCACGATTATAGTGTATAAACGTGGTACTGGTTTAGGCTATTGTGTTAGCCTCGAACATAAACCCGCTTGACCAAATATACTTTATTTTGGCTCCGGCCGGGTTTAGTCGCCATTTCTTTGTGTTAACATCCTTCTTGTGTTTTACTTTGCGCGGCATACCAGGTTTGCCTTCTTTATTCGCCGTCCTTTGGCGGGCTTCTGCGAAGAAGTCCTCCTTTGCCGTCTGAGTGTCTAGGTGGGCTGAATGTGAGGGAGGGGTTTAGTAACCCCCTGCACAGGGTCTCCTTGGACACCCAAGTCACACTTTGTGTCCATTGGTTGGGGTGGTTGTCCGGGCTGGACAACCCCACTGATGTGTGATTCACAGCCAGGCTGTGTGAATGGGGGATTTTGGCATAAAAGGCAGGACTCTTGGGCTGGAAGTCAGAGTCACCACTGGAACTACGAGAACCGAAGAGAAGTGGAGAAGAAGACCCTGAGTCCCAGTGAAGCCCTGCTGCAGTCCTGAGCTATCTACCCTTCAACGACAGAGGGGATCCAGTCCAGAGTCTTCTTCCATTGAGCTGGTGGATTCAACAGCTCACCTTTCTAGAGCCAGAGGATCCTCTCCTGGGTCGAAATCGCTGCACGAAACTGTAGTAGTCCGGAAACCCATCAGAAGAGCCCTCTCCTGTTTTAAAGGAGCGCACCTTTTATTCACTGTTGCTTTGCTGCTGCTGGCCTCATCCCTGGGTAGTGCAGATCGTGCCAGACGTCGTCCTTCTTGTCCCCACGACTGAAGCTTCAGGAACCGTGAGTCTGCAGGAACAACTGCCGTGGCACCAGCTTTCTTCATTCTAATAAGGTACTGTGTCCATTTGGTCATTCTCTCTGTCCGACCTTGAGGAATCGGGGTGAACCCTTTTCCTTACCAAAGGCTTGTCCTTTTTTCCTTCCATCTTATAACTTTTGCCTCCCTTTGACAATATCAAAGTACTCCTGGCAACGTTAATCTCAAACTCTTCTAATCGTGTGATCCTCCACAACAGAGCCCTGCTCCATTTGACACTGGCGCAGGCCTTTTGACTTTATCAGTTTCTTAGAATAAGTCCTCTGATTCAAGTACCTTGACAAAAGTATTGCCTATGATTTTTATCCACTTTTCCTTGGTTTTTATTCAATGTGCTAAATGTGTTTTGACTACGGTTACAATTCTCCCCGCGGGTACGCTTTTCTTCCGTAAAACCGAACTGTCATTGCTGTCAAAAAGTGAGCGCTGCTTAACCCCCGGTAACGTCTTTTGTTTCACAACACCGGTCTGTTAAATCCTAATGTACTTACATTGAATTGACCTAAACCAAAGGAATTGGTTGTGTGTGGTATATTTAGAGTGCAGTTTTGTTAAAGAGAAGTGAAGTGTTTTGTGAACAGATGGTTTAAAATTAAATGTACTTATATTTTTTAACCAGAAAACTTGTGTCAGTGTTTCTTTGAGTCACAGTAATTGAAGTCCTTGGTGTAATCCCTATTACTGCTCATTTGCTCTAGAGATAAGTCTGGCTGCTCTGCTACTGCTACCACTATAACTGTGTACTACAGGCTTGTACCAAAGGTGAAATTGTACTATCACTTGTAGACTTAATTGTCTGTAGTGTTCCCCTAAGGGTACTGTAGAGGATTCTGCCTAACAGTTCCCCCAGGTTCCACCAATGCCAAATTCTATGCTATTATTCCGTTAAAATGCTGTCTATGTGTTCTTCGAATTCTTCCGTCAGCTTCCGCATCCACATCCCATTGCAAGCTAAACATACTCCACAGCACTAACCTTTCAAGCACATCATAGACTCCAACTTTCCACAATGTTTTCTCTGTGTTTCCATTGTTTCACTTTTTTGTTCATCATTAGTTTCCACACGGTGCAGAATTAATGGGTACATTGATAAATTAGAATAAAGAACGGCTACTGAGACACATTTCTGTTATATTTTCTACACAGCTACATCCTGCCATTCTGTGAATGTCATCGTTTCCAGATACCAATTGATGGCTTCTTCAGCAGGCAGTTGCAGATACACCTAAATGGCTGGCTTTCTATCGTGCTTTTGTGGGACGATCGCCCCGGGCCGATATGCCCTTTCGCGGTACCAGCGACAAGGAGCAACCTGACATCGTTTACGGTGGTCTAGCAACAAGCTGATACTGAAGCCTTGCAATTCACAGTGTGTCCAATGCACTTCTTATACCCAAAGGAACACCGTGTGACTCACGATAAAGATTTGTGGATCGAAACAAAGAAAGAAATTTCAAATTTGGTTGAATTTGGAAATCGGCGGATGTTCTCGGATCGTTTACTGTGAAATAAAAGCACCTTATAAATTGTAGAGTATTGTGGTTTCCTTAAAATAGTGTTTTGTATTCAGAATTGGGACGCGCTGTTCTGTGAGAGGATGTGTGTTGTCCGGGTTCTGCGTCAATTGACGTCAAGACGTAGCACGTTTGGCTACGCTGCACAGTAACGTTATGGAGATAGGCAGAGAATATCGCTAGGAATGGTGATGTTGGCTTCAGGAGCGGGGGATATAATTTAGTGCCGCAGGGGCATTTGAACTTAGGGCGATGGATAAACGGATAAGATTAGCACAAGATGGCCGCGCCCTTCTGCCTGATTTAGCATGTGTAACAGTAGGAAAACTACGGTAAGGTGCATAGGAAATATTTTTACAATCGATCAACGTATGCTTAAAACCACAAGCCCGAGGACAATCATATTTCTGAGCGCACTATTCCTTTAAGAGTGGATACACGTTCAGAGACAAGGAGTTCAACGATTCTGTTTTCCCCTTCAGGTCGTACGACAATTATCAGCATGGATTCTCATTTTTTATCAATTGAGTCACATCCCACTTCTGACACCATATGTAAGGAAGGCATGGCAGCAATAGTAAGACAGACCAGACACATGTGACCGCAGTTCAAGGGTGTTTTTTGAACTTTAACAAGTGTGTGATAAACACCTATCTAATCCTAAATCTACAGATCGGAGCAAGCTACGACCATCAAATAATAATAATGCAGTCCTAGTGGAGTCTCGTCAAAATAAAAGGGCTTATACTAAAAAAAAACTCAATCCTTATCTTCTAAATACATATAGTGTGGGGTAGTGTTCATGAAACAGAAAGAAGTGTACACAAAGTGATATGTCAGGATGTTCAGGCTGTTGGCCTCCCTTCCCCATGTTTTCAGCACAGGACAAGGCAGTTCACTGGAGCACAGCACACACACTGGTTTCTTTGGCACGAGGATACAGTTCCATTACCAGCATCATGGGCTTCTGTGCCCAAGTCTCTTTACTTGTCAAAGTCTCTTGATTCAGAGGGCCTGGACAAAACAAAACACAAAGTTATTTTCCTCTCACAAGTATTCAGTTTGGATGATGATTCACTTTTCAACCTGTATCCCCCTCAGCCGGGCTCAGATCCCTGTTATACCACAATTGTTACTTTTGATTTCCCTCTTCCGGCTTCAGATCCACTTCTCCAATGTTCAGAGAATATCTTTTCTCGGGTGACACGCGGTTCACCCCGGATCCCTCTCAGCCAGGCTCAGATCCTTCCTCTTACACAATTAGTCTCCCTCAGCTGGGCTCAAACCAATTGCAATTCGTATTAGCTATCGAAGACTTTCGAATGTGCAGGGTTTAGCTTGACCCGTTGCAGGACACTTCGATTTCACTGTTCACAATTCACATTGCCCCCTGCTCCCTCTCAGTTGGATACCCAACAGAGACCTTCGAATGTGCAACCACGTGGTGCCGGAACATTCTGTGTATGGTATGTATCTTGGCTTCAAAAGTTCAATCCTTCCTTGGATGTTCAATTATATTCGCGTCTCTCATCACATATGCTTCACACACTGTTCTCTTCAGATTTCTTCATACAATGCTGCCGCTTGAAACCTTGGTTCTAACACACACCAGTCTGCTATCTGTCTCCCCAACTCACCGGCTCTGCACTGGTGCTACTTTGTTGTAAGAGCCAAGGACAGTACTATAGCAGCAATCGCTCCTCCCCACCTTGGCTATCAAAGTGGGAGAGCCCCAGGTACCTTCAACACACAATGCACGGCACTTCAGCATTAATTCCAGGTCTTATGTTTCTTATTTTCAGAGGCTCGTTAAAGAAGTGTTTTTCTGCGAAAAGGTAAGGGTTATTTATTTTGACACTTATATAGCACACAAAACCCTGAGGTATCTAGGCTCTTTTAACTTAAGAATACAGTAAGTGCTTCAGGTTACAGAAAAGGAGGTGAATTGCATTGTGGAATGTGCAAGAGGTAATACAATACATCATACACCAAGTGCAAGACAAAAGTCCATAGTGATCACCACTATGGGCCTGACCCAAGTAGCTGGGCGGCACCAACCCAAAGATGCAACGTCAAGTTGGAAAGCAAATACATGGTACCTACCCCATGTTGCAGGGAGGCAGTGACATGGAGCTGCAGAGTCAAATCAAAAGGCAAATACATGGTGCCTACCCCATGTTGCAGACAGGCAGCAGCACACAGATGTAAAGTCAAATCGTAGTCAAATCAAGGGCAAACACGTGGTGCTTACCCCATGTTGCAGGGAGGCAGCAGCACACAGATGCAAAGTCAAATCGTACTCAAATCCGGTGGCAAATACATGGTGCCTATCCCATGTTGCAGGGAGGCGGCAGCAGCACAGAGATGCAAAGTCAAATTGTAGTCAAATCCAGTGGCAAACACATGGTGCCTACCCCATGTTACAGGGAGGCAGTGAAATACAGATACAGAGTCAAATCAAGGGCAAATACACAGTGCCTACCCCATGTTTCAGGGAGGCAGCAGCACATAGATGCAAAGTCAAAACATAGTTAGATCTAGTGGCAAATACATGGTGCCTACCCCATGTTGCAGGGAGGCAGAGCCATGCAGTTGCAGAGGCAAATCAAGGTCAAATACACAGTGCCTACCCCATGTTGCAGGCAGGCAGCAGCACACAGATGCAAAGTCAAATCATAGTCAAAACCAATGGCAAATACATGGTGCCTACCTAGCATTGCAGGGAGGTAGCAGTGCAGTATGTATATGCAAGGAGGGAGTAGAGAAGGGCAAGAAAGGGGACAAAGGGGGACACACAGCACAGGGGTTAGAAGACAAATAGCGTCACAGGCGACCAGGGGGAGGGGGACACACGGCATCACAGGCGACCAGGGGGAGGGGTGGAGGGACACAGGGCATCACGGGCAACAAGGGGGGGATGTGGGGGACACATGGGATCACAGGCAACCAGGGGGAGGGGTTGGGGGACACACAGCATCGCAGGCGACAAGGGGGAATGTGGGGGGGATACACGGCATCACAGATGACCAGTGGGAGGGGTGGGTGACACACAGCATCACAGGCGACCAGGAGGAGGGGTGGGGGACGCACGGCATCACATGTGACCAGAGGGAGGGGCAGGTGGACACACTGCATCACAGGCGATCAGGGGAAGGGGTGGGGGGGACACGGCATCACAGGCAACCAGGGGGAGGGGTGGGGGGGACACGGCATCACAGGCGACCAGGGGGAGGGGTGGGGGGGACACGGCATCACAGGCGACCAGGGGGAGGGGTGGGGGGACACATGGCATCACAGGCTACCAGGGGGAGGGGTGCGGGGACACGGCATCACAGGCGACCAGGGGGAGGGGTGGGGGGACGCATGGCATCACAGGCGACCAGGGGGAGGAGTGCTTCCCTCCTTTCACCCCTCTCTGGTCTTGCCGTCTTTCTCCTCATATTTAAACTGCCATCTTGGAACTGCTGCTTCCTCGTGTGTTTTGCCCTGCTCAGAGTGATATATGATATATTATTATTTATAGCGCGCTTATACACATGTGTTTCAAGGCAGGGGAGGGAAACAAGGGAGGACAAGACAATGATCTTACTAGGGCCAGTGACATTGAGATTGCGCAAGTGCAGGGGAGAGGAAAGGGGGAAGTGCCGAGGGAAGGGGAGGAGCAAGTGCAGGACATAGGATGTAAACAGAAAAAAACAAGAAGTGCGGCCAGCAGGTGGCAGTGCAGGATAAGTGCAGAACAGCAAGTGATAGATAGTGCAGGTAGGGGTAGGGGGACTGTAGGGTTACAGATACATGTAGTAAAAACACAGTTGATCAGGGCGTCCAAGCGAACAAACCCCACCTGTATATTTCAGTAAATCAAAAAACACATTTCACCCTGCTAGTGTTTTGCAAATACATTTTAGTTTTTTAAATAAGTGGTTAGTTGCATCAGCGAAATGACAAATCAATTGTGAACAGGACAAAGGGTGTAGAAACTGTACAAGTGTTTTGCGCCCCTTCTATGTGAGGGTGTGGGACCGATGGTGACGCAGCCGCCATTGAGTTACTCCATTACGTTAGATCGCAACGTTCCGTTTGCGGTCTAGTTTTTCTTTCCATCATGGCTGCCACTGGCTTTTTCTGGTGTTCCCAGCGGGCGGCGTTCGCGTTGCAACTGTGCTACTGTTTCCACTTTGTTGCTAGCGCTCCTTGTTAATTTTCCCTTGGCTCTGTTGAGCCCTTCTGTCCCTTGGCTCTCTGGCCCTGCCCTTCAGGTACTGCCTTCTGTTTCTCTTTCTCCTCTCCTTTGCTACTCTTCCGCTCTGGCGTGCTTTTTCTCTCTTCACCCGGCTTCCACATTTTAGCCGTACTTTCTGGGCATCCTTTTCTAGCTTGTTTTCCCTCCTTTCTCTTTTATCTACTCTGGAGCCCTACTTCCCTGTTTTCGGACAAGCGGTTTGTATTCCCCTTGGGAAGAACTATTTATCAGATCGACCACGTACCAGCACTCTTGAAGAACCATTGCGTCGATGCCTGGACAACACTTTGTTTTTTTTTGCCCGTGCAGCTTTTTCCCCTTCTCGACAGCTGCGGATCCGGGGCCTCTGGTTCCCGGATTTTACCGGTAACCACTGTTGCGTCGTTCCGCGGCCATACCTGCATAAAAAGAAATCCACAGTAAGAGAAAGAAAGACAAAGAATTCACCTCAGACTGAATCTCCAGGTGAGGAAGAGTGTGAGAGGCCTGAATCAGAGATTGAGGTAGACTTACCTGTCAGCTTGCAACACCCAATATCTCCCACAATAGCTATGGCCGAACAGGTCCAGGAGCTGGTGACGGCCGTTCAGTCCCTCAATATGGAGGTACGGAAGTTAAATCAGGAGATGCAGAATATCAAGACAGAAAATATAGTGCTCAGACAGTTGGTGGCCAACCGAGAACCTCACAGTACAGACCTCCCTCCCATGCCATTGTCGTCAGGAAAGTATGATGGATCATCAAAACGTCTTAAGGAGTTCATTGAAGCCTGCAAAGTGCATTTCGCCTTTTGACCAACTACTTTTTCCACCAATGTTAGCAAGGTTGGCTTTGTGGTTTCCAACTTGACGGGGAAAGCTCTGGCTTGGGCGAGTCCTCTAGTAACGGTGGAAGACCCTGTTCTACGGGATTGGAGAGCATTTCTTGAAAGATTCAAACAAGCCTTTGAAAGGCCAGAGATCAAGTATATGGCCTGTGAAGAATTGTTAGAGGTACATCCGGGGCAGAGGGATCTCTTGTCTTACATTGCCAAATTTAAACAATTAGCCACGGAGGCCAATTGGCAGGAACAAGCCCAATTTACGATATTCCGAAGAGGACTGAAGGAGGAGTTGAAAGATGAACTTGCGAGAATTCCACGTCTGGTGTCTTTCAATTAATTGTTGTCAGTTACTCTGCAGATCGAACATCGTATAAATGAACGGAAACAAGAGAAGAAGAAAGGAAGAGCATCATTCTGTTTTCCCAGTTCTTCCCCCAATTCTCCCGTATCCTCAGGTTTCTCTAAAGAAGAACCCATGCAGATCGGCACGAGATCCCCCCTCACTCCGGAAGAAAGGAAAAGGCGCAGAGACGCAGGTCTCTGTATGTACTGTGGTTCTGCTTCCCATTTACTTCGCGATTGCCCAGATGTTCCTCCCAGACGTTCGGGAAACGCGGTGCCTCGAACCTAGGTGGGACCACTGTTCAATGAGTCACTGATGGTCCCTATGTGACACTTTCAATTGCTCCTTCAAGCCAGATCGAAGACGCACGCCTCATGGTGGTCTCTCTACACCTGTCCTGGTAGAAAGAATCTGTAGACACTCTGGCACTTATTGATTGTGACGCCGCCGGGAATTTTATGGACACACTATGGGCCAGCCAGATGGGGTTCCAGCATGTGCAGAACAAAGAGGATCTTAAAGTAGAAGGAGTAGATGGTACTCCTCTCTGTTCCAGACCCATCACCCACTTCACCGAGAAGATTCAGGTTACTATCCAACACCATAAAGAAGAGATTTCTTTTTGACATCATTAGAGCGGCACATTTCCCCGTTATCTTTGGTATATCCTAGATCCATCGGCATAATCCGACCATTGATTGGTCCACCAATTCACTCAGTTTCCTCTCCTCCTACTGCAGTAAGTCTTGTTTAGCTTCACAGTGGTACCAGACTGCCGTTTTGCAACCTTTAGAGTCTCAAACTCGGACTATACATTCCATACAACCCCAGTTTTCTGAATACGCCCAGGTCTTTGTGGAGAAAGTGAAACATGATTTACCTCCTCACTGCCCTGAAGGCTGTTCAATTGATCTCATTCCATAGGCACTGGTACCATTTAGTAGGATGTTTTCCTTGTCACTCAAGGAGAAATCGGCTCTTCGCCAGTAATTGAATGCTGACCTTAAGAATGGATTGATTCAGTCTTCCAAATCACCTGCTGGGGCGTCTCTATTTTTTATCTCGAAAAGAGATTCTGACGAACTCAGACCCTGTATTGATTATCGCGGGCTCAACAAGGTTACCATCAGGGACAGGTATGCCATGCCCCTCATTTCGGACATTCTTGAGGCAGTCATAGGAGCTGTGATCTTTACCAAGTTGGATCTCTGGAACGCGTATCATCTCCTGCGCATTTGCGCAGGAGATGAATGGAAGACCGCCTTTAGAACACCCTACGGGCTGTTCGAATATAAGGTGATGCCATTTGGATTGGTCAATGTGCCTGCCGTGTTTCAACGGTTTATGGACCGCACTTTCTCCGACTTACTGTTTAATTCGGTCATCATTTACTTGGATGATTCTTAGTCTTTTCCAGATCCACCCAAGAGCATTCCACTCATCTGCATGAAGTAATTAGACGTCTTCAAGGAAATCACCTCTTGGTCAAACCCAGTAAATGTATGTTCCAAGTATCCACTGTTCACTGTTTGGGATTCATCCTCTCCAGAGACAGTATTCAGATGGATCCTAAGAAGATTTCTGCAATCAGGGATCGGCCATCACCTTCCTCCGTAAAGGATGTCCAGAGGTTCTTGGGATTCACCAATTTCTACCATAAATTCATCAAGAACTTTTCCGCTACAGTTGTTCCCATCACTTCTCTTCTTAAGAAGGAAAATCTACCATTTAAGTGGTCGTCGGAAGCAGAAGTGGCTTTTCTAATCTTAAAAGGAGAAATTCATTTCAGCCCCCATTTTGAGGCAACCAGATCAAACCAAGAGGTTTATTGTTGAAGATGACGCTTCTGCCGATGCGGTGGGAGCAGTTCTTCTACAAGAGCATAAGGGGATCGAACACCCCGTGGCATATCCATCCAAAACCCTCACCCCTAGTCAAAATAATTATTCGGTTATCGAAAGAGAACTTTTGGCCATTAAGTTAGCCTGTGAGGACTGGAGACATCTCTTACAGGGAGGAGCTTGTCCCTTTATCATCAGGACGGATCACAGGAATCTTAAATACTTGAAGAACATGGAGTGTGCCAACTCTCGACAAGCCAGGTGGGCTCACTTCTTTGCCCAGTACGACTTCGAGATCACCTACCTCCCTGGCTGCCAGAACATAGTAGTCGATCCGCTTTCGCGCCGGTGGACTATCGAAGACTCCTGATCCCAGCTAAAGGAAAGAATCTTTCCGGACAAGGTGTTTGTTACAGCCATAGTGTCATTCCTATCCCAAATCAAGACATCCACGGCTCAGTTACCTCCTCCAGATTTCACATCCCCAAGGTTCAAGGTCAAGATGAAGGACGGACTATGCTTTGTTAACAAAAAGCTTTATGTACCCTTACCTGACCTACGCCGCAAAATGTTGTCGTGGTGTCATGATCATAATACGGCTGGTCATCGAGGTACGAAAAATGCTGAAGAACTAGTCAGGAGGTCTTTTTTTTGGCCCGAAATATCTTCTGATGTCAGGAAGTACGTCCAATCCTGTGCGCGCAGTAACATCGATACCAAAAACCCATAGGTCTCCTGGAGCAGATTCCATTACCTACTGTCCCGTGGGAGCAAATCTCCACGGATTTCATAGTGGAACATCCGGTCTCTCGAGGTCAGACCTGAATAATGGTTACTGTGGACTCGCTCACTAAATTGGCTCATTTTTCCCCGTTCCTAGGGTTAACTTCGGCGTCAGAAATGGCAGAGGTCTTCATCCGGTATGTTTTTCGTCTACATGGATTACCTACGAAGATTATTTCGGATAGGGGAAGTCAATTCACCTCCAAATTCTGGAAGGCCTTATGTCACAGGTTGGGCATAGAACATGCTCTCTCTTCAGGATTCCACCCACAAACTAATGGACAGACTTAGAGACTCAATGGTACACTAGAACAGTACCTACGGTGCTATGTAAATAACACCCAAGACAATTGGTACGATTTACTACCCACCGCTGAATTTGCGTATAATAACTCTAAACATTCGGCCATCAATCTCAGTCCCTTTTTCTGTACCTATGGTCAACATCCCAGGGGTATACTACCCGTCCCTTCCTCTAAGACCGTCTGTCCCACAATTGATGCCCGATTACAGAAAATTCACAAAGCTCACAGGATCGCCGAAAAGGCTCTCGTAGAAGCCCGTTCTTGCTACAAAAGGTCAGCGGATCGAAAAAGAACAAATGCTCCGTCATTCGGTCCAGGTTCCAGGGTCTGGCTATCTACCAAATTCCTACCTAGGTGGATTGACCCTTCTAAATTGTCTCCTCGTTTCATAGGTCCCTACACGGTGGAATCTCGGATCAATCCGGTAACATTTCGACTTCGCTTGCCCAAAAACATGGGTAAGAGACATCCTGTGTCCCACCCTTCATTGCTGCGCTCTGCCCCAGATAACATCCCTACTACCCCGGTGAAACATAGCAAAGAAGACAACATTACTCAAGAAGAGTACGAAGTTGCAGGTATTAAAGACTCACGTTAGCACAGAGGGAGATTGGAATTTCTCATATCCTGGAAAGGATATCCATCTTCAGAAGATACTTGGGAACCCAGTTCCAATGTTCGGGCCCCTCGCTTGGTGCAGAGATTTTACTGTGCCCACCCGCATAAGTGTTACACCCCAACATTCGCCTCATCCCACATCCTGGCGTCTGCCCCATGCCCCCCCGGTCTCCCGCGTTAACAAGGACAGTTGGGGAGCTCTATGTAAAGCTAGAAGGAGGACCAAGGAAGTGGTTGCTCTTCATAAGGGGCTACGGCGTGTCATGCACCGTTTTTCTCACTGTGGCAGCTGCCATGGAGAATAGCTGCAATAAACTACATTTCCCAGAAAACCTAACATGGGTTGTAGTTTTCCGGCATCAATACGGGTGCCTCGCTTTCACCTATGTTCCGCCTCCTTGTTGTTATTTAACCTACAGCGGTTTTCAGAACACCACTTCTGTTTATAGTTGCAGCCGGCATTTTTCTGAAGTGCTACTTTCTGTGCCTTAATTCCGGAAGTTTCCCGTTTTCTCTGTGTACCGATCTTGCCTGCACACGGACTCCTAATTCTTGATTCTGCCTTGGGATTGTTTGCTCTCCACCCATGTACCGACCTTGCCTGCACACGGACTCCCAATTCTTGATTCTGCCTTGGGATTGTTTGCTGTCTGCCCGTGTACCGACCTTGCCTGCACACAGACTCCTAATTCTTGGTTTTGTTTGCTGTCCGCTTGTGTACCAGACCCTTTGCCTGCTCCTGGACTCCTGGATTGTGATTTGGTTTTGTTTGCTCTCCGCTCGTGTACCAGACCTTTTGCCTGCATCTGGACTCCTGGTTTATGACTTTGTTACAGTTGCTCATTGTATGAATACCATCTCTCACTTGTCCACGGACTATTGAGCTCATTCCTCGGAGTGTGTGCCTTCTCCTGGGGAATAACACTGGTAAAGCCAATTCCTCATTTTTGAGTCCTGTTTTTTCACCGAACTGTTACCCCATCTTTTGGATTACATTGCTTTCATTCCTAAGTGCATTTTGGAACACTTTGCTGTGGTGCACCATCCCGAAACCAGTGCGACCCTCGTTCCGTCCGGGGATAGCTACCCTACTAACCTTCCTTTTTTTTGTTTTATACTTTAGTTGTTGCCCGGGATTATTTGCACTATTCTCGCCTACACCAGTGGTAAAGTATTATTCCTTGATTACCATCATTGGGCAGTTTCACATTTAGCTAGTACCTAAAGTCTCTTCTGCTTTATAGGTTGCTCCAGGTCCTTTTTTACGGCATAAGGGGAACTCACTCAGGTACTCTATTAAGGGTTATGGTTTTGGGAAAAGCCAGGGTTGATTCTGTTAGAATATTCATCTCTTGTCTTTTCTTTACAGTTGGGTCCGTGGAGGTGTGTTCTCCCCGCTCTTTTGATTGATCGGTCCCCTTGCCTGCAGTTCAGCAGGGGGTCATATCAGTTTAAAGAGCTCATTTCCCTCACAGAGAGGAGGGTCGGGTGGAGGCTCCAACCCAAGCTCCTCAAGCAAATACCCAGCACAAAAGGACCGGTCTGTTTTTTTACGCACTCCCCATACCGGTGAGTAACAGTAAGCCAGGTTTTTCCTGAGCTGGAGGGGAGCACACTGTCATGCGCCCCTTCTATGTGAGGGTGTGGGACCGATGGCGACGCAGCCGCCATTGAGTTACTCCATTACGTTAGACTGCAACATTCCATTTGCGGTCTAGTTTTTCTTTCCATCATGTCCGCCACTGGCTTTTTCTGGTGTTCCCAGCCAGCGGCATTCGCGTTGCAACTGTGCTACTGTTTCCACTTTGTTGCTAGCACTCCTTGTTAATTTTCCCTTGGCTCTATTGAGCCCTTCTGTCCCTTGGCACTTTGGCCCTGCCCTTCAGGTACTGCCTTCCGTTTCTCTTTCTTCTCTCCTCCGCTACTCTTCTGCTCTGGCATGCTTTTTCTCTCTTCACCTGGCTTCCACATTTTAGCCGTACTTTCTGGGCATCCTTTTCTAGCTTGTTGTCCCTCCTTTATCTTTTATCTACTCTGGAGCCCTACTTCTCTGTTTTCGGACAAGCGGTTCGTATTCCCTCTTGGGAAGAACTATTTATCAGAGTGACCACATACCAGCACTCTTGAAGAACCATCGCGTCGATACCTGGACAACACTTTGGTTTTTTTTGCCTGTGCGGCTTTTTCCCCTTCTCTGCGGCTGCGGATCCGGGGCCTCCGGTTGCCGGATTTTACCGTTAACCACTGTGGCGTCGTTCCGCGGTCGGCCATACCTGCATAAAAAGAAATCCACAGTAAGAGAAAGAAAGACAAAGAAGTCACCTCAGACTGAATCTCCAGGTGAGGAAGAGTGAGAGGTCTGAATCAGAAATTGAGGTAGACTTACCTGTCAACAAGTGATACATAGAATCAGACAAACAGAGTAAAAAGGTCCCCATCAGTGTTGTGGGATTGTATAATCTGCTTCAGAAAAAAACAAGTTGATTTAAACAACCAAGAATAGTGCCAGTATTGGCATTGAACACTGGAAAAATGGATGTCGACACAAGGTGTGTTTCGGCTACTGGTAGCTGGACTAGTGTGCTTGGAATTAGGTGACCTTCATCAGGACAAGCGGGAAAGAGTGGTGGTGGAACATTTAATGTAGAATCCTTTCGGGCTCGTGTATAGCTTGTTTGACACAGTATCTTATTGGAATCCACTCTGGAGTTAGTGGTGGGTTCCGATCAGTGTGCAACCATAATGAAAATAAATTGGTGGGAGGATTACTATGTCCCTGGAGATTCAGTTTCTCTGCCAGCATACTCGATCGAGCGAGGGCCATGTATGATCGACTTCAAAACTCGATCCCCAAGGACATAGTAATCCTCCCAATGATATGATAAAGTACAGAATTTCATTACGATTGCACACTGATAGGAACCCACCACTAACTCCGGAGTGGATTTCTATAAGATACTGTGCCCACAATACCACTGAATAAAACAGCATTATGTTTCCAGAATGATGATGCAGCAAAGGTTGAAGAAAGCAAAGAGTACAAGTACACAGAAAAGCATCCAGCAATGAAGGTCAGAACGACAGTATTAATGGATCATTATTGGGCGTGCGGATCAAAGGTGTACGAGAAGCTGCCACCCAACTGGGGAGGAATATGCTCACTAGTTCACTTCAGTACCCCAGCATTAGTGGTGCCACAAAAGGACATCAAGACAGAAGACTTCCCTAAGATGGACAATGCGAGAAGAAAGAAGAGGTCAGGAGAAGTGAGTAGAGTCAAAAGAGAGAACTACTTCTCATCAGCATCAGAAGCATCCCTGGACGATGTACCACCTGAACGTAGATTGTCCAGTAGGATGGAGATGTTCTTTGCGTCAGTAATTCCAGCTGTACAGACATACAAATGCAAAATGGCTCCAGATTACGAGATGGGAGCTGATGCAGACAATAAAATTGACTTTAAATGGCTTCAACGCAATAAGAAGAGCTCTGAGCAGTAAGGTCGATGGCTCTCCAGACAGATATGTTCTAGACCTTCTCACAGCAATGGAAGAAGGAGTTTGCGCCAAGATTGGGAGATCTAACTGTACATTCCTGCCTGCAAATGATGAAGCAAATGGCACACTGACAGAAGCAGTGACAAGAGTGTCGAAAACGCATGCCAAGATGTAGGAAGAAGCCAAAGGAACAGGAAAAGATCAAATCTGGCTGTCATATATATTCTCACGCATGCCAACATGGATGGAAGACGGACTAAAAGTATTACTAGGAGCACCAATATTAGAACTAGTAGCACTATGTGTGATGAAGATCTGCATCACACAATGCCGCAAGACGACCGAGAAAACCATAGGGATGAAAGTAATAGTAGATAGAAATGGTGAAGATACGATATTAGAAGAAAGGAATAAAATAAGGACACAGATAAAGGAGTGCCCATTGTTCCCGACCGAGATGATAACATTCAACGATTCTGTGGACAACAAGAGGTACTGGTCGAAATGGGTATGGTGTAACCCGCAATGGTGTGACCATTCAAAATACTATGGACACCTCTGGAGGAATAACAAAGATATGGCTACCAAAAGCAACAGTAAATAGGTTTGGTGGAGTAGTGGACAAGTGGACCAGAGGGGGGACTGAAGAGAGGGTCCCAGGAATTTCCCTCTTGACCCCCATAAGTATGACACCATGAAGAGCCAGAAATGCAAGATGCCAGTCACTGGCCAGCCCCCAGGAGGCCCAGTGACATCCACATATGCAAACAGATATTCTCTCAGACAACCATTCAAACCGTATCCAGCTGACGTCTTCCTAGATAAAGGTGCTTCATTGATCATGGATGGAAGTGCTTCACTGGACCTGATCAACTAATGACAAATATCTAACTGTGCTGACATTAGAGACACCCCCACATAGTAACGTTAACCATGCAGAAAACTCACATCCCTGCACGAAGTTACATGGACTCACATGTGAACACATGAAGAACATGCTTACACAGTTCTGTAGATAGAGGACAGATACACATAGATACTGTTGAAAGCCTTTATTATTTTCTCTCATTAGCCAAATGCAGAAAGGCAAGGATACAAGAGATGCAGAGCAAGCTTGCAGACGCTAATTGCAACAGATCATATGGAACTACAGGATCATATAAGGGATCTGGAAAGCGCCAAGATAATACTAACCTATAAGAAGAATAACACAATACAAACATATTGTCATGACCCTTACCCCTGGCCCCCACTGGCAAGTCAGCCTTCCAGTTAGGGTCAGGTCAAAGGCCTTAAAACCTCATCCAAGACTATCTTGGAGTCAGTCCTGGCGCCTTTGGCGCCAGGCTCATAACCATCAAGAAGACCAACATTAGAATGGGACTATTTACTTATTTAACTTGGGGGGGGTTCAGCTAACATGGAGGCATACACAAAGCTCAGTTACAAGGAACTGAGCTATGCAGTCTAGTCTTTTGGGTGTGGCAGGCCTGGGACTATTTTATGATATGATTTATGGCATTTATAACGCACCTATACACAAGTGTTACCTGGACTACTTTACCTGAGACTATTTAAACCGCACCCAAACAGCAGAACACGCTTTGCGTTCTTCTGCTGTGGGCAGCGTAACGCTCACTGTGTCCAGTTCTTTGATGCCAGCTTACCAGAAACCAAGGACCTGCAGAGAGAGAAAGAACACTACAAAACTTACTTGGAATAGTATCCTGTCTTCAATCCATCGCCGACTTCAGTTCCACTCACCTGAAGGTACGAACTCCATCATCCGGCACCGCATGCATCCTGGAATACCATAACCTGGAAAGAGGAGAAAGAAAGACAGCATTAGTAAGGGTTTACTCACGTTTCCTCCCGAACGAAGAAAGCCACACAATTCTTACCTGGGTAGTCATCTCCTAGTCAGTATCATCACTGGAACATCACGGCGCTCGGCGAGGAACATTGCGACCTGCAAGGAGAGAAGAGACAAAAGGTTACCAATATAAAAGGCGAAACAGCGCCGCGCATCACGCATCACTCACCAGACAGCATCGCGCACACCACGCTTTCGCCTACCAGCCCATGCTCATCTTCAAACTGCATGACAACACCAAAATACCTTTCCATACCTAAAAGGAAAGAAGACATTATTATTCGAACTAAGAGGCACATACGAACTGCATATAAAGATTGTAAAGCAGCAAACCTACGGAGTCACAGCAGGCCTGGATTCCCACAGGAGGCTTGCACCAGTGAAGTAACTTGGTCGTTGCTCGCCCCCCACATCTACGCGCCCCTGCCACGAGGCGCACGACGGAGAATCCACCTATTACAATATTAAGGTGAGGAGAAGGCCCAAGGGGGAGGAATGAGTTGAGGCCAAGGGAGGTGGGAAAACATAAAGACAATCTGGTATTGAATCCAGCTCTTCTATATTGCAGACCCATCTTAAGCAGAGGCCTTACCAAGGGACCGGGAGAGGGTTAGAGAGTGCAAATCATCCAACCAGGGCTGGGTTGCGTCCCCGTGGATACCAGGTGAGCGTAACACATATAGTAATTATAGCACAACTATATTAGGATTACATAAAGCCACAGGCCTCAGAATGCGAGATGAAGAAAAGTAGAATTAGGCTATATGAAGCACCAGGTTAGGGCTTGCAGCCAAGTCAGAGATGAGCAGAACATTCCTAAACCTGAGACAAGGGTTTGTGATGTCAGGCCACAGCAAAAGCCCTGACACGTGCTCAGGAGCTGTGATTGCTGGAGAATTCTGTTTTTCCTGTATGATCCCTGTCTGTTATAGAAAATAAAGGACAGATCTAACTTGTCCTTGGTTGAGTCCTCCGTCTGTATCCCGGGGAAGGGTTTGTTGGGCCCTGGGTGCTCTGAACGGTCAATGCGTAGTGTGAACCCCGGTCCTCTCTGGTATACCTAGCAAACAGTCTGCTTCTTTTTCCCCCAAGATCCCCTTTCCTCCTGAAAGGTGAGGAAGAGGGAACACTAATAGACTCCTACAAATGCTTCCTTTTGGCCACATACTTCTCAGGATTCATGGCAGCTCAGCAGCAACAATGCAGCACAGTAAACCAGCAAAGCAGGCACCACACCAATCCATATCTCCCACACCTGCGACCTATTAAACATGAGTGGTGGCACAGCGGGTAAAAAAACATTTCACCAAAGGATTTTAGGGCTTTTAAAAAAAGTTGTTTGAAATAAGGCATGCACAACAGCCTGAACACATCATTTGAGCAAGCTCCAAAACCGAAAGACAAACTAGCAGGCCCATTGGAGCCCAAACACATATACTGAGTTTGGGGGCTCACAATACCAAATGTAAAGCATCAGCCCAGACACGTCCCCTGACACTGCACAGGCATACCGACATATGGTACTGTGTGGGTAAAGTACAAATATGTGCTGCAACGAACAGGTGCGCCACTGTTTTATATTCAAACAGCAGGAACCAGACATCGAAAACCACTGAGACCTGGTGCCCGTCAAAGCAATGCATGTCCCAACAGGGTGCCGAAGGCTCAGCCTCCAACTCACAAGCGTGTGGACACAGAGCGGCTCAACATTGTGGGCAGATGCAAGGCTACCAAATACATCCCTGACAGATCTGCCATGCCGGACTGCGGAGGAGCCGGTACAAGACCTCCACCGAGACCCCTAAATAAAAGGAGGTGGGTGCAGGCAGAAAGGAACCAACACGGTTGTCCCTCCAAACAAATTAAGGAGAGGATTGTTGTAGCAGCATATAGTCCAGCCATCTACTAGTGTTCCTACCAGGATGGCAGGAAAATTAAAACTAATGAACTGTGGTGACTCCGAGGGTTATGCTCTCGGTGCAGAGGTGTAGGACACATGGGTAATATTGAAATGATAGAATGGGTTCTGGTATGGAGGTTAGACCTCAAAAGTAACTATTGGGATGAGGAAGACGGACGTGGAGGTAATAGTGTTTTAGGTAGAACGAGAACCACTCCTGGAACCTTACTAAGCGCCGTTGTCAATGGGATTAATGCTAAAAATTAATTTGTCGGAATAGAGGTATCTGCTACTTACAGTCATGGGAAATGCTAAAAATCTTCAGTTAAGTAGCTCTTTAAGTCAAATCATTTGTTTATTAAATGCACATGAATTAGTCTGCAAATAAGTCACGGTTTGTGCACATGAAAGTCAGGAAACCCTCTATTGGAGCGCAGGACAGTCATTGTATTCGCGCTTGTATGAAAATACAAAAAAAAGTTGTTCGACATGCAAAATATTACACGAAAAGGGACAAACCGGAATGTGATGAGAAAAACTCAAACTTCATATCCTCCAAGCCTGGAACCACCTCTTGCATAGCTTTCTGAACATTGCTGGAAATTGACAACATTTATTGGGGGTACTCCCTCCCCTCCACCGTGGGAAGTGGGTAGCGTAAGAGGGGCAAAGGGCGAGTTGGGGGGGCGGATTGTCAGTATTGTAGGTGGGACTGAGGGACGGTGCTAAGTGTGGAGTGCCCTGAATATATGATGCTCGCTGCTTTTCAGAAAAACAAAGTACATTTTGGGAGCATAAGAATGACCACAAATTAATTTATTTTGGGCCTCGGGTTTAAATGGAACAGCGCTCTAGCAAGACCATTTTTGCCAGAGCGCAGCTCCCTCTTGTCCAGACCCAATTCATTCCATGTTTCTCAAACCATAAACGTTTCTTTTGTATTTTTGTCGGGTGACACTTCTTACACATCTTACTTTAGCCAGACAAATGAATGGGTGTAAGACTGGATAAACCCTGTTATCACTGCTAATGCATTGTTGCCTTTTAGTTTTGTCACCCTTTTCCCTACTTAAGCAGTCCCCCAGCCTCTTTTTCTTTGCAGTTGGTGAGCAGGTGCAAGAGGATCTAGGTCAGGTCACGTGGCCTAAGCCCCGCCCACCTTCTTAGCCCTGCCCCTTCCTATCTGCTCTTAACTCTTAGATCAAGGGTGAATCTCATCCGGACGTCCGAAGTGAAGGACAGATGTTTAAAAGGGCAATTACTGCTTGGACCGGGAGGACCCAGGACCAGAACCACTGCCCCTCCTACCAAAAAAGTCCAACACCTCCTTCATCAAAGACTTCATGGACTTGGTCACCACCATGTCTCTCACGCTTGCCAACAAAATGTTCCTCTGTGATATGAACATCCCTGGAAATTCAGCCACCAAGTCAGTAAAGAAAGATCTCCACTGCCTACTCGACACACTGAACCCCACATAGCACATAAAAGAACCAACTCACAGGAAAGGTAATATCCTCAACCTCATCATCACCACACTGCCCACCTTTCATCACAGCTCTGCTATTCCGCTCGACTGGTCGGACCATCTAGCAATCCCCTTTGAGATTAGTCACACCACACCTCTCAAGCAAACCTATTGGAAATCAATGTAACGCTCACCTGAATCCCTCGGAGGCGCAGGTCCGGGCTTGGAGATTTCCGTGTCTTCTAGGGTCACGCGCAGGCCTCTGGTACCACCCTGGATAGACCCTCTCCTCACCGTAATTTTGACCTGGAGGGTGAGATGTCTGCAAGCAGGAGAACAAGGGGTTAATGTATGTCTGGTTGGCCAATCTGACCTTCCCCTTTTCTGGACTCCCCACGTTACTCGTAGGCTGAATATGCTCACCTTATATAGGTGAAAGCGGAGCTCTCCATCCTGCGTCTGTGCAGGGGTGCTGATGCCAGTTGCTTCACTGGTTAATTGCCCAGCCTCTTGATTGCAGAAGATGAAGTCAGGGAGCAAGGCCGTCGTTAGCTGCACGAACGGTGATTGCTTGAATATGGAGTTTTATTTATATGACTCCTTAAATGTCTCTCGCCATTGCAGGTCCGGTATGTAGATAAGGTAAGCGAGAAGAATGCCGGAGCTCGTGAAGGCACGTAAGTAAAAGAATGTTATTCGAAGTTAAATGCACTTCTTAATGTCTCTTTTCCCTTTCGAAGTTAAATGCACTTCTTAATGTCTCTTTTCCCTTTTTCAGGTAGCCGTGGCAATCGGCGTGGAGATGGACGCCGAGGTACGTGCCGGAGAATGGGCAAGCCGATGACAACTAGAAGGCACGTGAGTAGTGATGGCGTACTGTGCCCCTAATGATGTCCTTCTTGTTTTAGCAGGTGCGGACGAACAGCGCCTGACGAAGACCGAGGCGTACGTGGCACAGGTGAGCAGAAATAATCACGGAGGTTCACTAACCAATGTCCTTTGTTTCCGCAGGATTGCCGGAGTATGAAGAGTGCGGCACGCGGCCTCAGGATGCTCCGATGGACGAGGTAAGTGCTGCGCTGGTTTTGTCTTGTCCTAACCTGGTGTCCTTGTTCTCTTTCAGACGCTGCTGAAGACTGAAGACTGATCTTCCGGGAGGTAAGACTGAAGATTTCTTATTCACAGATGCAGAAGCTGAAGATTCTCTGGAGCTGACACGGTGAGCGTCCTGCTGCTAGTGCAGAATAACGCGAAGCACGTTGCACTGATCGGGTGTGGTTTAAATAGGCCACTGGAGTGCTTAGGTGTCTCCTTCCACAGCCTCGCCCAGACAAGAAAGAAGTTCCAGCTTCCAGAACAGTTCCAGTATCCAGTCCCAGGGAGTGGTGCTGGCCACACCCAGAAGGTAAAGTAGTTCCAGCCAGGAATGGATAAGGATATCATCCTACAAGTAAGTGAGCAGCATGGTCTGCAGCAGGTAGGTCCACCCAAGCACCATTCCTCTCAATATGAGCCCGGCGCTTCCTGTGCCGGGACTGGGTTCCCTTATGAGCCTGGCGCCACTGGCGCCAGGACAAGGTCCAAAAGGCCCCTATGGGGACCGGCTGGTGCCTGGAATGGAAGTTGTGAGCCTGCTTCCAAGGATGTTGGGCTGGGTCTGACTCCTTGGAGACAGCGGTCATGACAGCACCCCCCTTCAAGGCCCCTCCCAAGCTTGTCTTCTCCGGAGGCTTTGGCTTATTGGGAAAAGTTCGATGAAACTTCCTGACTAGACGAGGTGCATGGACATATTCTGAAGGCTCCCAAGATCTCTCCTGGGGGCCAAATCCCTTCCAATCAATCAGGTAGTACAGTTTCGATTTGGAAATTTTGGAATCTAAGATGTTTCGAATTTCAAATTCGAGTTCTCCATCCACCTGGATTGGCTCTGGAGGATTAGTCAAACGGGTTCCGGGTTGCATAGGTTTAAGGAGAGAAACATGGAAAACGGGATGTATCTTCATCCGAGTAGGTAGCTCCAATTTCACAGCCACCGGATTTATCACAGCCGTGATCGTGTAGGGTCCTAAATATCTTGGGTTGAAGGTGCGTGGTCCTTTTAGAGATAAATGCTTCGTGGACAGCCAGACTTGATCTCCTACTTGGTATTGAGGGGCCTCTTTTCGATGTTGATCCGCTCCTTTCTTATATATTTCCTTGGCTCGTTGAAGGTGAGCTGTGGCTTCCTTAAATGCTTGAGTTATTGTCGCATGCAGATGGTCTACAGCGGGCGTTCCGAGAGCTTGAGGTGGATCCAAATTAGAGGTTCGAGGATGACTTCCATACAGCAGAAAGAAAGGGGTTTTTCCAGTTCCTGAATGGATTGAATTGTTGTAGGCGTATTCAGCAATCCAAAGGACATCCTTCCAAGTGCCCTCCGATTGTTGCAACATACAGCGTAGATATTGTTCCAGAGTTTGGTTAGTCCTCTCAGTCTGCCCGTCAGTTTGGGGGTGATGGCTGGTGGAAAGTCGTACATCAATTTGCGCTAAACGACAACAACTTCGCCAAAAATGGGAAATAAATTGGCTCCCTCGATCGGAGATTAACACTGAAGGGAACCCGTGCAACCGGACGATGTTTTCAAGGAATTCTCAGGCCAAAACGGGAGCTGTTGGTAAACCTTTCAGTGGAATAAAATGAGCCATTTTTGAAAAAAGGTCCACGATTACTAGAATTGTGTTGTATCCGGAGCAGAAGGGTAAATCCGTGATAAAATCCATTGAGAGAGTATGCCAAGGGCATGGTGGAATGTCTATTGGGTGTAGCAGACCTGCTGGTCTTTCTTTTTGACTCTTGTTTTGTGCGCAAATGCCGCAAGAAGCCACAAAATCTTTAATGTCTTTTCTCCAAGTCGGCCACCAAAAATGTCTTAGGGTTTTGCCCACCCCTGGATGTCCTTCTATTAGAGAATCATGGTAGCAGGTGATGACCTGCTTCTGTAAGTCAACACATGGCAAATATAGTCTTCCTTGGAAATACAATAGATTCTGATCTATCGTAAAATCTTTCCCTTTCAGTTGCCAATTCAATGAATCTTCAGGAGTTATTAATTGACTGACTTTTGCTTCGATATCTTCAAGGGATAGCGTGTTGATTACTCCCAGTATCTTTTGTTCGGGGATTATTGGTACCGGCTCTGAATTAGCTGAGTGTTCGTCTACCCCTATTCGGGAAAGGGCATCTGCTTTTCCGTTCTTATTCCCTGGCCGATACGTGATCACAAAATCAAATTCCGCGAAGAATAATGCCCAGCGGAGTTGTCTCGAAGATTGGGCCTTGGCTGACTTCAGATACTGGAGGTTGCGATGATCAGTGATTACAGTGACTGTGTGCCGGGCTCCCAGGAGATAATGCCGCCAGGCCTTAAAGGCGGACTTAATTGCCAGAAGTTCTTTGTCCGTAATTGTATAGTTGATTTCGGGGGCCGAAAATTTGCGGGACCAAAATGCCACAGGGTGTAATTGGTGTGTTTCGGGATCTCTTTGTGATAGCACAGCCCCCATTGCGAGGCTGGATGCGTCTGTCTCGACGATAAACGGAAGTTCTGGACGAGGATGCTTTAAGACTGGAGCGGAGACAAATTTAGCTTTCAATTCTTGGAAGGCTTGTTCGGCCTCTGGAGTCCACTCGAATTTTTTATTCTTTTTCAGAAGGGCCGTGATGGGTTGAGCTACTCGGGAAAATTCTGGAATGAACCTCCGGTAAAAATTAGCGAAGCCCAACATGCTCTGTACTCCTTTCATGGAAGTTGGGGACGGCCATTTGGTGATAGCGTCCACCTTTCTTGAGTCCATGTGAACTCCATTGGGTGACAAGATGAACCCCAAGAAATCGACTTCCTTTACATGAAAAGTACACTTCTCCAATTTAGCAAACAAACGGTGTTGGCGAAGTCTCTGTAGAACCGCTGTGACATGTCTTCGGTGCTCAGCTTCTGAGGATGAGTATACCAGGATATCATCGATGTAAACAATTACGCATACATCAAGAAGTTCTCGGAAAACGTCATTCATAAAGAACTGAAAGGCGGCCGGTGCGTTACATAGTCCAAAGGGCATTACTTGATACTCAAACAATCCGTATTTAGTGCGAAAGGCCGTCTTCCATTCGTCACCCTCCTTGATGCGTACCAAGTGGTAAGCTCCTCTGAGATCTAACTTTGTGTATATGCAGGCTCCTTTAACTTGGTCCAATAATTCGGGAATCAGAGGCAAAGGATATCTATTTTTGACTGTAATCTGGTTCAGGGCGCGATAATCGATACATGTTCTCAGGTCACCTTCTTTTTTCGGAACGAAGAACAAAGCTGAAGAAACTGGAGATTTCGAGGGACGAATGAATCCGTTAGCCAGGTACTGGTCCAGGTATTGCCTGAGATGGAGATTTTCTGGCTCAGTGAGAGCATATATTCTACTGCACGGAGGAGTAGATCCAGGTATTAGGTCTATCTGGCAGTCGTATGACCGATGCGGGGGCAAGGTATTGGCCTGATCTTTCTGGAAGACGTCGCGGAACTCTTGGTATTCTGGAGGCAATTGGGGGCTCTCGGAAGCGATGGCTGCTAGCCTGATATCGGGTCGAGGGTAGCAAGTTGGGGCGCATTCTGGAAACCGGATTACCTTGGCTCGCCAGTCTATCTGAGGATTGTGCTTTTCCAACCAAGGAATACCCAGGATTACTTGAAACTGCGGGGCCTTGATCACATCAAACACGATCTTCTCCCGATGTCCATCTTGGCATAGCAACATCACTTCCATGGTGGTGTGAGAAACCGGTCCGGAAGCTATTTCTGTACCATCCACTGTAGTGATTATGTCCTTAACCATCTTAGAACATAGAGGAAGATTCATCCTGGTTGCCATATCTTGATCTACATAGTTACCGATCGCTCCGCTATCAATGTATGCTTTAATTGCATGCATGCGATCTGGTCGATCTGGACTTATGAGGACCATAGGCATTACCAAATGCGAGGTCAAGGAACTGGTTTTAACGCTCGGCAAGCGGACCTCTACACTTGTCGGGCGAGGTCGTTTCCCGATTCTAGTTTTTTAGCATTCTTATCGGAAGCTCCTACAGCCTTCTTGACCGGTTTCACTGAACAATCACAAAGGAAATGTCCGGAATTCCCACAGTAGAGGCACAGCTGTAATTGTCTTCTCCTTTCCCGTTCCTTTTGGGTTAATGGTCCTTTAACAACCCCTATCTGCATGGGCTCCACAGAATCAGTTCCTTTAGCGGAGCTCTGAGGTCTTGAAAATTTTTGGGTTTCAAATCTGGAACGATCGGTCTTCCTGTTCTGTAGCCGGTGATCTAATTGGACTACTAGGTCAATCTAATCGGAACAATCTTGCGGGGGATTCACCACCTGTGCTAAGACATCTTTAAGTTCTCCACGCAGCCCTCTGTAGAAAAGCGTGATTCTCTTATCCTCAGGCCACCTAGTCTCAACCACCAGTCTGTTAAAAGATGCTATGTATGCTAGGAGATCCTGATTCCCTTGTCTTAGTGATAGGAGTTCATTGTCCAAGGCCTGCCCCTGTGAGTGTCTTGCGAACAACTTTTCCATACTGGTCTGGAAATCTTGAAAGTTATGGAGGATCGGATCATCTTGTGTCACAAGAGGAACAGACCAATCTGCAGCACTACCGCTAAGATAGGAAAGTACGAATGCTACTTTGGTTTGGTCAGTTGGGAATGCGGCGGGTCTACACAGAAAGTGCAAGCGGCATTGATTGATGAATACTGCAAACCGTTTTGGATCACCTGAAAAACGTTCGGGCGGGGCCAAAGGCACATTCCCTGGCAGATTAATTTGCACCGGATTATTTGAGGTTGTAGGACTGTAGCTCCCTCCCGAGGCAGGCAGAGGCGTCTGTCCCGCTTGTGTGTGCAACAACTGTCTGGCCAGATCATCCGTTCGTTCTTTTGAAACGATTAACTCCCTTCGTAAAGCATTTGTCTCTTGGCGGGATGCCTGTACTTCAGCTCTCAGTGCCCCAAGCAATTGGGCCAACTGATCTGTGTCCGAGGTTTCCATTGCGCCTGGGTGGGAATTTTGCGGTAGGCTTCGCGTTCTGTAACGCTCACCTGAATCCCTCGGAGGCGCAGGTCCGGGCTTGGAGATTTCCGTGTCTTCTAGGGTCACGCGCAGGCCTCTGGTAACACCCTGGATAGACCCTCTCCTCACCGTAATTTTGACCTGGAGGGTGAGGTGTCTGCAAGCAGGAGAACAAGGGGTTAATGTATGTCTGGTTGGCCAATCTGACCTTCCCCTTTTCTGGACTCCCCACGTTACTCGTAGGCTGAATATGCTCACCTTATATAGGTGAAAGCGGAGCTCTCCATCCTGCGTCTGTGCAGGGGTGCTGATGCCAGTTGCTTCAATGGTTAATTGCCCAGCCTCTTGATTGCAGAAGATGAAGTCAGGGAGCAAGGCCGTCGTTAGCTGCACGAACGGTGATTGCTTGAATATGGAGTTTTATTTATATGACTCCTTAAATGTCTCTCGCCATTGCAGGTCCGGTATGTAGATAAGGTAAGCGAGAAGAATGCCGGAGCTCGTGAAGGCACGTAAGTAAAAGAATGTTATTCGAAGTTAAATGCACTTCTTAATGTCTCTTTTCCCTTTCGAAGTTAAATGCACTTCTTAATGTCTCTTTTCCCTTTTTCAGGTAGCCGTGGCAATCGGCGTGGAGATGGACGCCGAGGTACGTGCCGGAGAATGGGCAAGCCGATGACAACTAGAAGGCACGTGAGTAGTGATGGCGTACTGTGCCCCTAATGATGTCCTTCTTGTTTTAGCAGGTGCGGACGAACAGCGCCTGACGAAGACCGAGGCGTACGTGGCACAGGTGAGCAGAAATAATCACGGAGGTTCACTAACCAATGTCCTTTGTTTCCGCAGGATTGCCGGAGTATGAAGAGTGCGGCACGCGGCCTCAGGATGCTCCGATGGACGAGGTAAGTGCTGCGCTGGTTTTGTCTTGTCCTAACCTGGTGTCCTTGTTCTCTTTCAGACGCTGCTGAAGACTGAAGACTGATCTTCCGGGAGGTAAGACTGAAGATTTCTTATTCACAGATGCAGAAGCTGAAGATTCTCTGGAGCTGACATGGTGAGCGTCCTGCTGCTAGTGCAGAATAACGCGAAGCACGTTGCACTGATCGGGTGTGGTTTAAATAGGCCACTGGAGTGCTTAGGTGTCTCCTTCCACAGCCTCGCCCAGACAAGAAAGAAGTTCCAGCTTCCAGAACAGTTCCAGTATCCAGTCCCAGGGAGTGGTGCTGGCCACACCCAGAAGGTAAAGTAGTTCCAGCCAGGAATGGATAAGGATATCATCCTACAAGTAAGTGAGCAGCATGGTCTGCAGCAGGTAGGTCCACCCAAGCACCATTCCTCTCAATATGAGCCCGGCGCTTCCTGTGCCGGGACTGGGTTCCCTTATGAGCCTGGCGCCACTGGCGCCAGGACAAGGTCCAAAAGGCCCCTATGGGGACCGGCTGGTGCCTGGAATGGAAGTTGTGACCCTGCTTCCAAGGATGTTGGGCTGGGTCTGACTCCTTGGAGACAGCGGTCATGACAATCAAGCCTTTAGATCCTTCAAGTGCTTTTCAGTGGAGACTCTCACAGAAGACCCCACCAAACTCCAGCTCATAGGCTGATGTACTTCTGAGGTACGAGGAGGACTGCAACTCGCTTTTCCAAGTACTCAAGACCACCCTCACAAACAACATCAACCACCATGTCTGGTGAAACAGTGCAACTTCAAACCTAAACGTTCAGCATCCTGCTACACTCAAGAACTCAACCTCAACAGACGAACAATCAGAAAACAAGAAAAGAATTGGTGAAAATCCTGCAGCGCATCCAACCTCGCCCTTGTCAAGGAACTCTGTGCAACATGCAGGCAACTGATCAACACTGCCAATGCGAATACTACCAAAACACCACAGCCAAGGTCAACAATGAATGCAGAGCCCTCTTCAAAGTTATCAAGCACTGCATTAACCCTTGCCCGACCCACCCGCAGCACATTCCATCGGACAATCAACTGCCATCAACTTCAGCAACAAGATAAACATGATCTACCAACACGTAGACACCATCGCTACAACTGACAGCACACTACACATCCCAGCTTGCAAAATCACAACTACCTGGACAACTTTCAAGATACTAACTATGGAAGACCTCACTGCCACCTTAGTATCCCTCAAAGCCACATTGCATGCGGATGATATCCTTCCCGAGTCCTTACTCAAGACCCTTCTGACTGAAGCACTCCTCCCTTACCTGACAATCATCAACAGCTCGCTAAGTCAAGGCACGTTCCTCTCGACCCTCACGACCAGACAAAATCCTCCCACTTCTTTTTTTTTTTTCAAAACTTTATTTACATTTTCAGAGAGGTGTTACATAACTATACATTAACTTCATGGTAGCAACCACATCTCGGACCACCTTGATTTTCAAGCGAGAGAACCTTCTCATGGGCCCTCCAAGCCACAGTTATGCTTTTAAGTCTTGTGCACCAACCTAAGAACTCAACAGCCCTCAACTTTATATTTCCCCACCCTCTCCGTGTCCCCCCTCCCAAAACAAGGTCCAGTTCTGCATTGCCTGCTCCTGTAGTGCTTACGAGGTCTTGCTACTTCGGGCTGTATATTTCCGGGCATCCTCTCTCTGTCCGCCATCCTCCCCCTCGAATTAGAGCTCAGGAGTGCCCTCAATAGCCTTGGTCTGAAGTGTTGAGCTTCTCTGTCCTTGACAAACTCTAAGAAGGGGTCCCCAAATCCTCCCACTTCTTAAGAAACAAACACTGGATACTGACTGACGATCTCAGCAACTACCACCTCATTACCCATCTTCCCTTTCTATGTAAGATCCTTGAGAAAGCAGTAGCCACCCAACTCATCAAAGCCAATAACCTCCTTCAGTCCTACTAATCTGGCTTCAGACCGAGATGCAGCACAGAAACAGCTACCATCAAGGTGATCGGCTGTGCCTTTAAAATCCTCAATGATGGCCATCCTTGTCCCCAAGTTCTCCTTGACCTCTCAGCAGCATTTGACATCGTAGACCACCAAACACTCAATGGCAATGTACATTGCTGCATGGGGATGAGCGAGGATGTCCTCAGCTGGTTCCAATCCTACCTTGCGAACCGCCAACAGTTCGTACAAATGGATTCTTCCAGATCACCAACTCTATCCATCACAGGTGGAGTAACGCAAGGATCCATCCTGTCCCCTATGATCTTCAACCTTTACATGGAACGGCTCGGAACCTCCTCTTTCCACACAATATCCACATCCACCAATACGCAGATCTACCTCAAGATATCCTCCATCGAAGACATCCAAAGGCTCAAGGTCTGCCTCACATTGATACAGTCCTAGATGCACAGTGCTTACCTGAAGCTCAACCCCTCCATGACTGAATTCCTACTGCTGACCAACAACACTGAACACCTTACATCCAGACCTGGCTCTCTGCTATGACCACAAGGGATTCACACCCCAGCTGGCTCCTTCTGCCAAATCCCTTGGGTTCAACATCGACAGACACTTCACGTTCAAACAGCATATAGCAAGGAAGACACAAACAGCCTGGCACCAACTTTCTCTCCTGCAGAAAATCAAGCCCTTCATCCCAGAAAACTACTTCAGACCTCTGTCCAAGCCTTGGTCCTCTCCCACCTGGATGGTGGCAATGCCCTTTTGGAAGTCCTTCTGGCGACTACCCTGGCACCTCTGAAATGTGTCCTGCATGCTGCAGCAAGATTCATTAAAGGGCTCTGCAAATTCAACCACATCACCCCACCTTCATCGAACTGCACTGGCTCCAACAGCAAGCCTGTATCATCTTTAAATCATGTTGCATCATCTACAAAGCTGTCATATTGAAGTCCCTGATCTACCTAACTGAGAAACTCAGCATCTTCGCTGGCCTGTGATCCACCAGAAGTAAAGAAATGTGCAGACTTTAATTAAGACAGTGCAGGAAGGAAATACCCAGATGAGAAGCCTTCTCTGTCTACGCTCAAAGACTTAAGTGAATCCTGTCAGTTTCTTCCTGATCTTCACCTAACATGAATTCCCCCTCCTCCTCACCTGGGTCGTCTATAGAAGAATAGTGTAGGTATCTCTTTTTCTTAGTCTTTTGTCTTTTTTTTTAAGAGATACAGCCTTCCCCGGATGGAAGCCACTCTGCTGCCTCAATTTAATAGGCAGACAAGGACCCCCTTACGAGGGAGACAATGAGAGGAAAAAGCCAAGACTGAAAAAAACTTGTCTAGGATGTTACCGAATGTTCCTTGCTCCAATAGTGCAGTTGTTGTTGCTGCTGCTGCTGGAATCCGCTTGAACAGGGATGAGGTAAGTTCTCCAAAACGAAAACAATCAGTGTCCACAGAGTTCGGAGCACAGCCAAAGCAAGAGGAGGGGTCCAGCGCCGATAAGCAGGGAAGTAAATATGAAGGCAACGGACGGGGAAAAAGGAATAGAAGCGACCGATACCCAAGGTAAGCAGGACCCCAAGGAGACGGTAGCCAAGAACAGGAGGAACGAGGGAAAGAAAAGAGCCGGAGCAAAAAAATAGAGCCGGAAAAGAAGAGGATGGTAGGAAGAGGGAAACGGAGTACAAGAGTAGTACAGGAGCGAGAAAATTACGATTAGAGAGTTTGACGGAAAGATAGAGGAGAAGTAAGCCGGTAAAAAGGGGAACCAGAGAGTAAGCAGAGGCACGAAAGCCAAAACAAGAGCACTAGCGTGTTAACTCGAAAGGGCGCAAAGCGATAGGGTAACGCAACGAAACCAGGAAGTGACGGGACCATAAAGGCACAGTGAACACAGAAAAATGACCAGAGGAAATAGGCTAGACCGCTACCAAGAATAGATCAAAACCAGTGAACATGGAAAACGGACTAAAGTAGAATCAGAGAGCAAGACCCAAACCGAAGGAGGAAAGTAACAGTGAACACAGAAGAGGGACAATAAACAAACACGGACAGAGAGTAGAGATTACCGGCGGCGCAGTCGCCAGGACCTCCATAAGCGCCAAGTTGGAAGGTGCGTGACAGGTACCTCCTCCTTGGCAATATTTTTTTTTTATTTATTTTTTTTTATTTGTAACATCTAGTTTTTGCAAACTTTTATTACAACTCATTTTCCGGTCATTAGTGACATTTTTCCTGGTCGATTTGCACTTGTGCCTTTTAATTTAGTACTGTGTCCAAAAAATGTATCACTGAGCAAGTTAGAAGTTCTTTCTACATGGCAATATTAGACTTGCGCCATCACTTCTACAGTTCAGGAAAGAGCTGAAGGCCTTCTGCTTCAAGGAATGGCTGCTCCTTAACACCTAGGTCCACCCACTCTGCACTCCACACCCTACGTGAGACGCTTTGATCTGCTCCCCACCATGCTGCAAATTGCCCACCATCCGGTTAGCTCACTGCTCCTTTTTTCTCTGCTTCCCTGACTGCGTTCTGATGATTGTGAAGCACTCTGTAGGTCTGCGCTCAATAAATACCCTGATAATAATATCCCCTCGCCTAGCGCTCTGTCGTGGCCACCTTCAGCACCCGCCCAGTGCCTGACCGATTGGACTGCTTACTGGATCCTTGACAGTCCTACAGTCCTGCGGAGTCCTAATCTCTGTCAAATGCACACAAACATCGAAGTCTCCTCTTAGAAATGTTCTCATACCTGGACTACGATCCCAGAGGGCGTTCCTACCACAAAGCCACAAAGGCTTTGAGACAATTCAAATGGGAAAGGGGCTATAGAAATTACTACTAGAATACAATACATCAAACAGTTTCAAATAACCTCATCAACACACGAGAAGAAGAACGGTCGAGGGTGACTGTAGGGTAGGGTTGGTCAGAGAGGACCGTTGACAGTGACAAGACCGCTTCGCCTACAATTCTCCTTAGCTTAGCCTTTTCCGGAAAACAAAAACCGCTGCAGGTTTGAAAGCGGAGTCTTGCTAACCTGTGCGGCCATGTTGCTCTCGAAAAAGTGACTATCTACAGGGCCATCTTGGAACCGTCGCGCGTCTATTTACACGAAGGAAATGTGTCTACTCAAATTCCCTTTTCATAAAACCAGAAACGATATTCTCAAAATGTTGGCGCAACAGATTGCATTTTCACTAAGTGTGTCAAAGTTAGCTATAATAGTTTGTCCTTTCCATGTTATGAGAGAGAACAAAACACCTTCTATATATTTCTTTAAGCATTTAAATATGATGCCTAATTTGAAATGAAGACCTAGCCCATGACGAACGAGGACAGATCACAGCTCTTTTCTTAGTCACCCGAAGTAGAGTTTGCCATCACGTGCCGGGGGCGGAGCTGGCCACAAAGGCTGGACTAAGCGGTGCCCCTTCAATACGTGAAGGCGTGCAGTCCCTTAGAATTGTTGTCCTCTTTCTCTTTCAATCACCCCCGTTCTCCGGCGCGAGGTGCCAGCGTCTCCCTGTGGCGGTGTCGCGGGTTACTGACGCTTGTCTCTTGGTGGCGGGTGGCGCGCAGTCTCTCGGTGCTGTGGACAGGAGGGGGGGGGGCAGGAGTACTGTGACCCGCACGTGCCCCCATGGCCGCGTGAACTCAGCACGGGCAGCGGCACACAGAATCACCGGCGTTCACCACCAGTGTGCGGCGGGGTGCTCTGTGCCCCCCGGGGGAGGCGCGGCTTCTGCCCCGGTCATGGCCTCTCCGCCGGCTGGAGGAGGTGGAGGGAAGATCCGGACCAGGAGATATCACATCAACGCCAAGCCATACAGAAAGAGTCAGCAGCAGGTATTGGCCCTTGGGGGACAGTGGAAGGGTGTCTGTAGGTGTCGGTATTAGCACGGGCAGCCGTGGCCCTCTTCTGTGTGGAGCTGTCATGCTGGGCATGCGGTAAACCTGGATAGCACATTTTCCCGCGATCAGGAGGCAGCGCTCCTGGTGCCTCCTCTGCAACAGCTGCACATGTGCGCTTCCGCTCACTGAGCCCTGACAGTCCGCACTGGAAAGCACGAGGGTCTATCGGACTGTCCAGGCTCCCGCCTTCGGCAGCTCCGATCTGGACAAACTGTTAATGTCGAACCTCCGCTGTGTCCTTTCTGATTTGGCTCTTGTGGGTGGGATTGTGCTTCAAACCTGTTGCACTTTTTAATGTTCGGTGGTTAGAATGTTGTTCCTGTCGGTCACTGATGATATTCTGTTGTAAGGGATAGTTGCAGGTTCGTGGACGTGGCGATTGATCACTTTTAAGTATGACAACTTGGCTCGTTACGGAAGTGACAGAGTGGGTGATGCTGTATAGAGGAGAAGTTTCTATCTTGGCCCCTCGATCGATGGTTGCAATACTGTGCTCTTTGGTCACCATCTTCATCTGCCAACATTGGTAATGTGAACCTTGACTAACTTGTCAGTTTTGTCGAAATCCGCTTGCAATCGTAATAATCATGCGTGTTATTAACCACTGTACTGGCACAACTTAACTCCAGTCTGCAGACCCCCATATAAATCCCTATATGAACCCCTCCCGTGTTCAGGCTACCCAATCACCCATGCTATGTCCAAGCATTCCAGGTTCTAAAACGTTCACATAGCAGTTATGTCTGCTATTGGTAAATGAGTTCCTTGTTCTTCCTCCTGAATTGTTCAGCTGATTACTTCTTACAGTGGGTGTGTGTGTGGCAGTTGAGTGGACTATCCCGCCGCTGGGTTTCAGGAAAAAAATAAGACCAGCTTACTTCACATTCTGCCAACACCAAACGGAGGCTCCCAGTATTTCAAGTCTGTGGAGCTTGTTGGGTGGACACTTGTTGCTATGTGTACACTTGTTGCTATCTATGTAGCCATACCATTTTTTTTTGTAATTTTTTTTTTTAGGTTTAATGGCGACTGCTATTTTCGTCATAGGCAACTGCAAGAAGAGGCTTACTTAACTGCTTCCTTATGTCTTATTTGATAACACGTCTAGGCAATTAGATTGAGCATCATTTTACTGTTCTACAAAGGAGACTAGTCTGCTCTACTGCTACAGCGTTCGAAATTGCTGGGAGCCATTTAGCTCCTGGTTATAGCCAAGGGGAGCCTGGTTAGCTTGAAGGTTTGTGTAGTAATGTGTTGGCGCCTCTGGAATGTTGGTATGGCGTGTTGTCCTTTGAGTATTTGGATTCTAAGGGGACAGTTGGACAGAGGGGGATTGAGATGAGTTTTGTGGATGGGTTAGTGTTTCTTTCTGCGTTACACTTGGGCTAAGTGTACAATTGGACAATACATCTTAACGATGAACTCCCTTGGTGTCCTGCGCTGTACTTGAGAGAGGAGCACACCTTGGGTTACTTCACTGGCGACTAGGATCTTCTGCAAGGGAGCAGTTGGTGGAAGACACTGCCCCTGACTCGTTGGCAGCCGGCAGAGGTGACCTGCATATCTGTAGTGCAAGCACACCAGTCGCGGCAAAGTGTCTCAAGGCAGAGTTGGGGACGCTGAAGAGAAACGAGAGGATATCGTGCCTGTGGGTTGGACAGAGTTGGGAATACAGTGCCAAAGTGATATTGGTTGAGCCTCCGGTTCGCTGGTAAGAAGGGGCGTATGCCACTACAGTGTTGCTTAAGGCCTCCTGGTGAGGCTCATGGGCAAGCTGTGCACCGGGTGGCACAGCGGCAGATCCCAAGGAGTGCACCAGTGGAGTTCCGGTGCTGTTGGGGGTTGTGCAGGTCTCTCGCAAAGATCTCTCATAGCTGGGAGCCTATGAAGAGCGGAGACGTTTATCCTGTTCGATACTGCAGTAATAATGTCGGCAGTGCTGTGAGGAGTGTCCCAGTCGTGTCAGCTCGAACGCAGCACGAGTCCTGCGGACTGCAGCATGTATCCCGAGACTTCACCAGCTCGGGAAATGGTGTCCCAACAGTGTCGGCTAGAACGCAGCCCGTACATAGTCCACAGAATGCTTTTCTCAGAACACAGCAGTTCCTTCCGGAAAGTTTTGGATCCTGTAGTCGCCATGTGTCACGGCAGGGAGCATGTATCAATACCAGTTGGAACGGGAGAAACAGGTAAAAAGGTGGCAGTCAGTGGCCACTGAGCAAGCCTTTGAGGTGTTACCCTGGAAGAAAATCGAGATGTTTTGTATCCAGTGTGTTCGAGTTGGAGGTAAACTGCCCCATATGTGCGGTGGGTGAGCTTTGCAGTGAGACATTTTTGGAAAATTGCAGCGGTTTTCTGAGCAATTTAAGGGAGCTCAACCCAGACCTGTGGAGGTTTGTTGGACTGGAAGCCCTTGCCTCAACAGAAGACTGACACGGGTAGGTGTCTGGGGAGGCCAGTCATTTTTGATATGTACCTTTGGCAGTGTGTGTGGTTATAGTGAGTTGAGGTTGTGTGGTGGCGAGGTGTAATTTGTGGGTTACAGCCAGTGTTGACTGTTGGTTAGTCACAGAGGTCGTGTGTGCACTGTTAAGCTGTTGGTTACAGCAGGGTTGTTAGCTGTTGGTTAAAGCTAGTGTTGACTGTTGGTTACAGTCTGGGAGGTTGTGTGTGGTGGCATTACAGATGTTGTCCTTGGTTTAGGGCGATGGGTTATGTTGGCGCATTCCCACTGTTAGGCAACATCCTTTCCTGTATCCGGCGTACGGTATGGGTCTATATTTACTTTGTTTGCCATGGTGTTGTGTTCTGTGGAGGCGTGCAACATTTTTGCAGTTGGTGTTTCATGATCTGCATGTTTATCCATCATAGGAGGTGGGTTATTGTGGGTTCTGGTGTACATCACTCATTCCTTGCTGTAGCACCATCTGGTTCTATTTTCTGCCAGTTGGGTTTGGAGTTATGGTGTGCAAGTTGCCTCTGGGGCTTTTGCAGCATTCTCAACATCTGTAATTCATGGTGCATTTTGTGTTTCCGTGCACTGTGGTGTTGTCCAGGGTTTTGTTCCGGTTCCTGATTTGCAGCAGCCTGTAGCTGTAGGTCTGCAGGTTCTGTTAAGCATGTCCTTTCTTGTGGTTTGTGGTAACAAACTGGGGGTGGGGGGTTAAGAAGTGTAGTAATGTGTTTGTGTCTGTGAAATCTTGAGTTGGTGGAGTGTTGCTGTGGAGTGTTGTCTTTTTGAGTGTTTGGATTTTAAGGGGACAGTTGAAGAGCGTGAGCTGAGTTGTTTGGATGGACCAGTGTTTCTTCCTGCATTACACTTGGGCTAAGTGTACAGTTGGACAATAGATCTCGCCTATGAACTCACCTGGTGTCCTGTGCTGTACTTGAGAGGAGCCCACCTTGGTTACTTAAGTTTGCCATAACAAACATAGCTATGTTATATTAAATGTGTAGGTTTGGTAATGTGAATAAAGGACACACTTAAGGGCCACAAAGTATATTGGATAATATATGATGGGCGAAGTTAGTTTACATCTTGCACACAATTAAGATTTAATGTGCTAGCTCCTGGTCCTGAGACGTAGCTCCTGCCTAATCGGTGATGCCTGAAACCCAGGAGCTTCTTCTTGCTCCTGGTTAAAAAAAAAAATGCTAATTTCGACCCCCTCCCCCATTAGCTGAAAGAAACACGATCCCATTCAGTGATACTATGCTCAGATGCCACTCTCCTCTTCCACTACACTATTTCTGAAACAAAGCCAGGCTGTCGCCACTGCACTAGAAGAACTTGCAGAGCAATTACCCCACTTCTCCTTCACACTTACTCGTCCCTCACAAATTACAGCTAAAACCTTTAAACCTAACACCACGTTCACTTCACATCAGGTCTAGCACACTAAAAACTCCTACCCTATCCTTTTCCTAGCAACACTCCACACCAGTGCAGCTGCGGCCCTAACTCTGAGACTACTCTTACGGCTGACATGCCTCAGTCTATTGGCCCACAAATATTGGGTGCTTCTGACCTGCTCTCAACACTGATTTTTCAGCTCCTGCCTTTCAGACTATTCCCCTAGCACTTCTCCCAACCCATTTCTTAGAGCCACAAACAACGAAGCCAAAATTATTGGCATGAGGGTGCCATCCAAAACCACTTTACCTTTCCACTGACTAGGCATGACGACTGTGGTCAATGTTGAGCTTCCAATTCTAAGTAGACAAGAGTGCATGAACACGAGTTCCAAGATCCTAGGTATGTAGTTGATCTCAGCAGCATGCACCCTACAGCTAGGTATTTGTTCTTTGGATTAGGGCTCGAAAGAGTAACTTCTTTCTGCACTTGGATAAATCGAGAACATATGTAGTGCAGAGATTAGCTCCCATCAGCTCTAACACGCATAATCTGTGAGGAGGTAACATGGGAGTGATTGTCCCAAACATCAGGAGAGCTGTAGGTTGTAGAGCCCTGATGACGTGTCTAAACCATGCTAAAGTATCCACACTTGGAACTTGACACCCACTGGGTTATGTCAAAAACGTCAAGGTTTCTCAGTTTATGCAAGGGGTTGCTCTTCAGCGCAGCCCTGCTGCAAGGGAGGTGCACATTCATTTTCTCTTTAATGACACGTGGTTTCTCTCCTGCAGATGCCAAATTACTAGACCGGCAAGGGAAGAAAACGTGAACAAAAAAATGGCTAAAATACCATAAACGGCTCAATACAATTCTGTTGAGCCCTTTATGGTATTTTAGCTATATTTTATATTAGCAAGTGGCGAGAAATGGTTGACATTATTAAGGAAAACAATTCACGTTTATTTTGGGAAAAATGCATGTCGACAATCTTTATTTCGTTAGTAGCAGGTGCCTCTAAACAAAGCTGGAAAAAGTTACATCCTCAACAATTTTGTATTTAAGGCCTTTACTATATTTGAACATTCTCATAATGTTACTAGATGGGCCTACACTGGTCGCGCTGAGGATATCATTACTAATGAGTCTGAAAAACTGGACAGCCCCATGTCCAGATGGTTTATGTAACGCTATCCTCAAGAAGGGTTCCATAATAAGGGACACGTATTCAATCCGATTTTTGTGTATATTTGTGCGACTGGATTATTACCAGCCAGTTGTGTGTCTAGCATTATTGTCCCTGTATATAAGAGATGGAGGGATGGACTGATCCCAGAAGTTATTGTATACTTGCTAGGCTGTATCCCCGCTAAAGTATTTGCTCGTATTGTATTGCCCATTGAGTACTGGATGGTTAAACAGACTGGCTTTAGAAAAGGTTCTGCTGCTTACACACAGTCTCGCATTTGTTAGCACTATTGCATAGGCTAGGTACTTCTATAAACGTCCCGTGCATGTGACGCCGCTTTCGATACAGTTGACTGCAGACTACTGTGGGGATAATTACACAATGGGGCATACTGTAAATTCTTTTTTTTAAAGTACATTACACGAAAACACCAGTGCCTCTTCGACTGAATAAGACTTGTCAACTAAGCAATCGTATAGCTACACACACACTGGCCTTAAGCCCCTTAGCGTCTCCACCGTGCCCTCTTTAAATTTATCTTGCCGATGCCCATTGCTCTTGACTTGGATGCTGTATTTTCCCCTTAAGTTGGACATTTAAATTTCAGTGGTTGGGCTGTGCAGATGTCTTTTTAAACAATATCCCCGCTGTGATGCAAAGGCAGTTAGATGCACCACATAAGCATGCTGTTTGTCATGGTGTACTCATCAAAAAAGGAAGCCCAAGGTTGCAGTCTTTAACAGCAGACCCACATCTAAAAGATACAAATGGTCAATTAACAGCCTTTCCGTGGAGATAGTACCCAATTATACATACGTTTGTGCCATAATTGGCAGTATGCTGTTGTGTAAAGAGAAAGTGCAATATGTGCAGTGATCAAACATTAGATGACTGCTGTCAGTGCCTTGCTGCGATGAACCGTGTATTCACTTTGAAACCTTTAATTGACTTTATAAAATGCGATTTCCATTTGTTATACATTACACTAGTCTCGGGCGGCTACGTCCACGTTTTAGGGATCACAAACTTCTTACTACATGGATATAACCTACTACAAAAAGATGTGGGTAAATGTGTCTATATAAATGGGTAACCAGAAACAATTATGCAACTAGCATCTTTATAGTAATACCATTTTTATTAGTCACAAAGGATTTTTAACAATCATAAAATGATCACACCACATAAAACATGTAAAAAAAACAACACACTTGAAACAAAATGTGGGTCTGATTCATATAGTACAAATACCTCCGTGTGACTCTTCACAATGGGGTCCTCTTTCCTTTCAATAAGGTTTGTTAGTCTTTTATCCTATACTCTATGAAACCCAACTTGTCCAAGTTTGTACACAAATCCACAAATAAATGTCGGACATTGATCAGGGGTGAACATTTTCTTGCGTTTGCTGTATTTAAAATTCTTTTCACATCCTTTCTTCAAATTTGTTATTGCGGCGGTACCCTGTTGATTAAAGACCCACTTTTATATTTGTATATATTTTTTTGAAATAAGTACTAAATCTAGATGTTTTAAATTTGATCTTTACACAAACCCCGATCCCCCAAAGGTGTTCAGCTATGCTTTAAATTGCATACCTAATGGGCTGGGGCAATTGTCCCCACAGCCTCTAGTCAACCTCAAATGGTTATTGAAGGCGATTTCCTTTTTCTTTGGGATTGTCAATCTGCTTCCTCTATTCTACAAAATAACAAAATACTAAATTCAACCTGACAGTAAGCCAAACATATCTATCTCTATTGTAAGGGCAGAAATCTTTTCTTTTCCAGAAAAACTCTTACCTGGAAAAAGCAGTATTGTCTCCCAACTAGTCCATTATTACCACAAATAATGTAGCAAGAAATTGTGTCAAATATTAGTCACGGTCAGAACTGGAAAAACATGGAAAATGGAACAAATCACTTACAAGATTCCATGTTATTGTAGGAGCATTAATGCGTTCCCTAAATGTATGGGAATCGATGCATGTCTCCACAGTGACTTACTTGTAAGCAGCTGTTAGCTTTTAAGATCAAGTCGGAGATAAACGTCTAATCCTCAAATCTCCTAAGTTTGTCCTGGAGTTATAATTTCCTTTCTGCAGAATGTAAGGGAAAAGTAGGGTTCCTACATTAGGTACTGCTCATAGAATTATGCACATGCAATATAAAGCATTGCAGTTATCACACTCACCTAATCGGATATTGTTATATAATATAAACGACGGACTTGCTTGGAAGATTACTAGCCACCAAAACTGGGAAAATGCCTAGTGATTGTGAATATTGAGCTACCTATTTTGCGCTGACTAGCCTTGGTGGTAACGAGATTAACTTGATGACGTGTATTAAAAGATCAATAATGGAATGAACACATGAACAAAATATGATTGACTTGGCCACAAAATACCACTCTTGGAAATATTTTCAATTCGTTCAATCAGTTGTACATGTGCAGTTGGGTTATAGTAAAATGTAATTATATCATCAGGTTCTGTAAGTGATTTCAATCCGGCACTTCACCTAAGTCAACGCCTAGCGTGTATTGCACAACTGAAATCCTTATTTATTTGTGTCTAAAAGTTCTTTTATTCTGAACTATGTACCACTCATATCACACCCCTCTCTTGGAACCCCCCGGTCACACTGAACCAGGAATCAGGCTGTTTTGCAAAGTTAAAATATTTATTTATGTAGTTACAAATTAATCACAGTATGTTTAATGGGTATACAATAATCACCAATGGGGTGATTTAACACTAAGCAATCTCTTTATCACAAGGAGCAATAGTGAGCAAAACAATTCAGCACATAAATAATGCTTTTGAGTGTGTTCAGAACAGATAGCAGTGTGGTTACTATTTACCCCTGCACACCCCTCAACCCCCCCAATAGACAATGTAAAGAGATAGGAGGAGAGAACAGGTTTCAGGAATGGTAGAATTCAACACAGGATATCAATCCCAATTTCCCGCCAGCAACACAAGAGAAAAACAGAATTGATTGGCAAGCTGTCAAAATGGTTTTTAAAGTTATCTGAGAATGGAATGTGCAAAAACACTAAAGATGGTCTAAATTGCTGAAATTGTTTAATATGGGAGCCGCTTTCGATAGTTGCAGACAAACACTAGCAATAATTTGATACTAAGAAGCAATGTGAAATCTTAAACCTGAGGTCGGGAGCAATCGACAGCTGTTTTACACGTGGCAGAATTTCCCTAAAACGAAATTCACGGCAAACTTTTCAGTGTGCGATAATCGTGATTACGGGAGAACCGTATTGATTTGGGATGCGGTTTTAGATGAAAATTAAAGCTGTGGATGTTGGCTACAAGCAAAAGTTGAAATTTTGTTTCTAGCATAAAGGTATGGATGTTTTAGTGGAGGTTGTTTTTTTTTTTCGTGATAGGCGCAAGAATAGGAAAACAGGAATGCACCTTTAAAAGACAAAGAGGATTTCTTATACTAGATCATGACTATAGAAAAAGAGAATGCCGCACATGAATCTCTACCATTCCTGGCCAGGGGACCCTTCACGTAGTGGATACTCAAATTTCTTTCTGGGATTCACTTTAATTACTCACAACACTAATGACTTATGATTTTAGGAAACAAATGAGAGAAATTTAGCGCAAGTAAAGTTCTGACGATTCAAAATACTCCTAACACTACCGGTTCTGAATCCAAGAGAGGATGGGGATTAACTATGGACAGTACATATGCTAGTGACACAGGCCTATCTATAGATGCTAGCTAGATATGCTTTTACACAGACCCATCAGGATTCTGGTTCATCAAGATTTCTGGTCAGGGAAGGGAATCTGGTTCTGGGATGGACAGCTGGGCACACCGGGTTGGACTGGGTTGGTTAACAGCGCGGCACAGGACTGGATCAGGTCTGCAATGGCTCTGGTCGCAGCTCTCTGGTCACAGCACGGCACAGGATAGGGTTGAACCGCCCTTCTTGGTTCTGAAGATAATTATTCAGCAGGCAAGCAGAACACCAAAGCCCGGCTTTCTATTTCCCCTTAGGTTTCTGGGGTTCTGGAATTTTAAGGCCCAACGGAAAATGGTTCAGCTATATGATGGGCCTTTCTGCTTTCCAAGTTTCTGGAGTCTGGAGCAAGGGAGATGGAGTTTTTCAGGAGGGTGCTACGCCAGCAATCGGTTAGTGGGTGAATCTGTGTCTCCCTTGTGAGTGCTGAGCTGTCTCTATTTATGCTTATGATAAAGGGGTGTGCGTGCTGGTTTATCCTAAGCCCACCACCTTGCCAGGGATTGGCCAGGGTCTCCCCTCTTCCTTGATAGGAGAAGAACAGGGTGTAACCATGATGTTGTGGGTTTACGAGGCCTAGAGTCCACTCCTAGCCTCTTGAACACAAAATCTACTTTTGGTACTATATATCTTTCCATGTGTGCAATCTCTATAACAATCATATATACAGTTTACATATTTTGTGTAGCAGATACTCCTCCAAACCCATTCGCTCTGCTTTTTACAGAATTTTGCCCTTTTTGTCCAGAGCACAATGTCCAGTTTATCAGAAAACTTGTACACATGTGCACGTTGAACCTGGGCATAAGTGTATGAAGTTTCATGCTTCTATCAAAAATACATTTTGTGTAAGATCACATTTTCCGCTGTCTTCCCAGAGCACGTCACAGAGTTCTGGCGCCTTTTAAAATGTGCAGCCAGAATTTAGATTCATGTTATTTTGGTATTTTTTTTATAACAATTTTAAGTGGTAAATTGTATGTATTTAAACAAAATGTTCTTCGTGAATGTCCAGCCACAAATGGTGGTTTGTCTCCGCCTCTTTCTCTCCCTGCAGTTCGAGGAGTCTCCTCCCAGTTTCTCCTTGGCAGAGGCCCTTTACGACCCTTCACATCTGCATTTCCTTTTAGCTGGAGGATGTCCATTGTCTCCTTCCCCCAGCAGCCCATATTCTCCTCCCACCCTATAATCATCACATAGGTGTGATTTCCTGGCGGAGTGAAGCAGCAGGGAGAGGCCTGCCTCTTTGAGGGAAGTTGTTATACTGGTTTGGTGGTTTTTAGTCAGGCTTAAATTCAGTGTCATTCTTTGGTATTTTTCTTTGCTTAAAACAAACTTGTAATTTCAAAACAAGCAGCTAGAACACTGATTCCAGATTCTAAACCACAGGATGAAACAGTTACAACCTAGGTTACTCTCAATAACAGGTCACTTAGTTTTCAACCCTTTGAATTCAGTTTGTACAAGTTCAAGATTTCTCATGCAGGCTTCTGACAGCTGTCACTCAGGCAGCTGAGGGTACTGTGCCCAAATTATGACAGATTCCACAGGCAGGCAACTTTTGCTGTGGATGTTTGTATGACAAATTCAGCTTTTCAGGATATTGTAAGTTCACAATGATTTCTTGAACTCAGTGAATTGTAACACCCAGCAAGAATATTGGATGTTTGAGGGTGTTCTGTACCGACATTCTGCAGTTTCAGCAACCAAAGAAAAGGGATTTAAAAGCAAGACTTTGGATTTCTTTCAGCAAAGAAATGCTTTTTCCTTTGTGCTCCATTTTTGTTTGTTGTGCAGCCCTTTGACATGTTTCAGGAGTGAGATCTCTGTTCCACCACTGACCACATGCATGGTAGATTTGGCAGCCATCTTTTTGTGTTACAAAGCGTGGTTTTCAAAGGTTTTGGCGTGCCCAAGGGTTTTGCGGCCATTTTGATAATTCTGGCACCATCAGAACAAAGGGATGCCGCATGGCCGAGCAAAAGTGGGTCAATACATCCCACAGTTCGCACAAGTTATTCTGGATAGCTGCAGTAACTCGTGTGCTTAGGCTCTGGCCCTGCCTATCCCTAATTGAACATGTATGAATTGTTGTACACCAGTAAAATTGCACTTGTCAATAGGATCAAAGAAATGTACTTTAATGTGCAGTTTGAACTTATAGTCCATTCAGATCATAACTCAACATTGTACAAATTATAAATCGCAATCAAGTGCCCCAGCCGACATGTGTTTCGACCTATCTGTTCCTTATCAAGGCTTATCATGGAAAAGTAGCTTCTTTACAATAATCTCTGAACATATATTACATGTCATCAAAACATTTTATTTATGCATAAAATAAGATTGATGGGACGAGATGGGGTTTGGAAGGGTTTAGGCAGACATCGCAGAATGGAGTATGTTTACAATATAAGCGAATAGAAGCACTGGCTAGTATTAGTTGGATTCAATGTGATATAGGTTTGTGGAAGCGATGTGACAGACACTGATCTGAGATTACTCTGTAATAAGGTGCTTTATACTAACCATGATTTTTATGTATTTATTTTTATTTTCGTTTTGTACTGTGATGTCTGCCTAAACCACATTGCGTCCCCTCTTAATCTTTTCCTATTTTATGCATAAACAACCATAAAACGTTTTGCGGAGGACCTGTAAATATTTTCAGAGATTATTGTAAAGAAGCTACTTGCCCATGTTGTGCCTTGATAAGGACCGGATAGATCGAAACGCGCGTCGGCTTTGGAACTTGTGAGTTATAACATGTTCAATGTTATGATCTGAACAGACTAAAAGTCCAATCTGTACAATAAAGTACATTTCTCTGATCCTTGACGAGCAGTTTTACTGGTACACAACAATTCGCACACCTTCAGTTGAACAGGTAACTAAATACATGGAGTTTCCGAGCCAAAGATTTTGGCTTGACTATTTGCTCAAATTAACATCCTATCGGCAGTAGAAAGTCTCTTGTGCTTTGCTTAAAACTTGGATAGAAAGGACTTGCCATAATGTATTTATACGTTCATTTTGGAATGAAATATTTGTGTACTGTGCAATAGACACCGGCAATGCAACTGAGAGCCGATATGGCACATGATGATGAAAGGAACTGGGTGTTCCATGATCTATTATACTATTCGATTATGGTACGAAATTGATATTTTGTATTAATTGGTCTTTTTTTTTTACTGTTTTTTTGTATGATTAGTTTTGATTTTTCACAGCTAGAATTACATTTGTGATTTTTTTTTTTTGTTTAAAAGGTTGTTTACATAACTTCATTATACTAATTAAAGTCTAAAACATCTAGAGAGCTGCAGGTTGCAGACCCCGAATGCAGTGTCTAAACCATCCCAAATGATCCACACGTGGAGCTTCTTGCTGACGCCCTCTGTGCTGTTAACGTCCAGGCTTTTCAGTGTAAGCAAGGGGATTTCTTGCTGACCTCTCCACACCCTTGGTGTCGTGCTGCCGATTGGCGCTAGCCTTGAAATGGTATTGATTTTAAATTTTAGAGTTGTACCCTATGCACTGAATACATGGTCTATTGCCCCATCGGTTCCCACACTAACGCTATAGCTAAAACATGTCATTACAGTTGGCATTTACTTTTTATGTTGGGTGCAGGCACTGATTGGACCTCCTTCACTGCCTGCTTTTGCATATGTCTTGCTGTTAGTAAATCAAATGGTTATCTAGATACATGACCAGGTTTACTTAACCTTATGTACTTAATAGCTTCGTTCTTACTGTACTACACTTTTACATTGATATGTTTGAATGCGCCTTAGTACCTGTTTCGGCAGTAGTTTTGAATACTGTGCATCGGCTAAACCGGGGTAAAATATGGCAACTTAATGCTGAATGCCACAAAGTGAAACATCCTATAAAAAGCATAGCAACCAGATCATCCGATGTAAGGGGAACCCCCTAAACCGTCGACCTGCCAGGGCTAATTGAAAACAATGTGTTATTGACATCTGAAAAGTTGTCTGGAGATTTTTAGGTATGGGTCCGATTAGTACTTGTCCGTCTATTGAGGTGTATACAATTCTGAAGGACATCAAAGTGCTTTGGTTTGAAGAATCCGTGTTATAAAGGAAGATAGCCGATTTAGAGCTTCTTTAAAATAATGAAAAACATTATTTAAACATGCCAATTTATTCATACAATCGAACCCTTTATAGTAAAGTGGCAAGTTTAATATATTGCATTCCACACCTAAGGTCAGTGATTGTGAGCAGAGTGTTGAGATGAATTGAGGTCATTATCCATAAGCAGGCGAGTTTAAAGGCTTGACGAACTGTACTCTGGATTCCTTAGTTATTCACTGAGGGAAATGGAAGATGGCTCTTTGAGTGACACTCTCCTCAGAAATGTTGCCAGGCTGCAGTTTGAACCCAACCCGAATGATTCAACTCTTCATCCTGCCTACGGGTCATTAATTGGCTAATGAAATGTGTACTTAACATAAAGTTATTCACTATAATAAAGCAGCAATATTACCCAACTTTGATTAAAATAAGCTTACCTTTCCATTAAGTGTACGGTCTTAACACTCACTGAAGGGGATATTGGCGAGGAAAAAATGAGAAAGACAATCAATTAACTTTAATCGAACCAGTTTCAGGTGCTAGGCATGTCGAAGGCCAGTTGGTAGCTAATATCTTTTGGCACTGCAATAAAATTGCCCACATACAGATCTTGAACTATATTTCTTGAGGCATAGCTAGTGGTATTCTGAAAATGTGCCTCCTTTGAATCACTAAATATTGGTTTTCATTAAAGCAACTTTTCGTTTAAGAGGCTCATAATGGCATTGTTCCCCCTATAAGGGACAAGATTGAAGATTATTGGTTTTGTGCACTACTTGTCTTCGGTTGACTATCAAGTGGGTAAAGAGAAATCTGAGAAGTTGCGGGTGTAGAATCTGTCCAATATTCCTCTGCAAGTTGGTGTCTGTTTGCACTTCGAGGATGACATCTATGTTGCCCGTGCTTGGCTGTTTCGATGAAGAGCATTCAACCCGCTCATCTCATGAAATGCAGTGTGGGGCAGAGAGCCTACCTATGGTGTTAGTTCCCTCCTTCTGGACACATTCTACCCTCTTGACTTTTTAGTTTCCTTCTCTGCTTGTCTCCCATGTTTACACTCCTGATTGCATTTGTGTTTTTGCACCCATTGCTAGCATCTGATTCTGGTTGCTATTTCAAATCTGGCTGTCTTTTATGCATTTAGCTTAATCTCAAATCTGGCTGTTAGCAAGATTGCATATGCCATTTGCGCAGCCCCCCTGCCGTATGCTTGGGATGTCTGCTTACCTGCCTGTTTACTACGCTTCCCCCCCCCCATGCCCCCCTGCATGCTTGTGAAGCCTACTTGTTGTATTTTGCCCCCCACTTGCCTCTTCTTTCACCACACTCAGTTTCTCAGTCTTCTCTTCCTCTCCCTAGCTTTTTTCCCCTTTTCCCCTTTTCCCCTTTTCCCCTTTTCCCCTTTTCCCCTTTTCCCCTTTTCCCCTTTTCCCCTTTTCCCCTTTTCCCCTTTTCCCCTTTTCCCCTTTTCCCCTTTTCCCCTTTTCCCCTTTTCCCCTTTTCCCCTTTTCCCCTTTTCCCCTTTTCCCCTTTTCCCCTTTTCCCCTTTTCCCCTTTTCCCCTTTTCCCCTTTTCCCCTTTTCCCCTTTTCCCCTTTTCCCCTTTTCCCCTTTTCCCCTTTTCCCCTTTTCCCCTTTTCCCCTTTTCCTCTAATATATTCTTTGTACTTACTCTATCCGAAAGGTCTCCAGACCTAGTACGATAGTTTCACCCCCCCTCCCCTCCAGCACTACCTGAAATGTCGTCTGACCTAGTACGATAGTAGCTTGCCTGTTCTCATCCTCCCCTCCTTATCTTTGTCATAGCTCTTGCAGTATCTGAAATGTCATCAGGCCTAGTACCATAGGAAGTTTGAGATCTCACATTCTGAATGTCTCATTGCTTTGTAAGAATCTTTTTTTCCCTTGTTCCCTCCCTTGCCTTGAAACACATTGATTTGTATAGCGCTCCTACACCATCATACTATTTAGTTCGTTCCACTTTAGATGAAGCAGAAAATATAGAGCTGCTTTCGGTCTGTGGCTCTGCTGACACTGATCTAACATATCTGTTGAAGCACGGGGCAAGCTTTTCTGTTTCTCCATTTATTCTCTGAAGACTTTGCTGAAATGTAGACAACCGTGTCACTGGAGTGACTGAAGTGTTAATTGGAATGCCTCTGGAGTTGACTTTCCCGTTATGCTTGATGTGCGAGTTTCTCACAATCCGCTATGACCTGCACTCACTCGGCAAGGGTGAGAATACCTTCAGCTGCTTCCTCATATGCACTTTGGGTGTCGCACCCTTCTGGTCTGGGGGTACTAGTTAAAGGGGTTGGAAATGGATATCACTCACCGCATATGAAGATGCCTATACACCGAGAAAAATGTTATCCAAGCTCCCCTAGACCCACAAAGGTTCAATGTGAAGATGGCTATCTGGTTTCTTGAACACACATCTCCCCCACCCCCCTTGTACATATAATTTGGTCCAGTGAACATGAAGGATTGGTGGCGAGGAGCGCAAAGGTACAAAGCTTGTGAATCCTGCAGAATCCTTGACCAATTGCTGGGAGCCTGCTGTTAATGCCTGCTGAGTACTATCATGGAGGGAAGAACCCAGTGTTGCTGTTAATTTTGAAACCTACTTAGCCAGAGTAAATGGGTTTCTCGTGTTCATTTGAGTCGTGCCGCAGGTGTAATCTGGGAAAACTCACTTGGAAGTCCCTGCTTGATGATGCATATGTGACTCAGCACTACTGACATACAGGAAAGAAGTGCTCTTCTTGGTGCATAAGAATCAGACTGTCTCGCCAACCGACACACGAGGCATGTACACTCGAGGATGAGTGATGGATATTGCTTGGGATTAGCAGTTTACCCCAGATGGAATGGGGGGGGAGGGCAGGAAGTTTGAGATCGGCAGAGGAGGGAACTAAAATTTGCTTTTTAATTTGGTTTGGTTGAATTGGCCAGGTGCGACGTTGCTTGCGTTACTTGATATTTGAATAGTTATGGCTTTTCGAAGCGCTGTTTGGTGAATGGCCCTTCGGCGGACCATAGTTCGGACTGAAGTGCATTAAGAGCATGCAAATGGTGATTATAATTTGAAGCGCTGTTTGATTATTAGCAGAGATGACTACTTAGTTATATTCGATAGCTGAGAAAATCTGTCAGAATATGCACGAAGTGCCTTTACTAGTTCTTTCATGCTAATTATCATTTTTCAGGGGTTTGGGGTGTAGCCAAATTATAGCCAATTTCGCAGCTTAGAGCAAGTACTTCAAATTATCAAATCCTTCTGCTAAAACTAAATTGCGAATGAACCGTAAAGAAATATAGTTTGTAGGTAAAAGTATATTCTAAAGGGGGGGGGGATTCTCTGGCTGATACTTTCCCAGACTTTTATCATGTATGTGTCCTATTTTAATGATGCCAACACGGTGAGTGCAGTAGCAGGAATGGTTATAGCACAATTCAAATATTTGCAATCAAATCTGTTAGCCCGGAAAGGTTTATGGCTGTGTTCAAGGGTCAAGGTGTACAGCAAAAAGTGGATTGTTACCCTCTGCCTTGCCACTGACCCCATACCCTACCCACTTCCCCCATACCCAGGTATCTTTCCTCCACTACACCCTCGAACACTAGATTTTCCAAATGTAGTTTCAAGGATGAAGGAAACGGTTAAAACAAAATGCATCTCAAATTACCAACATTACTTTGTGTACCTTTATACACCCTCCACTTTCTAATAACTCACCATTTTCTCCTTTTAAGGGATATGCCAAGGACTATTGTTAGCCCACATCCATTACACAGGGCTGTGCCTGCAGAAAAGTCATGTTAAGCGCTCTTAAATACAGAACATAACACTGACTGCAATGATTCAAACCTAGGTGCCGCATTTACTGCAATTACCAAATGTAGGTGTGCACCCATGAGAAGGATTGGAGAGTAAGCCAGCCTGGAGTGCTGAGATCCATCCGAATGGATTGGTCTGCATGCTGTGGGCAGAAAGATACTGCCCCTGAATCGACCATTGCAAAGCATAAATTAGTTTTCAAAAATTGATTAGCAGAGTTTGCTAATTAAATGTTTTTTGATGAGCAAACAGACACATTTGATTAGCAATTTTGAACTAATATTGTTAATGTCACCAGACATTATCTGTACCCAAGACATGAAATGAGCAACAATACAGCAGTTATGCGTACATACAGCTGAAATAAGACCTTAGTGAGAGAATTTGGGCCTTGACAATCCTTTAAATTTCAGCTAGACCTGCAGATCGGGTAACTTCGTTTACCTATTCAACCTAGCAGAAATGCACTGGACCCATAGGAACGGAGGACAACACATTTAAAATGTGATTTCTGTAAAATGGTGCATGTTACTACAAACCCACTTTGTTTGGCACACTGTTGCTCCCCAGAGGCCAGCTATGCACAGTGAAACTTGTATTTGATATTTACTGCAAACAAAGTAAATGTTAAATAAAAGTTTCAAACTTCACTTTTAAATGCTACTCGCCCTTCATAAAATCTACTTGACTATGCGAGTGGGCGAAAAGACTTTATGAGCCATAGCTGAGTCTGTAAAAGGTTGGCTGCATAAATGGACACAAATAAAGAGATGTGATTAAAAAAAAAAAGGCTCTGAAAACCGATTGGCCAGTAGTCTCCCACAGGTGGTAATTTATAATACAAACATGAGCATAATGCAAAGTGAGCTCTGGAGGATAACTTTAGTGTTTGGTATTGCAGTAGATCTGTAGATGTACAGACTGGATGAAACTACTGATCACTACTTTGCATAAGCACCTAGTTGGCTTTTTGTATTCATTATGTAAGAGGCAACAAAGAGACTAAGCAGAGTGGATTGCGTAGCAGGCAGAGAACTGGACAAACTAGGTGGAATATTGTCGTTTGTGGTAATCTCACTTTCAGGGTACCTGGTATAAAGCAACGGGTGATAAAATAGAATGTCCAGGAATATGGGTTTGCTCATGGGTTGAGCACCAGTGGCAAAATTTATGCAACCTGCATGTTGGAGAACAAGGTTTGTCATCAAAAGCATTTTGATCATGTGATCATTAACATTTTCAAGTGTGTACTCGTCAATATGATGCATCTTCACCAACAAAATTAATTCGAGTTGACACTGACATTTAGATACACTAACTTAAACATTACTGCAAAGCATGGAGATGATGCAGTGTTTTACAATATTAATACTTAATTATGCATTATGTAACAACTTACATTTTAGGAATGGAATTGCAAGACTATCTTTAAAAAAAATATATAAAGTTGCCAGATACTTTTGCCAGACAGGAGTAGAAAGCTTAATAAAAGTACGATCTTGATTACTTGACTGCAATTATTTGAAAAAGAAAGATTCCTGCCTTGCACTCACACACATGCCTTTGGCACTTAAGAGTGGAGGAGATGATTACTGCTGCACTTTCTCCATTAGCACTTGAAGTGAACAGAGAAAAGAGGGTGAAGAGAGCACCAAGTGTAAGATGGGAATGAAGGGTGAGCTTTGCTTTCATTGAAGAGGGCAACTTAATTAGCTAACTTCGCTACACAAGTGTCCATTTGATTAGCAAACCTACAGAATTACATAGTAAATTGCTATGCAACACTGCTTATTTTATGCCTTGCATTTAGGACCCACTCTTGCGCACACAACCTAGAAGTGGCAAGTGTAGCACTCCAGAATATACAACGGGAGGGGAAACTGGCCACAGTCAGGCAAAATCGTGAAGGTAGAGAAGGGTACCGACACTAACCAACCCTACTAAATAAACTTGCCCTTCTGCATACACCTCTCAAACTCTCACTACACAACCAGACGTCTACAGCACAACAAACCTCATGCACTACACTACAACGAAACAAACCACACATCGCCACATAGCCTCACACAACAGCACATGACTACCAATCGAAAATCACACCTCTACTCGGAGAACGGTCTAAACCAAACTGAATCGGCCAAGAACACATCACAGCTCCCTTGCTCTTTTCTCCCGCTCAGGCCTAACTAACTTGCACCCCCACCCTTTACCCTTGTGCTTTACAGGTCCAGAGCGCCACGGGACATGTAACGGTGTGCGGTATAAGACCTTCTAACATAACACAAGACAACCTCTGATTCCCGCGAGTGCAGGACAATGTGATAGATGGGATTCGCATATGTGCCTTAAGCAGGCTATTGAAATATAAAAAAAATTAAAAAAAAAAACGGGACCTGCGAGATAGCTTAGCAAAGGGACATTGGGGCATTGCCTGAATCCCATGTGGTTGGGGAGAGCAAAAAACAAATGTGCTCATTTGCTGCGGTCCTGGAACAGTGCTCTGGGTGACAAAAAGGGAACAATGGCACATTTTCCCAAAAAGTAGAGGAATGTCATACCCTTCAGTTCCTACCAGTTTTGAGCTCTGGCTGTGTTTCCTAAAAGGCAAGAGGAAGATATCCTGGCAGTTGGGCAGCGAACTTTGTCATTTTGTAAGCGGCCGACTCAGAAGACTTTTACTCTGCCATTATTACAGTCTGGGAGTGCTGAACTCGACTGAGGTGGCTGAGTAGGCAGAGGACTCTGCTTCAGTATAAAATTCCTGTACTACTGCGAAGGGGAAAGGAAGGACAACTGTATCCTGGCAGTTTGTGTTGTTCCTGTGTAAATGACAGTTAAGCTTTGCCGGTATTATAGCTGCAGCAAGTCCCGGGGGGGTTGATGGTGTAAATACAGGTCTTCTTACTAGTCCTTCCAATGACTCTGGACTAAGAGTCGGATATAACTGAAAGAGACCGGATTGCTAAATCCATACATCCTCTTGGATGACCAGGCCCATCTTTCGTCTACTGGAAATCAAAAGGCAAGAGGAAGGCATGAATTCCTCCTAAATGTTTGGAGCAAAGTTACATTTGGCGTACGTATGAATTCAAAAGTTCTTAGTTAATCTGAATAGATTAAGGAATAATGTGGGACCGTGGATTTCTTTGCGAAAAGAATTTGTCCCCATATGTCCATGATTAGCTGAAGGATGGATCACTTTGTGGTTCGCATAGTTGGTAGAATGCATTAAAATAAAGTGTGCCGTAGTTTGTGCCATAACGAAAGTTAGAACGTACTCCACCGTGGTGCAATGTTTACTAAATGAAAGAAAAGGCCGTGTGTTAAAGTAGCAGAAAACCTCATCTATAGGGAAATTAACTCTTGCTCACTTGTACTTATTTAGGAAAGTCAAGGACTTGTGGGTATCCTGGGCACATCACAGTACTGAACTGTAAATAGCAGTGTAAGTGAAGTATCTGATGTCAAAATGGCACAAAGATGTCCACCCCATGTGAACCTCCTCAAGCTCACTACCGCTTATCCTGCTCTGCTCCACTACTCCACAAAAGCAGGACTGATGAGATTCACCTTCACCTAGATAGTGGGGGGGTAGCTCAATGTGTAACGGCACACCTTTTATACTAATTGGCTGGGGTATTTTGTTTTTACACTGTTTCTGAGCATTTGTGAACTTTTGGCGTGGGGGTCACATTTGCAACCTACACAATGTATAATATAAGAAGCGCAAACTGGGACAGCAAGCATAAAGGCAAAACTACCTAGTGCTCAATAGTTTGAGGCACGTAAATCTTGGATCCGAGAATACATGGAGAAGCAATGTCTCAGGAAGGTGTTTGCAAATAAAAGGTGAGCGGTTTGGAGGACTGGGGGGGGTTATGGATGGATATGTTTGCCTTGCGTATTTTTGATGTTACCATAACGAGAAATACGAAATGTAAAATGTTTGTACCTGTGCGGGAGCATTCTGACAGGTTGAAGAAAAAAGGTTAGGGAGACTGTCTTTTGGTCGCCTGTCTAGACGCTTATTTATAGCAGTTGTGATCGGAGTACACTGTACAGGGGCTTACTGTATTTGTTAATACATTTTGGAATTTGAGATTTTGCTGGGGAAGCCTCTTAAAGATCATAGAGGATAAGAGCATGAAAGCTATGCAGGAAATAAAGTGAAAATAAATGAGATAGTAGTAGTGCGTCATTTGTAGAGTGCGTTTGACCATTGGTATGGTCACAGCGCTCTGTAGGTTGGGCGCCCTTGGGGGACCTGAGTCCAGGTATGGGAAGAAATGTGAGGAGGTGCTAGTATGCATGTGCATGTTGGCCAGTGCTTAAGATGCGAGTGGTGGCCAAGTCCCTGCTAGCCACCCATGTCGATCTGGTATGTGGATGGGTGGTGATAATGGTATAGAAGGAGTACCTGGAGAGCGGGATAGACGTTGTGTGCATTTACGTAAGTGGATTCAGAAAATGTTGAAAGTGATGGAAATATTAGTGAGGAAAAGCTCATCTTGGACTGGCCCTCAAATGGGGCGACTTATTTGTGACACATTTGCTCCTATGTCTGCATCAAAACAAAGCATCTAAAACGAGGATTGACTTTTTGCAGGGGTCTAGGTCTGAGTTCTCGTACAAACTAGTGGCATGGAAATTCAATTTGTGACTGCAGTATTTCCAATGACCTTCTAGATTGATGGCTAAACTGCTTGTTTTCACTGTGTGACCTCAGTAAGACGGCGGCACACGATTTTCTTTTTTTCGGAGTATGCGGATCGTAAGCAATTCACCCTTTCCATTACTGCTATGGTTTGTTGGCAACCGAATGCCTGTTGAATAACTATTATTATTCGGGATTATGTTTGGCCCGACTACATTTGTTCATCTTTATTTTTTTGCAAACATTTTTCTGATCGTAGAATGCAGTATGGTTTTGGGAAAAGATTTGCTAAATGTTTGTGCACCTTTTTAATTAAGGTTGCACCGTTCAGGGTTATACCAAAAGAGGCTTCATAATCAGTGTTCCCTCCCAAACCGCATTGGATTAATCACCTACCATACACGTTAAGGCTTGTTTTGATCGTGAAATGTAACGTGTTCAAACACCTTTTCTCACATTCACTTGGGAACCCATGGACCAAACGAAGTACAGTATCCTTTTTTTTGCAATAATTGAAAAAACATGTTAATGTCTTCCACACCTCTGCAGGGCGTACCTCTGATTTGTACCCTTCCCCGGAAGTCTTTCAAATACGGCAACCTTCTCCATATTGCCATTCCAAACTCTCGCTCAGCTGTCAAATACTCTTGACATCTGCTGCCTCCTGGAGGAACTTCACCTCGATGGCCTCTGTTTCACAGAGACCTGGTTCATGGCCAGCTCTGTCACAAGCTTTGACACTCTCATCCCTGATGGCTACAAGATCCTCTCCGCACCCAGACCCAACTGTTCCGGTGGGGGTGTAGCCCTGATCTTCCCGGAGTGGATTCCTCCCTCGATTCCAACGCAGGCCTACTCATCTTTCGAATGCCTAGTCTGCAGGCTCTCTCCCTTTCCTGGCCATTACTGTGGCTACCATCTATCGGCCACCTGGTCAGATCTCCTTCTACCTCTGAGTGGGCGGACTTCTCCTTCCCTCGTAGTCTCGACCACTCAACTCCTCCTTCTTGTAGACTTCAACATCCACCTGGATGCTTCCTGTCCTTCCTCTGGACTCTTTTTGCGACTCTCTGTATTCTCTCCTCTAGCCCGACTCACTCTGCAGGGCACACTCTGGATGTTCTGATCTCTTCAGACCTTCCCCTTGCTATCCCGCTCCCACTCCTCTCTCCTGGAGCGATCACTTTCTCCTTTCCTCCCAGCTCACCCTCTCCACCCTTCAGGCCAAGCCAACGCCAGCACTGCCATCTACTTTCACAGTTATTCGACCCATGAAGCATGTGTCGTTTGAGGCTTTCTCTGCCATATTCTCACCCCTCCTCCCTTGGCTGACTCGCACCCTGACACTGCCCTCTCCATTCTGCTATATCTGATACTCTCAATATTCTTGCCCCTGTCATGAGGATCCGCCTGAAGCACGAAGCCAAGTGCAACTCTTGGTACGACTCGGGCCTCGTCGCCCTTAAACGCAAATGCGGGGTGGCTGAGGAAATGGTGTGCTTCAGGTACATCCTCTGACAAACAGGCCTGCTCCAATTTCCCCCCCATGATAACCTGGGTATCACAGATCAGGCCCAGGCTTGGCTGACTTCTTTCCTCTCCGATCGACCTTCCCAGGTCCAACTTGGGTCCTTTGGTCTTCCTGTGGTGTTCCCCAGGGGTCTAACCTCTCCCCCTGGCTGTTCAACCAATACCTGGCACTTCTTGCCCACCGCATTGCCGCTCTCTAGCCCCAACTTTCAGTGGGAAGCAGATGACATTTAGCTTGTTTTCGGGCTCCCCTCTGCCACCTCTTCTCCTTCACTCAACTCTGCTATCCAGGAGTGGTGTACCACCAAGGCTCTTTGCCTTAATGCCAGTAAGACTGAGATTCTCCTCATCGGCACACCTACTCCCTCCTTTCTTGTCACTCTCTGCCCGGCCTCTCTTGGCCCTCTTCCTGCTCCCACCTGTGAGACTAAAAACCTTGGTCATCTTCAACTCCACACTTCCCTTCTCTCCTCACATCTGACGTCTCTAAGAAGTCACACTACCAGCAGCACCTCCTCAGAGGTATTCTTCCTTTCCTCCCTTCCCCCAGAAGCTCACTGTCTCCAGAGCTCTGGTTCTCTCTAGGCTGGACTACTGCAACAGTCTCTTTCCAAATCTGCTGCCTCTGCAACTCATCCAAAACAGGACTGCAAGACTTTTCCTTGGCCTCAAGTCCAGGGATCGTATCTCTCCAGGACTGAAATCTCTGCACTGGTTCCCAGTGGCGGCATTGATTAAGTTCAAAACCCTCTGCATTGTCCACAAGGCCTTCTGTGGCTTGCGGCCTCAATACCTTCAACTCTCTCTTCCTTCTCGACCTCTTTGCTCATCCGCCTCCAACTCCCTCAGGGTCAGTCGCTTCTCCAAGCAACGAGTTGGTGGTCGATCTCTCTTCTGCTGGGGCCTCCTCCTGGAACAGCCTCCCTGCCTCCCTGAAACTTGAGGAGAACCATCTCTGGTTCCAGAAGCACTCAAGTCCTTCCTCTTTGCTTCTGTTTTCTCTTCTCCCTCTCCCCTGCTGATCTCCTGGCTGAAACTGCACTGGTTACCTGGATACCCTCTGATCTCGGGCCCAGGTCCCCTTCCCGCCAGTTGCACACTTGCACTGCCCCCCTGGGAACTCTTGCATTCACAGTCTGTTTCTGTATCCCTACAGCCCCTTACCAGCTACTTGACACCTGATGTCTACACTTCCCCCTAACCCCTGCACTTTTCCCTCACCCCGCCCCCACCCCCTGCACTTGTGCGACCTCAGTGTCACATGGCCTAGTAAGATCGTTGTCTGTTTTCCCTCCGTTTCTCCCTCCCTTGCCTCGTGTGCCTTCAAACACTTGTATAGGCGCGTTATAAATGCCATATCATATGGATTAGAAATGCCTATTATTTAAATGGTCTTGGGCATGATGGTATTTCACCTCTATCAAGTTATGTATTGTCAAGATTTTGACAACTTTTTCCAGCACATGCTCCATTGAGTTTCCAGTAGTAATTTGGCTTTTCTATGTATCTCGGAAATGTCTTATAACTGCAGAATCGTTTTAGCCATAACGATTTAGGGGCACTTCAGTTCTTTTTGGTAACGCGTGCAGCTCAGTTATTCGCATTGGTCTTGGCAACGAGAAGTTAACCAGGATATTTGATTGTCGATTAATAAAACAACTTATAAGTAGCCCAAAATAAAAAGATAAAATATGTAAAAATTCTTGCTTTAGGTTAGAGGGGGGGGGGGGGTGAAATGGCATATGCGGAGGGACACACGATTTGTAGTTGTTTGCCTACCCATTTCCTGCCCATGGCCATGCTAATCCCCATGGTCATTCCCACCCACTTCCACCCCACCGCCACTCAAAAAGCCTACTAATGGGAACTCTGAGCTTGCTTTAATCAGGCCTTGCAGTGTTTTTTCAAAGCCGTGTTCTGAGAGTTCATGACTAATTTGTAGTTCTAAATGCGCTACTGGTGCAATGAAATTGTCTAAACCAGGTCTGCCTACAGCCGCTCGTTTTATAAGCACTATGCATGTCCTTCACTGAAGTCTCGTTAAAAAACGAGCATTGGCAAAGCCAACCGTTTTGGCTTGTGTAAGCATTGTGCATTTCACAGGCACTTCTATTAGATGCCCAGGTACTCGCACCATGTAGCACCTGCTACCTTCAATGGCCAGTTCATACCACTCCGCCTAGTGTTATATGCACATTGAATGTTTAACCAGCCCTAGAACGCACAAGTAGAAGGGGGGGGGGGGGAAGAGTGAGAGAGTAGAATGTGAAGGAGCGATGATTTGAAAAGGGACAGAAGAGAGGGAGGTTGGAGGATCTTGGGATTCTTTATAGGAGTAGCTTGGAAATAGAGCAGAGCTGTTTGAACCCACCTGGACTACTGTGTTCGTAAAGCGCAACGCAGTACCTGGCAAGTGCCTTTCCCATGCCTCCACGAAAGCCCAAATTGTTGGAATTGCCAATGCTTGCATAAGTAATGCACACGATTTAATGTGTTTTGGGTTGTGAACGCAAACATCTACTACATACATGCAGAGGTGTTTGAATGCGTCCAAGATTGAAGTCGTGTAAAAGAAAGGCATCCAACAACATGCCCGGCAGTGTACAGTGATCGGAAGATTCTCACAGATAAAAATACCATTGCCGGCACTCTCAGTTAGTGTCGAAAAGGGTTGCACTGTGCGTTAAGTGGTATGGCAAATTGAGGGGGAGAGGGGGGTGGTTTGAGTCGGTTTAACAAGGGGGGTGGTATCCTACAGAGTGCGCAGCCTGACCCAAACAGTACGAGTCACTTGCAATGTTTCTGCATATTGTGAATCTCTCTGGCTGTTTGTAAATACATCACTCTAAAGTCTTGTATAAAGAATTAATTCCGTAAGTAAATTACTCTTGAGAAAGGGCAGAAGGCCAAATGGCACCAAGTGGGTTCTTGATTATATTTGGCAAATGTATGATATTGAATCAAGCATGAAGACTTTTTAAACACGTAATGCATATTCGGCTTTGTGCGGAGTACATTTGTCACAGTATTCACCCTAACAGTAAAATATCTTCGAAACATATATGCTCAGTTGTACAGCCTTTGTTTACAGGGATGAGATTTAGCCCGATGTGCTTAAGAGGAGGCAGATTAATTACACGCACTGCGTCTTTTCACACTCTAATTGCTCCCCTGCAATTCTCAACAAGTGAGTTTCCAAATCCGTGCATTGACGAAATCCCATCGGGCTGCCTATTACTGAGCAACAGCTACGGCAGCGCCCTTGCGCGATGGCAGTTATTGTCTGGCCTCTACCTGCTTGAAGTCCTGGTGTTGCACCCAAAAAATAAATTACAGCACAAGTATAGCATTATTTTTTTTTTTTTTGTCTAAACCGAACGTGTTGTGCTTTCTCTCAAATGTTCGTATTTGTTTTTTAGTAGTGTTACTTTTTATTTTGGCTCAATGCCGTGCTGTGAACTTGAGGTCAAATTTTCTGTAGGAATAGCCACACCCCACGTTTTTCATGCATTTGAAGTTTTTATGGGGATTCTCGTTGTAGTAAAGTAGAATAAGGCTGAAGGTTCCAAAGACGTGAAATATCGCAGCCTCTTGCTATATTGCTGTATTCTATTTTTTTTCTATCGAATTGTCATAAGGTTTTCTTGAGAATATGTGATCACTGCTACGTTTCTCATGAAGCCTAACACATTGTGCACGTGTTACAATGCCCACGTGAAATCCTTTTCAGTTGCGTTTTCCGAGTGGGGGAAAAAAGTAGACTTTTAGTTGGACTGCTTTTTGGAAAATGAAATTCACAACATGTGTAGGGCAATTCCTCTAGCTTGAATGTAACCTCCAATCACATTGCCTTCCCTTGATTTTATGGCATTCTATCTGGGTCAGTGTCTACAAATTACCACTATGTGGACCATTTTAACTGTGAATCTCATCCCACTGTTACAGTTAACATGGCACTTGCCTATACGCAATTGCATTGACTAGTTAACTTGCTGCACATCCCTCGCAGATTTAAAATCTTATTCTAAGCTAATTGAGAATGCAAACAAAACTTTACATCCTGGGTGTCCCCTATTCAAGGAGTGGAGGGTGGTGTTTCCCGGAGACATTTTGTCCCAATTTCATTTTTGGGATCGGATTCAGATTTATCCTTTCAACTAGTGTCTCTCTGTAATTCCCAACTTTCTGCCTGGTATGCGAACAATCTGGTCACTCATTGACTTGTCGGCAGCCTTTGATACTGATGATCACACTATTCTACTTCTTTCCTATCGTGGTTATCGGGGTGCTCTCATTGATTGTTTTCATTCCTACCTGACCAATCACAGCTTTTCTGTTTCTTGGGCGCAGGACAATCTTTTTGGTTGTCCCTCACTTTTTTGTTACCCACAGCTCTGTTCTTGGCCATCTATTAATATTCTACTTAGATTTCTTCTTCTTGTCTTTCTTGCCATTTCTATGCAGACCATTCCTAAATCTATCTTTCTCTGACACCATTCACCCCACTCTATCCGCTTGTCTTTAAATCTATTCAATCTTGAATGTCTGTTCATTACCTTCATCTCCATCCATCCTCCCTGCTACCATACCCTCCACTGTTACCACCTTTTCTTCTCTTCCTATTTCTTCCACAGTTCGTGATTTTTTTTTATCACTTTTGACTGTTTTTCTTCCCATATCTACTCCGTTCCTTGATCCTGCCGTTTTCTCTTATGCATGCCCATTTCGACACCTCAGAGTATACTCCCCCGGGCCATGGTCTGAAACGTTTTACTGAATGCAACACAACCCCCCTCCGGATGGACTTGGTTTTTGGATAGCTTAGAAATTCGAACTCCCCTCTAATGAAAATCATCCCCTCAACTCGCTATTGTGTCGAATCCCGCCCCCCCACACCCCTGTGCTCTGGAAAGCCAAAGAATCTCAAGTTATTGCGACGGTCACGATTTTCAAAATCTTCAATTTTTAGAGCGCACTTCTCTCCAATTCCGAGAGTCATGTCAAATTGGGTTTCCAGCAGGTCCACTGAGGTTCAGTTTGCTTCTAGGTCTTGTATACGGCCGTCCATGCTGTCAACTTTTTTTATCCAACCCATCCAGCTTCTTGCCTATATCGGCCCTGAAGCCCCGAATTTCTTCAAGTGCTGCCATCCCTTTGCTCATCGACTGGGTTTCTTCCGCGGTGGCCGCCAATGTGGTTGATCTGGTTGGCTGCGCTGTAGAGGAGTGCTGGTCGTGATTTTTGTTTTTGGAGGGAGGCTGCCAAGTTTCTGGGATGGCGCAAGGCGATGGAGCGCTTGGAGCTCAGGGTGGTAGATGTGCCTGGGAGAGCGCCATGGGGGGGAGGTGGAGGAGGGAGTGAGGCAGCGATGGGTCTCGGGGTCTTGCGCCTGGGTTGCGAGGATGCCAAGATCATGTGGATCTCAATGCTCCGTGGGGATGGAAGAGGAGACCCAGCTGGCTGGGGTAGTGGGCTAAATCGCTGTTTACTGCAGTCGAGGCTTCCGGGGGAGGGCCCTCCAGCTGGCCTGTTCTTTTGCACGATTCAGGGTTGATGAATACAGGCCTGGGGGCCTCCAGGCAACCCCCACACCCCTCAAGCGGGCTCCTCTGTGGCATTAGAGTGCTGATTAAGGTCTTGGTCACACCTAGATCTTCCATCGTTTCCCTGGTGTTTGTGCTGGGTTGGTGGGGCTCCAGATAAGGAGGAGGGTTGCCGCTGCGTCAAAGGTCCCCGGCGCCCCACTGCAGGGCCCGCAAATCGTGCAAAACTGTGGTCGGGGAGGCCAGTGAGAGCTACTGTGCCTCACTCAAGTTGTGCGGAGAGCACCAAGGGGTGCAAACTCCTCATGCCCAGAGGGTGCACAACTCTGGCCAATCCTGTGTCTGAGCGGGGGCGAGAACAGTGGATCATCAACCACCTTGGTCCCGGTGTCCACAGGGGGTCTCAAGTGGTTTTCCTTCAACCCTGCTCACAAGCAGGGAAGGGGGGGTGATGTTCCGGGTGGCCGCCTACTCCTGTAGAGAGGGTTTGGGGGGGGGGGGGGAGCGCACAGATGGGTTTGTGGCAGGGGGAAGGAAGCTTCTCAGCGTGGCCCTGATTGGGGGGGGGGAGAAGAGGGCCATGGCCCATGTGTCCGGTCGGGGGAGGCACGCTCCAATATGTATGGGGATTTGCCCTTTTGGACGGCATACTTTTTTGTCCTGTTCGGTGGACCAGGATCCGAAGCTCGTCCACCATTGCTCTCCTGGAAGAGCCTCCAACAGCTGTTTTCGTCTCCCGCTCACGAGCTGGTGGAGGCAGTGTCTCTGATGGCTTCCCGTTCTGCTGAGGGTGCTACCGGGCCGTGCCCACTGACTGCATGGCGAGCAGGGGAGAGAGTCTGTTCCCCGCCATGAAGCTTGCTGGGAGCAGCGGCGTGCTGTCGAGCGTTGAAGGACTTGTTGGTCAGGGTACCCGCCGTCTTTGATGCGACTCCCCCGGTGGGTCACTGTCGTCCTCCACCTCATCACCAGTATCTAGGGAGTGGGCCTCAACTTTGCCTGCCACTCCCGGGTGCCCACAGGATCACACAACGTCCCAGCCCTCCGGTGAGGGGCTGGGGGGGGACAGCATCTCTAATCGCCTCTTGTCCTACAGCAGGCTACACCGATTCAGAGGGCCGCTTTCGGCCTGCCCACTTTCCGTTCCTAGTCCTGAAACGCCACGTCAGCCCAAAGACACAGCGCTCTCTGCTGTTGGATATAGTGCACTGATCTCTGGACCCTCTTCCCCCATCTCCAAGGGAGTTGGACTGGCGGGTGCTCCTGGGTCTTACACGCCTCGGGGGGGGGGGGGGGGGTGGGGGGAAGAAAGGGATACAAACAGCTCAAGTGGGGGCTTCTATCCACAATTCGGCCTTTGGGAGCGAAGCAGGTCGCAGAGACTACCTCATCGCTGTGCCCACTGGTGGCCACCTTCTTTCTGTTTTTACTTTTTTTTAATGCTAGGCCAGCATATTGCCACTGAATTTTTGCACAAGTACAAAATGAACCGAATCATTAATGGGACACTAATCTTCTATTTATAAAGTCTGTACATTCACTGCTAGGTGGCATCACACCAGTTTCTCCTGTTCATTTCTGTTTTTAATGTAGCCTACATAATGAACCAGCGAAGGAAGCACTGTTTCTCTAATAAGCTTCATAAAGCTTTTATTGCGTCAAAAGATTGCTTTTTTAAAAAAAATATTCTCAGGATGGGGCTTGTCACCTGATTTATCTTTTTCATGTCCCAGATTTAAGGTGCAAGTGTTAACAATCTTTAAAAATGTTTAGACTTTGGGTACTTTCTCTCAGAATGCATTGTTTACCTTCGCGCAATCTTCATTAGACACCTTGAAACTATTAGTTTTCAGAATGTAGTATCTGAGCCTGTCTCTCGGTTGCCAGCGGTAGGGTCGAAAACACAAGGATCAAATGCCTTTTGATCGACAGTCAAAGGATTGAAAAAAGGGTCGTGTTGTGTGTTTTTTTTTTTTTTTATTTTTAAAATGGGGGGGGGTTCGCCCCCCCGTTTTCTTTATTACATTTTTTTTACCAACCCAAAATAAAATACATAAATAAAAAATTCTACCCTTTTTTCCGATCCTTTTGCATTCGAGCAGAAGGTCATTCGACCCTTTTTTTTCGATCGTTTGACTGGACACCCTGTCCCTCGTGTTGGTATGGGACACTTAGTCCTACAACTATGGTTCCCACATTCAGCATCAGATCTCATTTTGTTATTATGACTACAACATCCAGAATTTGTCAGAGCTTTCTTTATCTCGGGATGCTTTGATTGCATTTCCCAGCATTCAGAGCGTGACTGGGCTTTGGTACTTTTCCCTACTGGGTCTGTCTTGCCCATGGCCTAGTCCTTGTACTACTACTACTTGCTTCCTCTGTGGTTGCCTAGCAGATTTTCAACATCATTGGCCTCTCTAGCAACTTTCGACACTTCATTCATTCTCCTTTCCAGATATCAATAGTTTTTTGAGTTCGCACAGGGCCTATCGCAGATCTCAAGCTGGATCCAGCACCATGTCATACTCATCTAGGGAGACTACCCCCCCCTCTTCTCCAGCTTCATGCTGCAGCATTCAGTTACAAGCACAAGGCGTGAATCTGTTTCAAAACCTTTTATCTAATTAAAATATTCGTGTTCAGGAAACCAACCCCTTTAACTAGCAATGTTGTAGGGTTGTTTGTAATGTCAACAGATGTTAATACCAATACGAAAACTAGCAACAATGCAATATTTTTGTGTACTTCTGAAATAAAATATTAGTAAGATAAATATCTGTAGCTTAATCTAAGGACACACAACACTAAATCTGATACTCATACAGGTGTCTGTGTGAGGCTCTACACTACTGATATCTCTGTGCTGTACAGGGCAGTGTCCTTGTATACATATGGCCTGCCTCATAATGTCCTGTGTTATAATAGTAGTTTAGAACTTTAATGAATCAAAAATGTCATGGAGTAAGTCAGAGCTGTTGACTAAATAGTGTATGGTGTTTTTGGCAGGCAGGGGTAATTGGCAATTTCAGATAGGCAAGATGATCCTTGCCTGTCATAAACTGTTTAAAATAAGTGATTGGCCAGTGCATCTCCACAGGTCCTAACGAGCAATATCAGTCAAAGAGCAAAGAGATCTGGAGGTTAGTTTAGTGTATAGTGTTAAACTGGATTGCTACTTTGTTTTTTTAAACTTTATATTTTTGGTATTTAACACACCATACAAATACACACCCATATTAGGGTGGCCATTAACTTTGCGCCGATGACTTGAACTCTCCCCCCCACCCCCCCCAATAACAGCGCCACCACTGGAACCCATCTCTCCCCTCCTGGTCCTTGCCTTGAGGAAAAAAAGGTCGGACAGGGCTGTGATTACATCAGGAAGTGCTGCTCGTCTCCGAAGCACTGGCTGCGGAGGTTTCTGATTCACTCATCAATTTTATCAAAGGGCCCCAAATATCCGGCGGGCGGGCGTGTAGAGGTAGGAATTTTATAAAGTCTGATTCTATATCTTGGTAGTAGAGTAAGTCTTTTCGCCAAGCTGCATAAGGAGGAGGGGGCCCCGGCCCCATGCCATGGAAATTCTCCTACTAGCCAGTGTCAGTAGAACGCCAGTCAACTTCCTTGAGGGAGCGGATATCAGCCGTGTCTTTCCCAGCAGCGCTGCTGTGTGCTCGGGTGTATCGCCTCTCCTACGATCGCCGTCGTTGTGCCCAGCACACGGTTCCAGAAGGGGGCTATTTCAGGACATTCCCAGGATAGATGGACAAAGTTCGCGGATAGGGTTCCGCACCTCCTGCACTCTGCCTGCACGTCAGGGTGCTGTTTGTTGACCTTTTCGGGTGTATAGTAGGTTTGGTGGAGGAAGTTGAAGTGGATAAGTTTAAGACGTGAATTAAGTGCGATTTTCTGAGTCTGCTTCAGGATGTAGCCCCAGTCCTCATCTGAAATCACTGTCTTTAGTGCTCTTTCCCATATGGTTTTTGCGCTGGTGTTGGCGGGGATCGGGCCAGAGATGATTGCTTTGTATATTTGCGACACCAACCTGCCGTCACCCTGTGCCTGAATCACGTCATGTAGCAGTTGCCAGGTAGGTGGTTGACACGGGAAGTCTGGCAGAAGGGGCTGTAGGGTATAGCGAGTCCGGAAATAGAGGAACCCGTCTAGAGTAGTGTTGCCCCCCTTTAGTTTTTGCTTGATCTGGGGTTAGGAAGCCCTCCTCTGTAAAAAGGTCCCCTAGCGTCTGTATATGAAGCTTGTCGACCGATTGGTGAAAGACTCTCTCTCCGAAGTCAGGGGGATTCCCGGAATAAACTTGACTGGCAAGAGAGGAGAGTACCTTGTTTGCACCCCGAGCTTCTGGGCTAAAGTCTTCCAGGCCTTGTACGTCGTGAGCATCACATTCATTGTGGGGCAGGGCACGGGGATCTGGCCAAAGACCACTGCAGTTAGAAAATTGGGCGTTGCTAGTGCTCGTTCCACTTGTACGTGGGGACGGATTGTTTGCGTTGCGTACCAATGGCTGAGGTATTGAGCCTGAGCTGCCCAGAAGTATTTCTCCATGTCGGGGAGGACAAGTCCCCCGCTGGACACGGGAAGCGTCAGTATTGAGTGCGCCACCCTGGCTGGTTTGCCCGCCCAAAGCAACTCAAGGACCAGGCTTTTCAGCCTTTTCAGGAAGGATTGCGGTAGTAGCAGAGGAATATTGTTGAAAAGGTACAGTAATTTAGGCAGGACCACCATCTTGACCAGGGAGGCCCTACCCCAAAGTGTTAGTGGGAGCGTCTTCCAGCGTGAAACCTTGTCTTGTAGGGACTTGACCACTTCCTCGTAATTATCACGAAACACCTTGTGCTGGTCCAGCGATAGCTGTATCCCCAGGTACCGAACCCCGGCGGTTTTCCATGTGAGTTTGAAGTCGTCCGCAAACCGCTTTGTGGCTCGAGTCAGTGGAAAGACGACGGACTTAGAATGATTGATTTTTAATCCAGAGGCCGCTCCGAATTTGATGACTTCCCTCATGACCGGGTTCAGGTTAACTTCAGGGTTGCGAATGAATAGAGCCACGTCGTCGGCATATAGTGAGACGATGAGTCTGTGTGGGCCTATGATGAGACCCCTCTGATGTCGGAGTTCCCGAAGGTTGGAGGCTAATGGCTCCATTACCAGGGCGAAGATTAACGCTGATAGCGGGCAGCCTTGTCTCGTGCCTCTCTGCAGGTTGACTGGAGCTGATTTTGCGGTGCCTACAATATTAGCTTGCGGCTTAGTGTACAGGAGGGAGACAAGCTTGATGAAACGGGCACCCAGTCCCATCCTGGTGAGGACCATGACCATGACCATGAACGGCCACTCCACTGAGTCAAATGCTTTTTCGGCATCTAGGAGGACCGCAACTGCCTGATTTGTGGGGTCCAGCGCCTCGATGACTCCAAACATTCTCCGGATGCCGAAGGTCGTATTGCGGCCTGGTATAAAACCGGCTTGGTCCGCCAGTACAAGAGCAGGCATCAGGGGCATCGGCCTTTTAGCTAGAACCGCGGCGAGTATGTTATTGTCTTGGTTGAGCAGGGAGATAGGGCGGTACGAAGCGCATTCTTCTGGTGGTTTGCCTGGTTTGTGCAAAAGGATGACATTGGCTTCACATGAGGAGTGAGTGAGGGAGGGACCCCACCTCTAACGCTTCTTCGTACACAGCCGCCAAGAGAGGAGCCAGGGTGTCTGCAAAGGCTTTATAGAATTCACCCGTTAGGCCGTCGGGGCCTGGGGCCTTGGCAGAGGGTAGGGTCTTTATGGCATCTCTAATCTCTTCCTGTGAAATCATCTCATTCAGAGGTTCACGCAGATGATGTTCGACCCAGTAAAGCTCTGTCTCTTCAAGATATTCCAGGGGGGCGATTGAGTCTTTTGGGAGTTTAGCACTGTAAAGATCTTGGTAGAATTGACAGAATTCCTCTGCGATCTTTTCGTCAGTGTGGACCACCTCGCCTTGTTTGGTTCGAATCCTCTCGATTTGGGACTGTTTGTTGTCGGCTCTGATTAGGTTCGCCAGCAGGGCCCCTGGTTTTTGGCCCTCGCCGTATTGACGGACTTGGCTGGTGCGTCTTAAGAATTTGACCTTCTGCTCAGCTGCGGCGTTGAATTTTTGCAGTTCCATTTTCAAGGCCGCCGCTGACTCTGGGTCGGCTGTGTTTGTGATCTGGGTCTCAAGATGCTTTAATTTGTCTTCGCTGGTTTTGAGCTCGCTCCTAATGAGCTTGAGGATACCGTTTTCTTTGGCGTGGCAAACTCCTCTAATGAAACACTTGAATGACTCCCATTGTGCAAGCTGAGGGGACCGAGCCCAAGTTGGCCGCGTGTAGTTGGCCTCGAGAAACACGTCTATCTCCTCCCTTAGTTCAGCGGTGTAATGGCGGCTTGGGGTTGGATGGCTTGAGATTAAGAAAAAGAGGCGAGTGGTCTGAGAGCGTTCTCGGATGAATACAGCACCGGCCACACGACAGAGGGCCGTTTGTTGAGATGAAGAAATAGTCGATCCGGGAACTAGTGTTGTGGACTGCAGAGTGAAAGGTAAAGTCTCGGAGCTCCCCATTTGATACACTCCAAATGTCGTGAAGATCAAATGCGTTGCAAATTTCCTTTATTTGAAGGCTAGCCTTAGATGGCGGCTGCTGTGTGGCCTTCGATCTGTCTCTTATAGGGTCCAGAGTTGTGTTCATGTCCCCACCCCAAATAATTGTAGCTGGGTCTTGAGTGGAGAGCTGAGACAGCACCCAACCGAAATTGTCAGGGCCATCCACATTCGGCGCATATGAATTAATGACAGTCACTTTCTGACCTGCGATGATGCCGCACACCAAGATCGCCCTTCCTTCGGTGTCTTTTGCCGTATGCAGCAGACGGAAACTGAGCCGTCTGTGTATGAGAATAGCGACTCCTCTCGAGTATGTAGAATAGGAAGAGAAGTATCTGTGTCATCCCCAGCTCTTGGCCCACTGGTGGTCTTTCCCCGGGGTGAGGTGAGTCTCTTGGATCAAGCCCACGTCTGCTTCGTGGCGTCTGAGGTAATGCAAAATTTTTCTGGTTTTCGCTGGGATATTGCCGCCTCTTATATTCCATGTTAAGACATTGAATGGGGCGAGTTAGTTTTTATTTCGGACCACTTTCCTATTCCAGTGGACAGCGGTGGATTGGACGTACTGGACCTGTTCCAGGGGCAGTGCACAGAGGAGGGGAGCCTGGTCGAGGTGAAGGCGCTGACAGTGGGCAGGACGGGAACAGGAAGGTCGGGGACAAGCGGCGCTGAACAATCCAACTGAACTCTGAGGGCACGGTCTACGGGCTAACCCCAACAGTCCCAAAACGTTGCTCTCCTTAGGGTGGGCAACCCCCAACTGGCCCACCGAGAGGATCCTCAGTAACCAACAAACAACCCAAGTGGTCCGTGGAGTTACCATCCCGAGGAATATACCTCTGCCACGGCAGGAAAATCTCCACTTAGGAAGAGAAAAGGAAAGAGGAAAAAGAGAGAACACGAACCAACTTAACAGAAGCTGTGCCACGGGCGCACGGGGCCTCCCAAGAGTCCCGGCCCCGCCTTCGCTAGGTGTGTACGTTCCGGCGTACTCTGTGCTGCAAGATAGATTCAGAGTCGCTGCACTGGATCACCATTTATGGAGGAGCTCTGGGGTTTCTGTCCCTCTGGTCTGGGGCGAGCCTGGTTCTGATCTGGGCATCCCAATTGGTCTAAGAATAGATTTGCTTCATCTGGGGTTTGAAAGAACTGGACCTTTCCCTTGTGCTGAACTCTAAGGCGCGCAGGATAAAGCATTGAGTACAACAGTTGGCTGTTACGGAGTCTCTGCTTGACGCTGTTGAAAGTTTTCCGTTGCGTCTGCACTGAGGGGGAGAAGTCGGGAAAGAAGTGTATTTTGTCCCCTTCATGTCTTAGATCGCCTTTTTCTCTGGCAAGCCGGAGGATGGCATCCCGATCTCTGTAATTCAATAGCCTCGCTATTATAGGCCTGGGCGGCGAGCCCGGTGCTGGTCTCGACGCGGGAACTCTGTGAGCCCTCTCAATGATGAAAAGGTGGGACAGGGCATCACATCCAAATAGGTTGATGCAAAGGGACTCCACAAAGTCTTCCATTTTCTCCTGCGTTTGATGTTCTCTCACTCCCACTATCCGTAGGTTATTCCTTCTTCAGCGGCCTTCTAAATCCTCACATTTAGCGATGGTGGTTTTAATTTGAGATTTCAGTTGAGAGACTTTGTTGGATAGAATTGTTGAGCTGTCATCTAGATTGGATACTCTGTTCCATATCATTCATTCGTTCAGCATGGGAGTCCATCCGATGTTGCAGGAGATCGACTTTAGACGCCAGACCATCCATTTTATTGCTCAGATTGCCAATGCCAGCCTTCAGGTCAAGGAGGATTTCTTTGATTTCGGTGGAGTTGCCAATAGAGCCATCTTGTTGAGACACTGAAGCTGGGTCTTCCTGGGAGAGGGGCGCCCTGGGGGTCGAGCGGCTTTCAAAGTTTAATTTCCCCTGGGACTTGTCTGCCTTCCCTATCGTGACAACGGGAGTGGGGTTGCTTGTCGTGGGCTGGTTGTGGCTATATCTAGGGCACCTTGAGTGCCTTTCACTGGACTGGGTGCAGCTTAAAGTGGGTGGCGGTCCTGCTGGTTTATGAGGGGAGAGACTTCACCAACCAATATTTGCGGGTAGAGGGAATGGATCCTGTGGCCTTCAAAGGGGTTGGGGTGCTTCCTCCTGCGTTGTTGGCTCCCCTGAACCAGAATGCGGGTGCCCACCCCAGTGAGGTAAGTCCCAATGTGGCCTGTTGCGTATTCAGGTGTGCGTGCTTGTCGCAAGTCGCAGATCTAGCGGGGCCGGGCTGGACCTCCTTGGGGCCTCCTCGTGAAGGAGGGCCTCCCCCGTCACCCAGCCCGCCGCCACTCGGCCGCTGGTGGGAGCTCGGAGGGGGGGGTGGTCGTATGCGGGACCGGCTCCCTACAGGGAGAGATGTAAACCCCCCCCCCCCACTCCTTACCTCGGCGCTCGCACTGCCTTCCCCTCGCCGAGGCCGGTGTCGCCTTGGGTGTTTATGCAGCCCGGAGGGGGCTCTCAGCGCCCTGTTCGGCTCTCACCGCTGGGCCGACGTGGTCTCCTGCAGGCTCGGAAGAATGTGGGTGAGGTCAAGGGGGAGGCAGCTCCGGTGCTGTTGGAGTCCCCGTCTGTCTAGGCCTCCACCCGAGAGACGGCCCAAAGCAGGGCGGGGGGGGGTGGATTGCTCTCCGCCGCTGCTGTGCTTCCCGCTCAACGGCCCACAGCCCTGGAGCTGGATGCCGGAGACGGCGCGATGGAAGCGGGCGGATACAAAGTGCGGGAGCAGCTGATCCTTCCTCTGGGCGCAGTCTCCCCTGCAGCTGGCGACGTCCGCCCGGGTAGCTCGTGTTCACTGACTCCGCCCGAGCACCGGCCTCCGAGCGGGGGGAGGGCAGGAGGGGGCCAAGGCCCTCGCTGAACCGCTGTCTGCCTGCGGCTGCCACCGATGCTGGTATGTTGTCTGCCTCGGGGGCAGAGGGGGAGGACCTGGATGCTTCCAGAGAGGGGGAACGGGCTCAGGGTGGCTGTCGCTATTCTTCCTGCAAACGTCGCTTCACTAGGGTGGATCCCCATTCTCTTTGCTGGAGTGCCTAGGCCCGGAACATGGTTGGGATTCGTGATTCTACTGCAACTCCCTCTCTGTCTGGGCACTCCAGCGTCGTCTTTGGTGGGAGGAGGTGTTTCAACTCGTTCCACCTGATTTCCAGCTTTTCAACGACGAAAAGCAGAAATGCCCGGTAAGTTCCTTACTTTTTAGGGTGCCCCGGCCAGGGGACTCCTTCCCAGGGTCTTTCAGGTCTGGGAGGGGCTTGTGTAGCTCTTACACCAGGGTTTCTCCTGAGGTGCCCCAAGGGCCTAGTAGGCGTACCAGAGTTTTCTGAGGGTTCCCGAAGTGGACCTGCCAGTACCAGACATCGTTCTGAGGTTCCCCATTTGGGGACTAAGGTTAAGGCCAGTTCGTATGTGGCATTGGATACCAGGGTCTGCCCTGAGATGTCCAATTTCCACACAGTCACCGGGGTACACCCTGAGGTCTCAGTTTCTGGAGCATTCCATACAGAGTCTCAGCTCGAGGCCCCGTTCAAGTGAGCTTTAGGTACCAGGTTAAAACCAGAGGCTGCTCTTATTGAGTCTAAGGTCAGCACAGAGAGACCCTCTTTGAAGGTCTTAACGGTGAGGTATATTCCTCAACCGTCCCATGCTCCGGGTCGTGGTGGTACCGGTTCTGTCAAGGTGGGCGGTCACTGACCATTACACCTCCACTACCGGCTTTGCCAAGGTTCCTCCGGTGGAGGCAAAGTTTGTGGTGGGTTCTAAGATGTCCAGTAAAAATCCGAGACCACCCAGTACCGGTTCTTACGAGGATCCTTGTGTTAAGGCTAAAGTGTTGTTGAAGTCCCCTGACTCCTCTGAGGAGACAAATGCCTCATCTCTAAATGTGATGCAGCGGATCGGGACAGCAATGAGCAGCCCCGCTAGGTGAGGGCATTTCATGACTGAGTCCTGGATATGATGGCCCTCCTTGACATTCCAGTACCTGAGGCCCCCGCTCTGCAGCAGGGGGTGCTTTCGGGGCCTTTACCCTGTCACCTCAAGAGCGTACCGGGCTGTTCCTCCAGAAGGAAGTCTTGGCTGAGGCCCGCAAGGTTTGGGGGGAAAAACCCCACACTGGGCTACACATCAACAAGACAATTGACGCTCGATACAAGCTTCACACTTCTGAGGTGATAGCCTGATCGGCTTGTCCGCTCCCAGTCCAAGCTGGCCTCTGCATCTTTAACAGCAGTGGCTCAAATCCTATCCAGGGAGGATAAATTGTTGCACTCCCTCAGCAAGAAGGTTTTTGCCAATTCGGCGCTCCAGCTTTGTCAAATGAACACCAAGCTCATCCTGGCAGCAGCCAATCGGAGGCTGCGGAGAGAATTGGCTGATTTTCATTCCTGCTGATATGCAAGAAGACCTTAAAGCTGGGTTGTCGGATGCCAGAGTACTGGCACAGGATCTACTGGAGGCTGCAGCACACCACGTTGATACCGCAGCTCGAGGCCTTATGGTAGGGGTTCACACCTCTCGCCAGGCGTGGCTTTACGCAACAAGGTTTTCCAAGGAAGTGCAGGATAAAGTTCTGGACTTTCATTTTGTCGGAAAAGTAGTTTCATTCTTCTACCGATGAGGAGCTCCCGAAGCGAGCACCCAACCCTCTAAATCTGTCGGTTTTGGCGAAAGCTCCTTATGCTCAGAGGTCAGGGTCCCAGACTCTGTCCTTCTCTGGCTTCAGGATCATCGTGTGCGCTGGTCTGATGCACCTGCTGGCGGTACTCGCCACGGCAGGGTGGTCGGGTTTTCTCTCGGGAATCAGCCTCTTCTCCAGGGACAGGTAGTCTCCCTGCCGAGAAATCAGCAAAATATTTTTGTCGGTCGCACAAGACTGCGTTGGGAGGACGAATCTCGTCTCAGCTGGAAGCGTGGCAGACCATCGGCGAAGACCGGTGGGTTTTGTCCATCGCTCGGGCTGGTTTTCGCTTGCCTCCCACCCCTCCTCCGCACCACCCCTTCAACACTCCTAACGGATCGGGAGGCCCTCCCTCAAAGCCTAGGTACAGAAACCTCTAGACCTCAAGGCGGTGGAACCTGTTCCCCTTGGGGAGCAAGGGGAGGGCTTCTATTCTAGTCTGCTCAGTGCCCAAACTCAACCAGGCTGGCCTCCGCACTATCCTCCAACTTTCCCAGTTCAATCTCTCTTCCGCAAGAGAAATTTAAGATGATCATGCCTTGCCAAATAAAGTCCTCTCTTTGGAAGGGTGACTGGCTGTGTAGTGGACCTTCAGGACGCTTATATTCACATCCTTCTATGGAGGCTGCGGCGAAAATATCTGCGGTTCTCTGTGGGAGGGGAGCAATTCCATTTCCGTGTACTCCCGTTTGGTCTCAGCTCAGCGCTGCATGGCTTTACGAAGATGTTGATCATCACAGCTGTTCTTCGGCTACAGGGTGTTCATCTATATCTGTATTTGGACGACTGACTTCTACGCAGCCCTTGTCCACTGACTGCTTCGAGCAATCTCCAGTCTCTCCTCCAGCTCCTGTTCCATCTTGGGCTGGCAGAAATCTTCCATGACGGTCTTCCAATACCTGATTTCCCTAGGTTTTGGTTGGAACACGGTCGATTCCACGGTGTGCTTGACAGCGGACAGGATTGCGGATCTATCCCCCAAGTGTCAGCTCTTCATCCAGTCAACGCCACCTTGGTGGTTTCAGAGAGTTCTGGGCCTCATGGCTACATGCGAACTTGCTCTTCCTCTTGCCTGTCTGAAAATGAGGCGTTGGACTCGGATTCCAAGATGATCCCAGTTCCATCCTGCATGACGGCGGATCTGCTATGGTGCTCTTCCACCAACAATCTTGCTGTGGGGCCTCCTTTCAGATGCCCTGCCCACAAATGACGATTACTGCGGACTCCTCCTTTCTGGGGTGGGGCGCAACACTGGATCATCTCCAGGTTTTCGATCTATGGATGCTGCAGGACAGGCAGCTTCATATAAATTATTTGTAATTCCTGGCTGTATTTCTGGTGCTGAAAGCTTTTCAACCATCCATCACAAACGGGGTGGTCTGCATCCGCACGTACAACTGTCAATGTTTTATATCAACAAGAAGGGTGGCACTTAATCGCCACCTCTTGTGGACCTTGCCATTCAGATTTGGGAGTGGGCCATCCAGCACAGCATTTGGCTACTGGCGGTACACATTCTGGCCCAAATCAACTTGACTGCACACTTGCGTGTCTCTGCAGGAGCGATGGATGAGCCTCCTTTGACCCAGCGATCTCACTTCCCCTGTTTCACCTGGAGGGACACCTGTCAAATATAAGATGCACACTCAGACCTGGGTTCACCTGATTCCCCTGGGCCCCTTCCCTCTATGTGCTGGGATGTCCCCTAAGGGCTTATCTTGTTTTTCAGTGGGGTGTGCACTCCATCCTGCATTCGCAGGGGCACGATTCTATGGGAGGTTCACAGCCCTACACTTGTAGGGATGATGCCAATGTCTGTTTGCCGAGTTCTGATGCCACACGCTGTTATGTCTTCACAGCGAAGCAGTGTGTTCCATGTGCTAGTTCCTTCACTAACAAAGTCCTTTCCACACAGCGAAAGGTGCGCGGTGGATTTTGAGTCGGTATTGTCCGAATTGTCTTCATTTTGCCAAAGGTATCTTGGGTGAGTAGCGCTGCGTGTGGAACTCAGATTCACCGGCAGATATGCGCAGCATTGTAGGTTCAAGCGCACCATGTAATGTCTCCTCTTTCCTTTGCAGGAGTGGATTGTGGAGTGCTTGCGCCACATGCTTATTTTCAGCGCTACTGGAGAGCCTCGGAGGTCCGGTAAGTATGCACAGAGGCTTCGGTAAGTATGCACAGCGTTACTGGAGCGAGCGCAGTAAGTAATGTCTCTCCTTTCTTTTGCAGGAATTTGTGTGCTCGGGCTACGGACCTGGATTCCAGCATAGCAGGAAGATTCGGTGAGTATGCGCAGCCTTACTGGAGCGAGCGCACTAATGAAAGTTCGTCTTTGTGCTTACAGGTGCCGGTGTAGGTTTCACCTCGTGTCCGGGGAAAGCTGCGGCGTGGGGAAAGCAGGGCAGATGATCCGGAGCAGGTAAGCAGAAGCAGGAAGATCCGGAGCAGGTAAGCAGAAGCAGGGGTGATCCAGAGCAGGTAAGCAGGAGCATGGTCATTTTGTTGATGCAGCTTACAGAAGGCAACACAAAGCACTGGAAGAATCTAGGGTGTGGCTTATATAGCCAGCCACACCCGAACACTAGAGAGCTCATGGACTTTCATGCACTTCCTTTTTGGCAACAGGAAGTGGTAACCAGGAAGTTACTACAAACACCAGGAAAGAATTAAAAGAGGGTATCTGCTATGGGTTGTTTTGTGTGCCTATGCCAGGCCTGCCAAGCCTCCACCCAGCTTGCCCCAACTACATGCCTGGTACCCATGACAGCCAGCTACAAGTGGGAACTCAACATAGAGGGCCTCTCCACCATCTCTCGCCAATGGGGCACTCCAGAAGTGGACCTCTTTGCGACTTCTACAAACAGGAAACTTCCTCTTTATGCATCCAGGAACAGTCTCGGGGGCCTCCTCCTTAGGGGACACTCGAAATTCTGTGGCACAACATGAATGCCTAAGCTTTTCCGCCTCTACCTTTGATTCATCGGTCACTCTGCAAGCTCAGCAATACATTGAATTGCACTCTCCTGTTCATAGCCGGGGTAAGCCAGGGGAAAGCAATAGGATAGCTTTTTTTTTTCCCCCTGGAGGGTCCCCTCGGGAAGTATAGTACTTCCGGACCCGAAAATAATGCAAGCCTGAGACAGGATCACTAGAGGTTACAAATGAACCCCTCCCCTGCCCCAACACTTAAGAGAAGTTTGCTGGAGAGGACAGACAGTATTACACTGCTGGTTTGACAGCATTATCTTATGAGTGTGGCATTGCTTTATTACTTGGAGTGGAAGGACATAGTGTCCTCTCCGGCTGGGTAAAACTAAGATGCACGGATGCTAATTTAACATAACATGTCATGTTGTTATGGGAGGTTGATCAGGTTCACACAATGTGACGGAAGCCAGGATGCATTGCAATTTTGGAGTAATTGGGAGCGAAAGTGTCCAGTGAACATGTTTTACAGTGATGCTCAAAGGGTGGATAGCTAAGGGGCAACATGCTCTCCTTGGAAGCACGACAGCACGGAGCAACACCGGTTCGATTCCCCGGTCTGCGCTTAGAAACCTCCTGGGTATCAAGCGACCAGTAGACCGATTTTAGCGACTCCTACCCCCAGCATGTCCTCCGTGGCCTCCCTGCTCCAGCCGCTTCTTCCTCCTGCTTTGTCCCGCCTCCTCTACCTTCCCCAGGCTCCCATTGGCTAATGGCACTCCGATGCAGGCGTGGGTCTAGCCTGCTGCTGAACCGCTTCCTGGGCCATTTCCATCCAGGCCTCAGGTAAGCATGTGCCTCTGGGGTGCTCCTGGCCCCTTTTCACCTTTTTAGGGACCCCCACCCCAGTGTGTCCCCCGCAGCCTCCCTGCTCCAGCTGCTGCTTCCCGCCTTCCTTGACCTCCCCCAGGCTCCTATTTCCCCACCCCTCCCTATCTTGGATCTGTCCTGGGCAGCCCTCTCTGCTGGGGGCCCCAAGGCAGAGGGCAGCTCCGGGATATGTGTGCGGGTGCCTGCAGGGGAAGCCAATGAAGCCAGCAGTCACCAGACACCGACAAAACGAAGTGTTGGCATGAGTGGGGTGTAGAGCAATTGCTCTACTCCAGAAAGCTCCTGCCACTATAACTTACCTTTCCATAACCTAGACTGCCACAAACTTCCACCATGCATGCTTAGAGATGTGACCACCAGCCTAAACCTATTCATGGCTGGACAGTAAATATTACCTGCATTACAATGTTAACGAGTACCATACCCAAAGAGAACTATGAAGATTAACCGGCGTTGCATCTAGATAAAAATGTGATTGTTAGCATATGCCACACCTAGATGGCATTCTCAAGTTTAGCCTGCATCGCATCTAGATAGAAATGTAAATGTTAGCAAACGCCGCACATAGATGGAATTCCTTTTAGCCTGTGTTGCATTTGATAGTAATATGATTCAATGATTGAAATACGATTCGCAAGCCAAGCCTGGACCAAGCGTGTAATCGTGAATCGATAACCTACTCACTAACAATTTCACCCCTCTGCATACATCTCTCAAACGCTAAACAAACACAACCACAACTCTAACATAACAAACCGCACAAACATCACTACACTGCAACAACAAAACACACATTCGCACAACAGTACACGACGGCTACTGAACGGAAAGCACCCCAAGCCCAGCTAATGGACCCACCGGGATGAGGCCGCCAACAGCACATCACTGCTCTCTTGCACTTTTCCATCATATTCCCACTAACTCACCCCCCCCTCAGATCCCCCCACTTCCCCTTTTCAGAACGCCAGGGGACCACTCCGGTGGTGATGGTGTGCGGTACAACTATCCTTTAACATTAACATAGCTAGCAAGATTCTGGTTCTCTTCCTCCGATCAGATTGCCCTTGATTCCCGATCTGCTTCACCAGTGCGATCAGCAGATGTGGCACCCCTCCCCACAATCATTCAGCTTGGCGGCCTGGTTCTTGAATTCAAATCCTTAGCGCAGTTTAACTTGTCCACCGACAATATGCACATTTATCTAAGCGGCCAAGAAGCTCATCCTAAATGGGATTTAAATGTGGTCCTCACCACCTCATGCCATAAACCATTTGAACCCATGCCTACTACTGAGCTCAAATACCTTTCCTGGAAGGTTGCATTTTTGATTGCAGTGACATCAGCAGGGCGAATAAACAAGCTTCAAGCTTTGTCTGTGGAACATCCGTTCCTCACCTTTCATAAGGATAAGACTGTGCTTCACACTTGTCCTTCTTTCCTGGAAGGGGGGGGAATGATGGTGGGGGTGACAGGGGGGGTGAGTGACGGGGGCCCGAAAGGGAAACCAGCTTCAAAGCTACTATCACCCGATGGATTGCCTCCTGCATTGCCTACAGGCTGCTGTGCGCATTATAATTAACATTTCTAAATGTTCATTATAATGCGCGCACCGAGGCAAGGACCGGAAAGGACCATTTTGCCACAGTCGTCTGCTCCGTTGATCCTGACTTTCCCTAGAGTGTTTTTACTTGGACACTTTCTGCTGCTTCCAAGATCTATTTACTTGGCCACGCCCCTTTTTTGGCGTTGAGAATAAATTTGGAACGTGCGCGCACTGAGGCAAGGACCGGAAAGGACCACTTTGCCACTTCGCTGCTGCATTGTGTCTTGTGCTCGTGTGCCTTCTGCCTCTTTGTCCTCGTTTTACCTCTGTGAGCTTCATGCAGCCGCTGCTCCACGTTTTTTGGCTGAGCTGCTCAGGGAATTGGTAGCGTCCAGTTTGTTTTAGTTCTACAACTGCTTGACACAGCCGTTACTTATACGTAAGTGTGTTTAACCCTTATGAGGCTTATTGCTTGTTGGTCTGTTTGTTGTTCTGTCTGGCAACCTGTTATAATTCCATTTATGTTGCAGCGTTTGTATTCCCTAAAAACAGACGTGCCTGCAGAAATACTTTCCTTACAAAGAAGGGGTGGGATGAAGGGGGTCCAAAAGGGGGCAGCGCGACACGGGTGTCTCGTAAAGTCATCACTCTAACACCTGTGAATCGCTGCTCCATGCTCCCACCTACCCGCGAGATTCGCACATTTTTTCCAGACACCTTTTTGACTGTTCCCTCAGCAAACCTACCCATGTGCAATATTTATCAATCATCGGCTATGCCTCTGAGCAGTCCCGCTCAGCCCATACAAGTATCCATACAAATGCCGGAAACAACACATTCTGAAATAACCTCAGATAAAGTTGTTGTTGTTTCGGATGAAACCATGTTAGGGAACACATGGCAACCCCCCCCCCCCCGTTTACCTCCTGCGGACACGCCTGTGCCGGGAGTGGTAGATGAAGTCCAGATTCAAGCTGTCATTCCAGACATCTCATTACATGCTGGTGACTATGATCTCTCCCACGATTCTGAGGCGTGTGCTGCTTCCACGCCAAGTGTTCATGGTTCGACTTCACCTGCATCTCCAGCCATTTCTTTTGTACATCCTACTCCTAGAAGACCTATGGCCCCTCGAGAAGAGCCACATGAGCCAACTGCCGTTCCCGCTCTTTCCACTATGTTGGAAATTACTTTGGTAGCGGTGAACACGACTATTATTAGTCTCTCTAAATGGTATGAAACTCTTGAGACTAAGCTCGCCAAACAAACAGAGCTTATCCGGGGCATTTCAGATTGGATCACATCTGAATTAGCATCTAACCAGAAAAACCATAACAGAGACAACCCGATTCTTATCACGCCTACTGGTGCTGCCAGATCCAGGAAGCGGTCATTAGAAGAGATTGCGTCTGCAATATCCTATATTGAACAAGTCATCGAACCGATCTCGCCACAGAACATGCCATCAGACAAATGCTCAGACCCTAACTCGAAGAAAAATCACTCCTGGATTAGCATTGAGTAAACCTCTCAGGAAGATATACCAGACCCTGACCAAATACATATTGGTGAAGAACACTTTGATATTTTTTCTAAGAATAAAAATAATAAGAACAAAAAACAAAAGCTATTGGTGAACTTGTGCCATTCAAGACTTGGAAGAAAAAAATCACAACCTTTGAGCAAGTCACGTGTGAATAAGCCATCAATTATGTCAGCACAATTTGAATTTGCAAAAGAGGATCAGGAAGTTGTGTATGATCAGATTACCGCAACAGCCCATAATAACGTTAACACATGCACCATTGACTGATTTAGTACAGGCCTTAAGTAAAGATGACCAGCGGGCAAATGAGGAGCCTCCCGTTTCTCCAGCAATAGTGGAAGCAAATCGACTAGGCAATTTCAAAGAAAAGAAGCTTGCTGACCATCTTGTGAAAAACACCAGACACATTATGAGTTCTGTGGAGAACTTACTCCTTGAACAACGGAGGTTAGATATCAGGAGTGAAGTTGCAGCTTATTTAAAGAGTCTGACTACACAGGAGAGTCCTCCTTCAAACCCAACATCGACAATGATGGCCAGTGCGACTCTGCACGTAACGCATCATGTTAGGAGGCAGTCGCCATTGTGCGATCCCAAAACAAATTCGGAAAACTGCAGTAATCCTGAAACGCATCATGAACAACCAATTTCAGAACTATTTGTTCATGAAAACCACCTCTCTCTAACAGCAATTCAAGATCTTATGCAAGAACAACTTGCTAGGACAAAGGAGTTCCAACCGGACTTACGAGTAGTTTCTTGCCGTGAGGCGCTTGATGCCTATATGAATCAACAACAATCAAGAGGCCCTACCTCAACAGATCAACGACAGCATATCACTTGTGATGCTAACTCAAGGACAACTCAACAAGTGGAGACACAGGCTATGATTGTGCAAATTAGTGAATCATATCCAAACAAATCACAGCCCATGTCAACCAAATGGTATTACCCAAATAGTTTGTTTACAATTGTTCAAATGAACAATTGACCGAATTTAAAGGGCCACAATTGACTATTTTGGGGGGTTTCCCCCCACATGTTACAATTGACCTTCACAATTCGGTCAATTGTAATTGGGACAGTTGTAAAACGAACAATTAGTATACAACCAACTAAATCACGTCCAGAATATAACGGTGATCTTTCGAGTGAGAGACGGGTTGAATTCACTGTCACGTCCAATGAAGACATGACCAAACATCATCCCAGTCAATCCTCTAGAAATGTGATACAAGAGCAAGCACGTATTGAGATGTCAATAAAATCGTGCTTGGAGGCATATTTTCGGAAAATTGAATCCAAGAGCGACTCCGAAGTCTACCATCAGAATAACATCATGAGATCGAAAAAAAATGATAGCCTTTTGCAAAAACATCAACTTGGCCTTGAAGATTGGCGTAATACAAATTCTACCAAGGAAGAAAGCGAATATGCCTCGAGTTATGACGACCAACACCCTCAGGAAAAGTCAAACAATTTGATCAAAACAAACAATAAAGATCCAAGGGTAACAATGACTGTAAAAAGATTCTCGCTAATTATGAAATGTCGTGCAGCTCCATACCCCATGTTTGATGTGCAGGACAAGTGTCTTAAACATCGGAGATATTCCCGAATTAGAATACTTGTCCTCAGCTGACATTGACCAAATAGAATTTCTGAATGACGAGGATCTTTCAATCATTCGCTTATGGATACCCTCGAGAGTTGTGTTAAATGCCTTATGGAAGGCAAAGATGGAGATTTTCTAATTGGGATTCATAATTGCTCAAGACCCACATGCAAAAGGGCAGTTAGAACCTGAAGCACATCAGCTCCCAAAACATGTGCCACAAATCTACCTAAAATCAGGGTTATATACTGCAGAGAACCAGAGCACATAACAATCAAATAATCCACTCCAGATTATTTCTCTGGCTTCATGGAATACCCGTGGACATAATAATCTTCAAATTGAAAAAGATAACTGCCTGGAGGACTATGATGTCATTGCCCTACAACAAACGTGGCTGAGGGATACACCTCTTTGGAATAATCATAAAGTTTCCTTAGTTCCAGCTATCAAAGCAGATGAGGGCAGACCAACATCTGGATTATTAATAGCAGCTAAACTCAGTAGTGGATTTACCATCAAGCCCTGGGTGGCCCCAATGCGTTTCTTAAGTTAGTCAGAATTAACTTTCAACATATGTATTTGGCATTAATAAACATGTACAGAAATCCTGTTGGTATCTCAGATGATTCATTCTATGAAGCTCTGTCCTCCTTACTTGACCTGATCTCAGCCTCTACAGACATCTCAACAACTATTATAGTAGGAGACATTAATCTCAATTGTATCACAAATAAAAAAAAGCATCAATCGGAACAAGTAAAAAGATGGATTCAGTTCATGGCTGATCGAAACTTTAGAGTAACTAATGGTTCTCTTCCAGGAGATGTACCACCGAGAAACACCTGGCATCGTGGAGACTCTGGCAATATTATTTACTATATCTATGTTGATGAAAATCTATTCAACATAGCCACCAAGTTTATGATTGTAGAACAAACCAATAGCGATCATCATTTGCTTTCACTGACTTGGCCCTGGTTTGTTAAGCAACCTATTGTTCATCCAAAACGCATGAAGCAAAGTGTGTTGGTCAATAATGCAAGAACAAGATTCAGATGGACTGATAAGAACTTATATACTCTTGGAAATGATCTAATTAAGCTAGATCAGAATAACATCTTGTACGTAAACATCATGAACAAATACAGAACCATTTTCTGGAAAAAATCAGCATGCTTTTTCACATTCACATTTTTGACCAAGAAGTGAAAGATCGCAAGATCGCATTAAGAAAAGAAGAGCAATCAAGTTACTTCCACAAGAATCACAACCCCAAGCTTTGAGAAATGCTAAAACCATATTTAGGAATTGGACTCGAGCCAGAGCCTCAATCATGTTTCAGAAAGATAGTGCTTGTATGTTAGTCAATCGTCAACAAAAGCACAGCTGAAACTTGGACATTACTTAATAATGCTCAACATGACAAAATCAAAGTCAAATGAACGGAGTGCCAATGGATACATCACTTTTCTAACCTTTACGGTGACTCAAGCCCCTTAGCCATAAACCATCATTCAACTAAAACTGTTAAATGGGACCTATTTTCTCATACTGATATCGAAGAGTTAATAAAACGCTCTAGTGGATCAAGAGCAGCTGGACCATATGGTTTAAACAATGCGATGTTTAAGGCAAACCCAATAGCTTGGGCGGCAATTCTTGAAAGAATCTTTAGAAACATCATACATACTAGAAGCTTACCAGATTCCTGGCGCACCTCCATTGTAGTACCCATTTTCAAGAAGGGTGATCGAGCTCAACCTAGCAATTGCCGACCAATTGCACTGCTCGATGCTACAGGCAAGATTTTTGCCAGACTAGTGCTCAGATTTTAACTCCTGGACTAATTTACATAAGCGAGACCCGAATCAAACGGGATTCGTCCCAGGTCTGGGCACTTCATCAACCTGACATGCATATGTGCCATTAAGAGCCAAGCACGAACCAGCAAATTACCTCTTTATTTGGCCTTTGTCGATTTCAATGCCGCATTCGATTTGGTCTCAAGATCACCGTTAATGACCAAACGTTCGAAAGCGATTTGTCCGAACACACTGAAGGATATCATCCTTGCCTTTCACTCAAACACCTAGATAAGGATCAGACTAAATGCAGAAGGTCTACTCTCTCCAGCAATTCAGACCATGAAGGGCTTGAAACAGGGATGCATTCTAGCGTCCGCATTGTTCAGCTTCTTTGTACATGACATTAAAGAAGTCTTCATTAATCAAACAGATGCCCCGAAATTGAAAGGCAAGCCCATAGCAGCATTACATTATGCAGATGACCTGGTCCTTTGCTCAAAAAGCCCGGTGGGCCTACAAACTTCACTAACCCTTCTTGTGCAGTACAGTCAGATCAATCAACTGAGTATAAATCTGGGAAAGGCAAATTGTGATGTACGTCCCAAGAAGAACTAATCGTAATACAATGAAATGGTCTTTACAAAACGTCAGAATTGATGTTGTAAGCCAATATGTCTATTTAGGAATCACTATAGATATGAGCCAACGCAATCAAATACATTTAGATCAATTGCAACAAAAGCTACAAACAGCAATATTCCAAACGAAAATTATAATGAAGTATGGAACATTTTCAATTATGCCTGCTTGGACTTATACTCAAAAATGTACTCCAGTCTTGTTATATGGAATGGAATCATTGGAATTAGGATGAACACCTTTTTGATAAGTTAGAAGCATCTTTTTGGAGAAAGACATTCAATCTTCCCCAAGGTATTCCAGTTGTTTTGGATTCGTTACGAACTAGGTTGGATTTCTTACTGCACAGTTCCACTGGCGCCAATGTGCACTTTTCAGGAAGTGTCTGATGTGCAATAACCCCAACACTGTCTTAAAGACGATATCACCTACTTATTATTGTCTAATAATGTGTTTGCTAGAAAATGGTTGCGATGCATTTATAACACGCTTGCGAATGCTAATGTATCAATTGATCTTCTAGTTAAGAATCCGATGAAAGTTAAATCTCTAATTTTCGCCATTGACTGGATTTGTACTAGAGAATTGTGCTTGACCTACAAACACTTTGATGGCAACTGTATGCCTGATGATAAAAAGTTTATAACTGTCATCTTATCTAGTCAAAAGTCCATCTCCAAATGTTCGATCAGCAATCGTGCGTCTAAGATTTAATCTATGGCCGACTAAAGAAGTTCTAGCCGATAGACGCTTAATTTTGAAAGCAGATGACATCTGTCGCTTTTGCCAATTGCCATCCAAGCAAGAAACCATTAAACATCTTATTATGGATTGCTCAAACTTAATATCCTTAACGACACATTTTGCCAACTTATATTCCTTTCTTGCAGATATTAACTAAGAGCTAAGATGGCAAATTATTTTTTTCTGCTCGTCTGGTGAGAATTTGAATTGCCACTGTTCCCTGAATGCATTGAATTTATCTTGTCCTAGCTTATAATTTCAATTTCTTACATGAATTGATTACCTTTTATTGTCAAAAATTAGAAAACTTGAACTTGTTTTTTCTCTCTGGCATTTAATTCTGGTTGTTTTAAAATTGTTTGTGTTTTTTTTTTTTGGCTATGTCAAAAATGAATTATGTGAAAAAAAAATGAAATATGTAAAATTGAAACTGATTAACTTTTACAATAACATTTTTAAAAAAGAAATTATAAACAATAAAAAAAAGTGTTTCAGAAGCATATACCATTCAGGGCCTTCAACCTCCTAAGGGCATTCATCCATCTTGTACGTGGCTGCTGTTGCCTTCCAAAGGTATGTTTCCTGGGAAACCATTGCCAATGCGGCTACCTGGACTTCCCTTTTCAGCTTTTTGTAAACCCTACTGCTTAGACCTGAGCTCCAGGGCCGATGCCCAATTTGGCCAGGCTGTTCTTAAGAACCCATTTCAGTAATGAGTTTCCATACACCCGTATTTCCTGTGAGGAGTGCTTGGAAATCTCCCACAAGTATGGAGGAGATGGGACGTAGGAGTATAATAAAGTTGCTCACCGTAGTGACTACCTTACTCCTAGTCCATAGTCCCCTTTCCTCCATACGCCTGCCCGCCGTCTCCTCTAATAGGTTTCCTCTATTATTGCTTAAGGGTTGCAGACCTGGCGATAGAAAAGGACTGAAGGGGGGGGGGGGATGAGCGGGGCGGAGCTCAGGAGGGGGAGGGTGGGTATATTAAGGCCGCATGCGCTACCCCGCATGTAAATGGATACACATTTTCAATTTTTATGCTTTTTGACAAAAGTGCTCCGGTCCCGTCCCAAAGGACGGAATGTCCCACAAGTATGGAGGAAAGGGGGCCTAGGGACTAGGAGTAAAGTATTCACTAAGCCCCCTTCAATAAAACATTCTCCAGCCGCCACTGGTGACTGGTACATTTGGGTGCTGGGGTGAAAGATTTAAGCTTTCATTAAAAAAAAAAATATGCGTACCGCTTTCCGCCAGTGTAGTGCACACCCAACAGCAGCATGATCATCATGGGCATTGCACATGCATGGGTGCTCTGGCCGGCCCGGAGTGTGGTGCAGGCTGTGCTTTATTGAGGTTGGGTGGGGGAAAAGAGAGTGGAGGGCTCTGGGTAGCTTTATTACTCTACTACTCCTGGGTATCCCAAATCAGTGAGTGGGTGGTGCCACTAGGGAACGGGAAGCTATTACCTAGCATGCTGCAAATCCTTCTTCCACATGAGATGTAAACCATAACTTTGTCTTTTTTTAATTTTTATATTGTGCCCATTTATACTATACATCTTTACAATGTCTCCTGCAAAATTTATAGATTTCTTAAGCAGAGTTAATGTCACGTGTGTGTATGGCACCAGATTAATAGTTACACATAGCTCCTGGTAGATTTTGGGATCCAGCCAACCAGGCACTCCTATGCTGTACCAAAGAGTGGAATGCCTCCCATTCACTTTCAAACCCTGCATATGGGACCAGCCGGCAAATATAACTTTCTTGGGCTGTACCGGTGCATCAATTGATCTTGATCGTAATGAATGAATGGGGGAGGTTGTGTAACTTTGAAGTTCTTTATAGAACCGAAAGTGGTCACAAACCACTAAGCATTTGCATAAAATTGGGTAAATTTCACCCAGGCAATGTTACTGCACGAAGCAGGTGATGGCTCTGTCAGGGCATGCGCGTAAGGTCGTTAAATGGTCTAGGTTAATGGAGAAAGGCATAAAAACGTTTTTTGTATGGAGCTGTTCTGGAAAAACTGAATGCCATAGGTAATATTGAATGAAAATATCCTGGCATTTATTAAAATTGGATCTTCTAATCCCTTACATTACCCACCCATCGGCTAAAGTTAAGAAGCACACATTGTCTAAAGAGTGCTGGTATGATAGAGAATGCAGAGTTTGTATTTTGTTTATTTGTAAAGTGCTCCCAGCCCTGGGGCATGTGGGCGCATTTCCTACATGGCAAGGTTACATACTGTGCAATCATACAAAAATAATATAACAGATTACAAAACAGAGGTTACGTATTTACAAATGTACATTTCTTGCATATGCTGACAGTGCGAGATTCCTCATATATGTATATGTCTGTCGCGACGAGCCAGGTTTTTGCATTTCTCCTTAATGGGTGGTAGTTAGGTTCTTAATGGTAGAGGTAGGGTGTTCCACAACTTAGCGGCTAAGACAGGAAAGCTACTGCCGCCAGCCTTCTGTAGCTTGAAGTTGGGGATTTTGAGGCGGTGTGCGTAGGCAGATCTAGCCGGGTGATCTGAGGTATTGCGTGTGAAGTTATTGGTCAAGTAACGCAGTGCCAGGTTTGCAGGACACTTTTTTATGGGTAAGTGACAGGGATTTGAAAGCAATCTTTTGCTTGCTTGATAGCCAATTCAGGTTGCGCCTGGAGTCTGATATGTTGGGAACTTGGAATATTCAAAGCTGACCTAATGGTATGGTTTTGTATGACTTGCATCTTTTTCAAGTTATGTTGACTGGTTCCAAGGTAGTGCGTTGCAGTAGTCTAATTTAGAGCGTACTAGGGATCTAGCTATGGTAATGTAGTTGGGTGCTGTAAGGAATGGTTTGCATGCTGTGATTGGCTTACAGGTGTATGCTGTTAAAGAGGCCATCGCATTGACTTGCCTTGATAGCGTTAGCGATGAGTCAATGTAGATGGCAAGTGTTTTCACATCCTTGGAGACCCTGATGGAGTTACCATCTATATTGAAAGCGTCAAATTGTTTGTCTAGTCTGAGTTTTAATTTGGAACCCAAGAGGAGTATCAGTCTACTCATTGAGACACTGTGCTTAGCCATCCAGTTTTGTATGATGCTGTATGTATTATTGAGTACTTTAGTGTCAGTATCGTAGTCTCCAGTGATGGGTGTGAGCATCTTGGTGTGATCTGCATAATTAGGTTCAGTGACACCCACACAGTCGAGGTCATCGAACAGGGGCTTTGTGAATATGTTGTATAAGGTAGGAGACACGCATGAACCTTGGGGTACTCCGGAGGTGACTGGTGCAGGCTCAGCAGAGGCCACGGGTGAGAAGACTCTCATTGACCTATTGAGAGAAGCCTGGATCCAAGTGGTTGCTTTGACTGAGAAGAGTGCTGCTGAGGTTAGATGCTTGCAGAGGACTTTGTGATCAACTAAGTCGAATGCGCCGATAGATCTAATAGGAGGAGGGCCACTTTGCCTTTCTTTTAATTCTTCGATTTGTTTTGAGGTCAATCAAGGCTGTTTCCGTACCAGGCCTGGGCCTGATTGTCTGAGGCCAAGGAGGTTATTGGTTTCTAAATGCTTTTGAATTTGCAGATGGACTGCTCAGTCAATGATTTTTAGTAAGAATGGAACAGTGGTGATGGGTCTATAATTGGTGGCAATGTTAGGGTCTAAAGTAGGCTTTTTTAGCAAGGGGAGGACACAGGCGGCTTTTAGGTTGTTGTGGACTATACTTGATTCAAATGAAGTTTTATTAAAAATGTGATGGAAGGAGCCAGATGCTTGGCTGCCTCTTTAATGATGGGGGCGGGGCAGATCTCACCCTGGCATCTTGATGGTTTCAGCTTAGTGATGATGTCCTCTACCGCTTTGGTAGTGAGAGGAGTTGCATAGGTTGTGTGTTTTTAGGGGAGGCGTTGAGGTGGAGGGTTGGGGTGCGACCTCTGGGAGCATGAGTTTCCTAGCTTCAATATAAGCATAAGATAGTGAGTGGCCTGTATTTGGATAACACTCTGCTGTTGGTAATGCTCAGCTTAAATCATTTAGTAGAAATTGATAGCAGAAAAAACAAGAATATGCTCAGTAAATGGAATACCATCCTGAAGCATCACGAAAAGAGGGACTTAATAGATGTTGCTGAAATCTGTAGAGCCAGTTCTGCAGGTTTATACTGCTGCAGTGACGAGATCTCCTCTCCAGCTAGCAACAGCTGGTTGAACATGGTAGAGGGGAGGGATGAATTTAAAGTAACTGTGGTGGAATTCAGCAGGGCTATAAACTCTAAAAGCGGCATGGCCCTGGGCCCAGATAAAATTCCAATGTATCTGTTTAAAGATGCAGTATGGATCTGGGGGCCAATTCTGTGTACATTTTTTAATATTGTCATTAACTTGGGGATAGTCTAGAGATAGAGAGAGAGATATAGATCACATGCTGTGTATAGGCCGACATTTAGTGGAAGCTGCAGAGTATTAGTTTGTTTTTCGAAACTCGAACAGGGCGTGCCAGTAATACTATCCCTAGTGTGACATCCCCTGTACCCATGATACCTCACGCGTGTAGGACCCTCAGATTGTTTTTTTCCCCCATACTAATCGGATGCATGTTGCAGAGTTCCTTCTGCGCTAAGCCGTTTTGTACTTTGACGTTAATATTCTCCTCCACCCCGCCCCCCCCCCCCTTCCACCGACGCTGGTGAAGATCAGAGAAATCAACCATCGAGGACTGCCACGATGGACTCTGGGACTTGGAAGGCCTTTGGCCTCGGCCCTATACAGTAGGGAGAGTGGGGGGTGGTCATATAGGTTCTCTATTCCCCCTTTTTCATATACATATTTGCCCCGCTGCCATATTGTACCATATGGTGAGTATTCCATTCAAGTTCTGCCCTAAATGTAATAGGAAGTTTCCCTGGGTGGACAAGCACCTTACGTGCAACCTGTCTCCATGAGACCACTCAAGGTGACCTGTCGAGCTTGCAAGCTCTTCAAGTTAAAGACCCTTAAGGACAGCTCAACTAAGCGCTGGGCCCGCTATGCCAGGCAACTAGAGGCCATGGACGTGGAAGGGACATTCAGCGATGGCAGCAACGCCGCCGAATCGGGCGGTGAGGGCAGAGGGGTGACTTCGGACACCCACGCGCAGGCCCCCGACGGACTGGCCAGCGGCCACATTGTGGGGAAAACACCCAGCGGCAACAGTGCTACACATACCACCTCCACTAAGCACATCAACCCCGGCCGTGACTCGACACGCGTGTCGAGCGTTCAGCAACCGAAGACACCAAGAGCAGTCCAACAAATCCATGTCCTCTGGGCGTTCCCGTTCGCCTCATGACAAAGGCCAACCGTCTTCGGTTGATAAAGGTGTCGCATTATCAATAGTCCCAGAGGCCCGATCGGCAGATGACTATTCCGCCCTCTATCCTCCACAGTCCAGACGTGTAGCGTCTACACCCGACATTCAATGGCCTTCCTCGAATACCACCTCAAACTCTATGCAAGGTGTCAAATCCCTCGGAGGCCCCAAAAAAAATTAAAAAAAAAAACTGGAAAAAACTAGTCATAGGAAAGGGGATGAACAACATAAACAGTCCTCCTCAGAACACCATGCTCATAAGGAGAAGCAAAAAGACCCTAAATCAATAGGGAAGTCAAGGTCTCAGATCCTACCACTAAAGGTATACTCATTCCTCCCACTGCTCATGATATGGGCACTGATGAGGAACCAGAACACGTTATTCCTAGCTCCTTGTTAGGGAGAATTCTCTGTTTAGGCTGAATTTCCTAATCTAGTGAGTCCCCCAGCAGCTTTTGTGGAGTTTTTTTTTTTTTTCCCCATCCTGCCAAGAGTGAGACTCTTTTCTCCCACTCTTGGACATGATTTGTGGTAAATTTCTTTGAATGTCAATGTGTTCGATGGGCTATGTGGTCTTTTACTCCATAGGGCCTCATGTGTTTTGCTATGTGTGTTACACAGCACCCTCTGTGCCGTAACACTAGGGTGTCCTAGGTGACCCCCACTATAGACTCCATACCCTGGGACGGACTACTGTCTCCCAGGGTATGTAAAGTCACCATTGGCTTTACGAGACCTAAATTTACTAACAGAACTCGTACAAACCATCCTATTGTGGACGTACTGGTAGGGGTAATTCGATTACCCCTGGGTCTGTTGTTCCAGGGGGCACTGTCCCGTCCCCCCTCGTCGAGTTTTGGCTGGTGGCAGTGGAAACTACTTTTTATATTCGACCCCGAATATATTCCCATGGGATTCTTCCCATTGTTGGAGGCTAATACTTTTTCACGTTAGTCTCTAACATACCGCCGGTTTATTTATCTTAAATAAATCCACCGGTTGGTATTTTCTGCCAGGGCTCAGTTTTTAAAAATGGCGTATGTGTTCGCCTCTGTAACTCCGAACCAAAAGGTTGAGCCCTTTGTTCCACTTTTTGGCGGGCTTCTGCACAGAAGCCCTCCAAAGTGGTGCCATTCTGTCTGGTACCACAGGGGGTGTGGGAGGGGGTTTAGGCACCCTGGACTGAGTTGCCTTGCCAACTCAAGTCGCACTCTGGTGTGATTGGCCCAAGTGGTGAGCCACCCCGCTCACCACTTAGCGTGTTTTGATTGACAGCTAGGCTGAATGAATGGGGGTTTTCTGCCTAAAAGCAGGGCTTTTGGGACTGGATCTTCAGAAGTCGCCACAGGACCTAAGAATCCGACGAGGGTAAAGCTGAGCCGACCTGCAACGACGACACCTCCGGTGGAGCCCTGCTGAACCGACTCACCACTTCCCAACGACAGAGATCTCCCCGCTGGAGAGTCTTCTTCCCCTGACTGGTGCGAACAACCAGTCCCTTTGCTTTTTCTTAGTTTCCAGGGCGTAGTGGTCGAATTGCCCGTGCTGAGCACCCCGGGAACCGGATAGCCACTAGCCCCTACCGCAACCAAAAGGTGGTGCCTTGTGACGGAGCACTCCGCGGCTGGTCTCTTCCCTGGTGGTGCAACGATCTTCAACTTTCCTTTGACGACGAGATCATCTCATCTCTTGGCAAAGCCCCGACTTGCATCCACCACCAGGAACAACTGCCCCCGCCGGAGCTGTCTCTTCACTTACAAGGTACTGTGTCCGCCTGGCTTCCCTTGTGACGGTTAGCGTGAGGTGTCTTAAATCCTTACCTTTCCATTGGGTCGCCTCCAGACCTTCTTAACTTTTTGTTCTAAACTGGTCCAACCTGTCTGTGACAATTTGCTACAAAGACTCGAAGTGCATTTCCACTGTCATACTTTTTGGAACATTTCGCCTTGCCTCTCTCCGAGTGGGCCTGGCCTCTGAAATTTGTGATCTACAGAAGACCCTGCCTTACTTGCCTTTCATTTGCTTTGTAAAAGTGTTGGTACCAAGTTGGTTTCATACCCTGCCTTTTCTCTCCTGTTCTAACGAATATTAGAGTGCCATCTAGGTTAAAGCATCCACCTCTGTCTGCAAATAAGTGGTGCCGTTGAACCTAGACTTGTCGAAATATTGTTAGGGGATTGATATACTTATAATAATTGTAATTGAAGTTGTTTGCCGTATTAGTGCCGTGTGTTCTTCATAGATGTGTTCTTAAAATAATTATATATCTTTACACGAAGCTCTGTTCCGTGTCTGCTTGTTCGACTGTGTAAATTGGTCTATCTTGTATACTCCACATACTGCCTAACTTTTCTTAAGGGAAGTCTGACTGCTCAGCCACAGCTACCAAGTGAATCTGTGTGGTACAGACTGCTACCAAGTGGGTTTACTGCTAAACACCTGTAGTCCTAAATCTTTTGCAGTGGTCCCAGAGGGAACTGCACAGGTTTCTGCCTAACACTCCTAAAGAATGGAACTCAGCTGACATCGATAGGGTCATGAGGAGAATGTCATTCATGGCTGACTTCTTTGAAAATTACCCTAATTATTTTCATAGTTACTCCAACACCCCTGCTACCTCTGCCCCTTTGGGGTCTAAGGCAATACCTAAGTCCTCTCAGCCCCCTGCTAAGAAACTCTGCTCTGACGTCTGGCTCAGAGCTTGGTCACAGACTCCTTTGTGGTTGAACCTTACCACCCCGATTCATATTGTGATGAAACGTAACCTCAATTGGTGGATGACCAGTCGGGGGTCTCTTATAATGGGGATGACAACGAGGAGGATGAGGCTGAGGCTGAAGCCTACAATCTTGACTCCCAGATTCCTAAAGACCCCCCCGGTGCATGACTCGCCTGTAGATAGCCAGTACCTCATTGAGGAGTGGTTGGATAAGGCAAATGCCCATTTTCATATCGACACACAGGGTGTCCAAGAAGACATGGATTTCGCTGAAGAAATCCTAGAAGACGAGAGCTATTACTCAGGCTATCCCTCTGTTAAAACCCACCCAGCGTAGGATTGATCCCTCGCTGCTAACCCCGAATCTCACTCGAGCGGTTAATCCGCGAATCGAGAAATTGTTCTTTGCTGCACCCTCCGATCCACTGTACACTAGGGGCCAATTAAAACCAGATTCCCTGGTCTTAGAAACCACGAGAAAGAGGGCAGGTACACCACTCTTCTTCAGAAGCACTGCCTGATAAGGAAAGAAAGACCATACGCTCTGGGTAGAAAGGTTGCCTCCACGTCTATTGGGCATGAATTGCCAACAGTGCCGCCCTTTTGGCAAGCTACAATTGCCGTCAGTGGGATGAGGTATCTGCTTTGGTATCCTCCGCACCCGAACCCTTAAAGAGCCAGTTGGCTCAACTAGCAGCCGATTGAAGGTCTGTATCAGGCTGCATGCTAAAAACAAACTTTGATGCAGCAGATAATGCTGGAAGGTTAATCGCCGAAGGCACTGTCATAAAGTGTCATGCTTGGCTGAGGCAGTCGGGGGTTCAAACCTGAAACCCAAGAAACCCTTATAGATATGCCTGTGGAGCCGAATGTACTATTCGGCAAGGCAGTGGAAGAAGCTTTAAAGACGGCAAAGAATGAGTACGAGACCCTAAAATCTCTTGGCCAATTTACCAATAAACCCTCTGGACAGAGGGGAAACAACAATTTTCGCTGCTTTCGGGGCCAAGGTTCTCAAAGGGGCTCAAACTATTAGCAGAATCTGGGAACCTCATGGGGCAACAATCAATCCCAATCCTCCCAGGGCTTCCCCAGAGGGCAGCGCAGGGGCCGCACTAGGGGTAGAGGCAGCCCTGCCAGAGGTGGTACGCCACCCAACAAGCAGTGACGTTCTGCTTCAGGTCCCCTCCCATGCATCCCCAGTAGGGGGGCGCAGTTCCACCTTCACCCAAGCATGGGAGGGGATCACTTTGGACAGATGGGTGCTGTACAGTGTCCGTAGGTTACTGCATAGATTTGCTAGGGCGCCCCACGACATCCTCCGTTACGGAACGTACACTTGCTGGAACATCAGAAGAGCCTCATCGAGGAGATCACCGTTCTGCTAGCAAAGGACGCCATAGAAGTCGTCCCGGTCAACCAGGTAAAGAGGGGTGTTTATTCAACCTAGTTGTGCCAAAAAAGATCTGACAATGCGCCCAGTATTAGATTTGCGACCGGCAAACAAGTATGTCAAGCCACAAACATTTTGCATGACTACACTACAAGAGCTAATCGCATATCATAGCTAATTGTTACATGGCAACATTGGATATGAAAGATGCCAATTTTCATATTTCAATGTTCCCAGCGCACAGATGTTTCTTGCTTTTTTAAGGTAGACAACCAGCACTACCAATTCATGGTGCTGCCCTTCGGAATAGCCTCGGCTCCAAGGGTATTCACCAAGGTACTGGTGGTGGTGGCCACGCAGGGAGGCAATCCCAGTGTACCCTTATCTGGATGACTGGCTCATCACAGGGGAGTCCCTCCCCCTAATTTGCAGACTAAACATCCAAAGAACTATCAACCACCTCTTCCAATTGGGCTTCTCAATCAACGAGAAAGTCAAGCCTGGTGCCATGCACCTCAAAACTGTTCTTAGGAGCTGTCCTATATACCCAGGAGGGATTGGCCTTTCCATCAGAGGAAAATTGGAAATTTGTTGCAAATTCCTCTATCAGGCCGGTGGCCAAATAAGGGTGCGCAAAGCTATTGGTTTTGCTAGGCATGATGGCATCTTGCATTTACCTGGTTCCCCACGCGCGCCTGCGACCCATGCAGGAATGGTTGGCAATACAGTGGTCTCAAGCAAGTGGTCAGTGGGACGATCTAGTGGTCGTTTCGCCAACACTAGTACAGAGTCTTCGCTGGTGGACAAGACAATCTTACGAAGGGGAAACCCTTCCACGATTTGTATTTTATTTATAAAGTTCACCAGGTCTGAGGGCATCCGGGCGCATCACTTAGTTACAACATGGTAAAAGGCAAACTGAACATTACATTTACAATTTAAGTTAGTTACAGGCAAGTACAGGATAAGCAGGAACCTATTTACATGAAGTGAGACTGGCGGCTATTGCATGGATGGAGGTTGGCGAGTGGATAAGGGGAGTCTTGGGCGGATAGCCAAACTTTGGCCATATTTTTGAATCTATGGAAGGAAGGTTCCGCTCTTAGCGGGTTGAGGAGCGAGTTCCAGAGTTTAGCAGACATTACTGGTAAACTGTTCCCACCTGATCTTTGAAGGTTGAAGCGTGGTATCTTTTAAAGGTCGGGTATATAGACGGCTTGAGTTGACCAAAACCCGTGGTCTACATATGCTTAATGGCACATTCAAAGAAGACTTACCCCCGAGGGCCACATGGTGTGGTGTAATGGTCATCTGAACTCGGTGATTGATTACATTTTTGTTAGTACCTCTCTACTGCCCTCGATTGAGAATTTTGAAATTGACACCAAACAAAGCGACAATATTTTATCAATGAAATAGTCGCAGAAAAACATCACCACAATTCAACAAAGTGTCCAGCCCCAAGGAGTCTTGATTGTGAACCTGGGATGTAATAGACTATGATGGTCTGAGGATGCTGTCTATAAATTTAACCAATATCTTTCAGAAACAACTGAGCAAAACTCTAGTATGAACAACCCGTGTATTCAATATAGTAATACTATGCAGCTCTTCCATGATACAAGAACTAAGGTCAGATCAAAAACTATACATCCGCATATATTTGACCAAGTTATGAGGACAAAGAAAACCGAAAAACGTGCTCAGTTGAGATTGGCTATGAAGTATCCTCCGGCTGTCAGAGCTCCATTGATTGCGAAAATAAAGTCAAAATATACTAACTGGGTAAAAAGTCGTCGCGCAATTCTGTTCCAACAAGATGGTGCAGGAATGCTGTCCATATTAGCAACTTAAAACGCTGCTAAAATGTGGGCTTTCATTAATTGTGCTGCAGGGTCCTCACAACTTGCAGCACAATCAAATGCTGTGTCAGAACAAGCTTGGAGACAGCATTTTCTTGACTTATATTCAGTTCCAGAAGGTGTAGCCCCTTTTCAACCCAGTGTCTTGAATGGTCAATTTAAACTTGATTTTGATTATGAGGATATTTGTACTCTCATTAAAACTTCATCTAATTCTAAAGCAGCAGGGCCTGATGGTTTATCGAATTATACTTTAAAGCTGCACCCAGAATTTTGGGCATCAATATTGTATAACATCTTTACTGCAGTCAATGTAGCCCAGGCTATCCCTGAAACTTGGACACATTCCATCACTGTCCCGATATTCAAGAAGGGGGATCGGCAGGAACCTAGTAGCTATCGGCCAATCTCCCTTCTTGATGTACCGGGTAAAATCTTTGGTAGACTGCTATTGAAAAGATTCATTGCGTGGACCATGTCGGCACAAGTAAGAGACAGTTTACAATCTGGCTTTGTCTCAGGTTTGGGTACTATCCCAAATATAACGTGCCTAAATTTAATCAAAATGCATTATGCTGCCAGAGGCCAGTCAGTGTACTTAGCGTTCATAGATTTTCGGGCGGCGTTTGACTCTATTGACCGGGCATTGCTCTACAAAAAATTAAATGGATATAACTGCCCAAACTCCTTAATGAATATGTTGGTGCTATTGCATTCTAATACCACAATGCAGGTACGCCTAACGCTTGAAGGCTTACTATCTGCCTCTATTAATACCTTGAGAGGCCTAAAGCAAGGGTGCCCATTGGCTGCAAGCTTATTCAATTTTTTCATCTATGACATGGGCGCAATTTTCAGCTCCATCTGTTGTGACCCTCCGAAAGTGGGTACCAGTAAAATCAGCTATTTACTATATGCTGATGATCTGGTACTATTGTCATTAACACCATATGGCCTTCAGCTTATGCTAAATAGATTAAATCGGTACACAATCTCTAACCATTTGGAAATAAATACATCAAAATCCCAAGTATTAGTTTGCCATAATACAGGTAAACGAAAGATTAAGAAATATGCCTGGACAATACAAGGAAAGGAACTTTTGGTTGTTGATCATTATAAATATCTGGGTGTTATTTCCAATTCTGTTACATTGAAAATTGGGAAATAAACAACAAACTACAGACTCTGATCTCCCAGACAAGAATTCTTGTTGCAAAATATGGTAAATTTAGCTTCCAACACGCATTGTCTTTTTATCAAATGAAGGCTGTACCAATATTGTTGTATGGAAGCCCGCAAAATCAGCTGTACTGGGACAAATTAGAGGGTAAATACTGCAGGAAGGTGCTGCAATTGCCTAACTGTACTCCTCTACCTATGATACGTTTTGAGTTGGGGGTACTATCACTCTATTCCCAAATACTGTGGAAAATGTCAGCTTTCCTAAGGAAATGTTTGCTAAATCTTAATGTGTCAAATGTATTGGGCATAGTAGCACAGTACCTACTTGTCAACACCTCGGGACTTCCTCTTAAGTGGTGCACGCTTTTGTTTACCGAAATGGCCCTGGCTGCTGTAACTATTGAAATTCTACTGACTAATCCAGATTTAGCAAAGAAAAAGATCTTTTGAATATGACTGGATTAAAAACTGTGCAGCTTGTAAGGACTTTGATAGCGCAGTCTTTGGTTTGAAAAAATACAAGGTCCTGGCGGAATACTTAAATAAATGTCCATCTGTGCATATACGACGCCAATATATGAGTCAGATTTAATTTGTGGCACACCCGTGATGTTTTACAGAGGCGAAAACAAATTGCCCCGCCTGAGAATTTTTGTAGTTACTGCCTAAATGTACAACAGAAACTCTTCAACACTTAGTTGTGGCGTGCCTTGGCCTGTATTCTCTGCGCAAGAAACTGTTTCAAAATGTACTTGTCTTCTTTTCTGAGCCGGATGAGGGAACACTTTGGAAATCTCTCTTTACAAGCCCTAGACTGGCTGTGAAGGTATCTATGGTACATTTATTAGAGACAATCGTCCCAGATGTTTCTTCTGTATAAATGTATAAAACATATAAGAAAATCTGAGAAGTGAGATGCATTTAAGAAAAATAGTGTAAATGTATGATTTTATTGATTCTGAAACAATTGTTAAAAATTTGAAAAGTTGTTTGTAACAGCTAAACAAATAAAAAAAAAAAGCGTGGTATGGAAAGGCAGTTAGTCTGAGCAGATCTGCGGGGTTTGTTAGAGTTGTGGAGGGCGAATCTATTAGCCAAGTAGCCAGGTGCTTGGTTGGAGAGGCATTTGTGAGTGAGCAAGTTTTTTCAATGAAATTGGTTGCGAGACTGAGAGCCAGCGTATATTACGTCTGGTGTCTGAGATATGTTGGTTCATGAGGATGTTGAGTGCTGCTCTGATGGCATTGTTTTGGATAATTTGTAACTTGTTTAGGTTACAAAGGTTGGTGCCCAAGTAGAGGGCTTTGCAATAATCTATTTTAGACAGCGTAAGTGTGATGCAGTTAGCTGGTGATAATAAAGGACGACTGGCTGTGATAAGCTTGCAGGTGTATGCCGCTGCAGAGGCGACTGCATTAGTTTGTCTAACCAAGGATAGTGTGGAGTCAATGTAGATGCCTAATGTTTTTGTGTCCTTGGAAACCTTAATGGTGTTACCATCAATGGTGAAAGATTTTAAACGCGGGGTCTAGTTTGTCAGGCCTTTGGGGAGAGCTGAGAATTAGGAGCTCTGTCTTTGTCATTCAAAGTCCATGCTGCGCCATCCAGGCTTGGATGTCTTGGTAAATGGCATTCAGAGTGTCAGTTGAGTAGTCTCCTGAGATCGGGATGAGTATCTGGGTGTCAGCATAATTGGTGTGACACCCAGATAATCCAAGATATCCCATAGTGGCTTTGTAAACACGCTGTACAAAGTAGGGGAGACACACGATCCTTGTGGTACCCCGCAGGTGATGGGTGAGGGTATGGCTGCTGCTAAGGGGTGAAAAAACCTGCATCAATCTGTTGTCCCGGAATGAACTGATCCAAGCTGTGGCTTTATCCGAGAAGTGGGCAGCTAGTTTAAGGTGTCGACACAGTATTTGGTGATTTACAAGATCGTATGCCGCAGAGAGGTTGAGTAGGAGGAGTAGTGTAATTTACCCTCATCTCTTAGGTCTTCAATCTGAGTTTTAAGATTGATAAGGGCAGTTTCAGTGCTGTCGCGATCTAAACCCAGATTGCCTTAGTCCCAGGAGTTTGATAGATTCAAGATATTCTTGAATCTGTAAGTAGGCAGCTCGATCAAGGATTTTTAGTAGAAAAGGCACCGTAGTGATGGGCCTGTAATTAGTTGGTATGTTAGCGTGCAGGGTTGGTTGTTTTAGGAGCGGGATAACCCAGGCGTCCTTCAAATTGTCCGGTACGATCCCAGTACTGAAGGATGAGTTAATGAGTGGCAATGAACCGAGCTAGCTCATGGGAGGCCTCAATGATAGGCGCAGGGCAGAGGTTCCCCTGACAGTTGGAGTGTTTTAGGCTGTTAATATTTTCCACTTCAGTAACGGATAGGGGTGAGAAGCTGAAGGGAATCAATGAGTCGGGGGTAGGGTTGTTTTTTATCAGTTGAATGTTAGGTTGCAAGTTAAATTGTAAACTGGTTTGTTTGTCATTCATTTTGGCTTGGAGGGAGGCTATCTTGCCAAGGAGTGTTTTGAATATTAGAGCACCAGGTGCTATCTTTGGTGCAAGTGTCCGGTACAGTGACGGCAGTTTCAAGTTCTTTTAAGATTCTAAACCGTTCTTTAGTATTGGATTTGGCTTGTTCAATGCGTTGGTCTTTTTTTGTCTGGAGTATGGCTTCCTTATAGTTTACAGTTGCTAGAATGATGCTGGCTTTAATAGATTCAGTAGGGTTACTTTTCCAGTGTGATTCGGAATTTCGTTTTTCTTTGCGTAGAGTTGTAAGCTGGGGTGTAAACCAGGAGTTGAGGTGAGCTTGAGGTTTGGGTTTTCTCAGTTTAGATGGGGCAATGTAGTCAAGGGCTTTTAGCATAGTGTGGTTGCAGGTGTCAACCAGGACAGTTTGGTCAGTGCATGAGTGCCTGTTCATTGAGAACTGGTAGAATGAGAGGGAGGAGCTTATCACAGGTTATGTCGTGCTTATTTCTAGTGGGAATAGCAGGAGCGACATCTGAAGTGGAGCTGATGGTTTTGGCGGGGATGTTAAAGGGGATTAAATGGTGGTCAGTCCAAGCACAAGGTTGGTTAGATTCCACATCAATTTCACAGTTAAAGTCAGCTATCCAGTCAAGGATTCTACCCTTGCATGTGTAGGCTTATTGATATGCTGAGTAAAGCCTAAGTTTGTGTGCATATTGTCAATCACAAGGGCAGCAGTGTCATTGGGGTAGGCGAGGCCCAGGTTGAAGTCACCTAGTGCAATAATTTGAGAATTGATTTTAGTATTGTCTGCCAGAATGTTGGATAAGTCTTCAGAGAAGGTGGATAGGGGCCCTGGGGCCCTGTATAATAGGTGCAGTGTAATGGTGTGGTTAGGGGTAAGAGCACATTTAACTGTTTGCACTTTTGCTGAGGAGATTTGATTCACCGAGGAGAGACGGAAGTTTAGAGTATTTGTGGATGATGGCAATGACACCTCCTTTGGATTGATTAGTGTTGCGGTCGTGTCTGATGTTATAACCTGTGGGAATGGCTAGAGAGAGTAGAGGCCCAGAGGCAGCATGTAGCCAGGTTTCAGTGATGGCCATGAAGTTGAGGTCATGAGTTAGGATGAGATCGGCCACATCTAGTGCGTGGGCTGTAAGGGATCTGGCATTAATTAATGCCCCTTTGATGGTGTTCGTATCAGGGTTGTTGGCTTGGGAGGTAGGTGTGTGTGGAGAAGTGACAGTCCTAGCAATTAGCTGTAGGTGTTTTTTATGAAGAATGGGGTGGGGGGTGTCATGTGGTGGTGAGAGGCATGGATGAGTCTTGAGCCTAGTCTGGAGTTCCTCACTGAGAGTGAGCATGGTTGGTTTGAAGTGGGTCTAGTGGCAAAGTCTTGGAGCCATAAGGCGGGGTTATTGAGGTATGGATTTGTGTGGGGAGGGTTAGTAGCCACGGTTGTAGTATTGTGATAGCGAGAGTTGGATGACTGGGCAGTGCTACGGTTATGCACAGATGCTAAGTGGAGGGTGAGGTAGAGGGTGAATACAACAGCTAATGCTAATAGCTTGGGGAAAGGTGGTCGATGGGAGTGATTGACTACTGGGGGCAGGTTGTGCCAGGGCATAGTGGCTAGTCATGCAAGGGGCTTGAATGCAGTTTCTGTAATGTAATACAGAATGCAGTTTCATCTAAATAGGCATAACCTGCAGTGCAACTAAATGAATGCTACGATGCAGTCCCAACAAGGAGGGTTAGATGAGGTTTCAGTAACGTGGCACAAAATGCAGTTTCATCTACATAGGCATAACATGCAGTTCAACTAAATGAGTGCTGCAAAGCAATCCCAAGAAGGGCTAGAGGTTTTGCTAGTGTGGCACAAAATGCAGTTTCACCAAAATAGGCATGACATGCAGTTCAACTAAAGTGAATGCTACGGAACAGTCCTAGCACGGATAGGTTAAGTGAAATTTCCATATAATAGCACAAGGAGTTGACAGCACCGTTACTGCTAAATTACGTTTTTGTTTAGATCAGACGAGGCGAAACTAAAGTGCAGATACATTGTGTGACACAGCGTACAAGCGCCGCAGTAGTGATCATGTACAAAACCAGCTCGGAGTGGCAAAGATGCGATTGTACTGCGTACCAAAGAAAAGTGCCATGGGATTTAAATGGCACGGGAAGCGGTTATAGGCTATGAGAAAAGCGCATGCCACTCTCGGTCAATATGATGGCATGTGTTCAGCACTTCAGTGTACGTGTGCCATTTCCAAGAGGTACAGTCGAGTGTGGCCTCGAGCAAAGGTAATAGGAGGAGCTTGATTAGGGTGCTGGTTACTAAAGGCAGGTAGAAGGCGCGCGTGTATTAACAGAGCAGCAAGGTCTTAGGCAAGTCACAGCGCTGAAAGCAGCGAGGGGGTGCATGTGTACATAATCATGGGGTACATTGCGGTCTCACTCTGCGAAGGTTGGTAGTGTCAATGGTCGTTCCAGGCTACACGTGTGAGCGCGGCAAAGTACAAGAAGGCCGAGCTCTGAGACCTTGAGCATCCCGCAGCACGGCACGCTCGGTCAGCTCAGTAAGCAGCCTTTTTCCTCAGCCTTCTTCCGAGGGCTGGCGCTCGCCTGCCGGCAAGTAGGGATTTGCTTTAAGATCACGGCCAATCGGATCGCAACAGGGCTTGATGCCTCATGGGGACAAAGGTTGCAAGATGCATAGCGGCCATCTTGGAAGGGGGTATGCACATGCAGATCCAATGTCAAAAAGCACTCCGGTGCATCTAAACAGGCAGCAAACTTCGTTATAAGGCAAAAGCAGATAATTCTAATGCAGTTCGCTTCTGCATCAGAAATAGATGTAAAATAAATGGCGGAATGCCGTGCGAGGGCCTGGGGGCAGCTGGAAAATGGGCCCAGAGGCTTACCTTGCATCTAGCAGTGTCGAAGTTGGGAGGGGAGTTGCTCCTGCAACCCATGTGGCTCAGCCAGAGCTCATATTCTGCTGTGGATGGGACGATCCAGAGATAAATGCCGTCGTCACAACAGACTCCTCCCTGGCAGGGTGGGGAGCTCACTACTTTCACCACACAGCTCAGGGTCTCTGGTCTCACACAGTGCCCTACCCTGTGCAAATTGATTTCAGCCTACCCTGTGCAAATTTACCTCCCCTGTGTAAATCGACTCTAGCTTGCCTGGGCAAATCGATTTGAGGTTAACCTGCGTAAACTGATTTGAGCCCTACCGTGCCAACTAGAACTAGCCTATTCTGTGACAAATTGAGCAGCCCATCTTTGAGCCATCCCTACTTCATTAACTCACTGAATATGTATATATATTACTTGTACCTGGTGTCCTCACCATAATGGCCCTTGCCACTATAACCTGCCCACCTCAGGACAGAAACATGAGACTTAGATCTAGACTGTCCCGTCACTATGACCCAAAAAATATTAATATAAGTCGCCACCTTATATACTTTCCAAACTAATTAACGCCCACCTAGGTGAGCATCGATGTCCAGTCCCAACAACTGGAACTTTACTCATGCGGCTACTACTCCAAAAAAAATTGCAAGTCTTAAAAAACCAGTAACTAAACCTCCCTCCAACTCCACAACTAATAGTACACTGACTCTATCTGGATCACTTATTAATGCCAGATCTCTGGTGGCCCATGCTACTGAAATTGCTGACACCTTACACAATAAGAATCTAGACCTACTTGCCATAACTGAAACCTGGCTCCATGAGGCAGTGGGACCAACCCTTATGGTGGCAGTACCTGAGTTATCAGATACTCGGAGTAGACCGACCCATTTCTAGAGGCGGCAGCCTAGCCATTATATCCTAAATTAATCTATCAGACTTGCCACTTCATCTCCTTGCATGTGAGGTACTTACGGCTAAACATCCTCTATCTAATAACCTCACGTTAACCATCTACCTGGTATACAGACCCCCGGGACCACTCGGAACCTTCGAGGAGGACTCAACTAACCTGTTAGTCAACAACCCAAAAGACCACTCACAAACTCTGCTGTTGGGGGACTTTGTCAATGTCGTTGAAGCCAAGATTAAACGGGCCCAATCAATAGCAGCTCTTCTAAAACACCATGGACTCATACGAAAAGTCCTATTCCCCCACCCATATCAAAGGAAGGACCCTTGACTGGGTGGCCGATCTGAACTGTAACATTACCATTACTGATACTGCCCCGCAATCGTGGACCGACCACCATCTAATTACTTTCTCTGCCACGCTTGACAATCCTCAGCCCCAAAATCATTGATATGGCACCCCCACTCCCAACTAGAAGAAAAAAGGATATTACAGCAGAAAAACTATTTCCCTCACCTCCTTCCATCTATTAACAATAACGCAGACCCCAAACTACTAGTAGAGGTCTTCAATAATGTCATGACTAAGACCTTGGACACTATTGCACCTGTCAAACTGCGCAAAGGTAGATGGAAATCTCACCTCAATGCCTGGTTTACGCCTCCATTAAAAGAATTAAGATTACAAAAAAGAGTTGCAATCCATCTGGCTTCACTCCCATACCAACGATAAGGTTAAACTAAAGGAACACTCCAAATACTACAAAAAAGAAATAATCAACACTAAAAAGAATATATTCTTTGAGAAAATTGCGAAGGCTAAGTCCAACACTAAGGAACATGAATGGAATCCCCAATTCTTCCGGCAGATAATGTCCCAAAGGACAAGCCATGGTGTACTGCAATACAAAATGCCCTCTCGAATAAAATTACATTGCTCCAACTCAAAATAGCCAACAAAAAGGCCTCGCTGCCCCCCATCAGAGCAGCAACCCTCCCAATACACGGGGAACATTACGACATTACCATTTTGCTTTAAAAAGATCTCTATCCTCGAGATGGAGAAAATCATACTTTCTTTAAAACCATCGAATTGTAAGGGTGACAGCTGCCCTGCCCAGTCATAAAGGACGCAGCTAGAGACTTGGCCCCGTTCATCTCGAAGCTCATCAACGCCTCCTTTAAAATCAATATAGTGCCCATTAATCTTAAAGAATCCTGGGTCCTCCCCTTGCTTAAAAAACAAACCTTAGACCCCACCATTCCTACCAACTATAGACCCGTTACCACTGTCCCCTTTCTAGTCAAAATTGAAAGAGCAGCCTACATTCAAATTCAGGAATACTTAGAAGCTAATCAATTACTAGGATCGCGACAATCTGGCTCCGCCCTCTTCACGGTACGGAAACAGCCCTTCTAGACGTTAAGACCCAAATTGACGAGATGAAGGACAATGGGGAAAACAGCTATGCTAATTCTCCTGGATCTTTCTGCAGCCCTCGACCTAGTTGATCATGCAGTCTTATGCAACCACCTTAGGTCAGCGACCCACTTTTCAGGGGAGGCCATAGCCTGGGTCCAATCCTTCCTGGCCAACCATACAATGAGTCTTTTCCCCATCAGCTTCCGCTGACCCGATTCAAATATCATGCGCAGTACCACAAGCATCTTGTCTCACCCACTATGTATAACATTTTTACTAAGTCTTGTTTCAGAAGTTGGACAGACTGGGTATCACCTACACAAACTATGCAGATGATACCCGGATCCTCATCCCCCTTTCGGGCAACTTTCTTGAGGACACGGCCTTAGTAAATAGGATATACCTCCTCAGTCAGGCATGGATGGCATCCCATGGCCTCTTCCTAAATGACGATAAAACTGAGATACTGATCCTAGGCCCTGAAACCAACATAAATGTAGTCCTAGCTACACTTCCTTTTAATATTAACCTAATCAAGGTGATGCCTGCGGCCAAGACATTAGGCTTCTATCTTGACTCTACACTCGCACTCAAACAAGTTAACTCCCTTGCATCTACAACAGCGTATACCTGCAAGCTTATCCGAGCCTGTAGACCATTCCTCTCTACTACGAGCTGCATTACCCTGGCCAATGGCCTTGTAATGTCTAGACTAGATTATTGTAATGCCCTGTACTCGGTTGGCAACAAATGTGTTGCGGATAAAATTCAAAGATTGCTATATAATGCCCTAAGAGCAGCTCTGAATATCCCCCTTAGAGAACATCTCTCTAATTCTAGAAGAGGGGTCCGCTGATTAAAAATAACTGACGGGATCCGCTTGAAAATAGCCTCACTTACCTGCAAATGCCTGAACAATTTAGCACTGCCATACCTTGCTGAAAGGATAAACGGGAGATCCACTACCCGTCCGATGAGAGCTGCCTATACTTAGAGACCCCTAGATTTAAACTATCTACAGCTGGTGGAACCAGTTTCCCAGTCATAGCTGCACAAACTTGGAACGCGCTCCCGCCTGACCTCGGAACAGAAGTGTACCCTAAATTTAGACGCAATATTCTTATATGGCTATGAACAAATGACCTATAACCTGCTTTCTGTCTGTACCCTGCACTACTACTACTACCACCACTGTTTTGGACACTGACTGTACCCATTGATTGTATCAAGTGTATTATTATATACGAGCCAGAATTTCACCACTCCACTGTAACCGGAAGTGGCAGTAATTATATATTACCTGTATGTATATGGATTTATTTGACACATTCTGTAACTAAGCTTTAAGTTATATTGTCCTACTGCTCCAAGCTACCCAAGGGTTTGGCGCGCAATACCAAATAAATAAACAAACAAAATAAACAAACAGTGGCTCAGAACCACATCAATCTGCTGCAACTTCTGGCAGTCTTCAGAGCGCTTTGGGCATTCAAACCCCTCCTATCCAACCAGTCAGTGCAGATCCTAACAGACAGCATGACTGCAATGTTTTAATTGAACAAACAAGGGGGCACTCGTTCTCTCAATCTGTCCAAGCTTGTCCAGAAAATGTTTAAATGGGCACTCAAACGGAAGATTTACCTATCATCCCAACATGTTCCAGGGGAACTCAACTCGCTAGCAGACGCTCTGAGCAGAGACCCCTCCCAGAGGAACACGAGTGGCGTCTACACGAAAAGGTCGTAGGAGACCTTCTCCCAGTGGGGTTTCCCCACTATAGACCTATCCGCCACAAGCGAAAACGGGCAGTGCCCAGACTTTACATCCAGGTTCGCCCAGCCAGGCTCCAACAGGAACGCCCTATGGATGAATTGGTCAGGGATATTTACCTACGCTTTTCCAGAAACTCCTCTGATGAGGAAGGTGGTGAACAAAATCCACAGAGAACCGATGACGCTCATCCTGGTTGCTCCCATGTCGGCGAGACAACCATGGTATCCACACCTATGCAAACCGGCGGTGTGCGACCCCATCAAACTCCCGTGCCGGTACACCCTACTCTCCCAGCACGAGGGGCTAACCGTGCATCCTCAGCCCAACTCGAACTTGGCAGCATGGCTCCTGAAGTCAGAGTTCCGACATCTCAATTTACCGCAGAGATGTATGGATATCTTGAAAGAGTCAAGAAAACCGAACACTAGGCACTATTATTATGATAAATGGAAACTGTTATTTGGTGCAAGAATATGCAAATCTGCCTGTGGATTATACTTTGGTCACCAATATGCTCCACCTACTGGATGCAGGGTTAGTGTTAAACTCGTTAAAAGTGCACCTGGCAGCTTTATCAGCCTACACCACTTCCCATAACAAGGTGTCATGTTGGAAGGTGCCAGTTGTCAAAGCATTCATGGAAAGGGTAAAGAGACTCCACCCTCCAATTTCTAACCAACCACCAGGTTGGGACCTTAATGTGGTACTTGCTAAACTCATTGAGCCCATGCACAAATCTAGTCTCAAACACTTGACTTACAAAACCGCCTTCTTAGTAGCCATTACTTCTATAAGACGGGTCAGTGAAATAAAAGCTCTGTCAGTGCAAGATCCTTTCTTTACTATACATAAGGACAAACTGGTTTTACGCACTCGCCCTAGGTGCTCGCCTAAGTTCATTTCCAAATTCCATGTTAACCAGTCTATTGAGCTACCGGCTTTCTTCCAGTAACCCAAAAGCTCTGCTGAGGTGAAACTCCACACACTAGATGTGAAGAGAGTGGGCCTCTACTCCGTAGACAAGACCAGAACGCTAAGGAAAACAGATCAACTGTTCGTCTCCATAGCGCCAGGCAGAGAAGAAGATTGCGTCTCTAAAAATGCCATCCCTAAGTGGATAGTCGGATGTATCCAACTGTGCTATTACCTTTCAGACAAAACACTGCCTTTTATGCCAAGGGCCCACTTTACAAGAGGTACTGGAGCCACTCTGGCATTCATTGTAAATGTTCCATGCAACAGTATTTGCAAAGCAGCTACATGGAGCTCTATTCACACCTTTACTCAACACTACTGCATTGACACTCATTCCAAGACAGATACTCAAGTGGGACAAGCGGTTCTAAGACATTTGTTCGCTCATGACCCTTCTCACAACCTTCTAACACTACTCGCTAATCTATGCACAGCATGTGATCTAAGCAGATTCCACAAGCCTCAGAAGGGATACATTACTCACTGTAATCATATTTCTGATGCTTGTATCTGCTTAGATTCACATGCGCCCTCCCTTCCTCCCCTCTGAGAGAAGGCGCATGGATGCTTGTGGTCTTATCTGCTTGGATACTCTGTACTCGCACTACTCCTCATGCTACCTCATGTCAGAAAAAATACAATCTGAGGGACCTACACGTGTGAGGGATCATGGGTACAGGGGACGTCGCAATAGGGATAGTATTACTGGCACGCCCTATTTCGACGCCCATTTTTGAGTTTCGAAAAACTGTAATACTCTGCAGCTTCCACTAGATGTCGGCCTATGCACAGCATGTGAATCTATGCAGATGCAAGCATCAGAAATATGATTACGATGAGTAATGTATCCTAGATATAGAGATAGATCTCTGCTGCCAATTATCAACCAATCTCTGTTGCACAGTACAGTAGAGACCTTTCGCAAAGTCTATCCTCCATCAAAATTGGGTACACCAAGACAATGTGATTAGCGATTTGCAGTCAGGTTTTCAAAGGTATAGGAGTACTGTGGATCAGTTTTAGGTTCATGGTGATTCAGAAGTACACAGTGCTGCTAAAGATGAAGCTGTACGTAGTATTTCTGGATCTCAGGACGGCCTTTGAGAGTCTCCCGCAACACACTTTGGAGGACATTAAGCGAGAAATGCTCCACCCAACTATTAAGCGGTTGTATTCAGGGATCCAGGCTGTGTTGTCCTGCCGGATCTGGGTGATGAAACCACTACCCCTTTTGATGTGGAGAAGGGTGTAAGACTGGGGTGCGTGCTTGCCCCCACTCTTTTCTATATACTTGTAGGAGTTGGTTGATGCTCGTCTGGAGAGCTGCCTCTCTGCCCTAGGATGGGTCCGGACAAATACCTAGCCCTATTTTATGCTCTGTGATCATGGCCCCTTCACCCCAGGGTTTGAAGGTAAATATGGACATTGTGGTGTGGAAATGTAAGAACCTGAACATTGATTTGAGCACCGCGAAGACGAAGGTAATGGTTTTCAGCGACCATTTGTAAAAGGTATTCCTTTGTCCATTGTTGCGAATGAGGTAAAATTGGAACCTGTCAGGTTCTTTGATTAATTGGAGTACAATTTTGTGACCATGGCGGTTGGTCTGTGCAAGCTGGGAAATCGTGAACTAACCTGGGGAAATATAGCGGGGCCACTAATATTCATCAGACATGGTAGTGCCGCTGTTTCCCCTGCTATAGATTTCTGTGGGTTGAAGGAATGGGTGAAGTGGGTGGAAGGAACGGTGGGTGGAATGAATGGATGGATGGAAAGGATGGAATGGACCAAGTATGTGGATGGATGATGCATGGAGAACGGATAACTTGGGTAGAACGAATGAAATGAGCAGACCGAATGATGAAGGGATAACATGCATAGATCCGACAAAGTGCATTGATCAGAAGGAATGCATAGAACTGATCGAATTGATAGTGTGCATAGAACTGAACGAGTACATGCAATGGATGGAATGCACAGAACAGATAAAGGGCACGGACTGGACAATGTACAAAAAATGATTAGTGCGTGAACGATCTGGAGTGCATAAAACGATCAAAGTGCATAGAATGGCTGGAGCGCATAAAACTGAATGAATAAAACGGTTTGGAGTGCGTGGAACGGATTGGAATGCATGATCTCAAGCACCTAAGGTAAACCACCATATCACATCTCCATGCTTACTCTCTCTTCTTTACACCACCACTCAACTAGAACACAGCGATACTATGACACCATTCGGTATAGCTGTTCTCATACCATCACTTGCCTCATACTTCCATCATCTTAACTAAACACAGCTGGTTACACACCCTCCAGCCTAGGTGTCCTCCTCAGGCCTAACGCAGCCAGAATCTGTCTGGATAACAACCTGCCAGAATGAACACATACTCCTGATCTCTCAACCACCACACCTACCGCTAAGAAGCAGCTATCACACAAATGTCACACCAGCTGCACACCTATCCGGTGCTCATAATCACCTTATGACTCTCTTCTCTACTGACTTTAACTTCGGTTCCCGAGGGTGTTCATCCTACCAGCGCCTTGAGATCATACCAGTGGTACATAAGGCACTATATAAATGCAAAGTAACATAACATAAAAAGGCTTATGCCAGCGTCCACCTTTGGAGCAGAACTATGGGGATATGGCAATACACTGGTATTGAATTGCATGGAAAATAAGTTTCTGAAGCAGTTGTTGCTTCCCCAGAATATGCCTTCAGTACTGGTCCACTTGGAGCTCAATATATGCCCAGTGGGTGAGCAAGATGTATTGGATCAGGCTGTGGCGGACAGAGTCCCTGGATAAATGTTGGGAGGCTCTCAAACACCTCATGACTCTAGAAGGTGGTAATAGTCTCCAATGGGTAAGGCACATGAAAGTTACTGATAGCCCTAAATGAGTCAGAGGCATGGGGATAATCCCTGTTGCATGGACAGCAGATCCCTTGGAAGGATTAAAAGAGCACCGTGCCTCAGGGTTCAGAGCAAAGTGAGAAGCGGTAAGGTTAAATCTTACCCATGCCTACCTGAGGCATAAACTAGGGACAGGTTTTGAACAGTCGCTGGACATGATGCTCCTCCTTATGAAAGGTAGTTTTATGTGCGCTTCAGGCAGGGTACTCGCCCAGTAGCCTCCTTTACTGAACTCTGGAGTCTGAACTGGTCGGGGGTATGCCCTTTATGTAGAGTTGCCAATGAAACAGGCATACATGTTCTCAGCCCTACAGAGAGGGCTGTAGCAGGCACTTTTACTCTCTAAAAAAAATAGACAATATCCCCAAAAATAATGTGTGCACACTGCCAACAAAAAATAGGAAACCGACACGTAGAACCTTTTGGTTCTGCTTTCATCCACACAGCTCCATGGATCAGTTTGGACAAGTAGAAAATATAGTATCACAGGAAGAAACTATTATAACTGCCTGATGGGAAGAAGTAACGTGCATCTTTTAATGTGCATGCAGCAAAGAAATTACAAAAACATAACTGCTGTTCAGTTAAATATTTTTGCTCGCAAGTAAAATCCTGTTTGGGAACTTGATGTACATTTTTACTCTCTAAAAGATAATTGTAGACCTTTTTTTAAAAAAAAAAAAATAGGGGAGTTAAATACTCCCACTTCGAAATCTTATCTGGAGCACTGCAGTTTCTGTTAATATGCAAGGTATAATGCTCACTAAGGTGCTCATATTTAAGACCGGTTTTTAGAGCTGCTGGGATTAGATGCACGGGAGAAGCTTTGAAACTCTGTAAAATACTTTGGACCTCCATGTAGTCTTCGCAACTGCCTGTTATGTTCACAGGGCTTGGTTGCATCGAGGGAAAAATAATGAAATTGGCGCACACAACAAAGGCTTTCTTACGGTTGATTGTACTTGTGCTGTGTGGCAATTTATTGAATTGCTTAAAGAGAGGAACGTGTGGTTGTGAGCTTGCTCTCGTTTGGGTTTATATTGTTTTTACCATGCATTTTGTTTATCATATTTAAATATGTATTTATTGGATAATTATAACAAGGTTTTTAGGGATTGTGTTTTTATGGATGTGCTTATTGGTTGATATGCTAAATAAAAGACAATGAATGATGGTTATTATATACCTAGCCTTTGTAATTACCAGCTTTGCGGCCTGTTAACTTATTTCCCAAGCCCCAGACCACCGATAATGGGATTAGGTTAATGCCAGGAGTCGCATACGTTTGGTTTTTTTTGTTGCTGTTAAACATTTCTATGAACCCTCAAATTTCTTCGAGCAAACCCTTGTCCATTGTCTGATTATCTGGTCTTAGGTTGCTGAAGAGCAGTCTAAATATGTGCAGTCCTCTATGCAATGCCTTATAAATGGCAGTTTCCTTAGCTATGCAAACACTTGATGAAGTCTACAGTGTATAATGGACCCTCTACACAATAACATGGTGTTTTTTTATAAATTCCTCTACCTCTCCTGTCACTAGACTTCATCCTGTTTCAAGCTCTGTAGATAGGTTGTTTATAAAAATGTGCAATGAGCATGGCTGGATAGATTTGCCATTGCATTGTGCACATGAGGAAAAATATGAATTTCTTGTTGGGTAACACACTCACCATTGAAAAGCTATGAGCTCATATTTTCTCTGCCCTGTATGTCGCCCTATTTGTGCCTCCCTCTACCAGTCCAAGATTGCATATTCTATGAATTCAAGTAGCTGGTCAGCAACATTGTCCAATATTGCAGGTGTCTGTATTGGGAGGGGGGGGGGGTATAAGGATGAGTGTTACCCTCCCTCACCTCCCATCTTCATCACTGAATAGCACCCACTCTGGAGCTGGATGACTAGAATCTGGTGGTTCCACAAATTACAAATGGATCGGATGGTTGTTCCCAAACTGCTGGCTCCCTTGCAGTCACAGGACATTTAGTAAGTGTAGAACAGCCTATGACACTTTCGAAACTGTCCATCGGTTCCTGTATTCCAGTACATTGCTACTGTGGGCATGGTGTTTGGTGGGAATTGGGTGCGGGGGGGAGGCTGTACAAGCTCACCTTTTGTTCTACACCCTCATCCAGTGCCACCATATCTGCACTTCGGCCTCAACATAAAGCTCCTGCACCTCTGCATGAGTATCCCCAAAGCCTGCCTGCCACCCACACTAACTTCCCTCTGCCTTTCCCTTCAGCAGCAGATGGCCCCAGCCCATGTTAACCCTCACTGAACATTTGCATACCTTCCCTGGAGCATGTTGCGCAGACTGACGGACAATAGTGAGTCCTTATCCATTGCATGGCCCAAAATGGAGCTTAATACCTGCCAGAAAAGCAAGCAGCATCACATTCAGCCAAGTGTCCCTCAGTAATCCCATTGTGGTGTTGTAGACAGTAGTCATGTGGGGATTCTATGCCGCTGTTTTCTAGGAAGAAACATGCCCTTCTGTTGTGGATTACTTTCAAAATTTGCTGCGTACATCATGAAATGTTGGAGGTCCTTGTATTGGCGTTTATTTGCTTCAAAACGATCCCGACATGCGACTGAGCTGAAGCACAAAGACTGAAAACCCTATAATACCTTGTTGCACTTCGCCCTTGTCCTTGGGGCTTTGTAGCTGGATGTAGACTACAGTCTTGTATGCCCTTACCACAAGGAAATGTGGAGGACCCTAGGTATTGCTGAGAAAGTAGGAATTGTTCCAAGACCACTTTTAGTTTCAGTGTTCGCTTGTTACTGGAGACAGACTGTTTATCCTTGATTTGCCCTTCAGTGCGTCTGCTTCGAGTTTGGCCACATCCAGCTCTGCAAAATCCTATAGACCAATGTCCCACAAACCATGGATTATGTTAATTTCCCAGTTTAACAAAGTATAAGGGGCCAGGGGTTACTGAGGAAGCAAGCATACTTCTTCAGATGGTGTCACCCTCCACCTAAAGTGTCCCTGATCCCCCGCAACTCCCCAGGTCAGTAAGGATGCCACCCTCACCCGCCCCTACAACTCTCCTCTCCATCGCTACTGCTCAGAGTAGTAAGACGGGATTCACAAGGGCTGCCCGAAGTGATTAGAAATCAAACCATCAAGTAGAATTTGCAATATTTGCCGGCAGGCAATTAGTCTGTAGCGACAACAGGAAGGGAGTTGGCAAGCTTTTGACTACCATGAAGGGTTAGCACTACTGATCAGCAAGTATATTTGTTGTAATGAATGTACAGGCATTTATTTAGCAAGGTTTACTTTATGCAATATGATAAAGAAAATTAGACCTGATTAATCATGCCTGATTAGCATTAATTACAAATCGTTTCGCTCATGCATTGTATTGCTCAGATATCTAACTTGACCCTAGTATTGCCTTACCCAATATACCAAGCCGTTCTCAGATGTAGCCCCCTCTAACGGTCCTGCATGCTTCACAAGCTATCCTGCCAACCACACCCCACACATTCCAAAACACTCCCTCTCCTTCACAGCTATTTGCCCACTCCATCTTCCCTCTCCCCTCCCTCTCTATTTCTCCCTCTGCCCGTAATCTTGGCATCATCCTCAATACTTCCCTGGCGTTTTCTACCGTCTTTTATTTTCCTGCTGCTACTAACTTTTCAATATTCAAAGTCTTGTTGGTTCCTCACTTTCCCTCTGTTAAACTCAATATTTCTTCATTAGTCTTCTCCCGACTGGCCTATTGTGCCGATTTCCTCTTTGGCCTGCCTGCATCTCATCATGATCCCTTGGTTCCATCTTCCACTTCTCAATTGAGCTCTTTGCACATTCTCCCCAGATACTCTTCACTTCTGCTCTACACTGGCTTTCTTTTGAAAATCTTGTACTTTATAATTTGAATTGTTTTCAAGTGCCTCACGCCTTTTTATCTTCCTTAATCATTCTATTCCCCAGCCTACTCATTTTGTTCTGAATCTTTCTTCTAACGTTCCTCTTGCTCCATCCTGTTTCCATTAATTTGCTCTGCTAGTTTCCATTAATTTGCTCTGCTTGTCCTGAAGAATTGTAACTCCTCCTTTCTCTGCGCTCCATATCCTTTCCTCTTTTCAAGTCCATATAAAAAACAATCTTATCACACTGTTTTATCTTCTCATGTGATTTGTACCGCTGGTTACTTTGTTCAGTGCTTGGCCCCAAAGCAATATAAAAATTCAAAAAATACCCCCAAAAATACTAATTCTGCAGTGTAAGTCATATGACTAGCTGCTTGCCACACCCATACAGGCACAACTCTGCAATAGGATTCATACTACCCACCCAGCATTGTATTCCCATGATGAAGCCAGTACAGGAACAGCACATCTCTCATCCATACCCGCATATGCACAACTCCATCTGCCCACCACACTGATCGACCACAGTTAAAAGGGAGGGGAGCAGAAGAAATGCCTGGGAAGGAAAAAATGGTTGGAACAAATGGGGAAATTAAGGCATGCAAGGAGGGAGAGGTCTAGTCTATCAGTTGCCAAATTTGGAAACAATATTTGGGTTCTAATCCCAGCTTCCTCACTTTACCAGAATTGTGCAGTTTTGGGCAAATCCTATCCACTTCAAGTTCTGTTGACTTAGTTAAGAAAATGAAACCAACTCCAATGTCAATAGCGTTCTACTGTTTCAGAGAATGTGTTCAAGTGGCTAATCTGGGCAATGGATAGGATTAGCGATTCTTATCTTGGCTTCCCCACTTGTGTAAATTGTGTGATTTGTGAGCATCACTTTAGCTCTCCATATTCTAATTTGGTTTTCTGCCAAACATGGCAGAGCTTGATAGGATAGAATTGGATAAGTGTCTTCAAGCAATAAATCAAATGCGACCCACACCCTAGTGGGAGCCGCAACACAGCCTGTCCACCTTGGTAACCCTTTAAAACACTGATCTCTGCCCACACCAATCCAGAGAGAAATGGTGATGTAATCCAAGATGATTGCCTGAGATTTGTTTAACCACACCTGCCTAGACAATGTGACCAGAAACTCTGAATTGCGAGCATGAACCAGTGAGAATAAGTCATGGGGTTCGAGTATGGGAGGAGACCCAGCCAGAAAGAAGTTTTCACCTGGAAGAGGTGATGCAGGGTATCTTTTGAAGCTTGGGCTAGTGGACCAGAGTTCTCTGAAATTAGCACAGATTTTAATCTGGGTCGATTGTACTCGAGAGCCCCGATTGTAGAGCTGGGCGATATATCGAGTGTTGGAGATCGATATATTTTCAAAATCTACATTGACGAGACAATATCACTAACATCAAGATGTATACATTACAGGGCCTGCAGTAGCAGCCCTGTAGGTATGGTTGAGTTGCTCAACGCATAGGAAGAACCCTTTTTGAGTGGCTTATAAGTTTGCCGCACCTGGACAAATCCATACCAAACTTGGCAAAAACAAGTATATGGCCCCGTCGGATAGATGGATTCTGTGAAGTTTAGTGAGGCTTCGTCGAAGGGGGGGAGTTTCAAAAAAAACATTTTTTTTCCATAGGTGCAATGGAAAAAAATGTTTGCTCACACCTACAGCCCAAACCGCTGGAAGGATTTTCACCAAATTTGCTGCAGAGGTGGCGGCTTTGTCTCGAAAGTGTGCTTTTTGTAAATTTGGTGTAAATCCATTTTTTAAACAGCCCAAAAGTAGGTACAAAAAATTAGTGAAATCTGCGATCGGTCTGCTGACTCACTTCCCTATTCGGTCCACGGACGGGCATCAGATTGGCCTAGAGGGCGATATGATGGCCGCAGACATCGGACGTGCCCACTGATTGGATGGTGAAAAGCCTGAAGTGCATCAGACTTTTTGGAGTGCCAGCCATGTTGGATTTGCAGACAGCAGCTGTTTTTCCGAACACCGCTGTAAAAACATTAAAAAATTGCACTGGTCAAACTTATCAATCTCTCGGGAGGTGAGGGGTGATGGGATATGGCCAGAAGAAGCCAACAAACTGGTGTTTTTCATCCCCGAAGTCCGCCAACAGTCCAGATGTTCATGTACAGTCCTGCGATGTTCGCGAACGCTTCAGATGTTCAGGGACATCTATGCCTATTTCTGCATTATAGGGTTGGTGAAAAGCAGTTTTTGGATGGCTTATAGCTTTGGCGCCACTCAATGAAACCATGAACATTTTGAGTTTTATTGTACACCTGATTCTGAATGATGCTGGAAAGTGTGGAGCTGTTTTGTTAATGGGGAACAAAACTAGCGGGGGTCCCGAAATATTGTAATGGCTTATAAATGTGGTGCCATTTGACGAATCTGCACAAAAGTTTGCAAAAAGATTGAAAATCTAGATATAAATAAGTTAGGTGTGATTTTACCAAGAGGGGGCTAAATTGGAGGGGCGTAAACATTTCTAGATGGCTTATACTTGTTGCCATTTGACGAATGTGGACAAACGTTTTCAGAAAGATTAGACCCAACTTTAAATGTTTGTGTAAAGTCTGATTGGATTTTGTCAAGTGGGGGCTCAGTTATAAATCTTCGCTTTGGCCGTTAACTTGGGCTGCCAGGCGTTATCCATGAACGCCACATTATTCCCTTCAGCGTGGAGTGTTGGCAGAGTGTGGCTGCACAGTGAGGAGTGATTACCCTGCTGCTGAACATTTTTTCCATTGCCATTCTTTTCCCATAAAGCCTATACTCCCACGCAAAATGTTGGGAGAGTGTTTGCCGAGGGGATGTCGAATGGTGTCAAACCCTCTGACCCTCGAACACAAAGCCAACCAAAATACTCGAGCATGGACTCAGAAAATGCAGACATTGCCTATCTTGACGGCCGCATCGGCAGAGCAAGAAACCAGCTCTGCATTGTAGGGGTGTAACGGTATAACATTTTAGATACTGTGAACAGCTTAATTGAACTATAATAACCGTCACGTTGATTATACCGTTTTAGGGCCTGCAGCTATTAAGTGAGCTTTTCAATCTGATTTGGAAAGGCTGCAGCAAGCAAGTGCTGTGCATTCTGGATCTTGCACTGTGGGGTGTGGTGTTTGGCAGACAAGAGCATAGGGAAAGTGAGGCCACATTAGTAAATGCAGCTGTGATGCTGTGACCGCCCTTTCTCTGTAATCAGTAGTTGGGTTAAAGATCAGCTGATTTGTAGTTTTCCCACCAATTTGAAAGATGGGGGAACTACACATCCCAGAATTCAAAGAGGGGAATGAACTGGATGCCCTTCTGATGCATGGCTGCAAAAAACGTTAGCTCTGTAGACTGTATGAACACTGGGCCATCAGTGCTTTGTGCGAATATATAAACTGCTCCCTCCCCTCCTGTCCTCTGTGTAGATTTACACATTGGCACTAGAGTTGTTGCTTTGCTTGATCCTTCACCTGCCTTCTGCATATGGCACTGGACTGAAGCCGGTAGTACAGATTCTACATTCAAATTGAAGTATCCAGAGCAGTGGGGGTGAGACTTCTCAGGTCTATCCTCGATTTGTGACACCACCCATGAAAGCATTCCTCCGTCTCAACTCGCATGACAAGCGTCCCAATGAATTTAGACCTGGGGAAAATTGTAATGATGGGGCTGTGGTGATGTGGTGGTCTAGGCCATATGTGTGCCAATATGTATTTTAACTTTGTCATTTTCAAAAGGTTTTTGTGCCGCTATCTTGGTAAATGAACATGTATTGCAAGAATCAAGAAACTCTGTCCTGTTGGGAGTCACCACTGACCACGTAATCCTAACATTAGACCTTTATAATAGACCAGGCAGATGTTAAACAAGGTATAGTGATTTGATCAATATGCAACCTCTCGGTGAGTGTGTTGGCAATGGCATTTTGACGAAAGAAATACAATGACATGGGCTTGCAGACCTCATATGAGTGACTTTTCTCTCTTCAATGTGATAAAGAGTTATCAAAACAAACTTATGAATGATCGCAGCGAGGGGTCATGATGCCTATGCCGTGTGGTACCAAAATAAAGCAGGTCAAAGCCGATATTCAAAGCGATGACCTGTGACTGAGAAGCAAGCTCGTTGTTCAATGTGCATTTTAACACTAGGCACTCTTTCATTCAAGGTGATCGAGTTAGCGCCATGAATGACCAAATCTGCAGCCGCCTTAGATTCTTAGAGGACCAGCTAAAAATGTGCAGACACAAGTTTCAAAATGCTGACAATTTATGACTGTCAAGAAAATATTTAAGATTAGTTAACTCCACCTGCTATACCGCGATAACCATGATATACCATAATTTGGCAAGAAGGTTATACCGCCATAAAAGCAATACCGTGTCACCCCTTCTGCATTGACATCTCCAATGAGAGCAACTTGCTTCTAAATGCTGTGCCAAACGAACAGTTGGCCGTGCTGTTCTCTAAGACAAACAACACTGATAATCGCGCGGAAATAGACAAAACGAAAAATAGTCACGAGACGGAAAATCAACTGATCCGGAAAGGACTCGAGGTATGTCCACCTCGAACTGTCACCCCAACCCGGCTCCCTCATAATGTGAATTTGCCTCCAATCCCCCACTCTTCCCTGTTAGACCCCAACCCCTAACACACATAATGACTCACCGGATGCCCGCGAGGGCCCTGAGAGCTATGATGGTGCCTTGGAGCTGCCGCGACCTGCTGGTGCCGTCTCTGCAGCTGGGTGCTCGCTCGCAGAGGAGCTCACGCATGCGTGCGGAGCTCCCGAGCAGGCGGGGCACAGTGCAAGGCTTCCGCGACAAGGGGAGGAGGAGAGGGACCTTGGAGAGACAGATGCAGAGCACATGGAGAGACGTACACAAGAGCCTCAATGTGCATTTTACAAGGAAGGAGTCTTTCCAGTCTCGAGGCCCGATACAAAAAGCAAACAATATGACAAAAATGAAAATGCCTGTGACTCACCAGTTTACATGGATGCACAAAGTGAACTAAATATGTAGGAGCTCAAAATGAAAACAAGATTTTCGCAAATAAAAAAAATCTTAGAAAAACAAGAAAAATAAAACAAAAGCCAAGCGGCTGTCAATTCTAACAGTGGAAACATGTTAAGCGCCCTAATCAGCAGTGTCTGAGCCAGAGTCAAATAAACTGGTCGAATTACAAAGAAAGAAAACCGAGGGTCTTCTCCCAAAAAGCAGATCCAAATCATTTTCTACTTCTGATGCAAAATCAATAGGATGGCACGTCAAAGTTAAAGAAGTTATAACCAACCAGTTAAGTTCGACAACCAAAAAGCAGGAACCACCCAAAAATACACAAAGTGCATGTGCCTGGAAAGAAATCACGGACAAGGATTTATTAATGGTTTCAGGTCAACATGATTCAAATATCCTCCTGGACACGGATAGTCCGCAAAGCATGACCGAAGGCAAAAGTTTTGAACAAGACAAAACTCGACCAAGCAAGAAATCTTGCGAACCTGTAAGACCTGAACAAATTAATGAAACTAAATCGCATTCCAAGCATACCAAAAGTCAAGAAGGCAAAGACAGTCAGATATCCTAAATGCAGAATCAAAGGGCCCTTCAGCCAAAACTAACAAACCAATCAACACCACCTCCACATCAAAGAAGAACTAAAAGCGTGATTGGACTTAAGCAAGTCGTCACTAAATATGGTTCCCGGAAAGAGCCAAATCAATGAGAACAAAGGAAAAGCAGATAGTAGAGCAGGAGGATCCTCAAAACAAAATGCATGCAAACCAAAGAAATCAATTGCTAGAGAGCTCAAGGAATGACAAGCGGAATGACAAGCACCATGACTCAGTATGCAGTAACACTTTGACAATGAGTGCTGTAGAAACCTCTTTTGAGGAAGTCTTCAACAAAACAAACCAACAAGAAGACGTACCTGCCTCAAGACCCCATGAACTACACAAAGAGGGCAAATGCACACAAACTTTAATGGCGGGCATCATCCAAATGCAAAGAGAACAAAATGCTAAGTTACAAGCTGCTATTGGCTCAATGATCAGAACTACAAAGACCAAACTACACTATTGGCCTTAATGCAAACAAGATTAGCATTTAAGTCCTATATAGAAACTACAAAAGAACGTAGAGCCAGAGAAAAAGAATCGGAAAACGTCATCGTCAAGACACTCATCGCCTTGATTGAAGAGGCACGCGACGACAAGCGATCTTTCCTAAGTTGTTTCAGTCAGTCAGTTGAAAATCCAAACAACTGGAGGTACCTCCTGCACATTGAACGAGTGTCCAACCCAAGTTGCAAACCACATTGGAAATAAACTGGAGGGAGTCGGTCCCACCACAGACAAAGTTCTTGTGACTAAAAACTCACAAGGTGTCTCGGACTTCATTGGTACAACAAAACCAACCAACGAAAACGGGACAAAAAATCCCAGAGAATCTTCATTAAAGACACTGGAGCAACGGCCAAAAAAATTAGAAGATGCCCAGGGGCAGCTTCTAAAACAAAGATATATTCTCCATCTTTGATCAAAAGTGCAACATAGAACGCCCGGAAAAGAACTAGGAGCAAGAAAACTCCAGAAGGCCAATTAAAAAAAACCAAAAAATCTATCAAAGACAAAAGTAACGAACTCGGGCACAAGAAACTTTATTCGAAACATAAAACCCCTGCAGGTTCCTGTGCCAAATCAACAACTGAAACAACCTGTAAATCAAAATGAAGTTTCAGCTCCAATAAATCCAAAAACTCAAAGGCAATTTGCACGAAAAATCATAGAACTAGAACAGAGGGATGAGGAGTCTGCAGAAAATGAACAGGGCTGTCTACAATATCGGTATACAATGATGAAAGCTTTACAGACTTTGAAGGTGACGAGTCCAACAACCTAATTGAGGAAACGGAGCCCAGCGAAGGAGACTCGCGGCTTTGCTACTCTGCAGCAAAAACAAGAACTTTTTTTTTTTAAAACAATTTTTTTATTTTATAAACGCACCAAACATTTCAACCAATGAGGACATTCGTATCACATCGTTACATTCACAGGTCGTGCGTCGCAGTCCTCTTCCCCCCAGCCCCCTCCTGCCCCCTTTAACTTGAGCCCCTGATTCAATGCCAGCTGCCTGCACGTCTCCGGGTTTATCTTCCTCGTCACTCTCCCCATGTCGTCCTCACTAAGTTCGGCATGGGAGGGTCCCACCATTGTGGCTACCAGTTGCCTACAAGCCATCAGGGGGTCCCACCTCCTCCCCCTTCCTACTGATTGCTTCATTCATACCAGACTGCTGTTTCCGCATCTGCCCACTTTAGGTCCGCCCACCGCGTTTCTATTCTAGGTCATTGGGCTGCCTTCCAACCCATTGCAATTCTTCGTTTGTCCAGGTTGCAGGCCAGGTGTCATGATGCCCACTCCCGGGGAGCCGGTTCAAGCCCTGCGTCCTCGAAAGCGGACACCCAGTCCCCAAGGAAGGACCCAGCAACCCCACATAGGGGCCCTTTGGACAGTGTCCTGGCGCCCACGGCGCCAGGCTCATAAAAGACATCAGTCCTGGCGCCAGGCTCATTATGGAAGTGCTTGGGTGCACTTACCTGATGCAGACCATGCTGCAGGATCCCGGCCTCCTTGACGCCTGAACGGAACTACTTTACCTGTGGGACTAATTTACCATTCGGGCGTGGTCGGGGAAGGATACATACCTGATTGGAGGAAGGATACATACCTGGAACTTCTTCCAAGGCTATTTAAACCCCACCCGAACAGCCACACTTGCTTCGCGGTGTTCTGCATCTAGCAGCTGCAGCCGGATGCTCACCATGTCTGCTCCTGCATCCTGACTTCTGCCACGCCTGCCAGCATCCTGGATCACCTGCAACCGAAGAGAAGAGAACAGAAGAAGGAAAAGTCCTTACCTGCTAAATCCGCATCCCGGAGACATCTCGCTGACAACCCTGAAAAGGAAGACTTTTATTTAAAAGCTCATCGCGTCGATCGCTGCAGCGCCGCATTCCACAGGGCGCCTCCATGTTCAGCAGCGATCATCCGGATTCGCAGTCACGCCCCAGCGCCTAGGGAGAAAAAGACCAGAACAAAAGGTGAGAGAGAGAGAAGGGAATAAGGAAAGCTAAATCTCCATGTTAAGACTTACCTGTTGATTCATTCCCTCTTCATTTCGGGTCCGCGCCGCATCCTGGCATTTCCGGACCCCGGCCCCTAAGGGGGGGAAAAGGCAGCGTTAATGAGCGAATGAAAAGACATTACCAAAAAACGCTCATTAAAGACTTACCTGATTTCTACAAGGATTTCACCTCTCATCTCGGGTCGGTGCCTGTTCCCGGCATTCCGTACCCCGGCTCCTATGGGGGAAAAAGACACTAGCATTAGTACATTAATGCATGGACACAAGGGGAACCTCTTATCAAAAAACTTACCTGGAAGCCAAGCAAGTTTGGTTCTCACCAATCCGAAAATCCAGTGAAGTAACTGGATACCCACGCGCCCCTGCATCAGAAGCAGGATGGAGAGCTCGTCCTTCCAGACCCTAAGAAGGATACTTCTGCGAGCCAGACAAGCCAAATTTGGGGGCCCGGTCCAGTCAGTCTTCCGAACCCTGCGCATCACCTTAGAAGAGGTCACAGCAGCGCGAACCAGGCCAGCGCCTCCGTGGGAGTCATGTGAGCGTTACACCAGGTCCTTCATCTTACTAATGTGCTTAAGGTTGCGTGGTCTGGCAAAACCCCCCAGCATGTATGTCCACGCTGACTCCACCTGCAGTATGATCCTTTTTCCAGCCAGGCGTAGCTTAACCTCTATTCAAAATCGCCCCACCTCTGGGCAAGCCCAAAACATGTGCAACATCCCGGCTTACACCTCCCCGCACCTTGGGCATTTCTGTGTCACTGAACTTCCAAATCTGGCAATTTTGCTAGGGGTCATATATGCCCTGTGGCTAACATATAACTGATCTGCTGCAACCTCGCATTTCGGGACACCTTGTGGTACCTTTGTGCCCTAGCCCATTGTCCATCCAGCATAGGTTCTCCCTCCTCCTCCCAGTCCCGCCTCATTGTAGCTCATTGTCCACCTTGGTCATCAATAGCTCACATGCGGGAAATTTCGTGCCCACCCTCCGATACATCATACATCGTCTCGATGGCCTTGTCGGGCTGCGCCGCCCAAGGTCACCTCTCGCACCCGTTTTGACAATTCTTGTGTGGGTGATATGTTGGCCTGTGTGCACCCCGGTATCCTCCATCAATCTCTGAAAATCCAGTGCCTCCCCCTCTTGCCACACATCTCCAAGGATCACGAGGCCCATCTGCTTCCAGTATCTGCAAATCCTTTTTATCATTTGCGGGTCCTCCCCACATAGCGCCACTAGCGGCACCTGTAGGGAGCATGGGGTCAGGTTCCCCACTCTTTGCCAAGTTTTACTCCATAGTTCCCAGCCTAGTGTCGGCAGTCTCGCCCATCCCTGCAACCTTGGTTTGAGCAACCACACCACCTCCCTTAGAAAGAAGGGGGTGGTATCCCTGCACAAAAGCCTAGATTCGTACGTCTCTTCTTCAGACAGCCACCTGGCCACACACTGGAGCTGTCCCGCCAGGTAGTATAGCTCGAAGTTGGGTAAATTAATACCCCCCCCCCCTTTCTCAAGAGTTTTGCAACTTCCAAAGGGCCACCCTATTCCTGGAGTTATGCCATATGAAGCCCCTGCATAGGCTATGGAGTTTCGCAAAAAAGCGTTTGGGGGGCATGTACGGGATGGTCATAAAATAGTGTAACGGTCTCGGCAGGACCACCATCTTGATCAGGGCCACCCTACCCAGCATAGCCAGACATAGTTTGGACCAAAACCCCATGCTTTTCTTGATGCCTTCCATTGCCCTCTCCGTATTGTGTTTATGCTCCTCCTCGGCCGTGTGATATATATCGATTCCCAGATATCGGAATGACCTGGTCTGCCAAGGTATCGGCAAGACCGGTAGGTGCCTACGAGGCCCCTTATATCTGCCCAAGGGGAACATTGTCGATTTCTTGGGTTTTACAGCTATGCCCAAGAGGGTGGCGTAGCGTTCCATCACCTCCAGGACATATTGTAGGTTTTCCTCTGGGAAGCGCAAGTACAGCAGCATGTCGTCGGTGTACAATGATATGAGGTGCGATCCTCCCTTCGTTGGGATCCCTATCTCCCCATACTGTTGCCTGAGGCAGATTGCCAGAGGTTCCAGAGCGAGGACGTAAAGCATGGGCGACCAGGGGCAGCCCTGTCTAGTGCCCCTACTAAGTTGCCACTTGTCAGATTATTGCGCCAATTTTAACCCTGGCGTTTGGGGAGCTGTATACCATTTTGACCCACCTCAGATACACCAGCCCAATCGCATATTATTTCAGCGCCGCCAATAGCCACAGCCATCTCAGAGTCGAAGGCTTTGATGGCGTCCAGCGAGACTATTGCCATCTCGCCGGGGTTCTTCTCTGTTCAATAATGTGTTTGTCTCCTATGATTGTCGGTTATATTCCTACCCGGGACATAGCCTGTTGATCAGGATGCATCAGTTTGCCTATGACACATTTGAGCCTGTTGGCCAGCGTAGCTGTAAGGATTTTGCTATCTTGGTTAAGCATCGATGGGGGTTTGTATGACCACAGTCCATGCTAGGCTTGCCTGGTTTCAGGAGCGGAATTACCACCGCCTCCCTCGGGGACTCCGGCAGCCTCCCTCTTTCAAGCTCCTCATTTAACATGGCGAGCAGCGGGGGTGGGGGGGCGGGGGACACCTCCTGCCTGTATGTCTTGTAGAATTCACTTGGGAGCCCGTCCGACCCCGGAGCCTTACACATGGGTAGGTGCTGTATCACTGGCTCTAATTCTTCTAGTGTGATTGGGGCATCAAGGTCCTCCCGTTCCTCATAGTTTAGGCAAACCTATGTCTTCCAGTGGTTCCTGAATCTCACGGCCCATTTCTTCCCCCATGTCCCCATAGAGGCTTTTATAGAATCTAAGGAAACCCTTGTTGACTCCCCCCTGGGTATCCCAAGTCTGGCCATTTTCCCCTTTTATCTCCCTGACCACTGCTCTCCTGCTCTCGGTGTCTCATTTTTGTATAGCCATGCTAGCAGCCTTCCAGGTTTGTCACACACCCCCCCCCCCCCACCCCCTCCCTGCATGTTGCCTTTCAATATATTTTTTGTAGTTCAAATTACATAGTCTGTCCCAGTGCTCCCTGCTAGTTTGTTGTAACAAATGTACCCGTTCGGCATCCTCCTATGAGGCGCTCCCCTTTTGCATTATTTCTTCCAACTCCTCTGTCTCCTGCAGCTCACTCTGCCCCCCTGAAGCCCTCTGGATTTGGATATGGCTGCACCCCATACTACCACTTCGAACGCTTCCCATAAGGTTCCCTCTGACAGCACACTCCCGTGTTGAGGTCGAAATACTCGACAATCGCCTCCCTCAACCCCTCACGGAGTCCCGAGTCTTGCAGGGCCTCTGCTCTGAGCTTCCAATTCGGGATTCTCGCTCTAGGGGGCTGGTGCCTCCATTCCAGGATCAAGGGAGAATGGTCTGAAAACACCCTGGCCTTGTATTCCGAGCCTATCATTTCTCCAACCAGCTCTGAAGCAACAAACATGTAGTCCAGTCTCGTGCGCAGGTTGTGTGGGGCCGCGTAATACGAGTACTGCCTATCTTCTGGGTGTAACTGTCTCCAGATATCCTCAGCCCAAAGTCTCCCAGCAGGGCCTGTAATGCTCTCGCTGCGGGGGTGGGCCTACTTAGCTTGCTATCCGACCTATCCATTTTGGGGTGTAACATGCAATTAAAGTCCCCGCCCAATATAATCGCTTCGTCCAGTAAGGGGCTAATTTTGCCAGATAGGGCCCTAAAATAGGCCGCCGTGTCTTGGTTAGGGGCATATGAGCTTATGATGCACACTTCTCTATTCTCCAGTTTCCCACGCACCACTATAATTCTACCATCTGGGTCCCCTGTAGACTTCAGCAACTGAAACGGTACATGAGGTGCCACCCAGGTGACCACCCCCTCGCGTAAACTGAATATGTGGCTCCCGTGGTAGTCCCTCCACTTCCTCTTGATCACTTCTAATTTCTCCTTCGTAAGGTGGGTCTCCTGTATCAGTGCCATATCCACTTTCAGCCTTCTCAACTACATCACTTTCTTCCTCTTCAGTTAACTGTTGAGGCCCCTCACGTTCCAGGTTACAATTCTAAGGTTACCCGTCACCATGCTTAGGTTGTCCCCCACCTTCCCCTCCCGGTTTCTCACTCTCGCCTAGTTTGACATGAACTTGAGCTAGTTTCCCTCCCGCCCCCAACATAAACTCCTCAACTAACCTCCCCTCTCATCCCAACTAAAAACACTTCACACCCCCCCCCCCCCCCTTCCTTACCTCCTCCCTGCCCAACCCCAACTGGTGCCCAGCTCCATCCCGGGATCTCAGGCTCCCCCACATTTGGTCCTGCCTTGGAATGCCGAGGTCAGGAACCCAGCAGAGCGTCGCCGTCCTACCGGTAACCTAACTGGTCTGTTTGTGGGGGTGTGAGGGCTGGTCCCATTAGGCTCCTATGTGTTGTTCTGAGTGCCCGTACTCAACGTATCATATGTGCGCAACCCTGATCGCACTGCATCGGTAGACTATATCCTGGCCTGTATTCTAGTCCCAAAGTTTGAGCCTGCAACACCCTGGGTACCGCAGTCTGTCACTGATCTGCGGCTCCTTCCTGGAAACCTGATTCCGGGGGACAACTTTGCGTATCCAGCCAGTCTGTCGCATCCTCCGGGGTATCAAAAAACAGTGCTCTATTTTTATGGAACACTTTCATCTTAGCATGGTAAATCAGCATGTACTTATAGCCTGCTTCGCCCAATCTTCTCTTCACTGCACCAAAGTTCATGCGACGGCGTTGCACCTGCAGGTTGTAATCCGGGTATGCCGTTATATTTGCTGCCTCCCTTCCGGAAATGCTCAAGGTTTTTTTTTCTCGGCCTCTGTAATTCAGGTTCTTTGAAATGACCGGCCTCGGTGGGGAGGGGCATCGGTAATGGCCTCCTCATCAGGGCCCTATGCGCCTGTTCCAGCGCAAACCCCGAGTCCATGCTCCTCCAATTATCTCTTGCAGCAGCATTGATTCTTTGTACTCCGTGGGGCTGGGTCCCTCGGCTCCCTCCGGCAGTCCTATGATGCGGATGTTGTTCCTCCAGGCGAGTCCCTCTGCCTCCCCTGCCCTGCTTTCCAGGTTGCCCATGCGTTGTTCCAGGACGTGGAGCAAGGATTTGTGAGAAGTGAATGCAGCTGTATTCGGGGCCACCTCCTTCTCTAGGTCACCTGTATGTTCTGCCAGCGCTCTAACTTCTTGCTGGATGAGATTCACCTACTCCTGTACTGCCCCAACTTTGTGATCCAGGCTGCCTTCAGCTTGGCCATGGCCGACTCCAGTTTAGGGGAGGGAGGGGGGCCCAAGCCTCCCCTAAGGCAGCCGCAGGTCCGTCGTCCAGCTCGCCCCAGTTGGGACCTCTTGCTATTTATACTTCAAATTGCCTCCTGTCGCGGAGTATTGTGATACTTTGGGGGCTCCCAGCTGTCCCTTGCCCCCAAAGCTGCCCGCTCCTTGTCTTGTATTCCTTTGCCGCAGTGTGCTGCTTGTGGGCTGCCAGCCGCTCATTGTTTACGTTGCGACTGGCCTCCAGCTACGATGTGTTATGTTTGTAGGGGCCACATGTCACCCCGTGCCCTCGGGGATACCCGCTTCACGTGGTAGAAGCTACGGCCACAGCGTACTCCCTGTGAGCCTGCAGCCGTTATGTAGTTACAATGTCACGCCCAGACCACAGGGTTCTTTGTTGTGTTCGTGGGGGCTCCCAACCATCCCCCATCGCCGGAGCTGCTCACTTTATGTGGGCTACGGCGTTGGAGCTTGTGCTCTGTGTGGGCTCTGCCTCCAGCTGCGGTGGTCCCCTTCTGCATTCCACGGGCTCACAATCGTCCCGTAATTTCAGCGCTGCCCATGCTGCATTTTACCGTTGAGGCAGCAGCAGTCCTTTGTCATGCTCCCCGGGGGCTCCCAGCCTTCCCGATGCGCCAGAGCTGCACGGTGCAAGCCGTACGTTGCGTCACTGATTAGAGCTGCCTTGTCCATCCGCTCCTGGCTGACGGCTGCACAGTGTCACAGTTGCCAGCCTCTTTGTTCTCGGGGCGCTTTCCTCAGATGTTCTTTGTGCGCGGCCGCCATTTTGATGACATCCCGCTGGCACGTTTAATCTCCTCACTGCATGTCCATACACTCATAGTGTACCTTTTTGGGCTGCAATCCAATGTCCAGCTGCACTCGCTTGCACGGATCTATGGGACGGATCACAGAGCTCTCAGGGATTGCAGCCTACTCCATGGCTGCCTAGCCACGCAAAACAAGAACAATTGGACGCAAAAAACAAAACTGCAATCAAGAAACTCAAGGTGCTTGGCTCATTGATTATTCAAAGCAACAACGCTTATTCCAACCAAAACAAGCAGCAACCCAGAACTGAAACTTGAGGCAAACAATCACTCTGCCTCCTCGTACAAACAAATTCAATCACTTGGAAGAAGTCACAAAAAAAGTCCAACATTTACAAACTATCTCTAGAACGGGTTCTATAGGCTAAGGATGAACTTATTATGAATCGGTCCAACTTATTGAGATTGATGCATAATATTCTGCAACATAAGTGTCTTTCCCGAATGAAGCAGAAACAGATTTGATCCACTTACACTTAAGAGTAGGTTTGAAGTAGGTTTAGTTATCAGCTATCGATGAGTTGCGTGTTGTGGGCTGTGACTTAAAACCTATCCCCTCGCTGGAAAGCCATAACAAGCACAAGGTATATCCTAACAAAAAAACAGATGCGCAAAGAGCACAAAGTACAAACCTAGGAGGATGAAACAGATCATAGACCAATCAGATTTTCTCCAACTGTACTGAGGTCCACATGCATTAAAGATCATGGTAAAAGGCAATATAGATGAAAAGTCCCCGGAAGATGGCTTGTTTGGAAAGAAGACCCGAAAAACAAACGTCCTGGAACCGGCTTGCAAATACCTTATCCTCGGCAGACCAAGATTAGACCTAACATCAGAAAACTGGAAATGAGTTCCAGATAGCCACATGGAATTCCAGAGGCTTTAAACATCCGTTTGAAAATATTGACCAGGATCTAATGACAGCCGAAGTTATTTGCATCCAAGAATGCTAACTACAGGAAACTCCAACGCTTGACGGATACACCTGCTGCCTGAATAAAGCTATCGATAGGGAGACCTTCGGCTGGACTACTTACTATCATCAAAAGCATTCAAAATAGAAAATTGGTGAAAACCATCCAACCGTCACCAATGAGACAAATAACAGTTCTACAGGATGACTCAACGGAAACAAATACAAATAATCTGTACTGGAACAGTTAAGCATAAGCTGGAGCAGACTTCGTAACCAATGTCACTAAAGACATCGATGACCTGAGAGCAGAGTATGACAATCCAACCCTCTTTATTTGTGGAGACTTGAATATAGATTGCCACAAAATATCGTGTACCAAAGATTTGCTACCACAACACCCATAAAAATTCCAGGATGCAGATATGGGTGCAAGAAATGTAAAATGAGATCTACACATGGTAAATGGCAACGTGGAAGGTGATCGGCAAGGAGCTATCACTTGGACATCCTTTAATGCCAAAGCAACCTTAGGTTTCTTTGGGGATGAACTTAGACACGCCTAAATCATATCATTAAAGATCCTAGAAACAACAAAAGTGACCACAAACCTTTAATCCTAGCCTGTATCAAAGACTACATCAAAAAATCTGGTAAAAATGACTTGGAAGTATGGCCACAAGATCAACGTAAACCAAGGCCTAAATCGATTGAGGCTAACCGCTAAGAACTTGCCACATTTAACTATGGAAATTAAAAAATGGCAAGAAGATGAGAAAAGCAATGTGGAATACGAAACGTGCTCAACGCTGTTTCAAGAAGCCAGGAGTCAACAAACGAAGCCAGAATTGCAAGGCTACATTGCTTTGACACTAATTTGAATGCAAAGAAAAAACAGCTAGCGAAGGATCTACAAATATTTAAAAAAAAAAGTCAAACTAAGAAAAACAAAATGGGTGGGGGGGGGGAAACTCTAGGCAACATACCGTCATTGGGTAAAAACATAGAACGACATTAAATCAAATGGATTCAGAGCAAATGCTAATGGCACTGGACACTATCAAAATGCATTTTTTTTTCTGGACTCTGATACAGAATGCACAAAGCCTTAACCAACTGAATCCAATCACTGAATCCAAATGGTCCGCTCACTTCGAAAACCTCGATCGCCAAAACACCACTAGCAAACCTGCATGGTCGCAAAAAGAACCGCATTGCTGGGCCATAAAATTCAGTAAACGAAATTCTGACCCTGATCAAAAAAGCAGTACATCCCGAGCGTTGGGGCCAGTTGGACTGTATTAAAACAAGCGCCGGAATTATGGGCTGAGATGTGCAGCACTCTTTTCAAAAGAATAAACCTCAACAAACCAATACATACCTTGTGGAAACTAGCAGTGGCGATACCCAGTTTTAAGAGAGATCGAACTTTACCAGTGAATTATCGTCCAATATCATTACTGGACGTTCTGGGCAAAGTATACACAGGCATCCTGCTCAAAAGATTGAAGGAATGGATAGCATCTAGCAAAAATTATGATCAAAGACAAGCCTCTTTGTCGAAAAAGTAGATTGTGGATTAAACCTGCTTATTTTAAACCTTTTGCAAATCCAGACCATAAAGGAAAACAAAACACTATTCCTAGCATGCATTGACATGCCTATGGCTTTCGACAGAGTTGATAGACTAATGTTATGGGATAAACTCGAGATCAAGGGCTGCCCACAAGATCTTTTAGCAGCCATCATTAGTCAACCCACTGACACAACGTTGCAGGTATGACCAAATCAAGCCGGGACACTAAGCATAGCTATCAACACCGCAAGGACTAAAACAAGGGTGCCCCCTGGCATCGATCTTGTACAATTTCTTCATCCTAGAAATCTAGGACAAAATGGACCCTGAAAGATCATGCTCGCCGTGTCTAGGAGGAACACCAATAGGCCATCTACTGTATGCAGATGACCTTATCCTGCTTGATACCCCTCCTATTGGCCTACAACGTAAACTAGATGCACAACAAAAACTGGCGAATGAAAACAATCAAAAAATAAATGCAACAAAATCAGATATTGTCATCAAAAATCCTCGAACAAAAGTAAGGAAACCCTTCAAATGGTGTCTCAACAGTCAACCAATCCCTACAAACTAACGCACAAAATATTTAGGAGCCATCATCAGCAATGACTGGGGGGGACAAACCATGGATGCAGCATTTATACTCAAAGATGGACCAATTAACAGACCAAGCCTTAATTCTTAAAAGGCGATATGGACCATTTTCCATAAGCGCTCGTGGACTTCTACAACATGAAAATAGTACCTGCAATTACATACGCAGGTGATGCTGGCTTAAGTATCCCTTGGAAAACATGGAATAAGCTTGAGGGGAGATTTTGGCGTAGAATTTTAATAGTGCCAAACAGTGTACCGATTGGCGTGATATACCACAAACTTGGATTCCACTCGCTTCACGTGAAAATCATTTGGAAAACTAACTACATTCAGAAAAATAGAGCTCATTGAATGTCCACCACAATATGAAGTCCTAAAAAAGAATGAAAAATTACCATTGTGGACATTAACAGCCTGGAGACAAAAGTGCACGGAACTCCTAAACCAAATGAGCGTAAGCCAAGAGACCTTACGAACCCATCCACAGCGGGTCAAAACATTACTTATGTCAATAGACTGGCCGCAATCAGAAGCCACGCGGGCAGCCTCACTTGGGCACACCAACGAAAACACTAACCAACAATCCTAAAATATTACCTAAATATCTAGAAAGAAGTGCGAACCCCAAACATAGAGACCTTATTGTGCGCTTCAGATTAAAAATCCTGAGAACAAAGCAAAATCTAAAGAAATATGGCTAGACGAACCATAATAACTGTTGATTTGTGTCACCAACAAGAGGAATCATTACAACATTTACTGATCTGCGAAAAACTAGAAGCAGAAAGAACAAACCTTCTGAGCAAAACTTTATGGACATCTTGTGGTCTGGACTCTGAATCATGGTGGAAGGCTATATATGTACACCCCAACCAAAAAACAATCGGGGCCCCGAGAGTCTTCTTAGAAATGATGCTGACCAAACTTGTAGCAACGACCGACGATGGAAAATTTGAGTCTACACTGTTAAAATAGCCAAGCAACTCCATGCATTGGACTCACTGCATACTAACATTAAAGACATGATATAAGGAGGAGAATCTCTTGCTTGGCTTATGAAGGAAAGTGAAAAGCACTTTTCAAAGAATAAGCAAAACGTATTTTTATATACTAAATGCTTATTAAAAAAAATAACACAAAATGCTAATGGAAATGTTTGAAAATCATATTGAGTCTGCACTTTACTGAGAAATGTAAAGTAGATGGAGTCTATATAAGATTTATTTCTTCTATTTTTTAACTGTAAAATGTGGTTCCTAAAGGAACTTTTCTTTTGTTTTTTGATGTATGCGTTTTTTTTTTTTGGCAGGAATCTTTAAAACTTGGGGAGGGAAGAGGTACTAATATAGAGGGAGAGGTGGACAGGGCAAGATGTTGTACATGTGTTAATTCTAAGAGGGTAGTGTATCTCAAACTCGATTACAGCTTAAAAAGCACTTAGAAATTGATTCCCCCTGCATAGTGGTGTGTTGCAGTATATACAGAGGACTGTTGTATTAGAAAGATATGGATCAACAGCTTATTTTATTGCTTGGAAGGTAGCTGGTGGGATTTTGTCCCACATAAGTAGTCTTTGTGGTTACAGTATTGTTTGAAGAAGATGAGGTGGAGGAAGACTACCTATAACTTGCTAAGAAAGGAACAACCTTTCTGAGAATTACAGTGGTTGGATTTGGTGTGGCGGCGCATGGAGGTGGTCGCGTAGGAATATTGTCCAGGTAGTCTGTGACTGAGTTCAAAGCTGCACTCTGCATTTCTCTTTGGTAGCTTTAGCATTTGGTACATTCCCAACAGTGGTAAAGAACTGCTGCATCCATGACTCTCTCTGGGTGTTAGAGGTAGGCACTTCCTCATCTTCTTGGTCCTCTTCATCGTCTGCGCTTTTTTGTGTAGGTCCTCCAGCTGGTTATGGCTCTGTATATTTTCTCAGTTATGCTATATCAAGTTTGAGACCTGTTGCTCTAACTTGGGTGTTACACTCTCAACTGCATATGCTCTGTTATAAGCATTTACCTTTTTGTTTACTGTCAAATCTCTGCTACCCTTTTGATGTCCTGATTTGGAATTGAGTTTATCACTACAACCTTGTTGAATGCTGATAAAAGTTCACTCGCTACAGTGAAATTATCGTATGGTGTGGCGCCTAGAACCATGTTATACGGCATTCGCTGCTTTTTGTCTTTCTGAAGAGTGTACTCTGAACTCCGATCGCAGTCATACATACGTAAGAATGTTTTACTTTCCTTACTGCATTCCATGGTAAATTGTCTTTCTCTGCCCTCATTAAATTGACACTTATGTAGCACATAGCTATTTAAATTACCATGTTCAATGAAAGCGCATCTTACCCTGCTCTCCTTTCTTGCCCTCCGTGCGCTCTCCACCCGCTTTTCCCTGTTTACTGCAAGTTCAAAGAGGCTAATTGATAGTCCAGCAGTAATCATCTCTTGCACTCTAAAGTGGCATAAATGTGTGGCAATGCTAGCCCAGGAAAGCTATTTTTTTCAAATAATTGCAAAAGCCAGTTTGACTTTTATTATAAAAGACAGTCCTACAATGCCTTTCCCAAAAATAGAAGTTGTTACATGATGCAGAATTGTGGTATTGCTATTGCAAAACACTGCATTGTCTCAATGTATTTCAGTAAAGTGTAGGTCAGCATATATAAATTTGTGCCAACTATTTATTTTGTTGCGGGACGGTGCATCATCTTGACAAGTGTACACTTATGAAAATGTGCATGATCACACAGCCAAATGCTTTTGCTAGCAATGTTAGTTCTGACTTGCTACTTGCACTCGCCTGTGCATCTGGTGCCTATGAGCTGATCCCAAACTCCTTGGCATTCTATCTCATCACTCTGTTGCTTTATACCAGCAAAGTGAGCTGGCCGCAAACTACAATATTACACCTAGTTTGTCCAGTTCTCTGCCTGCTCCGCCATCCACTCTGCATAGTCACTTACTTTCCTCTTCCGTAATGAATACACAAAGCTAACTAGATTGTTATGCAAAGTATTTATGGTTCCATCTAGCACGTACATCTACAGATCTACTGCAGTACCATACACTGTAGTTTGTTTCTAGAGCTCCACTATTATGATTACGTTATATATTAGCACCTGGCGGAGAGAGCTGGCAAATTCTTAGCAGTCATGCCCTTCTCTGAAATTGGTTTTTAATGCAGTAGATATCAATGACTAGGAAGGGCCATCTTGTTCACATGAAGTCGTTGCTCATCCTGCCGCAAGACCATACTACAGTATTTCAATCTCAGGCTATGACTTTCGTTTAACATTGGAAACGTTTTGATTTGTGGAATGTCTGACCTCCTTACACAGTAAATGATAGGTCAAGCATACAATATACAGAACATTTCCCTGTGCAACACTTGACTGCACCCATCTGCACAGAGCCTTGCACTGAAAACTGTTTTTAGATTGGTCTATTGATGCGGCCATCCTTTACATTTTACACACGTCACTGTCTTTCTTCCGTGGCTCCCAAAAATGAATTATTGCTAATTGTGTCTTGTCAAATTCTGGTGACATTAAAAATATTAGGACAAAATTGGTAATCCAATATGTTACTTGCCTTTCGTCGAAAGACTGGTCTGATTTGCTTTGGTCTTCTGCTGGCTTTCCCTGCTGCTTGCGTACACATTACTCTTGAGCTACTAAGCTTTGGTTTCGCAGTTGTTTAGTTCCTTGTTCTGCCCAGATGTTCCTATTGCCCCACAAGGTAAACCGTGGCAGAATGGTACAGGAGTATGTGTCCTACTGTGACCAAGATGGTAGCTAAACTGGTGGGTATGCATAAGACGGGGCGCAAAATGTGCACTAAATGATATTTGACTCTTGGCGAGTAAGCAATGGTGTACTGCATGTATGTGTAGAACTGAGGTGACGAGTTACTTTTTTATATGGCTAGCTAGCAGCTTATATGTTTAGGTTATCTTTCTGGAGCTTGTTGCTGCACATCAGCTCACTCCAAATACATATGTAGTAGCAGGTGACCTAAAATTAATTTGCATTAGAAACAAGGTATTTCTAAAATGCATCCTGACCTCAATCTGTGGAATCCAGCCAGTGATTGAATGTGGGCTGTAGCTCTCCTTTCAAGTATTGGATAGCCTGCTCATTAGGTTGGCATGCAGAGATGTGGTAGCCCCATTTTCCTATGATAAAATGTCTTGCCAATAAATCTGCTGGTGAACTGGAGTAAATGGTCTTTTACCAGCACAACAGAGGCAAAAGCTGTATGTATCAATTTTCTTAGTTTGAAATAAAATTGACTTTTGATGACGAGGATAACATGCTATGTAGTTTCAGCCAGTAGCGCAAATCCTACAGCTTTCTTTGTTGGGGAAAGTGTGCTATGCCTATGATACTATGCTTCTTTTCTGTTATTTTAGAGTTGGCCCAATGCAATTTGCCTCTTCTCTTTTTAAAGCAGGGAATCATTGGCAGAGTAACAGACTCTGTGAAGAGTATTGTGCCTGTGTGGTTGCAGAAGTATTTCAACAAGGGTGATGACTCCTGTACAATCGTAACTGAGTCGAGGAGTTTGACTGAGAGGGCAGAGGACAATCTAGCGAATGATCATCATGTTTATGGTGAAGAGCAAACGCCTCGACTAAATGATGGGAGGGGTACACCTGAGCCAGTAATTCGACATGTGGATGGTGAGTACTGAACTCTTGACACACAAGCAGCTACTTGTTTTTTTTTCTTTTTTGTCTTTATTTTCAAGATATTTGAGCATTTATGAATTCCTGAAATTTTGCACTATCCTTTGGCTAGTTATATTGGACTCTTGGCAAGTAAATGATGTGTAAATTGAGGTGGCAAGTGACATTTGAAGCCTAGCAAGTAGCTTGCAACTTCAAATGTTATTTCTCAAAAATATCAGACCATATACTTTTCCCACATTAGTAGAGGAAAAATCTACATGCATGTCTACCAATCATAGAAAACCTTAATCTTTGCAGCAAAATCTATTTCATTAGTCTTTTCTGTAGAAATGTTATCGTTCGACACATGATCCAATCTCTGAGTCTGTTCTGTGCTTGAATTTGCCTTTTCTATGAGAGCTATTTGAGACGCAAGTAAGCCTCACCCTTATCATACCGGTTTCTTTACTCCATCCACCATATCACAATGTCTACCTTGTCTGGCATTCTTGTTTTAGCTCACCGTTCCATTTTTGTCACCACCATTATGCTGGTTTCCTTTGCTGCTCATCAGTCTGCCATACCATTTACTGAATAGTATGTGAACACTTGGACACCTTTTGAGAGGCTAGTCTGTCATGCGACACTTGATTTATTAATCCTACTCATTTTGGGTTGCTAATTCATTCTGTTGCGTCTTATCTGAGTTGGGTGGTAAGAGTCTGCTCAACCACCTTACAAATAGTATGTTTTCCACATACTCGGTGCAAGAAATGTGCCAGACTGTTATTGTGTTAAGGTTTTAATATTTGCCCAGACGTGTGTTTCGGAGATTGAAAGCCTTCCTCAAATCAGGGCTAGTAGTGCTATCAACAGTCACATGAAAGTCAGTACAATGAAAAAGCACACAAACACACAGAGGTTAGGGGTTGGACAAAGGGAGGTTTAAAGGGTAGTTTGAGAAAATAAAAATAAACTGTAAAGGTCAGATTCATTAATGTCAGTCCACACAGTAATAAATCATTCCATATTACACTCATATGGGTATGTGTACTACTGTTGATCTACGTTACCTTTGCAGCGTTGTTAGAATGGCAAACGTTGTTGGGTATTATACCAATTATAAGGGTCTGATCACTGTGGGTAAATGCCATAATATTGTATTCAGTGTCTATTGATAGTTCTTGCCAGGTAATTCAAGTAGTTCAATTAGTTTTATGCATCCTGTATACAGTAATCCATTTGGTCTTATATTATTCCAATCATAGTTAACGAATGTTCTGTCTTCACATAGCTGCCCGCATATCATCCTGTTTGCATACAGTGTGATTCGAGAATTTCAACTAATTGCCTGCACACTTTTACTGCTCACGTCCTTCATCTCCATTCCTGAAATACCAGAGCTATGCTTGCTTCCTTTTGACTGTTTTCAATGCGTTCGAATTATATAATGGTTTTCTATCTAGACTATGGTATGCTCGTAATATATTCCTTGTATGGTGCTATTGGTCCCCATATTACAGCGTCTGCACCTTTGTGCTATCTTGATTGTTGAAGAGATTAGCGCATACGTAACTTCCCAGCTTTTGAGAATCCCTTTTTTTGTTTACGCGCGGTTGACTGAATAGCCATAACCCTGATGGCATTCCCAGACCTTATTTTGATGAGTAACTTTGACATTATCACACTTTGCAAGTTGAAAATGGTCTTGTGTAGTTCGAATTAGAAGATCCATATAAGGGCTGAAAAAAGTATTTATAGTTTTTATTTTGTTAATTTGACTAACCAGCATTGAGTGCTCATTGTGACTGTAAACTGGGAAGGGTCATGTACCTATTTAAAAACTAAATTTAATTTGGCATGCTTGACGGAATGAATTTGAAACTTTTTTCCTTCATGATGGTCCAAGGGTAACTTAAAGTGCGTTTTCAGTTGCTTTGATATTGGGTGTTTTTGCCTTTTATTGTCACTTCAATATGGTGTTGGTTGCATTTTAACTCTATCTGCTTAGAATTCCCTTGAAGTGCTGCTTCATCAGTGCTGCAGATTTTGAGGTGGTAATAGTTTAGCCACTGTTAATGTTGTTAGAGTACATTTATTTTGAAGATTGTAAAAATGAGTCGTCTTTGCAAAAGTTAAAAGTATGTTACAGCCTGTGGTTTGATTCTCATATCTTAGTGATTTTTTTTTTATGCAGAGTAAACCATCATTTTCCTGAGGTTTTCCATATGGAGAGCCTAGGTTTTTGTTTTCTTTGGTATTTGGGCTGCTCTCGCTGCCCTTGGTGAAGAGCCCAGGATAAGCTCCCTGGGAACTTGCTATGTTCCACCCACAGGGGGAGCGAGCAATGGCCTGAGGAATTTTTGGGATGTTTCCTGTCAGCGGGCCCCTGCGATGTAGCAGCTTGTGGTAAAGTCGAAAACGCATATAATGTATATCGGGAGGCGTGAAAGGGGAGTCCACGGAAGATCCAGTGAGGGCAGTCTGGCTCTCGCTTGCTGGAGGGAAGGCCTTTCCGGCTGCCTAGGTCCCCCAACGCTGGGTCGAGAGATTGGGCCCGGCGGGAGGCGAGGACTCCAGGTCAGGCAGAGCCGCCAATCTGCTGGTGCTGCTCTGCTAAGGGCAGGGCCTGGTGCTGATGCTGAGTGATCCCAGGTGTTGCTCTTTCACAGAGGTAGGAGGTGGACGGTGCGAGAGAGGAACGAACCAATTCTGAACTGTCGGAGAAATGCACTAGCCAGAAACGCACACGCGGGCAGTGCCTTGTATTTATTTTTCCTACCAGAGTGAAGGACACCGTTAAAGCGAACTTTGAACTGGGTGAAGTGAACGCATAAGCGGGTTCTTGTATCTACACTCGGGGAGAAAAAAAGGAGGGCAAAGCTAAGTAATAAACTTGTGAAACAAGTGCCAGAGTGTATTTGATTTCTCAGGTGGCCCCATGTACTCCATGCCCATCATTTGTTACAAATATGAAAGAACACTTTCCCCATGTGAGTTAAAGGATATAACAGTGTTGCAAGATTAATGATTATTTATTGGTTTAACAGAAGGGAATGTCCCACTATGGTGATCTAATGTATCTTGCTCAAACATTTATGTAACAGATGTAAACGGACTGCCTTATCTAATTTCATAACCTGTGTAATGTAGCTTTGTGATATTATAAAACAGGCTTTCAAGCTTGTGAACTGATTTTAAGGCTGTGACTGGTTTATTTTACACTATGTGAGCTCTAGCCAATCTGGGTGGACAGTCTAGGTACTTCATAATATAGCCCACTCATTGCCCCCTTGGAGATCATTTCGCACGTGTGCGGTAAGGTGTGAATAACCCATTCTCTGGACTTCTACAGGTTGCAGAACATGCCATTGTACATATGTTGGCCTTACACACAGGCTGGCATGTGTAGCCTTAGCCAGGTCTTTCTGATTCCCCTACCGAGCCTCACCTTTTCAGTTTGTCAGATCGTCTTAACAAGCAAGGATTTTTTGACAATGGAAGATGGGTGGAAGGAGGAAAGGTGACTCTGGACTAGGAGTATGTTAGTCTGCGCCTCTATCTGGTTGAGTTTGTTCTTGTGCGCATTTGTAAATGCTTCAAATTAATACGCTGAGAAACGGTTTCTTACTCTTGCGCCAAGTCCCCTTTCCTCCATATCTATGGGTGATTCCCAGGCACTGAAACAGGATTATTGGGTGGATGGTCCCAATTCTCTATTACTTAGAGATTTTTGACAATTGGCTGCCCAAACAGCTCATTCTGGAACTTCAATGAAGTCGGTAGTGTTTGGGGAAGCCCATGTAGCTGCTTTTGCGATTGACTCCCAGTGGGCATATTTCTGAAAGGCAACTTAGAACGCTTTAGCTCACTAGATGCACACGAAACGCCGTTTGGTAGTGGGACAGTGAAAAGAGTAGGCCTCCAAGATTTAGGCGGTCCACTTGTATATGGTGTTTTTAGGGGCCTGAGGCCCTTCTAGGATTGCTGAATGTTACTGACTTGAAGACACTTGAACGTCTTTTGTTCCGTTAAGATCAAATTTAAGCGCTCGCCTAACGACGTCTCTGCATAAGAGGTTCAGAAAAGAGTACCAGCAAGTAGATTTCTTGGTGTATATGAAAAGACCATAACCTTCAGTTAAAAAAAAATGGATGTGAAGTCCAAAGTGCTGCACAAGGAGTGAGGAGAGCAGAGGTGTTCCGTCCCTTGAGCAAGTGGATTGAGGACTAGTGGTGCTGGTGTCTAGCCAAGAGACGCACTACTGGAGGGTCTGTAGAGCTTTGCTGCCCTTTGACTTGTGTCTGCTACCTTGCTGGTATAACGACTACTGTGTAAAGGTAGGCCCAAAAACCGGATTAGCCAAAAATCAATCCAATGAGCAATAAAAGTGCACGAGTAGCAAGGAAAACAAAATTCTATTACTTGCAGTCTTTACCGGGAATAATATGAATATCGCTCAAATTGTCATCATTAAATGACCGTTTATATAGGAGTGTGACGACATGGCTTTGATAATGTTTCAAGATGCATGTAAATGCTTATTCAGTGATTGGTTAATCATTGCAATCCCCTACACCATATCCATTACCTAGCCCTAGTGGCCTAACCTGCGCCTCATGATTACATTAGTAATCTCCTAATGACCTAATAATCGGGTCACCTAACCTTCGTTCATTGGTTTCTGTAAATTCTTCAGATCCCGCTTACATTGGCTATCCCACCCTAGAGTGTTCCTTGGTGGGTTTCAACCCTCGTCATTGACCAAGCATTTTGTGAGGAACCGACTGTGGCAACAAAAATCAATACCTCCTCACTTTCTCACGAGACCTGATTGTTGGCACCCTCTGAAAATTCTCAGCCATGTGACTGTACAAATGACAATTGCGACGTCTCTTCGGAAACATGTTTCACCTTCTGGGACATCTCCTTCCTTTCCCATCATGGGAACGCACAACCTCCTAGAAAATTATTCTATGGCATCATTCTAGGACAGAATACAATTAGTATTGTATGTATATACATTTCCAATGGATTGTGTCCTGCTGTGCATTCCACATCTTTGACATGTAATGTCCACAGCTGTGCACTTCTGAATCTTTTTCAGCAGAGGGCATCCTGCGTCAATGGCGTCGGGCCCATGTCCCTCGAAGGCCTCCGTCGAGGGCGAAGTCACAGGATGTTATAAATAGGACGCACGGCGCCCGTAGCCTCAGGTCGGTTTTTCCGCGAATGTGTTAACTTTGTGAGACTCGGCACGCCTCGTGTGTTCATCATTACAATGTCTTTCTCTTCGACCCCTCCGACTCCGTGGTCTGGCTTTAAAACCTGCCGGGACTGCAAGTCAAGGATGTCGCTCACCGACCCCACCGCATTTGTTTGTGGTGCCTGGGCGAGTCGCACGACACCGACTGCTCGAAATGCCAGTCGCTGACTGCCAAGGCCTTGTGGAAGGGGAAGCTCCAGGTAGATAGGGGCTCTAAGCCTGTTAAGTCCCAGACTTCCATGTCCAAGGGGGTTTCCACCGACGACTCGAGGGGCAACTCTCTGCGTCGGAAGGAGACCCAGGGATCTGGGTCCCGGAGTGGTTCCTGCCACTTTCTTCCTCGTCCCGGCACTCTAGAAAGCGTTGTCACTGGTTACCTTCCCCGTCCTTGGAGGATGGTGCCTCGAGGAAGGTTACGTGCACTACGAAGTCCTCGACTCCGGAGGAATGGGCGGTGTTTAAACAATCCATGTTAGCGATTTTCAATCTCAGGGCACGGGTCTGGTCACGCCTTCTGATGAAGCCAGCCAGGTTCGGTCTCGTACCGTGGCTTGCATGCCTGCGGGCTCAGGTACATGACGCAACTCGCACCGGGAGCCGCCGAGGTCCTGTTCGGACAAGGATTCGATGAGTCTGAAGAGACGTGTCTCTAGGTCTCGGTTATTTTTTCTTCAGCGAGACCGTAGCAACCTATTGAGGGCTTGGGGCTCGCATCAACTCGTTCAGCGCTGTGTCCATCCGATTTGGACATTGACGCCTTGCCGCCCTATCAGCCCACGTCGGCACCTGTGTTGACGCCGAAGCCTTTGGCGATCACGACGTCAGTTGTCAACACTCTCGACGTCAAAGCCTTCGGCGCTATTGGCGCCTTTTGGGATATTTTCTCAATTTGCCATTGGAGTATCCTCCAAGGAAGGCTACGTCTAAGTCTGTGAGGCCGATTTTGGTCTCCAGCATCTCTTCTGTCCCCAGACTTGGGTTTCAACTTCCTCTGGATGATATTTATGAAGAGGAGGAAAGGTCTGAGTTTGAGTTACCTGGTGACCTTGATGCTCCACTTTTTTCTGGAGACAGTCAGTTGGAGGAGTTGAGGCAGACCCTCCATGATGTCAGTGGGCTGGACACTTCCCCAGAAGTGGAATTCGGTTGACCTGAGCCTGGGGCTCATGCAGAGTCTTCTTATAGGAGGCTCATGGCACGAGTCTGAGTATCTGGGCTCGTCAAGTCGTCCTGAAGACTTTGTGCAGGATGATCTGACGGACATCTTGGATCAAGGTCCGTCCTCTGACCCTGTTTTTGCCATTTCATCTTACCTTGCAGAAAAGGGTGGCAGTCCCCCGAATCTCTTCTGGCTGTGAATAAGTCTTTGACCAAGAAATACTGCACTTCCGTTAGCGACCCCAGCCATTTATCTACTCGCCCCACTCCTGAGAGTTTGGTGGTTCAGGTGGTTACGGCCACCTGGAGGCAGGCGGCGTACCCCTACGATCCCTCTGGATAGGGATGACAAGCGCTTCGACGGTTGGGCCTGGAAGGTATTTTCTGCTGGGAGCATGGCCCTGAAATCTGCCAACTCCACGTCTGCCTTGGCAAGGTTTTCACACTCTGTGGAATTGTTTCTTTGATGGCTGTGCATATTCCCGAGGGGGAAGAAAGGGATGGGGTTCCTTGCTCTCGTGCAGGACGGCAAGGATGCCATGTGTGAATCCCTTCAGTCGGGTTTGGATACGGCCGACAGTGTTAGCTGATCCATGGCTGCGAGCACCTTTTTATACGCAGATTTGCGTGGTTGCGGAAGTCGGGGTTTGCTCCGGATGTGCAGGCCCTTCTTTTGAACATGCCCTTTGATGGTGCGCATTTGTTTGGCAGCAAGGCTGAGGAGAGCCTTGAGAGTTTGCAGACCTCAAAGGCTGCGGTGAAATCTTTAAGTGCCGCATCAACCTCTACCTTTTCATCCTAGGGGACAGCAGTGGAGGGGGCGAGGGTTCCTTTCGTTACTGCTCCTCCTTTGGTAGAACGAGAGGGGCCGCCAGTCGAAGGGGCCAGCGAAAGAGTACACGTGGTGGTCGGGGAAATCGTGGTGCCAAAGCCGCTCAGGCAGCTGCCTCACCTTCAGGCACTGCCGCAGTCGCTTCCAAACGGTCATGAGGCCATGTCCCATGGTTCGCCGGTTGGGGCAGACTGTCTCAGCATGTCTAAAGAATGGCATGCCATTACTTCAGATGCATGGGTTCTGGATGCCATTGCCCACGGCTACTGGCTTGCCTTCCTTCAGCAGCCTCACGACAATCCACCGGGGAAACTCTTTGAAGCTTCCGGATCAGCTCCTTGCGCAGGTAATCTTGAGCCTACTGGAGAAAGGCGCTACAGAACTGGTGGCTGTAGCGGAGAGGAACAAGGGATGGTATTTCCCCTTATTTTTGTATCCCAGAGAAAGACTGGGGATTGACACATCATGGACTTGCGTTGGTTGAACAAGCTTTGCAGGAAGGACAAGTTCAAGATGGTTACTCTTTCTCAAGTCCTCCAGGCCCTTCAACTCCGGGATTGGTTGGTGTCTCTAGACCTCAAGGATGCTTACTTTCATGTGACTCATCCCGCGCACAGGAAGTTTGCGGCTGGTGACTCGCACTTTCAGTTTTGGGTCCTGCCGTTCGGATTGACCTACGCCCTGAGGGTCTTCACCAAGCTAATGGTGGTGGTGGCAGCGTACCTCAGGGGTGGGGGGGTGGTATTCACGTCTACCCCTACCTGGACTGGCTGATCTGGGCGCGCTCTCCCGAGCTGGCGTTGGATCATCTCGGTGTCACCTGCTGCACCCTCTACAGGCTGGGCCTCTCCCTGAATTTCAAGAAGTCACATCTGACACCTTCCCAACAGCTCCAATACATTGGGGCTGTTTTAGACACGTCCTTTGGGAAGTGTTCGCCTCCCAAGGTAAGGGCTCATCACATTGTGCAGATGGTGTACAAGTGTCAACATGCCCAGAGTCTCCCGGCTTTCGAATTCTTATGATTGCTCGGCCTCATGGCCTCCTGCATTTTTCTGGTGCAATAGGCCCGGCTGCGGGTGAGATCCCTGCAGTGGGCTCTCAAGATGCAGTGGTCGCAGTTCTCCGGCAAGATGTCGAATCCTGTTCTGATTCCACTCTGTCTCCCAGGATCTTCTGTGGAGACTGTGGATCTTCTCATCCTGGTAAGAAAGAGTAGCGTCTCATAGGTTGGATCCTAGGAGAGCTCTTAGCTTTTACATTTCTAGGATGTCCAGGGTCAGAGTGGATGATTGACTCTATGTTGGATATGCTGGACACCGATTGGGCCAGGCTGTTACCAAACAGACCTTGTCCGGGTGGATTATCCTTAACATTACAGTGTGTTACCGGTTGGCGGTTAAAGACCCTCCTGATGGGTTGAGAGCTCATTCCACTAGGGGCATGGCTACTTCCACCGCCCTCCAGCGGTGTGTTCCTATTAGGAATATTTGTGATGCTGCTACTTGGGTTCAATCCATACATTTGTAAAACATTATTCTCTGGATACAATCCATGGTCAGGATATGGCCTTTGGGTACTCAATTGTTTTCCCTCCTCCATTTACTGGTACTGCTTTGGGAGTCTGTCAAAGATGTGGAATGCGTTGGAGGACACAATCCATTCGAAAAGCAAGTTATTTACCAACTGGTAATGTTCTTTTGACTGGATGTTCCTCCAACGCATTCCACATCGCCCTCCCAGCCTGCCCCTCAGCAGAATTTCCTATGCGATTGCAGCTTCCGGTTTCTGCAAGGCTAAGTGCAGTCCAGCAGGCATCAGACTGGTGCCGCACGTTCTAGGGGGAAAAACTTAAACTGAGGCTACGGGCGCCGTGCATCCTATTTATAACATCCTGTGACATCACTCTAGACAGAGGCCTTGGAGGGACAAGGACCAGACACCATTGACTCATGATGCCCTCTGCCAAAAAAATTTCCAAAGTGCACAACTGTGGACATTACATGTCAAAGATGTGGAATGCGTTGGAGGAACATCCAGTTGAAAGAACGTTACCAGTTGGTAAGTAACTTGTTCTTCTGAGGCTTGTGGAATCTGCTTGGATCACATGCTGTGCATAGACCGACATCTAGTGGAAGCTGCTGAGCATTAGTTGTTTTCGAAACTCAAAGGGACGTCGACGGGGTGTGCCAGTAATACTATCCCATGTGTGAAGTCCACTGTACTCATGATCCCTCATGTGTCGATGTCCCTCAGATTTTTTTTCCGCCATTGTAGACACTCGTATAGCGGAGTACCTCGTTCCTTGTACATCCATTTACCTATTTCAATTACCGATAGTTCATTCTTTCTATCCTTTACTGCACCGGCCATCAAAATATAACACTGGTGAAGACCAAGCAACTGCCCGTCGAAAGACTACCGCGACGGACCGTTCGGCCTTGGAAAGCTGCCCCGGGCCTCGGCCCAGACAGTAGGGAGAGAGTGGGGGAGGTCCTTTTAGGAGGGCATATGCCCCTTTTCTTACACTTCTTACGCCCAGCTGCCATAGTTTGCAGTTATGAACAAGACCCCATGTAAATTCTGCCCCAAGAGCAATAGAACATTTTTGTGGGTCGATGAGCATTTAGTCTGTAACTTGTCTCCCAAGTGACCACATTGAGGGTTCTTGTCAAGCGTGTAGGCTCTTCAATCCCAAGACTTTAAAGGACTGATGGACAAAACGCTGGGCCCCCTACGCCAGGCAGCTCGAGGCCATGGAGGTAGAAGGTGCTTTCAGTGATGGCAGCAACCCTGCCGTTTCGGATGGCGAGGGCGACTGGGTAACTTTAGCTACCCAAGCACAGGCCCCCGACCTTGGAGGACAGGACGGTGGCCCTGTTGTGGGGACTACACCTGGCGGTGGAAGCGCAACAATTCCATCCACTACTAAACACACACCAGGTTGAGACTTGACACATGGGTCGAGTGGTCGATAGCGTACAACACCCAGGGAAAGGTCCGTTGAGACCATGTCTTCTGGGCACTCCTGCTCGAGATCTCTGCACGACGGGGCCCAACCGGCGAAAGACTGCGTGGGTGTCGTGTGTAAAACTCCCTCTGATCGCCGCAGACGAGGCCTCGGCCCTACCTGCAGCCGAAAGCTGACACTGTGTCAGGTAGTAGGCCCCAAACAGTCGGATAAATGCGGCTCTGGGCGCCAAGGGCTGGGGGAGCACTAAAAGGTCATCAAAGACCCCCTCATAGGGATCAAAGACCCCTCCTAGGGGAAAAACAGAGCACTTTCAAATTGAGACACAGGAGGTACAGTAGGATTAGGATTTTGTAGAACAAATCCTTGGGGACAAGACTGGCGCAGTTTATTCCTCTACTAGAGTCCATACAGTGCAAGATACAGCTGTCATAAGAGACCCCTAACCTCACACAGGTTGTAAACCCCAATATAGGAAAGCTATTTAAACCTGCACCTTCAGACCCACTGTATATTAGAGGGCAGCTGAAGCCCGACTCGTTAGTCGTAACTACAACTAGGAGGAGAGCGGGCACCCCTTTGCTTCCTCTGAGGCCCCACCCGACAAGGAAAGCAAGAAGCTTTATCCAATGGGCAGAAAGGACGCCTCGTCCGCCGCTTACCAGACTAGAATGGCAAACAATGCAACCCTTTTGGCCAGTTAGAACTGTCACAAATGGGAGGAAGTGTTGACCTTACTAGCGTATCCTCCCCGAGGAAATCGCCACACTTCTGCTAAAGGACGCAATCAAAATTGTCCCGGCCCACCAGGTAAACCGGGGTATTTATTCAACTTACTTCCTTGTGCCAATGAAAGATCTGTCCATGCGCCCGGTATTAGATTTGCGCCCTGAAAACAAATAATGCAAAGCCACAAGTTCTGCATGACTATGATACAAGAGGTAATCCCTCTTCTAAAAAAGGATTACATGGCAACACTGGTTTTGAAAGATGCCTATTTTCATATTTCAATGTTCCCAGCACACAGATGCCTGCATTTCAAGATGGCGAACCAGCACTACCAATTCAAAGTGCTACCCTTCGGAATAGCATCTGATCTAAGGGTATTCACAAAGGTACTGGCGGTGGTGGCAGCACACCTGCGCATGGAGGCAATCCCAGTATACCCTTACCTGTACGACTGGCTCATTACAGGGGAGTTCCTCCCCCCCTCCTAATTTGCAAACGGAACATTCAAAAGACTATCAACCTTCTCTTTCAATCAAACCTAGTGCCAAGCACAACCAAACAGTTCCTAGGAGCTGTCCTAAACACACGAGGGTTGGTATTTCCGTCATAGGAAAGAGTCCAAAATATGTTGCAAATACCACATCAGGCCAGCCGCCAGATAAGGGTGCGCAAAGCGATGCGCTTGCTAGGCATGATGGCATCTTGCATTTACCTGGTTCCACATGCGCTCCTGCGACCCATGCAGGAGTGGTTGGCGAAACAAGGGTCTCAGGCAAGCGGTCAGTGGGACTGTTAAGGAGAATTCTCCTAAGGCTAATTTCCCAAACCTAGTGAGTCCCCCAGCAGCTTTGCTGGATTTTTGGGGTTTGTTTTTTCTCCCGCTAAGAGTGAGACTCTTTTCCTCCCACTCTTGGGCATGATTTGAGGTATGTCTTTACTTCTTGTGTGCTTATGGGCTATTTTTTTTTTCGCCATAGGGTGTCATCTGTTTTTGTGTTACACAGCACTCTCAGTGCAGTAACACAGGGGTGTCATAGTGACCCCCAAACATAGACTCCATACCCTGGGACTGACTACTGTCTCCCATGGCATGTAAAGTCACCATTGGCTTTACTAGTACAAAATTGTGAACAGAACAGTAGAAAACATCATATTGTGGAAGTACTGAAAGGGGTTAATTCGATTGCCCCTGGGTCTGTTTCCAAGGGGGCACTGTCGAGTCCGCCCTTGTCGATTTTCTGGCTGGTGGCAGTGGTTACCACGCAAAATATTCCACCGGAATATTTCCTATGGGATTTTCCCATTGATTTTGAACGCACCACTTTTTTGGTGCAATGTCAAAGATACCGCCGGTTGGTTTATTTAATATAAAATCACCGGTTGGGTCTTTTCGCCAGAACTTTTTTCTAAAATGGCGTTCGTGTCTGTCTCTGTAACTCCAAGGTCGGGCCTTTTGTTCCACTTTTTGGCGGGCTTCTCCACAGAAGCCCTCCAACTGGTGCCACTCTGTCTGGGTTCCACAGGATGTGTGGGTGGGGGAATGGGCACCCTGGACTACATTGCCTTAGCAACTCAAGTTGCACTCTGTTCTGATTGGCGCAGTGGTGCGCCGCCCGGCTCACCATTTAGCATGTATGAGTGACAGCTAGGCTGTTGAATGGGGGTTTTTCTGCATAAAAGCAGGGCTTTTGGGACTAACTTCAGAAGTCGCCACAGGACCTAAGAAATCCGAAGGGAGAAGGTGAGCCATCTGCAACGAGGACACCACCGGTGGAGCCCTGCTGCAACGACCTCACCACTTTCCCGACGACAAGAGAAGATCTTCTGCTCAAAGTCGTCTTCCTCTGAGCTGGTGGGATCAACCAGTTTGCCATTTCGCCTTCCAGGACGTCTCTTGGTCGAATCGCCCGTGCCAAGCACCCCGGCGGCCGGATAGCCAAGCTTCACCAATGTGACCGCGAATACCAGGAACGCACCTTTTAACCAACGAACTCCCAGGCTGGTTTCTTCCCTGGGCAGTGCAACGACTCCAAGTTTCCTCCTCGACGAGATCCTTTCTTCCCCTGGTCGAAACCATGAACTGCACCCTCTGCCAAGAACTACTGCCACAGCTGGAGCTTCCTCAACTTTAAAGGTACTGTGTTCCACCTGGCCTCCCTTTCTTCGGTTTGCCCAAAGTGACCCTTAAAATCCTTGGCTTTCCAACTGGGTTGGCCCCCAGACCTTCTAACTTTATCTTTTGAACCACCCCAACCTCTTTTGAACATTTCTACAAAGGCTTGAATGCATTTCGCAACTGTGTGATCTTGGGCACATTTCACCTTGCTCCATTTAAAGTGGGCCTGGCCTATGAACTTTGGCTCTACAGGATCTGCCTTCGCTTACTTGTTTTGGTCTCTTAAAAATATTGAACTGATTTATTTTCATGACCTGCCCTTTTCTCTCCCTTTTACTTAATTATTGGAGTGCCATCTAAGTTACGCGCTCACCTGTTTTGACAAAAAGTGGTGTTTTGACTTAGACTTGTCTAATAATTCTTAAGGGAGGTGTGTTTACTTTTCTGATTGTGTTTTGAACTTGCTTTGATTAATAGTGCTAGTATAGTTTCTAAAGTGTTAAATATATACTTTTGATACAATGCTCAAAGCTCTGGTCAGTGTTTGCTTGTTCTGCTGTGTTTTTAGCCCTATTGTGTATCCTCTGTATACTGCCCTACTCTTCTTGAGAGAAGTCTGACTGCTCAGCCACAGCTACCAGGTAAATCTGGGTGGTGCAGACTGCTACCAATTGGGTTTACTGCTTACTCTTGTAGTCTTAATCGTCTTGCAGTGGTCCCCAAGGGAACTGCACAGGATTCTGCCTAACGGGGACGATCTAGTCATTTTGCCAACACTGGTACAAAATCTTTGCTGGTGGACGAGAGTAAATCTACTGAAGGGGAAACCCTTCTACGATCCAGAGATGCAGGCGATTATCACAACGGACGCCTCTCTTGCTGGGCGGGGTGGGGGGGGGGTCGCTACCTTCACCGCACAGCTCAGGGACAGCTCAGAACCACATCAATCTGCTAGAACCTCTGGCAGTATTCAAGGCCCACCATGTGTTCGAATCACGCTTAATGAACCAATCTGTGCAGGTCCTAACAGCACTACAGCAATGGTTTACATAAACAAACAAGGGGGCACGGTCTCCAAATATGTCCAAACTTGCACTGCAAATCTGGAAATGGGCACTCAAACAGAAGATATTCCTATCGTCGCAACACGTTCCAGGGGAACTCCACTCTCTCGCAGACTCATTGAGCAGAGATGCCCTACCAGAAGAACACTAGTGGCAACTTCACGTAGAGGTCGTAGAACACCTCTTCTCTCTATGGTGTTCCCCACAATAGACTTGTTCGCTACAAGCGAAAACAAGCCATGCCCAGACTCCGTGTCCAGTTTCCCCAGCCAGGATCCAAGGGGAACGCCCTATGGATGAACTGGTCTGGGAAATTTGCTTACGCTGCCCACCTCCCCACCCGCCCTCTCCAACATCTCTCACGAGGAAGGTGGTGAACAAGATCCACAAGGAACAGATGACGCACATCCTAGTTGCTCTCCTACGTGGGCTAGACAAACTCTGGTATCCACATCAGCGCAAACTGGCGATGTGCGATCCCATCAAACTCCCGTGCCCGTACAACCTGCTCTCCCAGCACTGGGGCCTAACGGGTGCACTCTCTACCTCACTCAATCAACTTGGCAGCAGGACATCTTAACCTGCCTCAAAGATGTGTGGATATCTTAAAGGAATCAAGAAAACCCTAACACTAGGCATTGTTAATTTGACAAGTGGAGAAGATTTGTAATTTGGTGCCAGTCTAAACAAATTAACCCCATAGAATGTACTCCTTCCCACATTCTAACTGACCTGCTCCACTTGCTAGATGCAGGGTTAGTGTTCAACTCCTTAAAGGTCCACCTGGCGGCTTTGTCAGCCTATACCACTTCACACACTAAGGTCTCATGGTGGAAGGTACCTGTCATCTAAGCATTAATGGAAGGTGTAAAGACTCCACCCGCCAATTTCAACCCCCCCCCCCCCCCCGTCAGGATGCAATCTCAATGTTGTACTTGCTAAGGTCATGGGGACCCCCTTTCGAGCCAATGCACAAGTCTAGTCTCAAACACCTGACTTACAAAACACTTCCATAGGAAGAGTTGGTGATATAAAAGCATTGTTCGTGCAGGTCCCTTTCTTTGTTGTACAAAAGGACAAGCTGGTTTTACATATTCACCCTAGGTTCTCCCCTAAATTCATCTCTAAATTTCACGTAAACCAGTCTATTGAGCTACTGGCTTTCTTTCAGGAACCCCCAGCTCAGCTGAGGTAAAACTCCACACACTAGATGTGATAAGGGCGGTCGTCTATTACGTAGACCTGACCAGGCCGCTAAGAAAAACAGATGAACTGTTTGTCTCCATAGCACCAGGCAGAGAAGTTGACCGCATTTCAAAGAATGCCATCTCCAGGTGGATAGTCGGATGTATGCAATTGTGCTATTCCCTATCAAACTAAACACTGCCTTTTGCGCCCAGAGCTCACTCCACAAGGATCCACTCTGGCTTTCATTGCAAATGTCCTTCTACATAGCATTTGCAAAGCAGCTACATGGAGCTCAATACACACTTCCCTCAGCATTACTGCATTGACGCTCATTCCAAGACAGATACACAGGTGGGAAAAGCGGTTCTAAGACATCTGGTTGCTTATGAACCTTCTCTCATCCCAACACCACCTTCGAACACTGCTTGCTAATCTATGCACAGCATGTGATCTAAGCAGATTCCAGAAGGGATACCTTACTCACCGTAATCTTATTTCTCATGCTTGCATCTGCTTAGATTCACATGCAGCCCACCCTTCCTCCCCTCGGAGAAAAGGCGCATGGATGCTTATGAGCTTGTCTGATACGTATCTGCTTGGATACATCTGTACTCACGCTGTCCGAAAAAATAATCTGAGGGACCTAGACGCGTGAGGGATCATGGGTACAGTAGACAACACACTAGGAATAGTATTACTGGCACGCCCTATCGACGTCCCTTATCGTGTTTCGAAAACTGTAATACTCTACAGCTTCCACTAGATGTCGTCCTATGCACAGCATGTGAATCTAAGCAGATAGAAGTATCAGAAATACGATTACGGTGAGTAATGTTATATATACTTTTTTTTTTTTTGGGAGGCAGCAAATATTCCATACATTTCCCCCTCCCCCACCCTTCCATGGCCCTGTACTATACTCCCTGCCTCGATAGTATCCTTGCTTCGGTTGCCATGAATCTGTGTTCCCAATATTCTTAAGTTATTGTGCCTTTGTTGCTTGGCACTTGTAGCTTCAATCTAGGTGACCATTTTCTGCCAGACTGGTGCACACCTCGGCACGCTTCCCGTTCTCACCAAACTGTGACCTTCACCTTGCAAGCCTTGACTAATGTGTAAGAACATTATTTGTTATTGCTCTTGTTTACGGCTTGGGAACCTGCTTCACCCTAAGCTTCTGACAAATCCCTATGCAGCTTTTTGCATCTCCTTCAAGGTCTCTGACTGTGTCTCTTGCAGTGTATTTTTTTTTATTTTTAATTCTTATTACGCGCCACATGCCTGTAGGCCGCAGGGTGCACAAAAAGCAAGGACAAGGCAAACATATGAAACCAGAGAAGATGTCATTTAGAAAATTACTCTAGGTTAAAAAGGTGAGGCTTCATGGCTCTTAAAAAGGGGATAATTTTGAACCTTTCGTATCCTAGCCGGGAGTGCATTCCAAAGGAGGGGACCCTGGACGTCAAGAGTGGTGCCTCCAGATTTAGCGGTCTTAAATCTGGGGGGAACAAGAACTGTAGCAGTGGAAGAATTAAGGTTTCTACCAGTGGTCTTGATATTAATGCTTTTAGACAAATGGGTAGGACTGCTAGAGGACAAGCACTTGTGTGTCGTCATTAACACTTTGTTATGGACTGTTTTACAGTAAGCCAATGTAGCTTCTTTCTGAAGGTGGAAATATGGGTGAGGCGAGATTGATTAAAGATGGTACGCACTGCATTATTCTGAGCCACCTGTAAAGATTGAATGTTAGCGGCAGTGGTGCCGGATAGTAGGCTGTTACAATAGTCCAGTCTGGAGTTTAGCAACGCTGTGGACAGAAGTGCAATTTTCAGCTGTTATAAATGGGCGAATGTATTTGATTAGCTTATTAAGTCCACAGCTAGACCTGATGTTAGAGACATGAGGTTTTATAGATAACTCAACTATAACAACTCCCAATGTTTTTACTTTCCTTTGGCCAGTAATGACATTGTCCGCAATTAATAAATTGGCATAATCTGTGTCTAGATTGTTCCGGGTGTTCTTAGGATACTATCATAAGCTCTCTTTTGTTTTTCAGAGCAAGAGAGTTACAGGCCATCCAGTCCTGGATGGCTTTGTAGATGTTATTGATGGTTTTAACATCGTTCTTATACAGGCCGCTGAGCTGGATGACAACCAGAGTGTCGTCTGCGTAGTTTGTATATTGTACTCCCAGCTCATTTAGAAGATCAAGTAGAGGTTGAATGTACAAATTAAAAAGCAGCGTCAACAGAGTGGAACCTTGTGGGACACATCAGGTTTGAGAGATGGTGGTGAAGTGATTACTACCCATGCAGACCCTTACCATACGAGGCCCCAAAAAGGAGGCTATCCATTTAGACGGTAGTATGGAGCAATTTGCGACCTCTTCGAGCCTTTTCGCTAGTAAGCTGTGATCAACAAGGTCGAAGGCTGCGGAGAGGTCAAGCAGCATCAGCAGTGCGGCTTGATTTTTATCCACTATGCCGCTAAGGTGGACTTGAGGTCGAGCATGGCAGTTTCTGTTCCATGACGAGCCCTATAGCCTGTCGAGTACCAAGAATGCTGTGGTGTTCAAGCTGAGCCTGAAGTTGGATGTATGCTAGTTTATCTAAGATCTTCAGTATGAAGGGTACATTAGTTATTGGCCTATAGTTTTCTTTGTTGGTGGCAACTAGATTTATTTTTTTCTTTCAGCAAGGGGGTTATCCAGGCGGATTTGAGCGCAACCGGTACCACGCCTTCATCAAAAGATAAATTTATCAATTTAGTGATCCAGGGGACCAGTAAGTCTGTTTCCTTGAAGATGTTTGTGGGACAATCGGCTCCAGTGCAGGAGGTTGCTTTAAGATCCTGTATTACTTTAAGCGCCTCCTTTTCTGAATAGTGAGAGGAGAATTGGGGTATTTTACAGTGGATGTTAAGATGTGTAGTATTTTTTGTGGGTGGCGGCGAAGCCACGTTGTTAAGGGCTTTATTGATGTTTTCCTTATGGGGAATCGATTTTCGATAAAAATGCATCATGGATGTCTTGGCACCATTTTGAGTCTTTGGTTATATTGTTGGCTGGTGGCAGCTGGTCCTGAAATTCAGCTAGGATCTTAAACAGCTCTCCAACATTGGATTGGGCTTTTATAATTTTTTTATTGTAGTGTGTGGCTTTGGCATTGATCATTTTTTTGAATTCTAGCGTAGATTTTTTGTAGGCAGTTAATGTATTGTCGTTGGGGTTCTTTCTACATGATCTTTCTAAGGCCTGTTTAGTTTGTCTAGCAATAACAATGTCTTCTAAGAACCAAGTGTTTTTAATGGCTTCAGACTTAATTACTTTCACCTGCAGAGGAGCTAGTTCATTTACAGCTTGCTTGATGAGTCAAATGATCTACTATAGCGGAAGAATCGGCAAAGTTGGTTAGGTGTTGTAACTTGGATGATAACGATAAACTTGGAAGCTGTTATGTTTTTCAAGTTACGGGTCAGTTTTCACAGGCGCGGATATCTATTGAGTTTGGGTGGAGGATTAGGTAGAGATTTTTGCCTGAATAAGAGTGATCAGACCATATACATGGTGTAACCATTATGTGGGAGATTTTTTGCGAGATAAGCCAATCAAGTGAATGGCCACTTTTGTATGTGGGAGATTTGATCCATTGTGTTAATCCTATTGTGGTAGTGGAGTCCTCTAGGCTGAGGCCTATTTTATCAAGTTGGTTGAGTGGTTTAGATCGCCCATGATAAGAGGGCTTTTAGTTTTGCAAATTTGTGTAATGAGCTCGATTAGTTGTTCAAAAAGGGGCATGTCTTTTGGTGGTCGATGAATAGTGAGTACATTGAGAGATGTATGTGCAGAGGTTTGAATTTTTACCCACAGGGATTCGAAACCGTCAGGTGAGTTATGTGGTAACACATGGCAATTGAGGCTGGACTTGCACATGAGTGCTTCTCTGCCTCCTTTGCCTTGAGGGGTCTTCCCTAAAAAGAGTGTATTCACCAGGGGTTGAGTGTAGCTTGGGTGGGTAGGTTGGAATTTAGCCATGTTTTGGTAATACCGAAAATCTGGGTTGCATTAATTAACATTGTCAGCAATTTCTACGCCATGTTTATATAGTAAACAAGTGATTAACAAAGAGCGTGATAGGACTAGAAATGGCGCAATGTTGGATACCATTTTGCCATTCCATGCATTGTTTTATCTTGGCACATGGTTGTGGATGGACGCGAAGCGCCGTACACCAGAAGTTTCTAAAGTTGTCTTACTGGTAAGAATGGCCTGTGTCCGGTATTAGCAGTCTGGAGGGCGCAAGAGCATAACCAGGAGCAAAAAAAGACTAGCAAAAAAGTGTTTACCAAAGAAAATCGAAATGCTTCTCTGCGTCCGTTTTCAAACTACCTCCAAAAGGTTGCTTTTTTAAATGCAGATCTTTCTAAAATAGCACAAACGTGAGCTGATGAACACCAGCTTGTCGGCACACAGTTCTATATGCTTCCTAGTATTTTTCTATACTATTATCAATTATGCTTTACAGTTTTCTATCTGCTGGGATTGTCATATGCCCCTTCATCAACTTACAAGTTTATCCTATTTCTAATTGATATTTTATTTCTATCGCGCTTGTATAAGTGTTTCAGAGCGCGACAAGGCAAGGGAGAACAAAGACTATCTTACTATGCCCAGTGACATTGAGAATGCGCAAGTGCATGGGGGAGGGGAAAAGTGCATGGAAGGGGCAGAAGTGGAAAATGCAGAGCAAAGGAGAAACTGGTCAAAAATAAAGGCAACAAACTGTGGTAGTTCAGCCAGCAAGCGGCAAGTGCTGGATTTTAGGCAGCAGACAGGGTAGATCTGATAAGTGCAGGAAGAAAAGGTGGGGGGGGGGTGGGGCGGCGACTCTATGGGTACAAATGCAGACCCCAGTGCAAAGGGTGGCCCGGAGGCAGTGCGGGAGGGTGGCAGGGTGAGCAGGTACCCTGGCCCGGAGGACAGAGGGTGGCCAGGTGCACAGTGCCTAGAGACAACAGATCAGCAGGGGAGAGGGGGGGGGCGAAGGCAGAAGCAAAGGTCTTGAGGTGCTTCCGGAGATGGTTCTCAAGTTTTAGAGTGGCAGGGAGGCTGTTCCAGGGGGAGGCCCCAGTCAAAGATTGGGATTTGCCCCAGCTTGTTTCTTTGAAAAACGGACCCTGAGGGAGGTAGAGGAGCAAAGAGCTTGAGAGGGGAAGTATTTGCGGAGGGATAGCTCAAGGTATTTTGGACCCAGTCCCCAGAAAGCCTTATGGACAATTCAGAGGGTTTTGAATTTAATCCTTGCATCCACTGGGAGCCAATGGAGAGATTTCAGAGCTGGGGGAAATACGATCCCAGGGCTTGAAGCCAAGGACAAGTCTTGAGTGCTGTTCTGGATTAGTTGCAGAGGGCAGAGAGTAGAGGCGGGTAGATTTTAGAAAGAGGCTGTTACAATTGTCAAACCTGGAGAGAACCAGAGCTTGGGAGACCGTGAGCTTCTGGGGAAAGGAGGGGAAAGGCAGAGTACCTTTGAGGAGGTGCAGTAGCAAGTTTGACTTTTTAGAGACATCAGAGATGTGGGTGGAGAAGGAAAGTGTGAAGTCAAAGATGACCAGAGGTTCTTTGTCTCGCAGGTGGGGGGTAGTAGGAGGGCCAAGAGGCTGGCCAGAGTGTGAGGGGAAAGGATGCTGAAGGTGTGCCGATGAGGTCGATCTCCGTTTTGCTGGCATTCAAAGATCATTGGCGGCACACCAATCTTGAATGGCAATTAGGCAATCGGGGATGAGAGAGAGAGAGAGAGAGAGAGAGAGAGAGAGAGAGGGAGACGAGGTAGCTGAGGGCAGCCTGAAAAGGAGTTTAGTGTCAGCGTAGCACTGGAAATTTGAGCAGAAAATGGCAATGCAGTGGGCGAGAGTTGCCATGTATTGGTTGAAAAGCCGAGGCGAGAGGTTAGACCCCTGAGGAACACCACAGGTAGAGAGGAAGATAGATGGGAAGGACCCAAGTTGGACCTGGGAGGGTCGATCAGAGAGGGAATAGGTCAGCCAGCCCAGAGCCTGATCAGTGATTGCTAGGTTATCGGACGGTTGAGCAGGATGGTATTGTTGACCGTGTCGAAGGCAGAAGAGATTGAGTAGGATGAGGACAGAGGGAATGTTGAGAGCAGATCTTCACGGCTGTTCAGGAGAGCAGTTTCCATGCTGCTGGCAGCTCTGAAGTCAGACTGGTGGTCATGGAGACAGCCAACAGAATCGGAATGAAGGTTAAGCTTAGAGATGGCCAGCTTTTCCAGGTGTTTGCCCAGAAAGGGAGCAATGGAAATTTGCCGATAGCTAGCCGGTCAAGAAGGATAAGCTGTGGGGTTCTTGAGAAGAGGCTGGACAAGGCAGTGCTTCAGAGGGCAGGAGAAGGATCCTGAGGCAAAGGGGCGGTTGCAAAAATCAGCAAGGGCTGGAGCAAGGGTGTCAATGTGGCCCTTGATGGTTTTAGAGGAACAGGGATAAACCTGTTTTGACACGGCTTTCATAGATTGGACTTGTCTTGCGACTGCCTCAGGGGAGAAAAGAAAGACGAGGAGGGTGTGGGAGTGGCTGAAGGAGGGTCAGCAAGCACAGACCGAAAGGGAGGGGAGGGGACGGGAGGGTTGGGGAGGGTGGACAGGATGTCCTGTGTTTTTGAGATAGTGAGTGCATTGCAAAGAGCCTGTGAGGCAACAGATGGGGAAGAGACTGCAGCAGGGTTGGCCAGCTCCTTGAAGATTTTAGAGCTCGGCCGAGTTGTTAGATTCTGCAGAGACACGGCCTTGAATGTGGACTTTTTTTTCTTTTTTTCTTGGTGAGGACAGTCTGTATTGCCTTTGGAGTAGGCTACAGGCCAGTTTTGTCAGAGGATGAACAAGAAGCCCTCCATTTCCTCTCAGCCGACCTACACTTAAGTGTAGCTAGGTCAGTCATACCAGGAATTGCTCTTGGCTTTGGACTTCAAACGGATCCTCATGACGGGCAGTAGCATTAGAAATAAAAAAGTAGAGCCGAGACGGGGCTGTCGGGATGTGAGACAGCCAGAGGTGGAGGGGGGGAGAGAAGGTGGCGGCGAAAGCCTCAACTGACGCACGCTTCATGGGCCAGATGTCCGAGAAGGTAGGTGGCAGTGTCGGGGTAGGCTTGTGGGGGGGGGGGGGGGGAGGGGTGTAGAAGAGAGGGAGAGATGGAGTCAGAGGGATGGAGAGGTTCGAGGAGATTAAGACTCTAGGGTGCCCTGCAGAGTGAGTCTGGCCACAGGGGAGGATGGACAAGGAGAGGGAGTCGCAGAGGTCACGGAAGAGTACAGAGGAGGAACAAGAAGAGACTAAATGGATATTGAGGTCACCGAGGAGGAGTTGAGTGGCAGAGGCCAGGAGGGAGAAGGAGAGGCCCACCCACCAGAGAAATTAGATTTGACCAGGAGGCCGGTAGATGGTAGCCACAGTAAGAGAATGGGTAGGAGAGAGAGAACCTACAGACAAGGCATTCAAGAGATGTAGTTCTGAGTGGGAATGATAGAGGCAGGAATCCACTCAGGAAAGATCAGGGCTACACCACCTCCCCACTGGACCGGGAGGATCTGGGTGTAGAGAGGATCTTGTAGCCATCAGGCAGGAGAGTGTCAAAGCTTGTGACAAAGCTGGCTCGGCACCATGTCTCAGACTAAGGACATCAAGGTCTAGTTCTTCAAGGAGGTGGCAGATGTCAGACGAGTGTTTGACAGCAGAGCGAGAGGTGAGTGGCAATATGAAGGGGCCAACCTTTAAGACCTTCAGTGGAGGGATACAGATCAGAGGTATGCCCTGCAGAGGATAAGGAGCCCTAGGAGGGGCAGAGGAGAAGAGGGCAAGGTAGCCAAGGGGGGGTGAGAGGAGGGGACAGCAGGAGATGAGGAAATTGATGAGGAAATAATGCACTACTGCAAACTAATCATCTCCTCCATTGCTCTTCATGCTTGCACTCTCAGTATGTTAACTGCTTCATGTTTCTACTTTACATTTCTTCATGGACTACTCTCAAATTCATCTTTTCCTTGTCTACTTCACATAAGGCCTAAATGTTGTGCACAATTGCATGGTGGCTGGTTTCCTGCCTGGGCCATATCTCCTCTTAGGGCTTTTCCTAACATGTACTTACTCTCACGTTCCAGATGTTGGATTTGCATCCATACAAGTGGGAGTCAGTTTTCTACTCTGCTGACCATGCTGGTGCGGAAGAAGCGAGGGCCCTTCACAACCATCCCACGCCAGGAAAGAGCCTGCAAAGCGCTTACAAGTGCAGTTTTGGCAGGAGTATGTGCACTTACCCACTTGACATCATATTTGCTAAGAAGTAGAGCCACAATGCATATAGATTCATTCCCAGGGTAAAGCCGAACGTTTAGAGTGGGGCGGGCGGGTGTTGCAGTACACCTGCTCTCGCTGCTAGCCACATGGGGCATAATCTCTCAAGTTTACCTAAGGGAATCACCTTTTAAAAAATAACCAATTACTTGGGAAAGCTCCAAGGTATTTGCAGGTGGTTCAAAATAAGAATACGGTTGGGCATACAGACCTTGAAGCGTTCTGTGTGCTTTGCTACGGAGGATCCTGGTCTAAGTGATGAGTGTATTGGCTCAAGCACCGCTGCTCAACTTATATGGATCTAAATGTCAGGGCCGCAAGTATGGTCAATGTTGTCAATTCTATTAATACCAACGTGGAACAGACACTGCTGTCTTTGCATGTTGTAGATTCTCTGGAGAAGTCACTGGGTCTATTTAGACCCACTCAATCCTCTCAGATTCTGGATGACTGTTGGGTATTCCACTGAGAATGAAGAAGATACCCACAGAAATTAAAACTATCAAACCCTGGAAATCCTTTGTGGATCTCAATTTATGCCCTGAACTTTGTTGATTTCTCTGGTCCGAGTGTATGAGAATGTTCATTTTGACCTGAGAGAAGGGAAGGATTGCCTTAAAGCAATAAACTCAAAGGCCTGCTTCATAGGATACAGTCGCTCAGATGCACCCAACTACACAGTCTGCAGATGTTCATACTTGGCTTGAGACGTTGGCAATATTCAAAGGGACACTGAATTGTGCAATAATCTGTCAACTGTGGTCACCTTTCACAGCCAAAGTCGTTATAGCTCAGAGGTCTGTTTGATGGTAGACACACAGAATGGTGAACTTGCCAATTCCTTGCTCATGGTGGTCTGCACTGTAGAGAATATTTGCAACCAGGAGAAGTCTGCTGTGATGAAAGTTGTGGGGGGGTCTGGGGGAGGGAGTCTTCAAAATGTGAAGAACATCCATTCTAAAAACGCAGGTTCTAGGAAATTTGAGGAACCTTAGAAATCGACTCCTGTAACTTAGCTGTAATGACTGTGTGGAAGCTCCAATTTGTAATACTATACGGGCCACAGTGAAACAAGACTAAAACTGACCAGCTGAAAGTTAAGCTAGTAGAAATGTTGAAAGATTCCATATTACCATTCTTCGCAAAGTCTAATACCATGGCGTGAGGGGTATAGTGAGGAGGTTCAGCAGGTGGCTCACTCCAACAATGCGGATACCTCGAATCAGATAACGGAGGCCTTGAACATGACATACATTCTATCAAAGCCATTCACTATACACATTTGGAAACCAACCGCTTCAGCCTGGGAGGGAGTGAAGACCATTAAGGAATAACAAAGCCAGACTTGAATCAGAGAATGGGTTGGGAGATGGGCATGGTTTCAAGAGACTCAAAAGTAAGTTTGAAAACCTTTTAAACTGTGGATTTGGTGTAATGCCTATCTGGCCCTAACTCTAAGGGAGTCCGCAAGTCCAAATACAGTTAGTCTGTGTCCAAACCTATGCTTGACCTCACTCTAATAAAGATGTGATAAGGAGAGGTGGGGTGGTCTTAAAGAAAAAATGGTGCTCAAAAGAAAATGTAAAACACAGCTGGTTTCAAGTAGTCTTACCAATGGGTGTGGTTCTCCCAGTTCAAATAGCTTAACTCGAAGTTGTCGCCCTTGGAATCTTCCGCGTAGGGCTCTTGCAACAAACCAATGAAGTTCACAAGGCCTCTGGGTCCTTTGGGGTTCCCTTGCCCAAGTTACGACCTTTGCAAACAAAAACAGTTCCTAGGCCTCTTAGGGTTACCTTCCCCCAAGCGTAGGCCCCTCTTTGTCAAACGATTCGTTTTTTACTTTACAATTCAGCTGAGGATTCAGTTCCATTTAGGCTTCCCAGGGTTCCCTTCACCAAGCGTAGGACCTTTCTTATGAAGTTCACCAATGCCTCTAGTTGACCTCTTCAGGTTCCCTTCCCTAAACCCAGGCCGCTATGGTCTCAAAGTTCCTCTTGTCAGGATGTACCTTTCACTGTACATTTCTTTCATGGTGGTAATATCAGAGACTTTTGAGAATGCTTGGTTATTTGCCAGTGCTCCAGATAAGATTTTGAGGTGGGAGTATTTTACTCCCTATTTTTAAACTTTGAGAGTAAATGTGATTTTAAGAGAGCAAAAATGACTTCTCCTTTGCAAGAGTAAAATGTGACATCCAGCCGACGTGTGCAAAAACTATGGAAATCATTACTATGCGGCAGCTTTCTGTATTGTGACAGAATACACCTTTCATTATTTCTCTAAGGTGGCCATTCTATCACTCCAGTATATATTTAAATGTTGAAAACCCAAAAACCTAGCCAATTACATAGTAAAGAAGCATGAATTGCATGGTGTGTTTTGAGGTTCGATAGCAGAATTGTCTTTTGATGTTTAATGAAAGTCCTTATTTCCTGTAACTATTATTACCTAATGGTATGCAAAAGTTATGATACAACAGTGCAGAGAGGCAAGGGCGCCATGCTAAATTCTATATCTAATCTCAAGGTTAAATGGATATATATATATCTATATCTCTATATCTCTATATATATATATATATATATATATATATATATATATCTGAGGCTTGTGGAATCTGCTTAGATCACATGCTGTGCATAGGACGACATCTAGTGGAAGCTGCAGAGTATTAGTTTGTTTTTCGAAACTTGAAAATGGGCGTCGACACAGGGCGTGCCCGTAATCCCTAGTGTGACGTCCACTGTACCCAAGATCCCTGCGCGTCTAGGATCCTCAGATTGTTTTTTTTCCCGCCATACTGGTCGGAAGCATTTTGCGGAGTCCCGTGGCCTTAGCCATACTTTTGCTAAAATATTAATTTATTTACATCCTTCGACACTCGACGCCGGCTGGAGAAGAAATCGACCGTCGGCTGCTGCACAATGGATTTGGGCCTCGGAAGGCCTCTGGCCTCGGCCCGGGCCTGGGAAGGCCTCTGGCCTCGGCCCTGCAAGTAGGGAGAGTGGGGGGGTTGGGCATACTCTACACTCTTGGTATATAGGTACACCTTATATATTTCCTACACTTAACAGCCCACTGCCTCAAGGTGCGTATGGAGGGTACCCCTTTTCAATTCTGCCCCAAGTGCAATCGCAAATAGTGCAGTCGACAGGCACGCCACGTGCAATCTCTGCTTGCCAAGGGACCACCCCGAAGCAGACTGCAGAGCGTGTAGTAGGTTTAAACATAAGACACTTAAGAACCGTTCGAAGCGTTGGGCCCACCACGCCAGGCAGGCGGCCATGGCAGCGGAGGGCGCCTTCAACGACGGCAGCGACGCCGTACTTTCGGACGGCGAGGGCATTACGGCGTCGAAAGACAGCCGAGCGCAGGTCCCCGACCTCGGAAGGTCATCCGGCAGGGCGGCTATGGGGAAGACCCCCGGCGACACAAGCGCTTCACACACCACACACACTAAACACACAAAGTCCAACCGAGACTCGACGACGTCGAGTTCTCAGAAAGAGGCACAAACGGAACGGTCCGACTCGGTGTCCTCTGGGCGTTCTCGATCGAGATCGCAGCATGACTCCAGGCAATCATCCACTCTTGCCCAGAGTGCTTCGCTCCCTAGGCTAACAGAAGTTCGATCGTCGGAGGACGAAGATGACTTCCACCCCCAGGCCGCGCTCCAGGAGTCTGAGCCCGCAGACAAGATCAGCGAGGCCCCACGCTCGAAGGACAGGGACTCTACCCCCGATCCTCGACGCCAGGCGTCGAAAACCTCCGGAGCCACAAAAGGACAGGGAAAACATTTTTCCACTCACGGGGAGGGGGGAAAACAGCAGAAGAAGCAGCCTTTGCACTCTTCCCACCTGTGAAACACATTACTCCCCCTAAACAGACAGACAAGACCAGGTCTGCTGATTTGTCTAAAATCAGCAAATCTACTCAAGATAAATCCCCGAGACTTGATGAGTCATTCCCAGTTCAAAAAAATGGTCGAGTGAAGACATAGATAGGGTCATGTCAAGGATGTCTTATTTGACTGACTTTTACGATAAAAATCCAGACCATTTCCTTTCATATGATCCAAAGGGGCCACACCCTCAGGCTCTAACAATCCTATCCCCCCGAGTAAGAAGCCCCGGTTTGAGACACCGATGAGGTCTACAGACCCCTTCGAGGTACAACCATACTCACGACCATACTCACTGTATCAAGGAGAGGCTTCCTTTGATGAGGACCAAGAATTTGGCAGGGTAGAAGAGCAAACCAGGACGGGTTACTATGGGGATGATGAGGACCAGGAAGGGGAAGACCCTGAAACCTACAGAGTAGATTTCCCGGTAGAAAACGAAGCCCCGGTTACCGACTCCCCTGTCGATAACCAACCCCTCCTAAACAAGGTTCTCGCACATGCAGCAGAACATTTCCATATTGACACCATGGTGTCCAGGAGGAGAGGGACTTCGTAGAGGAGTTAGTAGGAGAAAGGAGGCCTGTTGCCCAGACCATCCCTATCCTTAAGTCCATTCAGCGAAGAATAGACCCGTCCCTGGTGAACCCGAACCTCACCAGAGCAGTCAATCCCAGGGTTGAAAAACTTTTCAGGGCAGCCCAGTCTGACCCTCTCTATATAAGAGGACATCTGAAGCCAGACTCCCTAGTTGTCACTAACACTCGTAAGAGGGCTGGAACACCCTTGTCATCGTCTGAAGGACCTCCCGACAAGGAGAGCAAAAAACTATATGGTTTCGGCAGGAAAGTAGCCTCAACGTCCGCCTATCAAGCAAGGATTGCAAACTCCACCACCCTGTTGGCTAGCTACAACTGCCATCCGTGGGAAGAAGTCGCGGCACTCATAGCCTCTGCTCCGGAACCCTTAAAGGGCCAATTAGCTCGGATTTCCGCAGAGGGTAGAGCCATGTCTGGTTGCATTTTGAAAAGCAACCTTTGACGCCACGGACAACGCAGGCAGATTGATAGTAGAAGGCACTGTTATCAAGAGACATGCGTGGTTACGGCAGTCTGGTTTTAAAGCAGAAACCCAGGCATCATTGTTGGACAAACCGGTGGAAGCCGATCTGTTTGGTAAGGCGGTCGAAGACGCATTGAAGAATGCCAAGGACGAATACGAGACACTCAAGTCCCTTGGCCAGTTAACCAATAAACCCCCCAACCAGAGAGGGAATAGTAATTTTCGTCGCCCACATGGCCAAAATTCCCAAAGCGGATCTAACTATTCCCAGGGGCAGGGTACACAGTGGAACCAACAGCCTACCCAGGGTTACGGCAGGGGTAATAGGAGAGGTTGTGGTAAAGGCGGAGGCAGCCCCAGCAAAGGAGGCGGCACGCCTCCACCAAAGCAGTGACGCTCAGTTCAGGGTCCCTTCTCACGCAACCCCAGTAGGGGGACGCATTTCCAACTTCACCCAGGCTTCGGAAGGGATCACATCAGACAGATGGGTGCTGTCAACAGTATCCACAGGGTACTGTATAGAACTACTGCAGCGTCCCCGGAACCATCCTCCACGACAAAGAGTACACTCTAGAACATCAGAAGATTCTCCTCGAGGAGATCGCCATTCTGCTAGAAAAGGACGCGATAGAACTCGTTCCGGGACACCAGGTAAACAAGGGTATTTATTCAACTTACTTCCTTGTGCCAAAGAAAGATTTGACAATGCGCCCAGTATTGGACTTACGGCCTGCCAACAAGTATGTCAAGCCACAAAACAGACCTTCCAGGATTTTGCGGCATGAAATGGCAAATTTTGCGGCATGAAATGGCAAATTTTGCGGCACAAACCTTTATTTATTGCGGCATTTTTGCAGGACTTTTTGTATTAACTGGAGGGTGTAAGATTGAAACATTGCAGGAAATAGGCAGAGTGCAAGGCTACAAGAGAGCTAGGGTATCATTATTATGTATCTTTTGTATTAATTTAACAGTAAGAGTCCCAGTTTTCTCTGGCTTGGCAGAACAGTGTTTGATTTGGCTACATTTCTGGTTTAATGTTCATGCCTATTTAATAGTATTAACTAAATTGATCATTATCAATTGTAATGCTGAAAATATTCCCCTTCTATGTTCTCCAATCCCCCAAACATCCACACACCTCTCTCACCAACTCTCCATCACAACTTACATTCCTTAACCTCTCACTCTGTCATACAAATACTCACGTGCTATGTCACACTGTCAAGTTACAATTTGCACTGCCCAGCTCCTGCCACACTCCAAATCACACTCCCAACTGACACCTTACACTCTACAATTCCTCCCGCAATATACAGTCCTTCATTCTTTTGTGCTGCTTCTGCATCTTGCATCCTTTCTCCCATTCTATCGCACTCTTTCCTCATCCTTTTTCCCAATCTGCAGCTCACTGCCTCTTTCTGGCCAACTGCTTCCTCTTTGCTTTCTGGCTCACTGACCACATGCTCCCTCTACTTTCTGTACCTCTGGTCGCTCTCAGATTTCTGGCCCACCACATCACTGTTTCCTCTGATCTCTTGTGCAGCGCTTCCTCCTCTGACCCACTGCTCTCCCTCTGCTTTCTTGCCTATAACTTCACATCTCACCCATCACTCTTCCTCTCTCTCATAGTGTAACCATTTTTTTTAAATGTAGATTTTGTCCCAGTTCCTCAAATACTGGGGCATTTAAAAAAAGAACAGGATATTCCATTTTTAGACGACCCATTTTTGGAAATGAACAGGTCACCTTATTCTCAAGTGACCGGCGCATTTCCACAGGCTTGAGCTGTAGCACAAATTGTGCACTGGCCAGTTGCCTTGAATGGTGTTCTGGGTTGTTTGACAGAAGTGTAATTATTTGCGGCGGAATTGACCGTCATCGATTTCGCTGAGAATTGATTTGCACTTCAGCCAAACAACCCAAAATGTACCTTTCACCACCACCCCACCACCTTCCCTACTTAACTGCTTGGTCGCTGCTGCTTCCCCTGCAACCCTGCGGTGCCAGATCCGTCCCTCTAACGCGGGTCGGATCCGACTCCGCAGGGTCCCTTTTTCGTTATTTTCTTTTTTTCTGTCCCCGCCTCCAATTTTGAGGAAAAAGGGGAAAACACTTCTGCAACCACCCTACACCAAAAATACTGAACATGGGGAGCGGGTGACACCCCCCCCCCCAACACATGTTCAGTATTTATAAAAATCGATCGAATAGTACTGCACAAAATAGGTCAAATTGTAACATTTGATAGATTTTTGTCCTCAAAATGGGCAGTACTTTGAATACAATTGCTCTCCCGACAGTGTTCTGCAAGCTCCTAGCGCCTTACACAGGGGCAGGCCCTCCAGGTGCCTGCCGCTGTAAAATGCGACCCAAAAAATGCATTTTTATCCTGTTTGAGGAACAGAAATGCAAGCGACACAGCAGCGGTTCATACCTTAAAAGAAATGCACGACCGGGTCAGGAAAGAACCTGTCATGCAGTGGCAGCCCCACATCCCGTGCGCGCAGGGTTGCTTACAATTTCTGCACATTTAAAAGTGCATCTTGCTTGGAAATGAGGGATGCGCTTTTAAATTGACAGTAACGCCACTTTATTTGATCAAGGAGGTGAAAAAGGCCATAATAAAATGTGCCCATTCATGTGTCCCTTGTGGATTGGGCTGCACTTTTTTGGGGCGCAAGTGATGATGTTAGCGCATTTCATTTCTTGTGTAAAAAATTTCAAACTTGGCACCCTGAGTATTTTTTTTAAAACAGTAAATTTTGCAGATTACGTAAAAAAAAGTACAAAATTATTTTTTTAAAGATGATGTTTTTGCACAAAACGGCAGTTTTTGCGGCATTTTGCACAAAACGGCAGTTTTCGCGGCATTTTGCGGGATCGCTATAAGCTGGAGGGTCTGCCAAAAGTTTCGTATGACTACGCTACAAGAGGTAATCCCCCTCCTAAAAAAGGGATTACATGGCAACCTTGGATATGAAAGATGCTTATTTTCATATTTCCATGTTCCAGCGCACAGAAGGTACTTTCGCTTCAAGGTGGACAGTCTGCACTACCAATTCAAGGTATTGCCCTTCGGGATAGCTTTGGCACCAAGGGTATTCACCAAGGTATTGGCGGTGGCGGCTGCAAACCTACGCAGAGAGGCAATCCCGGTGTACCCTTATCTGGACGACTGGCTCATAACTGGGGAAACCCCAGTGATTTGCAGGACAAACATTCAAAGGACTATCTACCTCCTCCACGAGTTAGGCTTCTCAATCAACGAGAAAAAGTCAAGCCTGGAGCCAAGCACCTCCAAACAGTTCCTAGGAGCAATCCTAGATACTCGAGGGGTTGCCCTTTCCTTCAGAGGAAAGAATTCAGAATTTACGACTGCAAATTCCGCATTATCAGTCCGGTCACCAAATAACGCGCATGCGTCCCGTGCAGGAATGGTTGGCGAAACAGTGGTCTCAGGCAAGTGGTCAGTGGGACGATCTAGTGGTCGTTTCGCCAACACTAGTACAAAGCCTTCACTGGTGGACAAGAGAGAATCTTGCACAGGGAAAACCCTTTTACGATCCCGAAGTACAGGCAGTAGTCACTACCGATGCATGTCTGACGGGGTGGGGAGCTCACCATCTCCACCACACAGCTCAGGATCTCTGGTCTCCCTCAGTGGCCAAGAACCACATCAACCTGCTAGAGCGATTGAAGCGTTCGAGCCCCACCTACTAAACCTGTCAGTGCAAATCCGGACGGACAGCACAACAGCCATGTTCTACCTGAACAAGCAAGGAGGGACTCGTTCGCCAAATCTGTCCAAGCTTGCCCAGAAAATCTGGTATGGGCACTCAGACGGAACATCTTCCTGTCATCACATGATGTTCCAGGGGAGCTCAATTCCCTAGCGGATGCTCTGAGCAGAGACTCCCTCCCAGAGGAACACAAATGGGTTCTACACAGAGAGGTCCTAGAAGATATCTTCTCTCAGTGGGGTTTCACCACTATAGACTTATTCGCCACAAGCGAAAACAAACAATGCCCAGGATTTGCTTCCAGGTTCCCCCAACCAGACTCCCAGGGGAACGCCCTATGGATGAACTGGTCAGGGATGTTTGCGTACGCTTTTCCACCAACTCCTCATCAGGAAGGTGGTGAACAAGATGAACAGAGTCGATGAGGCTCGTCCTAGTTGCTCCCATGTGGGCAAGACAACCGTGGTTCCCACACCTATGCAGGATGGCGGTGTGCGAGCCCATCAAACTTCCAGCCTGGTACAACCTACTGTCCCAGCACCAAGGTCAAACAGTGCACCAGCAACCCAACTCAATGAACCTGGCAGCATGGCTCCTGAGGTCATAGAGTTTGGGCATCTCAATTTACCACAGAGGTGTATGGACATCCTAAAATAATCTAGGAAACCAAACCACAAGGCACTGTTACTTTGACAAGTGGAAGAGGTTCGTTATCTGGTGCCAGAGTAGACAAATCAACCCTGTTGATTGCACTCCTTCCACTATTGTTACATACATGCTCCACCTGCTAGATGCAGGATTGGTTTTTAACTCGCTGAAGGTACACCTGGCAGCCCTGTCGGCATACACCACTTCCCATAGCAAAGTCTTGTCGTGGAAAGTACCAGTAGTTAAAGCCTTCATGGAAGGAGTAAAGAGACTTCACCCTCCTATTTCAAACCCACCACCAGGGTGGGACCTTAATGTGGTGCTATCCAAGCTCATGGGACCCCCTTTTGAGCCCATGCATAAAAGCAGTCTCAAACACTTGACTTATAAAACGGCCTTCTTAGTAGCTATTACTTCTATAAGAAGGGTCAGTGAAATTCAGGCTCTGTCAGTCCTTTCTTTACTGGCCATAAAGACAAACTGGTTTTACGCACACACCCTAGGTTCTCACCTAAGTTTATATCTAAATTCCACGAAAGCCAGTCCATCGAGCTTCCGGCTTTCTTCCAGGACCCTCAAAGCTCGGCTGAGGTGAAACTACACACCCTAGATGTGCGTAGGGCAGTCCTCTACTATGTAAATAAGACCAGACCGCTAAGAAAAACAGAGCAACTGGTTGTCTCCGTAGCTACAGGCAGAGAGTGGGATTGCATCTCTAAAGGTGCCATCTCGAAGTGGATTATTAACTGTATCCAGCTGTGTTTCTCACTCTCTGAAAGAACTCTGCCTTTCACGCCAAGAGCCCACTCTACTAGAGGCATTGGGGCCACTCTGGCTTTCATTGCAAATGTACCCCTTGACACCATTTGTAAAGCAGCTACTTGGAGCTCTATTCACACTTTTACTCAGCATTACTGCATTGACACCCATTCCAAGGCAGATACACAAGTGGGACAAGCGGTTTTAAGACACTTATTTGCTCATGACCCTTCTCACATCCCACCTCCTTCAGGTACTGCTCGCTAATCTATGCACAGCATGTGATCTAAGCAGATTCCACAAGCCTCAGAAGGGATACATTACTCACCGTAATCGTATTTCTGATGCTTGTATCTGCTTAGATTCACATGCAACCCACTCTTCCTCCACTCTGAGAGAAGGCGCATGGCTGCTTGTAGTCATATCTTTCTATCTATCTGCTTGGAGTATCTGTACTCGGGTACTCCTCATGCTACCTCATGTCAGAAAAAATACAATCTGAGGATTCTAGACGCGTGAGGGATCTTGGGTACAGTGGACGTCACACTAGGGATAGTATTACTGGTACGCCCTGTGTCGACGCCCATTTTCGAGTTTCGAAAAACAAACTGTAATACTCCGCAGCTTCCACTAGATGTTGGCCTATGCACAGCATGTGAATCTAAGCAGATACAAGCATCAGAAATACGATTACGGTGAGTAATGTATCCCAAATATGCTTTTGGCAAAGCGCTGTACATTGTACATATTTATTGCAACTATCACCAAACCGAAGTCGCTACTCATTTATCTACCTTGAAAGGATGAAAGGCTGGGTAGGCCTTTCCGGGATTCGATCCTGCAACCGACAGATCACGCACAGATCGTAGCAACGAGTGCTCAACTGGCTGACCTATCTTATTGTCTAACATCCTTCAGAAGTCGGATAACTGAGTATCGACTGAGGTATAATTGCCTAGATGTTGGACGAACCATGTATGAAGCACTACATACAGTTAAATACCCATCTGGATAGTCACAAGGATAGTTGCTGCTGTTCTATATCAAAGAACAGCGCTTGCACTTCCTGGAGTCAGGTTTCTGGTGTTTTAATTGTAGTCTTGAAGATTTGAGAGGCTAGAACACCTGCGATTGGTTTAATGGCAATCACTCACCCTTGAACAAAGACTCTGCTGCCACTGACCATTTATAGTAATGTAGCCCATTGACTGCAAGGTTGAATGGATGTAAACTATAACGTGCATAGTATTTTACAGTTTTTATAATTGGAGTGTAAATTAAATTTTAAGTGTAAAAATTACCTGCCTCTGCATAATTATGCACACAGCACAGGAACTCTGAAAAATACAATTGTGCAATACTGGCTTGCTTTCACTGGGGGAAAAAGCATAATTTGTTACAAAGTATTAATTCTCAACTGCAATTTAGTTTTCCATCTTATTAATTTTACAATTCTAAAATGCTAGGAAAATAAATATGCACAGTGCTTCCGTTTGCTCCATGAGCAGCAACACAACTGAAGCTGAATGGAACTAAACCATTCCTTTTATCACAATGTGCAGTTTCTTTTTTTGAAAAGCTTCAGAGAAATGCATTCTGTTTCAGAGGCTTTTATTCATGGTTTGCAATTACATCCATGTAAATAAAATTCAAATGCAGCCTTCTGGTTTCTGTCAAGTACCCAGACCTCTGCACTGCCCTCTGCTCTAAACTGGTGTGTAAATGTACACAGGAAAATAATAAAGCTGTCGTATTTACAAGATTCTCATGCGTAAAAACGCCTGGTACACGCCTTTTCGAGGGATTGGGTCCTCCGACGTATTCCATATCTATGACATGTAATCACCACAGCTGTGCTGCTTCGGAAACTTTTTCGGCGTCTGCGTCCTGCGTCGATGACGTCGATGCGCCGTCGTCTAGGACCTCCTCCGACATCCGACGTCATCCGATGTGATAAGTAGGACGCACGACGCCCATAGCCTCAGTTCCGTTTTTTCCACGAACGTGTTGCTTCGTGTTTCTCGGTTTGAACGCCTCGACTCTTTGGAGTTCTGTTCTTCTCGGTTCTTCGAACCTGTTCGTTTGTGAAAATCCTTCAGAAGATGTCTACTTCGTCTTCGACCCCCGCGTCCGGGTTTCAAGAAGTGCGGGGAGTGTGGGTCCAAGATGTCGGTGACGGACTCGCACGACGCCTGCCTCTGGTGCCTCGGGGAGGCTCACGACACGGATGACTGTATCGACTGCCAGTCGCTCACGTCCAAAGCCGTACGCGAACGTAAGAAGTTGTTGTCGGTAGGTCGGGTGTCCGAGCCCCGGAAGTCGAAGTCTGCGGGGCTTTCGACGGATGATTCGAGGGGTGACTCTCCGTGTCATCGTCGGAAGTCTCGTGGGTCTCCTTCTAGGAGTCGGTCTCGCCACTCCTCAGCCTCTTCGAGGCATTCTCGGAAGCGCCGACACCGGTCGTCTTCCAGGTCCTCTTCGGAGGGCTCTGCCCGGCACGTCGCTTACCCCTCCAGCCGTGTGACGCCGGAGGAATGGGCTTCCTTCGGGAAGAAGATGCTGGCGATTCTTGAGTCGCAGGGTACTCAGCCGTCCGCGCCCCCGAGTGGGGTCGGTCGTGTGAGGTCGAGAGACCGCTCGCAAGAGTGGTCGGCACGAGTCACGGGAGAGGTCCCGTTCGGACAAGGGGACTCGTTCTCGACGTACCCGTTCCAGGTCCCGGTCCTCGACGCGTTGGAGACCGTGTGCACCTGTGAGGTCTTCGAAGAAGGCATTGACGTCTGTGGCGTCGAGGGCGTCGACAGGCTTTCTCGAGGCTCTGGCTCTGAGGAAGTCGTCAATGCCGGCGACGCTCAGGTCGTCGAGGGACACGCCCGGGGCTCCGGCCTCGAGGGCTGTGTCGACGCCGCCGATTCTGGAGGCGCTGCATCTGACGTCGACGCCGGTCCTCTCGGCGCCGATGCCGGTTCTCTCGGCGCCGATGCCGGTTCTCTCGACGCTGGCGCCGATTCGCTCGACCGAGGTACCCCAGGGCACGGGTGGACCCCCTAGGAAGGATCTGGTTAAGAGCAAGCACTCTCGAGTGCCTTCTTTTCGCAACCTGTACTATATTTCGGAGGCGGATGAGGATTCTGATGGCCTGGTTCCTAGTCAGGTTCCGGATGAAATTGTCTCGGGCCATAGTCAGTTTGATGAGTTGAGACAGTCACTGCATTATGCCAGTGGACTGGACACCTCTCCGGAGGTGGAGTTTTGTAGGCCTGAGCCTGGCTCTCATGCTGATTCCTCGTACCGGCGCCTTATGGCTAGGGTTTCTGAGTACTTGGGATGGTCTGCTCCCCCAGGGGAGTTTGTGCAGGATGATCTGACAGACATCCTTGATGTTGGTCCCCAACTGACCCGGTTCTGCCGTTCCATGTGGCTTTACAGAGAAGGGTGGCGGCGGCTTGGACTGCTCCTGAGAGTCTCCCGGCGGTGGGCAGATCCTTGTCGCGAAAATACCGTCCAGCCAGTGGCGACCCCTGCTACTTGACCAGGCACCCCACTCCGGAGAGTTTGGTGGTGCAGGCGGCCACGGCCCCGGCGAAGCAGGCGTCGTACCCTACCATCCCTCCTGATAGGGACGACAAACGTTTTGATGGCTGGGCGAAGAAAGTGTTTTCTTCTGGTGGTATGGCGCTTCAGGCGGCCAACTCCATTTGTGCCTTGTCGCATTTCACGCCCACTCTGTGGAACTGTGTTGCGTTAGCGGCTGAACATATTCCCAAAGGGGACGAACGGGATGGTTTCCTTGCTATGGTCCAGGATGGTAAGGATGCCATGTGAGTCCGTTCAGTCGGGTTTGGACTTAGCTGAATGCGTCAGTAGGTCCATGGCGGCGAGCACCGTGATACGCAGGTTTGCGTGGTTGCGGAAGTCTGGGTTTGCTCCTGATGTGCAGTCCCGGCTCCTCAACATGCCCTTTGACGGTGAACACCTTTTTGGCAGCAAGGCTGACGAGAGCCTTGAGAGGTTGCAGACCTCGAAAGCTGCAGCGAAGTCGTTGGGCGCTGCAGTTCGCCAACCTCCGCCTTTTCGTCCTAGGGGACAGCAGTGGAGGGGTGGTTCCTTTCGCTATTACTCATCCTTCAGTAAAGCGCGAGGAGCTGGCAGTCAAAGAGGCCAACGCAGGGGTACCAGATGTGGACGACAGGGTACCCGTGGTGCCAAGGCCGCTCGGGCAGTTGCCTCTTTGCCCTCAGGTAACGCCGCGGCCGCTCCCACTCAGTCGTGAGGCCATGTCCCATGGTTCGCCGGTTGGGGGAAGGCTGGCGCAGCATCTTGTAGAGTGGCAAGCCATTACTTCAGATGTGTGGGTTCTGGAGATCATAACCCACGGCTACTGTCTTCCCTTTCGGCACAGGCCTCGCGACTATCCACCGGGGAACCTCTTTGCAGAGTCCGGATCCGCTCCTTGCGCAGGAAATTCAAGCCCTGCTGGAGAAAGGCGCCATAGAACTGGTGCCTGTAGCGGAGAGGAACAAGGGATGGTATTCCCCTTATTTTTTGATTTCGAAGAAAGACGGGGGATTGAGACCCAACATGGACTTGCGCAGTTTGAACAAACTCCTCAGGAAGGACAAGTTCAAGATGGTTACACTCTCTCAAGTCCTCCAGGCCCTTCAGCTTCAGGACTGGTTGGTGTCACTCGACCTCAAGGATGCTTACTTCCATGTGCCGATCCATCCCAAGCACAAGAAGTACCTGAGGTTCGCGGTTGGCGTCTCGCACTTTCAGTTTCGGGTCCTGCCGTTCGGATTGACCTCCACCCCGAGGGTTTTCACCAAGCTCATGGTGGTGGTGGCAGCGTATCTCAGGCAAGGGGGGGATTCACGTCTACCCCTACCTGGACGATTGGTTGATCAGGGGAGCTCTCCCGAGCAAGTCCTGGATCATCTATCTGTCACCTGTCGCTCCCTTCACAGGCTGGGCTTCTCCCTCAATTTAAAGAAGTCCCATTTGACGCCAACACAGCGGCTCCAGTACATCGGAGCAGTGCTCGACACTTCCCTGGGGCAGTGTTTTCCTCCCCAGGTGAGGGCTCTTCATATTCAGCAGATGGTGCACAAGTTTCAGCATGCCCAGACGCTCCCAGCGTTCGAGTTCTTGAGGTTGCTCGGCCTCATGGCATCCTGCATTCTTCTGGTGCCAGAGGCTCGCCTGCGGATGAGATCTTTGCAGTGGGCACTCAAGACGCAATGGTCGCAGTCCTCCGGCAGGATGTCGGACTCGATTCAGGTGCCGTCCTCGGTCGCCCGGGACCTTCTGTGGTGGGCCGTCGAAGGCAACTTGATGAAGGGGGCTCCATTTTGGCTTCCCTGGCCGGAGGTGACGATCGTGACGGATGCATCCCTCACGGGATGGGGAGCTCATGCCAACGGGCTGACAGTCAGCGGTCGTTGGTCTCCGTCGGAGTCCAGACTCCATATCAATCTGTTGGAGCTGAGGGCCGTCAGGCTAGCCCTGAAGGCTTTTCTGCCGTCTGTGCGAGGGAAGAATGTCCTGATCCTGACGGACAACACGGTGGCCATGCACTACCTCAACAAAAAGGGGGGGGGCAGGGTCACTTCCTCTGTGCAGGGAGGCGATGCAGCTCGAGTTCTGGGCCATCCAGCAGGAAGTTTCGATCTCGGCAGTTCATCTGGACGGAGCTGAAAACGTGACGGCGGACGCTCTGAGCAGGCAGAGCGCGATCTCTCACGAGTGGGAGTTGGCTCAGGAGATTCTCCTGGAGATCTTCACCCTTTGGGGACCCCTCAAGTGAATCTCTTCACCTCCAGTGTCAACCGGAAGTGCAAAAGGTTTTGCTCGCGGGAATTTCCTCCAAAAGGAGCCTTAGGAGACGCGTTCGTGGTCATTCCCGCTGCTGTACGCGTTTCCTCCAGTCCTCCTTCCCGCAAGTGCTGCGGAGGTTACGGAAGTTCGGTTCCCGGATGATCCTCATTGCTCCGGCGTGGGCTCGGAGGACGTGGTACCTGGACCTTCTCGACTTGTCCATCTGCCCTCCACGTCGTCTTCCCTACCGAGACGATCTGCTCTCATGGGAGGGGGGTCAGGTTCTCCATCCAAAGGTCAGATCCCTCAACCTTCACGCTTGGCTTCTGAAAGTTTGAGGTATAAGGATTGGGACCTCCCTGAGGACGTGATGGAGGTGTTGCTTTCGGCCCGAAGGCCAGCAACAAAGTCTCTGTATCGTTGCCGTTGGCGTAAGTTCTGCGACTGGTGCAGAGTTCAGAATGTGGATCCTTTTGCATGTGACATCCCCATGGTTCTGTCCTTTTTACTTTCTTTGGCCCACAGGGGCTTGCAAGTGGGTACCGTTAAGGGTTACCTGGCGGCGCTGTCCATCTTTAAGCGCTCGTCTGAAGAGTGTTCTTACTTTAAAATCCCTTTGATTTCACAGTTCCTGAAAGGGCTCACTAATGTGTTCCCGCCGTCACCTTTCCTGGTGCCCGGTTGGGATTTAAACCTTGTTCTTAAGTTTTTTATGGGTGCTCCGTTTGAGCCTTTACATTCTTGCCCTTTGAGGCTGTTAACTCTGAAAACTGTGTTTTTAGTTGCGGTTACTTCCGCTCGCAGAGTGAGTGAGTTACAGGCACTTTCAGTTAAGCCTCCCTTCACTGTATTTCACAAGGACAGGGTTGTCCTTGGAGTTCGTCATTCTTGTCTTCCGAAGGTAATGACGGAATTTCATTTGGCCCAGAAGGTTGTTCTTCCGGCATTCTATCCTCCTCTGCATCCTGGTAAGGAAGAGGAGAGGCTCCATAGGCTTGATCCTAGGAGAGCTTTAAGCTTTTATGTTTCACGCATGTCCCGGGTCAGAGTGGATGATCAACTCTTTATTGGTTACGCTGGAAAGCGTTTGGGGCAAGCTGTGACGAAACAGACTTTGTCTCGCTGGATTATTTTGGCCATCTCGGAGTGCTACCGCTTGGCGGGTAAGGACCCACCGGCTGGCCAGGCCTATGGCTGCGTCTACTGCCCTGCAGAGGGGTGTTCCTATTCGCAACATCTGTGATGCAGCCACCTGAGCTTCAGTACATACATTTGTACGTCACTATTCCCTCGATTCCATCCGAGCACAGGATCTGGCCTTTGGCAAGGCGGTCCTTTGCTCTGCTATTTGATTGGCTATTCTAAATTTTGATTCTAAATTCTTTCCCTCCTCCTTGCTTTGGTACTGCTTTGGGAGTCTGTCATAGATATGGAATACGTCGGAGGACCCAATCCCCTCGAAGAACAAGTTACTTTCTTACCTGGTAACGTTCTTTCGATGGGATGGTCCGACGACGTATTCCATATCGCTCCCGCCCTGCCTTCCCCGCTGCAGAATTTCTTTTGCGATTGCAGCTTACGTTCCGCAAGGCTTTGTGTCTGACTGGCAGTTGACTTATGTCACACGTTCTGGGGGGAAAAAACTACAACTGAGGCTATGGGCGTCGTGCGTCCTACTTATCACATCGGAGGAGGTCCTCGACGACTGCGCATCGACGTCATCGCAGGACGCAGACGCCGAAAAAGTTTCCGAAGCAGCACAGCTGTGGTGATTACATGTAATAGATATGGAATACGTCGTCGGACCATCCCATCGAAAGAACGTTACCAGGTAAGAAAGTAACTTGTTAATCTGGAGGCCTGTTCTTTGCTCCTCCCAGGCACAACCACTCAGACCTCTAACCCCTCTCCTTATTCTTTGGCACCTTCTCTTCTATGCCTCTGTCACTGTTCTTTTCTACTTTATGTGCTCTGTACACCTTTTCCTGTTGTGCACCCTGGCACCTTCTTTTCACCTTTCAGTGCCTCTTGCACACTTCTCTTTACTGTTCACCATGCTCTCTAGCACCTTCTGTTTCCTTTTGTGTCGCTTGCACCCTTTTCTCCGTTTTGGGATGCTCTCACCCTCTCGTTGTCAATTTTCCTTCTCAGTGTCTTTACTGTCTCGGTTTCAGGTCGCTTGTGCCCCTCTCCTTATTTTCGGGTCTCTCCTACCCCCATTAGTTGCTTTTGCGCTGGCAGCACACTTGCGGTTTCTTCATCAATGCCTCTAGTGCACCTTTTCTTGCATTCCGCTTTTTTTCTCTTGATGCTTTACAGCTTTCACTTACTTCGCTTTGCCATGATTTTCTTTTTCTTTGCTTTCTTCCCGTTATCGCTTCACCAGATTGCCACCTCACCCAGTTTAGGAACAACTTTTACCTTAAGGGAATCCACTGTTGATGAAATTACTAATAATCTTAAAATGATGCATCCTACAAACTGCCCTGGTGAGCTGCTTCCTTCTAAACTCATTCTGGAACACAAGGAAATGTTTGCCCCCATTCTTTGTAGATTTGCTAATGTTTCGGTTAGGTGTCATTCCCCCAGTCGATTAAGAATGTTGCAGTCTCTTCCCCCCCCACCCCCCCACCCTATTAAAGAAAGCAGGACTAGATCCTATCGACCCAGCTAATCTTAGACCAATTACTAATACCTTATTCTTTCTTAAACTTGTAGACAAGGTAGCAACCATTCAACTACAGGCTTATGTACAGATGGCTGGTATACTACACGTCGAACAATCGGGTTTTAGAAGCCATCATAGCACTGAGAGTGCTATCTTGGATCTACAGACCCTCATGCTGTCTAAACTGGAGGAAAGAAAGTCTGGGCTGCTGATGCTGTTGGATTTATCAGCAGCCTTCGACTTGCTTGATCATAAAATTCTACTTGACAGAATGAAGACTGTCGGGGGGGCCTCTCTGTCAATGCCATAGCTTGGTTGAGATCCTTCTTGGAGGGCCGACGGACACGGGTGTACCGAGGGGGGATAGTGTTTCTAAATCACAACTTATAACTTGTGGTGTAACCCAGGGAGCATGTTTATCTCCATTATTGTTTAATATTTACATTCTCCCTCTCTAGTGAATTAGTCTTTTCAGATTTTCTTTTGTAACTACGCTGATGACTTTTAGTTGGTTCTCTATCAATGATGATTACGATGCTGAACAACAAACAGTGAATATGGTTTACCTACTGATAAAGCAGTGGATGTTCACCAATTGGCTCTGCTTGAATGCCTTAAAGACTGAACTGATGCTATTTGGCCCCCGTCCAGCACTAACCCAGTTGGACCAAGAGTATGTAAGTTTCAGGCTAGATGTCAGTTCTATTAAGGTTGTGCAGAAAGTTAAAACTCTGGGCACCTTCATGGAAAATAGCCTAGACTGAAGCTCATGTCACAGCCATTACTAAGAGCACAAATTATCTTGAAGTGCTCAGGCAGGTCGCCTCTTATTTAAGTTGAAAATCGCACCAAACTTGTAAGAGCCGTTATTTTGCCACGTGTAGACTACTGCAATGCGCTCCTAGGTGGGGCAAGCAAAGCTAATATCCAAGAACTACAAAAAGTCCAGAATAAAGCCATCCGCATCATCTTCCAGATGAAACGTTCAGAACCACCTACGGCAGCTAGGAAAAAACTACACTGGCTTCCTGTGGAAACCAGAATCCAGTTTAAACTCCTAACTATCTGCCATAAATGCCTTTTTAGGAATGCTACAACTTATCTGAAGGACGTTGTTCGTATTTATCAGCCCAAAAGAAACCTTAGGTCAGCTGAAGACTTCTTATAAGGACAACATCGAGTGAAACGATCGCGTGGGCTCGGCAGGGCTTTTTCCACTCGAGGAGCAAAGACATGGAATGCGTTACCGGCTTCCTTGCATAAGACCACGGATCTCCTTGCATTCCGGAAAGGAAACAAATCAAAACCTATCTCTTTAATAGATGTATTCTTGATAGCAGCTCCGTCACTATACCTGTCTCTCGCACCTGGATGCCTACTGGCTTTGGCGCGGTACAAGCATAAATAACAATAACCGGGCTTTCTTCCACAGCGCTCCTGCTCTGGCCACCCACATGCTACCGAGTTTCTCTCCCTGCTTTGCGAATCTCATTCAGAGCAGCGCAGCGCAGCGCCGGCAAGCAGGTAAAGTAAGTTCAAATTGGTTTGGGTCTAACCACCTGCCCCTCAGACACTCCAGGGGACCCGCACACAGGCCTAACCAAGGCTGGTAGGCTGCCTGCCGTCCCGCTCCCTCGCTAAGCTGCAGCGCTGCACACACCAGGCCAGCGTCTCAGCGTGCCACGCTCCACCGGTTTGTCCGGGCGCCACCTTTTGCTGCCGTTTGCTCCATTGCCTCCTGGTTCCATCCAGCAACACCAGCTCTCTCCACGATTCTGGCAGAATCACGGTTTATATACTGCAGGTGAGAGTTAATGGGAGTCGGGTGTGCACAGTTGGGGGCGAGGGGGATAGGGCGGCGTGCCTGACTATTAGTGAGACAATTAAAAGGCATTAGATGGAAGGCCTCACTTGTTACACCTATGTTGTTGCTATGGGTAATCTTCATTATTTTCCGTCGCCTATTCCTTGTCCCAGTACTTGTTGGAAATGGAGAGGGGGAGATGGGGTGTGATTGAAAATACCCATTAGGGCTGAGGGAGAGACTTCTGTCTTTAAAAGTATAACCAGTGTAAATGTACTTACTTGCTGAAACAATTACTGTGATAACTGTAGCTCTGTGAAAGAAGTTACAAAGTGTCCTTAAGTTTTACTTACCATTGCATTGTGCCCTCTAGAAAGTATATACATTGCTTTACTTTGGTCTTTACCACTTCTGAAAAGTAGTAAGTGTTGGTACTGTTTTATCATTGCTTAAGTGAAAAAACTTACCCATAGGGTTTACCTTCCTTGAATAACATTGTTCTTCTTAAAGTGTACCATAGGGTGTTTCCCTGCTAATACTTGCATTTGAGTTGCTTGTAGCCCCTCTTAAAAGTATGGTTCCTTACTCACCTTCAACAGCTGCTGCTCTTCTAAACCTGGAAACCTGGGTTGTGCCTCTCCTGAATCTGCTTGGAGCATTTCCAAAATATTCATAAGGCCATTACTTATCTTGAAATCCCTTGGGCCTTGCTTAAAGTGTAATGTAATTGGGATTTATTTTACTTGAATTGCTGAGTACCTTCAGAAATAGTTATTCTGTGTTAATACTGTCATTGAGTAGCTTAAGGCCTCTCCAGAAAGTATGAGTGGTTTTACTAGCTGAATTGAATTCTAAAAAATAATGTTGCAAGGAGTATGCTTATAATAGGGTTGGTTTATTAACAGATTTTTAAAATCCGTTTCACTGCATGACTGATGGGGTCTACTACCCTTGAATTACCGACTGTTCTAAAAGTATATCTTACCTGGTTTTACTCCCCAAGAATAGCTGACTGTCATTCTGAATGTGTTGTAGGTTTGACTCGCCTTGAGCTGCTGATTGCTATTCTCAATAAGGTTATGGGTTGTATTCCATAAGAATTGAGTTGGTTTTTATGATTGTGCTTATATGCGTTAGTATTTATTTACCCAAGAGTTACATGTAGCTACTTGTATTTAAATAAACCCTTTCCTTATAAAATACCTATTGTTTCTTTGGACCATATGTATGCTACAATTTCTTTGTACCAAGCTACAGTCCGGTCTCCCTCCTAAGATGAGCATGGCTGGTCTGTCCATGCTACCAAATGTTCCCAGGTGGTACTGCCTTTTACTAAGAGTGGATTTATGTACTGCCTCATGTATGGCTTTATGAAACCCTTAGTTGGACTTTAGAAAAACTGTCCTAACCGATTGATAAAGGCAGACATTTTCAATGTTGGGGCCAGATTGGAATTTGAAGGGGTGCACATCGTGCAGGTCCACTGCACAAAGCCAATCTCCATGTTGAAGAGTAGATCGGATCTGTTCAGAAGTGATCATCTTGAACTTTTCTTGGAAGAGGAGGGTTGTAATTCAACAGGTCTAATATTGCGCGCACACCGTGGTTGCGTTTGCGCACTGTAAAGCAGCGCAGGCATAAACATTAATTGACTGTGGAACGTCCTCGGTTGCTTTCATAGAGAGAAGCTTCTCTACTTCTTTCAGCAGAGTTAGGGTATTTTCTCAAAGAGTGGGGGGAAGAACCAGAGGAGAATAAGGCGTAAGCCTTAATAATTATTGGAAAGGAACCATGCATTTAAAGGGCGGTCCTCCATGATTCCAAGTGGTGGGAAATGAGCCCCGCCTAAGTGGAGCTGCTTGGCACCAATCCGAACCATCACTTGGAAGTCTTGTCAGTGGTGGTAGAAAATTAACCCGTTGAAGAGAAGGAATGGGAGACAAAACCTCTCCCTGCAGTTCTTAAATGCTTTCTTCACTTGACTCTAGTAGAAGTGTCTGGTTGTCTGGAGTTGCAGTCTTGAAAACCCCAAAACCCTGCAAAGGATAGAGAACAAAAGTCAGACCTCTGGAGAAGGTGACCTCCGAACCGTGGCTTTAGTCAGGACTGACCGATTTTAGCCGTCAATGTAATTGGTGTTTTATATTTTTTGTTATCAGAACTTTGAAAAAGATCCTTAACCTCAAAGGGGAGATCTAGGGCCTTAACCCGAATATCCTTCGCAAACTTTGTAGCATGCAACTGTACTTGACGAAGGGTGTCCACTCAGATTGCCAGCCCCCTAGCAGAGGTGTCTACATGGTGGGCCGCAAATTAGAATAATTCCCGCGCCCTGTGCTTGCATCAGTTAGGCCACTTTGAAAATGTTCGAATGAATTACTCAAATTCAGACCATTCCTTCCAGAGCTTTAGATTAGCCTCAACTAAAATAGCCTTGCAGTTTGCTTGCCTGAATTGTAGAGCCGAGTTGGGAGGCGGGGGAGAAAGGGGGGATTGGTGGGGGAGAAAATGTTTTCCCACTCCTTCTAGGATCTTATCCTCCTTGCTCAAACGTTGTGATGCCAGGGAAGATTCCTTTGAATAAAGCGTAGCAGCTGCTACTACCTTTTTGAAGTTTGGAGATGTGTTGGTGGAATGCACTCGGAGAAAAGCAGTCTGTCTCATGGTTCAATCTTCAGATTGATGCGCGTTCCAGAATGTTTAGTTTACGCTTTCTTTTGCTTTTGGGAGGACAACCTTTTGAAGAGCGAGTCATCACCACTCTGGTGCCTTCACGGATAAAGCAACTGCCAATACCTCTACCTCAACCAAGGGAGATTTTGGCCTGTGAATGTCTGTAATCCAGTCAAGAACATGGTGGTTAAATGCGTGAACTGAAGAGGAAAGCTCATCCTCTTGTATTTCATTGTCTTATCCATGGGCAGATCTGTTGACTGTGGGTACGGTGGTAGTTTAGGGTATTTTGGCTCTAGTGTCCCATCATGAAGTTGTGGAATAAGTTATTTGCAAAAGATCTGAAAATCAGTTTTCATTGGCTTTGAGTGAATCAGTGTTTCAAGGCCTTCAACCCCCGAAGGGCTTCCATGCTCATCTTGTACGTGGCAAAGCGGCTGCTGTTGCCTTCCAAAAGTATATGCCTTGGGAAACCATTGCCAAGGCAGCTACGTGGGCTTCCCAATCAGCTTTTTGTAAGCATTACTGCTTAGAACTGAGCTCAAGGGCCAACGCAAATTCAGCCAGGCTGTTCTTAAGAACTTATTCCAGTAAAGCTTTTTTTTTTTTTTCCATCCACCTGAATGCACTGTGGTGCATGCTTGGGAATCTCCCACAAGTATGGAGGGAAGGGACGTAGGCGTATAACCTAGTTACTCGCTGTATTGACTACTTTACTCCTAGTCCATACTCCCCTTTCCTCCATACGCCCGCCCGCCGTCCCCTCTAAAAAGTATCCTCTATTATTGCTTAAATGGTCTCAGACCTGGCGATAGGAAAGGACTGAAGGGCGATGCGCGGGTGGAGCTCAGGAGGGCGGGGTTACGGCCATGTGCGGTACCCTGGGACACAAATCAAACATTTTTGATGGTTTTTACAAAAGTGCTCCGGTCCCTTCCCGCTTGAAGGACGGAATGTCCCACAAGTATGGAGGAAAGGGAACTATGGAAAGTAAGGTAATCATTACAGTGAGTAACTTTGTTATTCTTCACCCCCTACTCTCTGAATCTAAGGAGCCCTCTCTAGGGGGACACTTTCAGGGGCCATCAAGCATAAACAACCAGCTACATCAGAGTATATCTTTCACTGTTCCCTCAGATTTTCCAAGCTCCACCCAACGGCCCCCTGAAAAATGTGACAAGATGAGACGAATATCATGCTTAGTAGCCTTCTTTGATAGTCCCCCTGATCAACTGTTCTACCTGTAAGGGCCCTCACAAGGGGAGGCAGCGAAAGACCAACTTGCCAAAAAACCACGACTAGACACCGCCCATCACCTCGCAGGACACTTCCTAGGATCTCTATTGCATTGACACTTAAGGTTCTCAAGATCCTGGTTCACTAGGATAACAAAGGAACCTATGACACGGACCAGTATTATGAAGTCTACTAGGTCTACATCATACTCTCCAGACCACCATGACCAACCGGTAGCTCATTCCCCTGTGGGTAATCAGTTTCAGTATAATGAGCTCCTCCTAAAGGCTGACTAACATTTCAAGGTTGATAAACAGGAGGCACAGGTGGACAGACTTTTTAGAAGACATCCCTGGGGATAAAAAGTCTGCAGCACAGTTTATACCACTCCTGCAGTCCATCCAGAGGCGCATTCAGCCTTCTCTACTTGCCCCCAACCTTACGAGGGCAGTTACCACCGTATCGAGAAAATGTTCAGGCCAGCCCCCTCCTGCCCCTTATACATCAGGGGTCAGTTAAAGCCAGATGCTCCCGTCCCAACTACCACAAGAAAGAGGGCAGGCACGCCCTTGGCCTCTGCTGAGGCCACTCCGGATAGGGAGAGCAAATAGATATATACACTGGTCAGGAAAGTAGCTTCCTCGGCTGCATAACAAGTAAGAATAGCCAATAGCACCACCTTCTTGGCGAGTTACAACTGCCATAAATGGGATGCGATGCTAAAACAGTGACTCCGTCCAAGAGCCTTTTAAATCAAGCTCCTGAACATTGGCTAAGGATATGCAGGTGGCCAACTGCATCCTGAAAAATAATTGGGACACAGCAGATATTGCATGCTTTATAGTAGCAGAGGGTACTCTTATTTAGCGCCATGCATAGTTAAGACAATCCGGCTTTAAGCTGGAAACTCGAGCCACCCTACTCAATATGCCAATCAAACCGAATGCCTTATTTGGGAGAGCAGTCGAGGACGCACTGAAAAGTGCTAAAGAGTACGACGCCCATAAGTCTCTGGGACAGCTAGCTAAGAAACCCTTTGTTCAAAGGGGCGCATTTAATGCACGCTGATTTAGAGGACAAAATTCTCGACGCTCTTCTAACTATAATCGGGGTAGTCAAACGTCGTCTTGGGGTTCCTCGTAGGGGCAGTCCTCCCAGCAGAATTTTAAAAGGGGCCACAGAAGGTCTAGGAGTAGAGGCAGAGCCTCCGCAACCAGAGGCTCCACCCCTCCAAAGCAATGACGACCCACTCCAGGTATCCTTCCATGCCTCTCCATTAGGTCGCATTTCTCAATTTACCCACGCATGGGAGGGATCACCTCAGACAAGTGGGTATTATCCACTGTGGCGGGAGGCTATTGTATAGAGCATATAGAGACCATCCACCCGCCAAGATAGACAAACAATGGAGGAGGAACGCATTCTATTAGAGGCGGTCAAGACACTGCTGGAGAAGGATGCTACAGAAATTGTCTCGGCAAACAAGGGTAACTATTAAACATTTTCCATGTACCAAAGAACCACCTTACAATGTGCCCTGTCCTAGACCTGCATCCTTAAAACACATATGCCAAGCCACAAAAGTTCCAAGTGACAACGCTACAGGAGGTAATGCCCCCTATAAAACAGGGGACTACATGGCAACATTGGATATGAAAGATGCATACTTTCGTATTTCAATGTTCCCAGCACACAGACAATTCCTGCAATGCAAAATAGCAAATCAGCACGGAACTGTTCAAGGTGCTTCCCTTTTTGGCGTAGCCTCAGCTTCAAGGGTATTCACCAAAGTATAAGTGGTAGTGGCGGCGCACTTACATAGACAGTCTATTTCAGTGTACCCTTATCTGGATGACTGGCTGATAACCGGGAATCCCCTCAAATGTACAGGCAAAATCCCCAAACAATCATCCTTTTCCAATTGGTTTTCAATCAAGGAGAAGAAATCCAGCATTGTTCCAACCCAAACAGTTCTAAGAGCTATCATAAAGACAAGATGGGCTAGTCTTCCCCTCAAAGGAAAGAGTACAGAACATGCTACTGCAAATACCTCATTATCTCACTGGTCACCAAATAACTGTACGCAAGGCAATGTACCTGCTAGGGATGATGGTCTCATGCTTTTATCTAGTGCCACACCTGCGGCTGCGCATGTGTCCATTGTAGGAGTGGTTAGTGAAACACTGGTCTTAGGCAAGCGGTCAGTGGGACGATCTAGTTGTTTAACCAGCACTAGTACAAGCGCTACGCTGGTGGTTCAAGGAAAATCTGTTTACTGGAAACGCCTTTCACAATGCACCATTTCAAGCGATACAACAGAGGCCTCACTCTCCGGATGGGGAGCCCATTCACTGCACCACACAGCGCATGGCCTTTGGACACTGATCACAGCCCAAAATCGCATCAACCTGTTGGAGCGACAAGCTGTACTCCAAGCCCTGCAAGCCTTTCAGCTGCATCTAGCAGGTCAGACAGTGCAAGTCCTCACAGACCGCACCACTGCCATGTTTTACATAAACGAGCAGGGAGGCACACACTCTTGTCTGTCCAGGCTAGCACAAAAAATGTGGAAGCAGGCACTCAAGCGGAACATGTTCCTTGTCTCAACACATTCATGGGGAACTCAATGCTCTAGCAGGCACTCTAAGCAGAAATACTCTACCGGAGGAGCACGAGTGGCAACTAAACTGATATTATAGACTGAGTCTTCTCCCCGTGGGGTTATCCTCCTTTAGACTCATTTGTCACAAACCTACATGCACAATGGCCAGACTTCGCATCTAGGGTTCCCCAACCACAGTTCAAGGGGAACACCCTGTGGATGACTTGGTCAGGGAAATTTGCTTACGCAGGAACAAGCCACACTAATCTGGATAGCTCCATTGTGGGCAAGACCACCATGGTTTCCGCATATGCTCAAACTGGCGAGGCACGACCCAATCAAATTCCTGTGCCCCTACAACATGCTGTCCTAGCACAGGGGACTACACTCCATTCACATCATCAGTCTATGAACTTGGCAGCCTGGCTCCTGAAGTCAGAGTTTAGACATTTAAAACTACCAATGTAATGATATCCTCCAGGAGGAACGCAAAATCACCAGGCATTGCTATTTCAACAAATAGAAAAGATTTGTGATATGGTGCCGATCTAGATCCAATTGAATGTACCCCATCAAACATTATTCACCACATGCTCTACTTACTAGACTCTGGCCTAGTATTTGACTCCATGGTTTACCTAGCGGCTCTGTCCTGGTACACCACTTCACAAAACGGTGTCCTGGTGGAAGTTCCAATTATTAAGGCTTTCATGGAAGGATTAAAGTGACTTTACCCCCCAATTTCCAAGCCTCTTCTAGGTTGGGATCATAATGTGGTACACTCAAAGCTCATGTGTCCACCCTTTGAGTCTATGCACAAATCCAGCCTCAAACACCTAACTTACGAACCTGCTTTCTTAGTAGCGATTACCTCATGTTGGGGAGAATTCTCAGAAATGTGCTAATTCCTTTCTACCTTAGACCCCCAGCTCTTTTTGCTGGACTTTATGACTTTTAATTTCTAACTTGGAGAGAGGGAGACCTTTTTCCCCACTCTGGTATTTTTCTGTGATTTGTACTGTTTCTTTTTGACTTTGGAGTCTGACAAACTTCATAGGCATCATCTTTACATTGTGACACACAGCACCTTCAGTGCAGTGGCACAGGGAAGTCTCTTAGATTTCCCAAAGGTTTAAATACATTCTCCTGGTGAAACTTTCCAAGAGCAGTGAAGTGAAATTGACTTTCCTTACATTTTGTAACTTTCTAGACCCAGCGCACACTATCGTACAATAGGGTGCTGGAGGGGTTACGTAGTATCCCATTTGTCTAGTTTCTTGGGTATCCTTTTTGTTGCCCTTTCCACGATTAATGGCTGGTGGCAGTAGTTCACTTTTTCCTACCATTCTTTATTTCTATCGCGGGCTGCAATTGCAGCTGCAGCAAGACACCGATGGGTGCCCATTTCGTCAAAATGGCCCTGGTTGTCTTTTTTTTGCCATTTCTTGTTTGAAAGGTCCTTGAGATTTACTCTGCGCGTCAAACCAGGTTTGGTCCCCTTGTTCGTTTTGTCTTTGGCGGGATTCACGAGTGAAGCCCACCTCTGGCTCCAGCGTGTCTAGCAGGGCAGGAAGCGAGGGAGGTGCCCGAAACTCCCTGTGCTTAGTCTCCATGGTTACAGGAATGCACCCATGGGTGAATGGCTGAAGGGCTGTCCTTGAAGGACAAGCCACCCTGCTGTGTGATTGACAGCTAGGCTGCAAATGAATTGGAGAAACTTGCTTAGAAGGCAGTCGACCACTGGACGAAGGAATCGGAAGCACTTGGAAGAGAAGCCTGCTGCAACTCCTGGACCGTTGGTTTGCCCGGTGAAGCCCTGCTGAAGCTCCAAATTCGCCTCGACTAGAGAAGACCTGCAAAGGACGACTTAGCCCCTTGGGTTGGTTGGACCAATCTGAAATTTGAGAACCATCTCCAGTTCCGGAAGCACCTCAAGACCTTACTCTTTGCTTCTGCCTTCGCCCTCCCTCTCCCCTGCTGATCTGTTTCTGTCGGCTCCATGCACCTGGCCACCCTACGTCCTCATACCTGTTCACCCTGCCACTGTCCTGCACTGCCTGCGGGCCACCCCTTGCACTGGGGTCTCTAACTGTACCCATACAGTCCCCCACACCCTTTCTTTTCTCTCTGCACTTATCACATACCCTGTATGCTGCCTTAAACTCAGCACTTGCCACTTGTTGGCTGCACTACCACCGTTTATTGCCTTTATTTTATTATTTATTCAGTTTCTCCTCTGCACTTTCCACTTCTCCCCCTTCCATGCACTTTTCCCATTTTCCTTTCCCATGCACTTGCACTTTCTTAATGCCACTAGGCCTAGTAAGAATGTTTTGTCTCCCCTGTTCCCCCTAGCCTGCCTTGTCGTGCTCTGAAACACTTCTGTACGAGCGCAATATAAATAAAATATCAAAAATATCAACAAAAAAATTAATCCCAAGACCAGCTCATCTGGAAATCCTCTCGGAGCCGACTGTACTTCCATTGCTGCTGCAGGAACCTGAAGTGCCAGGGAGAGGAACACCAGAATCGAGTGTCTTTAAGTCGGACTTGAGCTCCAGGAAGATCCTCTAGACTCCCAGGAAGCAGGACTGACCAAGCCTGAGCCAGCTCAACAGGGTGCTGGACCCCAGATTAGGGGCGTCACTATTGGTTTTATCGTGGTATGATAACCTTCTTGCCAAATGACGGTATAGCAGGTGGAGTTAACTAAACTTAACACATTTTCTTAAAAGGTCAAATTGTCAGCATTTTGAAACTTGTCTCTGCACATTTTTAACTGATCCTCCAGGAATCTAAGGCGGCTGCATATTTGGTCTTTCATGGCGCTCTCTCGATCGCCTTGAATGAAAGAGTGACTAGTGGAAGAGTTAAAATGCACATTTTATTTTTCTCTAGATTTTACCAAGGAAACATTAACATAAACCTAGGCACTCAATCAGTGAAAAGAGGCGATGCAGGCATATAAAGCAATGTTTCATCCGCATAGCAGGTAATAGATGGCAGTTCTGGTGACGTCTCATAACTTTAGATTATAGGAGGGGGGGGTGATGGGGAGAGCAAGGGGGGGAGGAAGTAGGGCAGAGCTCAAAATGCACATTTTGAGCAATGAGCTTGCTGCTCAGTCACAGGTCATCACTTTGAAAATCGGCCTCGGCCTGCATTATTTTGGAACCACATGGCATGAGCATCATGACCTCTTGCTGCGATCAAGTTTGTTTTTGATACCGCTTTATCCCATTAAAGGGAGAAGTCACTCGCGAGGTCTGAAAGCCCATGTCATTGTGTTTCATTTGTCAAAATGTCATAGCCAACACACACCGAGAGGTTGCATATTGATCAAATCACTATAGCTTGTTTACAATCTGCCTGGTGTATTATAAAGGTCTTATGTTGGAGTCACCACTGACCATGTAAGCCTAACAGGACAGCAGTCAGTGGGCGCTGTTTATTTCTTTCTTGATTCTTGCAATAAATGTTCATTTACCTTCTTAAAGATAGTAGCACAAACACTTTTTGAAAATGACAAATTTAAAATACATATTGGCACAAATATGGCCTAGACCACCACATCACCAAAGCCCCATCATTACCATTTTCCCCAGGTCTGAGCGCATTAGGACCCTTGTCATGTGAGTTGAGAGAGGAATGCTTTCATGGGTGGTATATCGATTCGAGGAGAGACCTGCGAAATCTCACCCCCAGGACAGTTTATATACTAGCACAAAGCACTGATGGCTCTGTAGACTGAACACTGGGCCTAATGTTTTTTGTGGACATGCATCAGAAAGGCATTCAGTTCATTCCCCCTTTGAATTCTGGGATGTGTAGTTCCCCATCTTCCAAATTGGTGGGAAAACTACAAATTGGCTGATCTTTAACCCGACTCTACTGATCACAGAGAAAGAGTGGTCACAGCATCAAAGCTGCATTTACCAATGTGGCCTCACTTTCCCTATGCTCTTGTCTGCCAAACGCCACATCCCACAGTGCCAAGATCCAGAATGTGCAGCACTTGCTTACTGCAGCCTTTCCAAATCAGATTGAAAAGCTCACTTAATAGCTGCAGGCCCTAAAACGGTATACCGGTATAAACAACGTGACGGTTATTATAGTTCAATTAAGCTGTTCACGGGATCTATAACGTATACCGTTATACCGTTACACCCCTAATTCACAAAGGCAACATAAGGACCAGCACTTCTACCCAACTGCTGGACCATAAAGCAGGGATGCAAGCACACATGTTCCGCTTACCATTATGCACAAACGACAACGTTTGGCACCGCTACCCACTTTCATTCACAAACCATTGTATTAATGCCAACCAAACAAATTCTTCACAACATTGGTGCTACTCCAAAGACTGGTACGTGCATACAACCAATACTGCATAGTGCACTACAACACTTCCTAATCTGCGCAATGCAGACTACCCAAGCACATAAGAACCAGTTGAAACCATACCCTCTTCTATAAGACACTTCCACCACTGCACCCAGTGGACACACTGCAGGACTGCTCACTGCAGCATCTGCCCCCATACACTGACAACTGTAGGATGTTCTAACAATCACCACACCCATGCAGCCAACAATGTGTGCAATGCTGCCAAACACACAATGCAACAATGTGACACCTACGTGCAACCGGTGCGCACAACTTTTCAACCAGTGGATATACTTTCTTGTGCAAGGGCTCCAGCCATGCATCAAAGGGGCTACAGACTTGCCACGCACACACACACGTTTTACCTACCTTGTGGGGACTATCCTTTCCCAATGTTTTAAACATGCTAATAGCAGAAATATATTCAGAAAAAATTCAGGATCCAGCTTCAAATTTTCAAAAATGCCTATTTTTAATCACGCGTACGGTACCATCATTGCGGGGACTTGAACATGTGTTACCATCCTTGTGGGGACTTATTTCATTATTCTTACTGGAATTGAATGCATTCATATGCAAATGCCTAAATATTTGTTTCACATTACTCTTTGTACATTATACAATTCTACTTCTATACATGAGTCCCTGCCTCCATCAGAGGGATGCACAAGAGATTGATGGTATTCTATTTCCCAGAAGGTATTCACTTCAAAGCTTTTCATTCTGTCATTAAGCCATTTTAATAACACTCCAAAATGTGTCTACAAAGAGAACTGGGGATCAGAAAGATGACCCAACTGACCCAGGATCAAAAGTTAATTTCCCTGTGTGGAGGGTGCATGATTATTGGAAATGTAAAGTCCCCACAAAGATTGTGTTCATACTATTTTTGAAGTACCCATAGGGTTGGTGTGTGTTCCTAAAGATGCTAAGTGCTCATAGAGATGGTGTGTTATAATGTAAATGTCCCAATAATAATAGGGATGGAGATGGTGTGTGATTATGATAAAGAATCCAGAGATTTTGTACGTTAATATCAATGTTGAAGTCCCCACAGAGATGGCTTTTCATTATGAGCATATTAAAGTCGCCATACAGATGGTGTATTATGCTGAAGTCCCAATAGAGATTGTCATGATACAGATGTTTAGGTCCCCACAGAGGTAGTGTGTGATAAGAAAATAAGTCCTCACAGAGGTGGTGTGCGAGTATAATGATTTTAAGCACATCTTTTCTCGAGGATTAGCTTTATAAAGATGCACTGTCCACTTTGGGACTGTGTGTGATATTGGTGAAGATAATTACCCTCTGTGGTGGGTGCATGATTATTGCAAGAGGAAAGTCCCCATTGTGTTAATAATATTATTGAAGTACCCGTAGGGTCAGTGTGCGTTCATAAAGATGTCCTCATAGAGCTGGTGTGTGAAAATGGTGATGTAAAAGTCCCTCAAAGCAATAGTGTATGTTAATAATGTTACATCTTAGATGGAGATGGTGGATGATGATAAAGAATCCAGAGATGTTGTATGGTAATACCTATTTTGAAGTCTGCAAAGATATGGCGTGTGATCATCAGGATAGTAAAGTCACCAAAAGATGTATTGTGTTGAGATCCCAAAAAAGATTGTCATGATACAGATGTTCAGGTCCTCAAAGGCTGTGTATGATAATTAGGTTTATGGCCCCACAGAAATTGTGTGATAAGAATGAAGTCCTCACAGCGAATGTGTGATTACAATGATTTCAAACACCTTCTTGAGCACTGGCTTTGTAATGATGCTATGGTCCACTTTGGGACTCTGTGATAATATTAATTTCCCTGCAGGAGGGGGGGAGGGTCATGATTATTGTAAATGGAAAGTCTCCACAACAATTGTGTTAATACTATTTTATAAGTACCCATAGGGTTGGTGTATGTTCATAAAGATGCTAAGTCCTCATAAAGACAGTGGGCCTCATTACGAGGTAGGCGGTAATCCCTTACCACCCTACGATGAGTTCCCTTTGTGGGTCCTCCCTTAACGCCTGGACCCGCAAAGGGACTCTGGAGCTAATAACGGTACCACCATTTGCGGTACCGTTACTAGCGCCTTCCCCATTCCCATTGAGCCCTATGGGGGCTCAAATGGGAATGGGGGAGGGCCCTGAATGGGGAATTACCGGTCCTGCCAACCTTGGAATGGGCCTGCCAACCATGGAATGGGCCAGTAATAGCTCCATTCACCAGGGCGGAGTCGGTAAGGTTTTGGAGGCAGCCTGTTGCCACCTGTTTTGCTAACTAACTTCTATACCTGTCTCTGCCCAGGAAATCGACGAACAGCCAGGCGGCGTAGCAAAACAGGGAAATACTGATTATTGTTCTGACCTGAAGCTATTTTGCTAACTTCCTGTCTCTGCCCTTGATACCTGCTACTTCCTGTTCGGTTACCGACCACGGTTCGAACTTAGATTTCTCACTATTTACAGAATTAGTTTCTTTTTGCCCGCATGTTGCCGACTTGGAATTCCACACAGACTCCTCTTTTCACTGCCGCTCCAGGGCTGTTTTGTTGTCAGGTGCCCAGAATGCTCCGGTCATTCTGAGTGCTGCTCCATGCTGTGTTCTAACCTTCAGCACCAGAATCAAAATTGAACTCTCCTCTGTAGGGGACCCCTCACCATCAGCACACACCATCCATGTGAGGACTTAAATATCATCACATGTCAACCCTGTGGGGACCTCAACATCAGCACATGCCACCCAGTTGGAGGATTCCCTGTCTGGAAAATGTATGAATTTTTAATGGACGGCTTCATGTTTTATATACAACTAGCAACAAGATCTATGGGACCTTGAGCCTAATTGCATACTATTCTTATGGGGCCTTCCATGCCATGACACGCCATCCCTGTGAGGACCTCTGTCATCAAACAACATCCCAGTGGGGACCTCAACATGACCACACACTATCCTTTTAGTGGACTCAGTACCATCATATCAGCTCTATGGGGACTTCAGCATCATTACATACTATTCGTATTTAAATACCTTTGTATGGCGAATTGGGTGCATCTGTGGCTTCATTTGCATCACCTGAATGCATTTTCCTTCACCTTCTGGTTATTTTTGGCTAAATCTGCCACTATTTTTGGCAGTATTTTAACCTGAAGATAGGATGGAATTAGCATTTTTATTTCCAGCACGAATTCCACTGGAGGATTTAGCCCCGGGGGAATTATCACTGCTTATTCCTCCAGCGCTAATTTCTTCAGGATTAATTCCTCCAGAGGAATTGGCGTCCATTTTCAATAACCCTTATATCAGCAGATTGATCAAAGTGGCGGCAATTCCATTATTGACACTTTTTCCCCTTAGAGATGAACTTGTAATGAAACCAAATTAGTATCAATTAAACATTAACCCTGTGAATATGTTTGTATAATCAGACAAAATGTGATGTCAACATTCAATTAATTCACGTATCGGACTATAGACAAGATGACGTCAGTGCACATAATGTGTTGTCTTGACAGTGTGGAATTCAATATCACACACCACCCCTATGGGGACTTCAACAAAATCACAGAAAAATAAGGAAGTAAAGTAAGTCAAATTATGATTGGTTTGTTACAAAAGTAGCCAATGCTTAAAATTAATCTGGAAATGTGTTGTGCAATGAGGGAAGACTTTTTGCGTATCAATTATATCCAATTCTGTAAACATACAAAATACACAAAAAACAGCTTAATTTCATTATTTAACATTTAAACACATAGTTCAGGCCATTTAAAACACGATTGCATTTGTTTATAAATGGTTCCCATAAATCTGCTGTCTAAGCATGTAAGGCACCCGATTTACCAAGTGGGTTTAAATTCCTGTCCGTGTGTTGATGACTGCAATACCGCACCCAGCCTGCGGGGGCAGAGCTGAGCAAAAAATCAACACACCAAAATAAACACAGGTCCCCACAAAGACATTTTTTAAAAAGTTATAAAAATTGGCATAGATGTCTTAAGTTGTTTTAAGTCATTTGGAAGGCATTACCATGTGGGGACTTGGGTTTAGGTCGCCACAGTGTAATCAAGTCCCCACAGCGCGTGTGTGTTTTCATACCCAAGTCCCCACAAGGATAGTAACACGCACACGCCATGTTTAAATGTTCATGTCATATGGAATGCACTCCCCTTCTGCAAATTCAGCCTGCCACCACTCCTCAGCGAAAGAAATTGCCGCTAGATCTGTCATAATGAAGGCTGCCTGCAATCACCACTGAAGGTCGCCTGTTGAGGTAACCGCGAATTGGCATACTATGGACGGATACAGCTGGCACACCGTCGTCTTTGAATGAGAGATGTCAGACGCACTTCTCACTCCCCCACCCTTTCCATACCTTCTTCCCACCACCAGATGCCATAAAGTATGTTTTTCAGGCCCTTTCGCCACCCGATTGTCCTCGGATACAATATGCCGGTGGTATCAAACTTATGAGGCACATCACCGCACACTGCAGTGCAATGAAGTTGTCGCCCTGGAACGAACAGGGAAATGGGACGCCAGAGCAGAGCCTGATATGACAAATTTCAGTTGGCACACCGTTACGTTCGAGAGCCGCAGCCATACACACCATGGCTTATGGGCTTGGCGCACACACCACAATACTATCTACCGATACACCATGGCAATGTTAACCAAAAACCTTGATGCACAGCATGCTTCCCTCCAGCCAACTACCGGCCGTGTCCAAAGTTCGCCAACAGCGTGGCGTGCTTCAAGCCAATGAGCCTTCTGTCCGTGGAGCGAACAGGGAAATGGGTCCGCAGAGTCGGGTACACACATTTTTTTGAGATGTACATTTCAGTTCTTTTCAACATAAGTACTGGTCGGGTTGCCACCAAACTCACACAAGCACGCTTTCTGACCCAAGGCCCTGCTCCTGCTGCAGATTTGGTGCAAATCCGTCCAGCCGTTCGGGCTGTAGCTGTGTGCAAACGTTTCGCCCATTCAGTCTATGGAAAATGTTCGGACCCCACCTATAACTTGCACCCCTGCACGAAACCTCACAAGTTGCCGGAAACATTTTGATCGGGCCATGTACTTTATTTTTGGTGCAAAGTTTGGTGATTCCTCCAGGGGGAGCGAAGTTATAAGCCGCCGAAAAAAGTTTTCTTCCTATGGGTTTAGCAACTTAACCAGGACTACACGGCCGCAGGATATAGATATATCTCTGAGGCTTGTGGAATCTGCTTAGATCACATACTGTGCATAGGCCGACATCTAGTGGAAGCTGCAGAGTATTAGCTTGTTTTTCGAAACTCGAAAAAGGGCATTGACACAGGGCGTGCCAGTAATACTATCCCTAGTGTGACGTCCACTGTACCCATGATCCCTTGCGCATCTAGGACCCTAAAATTGTTTTTTTCGGCCATACTGGTCGGAAGCATCCCGCGGAGTTCCCTGGCCTTAGCCATAATTTTGCAAAAAATATCTTTATATTTCCCCATTTCTACACCACACTCGACGACGGCTCGGAGAAGGAATAGACCGTCGAGAGCTGCACAACGGACTTGGGCCTCGGAAGGCCTCTGGCCTCGGCCCAAGCCTTGGAAGGCTGCTGGCCTCGGCCCTGCAAGTAGGGATAGTGGGGGGTGGTACATACTCTACACTCTTAAATATATAGGTACATCTTATATATTCCTACACTTACTAGTCCGCTGCCACAGGGTGCGTATGGAGGGTACCCCTTTCCAATTTTGCCCCAAGTGCAACCCCAAGTACCCTTGGGTTGACACACGCCACATGCAACCGCTGCTTGCCGAGTGACCACCTCGAGGCGAACTGCAGAGCGTGCAGTCGGTTTAAACCGAAGACCCTAAAGGACCGTTCAACCAAACTTTGGGCCCACCACGCCAGGCGACAAGAGGCCATGGCAGCGGAGGGTGCTTTCAGTGATGGCAGCGACGCCGTGCTTTCGGACTGCGAGGGCAACCTGGCATCGAGACAGCCAAGCGCAAGTCCCCGACCTCGGAAGGTTGTCCGACAGGGCAGCTATGGGGGGGGGAGGGGGAAACCGTGGCGAGACGAGCGCTACCCACAGCACTTCCACCAAACACGCGAAGTCCAACAGACTCGACACACGCGTCGAGGTCTCTGAAAGAGGCACACGGAGAAAGGTCCACCGAATCGGTGTCCTCTGGGCGTTCTCGATCAAGATTGGCGCATGACTCCAGGCAACCATCCACTGTTGCCAAAAGTGCCTCGCTCCCTAAGGTAACGGAGGTTCGATCGTCGGAAGATGAAGCTGACCTCTATCCCCAGGCTGCACTCCAGGAGTCGGCGTCAGCAGACCGCGTGGCGGCTGCTCCCGAGTCCTGACCTCCACACTCTAGCGATAGGGACACTACCCCGAATCTCGACGCCAGACGTCGAAAAGCTCCGAAGTAGTGAAAACACCGGGGAGAAACACTTCCACGCACGGGGAGGGGCTAAACAACAAAAGAAGCATTCCCAACCTTCTTCTACGCCACAAAAACAGACAGACAAGTCAGTCTTCCACACCACATAAACAGACGGATAAGCCAGTCTTCTGTCAATTTACCTAAGACACATGCACAAGGCCATAGGTCCAGTCAGGATGGAACAGGGAAACCCTCCCAAGAAAGGGTAATCCCCCGCTCGAAGGAATGGTCTAGTGAAGATATAGACATTTATGTCTAGGATGTCATCCCTGGCAGACTTCTATGCCAAGAATCCTGAGCACTTCCTCTCCTATACCCCTGACTGGGCTTCACCCTCAGGCTCTAGGGACCCACTACCCCCAAGTAAGAAGTCCCGGGTTGAAGCACCAACACAAGGTCTGTCTTCGGACCCTTTCTGTATACAGCCCTAATCTCAATATGAGGATCCAGATTTGGGCACTTTGGGAGATCAAACTGGGACGGGCTACTATGGGGACGACTAGGACCAAGAGGAGGATGAGGATGACCCAGAAACATACAGGGTAGATTCCCTGGTAGACAAAACCTCCGGTTACCGACTCCCCTGTCGACAACCAGCCTCTCTTAAATGAGGTTTTGTCCAGAGCGGCAGAACACTTTCACATTGATACCCAAGGAGCTCAGGAAGAGAGGGATTTTGCGGAGGAATTAGTGGGAGAAAGGAGACCTGTGGTCCAGGCCATCCCTATCCTCAAATCCATACAAAGGAGAATAGATCCCGCCCTTGTAAATCCTAATCTCACCAGGGCGGTAAACCCCAGGATCGAGAAACTATTCATGGCAGCACCGTCAGACCCACTGTACATAAGGGGGCATCTGAGACCGGACTCCCTGGTAGTGACAAACACCCGAAAGAGGGCGGGAACGCCCCTATCATCGTCTGAAGCTCCTCCCGACAAGGAGAGCAAAAAGATTTATGGTTTGGGTAGGAAAGTAGCCTCCATTTCCACCTACCAGGCAAGGATTGCCAACTCCACCACCCTACTGGCGAGTTACAACTGCCACCAGTGGGAAGAAGTCACGGCCCTCATCGACTCCGCACCGGAACCCTTAAAAAGCCAGTTCGTATGGGTTGCGTCGGAGGGAAGATCCGTGTCCGGTTGCATCTTAAAGGCAACCTTTGATGCCGCGGATAACGCCGGCAGATTGATAGCAGAGAGCACTGTTGTCAAGACATGCTTGGTTAAGGAAATCTGGGTTCAAACCCGAGACCCAAGCATCTTTAATAGACAAACCGGTGGAGCCTGATCTACTGTTTGGTAAGGCGGTAGAGGACGCGCTAAAAAATGCCAAGGATGAGTACGAGACTCTTAAATCCCTGGGCCAACTAACCAACAAACCCCCAAATCAAAGGGGCAGTGACAATTTTCGTCACCCACGCAGACACAATTCCCAAAGAGGCTCCAACTATTCCCAGGGGCAGGGTACATCATGGAACAACCAGCAGTCTACCCAGGGGTAACAAGAGGTCGTGGGAAGGATAGAGGCAGCCCCAATAGAGGTGGCGGCACGCCTCCCCCAAAACAGTGACGCTTCGTTCAGGGTCCCTTCTCACGCATCCCCAGTAGGGGGACGCATTTCCAACTTCACCCAAGCTTGGGAAGGGGTCACATCAGATAGATGGGTGCTGTCCACAGTGTCCGCAGGATACTGCATAGAACTCCTAGAGCGTCCCCGAAACCACCCTCCACGACAAAAAGTACATTCTTTAGACCACCAGAAGATCCTCCTCGAAGAGATCGTCAATCTTCTAGCAAAGGACGCGATGGAACTCGTCACGGGACACCAGGTAAACAAGGGTATTTATTCAACTTACTTCCTTGTGCCAAAAAAAAATGTGACAATGCGCCCAGTATTGGACTTGCGGCCTGCAAACAAGTATGTCAAGCCCCAAAAATTTCGCATGACTACTCTCCAAGAGGGAATCCCCCTCCTAAAAAGGGGGAATTACATGGCAACATTGGACATGAAAGATGCCTATTTTCATATTTCCATGTTCCCAGCGCACAGAAGGTACTTGCGCTTCAAGGTGGACAGTCAGCACTACCAGTTCAAGGTACTGCCCTTCAGGATAGCCTCGGCTCCAAGGGTATTCACCAAGGTACTGGCGGTGGCGGCAGCACACCTACGCAGGGAGGCAATCCCAGTGTACCCTTACCTGGACGACTATCTCATCATGGGGGAGATCCCAGTAATTTGCAGAACATTCAAAGAACGATCAACCTCCTCTTCGAATTAGGTTTCTCCATAAACGAGAAAGTAAAGTCTGGTGCCAAGCACCTCCAAACAGTTCCTAGGAGCTGTCCTAAACACTCAAGAGGGGTTGGCCTTTCCATCAGAGGAAAGAATTCGGAATATACTGCTGCAAATGCTGCAATATCGGGCCGTTTTCCAAATAACGGTACGCAAAGCAATGCGTTTGCTGGGCATGATGGCGTCCTGTATTTACCTGGTCCCCCACGCGCGCCTGCGTTCAATGCAGGACTGGTTGGCTAAACAGTGGTCTCAGGCAAGTGGTCAGTGGGACGATCTAGTGGTCGTTTCGCCAGCACTAGTACAAAGCCTTCACTGGTGGACAAGAGAAAATCTGTCCAAGGGGAAACCCTTTTACGATCCCGAGATACAGGCGGTAGTCGCAACAGGCGCATGCCTGACAGGGTGGGGAGCACACCATCTCCACCACACAGCTCAGGGGCTCTGTTCTCACTCAGTGGCCAAGAATTGTATCAACCTGCTAGAGCTTCTGGCAGTATTCAGAGCGCTTCAGGCGTTAGAGCCCTACCTCTTGAACCTGTCAGTGCAGATCCTGACGGAGCCGCAGCCATGTTTTACCTGAACAAGCAGGGAGCAACTCGTTCACCAAATCTGTCCAAGCTTTCCCAGAAAATTTGGATATGGGCACTGACGGAACATTTACCTGTCATCTCAACATGCTCCAGGGGATCTCAATTCACTAGCAGACGCTTTGAGCAGAGATCCCCTCCCAGAGGAACACGAATGGTGTCTACACAGAGAAATCGTAGAAGATATCTCCTCTCAGTGGGGTTTCCCCACTATAGTCCTATTCGCCACAAGCGAAAACAGACGGTGTCCAGGATTCGCATCCAGGTTTCCCCAACCAGTCTCCTAGGGGAACGCCCTGTGGATGAACTGGTCAGGGATGTTTGCGTACGCTTTTCCACCAACACCTCATCAGCAAGGTGGTCAACAAGCTGAACAGAGAATCGATGAAGCTCGTCCTAGTTGCTCCCACGTGGGCGAGACAACCCTGGTTCCCATACTTATGCAGACTAGCAGTGTGCGAACCCATCAAACTCCCGGGCTGGTACAACCTACTGTCCCAGCACCAAGGTCAAAAAGTGCATCCTCAACCCAACTCAATGAACCTGGCAGCATGGCTCCTGAGGTCATAGTTTGGCCATCTCAATTTACCACAGAGATGTATGGACATCCTTAAAATCTAGGAAGCCAAACACGAGGCACTGCTACTTTGATAAATGGAAAAGATTAGTTATCTGGTGTCAGAATAAGCAAATCGACCAACCCAGTTGATTGCACTCCTTCCACAATTGTCACATACATGCTCCATCTGCTGGACGCAGGGTTGGTTTTTAACTCGCTAAAGGTACACCTGGTAGCTCTGTCAGCATACACCACCTCCCATAACAAGGTGTTGTGTTGGAAAGTACCAGTGGTTAAAGCCTTCATGGAAGGAGTAAAGAGACTTCACCCTCCAATTTCAAACCCACCACCAGGATGGGACCTTAACATGGTGCTATCTAAGCTCATGGGCCCCCCATTCGAGACCATGCATAAAAGCAGTCTCAAACACCTGATTTATAAAACGGCCTTCTTAGTAGCAATGACATCTATAAGAAGGGTCAGTGAAATTCAGGCTCTGTCAGTGCAGGATCCTTTCTTTACGGTTCATAAAGATAAACTGGTTTTACGTACACACCATAGGTTCTCACTTGAGTTTATTTCTAAATTCCGCATGAAACAGTCCATCGAGCTTCCGGCTTTCTTCCAGGACCCACAAAGCTCGGCTGAGGTGAAACTACACACCCTAGATGTGCGTAGGGTGGTCCTATACTATGTAAACAAAACCAGACCGTTAAGGAAAACAGACCAACTGTTTGTCTCCGTAGCTACAGGCCAAGAGGGAGATCGCGTCTCTAAAGGTGCCATCTCTAAGTTGATTAACTGTATCCAGCTGTGTTGCTCCCTTTCTGGAAAAACGTTGCCTTTCACGCCAAGAGCCCACTCTACAAGAGGCATTGGGGCCACTCTGGATTTCATTGCAAATGTACCCCTTGACACCATTTGCAAAGCAGCTACTTGGAGCTCTATTCACACTTTTACTCTGCACTACTGCATTGACACCCATTCCAAGACAGATACTCAAGTGGGACAAGCGGGTCTAAGACATTTATTTGCTCATGACCCTTCTCACATCCCACCGCCTTCTAACACTGCTCGCTAATCTATGCACAGCATGTGATCTAAGCAGATTCCACAAGCCTCAGAAGGGATACATTACTCACCATAATCGTATTTCTGATGCTTGTATCTGCTTAGATTCACATGCGACCCACCCTTCCTCCCCTCTGAGAGAAGGCGCATGGATGCTTGTAGTCTTATCTATCTGCTTGGATTATCTGTACTCGCGCTACTCCTCATGCTACCTCATGTCAGGAAAAAATACAATCTGAGGGTCCTAGGCGCGTGAGTGATCATGGGTACATTGGACGTCACACAAGGGATAGTATTACTGGCACGCCCTGCGTTGACACCCTTTTTCGAGTTTCAAAAAACAAACTAATACTCTGCAGCTTCCACTAGATGTCAGCCTATGCACAGCATGTAAATCTAAGCATATACAAGCATCAGAAATACAATTACGGATATATATATATATATATATTCAGGGGTGCTAGATTTGTAATGTTCCAAAGTTATATAAAGAATGGTGAATGCTTCTGTATCAGACTTTTCCATACTGTGAAGTAGCTAATAATGCATACAAATATGGGGCTTATATATGGAGAGTAATGTAAACAAACAAGAGGAAGTATCATTAGCAACTGTGTATAATCTATATTATTGTAGTTGCGCACAAAAATGATTGCTGTTTCAGGCCTGCTTCCCCTATATATGTACATCATAAGATGCGATTAAATTCTAAGGAAAGTAGTGTAAGAGCATGTGAGAATAGCACTATTTATAAATATAATACCTTTTGAAAGTTAAGTTTGACTGTCAGTAAATAAAACCACCTGGCCTAGATATGGCAGTGAACTAAAAAGGTGTTAGTCATGTTATGTCATCAATCATATTTGTGATGTCATCTTTGATGTCCTGTGTGTTAGTCTTAGCAGTGCATGGTGGTGGCGCGAGTTATGGTTGCTTAGCTTACCAGAACTGGCGAATTTCAGAGGTATTTCGATTCTACTTGTAACCATAACATCCTTTTTCAGTTTTTATACTGAATTTCATAGGTTTTTATTAGTGCAACTTAACCATAACATCCCTTTAGTTGTTCAGTGAATTTCATGGGTTTTTACCAGTGCATGCGATTTTCCTACAACTTGCTAATGTCATACTTACTAAATATAACTTTTTGTGTCCAATTTACAAAGTGTCACCTTAAAACTCTGCCATTTCCCACCTTCTAGTATCATTTTTAGCACTTTACACTTTTTGCAACTATTTCAACTAGTTTTGCATCCGTAGAAGTCTACGAACATCTGACTTAATTGCGGACTTCTGGACGGTGCCACATGACCATACGCTGGCACGCGGCATGATGTGCTCGAGAACCCATCCGCACTTCACAATAAGATCCGTCCTTCATGGACAGTTCGCAACTGCATTTTCTACTGATCTAGGAACTTTCAACTTCAAAATTTCGCTTGCACACCACCTACACCTTTTCGTACTCATTATCCATTACCAATCTAGTACACAGTACATACTTGGAAGAATTTTATCAAAACTGCTATTTATCTTAAAAATGGCATCACCTATTGCTATCCCCCCTCCCCAAGAGCCACCACCACCAGCTGCAGGACCTTCACAACAAAAAGTGCAGTACTTTCAAAGACAATGAAGAGGACCAAGAAGATGAGGTAGAGGAAGTGCCTACTTCTAGCACCAAGATCGAATCATGGGTGTGCCAGTTCTTTGCTACTGTTGGGAGTGTGCCAAAGGCTAAAGCTACCAAAGTGAAATGGACTGAGTGCATGCACTCAGTCGCAGGCTACCTGGACAGTACTTCTACGGGACCACCACGCGCCGCCACATCATATCCAATGACTGCATTGCTCTCAGAAAGGTTGTTCCTTTCTCAGCAAGTAGTAAGCTGTCTTCCTCCCCCTCATCTTCTTTAACAAATACTGTAACCACACAGCCTGATGTCTGCGGGCATTGGTTATAAATAAATAAGTAGGACTATGGACCATTATCGTCCATTGCAGCCCCTGAAATGGGGGAGAAAGGCCATTAGCACCCCTGGTTCCCAAAGCCGGAACCCAGGGTGCTAAAGCAAGAAGGAAGGATTATTCTTCCTACAGCGGGACTTTTCCAAGACAGCCAACATGGAAAGAGAAGGAAGGGGCTCCGTACACAGCCCCTCTTCCCTTGCCATGACAGCCTGCAAAACCCTATGAACATATTACCACAAACACTTTTTTTCCCTTGCAAACCTATCCTACCTTCGAATAACTTTGACCTCACCGGTCCCGAGCGGTCATGGCGAGTAGCCAGATTGTCTGCGTCATCACCTTCTGCCATGACCAGACAATCTGGCTACTGCCCACGGCCACAGGCTGTATACCTCAATCACCAAAGGTATATGACTATTTTTTGTACCTACATTATTACACTTGTCAAAAAATAAAACGCGCGCACATTTGAAGATCCGTGCTTTAATGTCCTTGCCAATGCTCCTCACGAGTTTACTTGAAATCCGCCCACGTTTTATTTTTTTAAAAGTGTCAATGTATGTACATACAATAGTCCTATAACTTGGCCCCCATTTGACAAAATCCATTCAGTCTTCACACAAACATTGAAGGTTGGGTCTATAATGTTTCTCAAAACTTTTGTCCACAATCGTCAAATAGCAACAAAGTTTTATAAGCCATCTAAAAATGTTGAGACCCCTCCACTAATTTCGCCCCCTCTTGAGAAAATCCCACCAAACTTTAGAAAACCATTTATATCTAGATCCAAAATCGTTTTTTGCCAAATGTGCAGATTTGTGAAATGACGACACATTTATATGCCTTTACAATATTTTGGGACCCCCCTCTAATTTTGCCCCCCTTGACAGAATCCCACAAATCTTTGCAAAACCATTCAGGATTAGTCCTATAATAAAATTGCAATTTACATGCAGTTTCACTGAGTGGCGCAAAAGTTATAAGCCATCCAAAAACTGCTTTTCCCCAACCCTGTAATGCAGAAATAGGTACAGATGTCCTAGGACATCTGAAGTGTCTGCAGACTTTCGGGGGTTGGGGGCTTCTTATGGCCATATCCAATCCCCACGCCCCCACATCCCCAGATTTTGTTTGTTTGAGAAGTGAAATGCTGCTTTTATTTTGTTTATACCGAGCTGTCCGCGGACCCCAAAAGTCAGCAAATCCAAGATGGTGGGCATTTCAGGAAAACCGACGCATTTCACGTTTTCCCACCAGCCAATCGGTGAGCGCATCCCGATGTCTACGGACCATGCAAAAGTCTGTGAATTTTCTGACCAATCAGAGGTCCGTCCACGGACCGAACAGGGAAGTGGGTCCACGGAGCGGACACAGATCACACATTTTTTTTGCCTTAAGTTTTGGTTGTTTAAAAAAACTACTGGACGGATTTACACTACTGGATGGATTTACACCAAATTAACAAAAGCACACTTTCGGGACCAAGCCGCCGCTCCTGCCGCAAATTTGGTGGAAATCAGTCTAGCGGTTTGGGCTGTAGGCGTGAGCATTTTTTTTTTTCCATTATGTATATGGGAAAGAGATTTGCGACCCCCTATAACTTTGCCCCCCCTTGACCAAACCTCACTAAACTTTGCAAAAAAGTATATGGCCCACTCTGAATTGCAAAGTTTGGTGAGGATTCGTCCAGGGGGAGCGAAGTTATAAGCCACCCAGAAAGGTCTCTTCCTATGGGTTTAGCAACTTAACCATAACTACATGGCCGCTACCGCAGGCCATGTAATATACACACTGATTTTGTATGCCAAACTAAATGAGATTCATAAAAACGCCACTAGTTCAGTGGAATACCTGAGTCACTGATGCATTGTTAAAGATTTGCTGACAATTCAAATACGCTTTTATTTTTAAAAAGTGATAGAATAACCTGTTGACCACTTTCTCCACGCCTGTCTGGATGGATCCACCCCGTATTACCTCACACCACCCCCACCAACCACCATCACGACATTTCTTACTTTATTTACACCCTTTAAAACCCTGTGCCTTGAATCACTGTTTGGTAGCAGACTGTTCCATTTCTGCCACAACACTATCCCTGTGCCAGGATGTGGGGTGGATGACAGTGATTGAAATGGAATAGGGGCTGGTTGAGAAAGGCTTAGATTGTGCTGGGATCGTGGGGGTGTAAAGAGACTTGTGGGTCCCAGGAGCACAGTGAGTGTGAGAGCAATCATGAACAATTGACAAAAACGCAGGAAGGACCATGCAGACTATAGGAAACTAGAAGCAAAAAAGTACACACGACATGGAAGTCTACATGGATTCAGTATCATTTTTGCCATTACGGGAAAAAACGAGCATGTACTGAGCATCTCTGCTTTACGCTTAAGCTTGCTTTTTTAATTGAATGTTTAAGGTTTGAAAACCTATTTTTAGGAGAGAGTTGTAATTTGTACAAATTGTGCATCAGTTCCCCAAATATAAGACCACACAATTGTAAAGGTTTCTCAGGCTTCTGATCCTGTGCTATTACTCAGTTTCCAAACCAAAAGTCCCTTCGCTCCAATGCCGAGTACACCCGACTTCTACAATTGATCACATGGGAATGTCAGCAGCTGTGAAGCAAAGTGATCTTCAGAATACTGCCCCCCCCCCCTTTCTTCCCCCCTTGGCACCCATCCCTGCATGATAGAAATTCAAGTCTGCGCTCGGTATCTAAACAGTCTCCCACTTGGCAGCAAACAGCAGAGCTGGGAAGCACATTTACAAGACAACGTAATAAGCATAACATGAGAAAGTGGTGCTGCCAACACAAACCGCTTCCTTGTCCTAGAGGAGTTAAAGCAGTTTCTTCAATCCTATACTTTGAAATACAAATTATCAATTAACACAAGGCACTGCATCCAATTAAAGGCAGGTCATGTCAAAATTTGAACGGACTTGCTTTTTGTCAATTTTCTAACGTTAATATTTTGTACAGAATTGCCTGTCTCAGCATACTACTCGGAATACTAGAGCAAAGCTGATCCCTTAACGCCAAAGCCTCGTAGAAGGGGACGTTCAGAGTCTTTCAGGACATGTGAAATCGAAACGCCATATTTCATTCATTCAATTGCCCAAAAATGCATGGTGCCTAAGATCCAATGGAAGGCAGCCTATGCAACAAGAATCTGGAAGGAGAACATATATCGGGAAAGTTTAATGTGGAAATGGCTATACATGTACCTGAAGGGTTAAGTGTTGGTGAACATTTATTGCAATCAAGTGGATCACTAAAGGCATGAGTATTAGAATGATTGGTTATTAATAAACTAATTGGGAATAATTCTTAGCAATTCCCTTTGAGTTGCAGGGATATGACATGGCAATGCTAAAATAAATCTAAAACGGATTGATGCAAGAAATAAAAGAGGGTGGGCAAGGATTAATGGGAGGAGTTTAAATTAAGGGACAAACTAGATTTAAATTGCTACTTGAATGAGTAACGTTTCAAAAGAAATTGTGTATTTGCATGTTATTGAGAGTACAGGCAACTGAGTGACCATGATGCAAGAAAAGCCCATCTAGAGCTTGGTGCCCACTCCCCCACTTCGCTCTGTGGCATACTGTGCAGCTGGCGGGGAGACGCACTTCAGCATAAAATGGGTGCATATGATGGAGTGCATCTGAAAACTAGGTTTTCCCTTCAATATGGCAATCTTCTACAGTATCTGAATTCGTATAGCTGATAAGCTACATACTCATGGAAATGGTGGAGGAGCACTGTCACTTGCACCTCCCATCACAAAAACATTTAAACCAATACCTTCGACATAACTATGCACTGTATATGTAAACACTTGGAAAGGTGACGGCTGAATCCGAAATCAAATTCAATGAGAAATGGTAAGTGCAAGAATGATCTATAGAATCTTACAAGAAGCATTAGGGCACCATAATCGGAAAATATTCTAGCAGTTACCAGTAGCAGATATGCTGCGAGGGTTTGCACTAAAAGCCAATCGCTACAAGGGAAACTATAATCCCAAATCAAATTTCAGCCAGGCCGCAGAGAAGATTAGCAAGACTTCGCATTCAGAAAAACATAGTAAGAAATTGCTCTCTAATTGGTCTTGTAATTACACCAGAGGTAAAAAGATGTAGAAAAAAATCCATCTGCATAAATGAATTAAAAAATCGTTTCATACACTCAAGGCTAAGAAACTACACATTCTGCACCAAGATTAACATCTTAAGTTTACCCACAGATGTCCCCTCCTTTCTTTCAGACAAGCCAACCTGAAGAAGTTATGGTAAGAAGCAAAATAAATACAAATGGCATAGGAAATGAAACCATGACATGCACAAAACATGTTAATATGTCCATGTATCCCCATTTCTGTTACCATAAAGATAACCCAAACCGACTACTACAATATCATGGGGCGTTTCACACGTGCATCCAACATTGTATACTTGATTAGGAATATGAAATGCCCCATCCATAGCAATGTAGGGGGAAAGTGGTTAACAAATACATAAACACATGGACTTTCGCTGTCAAGAGTATCTAGCAACACACAAAGAAAAGCCCAATTGGTGAGAATTTTTTAGAAGGAAATCAGCCTTGATGATCTTAAAATTGCTGTACTCTGGGATCACTTCAGGACTGAAGGCCAGAAAGAACTAACGTCAAATTGCACAATGTCAATACATGGACAGAGGGCTCAAACAGACATTGCAGTTTCATGACTCACTATCCAAACTGACTCACTCCTTCAACTCATAGGGATGAGGGTATTGCAACATTTAGACCAAACGCTTCCCATCAATTTTTCCAAAGCCCTTTAATGGCATCCAAAACTGTAACCGCTCCACCAGCATCTAAGGAAAAGGATTGTAGCCAGACTCAACAGAGCCCTATTAGTGATTAAAAGGGATTACAAGCTTTCCAGAGGCATGTGTGGGGCCCCCGTCTCGTGTCGGACCCCAACCCTAGATTAACCCTAGCTCCACCCTTCAGTCCTTTGCACTACAGGAAAAGGCAAACCTATCTGGGACTACAAGTATAGCACTAAACAGCGAGTAAAGCGATCCTACTCCTCTTTCTTCCTTATTCAGGGGTGATTGCAAAGCACCCAATGATGAAGGAAAGATGAAACCCCCTACTAAACAAAAAGGTGGTGCAGGACAGCATGGATATCTGCTTTAGATATGATTCATGATTTGTCAGGGAGTAGTGTCTGCACAAAGCATGTGAGTAGCCAAGATTGCCATTTTTCAATGGAATCCGAGGGTAAGTGGGAATGTGTATAGCGCCTGCTACCACTGGTATAGCCTCAACGCACTTTGGAGGACTGTGGTACGAGATGTGGAGGTACGATTCTAAAATTCATGTGTGCGTTTCTTTTAGCCAGCACAAAGGAAAGATGGGAGTGGCTAGGTACATACTGGCAGCCCATAGACATTGGAAGATAGGAGGGTTGCCGCAACGGTCTGTCAAAGCAGAAGAGTCAAGGAAAAATGATTGTGCACAGCTGGACCACATGGGACTCAGCTGCATTCTATTAGAAGCGGTGATGTTGGGTGGGTGAAGTCGAGCAGTGTTTATTGGGGGTGTGGGTCAGTGGTTGAGACCCAGTTGGAACGCTTGCTTGCAGATTCTCATAAGGCCTGACTGAAATTGTTTCCATGGGTGACTAGGTTCAACCTTGTCTACTCATCAGGTGCTCCCGCATTCCTTTCAGGTGGTTGTAGTAGTTCCCCCAGGGGATGGACTAAGTCGGTCAGGATGTTGAAGGGACAAGCCATGTTTTGGGGATACCTTCTGAAGGCGAGTGTTACGCTCACCTGATTCCCACGGGGGCGTCGATCTGGACTGGCCCGCTGTTGCTTCCACCAGAGTAACACGTAGAGCCGAGATGACAGACTGGACAGACCCACTTAGCTTCGTTTGTTGGACTCGTACGAATATCTTTCTGCAATGGAGAAGGGGAATTAACCTCCCGTGATCTAAGCGTTAACCCGCCTTCCCACTCCCCTTGTCTGCCCACAGAACACTCCTGAAGTCCCCTCTTAATCACACCTGATGATTTGGAAAGATGAGCTCTCCATCCTGCGTCGAGCGCAGGGGCGCGTAGACGACCAGTTACTTCACTGGCGTGGAGGAATTGGCGAGTTCCAGTATTGACTCTAAAGTCCAATCGTTCGTAAGAGTTCAAAAGTCTGATCTTCACTCTGCCAGATTCCTTGCAGGTTGCAGATTTAAACCACTAGAAGAGTTCCAAGTGGCAATTGGTAAGATCCTGGTAAGTCTATTGTGGTTCTCCCCTTTGGGGCCGGGGTACAGCGATGATGCAGAATTGACTGCGCCGACCCGAAATGAGGTGAGTACCCCCCTGTGGTAATCAGGTAAGTCTTTGGGGGTAGGTTGTATTGTCCTTGTTTTCCCCTTGGGGGCCGGGGAGCGGCGGTGATGCAGGATTGACTGCGCCGACCCGAGATGAGGTGAGTACCCCCCTGTGGTAATCGGGTAAGTCTTTGGGGGTGGTTTGTATTGCCCTTGCTCACCTATTTGTTCTTGTCTCCCCCAGGTGTTGAAGAATGGCCTGGAGATGCTGGGTTCGCGATGGAGTAAAGGAATGCAGCCCCGGATGGTGAGTTCAGCGCGGCGCTGCGAGGTGCGTGGCAACGCACCTGTGAAGGCTTCTCTCTTCCAGATCGACGATGTGCTGGATCAAGGATTCAGGTAAGAGTTTTGTTCTGATCTCTTCTCCTTTTCTTGTTCCAGGTGTTCCAGGGCTGAACCGGGCGTGGCTGAAGACTGGAGCTGCTGAAGACACGGTGAGCGTTACGCTGCAGCACGCAAAATAACGCGAAGCACGTGTGGCTTTCTGGGTGTGGCTTAAATAGCCTTGGAAGAAGTCCCAGGTAAGTATTCTTCCACAGCCCCACCCGAGAGGAAAGGAGTCCCTCAGGTAAAATAGCCCCTCTAAGCCTCATTTGGCTTGTGGCTTCGTGCAGAATGGTCTGCATCAGGGAAGTTTTCTGTAATGAGCCTGGCGCCCATGGCGCCAGGACTGACTTTATTCTTATGAGCCTGGCGCCATAGGCACCAGGACTGTAGCCAAATAGCCCCTATCTGGGGTTTTGGGCATGCTTCAAGTGGCATGATGCCTGCTTCTGGGGTTGCTGGGCCTGGTCTGGCTTTCCGGGGGCAGGCATCGTGACAGCGAGGCGATCCTCCATGCAGCAGATGGTAAATGGACGCAATCTTCCCTCTAGTGTGTGCGCTAGGTTGGAATGGTGGAGGTGGCATATAAGGTTGGGGTCTGCATGGATGGGCGGCAGTGTTTCTGGTGTACAACAGCATGCCTCCAACCATGGAACTGCTATGCATGGACAGAAGCCCAAACACTGGCCCCTAAGGGAGGAAACTGCACATATGGCAGAGCAGGACAACAGAATTTAATTGAGACCCACACTCTGAGGGGATTTCAGAGGAGCAATCCAGCTGGGGAGCCCTTGCTGATAATGCAAGATTGGCAGAGCACCCACAGTGTGAGCAAAACCAAGTTTCAAACAGACCCAACCTAGGCAAGGCTTAAATGTTATGGGGTTTACCACTACCACGGTGGCAAGATTTATTTATGCCAGCCTGGTTATGCCACCTTGGACAAAGAGGTACTATCAGAGGAGAAAATGCAATGTGTTGGAGCACGTTGCTAACGGGATGAGAAAGCAGCTACGCCCCATCTAGGAAGCACTGTGGCAGGACAACAGCAAAATGCAGTAGTACAGCAATGACGTAGTCTCCTACCTGGTTGTAGCTGCAGACTGAGGGCAAGACCTCGCAGGGCTGGGGCACCAGGGCGAACAGGCAAACGGGGATGGACAGTGCCCAAGGAAGGTGCCCTTTACCAGCTGCCCAGACAAGGCTACCCTGACGCCAACCTATAAATGGGGAGTGATTCCTGGGTCAGCTGACCCTCCACTCCACCAATCGGGGCTCAGCGGGGGAAGTCAGAAAGAAGGGGAAAGGCAGGAAGGAGGCTGGCCTCAAGCCACATGTCAATGGCTTTGGATTCGGTGGTGAGGATGTTGAAATACCAGCCATGGGGCTGCAAAGAAGGGCCTATCGGGCCAGGGGACTTGCTGTGGGAGCATGGGTCGCAGCATTGATCCTTGCTCCTCACTGGATAGATGCAGAAAGGCTGCACAGGGCTCCGACTCGTTTGCGCCCTCCATCGAACTCCCGCACAATTCACACCCATGTTGGGATTGGCCCACACACCTACTTCACCAGATCAAAACCTACCTTCCAGGTCTCCCAATCTATGATGGTGCACTCTGACCTCAGAGTCCACCAACATGGGTACTGGAATGCCAATGACCTCATCTCCCCATGTGGCTTTCCTCCTTGCCTTACCGCTTACCCAGCTCACCAAGAAACACTCACTACCTGTGGCATCCATTCCCCCACACCAGTCTGTGTCTCCTCATCAATAGATACCCCCTTCATACCAGACTTTGGATTTTGTTTGTAGCATTGTGCTAAATGTCCAGTTTTCCCACACCTTCACCCTTATCCTTGGGCACTTCTCAAAGTTTGTAAAAATGGAAGGTGCAGCCATATTTGAAACAGCTACTTACATCCCTGCCAGCCCCTTTCACAGTCCTCTTTTGCTCTGCTTCACTAGTCTGTTTTTTTTGGTCTAAATACTATTCGTAAATCGCCTCCGCTCCCGTTTGAGTTAGTTATCTTTAACCTTTAATGCAGCATGCCTCTGGTCTGTGCACTTGGCTTTACTTTCCTGTTCCTGCACACATTTCCTTGCGCATTTAAATACTCTGCAATCTGTAGCATCCCATCCAGGCTGGGATCTCCTAGCCCCCATATTTCCTCCTTTTCCTTATGCTCCATCCCAAGTAGCATATATTGGTCTCGTATGTGCTAATTATACAAATCACCAAAGTTACACTGGTTAGTAAGTTCATGTAAACCCGTCACTAAGTCCTCCACCAATTCAGTCTATCTGGTATCTCATGCACAAGTAATGGCGCTCTGTAAATCGGACTTCCTTTCTTCACATTGTGGTCAAGTATAATAGCGTTTAATGCATCCCCTCCGGTTGCCTCTTGTCCTTCACCCCCTCCTTCGGTTAGTTCAGGCAAACACTTGAGTATTCTCAGACTCTCAAAAGCAAGTGAAAGCGTGAGAAGAGCCCTCTTGTTCTACACTGAATGTTGGTCTGTGTATGGCTAAAACAGTCTTGGCAATCCTCTTTCCAAATGTCCGTCTTAATGAAAGGTTCTCCCATGCTATTGAGGAATGGAGGGGGTACGTTGCTCAGTGTGCATCTTCCCTTATTCAGTCACCCCCTTTTTTGTGGATCCTTAAACCATTCTTGGGATTTCTTTTATTTACTTTCTCTGCAACTTTTCCTCATTTGTACGCTTGGTGATTATAGCATATAGTTCCATAACCAAAAAGAATAAAAACATCTGGATGAAAATGTTCTCTTCCAAGAGTCATTGCAACCGATTGAAATATTGTTGCAGTGTAATTTTCACTTGCTTTTCACTTTAGCCTCACTTGGTGATGGCCGCCACTTGTATGTGACATTTGGTCTAGGGCATGCTTGACCCTAAAACGGACGCTGTAACCAACGTCTGTGTAAAGAGTTCAAAAGTCGTAGTGTTTAGCTTGTAACCCCTCTGAGCGCACCAGCACACATGGAACAAGAAAGAGCAGCTCTGTGGAAATGGCTGCGGGCACCAGATTTCGTCCCTTACTGCTGCCACAACAATCGTTGTCTACTCCGCTGCACTCACTGTGATGCACTTTGAGACAAGCACTGATGCAAGTTGCCCACTTTTGGGGGCTAGTTCCACCCTTCCGCTGCTCAAGACAGTCTTGGTCCTAAATTCATCCAGCACCCAACGTCCTGATCTGCTGTCCAAGGCAGCTCATCATTTGACTCCACTTTGACAGTGATAGTGTTAAGTTAAGACAAGGTTAGACTTTCCAGCTGTTTTATTTGTGCAAATTCAAGCTGTAGGTACAAAGCCCCTTGGACACTTTCCGCCACACTTAACATCAAACGGATTACCACAAGAACTCCAGGTACACTCAAGAGCCTTGCAAAAATGTTCCCCTCACTCCAGCCTACAAAAATCAACTTAATAGAACAGGAATGTGCCTATGTAAAGCCACAGTCCATTCAGCACAGATCATATGGGCATTGATATATGGGTGAAAGAACATTCCTGAGCTTATAACATTCTAGGTTACAAGCCTACAGGTGATGGTAGCATTAACTAATGCTTTACCTTTCTGTAATGGCTTGGCAGGCTAAAATATTGTCTGGTGGGTTGGCCAGGGCTACGATAGTGATTATGATGGAATCAAAACCTTCCAGCCATCAACCTTTGGTTTAGTAGCTGATTTTCAGGATCGGAAAAATGTGCTCAACTCCAAGTGAAATTAGAGCGGGTAAGCCACATCCAGAGTATATTCCGTCTCCGAAGCGGGACCTGGAAAGACCACAAATGTGATATTTGCTGAATCTATCGGATACCACAGGCTTATGATCTTAAGAGGCAAGCACCACATTAAAGTCCCACGAGTAATATCAGTGAAATTAAAGGAGGCCTTTAAAATGCTGCTGGTACACTGGGTTAGAAAGCAAGAAGCAGTTATTCTACCCCTACCTTCCAGAGTTGTGGCGAACACCAATAGTCAAGCAATGAGTATGACGGAAAGAGGGAGCTCACTATTCGCCATGTGGCCTGCACTAAGGCACATCATTGAGGAAAGCAAAAGAAGTTAATCACCTTGCCAAATAGGCAATAGCAGAAGTGTCCAGTTTCCCATACAGACACATGCGGTAGGATACATAGTGATTTTCCATTTGCTCCACATTGACAACCTGGACCATTCAGCACAAAAAAAAATCGATCATGAATTCAGTCAATTGACAATCAGGAAAAGTTAACTTTGGTAATACTCTGATATGTTACTGCAGTGAGCCCCCACTGATAACCCCACATACAGACTGGACCCAGATTCTTTACAAGGCCACCAGTGCAGCTCTCGACCTGCCCACCCCCTACGCCAATTGGGCATAGTTGTCTTCCAAAGTGATGGCAGAACATTAAATGGAGCTTTGAGGCCCCAATTGCACAGCTCCTCCAAATTGTCTATGCTTCACTTTGGCCAAAAGAGTACAATTGCCATCAATGCTTTAAAAAAAATACAGATAACCAGTATACACGCAAAGAGCAGTGGTTGAGTCAATGAGGAAGCTTTCGCATACAATCTATCTGCATGCTATCTGCAACTCTTTCTGACCAAATACCCCCCCCCCCCCCCCCCCCCCCTCTAGACACCTGTGTTCCCCTGGCACCAACTCCTTGCATATTAAGTGGTTTGCTAAACAGAGAGCAGGTGCACCGGTGTTCAGGGCCCCATATGCATCCTCTGGGGCCCTGACCTCCCACATATCCCAGCTGCTGTCTACCCTCTGCACTGCCTCCGCTCACCCTCCACCACTGGATGTTGCACTTACTTTTCTTCATAGATCTTCACCTGCTGCTCTCCATGAGCACCACGGCATCTATCCCTTATCCCCTCGCCTCTGCACGTGCACATTCGGAACACTCGCAAGGCATAGTAGGTTTCTCTTCCCCTCCCCACTATATTTTGTTTTATTTAACATTGTTATAATTACTTCTATCATCCCATGTCCCATCCCTGTTGCCATGTGGGCGCTTTGAAACGGTAGTTGCTTCCTGTATATGCACCCAACAAGTGAACAATAAATACTGTATACTTCAGAAGACACATTAAAGTTAAACATGTTTCTCATTTGGATACAACCCTCCGAACAAATGCCTCATCTTTTATAAGGGTTCCCAAAGCAGTAACACTACAGGGAGCTGGATAAGATTATGAGACAGACACCCTCATAAAAAAGAAACTAAGATATAGGAATTTACCTCTTTCAAGGACTCAGGACAAATCATTTTGCCACGACAGTCAAAGCCTGGGTAGCAACTTGACAAGTGCCCCCACTAGAACATTGCTCTGACAAAAACCTTGAAGAATGATTAGTCATTGAGCAAAATCCTTGCTAGAAAACATTGTCAGTCTTCATACGCATGCCAATCTATCTTGGGATGTTTTAGTACAAGCTCTGTTCTAGAGTGACAGCAGAACTGATGAAAAGCTGGCCATGTACTTCTTGTTCGAGCAAGAAACATTTTAAGCAGCAAACTGATAAAAACTAGCCTGTATCTTGGAAGGATGAAGCAGCTTAAAAAATAAATCTTCGGGGTAATCCGTGAGAGGCATAGGGAGTGAAATTGGACACATTTTAGACCCTGTTTTGGCTAAAGATTTATTAAAACGTAAAAAGGAGTTGGGAAAGTCCTTGTTGTCCCTGTACTAGCAGTTTCCCTAAGCACCAAAACAAAGGATTTGTCGGAATATGCATAAAACCGTCATTTGTCCAAAGTACTATTCTGACCCTCGCCATCAAAACAAATGAGATCTAAGGTGAAAGGGATAATGTCTTTGGCCTTGAGTACTTTGCAAATGTTCAAAAAAAGGCAAAAAAAAATGTACAACTCCAACAAAGTCTTTCAAGGATGGGTATCCTTGCGCCAGAGGGTTGTTCCCTTCCTCTGGATTCTTCGTTACTTTCTTGGATTACAAATAATTTCTTTCTCGGAACTGAAGGCTGGCTGGCGCTCTTGAGTCTTCCTTCCAGTTATCGAAGGCAAGGTCGTCCTCATTAAGACACACAACTCGACCAGCATGTTCTATGTCAACTGGCAGTCAGCATGTGGGAATGGGCCCTGGAGAATAAAATCTACCTCACGGTTGTCCACCTGCCGGGGGAATCCAACCTGGAGGCAGACGGTCTCAGCAGACTAGGAGCACTGGGCAGACTCTAAGGGTATCAACCCCATGGTTTGTACCGTGGAGGACATGCTCTCCTTCTCGGCACACCTTGCCCATTCAGGTGTGCAGGTAGGCACTTACCGAACCTGCCTGGCAGCCATGGGGGCTTACCGAATCTCGGACACCTTTTCCTCTTCGAACCCTATTGTCAAACATTTGACGGGACTCGCTAGGCTCTACCTGCCCTTCAAGAGGCTGCACCCGTGTGGGACCTCAACATAGTACTGGGTGCTCTGGCGCACTAACCATTTGAACCAATGGCATCTACGGAAATCCGGCTGGTCACCATTGACGGCCTTGTTAGTCGGCCTCACCTAGGATCACAGAATCTGCGAAATCCAGGCTCTGGTCGCCTCAGAGCCACACACTACTTTTCTCAAGGAGGTGATGGTCCTGCGACACACCCAGCATTCATACCTAGGGTGCCTTCCGCATTCCATCTGAATAAAAATAGTGCTGCCTATGTTTTTTGCTGAGCCCAAAGACTATGAACAGAGGGTTCTGCACTGCCTTGATGTCAGGCGTGCCCTGAAATTCTACTTGGACAGGACCAAGGGCTTCCGCAAGTAGAACGCACTTTTTGTCACCTTTGGTGGTTCAAGTCCAGGGTACCGGGCCTCCATAACCTGTTTGATGGTCTCAACCATCAAAGAAGTTTACGAGGGATGGCATAAGCCACTGCCGGCCAACATGCACGCCCACGCAGTCGGAGCCAAGGCAACGGCCATCGCTTTCCAGCGGCATGTTCCCTGGCAGGTCATAAGCAGGGCGGCCACATGGCCCCCCCTTTGGCTTTCTGCAAACACTACTGCGGCCTTCGGACAGGCGGTTCTTAGAAACCTTAGAAATGCTCTGAGGGCTGCCCCCCCCACGCGCCTCTAAATTTAAAGGGGAAGGTGGTTTCTTTTCTGGTAAAAAAGGTGCTGTCTCCCGTCCCTTGGAAGGAATGCCCATGCAGTATGGAGGAAAGGGGACAAAAGACTAGGAGTACACTAGTCACTACGGTGAGTAACTTATTCTTTGTACTCGGGGTGCTTTATTGAAGGCACAGCTTTTATAGCACTTGCACGTGTTTCAGTAGTTTTGACATACCGGGCTACTGATTTTGCTATTTTCTCTTTGCTCTAGTGTCCTCTATCGGGTTCATGGTTACCTGAGGGCAAGAGTTGAGACACAAGTCATCAGACCTAGTTATTGCCGCTCTAACGTTGGACACAGTTTTGCTGCATGTCTATTTTAAGTGATTCATCAAGTGCTCTCGAATTACATTGCTCTGAATGCAGTTTTCCAAGTTGTTTTTTCTGCTTTTGGTATTATATGCCATATTTACATATTTCTTATGGATGAACTTGCGGTCTGCTGCTGATTTTTCGGTAAAGATGGGGCTCTTAAGAATGCTCGAGGCTGAACCGGTGCGTAAAGTAACAGTTTTTAAGTTCTTCCTTTTTTGTTTGGTTTAGGAGGAACTGATTTTGCTTTTGGTTTGGCAAAAATTGTGACGTTAGATTTTTCTAATTTTCAGTGGTGGTGCCGGACTGCCTATGTGTTTCAACTACCTCTACACCCCTCAACAGCTGGTCGGTTCGTTTCTTGCTCCTTATGTGCAGGGGCACCAGCCAGATTGTTCAAAGGAGTAGTGTTATTAGATGCCATTTGAATTGTGGTGCTATAGGATTGATACGGTCTGATAGCAATAGCAGTAGAATGGTTTGGAGATTTATTTTCCAGGGTTTCTTAAAGCTTTGCTAATGATAGCAGGGCCGTTTTCATCGCCGTTACAGTTAACTCTAGAAGTGGATTTGTGACGGGACTTGACATGTCGAGTGTCGGCTACAATGGTGTTCAGTTTGCTTTCTCAGGGTGGGGTTGAGAGAGCTGAGGAGTGTTCTGGTGAGGATTCAAACTTATCAGTGATTGTGACAAGTTGGTTTGCAGTTTTAGGGAAGGACGGGGGACCGGTGATAAAGATGTCTGAGGCGAGTCACAAATTACGATTGGGCAAACAGGCATATTGGCCGAATCGTTGCCTTGTTTACTCCCATCGTCATTTGAGAGTCATTATTTTAGGTTCGGTATTCATAAAAACATTCATCACGTCAGCATGTAAGTGTGTGCTAGCGCTATCGGCCTCAACAGTTCGTAGGTCCGGCTTCAACCCATGAGGCTGTGTGCTGTTTTTAAAGGGGTAGTGTTTGTAGTAATCGCCATAAGCCCTGCCGCTACTATAGCCGGTGGAGTTGCTAAATCACTTCTGCAGGACTCTACACTTAGTTTCTCGATCACCATCACTGGAAGGGGTGATTGTATGATTTTTTATTTATATCGCGCTATTACACATGTGTTTCAGAGCGCGATATTCAGAGTGTTTGTAGATGATGGTGTTTACTTCTAAATTTATCGACTTGGAAGCACCATTAGAGTAAAAGGTTCTAATGTCAGCTGTCAGCGACTGGAAACGCGAGCGTGGGAGGACAGCACCAGTTTTCGCAGTGGCTTGCATGGGAAGTTTTCACCGGCATAGCTTCGGCCGTACCACCAACTTCATGATTCTTCTTTGGAAGGCATAGCCGATTTCAGAGTATATACAACTGCTGTTATTTAATTTGTAGATTTTAGCAGAAATGAAATGAGGTACTGTTTCCGATGATAAGTACGGGAATTGCCTTTGCAAAATAAACAAGCCAATTTCGGGGTTGAAGTGCTTCGTGCTTCACAGCTAAACAGCAAAAAAGCACTTGCAGAAGCACTTCCACGAATGCGTACACGCCCGAAATAAATGGCTTGTGGGATGAAAATGGGCGAAGTTTAGCTCAGTTGTGACTGGAATTCGACATTTCTCAACAATGGAAACGTGCCAGGAAGTCTTCTTGGGTATAGAGTGAAGCTAGGTGCCGGGACAGCAAAAAAAGCACTTCTACGAATGCAACATCAATTCTTTGTCTCCTTAGCTATGGGAAGTGAAGGGGATCCTGTGTCTAAACAAGCTATTTCAAGATGGATTATAAATTGCATCCGACTTTACTACTTTCTCTGTAGCTGTGATATGGGGTTCTTGTTACACACCCACCCCAATCAGAGCTATTAATTTTCCTTCTTCGCCATGGTTAAATGCTCCATCAACCCTGTACCGCATGTCTTCCTTCCTAAAACCTAGTTTGCCGAAGCTGTCGGAACACTTGCAGATATTATGGAGCACATTTCTACAGGGTTTCATCCTCTTAGGATCTGCAAGGGTTTAACACCCAGCTAATCTCCTCATTTGGGAGAAAGGTTCGATGTATTTCAACACCCGAGTGCATGCTTAACAATTTAGATAGGCAGGATCACCCACCGGTCTTTAGGTTCTGCCTAGCACAATTCACTCCGACCAAGCACCCTCTGAGCATCAACCACCCTATACATTCTTTCTCCACTGTCTAAGACTTCTTCTTTGCCACCTTTTTGATCCTCAATCTCCAGATGGATAATAAGGTTAGTTATGGCCCCAGCCAGATGGCAATGGGTAACGTTTTTGCAAAGACCCCAGTAAGTGTGTCGAAGTCAGATGCAGGCCAAAATTAACAAGGGCGTGTGGGAGACCCCAAGCAGAGCCACAGTTTTGGGCCAGGGAGTTGAGACCTTGGTGAGGGTGCATTGTGTATGCAGACTGAGTTCACCCTCTGGCAGGAACAGGCAGGCTACACAGAAAAGTGGGAACATAAAAAGAAGGCACCAAAGTCTTTGCAGAAATCGGGAACAAATGTATTGCTGGCAGAGAAATAGGCTAATTGCCAGCAGAGTAAGTTAGGCACTCTGGACATGGATGATTGCCTGCACCGGGCTGCAGGCCCAAGGTGGATGTTGATGGCGGGCATACTGACCAGGCACACCCAGAGGAAGAGGGTGGCGCAGGGGCACAGGTGGGTGGCATGGTGCAGGAGGGGGGAGGAGATGAAGCCAGGAGACCCACTTTAGCAGGTTGGGAGGAAGGGAACCAGGGAGAAGGATAAAAAGCTGATCCGCTAGCACAGCTAGTACAGCGCTCGCTTTGACATCTGTGTAGATCCTGCTGACGCAGGTTTGAATCCTGGCAAGGCCAAACTCAACCTTTCATACTTCTGAGGTCGATAAATGAGCACCACACACAGTGGGTAATGAGCAGAGCTCAGATACCTGAGGGTTCGTAGCGCTATATAAAAATGCAAAATTAAAAAATGCCTGATGGGGAAGGATACCTGCTAGAAGGGCCTCTGCCCCAACCCACATGGTCAGCCTACCACCAGCAACCAAAAAGACACCCTGTCCTTGCGACAGTCATATGCAAAACTGCTCCCACCTACTCCAGAGCCAGCACCCACCCAGACCCACACGTGGAAGCAGTTCTTGGCTGTTGCCAGGTCTTAGTCGCCGGGAGAGCGTCACAGGGGGTAGGTTAAGTGAGAACAGATTTCTGTGTGGTTCCCAGGGGAGAGGAGATGGATCGCAGGGCAGATGGGCACACATTCTCGGGTAATTACACAGGGTCTAGGACAAGTGTCTTTCTATAACCCCCCGGCCCAGCAACCCATTCCCACAACATGGGGAAACTAGATTGTGATTCCCAGGTCAGGGAGAGATTCAAACTATAGGGTGCAGGACAGGTGGAAGTTTAGTTACAGGGTGTACTGGGCAATGGAGAAGGTTCCCAGAAAGGGATGCAAGGGGTCAGGGGGCAGGACGATTATAGGGTATGGGACCTGTGACTTTCCAGACCCTTCTTGCCCGGCTAACTATTGCCCTTTCTTCCCCTTTCTTGGGCAAACTCGGAGAAGCTGGTCATCTTGCGCCTTGAAACACTTGTGTATAGGTGCGTTATAAATGCCATATCAGATCACCCATGATAGACACTTAAGGGGGAAGTTGTTTTGCAGGACGGGGAGGGGAGGGTGGCGGCCTAGGCAGCAGATTACACTGGAACTGGTTTCTGGCTGAAGGAGACTGACAAGTGGTAAGTTTTTCCAACAAGGAGTTGGGCAGGCCTTTTGGGAGGAATTTATTTAGCAATTTATATAGCACACCCAACCTGGAGGCATCTAGGCACTGTACTTTGAGAATTGGTCATACATGGGTACAGAGTTACATAGTTGCAATGTATCACAGGTGTCAGTAAGACGAGAATATAAACAATATAGTACAACTGTGGTTATAAGGAATGTGATCCCTTTTGTCACTGGCTGTAAGCTGTTTGCCCAGGTCGGGGACAGGGGAGACTTTTTTTTGTGGAGTGTGCTAGAAACCAGCAACTATAGGGTTCATAAAGGTACAAAACACAGTGATCAGGCAATGTTGGAACCAAGTGCAGTGAAGCATTAATGCAATAGTTATATACAGGACAAAATTCCCACAGGGAACACTCGAGCACTTGACAGAAATAAACTAGCATAAACAGTGCCTAAACAGTAGTCCATTGCTAATCTACAGTGCAGGATGGAAAATACTTTTGGGAAAAATGAAAGTTGCACAATAAATGGAAGCCCCACCAAGTAAATAAGTGCTGTCGGCATTCCAGTGGAGACAGCCATTTTCACAGTACCAACTAATTCAAAAATTTAAATCTCAGAAAATGTAATTCAAATCTAAAATGTATGCCAGCATTATTAAAATAACCTGGGTCAGTCCGTCTCCTAGAGATACTAGTCACATGCTTGCACTAGAAAGGCGATGTTGAAATCGGGAGTCCTCTCTACTGTGATGTTACTGTTGAAAAGGGTGTCCTTTTATGTCTGCGACCTGGAGGAAAAATGTTGGGTCCTACTGTGTCACATCTTCTTAACCAGGGACACAGAGCTTGCAACTGCACTGAGTAGGGCAGCAGCGGCTGGGTCAAGCAGTGCTGTAGTAGGCCAGAGGACACAGTGCACCACAATGATCTTGAAGGAGTACCCCTGAAGCTATTGCTTTCCTCTCATGACAGTAACGGATTAAGTGTTTGTAGTCGAGCACGCCCAATGCAGGTGCAATGCACAGGGCTGCTTTGACTCATAAAGGCTTCCCTCTGTTCTGGTGTCTTAAGGCACAGTCTAGCTTATCCGACAGGATGTCCTGCAGTGGTCTTACTAAGATGGCATAATCAGATTCACTGCCAGCACTATCCTACTACACCTACAAAGGTGGATCTGTCCTAGTCTCCTCCCCAAACCTATTCTCCTTGGGGACTTTAACATCCATCTTGACTCTCTCAATGGGGCCACTTATCTTCTGCAAACTGCAACAATTTTTCTCTCTAACCTTCCGTCTGGCCCAACCCACTCGTCAGGACACACCCATGATGATATCTCAACAGAATCCCTCTGTAACCCTCTCATTACGCATTTCTCCTGGTCTGACCACTCTCCTCTCACCATGACTTTTCCTGTCCCCTGGCTCCTCCATCTGCACTGCAAGTCTCCTTCTCCGCCATTCGACTGAAGCGGGTCAGTCGCTGCATTTGCCTCTTCCTTCATCCCTCCTCTGCCCCCCCACTTTACTCTCCCTCTGTTCTTGCTAACCTCTCCATCTCAGACACCCTGGACATACCTACCTCTGTCAAGACTAGGGGTGTAACGGTATAACGTTATAGATACCGTGAACAGCGTAATTGAACTATAATAACCGTCACGTTGTTTATACCGATATACCGTTTTAGGGCCTGCAGCTATTGAGTGAGCTTTTCAATCTGTTTTGGAAAGGCTGCAGTAAGCAAGTGCTGCACATTCTGGATCTTGCACTGTGGGATGTGGCGTTTGGCAAACAAGAGCATAGGGAAAGTGAGACCACATTGGTAAATGCAGCTTTGATGCTGTGACCGCATTTTCTTTGTGATCAGAGTCAGGTTAAAGATCAGCCAATATGTAGTTTTCGCACCGATTTGAAAGATGGGTAACTACACATCCCAGAATTCAAAGGGGAATGAACTGAATGCCCTTCTGATGCATGGCCACAAAAAACGTTAGCTCTGTAGACTGTATGAACACTGGGCCTATCGGTGCTTTGTGCTAGTATATAAACTGCCCTCCCCCTCCACTGTCCTCCATGTAGATTTACACATTGACACTAGAGTTGTTGCTTTGCTTGATCCTTCACCCGTCTTCTCCATATGGCACTGGACTCGAGCAGGCAGGGAAGATTCTACATTCAATTTGAAGTATCCTGAGCAATGGGGAGGGTGAGATTTCTCAGGTCTATCCTCAATTTGTGACACCACCCATGAAAGCATTCCTGTCTTAACTCATATGAGAAGGGTCCTAATGTGCTCAGACCTTGGGAAAATGGTAATGATGAGGCTTTGGTGATGTGGTGGTCTAGGCCATATTTGTGCCTATGTGTTTTAAATTTGTCATTTTCAAAAATTGTTTGCTACTATCTTTAAGAAGGTAAATGAACCTGTATTGAAAGAATCAAGAAATAAATGAACAGCGCCCACTGAACGCTGTCCTGTTAGGATTACATGGTTAGTGGTGACTCCAACATCAGACCTTTATAATACACCTGGCAGTTGGTAAACAAACTATAGTGATTTGATCAATATCCTACCTCTCGGCGAGTGTGTTGGCTATGACATTTTGACATAAACACAATGACATGCGCTTTCAGACCTCACGAGTGATTTCTCCCTTTAATGGGATAAAGCGTTATCAAAACAAACTTTTATGACTGATCGCATCAAGGGGTCATGCTGCCCATGCCATGTGGTTCCAAAATAATGCAGGTCTAGGCAGATTTTCAAAGCGATGACCTGTAGCTGAGCAGCAAGCTCATTGCTCAAAATGTGCATTTTAACTCTTCCACTAGTCATTCAAGGCGATCGAGTGAGCGCCATGAAAGACCAACTATGCAGCCGCCTTAGATTCCTGGAGGATCAGTTAAAAATGTGCAGCGACCAGTTTCAAAATGCTGACAATTTGACCTTTTAAGAAAAATATTTAAGATTAGTTAACTCCACCTGCTATACCATGATATACCGTCATTTGGCAAGAAGGTTATCATACCACCATAAAACCAATACAGTGACACCCCTAGTCATGAGGATCCACATAAAGCCTGCCTTCAAATGCAACTCTTGGTATGACTCAAACTTGGCTGCTTTGAAATGCAAGTGCAAAGCTGATGTGGCTGGCATCTAGCTCATTCTGACAAACTGGCCTGCCGCCAACTCCAAAGGCAATACCATCTCCATCTGCTCCAAGAAGAGGGCTCGTGTCCAAGCCGTATCTCTGGAGCCACCAACAACACGGCTGAACTCTTTAAAATCTGCAAGGAACTTGCCAATCCTCCCGCAGCCTCCTCTCCTCCTCCCTCCCAGGCCCTCTGCTCTGCTGCACTGGCCTCCCACTTAACCAAAACTTTGGACATCCTGTCCTCTGCCCCCCACCCCTCTCTCGCCTCTGACACCCCCATACTCTTCTCTCTCTCTCCCATTGCACCAGTTGAGCTCGCTCGAGTCGTCCGTTCCATGAACATCTCCGCTAAACGGGTGTGCCCCTGCTCATCCAGAACCATCAAGGACAACATTGCCTTTTCTTGGGCAAACTCGGAGAAGCTGGTCCCCCAACTGACACTCACCGAAATGACCGCTTACCTCCATGATCACGAGCCTGGTTTTAGGGCTGCAAAAGGCGCAGCAACTACTCTCCTGATTATCAATGAAGATCTACTCTCCAGCCTGGATTATAACTCTCCCTCTATTCTGATCCCCCTCAATCTTTTTTCTGCCTTTGAAACAGTCAACCACTCCATCCTCATGATATCCTAGGCATCATGGACAGGGCAGCGGCGAGGCTTGGCTCCTTCCTTTCAAACAGACCCTCCTAAGTGCAAATGGGTCCTTTTCTCTCCTCCACCACACTCTACCTGTGGCTGGGATTCACTGTTATCGCCATGATTCTTCAACATCTACCTGGCTCCTCTGGTCTGCCTGATCTCCACTTACACACCTAATTTCCAGTCTTGGGCTACGACTACCTGATCGCAATCAACGACCACCTCGTCATCAGCTAAGCCGTTGTTATGCTTGATTTATAATGGCGCAATGCATTCTGGGAGCGCCCGGAGCCATGTTGGATATTTACTTCACTTCGCAGTGAAAGGCTGCACACATTTTGCTGAAGTGTTAGATTCACAGTGCTGAGACAAACATGCTTTTCCAAACTTTGTATGCAGTCAAGGCCATTTCTGCTGGGAAAGCTAACATTGTTATGGCTTGCTACTGTTCTCGGTGGAGCGTGTTTTTAGAGCAGGGAGGCCCTGCTTTCCTTGAGGGGAGCTCTTGATTGACCCAGCTGGCAATCGACGGCTGTTCCTCAACTGCGCAAGTGCAATTTCCAGAATGTTCGGGAATTAACTCCCCTTTGTGGAGTATGTATATATGTGAGGGCACGGAGGGGGTCAGGTGAGACTTCAGCCAGAGAAAGACGCTCCATCTGGCCTTCCTGTGAGCTGTGGTACTCTAGGCCTGGCTGTCCCCGAAGTCTTCCAGCCGCTTTTGGATGAGATGAGGACTTCAATTACGCTCACGGTGATGTATTTCCTTTTGATTTCTTTATTTCTTCTGTGAACTAGGTCCATGTTATTTCTATGTATTTGTAAGCTTTGAATAAATAGCCGTAAAGAGCTGATTTATCTTTTAAGAGTGCGTGGTTGTGAGTTATTGTGTCTGTCTGTTTTTGTGTTTCAAAGTACTTGCTCCATTATTGCATTGAGGATTTATGGTTGTTTCGTGCACTTTTCGGGGGAGAGCATTACAGCCGTCATCTGCTACGACTACCGCATAGTTTACTACCCCAACGACGAGGATCGCATCGACTACTTCTTCGTCCACGGCTGTCACGCACTCGACAACCACCTCGGCAACGTACAATAATGACCACCAGGCAATTGTAAGCACTGCCATCGTCACTGGTGTTTCAGACACCAGTACTGTGTCTGCAAGGACTGCCTGTCCAAGAGCATCTTTTCCTAACCTTGGGGTAGCTTTGCTACACAGACATGTCTTTAGACAATGTCTACTCTCACCGCTCTGGTGGCAACCCTGCAGCAACGTCTGACCTGTGCTGTAACTGGGCCAGTGCAGGCAGCCTCACACCTGTAACCCTGACCGTTCCAGGGCGATGGACGACATTCCCCCAGGAGGGATAAACACCATGGAGCAAGCACAAGTCAGCAACACAGAGGCTATCTGATCACTGGGGTAGACACAGAACCGAGGACAGCTCTTCCCCCTCGCCCCCCGACAGAAATTAATTTGATGGTTTCATTGCAGCCGTTGGGGAGTCAGATGTTCCATTCATTCACCCCCAGATGAGGTAGGAGCCTTTCACGCTCTCATGTCCAGGGTGGCCAACATGTTCGGCCTTGCGCTGGAGGAACAGCTAAAGGAAAATGTGCTGTATCAGTGCAGGAAATCCATCATGTCTATCCCGCTGTTAGCAGACGTCTGGGACTATGACCTTATCACCTGAGCACATCCTGCAACTGCCCTGGCTAAAAAAGACCGGTTTGCCAAGAAATACCGAGCCCCGGAGAGGCCTGCTTCTGTATTCAAACCACATCTGCAGCCAGGAAAAGGTAGACCAATCCATCCTCATCCTGCTCTGTCCCCTCAAACAAGGAAAATGCTTTCATACCTTTTTGGTAAGGTGATCACCAGCACAGCCATGACTATCAGCACAGTGGATGCAATGGCCATACTTGCATGCTACAATCGCAAGCTGTGGTACACATTGGGTCCTTGCTGGAGTTCCTACTAGACAAGAAGCAAGACCTCGCGGACACTGGTTTTCACGAGATAGGGAACAGTGGTCCTGCGCCGAAAGGGTTGGCTCAAGGCGACAGACTTTCAACCAGCTGTCTAGTGTAGGTTCATAGATATGCCCTTCGATGGATCTGCCCTCTTTGGAAAAAAGGTGGACTTTGTTAGGGAGAATTTTCAAATGTGCTCATTCCCTTTACCTTGGAGACCCAGAGCAACTTTGCTGGATTTTGAGGACTTGATTTTTTTACCTGGAGAGTGTGACCCTTTTTCCCACTCTCTCATGTGTTTTGAAATGTGTTTTACTCTTCTTTGGTTATGGAGTCTAACCAACTCCATAGTAATCATCTTTTTGTGTGTCACACAGCACCCTCAGTGCAGTGGCACAGTGAAACCTTTTCAGGCTTTCCCAAGGTTTAAATACCATCTCTGGGATGAACTACCGTTTCCCACATTAAGTAAAGTGGAATTGACTTTACTAGTCTTTCCAAATTCCTAGACCCAGCAAACCCTATCTTACTATAGTGCTGGAGGGTTTACTTGGTATCCCCTGTGTCTAGATACTCATGTAGCAGCCAAATGCTACACTTTCCTCTCGAAATGGCTGGTGACAGTGGTTTTACAATGAACTACCATGATTTTTCCCGACCGCGAACACCGGTAGCGTTAAATCGTGGGAGCCATGCTTTTCAAGATGGCCTCTGAGCCCCCTCTGTAAAAACAGGTCCCAGTCTTTTTTAGCCATTTCTTTCTGGAAAGGCCCTTCTAGAGTTTTGCTCTACGCACCAAATCAGGTTTGGTTCCTTTGTTCATTCCCCTTTGGTGGGTTTCAGGAGTGAAGACGGCCTCAGGCGCCTGAGTGTCTGGGGTGCACAGGAAGTGAGGGAGGTGCCCAAAACTCCCTGTGCTTAATCTCCTAGGAGACCCAAATGCACTGTGTGGTGATTGGCTGGCTGGCTGACTGTCTGGCAAGGACAGCCACTCTGCTGGGTGAGTGACAGCTAGGCTGGAATGTATGGGGGAGAACTGAATAAAAGGCGAGTCGCTTGGCTTGGAAGGCAGAGTCGACCACTAGAACCAATGAACCGAAGTTGAGCTTTAAGAGGATGGCTGCTGCAACTTCTAGACCGTTGAAGCCCTGCTGCTGGTCCGAATCGCCAAGTTCACCTCGACAGAGAAGCCCCTTCAAGGTCGACCAGCCACCTGGACACCTTATCTCGGAGCTGGTTGAATTTCCTCAAAGTGCTGCAGGAAACCGTATAACCAGGGAGAGGAACACCAGTTTGTGTGCTTTACTCACAGGAACCGAAATTGAAGTTTGCCAAGTGCCAGCCTTCGACATTCCCAGTGCAGGAGTCCCCCGACGTCCTCCCTCTTGTCCCCACGACTGATACCCAGGAACAGCGAAATCTGCAGGAACTGCCAGGAACAGAAGTCTTCAGCTGCATCTTTTTCTTCATTTGTAAGGTACTATGAAATGAGACTGAGTACTTGCCTCTCGTGGTGAAAGTGCTTGAAACCTTTGCAACTTGCAGGCCTAATAAGATTGTGACCCAACATGATTCTTCTTTTTACAAACTACTTCTGAGAAATTTGGCAGAGACTTTTCCGTTTACTTACCAGAACTGCTTTATCCTATCCAAGACTTTAGCCCATTAACTTTGGTCTAGCCTATTGAATTGACTCTTCTGGTTAGCTCAACATATCTGCATTGGCTTAGAAAGAATTGTAGTATTTTAATGTTCTGATAACCTATGCCTTTTTTCTCCTCCAAATTATTCTGAATGCCTCTGTAACTTAGAGTGTACAGTACTGAAGTATATTTGTGTATATTTAACTGCCTCCTAGTAAATGTTTTTTTATAACTGACAGTTAAATACATTAAGTATTTAACAAAGAAACCTTGAGTGTAAGTTTATTTGAAAACCTGTGATTGTAGACCTCTGTGTAACATCATTACTGCTCACATTCCCCTCTTGAAATGAGATGAGCCTGGCTGCTCAGCTCTGCTACCAAAGGTTGGTTTTGCTTACACCTGTAGTCCTAATTGTGTGTAGTGGTTCCAAAGGGTACTGCATACTGCATTCTCCTTACCTACTTCACTAAGGAACGAAAGATCATACCACACCTTCCGTAAAAACCTCAAAACCCTCCTATTCTGATAGTCCTCCACATGCACAGTTATGCTTGCACTGTAACAACAGCAATGCATAACCCTTGAACTTCAATGTCCCATTGCAAATAACTGTTGTACTCTGTTACTATATTCCTATGCTACTATATTCCTATGCTATGTTCAAGATCAAGTCTGCTGTAACAGCGCCACGATGCCCAGGGCAGTTCTGTGCGCTTTGTTAAGCAAAGTTTGTATTTATTTTTTTTATTTTTATTTATTTGCATTTATAGACTAGCCCCCGCAGTCCATAAAGATGGACACCGAAACCACTTGCTCCTTGGGCACGCTTCAGCAAAGGCGCCAGTACTTTCAGGAAAAGACTGCTATGGCAGGACTTTGCGGGATAACAAGCACCACATACCAGTCTTCCTCCTCTTACAAGATCCTGTATTCATCATGGGACCAGTACAGGAAAAGATCCCAGTTTTACAGGGTTTCACAGCAAAGCTGTGGCTCAGCCCAGTCATGGGTCCAGTCCGGCAAGCATGACCAGACCAGGGTCAGGCCCTCCCACTTCAGCACCCGAGTCGGAGGACCCCTGTAAAAAATCATTGACTGGTTCTATCCCTCCTCCAGCAGAGCCACTCGCTGGAATTCGTGAACTATCACCAGATGTTCCCCCTCAAGCACAAACCAGAAAGACTATGACCTCTTGCTTAAAGAAATGCAAACTCTGCAGCAGAAGGCCACAGTGGAGAAGGTTCCCAAAAGCAAGCAGGGCAGAGGAGTTTACTCCTGCTACTTCCTGGTAAGGAAAAAGGCACTGCACAACAAGCCAGGGGTTGGAGATCCATCTTGGACCTAAGGGTGCTGCTCAAGTTCCTAAAGTCGCAAACATTTCGCATGGTCACGCTATAGTAGGTGTTGTCGCAGCTACCGCAGAGAGATTTCTTTGCGTACCTCGGACTCCTACTTTCACACCAGCGATACTACGCTTTGTGGTGTCAGGAGTACATTATCAGTTCAAAGCTCTTCCATGCAGTCTGCCCCGCGAGTATTTTCCAAGTGCTTTGCACCAGTGGTGGCTCACCTGCGGCAGAGGGGGGGCAACGTCTACCCGTATCTGGATGACTGGCTGGTAAAGGCTCCCCTCCTTTCCGCTGGCAGAAACCAACACAGCGTCGCCATCCGGTGGCTACAGCAACTGGGGATTTCCATCAATTTACCAAAGTCATGCCTAATTCCATCGCAGCAGGTGCTCTTTCTGAGCAACACTCGACACCCAGCCCTGAACCCCCAGACCCTCGGAAGAAAGGGTGGCAGCTCTTTTACACAAGGTGCGCTACCTCAACAGCGCCCGAGTGATACCAGTCCGCAACTGCAAATACCTGCTGGGGGAGGTTGTCGTCATGCATCCCGTTAGTCTCCAACTGTCAGTTGCACATGAGACCAGTTCAGGAATTCCTGGATGCCTGCTGGGTCCAGTCCTCGGGGTCCTGGTACGGCTGCATTACGAGAACCCCAGTTTTCAGACCAAGTCTCCCTTAGTCGTTAGTAACGGAACACCTGGTGCAGGGCTCCCTTTTCAGACTGCCAGACCACCAAGCAACTGTCACGACTGATGCTTCACTTGAGGGCTGGGGCAACCCACTGTCAAGGCCAACACACCCGAGGGCTTTGGGCGACAGAGGAAAAGAGCCAGCATATCAATCTGCTGGATCTACGAGCAATCTTCTGGGCCCTGAAGTCTTTTCTCCCCTTCCTGGAGGGTAAAGGTGGTGCACATTTACATTGAAAACACAACGTCAATGTTTTGTCTGCAAGGAGGAGGAACAAGGTCCCCAGTTTTTGAAGGTGGCCCAAGACCTATGGCACTGGGCCCTGCAGCTGGGCATGGTTCTCATTCCTCTCCATCTTCTGGGGATTCAGAACACTGGCGGTCTCTCAGCAGGGAGTTGCTCTCCTGCCACGAGTGGGAACTGCACAACCACCAACTACACCAATTGTTTGACATGGGGCACTCTGGCGATCAACCTCTTTGCCACCCATGAGAACAGACGCTGCAAGACGTTGCCAACCACTTTCCCCAACTGGAGACCATGGGAGACTCCTTCACAATGTCATGAGAGGGGAAGTTTCTATGCCCCCCATTCATCAGGTCCCTCTAGTCCTACACACCTTCAGACTGTGTGCAAACTGATATTAGTAGCCCCTGTATGGCTGAGACCGTTTTGGTACTCGGACCTCCTTGTCCTCACGTCGGCCCCACCATTCAAGCTGCTTTATCACCAAGCACTCATGTCCAGGAATCAAGGAGTGGTACTGCACCACAACCTGGCCTCTCAATTGGATGACCTGGCTACTGTCTTCTTAGAGTTCGGGCACTATCCCTTCTGCAAGACTGCCAAGGCTAGAACCCAGTCCACCTGAAAATGTTATAAAATCAAGTGGAAACGTTTTCAAATGTGGTGCAGAAGCCAATGACTGCATCCTCAAACCATCCGACCGGACAAGCTCTTGACCTGGCTACCACCCCTTGCTCAATCAAGGTTCAAGCATTCTTCCATAAAGATCAAAACAGCTCAACTCTGGAACCCCCCCCCCCCCCCTCCACCCCTTCCCCCAATCACTGAGGGCGGATCAAACCTTTCTGAACTTTAGACACAACACCATGAAATGGCTTAGAGAAAAAGACAACTAATCTAGTGATGTGACCTCTGTCCCTATTCATTGCATTTACCCATCTGATCCAAGTGTACATAAATTATATTCAGTTTGAATCTTAACCTGTAAATCCTTGTAAGTTTATACCTGTACCATGTGTACCATATCTTCTTTGAATTTACTGTGCCTAATTTTATTTCTATTTCTCCTGTAACTTACTTGTACATATCCTTTGTAATCTATGTAACCACAAGCCTAAAATATTCATGTTGCTGTATGTTCCTCTGAACCCAGATACCCATGGGTCTGGCGCGCATTACAAATGAACAAGGTGCACCTAGCGGCGGTTTCTAGGTACAACGGCGCAGGGGTTGTGCCTTCCCTGTGGTCTTTTAAGCTGGTGAAGGAGTTAACGGGGGCGCTTTCGCTCTTTTCCACCGGTCCGGCACCAGCTTGGGAGCTCAATATGCTACTCTCAACACTCATGAAGCAACCCTTCGAGCCCATGCATCTAGCATCTATTAGACACCTTTCCTGGAAAACTGCATACTTGGTGGCCATAACTTCAGTCAGACGAGGGAGTGAAATCCAGGCGTTTTCTGTGAAACCACCCTATCTAAAGTTTCATTAGGACAAGGCGGTTCTACGTACCAACCCAACATTTGTGCTGAAGGGCTTTCCACTTAAACCAGCAGGGGTTTTGACTGTATTCTTTGGCACACCCATGTCTAAAGCGGAACGTACTCTGCACACGCTGGATGTGGTGCGCTCCCTCAAGTACTACGTAGCATGAACAAAACCTTTCTGCATAACAGATCAGTTGTCCGTTTCATTTGTACCATCTGGTCCTGGGAAGGCTTTCTCAGTCTTCCATTGCAAGATGGATTGCTACCTGTATCTCGTTCTGCCGTCAGTAAGCCGGCAGGCCTCGGGCTCATTATACCAGTGCAGTGGTTGCAACCACAGCTTTTCTCTCTGGAATTCCGCTGGCTGACATCTGCCGTGCAGCCACATGGAGATTGCTGCATACGTTCACCCGGTTCTATTGTGTCGACAGACATTCTGCAGAAGAATCTATAGTTGGCCAATTGGTTCTGCTGAACCTTTTTGCATTAGGTGGTTGTCTCCAGTTGTAAGGTATGCTGGGAGCTTGCCACTGCCTGTGGGTAATGTAATACTGCTTTGTAATCTATTCAAATCTTGTGAATCTATGAAAGATGCTGTAGAACGGAGTAGTTAATTAACTTTAACTACAGTTCTCCAGCATTGGTATCTTTCATAGATTCACATTCAACCCTTCCACCTACCCCGCATCTTTTGGCTCACTGCCACTCATGTGCGTTGCCAAATCTGAAGATGGCCGACGGGAGGAGCTAAGGGAGATGTTCCTATTGGCTGTGGACAGTATGACTCAACATGACTAGAGCACAAAAGTGACATAGTTTACAGTTTAAGTTTACAGAGGATTCCCAGCCCGATGACTGGGAACAGTCGCAGCATGTGAATATATATGAAAGAGACCAATGCTGGAGAACAGGAGTTACAGGTAAGTAACATATTCCTTATAAAAACCAACACAATAGTTATGGTTTGCAAACTAAAGTATAACCTTGCTTAGAAGAGCAGTATGCAGTTCCAGGTGAGTAAAAGCTAATGATACACAATTAGAATGGCAACATGCTATTCTTGAGGAGTAAAACCATATTGGTCAGTCTTTAGAAAGACACCAGGTAATTCAAGGGAGGCGGTCCCTGTCCCTAATGGTGGTAACCTACAGTGTTCACTTACCGGAATAGTAGTTATACCAACACTGTTACAAGTATACACCTTGTAGCATATTTAACCTATTCTTTCAGAATGGATAAAGTTACACCCAGATTACGTTTCAGAACACAGTTCAATGGTGAACTTGTATACCTTTCAGAGGGGCAAGTCAGCTAGTCATGGATAAGTAAGAACTCAGTAAAATCTGTTTTAGAATGGCATTAAGCAATTCAAGATAAACCCAATGTTATATTTTTAGAATGGCAGCAGCTACTCAAGGGGAGGACAACCCTGTTGGTCCTAAACAGACACTATTTCTAATATTTTATTTTGTCAGTATTTTACAGAGAAGTCAACTTTTTTTTTTAAAACTTTCATTTTTTATTATCATTTTTAGAAATAACAAACACATTCAAGAACCCAAGAGAAAACCCCCCTGCCTTGAAGGTCAAAGGTGTTTAAGATCTTGTACATGGTGGACACCGCCCCTTTCCTTGAGGTCACCAGATCGAGGAGTTTTTCGAAGGGGGTCAACTGTCTCCTCAAGTTCGGGCCCCATGACGGGTTGCAGAGGATGCCCTTCAGGCGGAGGTATTCGAAGATGGACAGCGAGTCTCTTACGAGAGCCTCCCTGAGGTCCTCATAGGTTAGGAATTCCCCTTCTCTGAACATCTGCCCCGCCCCTTCCATTCCCTTGTCCGACCATTCCTGAGAGTGCCGGAACCCCCTGCTTCCCAATCTAAGGGGGTGGCCCCAGAGAGAGATCATTGGAGACGGCCAGGTGGTGAGGTGAGCGGTCCGGGGGCCCTCTCTCCAGATGTCCCAGAGGACTCCCAGGGTCGGGTGGGACCTTAAGTGTTGAGGGATCGACCCGCGAGGGGCCCACAAGAGGTCTCATACCTTCAGGGGATGGGCGTCCATGTCTTCCAGGTATGTCCAATACGCTCCCATTCCCTCTTTCATATGCTCCAGAAGGACGCGTAGTTGGGTGGCACAAAAGTAGAGGTAAAAATCCGGGAGCCCAAATCCCCCCTCCTCCCTAGGCAGAGGCAGTGGTCCTTTTTCTCGGCCACACAAAGTCTTGGACCCCTTTTTGTAGCTCTCTAAAAGTCTGAGCGGAGATGTTGGTTGGGAGAGCCATGAAAAGGTAGAGAAGCCGGGGTAAAATATTCATTTTTACTGAAGTCATTCGGCCATACCACGATAGGGTCATCTTGTCCCATCTCCTCAAATCAGACTTGATCTCTGCCATCATGGGGTCATAGTTTGCGGTGCTCAATTGCGATATGGCTCTGGTGAGAACACCCAGATACCGTACAGCGGCCTTCTCTACTTTGATCCCATGAAACCAGTCTAGAGGGTCGAGCCCCGGGTCTGTTGTCCTCTTAGGGAGCAGGACAGATTTAGCGGCATTTATCTTCAAGCCTGAGAAGTGACCAAACGCGGCTACCAACGCCAGGAAAGGGAGGGAAGTGATGCACTAGGGTCCACCAGGTGTGCCAGGATGTCATCTGCAAACAGGGACAGTTTGAACTCAACGTCCCCCCTTCTCATCCCCTTGACGTCCGGATGAGCTCTAATTGCTATTGCCAAAGCCTCTATCGTGAGGACGTATATCAGGGGGGAGAGAGGGCAGCCCTGCCTTGTCCCTCGGGAGAGGGGAAATGGTTCGGACAAGCTCCCATTCACCTGTACCCTTGCCGTGGGTGCCCTGTAGAGGGCGCATACCCAGCTCGTAATGTGGGGACCGAAGCCCATCCTCTGGAGGAGGAGCCCCATGTATCGCCACTCGACCCTGTCCAAGGCCTTCTCAGAGTCCAGGGAGAGGACACTCGCATTTAGCCCCGACCTCTGGGCAAAGTGGAGGAGGTCTATTGTCTTGCGAATATTATCCGACCCTTGCCTTCCCGTAATAAAGCCCACTTGGTCACCATGGATTAGCTTTGGCATAATTCCCTCCATCCGCCTCCCCACCACCTTGGGAAGAATCTTAACGTCAATATTTAAGAGATATGGGGCGGTACGAGGAGCATTCCGCGGGGTCCCTCCCCGCCTTGGGCAGGACTGCTATTATGCCCCCCATCATGGACTCGGGGAGGATGCCGTCTACCAGGACAATATTGAAGACTCTCGCCAAGAACGGGGCCAGGGTGGAGCGAAATCTTTTATAGAAATACAGTGAAGCCGTCATCCCCAGGGGAGGTTCCCACCTTCATCCCGCCTATCACCTGATCAATCTCATCCTCTGTCGCCGGGCCCTCTAACCCCTCTGCCATCTCCCGCGAGAGGGATGGGATTTGTATGGAGTCTAGGAAATCCTCTATCTGGGAGTCGTCCCCCTCGTACTCCGAGGAGTAGAGGGTTCTGTAGTATTGGCAAAAGGCCTCTCCTATGTGGGAGGAGTCGCGGCCGAGATGTCCCTGGGTATCCCTCACCTTTTTCACCCTTCTACTTCTCTGGACTTCCCTTAGCTTCCAGGCTAGGATTTTATCAGCTTTGTCCCCTTTCTCGTAGTATTTTTGTTTCACCATTAAGAGGCTCCTCTCGGTTTTGTGTAGGAGCAGATCTTTCAGTTGAAGCCTGTAGTCATCCAGTGCAGCCACCCGGTCCTGCTCTACAGCTTGGTCCGGGGAGCCCCCCGGCTGGAGACAGGCTATTTTACCCTGCAGGGCTTTCTCCTGAGCTTCCCTCTCCTTCTTCATGGAGCATATTATTATGAGGACTCCCCGTAGGGTTGCCTTAAAGGCGTCCCAAAGTTTGTGCATGGCCACCTCCCCGTTGTCGTTAAACTCAAACTGTTAGAGTCGGATTTCCTGGGCCAGTACCTCGTCTCTTAACAGGGCCTCATTGCATCTCCAGCGCCCCCTACGTTCTTCACCCCAACCCAACGCTAAGGTGATTCGGACAATTCGTGGTCCGACCAGGGGACTGGGTCTATCCGGTAGCCAGCTACATATGGGGTGAGGCCTAGTCTACCAAGATGTGGTCTATTCTCGAACGAATTATGGATAGTTGAGTGGTAGGAGAGGGGGGGGGTGTCCCCCACCCTGGGAGATGGGATCGTATCCGTCAGTCCCAGGTCTTTGTTGACCCTTTTTAAGTGTTGCACCATGACCTCATCTGTGTCTGAGGTGCTGGGGGCCAACCCGTCTTCTATCAATAGCCGGGTCTAGGACCATGTTGAAGTCTTCCCCCAACCACCAGTGGGCCCTGAACGAACAGTTTTAATTTGTCCCCTACCTCCTCCCAGAATTGGGCCTGGCCTTCGTTAGGACAATACACTACTGCTAGTGTCCAGGGGGACCCCTGTAAGGAACCTCGCACCATCAAGTACCGACCCTCGGGGTCTCTCTGGATGGCCTCCTTTTCAAAGACTGTATCCCTTGCCACCAATATGGCCACCCCTCTTTTTTTGGTCTTGTGGGAGGCATGAAAGACTTCTCCAATTCTGCCCCCTCGCATTCTGGGCTCTTTTCCTTTTGCCCAGTGTGTCTCCTGCAGAAAGAGCAGGTCAAGATTCGCCCTCCTGAACTCCCTATGGACCAGAGATCTTTGTGGGGGTGTTCAGCCCCGCACGTTGAGGGTGCCCACACCCAGGGCCGGCCGGACATCAACCATGATCTGTGTTTTCCTCTCTATTAGCCATTGCCATTGCATCATTGCTCAATTCTTGCTCCCCTTGTTTCATCTTTTGGACACTTTCGGGGCCTTCCCCCAATTGCCCCCTAGACTCTTTACCCAACAAACAAACCCCCACTGATTCGTACTCCCCCTGCGCCCACCCCCGCATCCAGCCAAATAGTTCCGCCATTTCTGGCATTTTGGCCAGACGACCAGCCCGCCTTCTAGGGCCAGGCAATCTTTTCACAAGCACCTATTTTCTTGAGTCCCCCCGGTCGGCCCCGCCTTACTTGCATTGCCCGGGGATTCAGGGCGCTACTTAGACTGCAGTTTCTCGTTTCCAGACCACCAGGTGGTCATGCCCCATTTCACGTCCCCACGGTCCGAGCTCCCGTGCCGAACTCGGCCGGGATACCCTGCGCTCATCCCTCGGAGTCATTCCGTTCTCCCTCCTTTGCCGGGGAGGGAGTGTTCATCTTCCTGAATTTCCTTGGGCCGGATTTCTTCCTCCTTTCACTCGACGGGACCTGGCCTTTCCCTCTACCCAGGTCGGGTCCCGTTGGCCCCCTCTGAGGGGCCACGTCCGTCACGTAGTCCTGGATGGCCTCCTTGATATCCTCTTTGGTGGTGAACGTCGTCCGCTGGCCCAGGTATTGGAAGGTTAGAGAGAAGGGGTAGCCCCATCTGTATCGTACCCCCTTCTCTTTTAACAGGTGTGTGAGGGGGCGGCACATCCTGCACTTGGCTAACGTATATGCGGAGAGGTCCTGGAAGATGGAGACCTGGGAGTTATTATGTGACTTCCTGAGCTTTTCTGGCGGCCTCCAGCACCCGAGTCTTGTCGGCGTAGTAGTGGAACCGGACCAGAATCGATCGAGGTCCTCCCGCCCTGTGCACCCGGTCAAATGAGTTTGGTGGTCATCTCCTCTTCGAAGAGGAGGGCTATGATGTCTTGCACCACATGGGTGACCTCTCCCTCCGTCTCCCCCTCTGCCTCAGGAACCCCAAAGAATCGGAGGTTGTTTCTCCGTTCCCTGTTTTCAAAGTCGTCCATTTGTCGCGACCTCTCCTCCTCCCGTCTTTCAAGGGCGGATAACCTCATGTCCATCTCCACCTCCAGAGTCGCTGAGGATGACTGGCTAGATTCCACCTGAAGGAGCCTATCCTCCACTTTGTCTATTCTTTGACCCATTTTATTGAACTTTTGGGCAAAGTCCGAGCGCATGTCTCTTATCGCCTGTAAAATGGAGGCAAAGCCCCTTTCCATTGCCTCCGTCGAGGGCGCCGAGGCTTCAGACTGGGCCATTGCACTGTAGTGGGGCGAGCTGAGAGCGCGGGCCTGGATTCTTGGTAACGGTATTTTTGTAGCTTGCTCTGCCAGCCCATCCGTTTGCCCGGCTTACCGTTAAGTGTGCCTCGCTCCTGCGGGGGCTACAGAGTCACCTGGCGAGTCCACTGATAGCACTCTTTCCTCCCCGGACCTCATGGGGGCTTGAGCAAATGCTGTCGGGCGGGCACACGCCCCGCCAGCCTCAGGTGGGGGCCTCACACCCAGAGCAGGGGTCTTCGGGGGTCCTCTGCGCACTCTAGGGGGGGCGCCTCGTTCCCTCCGGGGGGTGGGGGGATGCCCTGATCCGCCTGTGGTGGTGGTGATGGTGGTCGTCGGGGCCGGGGAAAGGCGGGAGGGACCCCTCCTCCGTGGGTCCTCGGCGGTTCACCCTGCCCGATCGGGGGCCGCAAGAGAGGGTCGTCGCCGCGCCTGCAGGTGTTGAGCTTGGTCAGTGACGGGAGACAGCTTTGCTGTTGTGGCCTATCGCGTGGGGCTCCAGTCACGGCGCGGAGGTAGGCCTCTGGATTAGGCGGCCTACGGCTCCTCCCCCGCCCAACTCTCCGGAGGCGGTTTTGCCACCAAGGCCGCAGCTCTGTATCTCAGCCTTCCGGGGGGCTACCGAAGCCGCTGTTTTTCTCGGTGGGGGCCCTGGGGGGTTAACTGCCCGTGTCGGCTCCTTTGTTCTCAGCGGGGTGGTCTCGGGGGGGGGGGGGGGCTCAGTCCCCAGTTCCACCTGGCCGTTGGCAGAGCACGAGTTTCAGGTTGCCATTGCCTGTGCGCCCCCTGGTGGCCCTCAGTCAACTTTGAATGCAATACAGAAACAAGCAAACTGCCATAATAAAACTTAACACAGAACAACCTAAGAATACAATCTTCTCAAACAAATTGAAATGACCAACATCACACAAGCATCTAAACAAACCAAAATATCAATGATTACATTTCCTTTCCATTGGCAAATGAATGATGCAAGCTTCTTCACAGCCATTCATAAAAAGGTCCCAAAGTACCTTGGTGGGCAGGTTCTCCTCCAGACCTGCTGCTTTAAGGGCCTTCAGCCTAACGTGTGACGGGCATGGTATCAAGAGGCACAGAGTCAAAGGTGTTTGTTTTTAAACTTTTATTAAGGTTCCTGCGTTGGTGTAATGCCTGACTCACCCTAACTCTAAAGCAATGATTCCCTTAGCTGATGTTTCAAATGGCCGCAGCTGTCTAAGTCTAAAATAAAATCCGTCTTTCTAAACCTATGCTTGCCCTCACTCTTTACAAAAATATGATGGGAAGTCTTCTCAAAGCAAAAATAGTGGTTCAAATAAAAAGAAATGTAAACCACAGCTGGTTTAAGGTGGTCTTAAAAATAGATGTAGTTCTGCCAGTTGAAAATATTTCAACTCCACAATAAACTTCATATGTAGGGATCTTGTACCAAATCAGTGAGGTTCAAATTGTCTCCAAGTCTCTTTGGGTCCCTTCCCCAAGCTTCATTCCTTTCAGTTCCAGACACAGTTCTTGTTACACCTCTTGGGGTTCCCTTCCCTGAGCATAGGCCTCTCCACAGTTCAACAATGTCTCTTGTAGGCATCTCGGGGTTCTCTTCCCCAAGCCTAGGCCCTTGTTCACACATCTCATCATTTCCTTTCATGGGCCTCTCGGGGTTCTCTTCCCCAAGCTTCAATCCTTTCAACACTACAAAAAAAACAAGTAGTCTCTAACTTGTTGGGTCTCTCAAGGTTCCCGTCGCCAAGCCCAGGCCTCTTTCAGCTGTAAACACATTTAGTTTTGTCAAAATGCACTTTGCTTTCTTTGTTAGGCCTCTCAGGGTTCCCTTCCCCAAGCTTAGACCCCATTCAATTTCAAACTCCAGTTCAACTTGTCAGGATGTATACCTTTTTCACATATACAGTTTCTCACATACAATCTGTGCATGGGGTAGAATCTGAGGCTTTCGAAAACACTAGGCTCTTTGCTTGTCCTAAGCAAGACCACTCTGATCCTTTGCCCCTCTTTATTTCTTACACTGGCTTTCCTTGATACTTTTTATATTCGGGTACTTCTTGCACACCTTTCATCTATGTTCCTTTCACATTGTAGTGCACACTTGCCTCTTTACTTTTTGTTGTTGTGGCTCTTGCACACTTCCCTACTGTGCACACCTGCAACTGCCCTTTCTCCAGCATGGGGTCTGGCATGGATTCACATGCTCATGAATATTCCCCGTCAGGCTGGGAATCCTCGGTAAAGAAAAATCAGTATCGGTTTTGTTTCTGATCTGTCTTTCGTAGTAGTAACCAATGCCTTTTTTGTGCAGCTCCCTGCTCCTTGGCTTCTCTAATCCAGTATGCCTCGCTCATTCACCTTTTATAGTTCCTAGTGGAGTCCAGTGTGAATGATTAGTGTAGAGTGCCTATTAGTGGGACAATTCAGTGGTAGTTGGTAATAGTAGGCCCCTTCCTGCCCTCCCATGTTAACTACAGGGGACATCTTCATTGCTCTCGATCGCCTCTTCCTCGTCCCAGTACTTAGTGAAAATGGCGAGGGGGAGTCAAGGCAACATGGGAATTGATTTTTGCACACTATTACAAGGTGATTGGTAAAGGATAGGGGATCACCTGGCCCTGTATGTAAAAGGCGATTCTCTTTGCATCAAATTACTCCTTATGCTACATGCGAGCACGTGTCTGTATAACACTTCCCAGGATCTAAACTAGGGAAAGATAAAGGTGTTGGGATTGAGGTTATGTATTTGTCTTACCTTGCTTTCCCCTTTTCTGGGGTTTGTTCTGGGATCATCCGTTTTGCTCCTAGTTTAGGGACATTGGGACCTGCATAACCCATAAAGGCTTCTGGGATCTCTTCACCCATCGTCCTGTTTGAATGCCATGTCTCTCCTAGGGTACTCGCCTGAGCGCAACCCTAGACTCCCCTACCCAGGTGATCCTCCCTCCCTCATCCCTAGGGTTGGGATCCAAAAGCCACGGGCCTCCCCAGGCCACCTAGTCTACATGGGAGAATACCTCTGGATTCTCACACTAAACCTTATTGAGGGACAAACGGTCAATAAATATTTGACCGACTGGAATAGATTTTGCCACTTATGTGGAGCTAGGCTGTCATTCGCGATATTACATCAGGCACCTGTTCTCACAAGTCTTCACAGAATTGCATTTCTGATGTAATTCCAAACCAAAGAATTAACCAAGAAATGGATATTACCTGGGATAACTTCCCGATCCTGGAAATAATCAACAAATAGTGCAGCATTAGATTTCATGGCCAGGTTGACTATCAATTGCTCCTTGGTCTACTGTAATATGAGCGCCTTCATTGTTTTTAAATTGGCTGGACGACATTGACGGTGCATTTTCCAGGGCTAGCTCAAGCCACCTATCGGCAATCAACCTGATTTTTGCAATAAAATTAGCAGACATCAGGCTTGCTGTGGACCTTTACACCCCAAGTGTCAATTTGCTCGTTTGCCAGGGCAGTAACAAGCTTCCAGTACAATATCAGACCGCATAGGTGGAATCTGGCATACATCGGTAAGATGTTGAATTACAAACCTAGTATTTCATTGAGGTGTAAAAAGGTAGCCTCAAACGTCTCTTCACAATGGCAGTCTCAATATTAATCAACCCCTTCAAGTTCCAAAAGCCACAATCTCAGCCCCATACACAAGGATAGTGGAGCTTTAGTTTTAACTTGATCAAAACACCAAGTGACTAAGCACCACCCCTGTTGGCACCATTGGTTCTTTTGCTATCTGTGCAGCCTTGGTGCTAACTTGTTCCAAATGGGTAGTTCCCCACAGTGTATTAAGGTTACCTACCAACTATTGCTTGCCCAGCCATATGCCAAGTCAACCTTTTTGTCTTCCTATGCCTGGGACTAAAGATCATAATTTCAGTTTTAGTGATGTTCACTTTTAGAGAATTTGTCAGCGTAACTTTTCAGTAGACTTATCGAAGACTGCAATCCACCAGGAGTTAAGTCGATTATCACAATATTGTCTATATAGCCCATTCAATGCAGTGAACATGCCCCAATTTCAGGGGAATAGAAGATGAATTGGTCCGCCTGCCTTGTTGATCTAGGCTGACCTTGACCCTAGTGTGGTCGTTCAAAAATATTTTTAACAGGCCTAGAGGGATATTCCAACTGCGCAGTTTCCTCCTGTGTATTCTTATCGACTGTGTTGAAAGCTGTGCTAAAGTCAACAAAGACGGCGTACAAAGGGATGTTATGAATCATCTGGGTCTGTTGAGCAATAGTAACCAGGTCCAGTCAGTCGTATTTAATCCCTTCCTAAAACTGGTTTGGTTGATTGGAATGATATTATTGGACTCTGACCATGATTTTAGCGGGTGCGTCCAACAGAGCCAATAATCTGTAGTTTCCCGTATAGGTGCTATTACCCCCTTTTTTTTTTTCTTTTTTTTTAAGCACTGGTACACTTTTACTGGCCGAGAGTTCCAGATGTATCTTAATTACTAGATTACAGATACCACCAGGGCTAGGATCCCAATATGATTTACTGGCCATAATCCAGGTGTAAATATCCTTGGGATTAAAAAAAAGTCAGTTGGTGTAAATAAGAGCAGCCAAGGAGTTCTCCACTACACCCCCCTCCAAAGGTCTGCTCCATGCAGATAACCCAATCCTGCTGAGATGCAATTGAGGGCACTAAACACAGGTTTCTTTCCATTAATAATCCTGCAAAACATGGTTGTATTATGAGTTGGGGACTAATGGACCAGAGCCCACCATTGTGAACGTTCAAACCTGGAATTTATGCCATTTTAACCACTTCCAAGAACTATTTTATTATACACTTCACCGGCAAGCGTAGTTTACAGGGTCAAGCTCCATGTGATTGAGACCTCAAAGTGCTTTACGGCTTCCCTATTCCTATGCTTAATATGTTTATCGAGAGCATGTTTAAGAAGTATTTTGGGACCTATTCCCATTCTAGATCGAGTGGCTACCTTAACAAAAGTGCCAGACTTTATGTGCTCTATGCAAGGTACGTATTTAGTAATTTCTAGAAGGGCAGCCCATGATGACAAACAATGGACAGGCTATCCATAATGTACTCTCTAAGAGCAGCCTGGGCCAAAGAAGAGGCTGTCCAAGAAAAACAATTTATTTAATGGTTGGTAATGACCCAAGAGATGGAACTCAATTGTTGATACTGCAGGTTAAGGCTTAACAAGGGGATATTGGTCACTTCGAACACACATCAGTAATTGGGTTAGGGGCATTTGCAGCATACAAATCGAAAATGTTGCAGCTGTTCTGCCCAATCCTATTAAATTGAGGCAGGAAGTCAAAACAATATGCACCTTTAAACATGCGAAACCCTGCCATATGTAACAAGTTTGCACAGTTGTTACCACAATGACGGGTCTCATTCAATCGACCAAAAAGGAGAAGACTGGCTATCTATGTCCGCCTCCCTCAGATTAACATCACGCGGGATCTTGGCATTAAAATCCCCATAAATAAGGACGTGTGCCGGGCCAATCAAGCTGCCTAACAATGCTTGCACATCCCATATCCCTATTTCTAATACAGAAATACTTAGTTATGCCAGTATTTTTCAGAAGAGTGACAATTAGAAATTTGTATACTTTTCAGAGCGGCAGAATACAACTCTTAGATAAGTGTGATCTCTAAGACTATTTTAGAAATGCACTAAGCAAAACCCAATGGTACACTTTCAGAATGGCAGCAGTGATTCAAGGTGAGTAAACTGTATTGGTATTTTTTTACACTTATTCAGTTTAAGGAATAATAACAGTATCAACTTAGTTAATTTCTAGAAGAGTGGAACATAGTTCAAGGGCAAGTAAATTACCTTGTATACTTTTCAGAATGGCAGACTTTAGAGTTAGTAAGTGTTCAGGCTCCCTTGATGCATTCCAGCCTTAGGCCTGGGTGACCGTTTGGGGCGAACTCCCAAACACACACATCACTCGCTCAGCTACACACAGTAGCGACACAGTACTGCAAAGCCAACATAGTAGCTCCGCAATAAAGAAGAGCCTGCAGATAAACACCTTCACAATGCAGCAGCACAGTCCCTGGATTCTTGGTTGTGGCGACGAAAGAACTGACACAAACTCTCAGCAGTATTCGCCAGAAAAGGCTCCCAACAAAGGATTCCTCTGTGCTTTTTAGAACTGTTTTTTTTTTTTTTTTTTTTTTTGCTGGTAATATACCTGTATGTTTGGACTTTTTATTTCATTATAAGCTTTTTGAACCGGAGTGCAGACAATTTGCTAATCAGCACCAAAAAAGGTTTCGAGGGGATTGGGTCCTCCGACGTATTCCATATCTATGACATGTAATCACCAGAGCTGTGCTGCTTCGGAAACTTTTTTCTGCGTCCTGCGTCGATGACGTCAATGCGCCGTCGTCGAGGGCCTCCTCTGACGTCCGACGTCATCCGATGTGATAAGTAGGACGCACGACGCCCGTAGCCTCAGTTCCGTTTTTTCCGCGAACGTGTTGCTTCGTGATTCTCGGTTCACGCCTCGACTCTTTGGAGTTCTGTTCTTCTCGGTTCTTCGAACCTGTTCGTTTTGTGCAAATCCTTCGTGTGAAGATGTCTTCTACTTCGTCTTCGACCCCGCGTCCGGGTTTCAAGAAGTGCGGGGAGTGTGGGTCCAAGATGTCGGTGACGGACTCGCACGACGCCTCTCTGCCTCTGGTGCCTTGGGGAGGCCCACGACACAGATGACTGTATCGACTGCCAGTCGCTCACGTCCAAAGCCTTACGCGAACGTAAGCAGAAGTTGTAGGTAGGTCGGGTGTCCAAGCCCAGGAAGTCGAAGTCTGCGGGGCTTTCGACGGATGATTCGAGGGGTGACACTCCGCGTCATCGTCGGAAGTCTCGTGGGTCTCCTTCTAGGAGTCGGTCTCGCCACTCCTCAGCCTCTTCGAGGCGTTCTCGGAAGCGCCGACACCGGTCGTCTTCCAGGTCCTCGGAGGAGGGCTCTGCCCGGCACGTCGCTTACCCCACCAGCCGTGCGACGCCGGAGGAATGGGCTTCCTTTGGGAAGAAAATGCTGGCGATTCTTGAGTCGCAGGGTACTAAGCCGTCCGCGCCCCCGAGTGGGGTCGGTCGTGTGAGGTCGAGAGACACCGCTCGCATGAGTGGTCGGCACGAGTCACGGGAGAGGTCCCGTTCGGACAAGGAGACTCATTCTCGCCGTACCCGTTCCAGGTCCCGGTCCTCGACGCATTCGAGACCGTGTGCACCTGTGAAGTCTTCGAGGAAGACATCGACGTCTGAGGCGTCGAGGGCGTCGACAGGCTTTCTCGAGGCTCCGGCTTCGAGGAAGTCGTCGAGGCCGTCGACGCTCGGGTCGTCGAGGGACGCGCTAGGGGCTCCGGCCTCGAGGGCTGTGTCGACACCGCCGATGCTGGAGGCGCTGTGTCTGACGTCGACCCTGATTTCCTCGGCGCCGATCCTCTCGGCGCCGAGGCCGGTTCTCTCGGCGCCGATTCGCTCGACGCCTTTCGTGTCGGAGGTACCCCGTGGCACGGGAGAACCCCCTAGGAAGGCTCTGGTTAAGAGCAAGCACTCTCGGGTGCCTTCTTTTCGCCACCTGGACTATATTTCAGAGGTGGATGAGGATTCTGATGGCCTGGTTCCTAGTCAGGTTCCAGATGAAATTGTCTTGGGCCATAGTCAGTTTGACGAATTGACAGTCACTGCATGATGCCAGTGGACTGGACACCTCTCCGGAGGTGGAGTTTTGTAGGCCTGAGCCTGGCTCTCATGACGATTCCTCGTACCGGCGCCTTATGGCTAGGGTTTCCGAGTACTTGGGCTGGTCTGCTCCCCCAGGGGAGTTTGTGCAGGATGATCTGACGGACATCCTTGATGTTGGTACCCCAACTGACCCGGTACTGCCGTTCCATATGGCTTTACAGAGAAGGGTGGCGGCAGCTTGGACTGCTCCTGAGAGTCTCCCGGCGGTGGGCAGATCCTTGTCGCGAAAATACAGTCCAGCAAGTAGCGACCCCTGCTACTTGACCAGGCACCCCACTCCGGAGAGTTTGGTGGTGCAGGCGGCCACGGCCCCGGCAAAGCAGGCGTCGTACCCTACCATCCCTCCTGATAGGGACGACAAACGTTTTGATGGCTGGGCGAAGAAAGTGTTTTCTTCTGGTGGTATGGCGCTTCAGGCGGCCAACTCCATTTGTGCCTTGTCTCGTTTCACACACACTCTGTGGAACTGTGTTGCGTTGGCGGCTGAACATATTCCCGAAGGGGACGGACGGGATGGTTTCCTTGCTATGGTCCAGGATGGTAAGGATGCCATGTGTGAATCCGTTCAGTCGGGTTTGGATTTAGCTGAATGCGTCAGTAGGTCCATGGCGGCGAGCACCGTGATACGCAGGTTTGCGTGGTTGCGGAAGTCGGGTTTTGCTCCTGATGTACAGTCCCGGCTCCTCAACATGCCCTTTGACGGTGAACACCTTTTTGGCAGCAAGGCTGACGAGAGCCTTGAGAGGTTGCAGACCTCAAAAGCTGCAGCGAAGTCGTTGGGTGCTGCAGTTCGCCAACCTCTGCCTTTTCGTCCTAGGGGACAGCAGTGGAGGGGTGGTTCCTTTCGCTATTACTCATCCTTCAGTAAAGCGAGAGGAGCTGGCAGTCAAAGAGGCCACCGCAGGGGTACCAGAGGTGGACGATGGTACCCGTGGTGCCAAAGCCGCTCGGGCAGTTGCCTCTTTGCCCTCAGGTAACGCCGCAGCCGCTCCCACTCAGTCGTGAGGCCATGCCCCATGGTTCGCCGGTTGGGGGAAGGCTGGCGCAGCATCCTGTAGAGTGGCAAGCCATTACTTCAGATGTGTGGGTTCTGGCGATCATAACCCACGGCTACTGTCTTCCCTTTCGGCACAGGCCTCGCGACAATCCACCGGGGAACCTCTTTGCAGAGTCCGGATCCGCTCCTTGCGCAGGAAATTCAAGCCCTGCTGGAGAAAGGCGCCATAGAACTGGTGCCTGTAGCGGAGAGGAACAAGGGATGGTATTCCCCTTATTTTTTGATTTCGAAGAAAGACGGGGGATTGAGACCCATTATGGACTTGCGCGGTTTGAACAAACTCCTCAGGAAGGACAAGTTCAAGATGGTTACTCTCTCTCGTCCTCCAGGCCCTTCAGCTTCAGGACTGGTTGGTGTCACTCGACTTCAAGGATGCTTACTTCCATGTGCCGATCCATCCCAAGCACAAGAAGTACCTGAGGTTCGCGGTTGGCGACTCGCACTTTCAGTTTCAGGTCCTGCCGTTCGGATTGACCTCCGCCCCGAGGGTTTTCACCAAGCTCATGGTGGTGGCAGCGCATCTCAGGCAAGGGGGGGGGATTCACGTCTACCCCTACCTGGACGATTGGTTGATCAGGGGGAGCTCTCCCGAGCAAGTCCTGGATCATCTGTCCGTCACCTGCCGCTCCCTTCACAGGCTGGCCTTCTCCCTCAATTTAAAGAAGTCCCATTTGACGCCAACACAGCGGCTCCAGTACATCGGAGCAGTGCTCGACACTTCCCTGGGGCAGTGTTTTCCTCCCCAGGTGAGGGCTCTTCACATTCAGCAGATGGTGCACAAGTTTCAGCATGCCCAGACGCTCCCTGCGTTCGTGTTCTTGAGGTTGCTTGGCCTCATGGCATCCTGCATTCTTCTGGTGCCAGAGGCTCGCCTGCGGATGAGATCTTTGCAGTGGGCACTCAAGACGCAATGGTCGCAGTCCTCCGGCAGGATGTCGGACCCGGTTCAGGTGCAGCCCTCGGTCGCCCGGGATCTTCTGTGGTGGGCCGTCGAAAGCAACTTGATGAGGGGGGCTCCATTTTGGCTTCCCTGGCCGGAGGTGACGATCGTGACGGATGCATCCCTCACGGGATGGGGAGCTCATGCCAACGGGCTGACAGTCAGTGGTCGTTGGTCTCCGTCGGAGTCCAGACTCCATATCAATCTTTTGGAGCTGAGGGCCATCAGGCTAGCCCTGAAGGCTTTTCTGCCGACTGTGCGAGGAAAGAGTGTCCTGATCCTGACGGACAATACTGTGGCCATGCACTACCTCAACAAAAAAGGGGGGGCAGGGTCACTTCCTCTGTGCAGGGAGGCGATGCAGCTCGAGTTCTGGGCCATCCAGCAGGAAGTTTCGATCTCGGCAGTTCATCTGGCCGGAGTCGAGAACGTGACAGCGGACGCTCTGAGCAGGCAGAGCGCAATCTCTCCCGAGTGGGAGGTGGCTCAGGAGATTCTCCTGGAGATCTTCGCCCTTTGGGGGAACCCTCAAGTGGATCTCTTCGCCTCCAGTGTCAACCGGAAGTGCGAAAGGTTTTGCTCGCAGGAATTTCCTCCAAAAGGAGCCTTAGGAGACGCGTTCGTGGTGGAGTGGTCATTCCCGCTGCTGTACGCGTTTCCTCCAGTCCCCGTCATCCCGCAAGTGCTGCGGAGGTTACGGAAGTTCGGTTCCCGGATGATCCGCATTGCCCCGGCGTGGGCTCGGAGGACGAGGTACCCGGATCTTCTCGACTTATCCATCTGCCCTCCACGTCGTCTTCCCTACCGAGACGATCTGCTCTCACGGGAGGGGGGTCAGGTTCTCCATCCAGAGGTCAGATCCCTCAACCTTCACGTTTGGCTTCTGAAAGGTTGAGGTATAAGGATTGGGACCTCCCTGAGGACGTGATGGAGGTGTTGCTTTCGGCTTGAAGGCCAGCAACCAAGTCTCTGTACCGTTGCCGTAAGTTCTGCGACTGGTGCAGAGTTCAGAATGTGGATCCTTTTGCATGTGACCTCCCCATGGTTCTGTCCTTTTTACTTTCTTTGGCCCACAGGGGCTTGCAAGTGGGTACCGTTAAAGGTTATCTGGCGGCGCTGTCCATCTTTAAGCGCTCGTCTGAAGAGTGTTCTTACTTTAAAATCCCTTTGATTTCACAGTTTCTGAAAGGGCTCACTAATGTGTCCCCTCCGTCACCTTTCCTGGTGCCCGGTTGGGATTTAAACCTTGTTCTTAAGTTTCTTATGGGTGCTCCGTTTGAGCCTTTACATTCTTTGAGGTTGTTAACTCTGAAAACTGTTTAGTTGCGGTTACTTCCGCTCGCAGAGTGAGTGAGTTACAGGCACTTTCAGTTAAGCCTCCCTTCACTGTATTTCACAAGGACAGGGTTGTCCTTAGAGTTCGTCCTCCTTTTATTCCGAAGGTTGTGACGGAATTTCATTTGGCCCAGAAGGTTGTTCTTCCGGCATTCTTTCCTCCTCCGCATCCTGGTAAGGAAGTGGAGAGGCTCCATAGGCTTGATCCTAGGAGAGCTTTAAGCTTTTGTGTTTCACGCATGTCCCGGGTCAGAGTGGACGATCAACTCTTTATTGGTTACGCTGGAAAGCGTTTGGGGCAAGCTGTGACGAAACAGACTTTGTCTCGCTGGATTATTTTGGCCATCTCGGAGTGCTACCGCTTGGCGGGTAAGGACCCACCGGCTGGCTTGCGGGCCCATTCTACCAGGGGTATGGCTGCGTCTACTGCCCTGCAGAGGGGTGTTCCTATTCGCAACATCTGTGATGCAGCCACCTGGGCTTCAGTACATACATTTGTACGTCACTATTCCCTCGATTCCATCCGAGCACAGGATCTGGCCTTTGGCAAGGCGGTCCTTTGCTCTGCTATTTGATTGGCTATTCTAAATCTTGATTCTAAATTCTTTCCCTCCTCCTTGCTCTAGTACTGCTTTGGGAGTCTGTCATAGATATGGAATACGTCGGAGGACACAATCCCCTCGAAGAACAAGTTACTTTCTTACCTGGTAACGTTCTTTCGATGGGATGGTCCGACGACGTATTCCATATCGCTCCCGCCCTGCCTTCCCCGCTGCAGAATTTCTTTTGCGATTGCAGCTTACATTCCGCAAGGCTTTGTCTCTGACTGGCAGTTGACTAGTGTCACACGTTCTGGGGGAAAAAACTACAACTGAGGCTACGGGCGTCGTGCGTCCTACTTATCACATCGGATGACGTCGGACGTCGGACGAGGCCCTCGACGACGGCGCATCAACGTCATCGACGCAGGACGCAGACGCCGAAAAAAGTTTCCGAAGCAGCACAGCTGTGGTGATTACATGTCATAGATATGGAATACGTCGTCGGACCATCCCATCGAAAGAACGTTACCAGGTAAGAAAGTAACTTGTTCTTCTTTTCAACACCAACAAAGCCTAATCAAATTCCCCATAGTCCTTCGGACACTGGATAACTACTCTGTGCAGTGGGAATGGGGCTTTTGGACAATGAGTGGCATGGAGAGCCCCCAATGATTACAGATTTGACTAGAGTGCCATTCGTAAATGGTTCTAGAGCGTGGACCAGGGTGGCACTGCATTTAATTGCGAGTATACATAAATGGCTGGTGGCAGTGTTTTTTTAATGACCTTTAGTCTTTATTAACTGCAGGCTGTTAATTCAGCCTTGGTAATGCACAGAAGGGCCACCAGTTTGCCAAAATTGTGGGGGCTCCTTTGTTCGACATTTCTTGTGTTCTTTCAGTTTCTGAGGTATTGCCCTGCCATTCTAGATAGGAACAACTTCAGTGGAAGTTTTGTCTTTGGTGAGAATCATTTGGATTCTCTGCCCACGCTCCAGAGTGTGTGAGAATACAGGAAGCGAGGGAGGAGTCCAACTCTGTAGTCCTTGCTTTCACCTTGCTAGAAAGAAACCAACTTAAGTTGGGGACTGGCTTTCCTGATTGGACAGCCAGACGCCTCTTGCAGTGAAATGCTGGGGGAGAATGCAGACGTTGTGCTGTAGGTCCTGTTAAATACTACAAAACTGTAATCTGCTGGCAAGTTGACCACTGGAGCTGAAACCTAAGAGGAAGACTATCCGAGAGCCTGCTTTAACCCTTCCAATTGACCTGGGGGCCCGGAACGCGACTACTCCGACCAAGAGGCTGGTGAGATCCACTAGTCTCAAGAAGACCTGCATTTTGAGCCACCCTGCGATGTGCTGCAACCTTGCTGGTCTGCAATACCCTGGGACCTCGTTCCATTGTTCAGTGCATGGTCTTCTGAAATCCGAATCTGTCAAACTTTGGTGGCCACTCCTGGCTCTCCAGAGACACGATTCGAATCCCTGAAGTAACCTCCAGAGTGCAGGACTGAGGGAGACGAGAATCCGACCAGCAGAATTTGTTCTTTAATCTAGCTGCTGAAAAGGGTGCCAAAACCACAGATGTGCATCTAGTCGCAAATAAACCCTTGCCTGGAGTCTTCCCCGTTGATCCCTGCTGCAAATTCCCTTCCAGTGCCCTGTCTTCAGTCTTCCCAAGGAATTCGTCGACCCGGTTTTTGGCTGCAGAGCCTGAAGACGTCCTGCTGCAATCTCTTCCGTGCTGAGGTACCTACTGTTGGCTGGGGTATTACTCCCCTTAAGCCTTTTGTGATTCCTGTGTAGCTTTGGGGCATTTCATGTGATTGGGAGTCCTCTAATCTAGTTTACCCTGGCCCACTGCTGGAATCCTCCTCGTATTTTGAAGTCCCGGGACCGTAAGTAACTCTAAAGTGAACTACTTGTTTTTAAGAGACTTCCACTGGAACATATTACTGCAACTGAATCCTGTCTCACCATGCCTACAGCTGGCACCTTAGACGACTATGGTCCCTCTTCTGCCTCTGAGAGACAACATGCAATAGAGTAGGGAAGGACTGGATAAGAAAAGGATGCTGTGAAAAATGAAACAAGTGTTTAAAAGTTACTTACTTGTGACTGTCCCTCTGAAATGAGCAGTTACAAGTTCTTACTTATGAATGTGTTATGTACTTAAAAGTGTACATAAGGTTATTTTACTCTCCTGTGTATTGGTTCCCCGACTTCCCAAAATTAGTGTTGTTGGCTTCGCCTAACGATTTCTTTCAGAATAGAAGATTATACATTTGTTAACTGGGTCTTTCTTCCCCTGACCTGTATAGCCTGCCTAGAATAAGCTTACATTGGGTTTTATCTACCTTGAATAACATTGGGCTATTCTCAGTGTAATATTGGGTTTTGCTTTCGGTGGTCTGCTTTATACAGATTCTAAAACAGTGTTAGGTTTATAGATAGCTTTAAGTTGTTGGTAGCGCCTTTAAAAAGGTATGTCTTACTCCCCTTGAATAGCTGTGCCGTTCTGCATGTGCACCGTGGTTTCGCTGACCTGGGTCTGCCTGGTGAAATCCTAAAATAGTGTAAATGTATTGCTTACCTTAGTCTGTGTTCCACTGATCTGAAATGCAACTGTAATGGTTTATTACAACATTAGGTATTATTCACCTAGTATAACTGAACGTTATCCTGAATGTAGCTGGGGTTTTACTAACCTTGGTCTGCCTTGTGCCATCCTAAAATAAGTTAGTTACTGCTGATCTTAATCTGTTTTCCACTGATTTGAAAAGCAACTGTAATAGTTTTACACCATTAGGTCTTGCTCACCTGGTATAACTAAGGTTATCCTGAATGTAGTTATTGATGTGTACTCTTCCATGAATTTGTGTTTCACTATTCAGGAAACTATACTGGTAACTGGGTTGGTTAACTGAGGGATCCTTTAACTGAGGGATCCTTTAACTGAGGGATCCTTTAACTGAGGGATCCTTTAACTGAGGGATCCTTTAACTGAGGGATCCTTTAACTGAGGGATCCTTTAACTGAGGGATCCTTTAACTGAGGGATCCTTTAACTGAGGGTCACTGCATTGCTGACAAGGTCTACTACCCTTGAATTACTGAGTTTATTCAAAAAGTCTGACTTGGCTTTACTCCCCAAGAAAAGCGGATTGCATTCTGAATGTATTATAGGTTTACCTAACCTTGAGCTGATGACTGCCCTTCTTAACGAGGGATATAAGCCAAAGTATTACATTAAGTATTGAGTTGGTTTTTATATATATAATGGCCCTTATTTACCCAAGATTCACCATGACCTACTTGTATTTAAATAAACCCTTTATTGTTTTACAATGCATGGTGTTTCAGTGTGTCTTTGGACCATACGTATGCTACAATTCCTTAGTACCAATCTACAGCCCTCTCCCTCCATAGAATAAGCCTGGCTACTCTGTTTATGCTACCAAATACTCGGGTGGTACAGCCTTATACTAAGAGGTGTTTTGTACCGTCTCAGTTGTATGGTTTTACTAAGCCCTTTGTTAGACTTCACGAAAACTGTGCTAACACTCACTAATCAATACTCGTACCTAAACCTAATCTTCTGCATTTCATTTGTTCCTCAATCCCTTGTCACAAGACTCCTTGCCTCAAACTCTTATCATTAGCACACTAAATCCACACCGTCTTAAATCTCTCGACATCCCTGTCCCTTATGTTCCATATAATTGTATTCTTCCCACACCAATCCACATACATTTTCCATTTACTTCTAATGCACATTGTTCCCTGTCATACCTTCCTGCTCAACTTTTGTTCATCTGCAATTCCCACCCCACACCATTTCTCCTACATAAATCTCAGTTGTCACTTATCCCCTGCCACCTCAAACGCTTCTCCCTACAAGTATCTTTCTGCACTCAAAATCAAACTCAAGCACATTTCCTCCTTTGCCTTTCTACAAATAAACTCCATAAATACTTTGAGAAGCACATTGACACTTTGTAGGAGTAGTGAACCGAGTATACTCTGGCATGCTCTCCATATTAAGGACCTTTCGAAAAGTGAGCAGAGTTAGTGTCATGACTGTTGGGTAAAAACTATTTATCCCCTGCTCTTCATAGTAAACTAGTTGTCCTTTTTGACTTAAAACACTGCGGTCTGAGAAAGCACAGTCTACATGAGCACATGCTAACTTGAGTAATGTTTCCAAAGCATAATATGGATAACTAACTCCCGTCTCCTTGATTGTAAGCATTGATGGCAAAGAGTTTAAACATATTCATCCATAAGACTACAAAGTCTTGACATTGGGCAACCTTTGCCTTTCTATTTTGTAAACCTTGTTGAAATGCAGGAATCTGCCGGAAGAATTTGTTTGTGGACAGGAAAGCAGCTTCAACGTTTGGAACAACTCCTGGTTTCTGCCAACCTTCATACTGTTTGTGCTTTAATTCTAGAGTTTCATACTAATTTGTGTGAAGTACATTGAAGCGTGACACGCCAATGTTGGTAATATACTATTTGTGAACATGAAAGTAGAAAGTGTACAGTTCAGATTTTAACAGTAGCTTAACAATTCTAATTTGTTATTTCAGAGCCATCCACTAGTAGAACAACTTTGAACTTCACAGAGGTATTAACAAGACCATCCCTTCACCGTTCCAACCTAAATTTCAGCATGCTGGATTCCCCAGCACTCCACTGTCAACCTTCCACATCTTCTGTGTATCCCATTGGTACCTCTGGATTCTCCTTGGTCAAAGAAATCAAAGACTCTGCATCTCAGCATGACGATGACAACATCTCGACGACCAGTGGATTTTCTTCTCGAGCATCGGATAAAGGTACCACAGCATGCATTGTACGCCTTATTCTAAATACATACTCTACATTTTAAAGTAAATCTGACAGTGGAATGAGGCTTTTCTCACCCACTACAACAATCTTCATAGAGCTCCTGGCAGGCCTCCAGAACTGCCAGGCATTCCCGTCCAGGGCATGGCTCCCAGAGGAGCCACAGTTCAAAGCCTGCCATTAGCATCTATTTCTCCCAGTTTTTCAGTCTACAGAAAATTGACATTTGTGGGCAGAGGAATTCAGAAGTGTATTTGGTTTACCTATTCTCCTGTGAATAGGTTCAACATGCCTTCCCTAACAAGGCCTCCAGGTGTTGCAGAAGGCTTAAAGGCCTGGCCATCTTTGACTTTCCTTTCTAGCTTATTCCTCTACTTTCCTAATTTCTCAGTCCACATCTCCCTCTGAGTTTATTCTGGACTTCTACACTCTTGCCCCCAGACGTTCCTAAAATTCCGATTCCAAATTTAGTCTTGTTGGGAAACTTAGTACTTCAGGCCATTAAAAGCCAACGCACTTCAATGGTCTGCTTGGGCACATGCCAAATTCTCCCGTTACCATACCCTCCTGCCTCCTATGTCCTTTCATTCACCCCGCTGCCCTTCTCTCCTATTGCTCCTGACGAGGTCACCAGAGTTGTCGCCTCCAAGCGGGTCTCCTACTGTTTCTCCAGAACCATTAAGGACAATATTGGCTCTCTTGCCCTTAGTTCTATGTTCATTCGTCCCCGTTTTCTTTTTGTTGCTGCTTTGTTTTTTGGCGAAAATGCATTGATTTAAAAAAGTTTTATTTCGGGGGTGGGTGCTCCCAAAATTCCCCCCCTATTTATTCCCTATACTGCCCCCCACCCCTTATTTGACTTTAGTCCCGCTCCATATTTTCCAATGTGTTTTTTTTTGGCAAAAGGTGCAGCGAAAAAAGAGCGATGGATGAATGTCGTACCCTGGCCCCCCTTCACTTGCTAATTTCTGCAACCACACTTTTGCTACTGGATCTTTCCCCTCCTCCCACAAGCACTCGCTTGTGCACCCACTCCTGAAAAAACCTTCTACAGACCGTCTTGTCCAGCCAACTACCGCTCCATATCTATCACCCCCTTCTTTGGGAAACTTTTGGAGAAGCAGGTCTTCCCCCAACTGACCCAGCACTCTGAACTTGTTGTTTGCCTGCCCACCCATCAATCTGGATTCCGAGCATCCAGGGGCACGGAAACTGCTCTTCTGGACACCCGTGAGGAACTGCTTGCATCTCTTGACTCCAACGCTGTAGCTGGTCTCCTTCTACTTGATCTCTCCTCTGCATTCGATATGGCCAACCACTCCATCCTCCTAAAATGACTTCACAATACCGTAGTTATCGCAGAGCGGGCACTGGACTGGCTGACCTCCTTCCTCAATGACCGCCTGTGCCAGGTTATCCTGGTCTTCATCCCTACACCACCCCCCACCCCGATCTCCATCTGCGGCATCACCCAGGGCTCCATCCTCTTCCCTGGCACTTTAACACCTATCTTGCTCCGCTTGAACATCTCATTTCCACCTTCTACGCCAACTTCCAGTGTTATGCAGATGAGACACAACTCTTCAAACTTCCCTCTGACGCGCTCCTTTCTTCCTCCATCATTCCTGACTATCTACCATCCAGTCCTAGTGTACTTCCAATGATCTCTGCCTCAACGCCAGCAAGACTGAGATCCTTCCTATTGGGACCTGCTCTGTCCTTCCCCTCACTCTGGCCATCTTCTATGGGCTCTCTCCCCCTTCATCTGAAGCCAGAAACCTTGGAGTCATCTTCGACTCCCCTTTCCTTCCTCACATTCAATTCTACTTCCTCCAAAAGAATTCTTCCTTTCCTCACTTCCCCCAGAAGCTCAATTTCTAGACCTTTGGTTTTCTCTAGGCTAGACAACTGCAATAGACATTTCCTTAATCTACCCTCTTCCTCTCTACGACCCCTCCAGCTAATCCAGGACAGGGCTGCAAGACTTTACCCTTTGCCTCAAGGCCAGGGACTAAATCTGTCCAGCCCTAAACTCTCTCCACTGGCTCCTGGATGCTGCAATTCAAATCCCTCAGCATCATCCATAAGGGGTTCATAGTGACTGTTTCGTCAGTCAAAGTTTCTACATACAAAAGTTTCGACACGAAAGCATTGAAGATAAAAAATGTGAATTCATTTTTTTTTATGGGGGGGTTCCTCGTCCGACCCCCCCCCCCTGTTTTCTTTTTAAAACAAACTTTTTTTTCTACACTAAACTGAAATATAACCTGTAACATTAAAAAAAATGCATTCGAAACTTTTTTCAATGCTTTTGTTTCGAAACTATTGTATGTAGAAACTATTTTTTTGAAACTGACTGGACACCTCCATAAGGCTGTCTGGGGTCCGGGACCAAGCTATCTACAACTGGCTCTCACTAAATCTCCGTCTAGATCTTTACGTTCCTCCGGCACCAATACTGTGTTAAGCGCTTTGCTAAACAGCGAGGTGCTGGCCAATATCTTTACTCAGCAGGCTCCCTCCAATGGAGAAGCCCAGGACCCCCTCCCCCCAGATCACCCTTAGTCTTTGTCTTGAGCCAATCTCCTCAGATTCCGGAAGCTCCTCAAGACCTTCATTTTCCTCTCCTTCCCTTCCTCCTCAGTTGCTGAGATTGGTAACCAGGGCCCTTGTGTCCTCTGTAAGGAAGGCATGGTAGCAATAGTAAGACGGACACAAGTGACCACAGTTCAAGGGTGCTTATTGAACTTTAACAAGGGTGTGAAACTTCCATCTAATCCTAAATTTACAGATGGGAGCAAGTTATGACCACCAAATAATAATAATCCAGTCCTAGTGTGGGCTCGTCAAATAAAAGGGCCTATACTGAAAAAAACAATTGCCAATCCTTATCTTCTAAATACAAATAGTGTGGGGGTAGTGTTCACAAAAATGTCAGGATGTTTAGGCCGTTGGCCTCCCTAGCTCATGTTTTCAGCACGGGGTGGTTCACTTGAGCATAGCACTCTGACTACTTCGGCACAAGGAGACAGTTCCATTACCAGCATCAGGGCCTTCTGTGCCCAAGTTTCAAATTATCAGTCTCTTGATTCAGAGGGCCTGATGTACCAAAACAAAGTTCCTTTCCTCTTACAAGTACTCAAGTCAGGTGATTTACTCTTCACCCCCAGATCCCCTCAGCCGTGCTCAGATCCCTTTTTATACCAATCCTTATTTTGGATCCCCCTTTTTCTGTGCTCGGATCCCTTTCTCCGAATTTTTAGAGAACAGCCTTTCCCTGGTGACTCATGGTTCACCCTGGATCCCCTTAGCCGTGCTCAGATCCTTCCTCTTACACAATCGGTCTCCCTCAGCTGGGCTCGGATGAATTTCAGTTCGTATTAGCAATCAAAGACTTAGAATGTGCACAGGGTTTAGCTTGACCTGTTGCAGGACACTTCGATTTCACAATTCACCACTTACATTTTCCACCTCAGTTGGATACCTAACGGAGATCTTCGAATGAGCACCCATGTGGTGCCTGACCGCTCTCTACATGGTGTCTATCTTGGCTTCAAAAGTTCAGTCACTCCTTGGATGTTCAATTATATTTGCGTCGCTCATCACATCTGCTTAGCAGACTATTCTCTTCAGGTTTCTTCATACAATGTTGTCGCGTCCAACCTTGGTTCCAGCAAAGACCGGTCTATCAGGCTCCCCGATTCACCGGCTGTGCTGACTTTACTGGCTCTGCTTTGTTGTAGGAGCCAAGGACAGTACCACGACGGCATCGCTCCTCCCCACCTTGGCAATCTACGCGGGAGAGCCGGGTACCTCCAACACACACTGCATGTTTTTTCAGCTTTAATTCCAGGTCTTGTGTTTCTTATTCTCAAAAGCTTGTTAAAGTAGCGGAAAGGTCAAGGGTACTTCCCTCCTTGCAACCCTCTCTGGTCTTGCCGTCTTTCTCCTCGTATTAAACTGCCATCTTGAAACTGCTGCTTCCTCGTGTTTTGCCTTGCTCAGTTTGCTCTTGTGCTTCACCTTTTATCTGTGTGGGGAAGTGTGATGGAAGTCAGGTGTGTAATGATCAGTAATTGCCTGACCTTTGTGGTAGTCCGTTTTCTCTGTGAGCTGTCTGTGAGAAAGTATTGGTGTCTGGGAAAGGGGGGGGGCAGAGGGGGTGGAGTTCCTAAGTATCCTACCTGGTATGATGGGGGGGGGGGGTGAAAGGTGTTACAGGGAAGGGGATACCTCGCCTCAGTCCCGGTGTCCCACTACCTGAAGACCCCCCCCCCCCCTCATCCAGGTGATCCTCTCGCACCGTACTGGTCCACCCCCAGTAACTGGATCCAAACGAGATGGCAGTGTCGGATCCCCAGGGACTAGAGGATGAGACGCCACCTGGTTTCTCTCACCTCCCGAGTCCTGGCTTCCCACACGTAATCGCCTTCAGCATCTGCCCTCTCCCAGCACTTGCCTTGGCACCCACTGGCCTATGCCACCACAGGCATGCACTTATTTATTGGCAGCTGACCACTCACCTAGCCACTCTACAGCTGCTCAGCTGTAGAGAACCCCCCCCCCCTCCAGCCCCTGAGTGTGGTGGTTTTATAACCTGAAGACATCACGCAGAGGGTTATATGAACGGAAGGACTCCCAAAGAGTATTTGTGTATATTTAATCACACTGTGTGTAAAACATGGATGACCACTATGGTGCAGGGACAATATACAATTTCTCTTCACTGCACCCTGCCATCTAATGGTTAGACTGCAATCCTGGTGGTGATTGGCTGGAGAAAGTTTGCTCCCAGGTAACCATTGGTACTGATTGCTCCGATAAGTTATACATGTGCAATGGCAGATGGCATTGCAAAGTTCTGCAGGACATTGCTACACAACCAGTGGAGTTTTGTACACTGTTATGGTTCTTGAAGACATTCAGGACTTTGCTGTTCGGACAATACTACAGCACAATGACCATGCATTTGCTTCTAATGCAATGGGCCCTTGTAGTCTAATGTGCAACTGATGCAATGATCAACTTTTTAATCCAATCTGAGCTTGCCGTAGATGAACACAAATATCCTGACCAGCACAATTGGTGCTGTACTGGTTTCACAAATGTGAGCCGTATGAGTGTTACATAAATTCACCCAATGATGCCTCCGAATTTTAGATCTTCCGCAAGTGTAAGATGAGAAAAACATGCGACAGTGCTTAAAGATCACCCAGGAATGTTCTTTTGATCTGGCACTAGACCTTAGTCCACAGACTCTAAAGCAAGAAGCCTAATAGTATGGTTATTTTTAGAATGTCTACCAATACTAAGCAATTCAGAGAGATATGTGGGGGCGGGCCGTGCAGGGATGAACCACAGTGCTATGCACTGAACTACAATACATGTGTGCTCTGGTGTGTACACGGTTAGGAGGACTCTCCAATCTTTCGTTTGTGGGGGTTAACCTTACTAAGCCTAGGCAGTCCTGCAATCCTTGGCTGACCTAGAGGTAGCTGTGATTGAGCGTCTATGCTAATTCTTAGTGTGAAATGTTCGAAAATACCAGCTAACAGTGTTGCTTTTGAATAAAGGTATGTGGATGCAGTGGCTCCGTAAGGTGCTAATGTTTGAATGGTGAAGATCCTTGTTATTGGTGTGCTTTGATTTGGACCTGCACTGGAGCCAATAATCTCTTGTAGAAGAGCTGATTGAAGATCCGAAGGAGACTCCTGAATAGGGCTGGCATCCCTTCCTGTGTCTGGCCCGGGGAAGCCCTGCTGGACTGCCTGATCGCTGAAGACCCTGAGTGGTGCGTCACCCGTTGGACTGTGGGACCAACCAGTCTCAACGCCTTCTTGAGGATCCAGCCGCCATGAGCCTTCGGAAGTGTCCCTGGCATTTGGTGGATTGACCAGCGTGCTTATGGGCTAACTCGCCAGAATCGTCACAGTTCCGCAGCTGCACTTGAACTTTGGTAGTAGACGGCTTGTGCCACAAATGTTTCCCTCAGAATTTCACCGTTCCAGCATCAACGGATATTCTCCTACAGAAGCTACTGTGACAACGACTTTAAGGACTCGGTCATCGCCTGTGTGCGCATACCGTAGCTGGAACTCGACTTGGCCCATCCTTTGAAGTGTCCTGAAGAGGCTGCACCAGTGTTTATTGCATTATTTCATCGCATGGGATTTCATCTTGCATCTGAACTTGACCAGAAGAATCCTTGCACCCGCTGCTTTTGGGCACCTCACTGGAACCCATGCCTGGAAATTGAGCCTCCAGCGACGACTCCCACCTCTTTCCCCCCAGACGATCCAAGTCACCTGAGTCGGTGGAGGGGGGCGTAGGGAGTAAGTGAACTCCGCATCTGCTCAAAGCCCCCTGTTGGGGAACGTTTTCATTTTTAGTACTAAATTACTCCCACCTTGGGAGACCCCCAACTCTTTTGCTGGATTTAGGACTTTTTCATTTTTACCCTGGTGTGAGACTTTTTTTCTCACTCACGAGTTTTTACCTGATTTGCATTGTTTTCATGGTTTTTGGAGTCTGACAAACTCCATAGGCATCTGCTTTTTGTATGGTGGCCCACAGCACCTTCAATGCAGTGTCACTGTGAAATCCTTTAGATTTCTCTTAACGGTTTGGCTACCTTTTCTTGGGTGAAGTATAGTTGCCAAGAATAGTAAAGTGCTTGGCATATGGAAGTGAAGAGCTTATCAACCAGCCTGTAACCATCTCGCCAAAACTGGAAGCCATTTTTTGGTAGAAAATAATGCAGCTTCCACCGTCTTGTCCAGTAGTAAGAATTCGTTTTGAAATGGCTATACGATCTTTGGCCTCAATTATAAGATGGAGAAAATTGGATCTTTACCGAAAGATCATCTCCGATGAGAAGATCCTGGCAATTGAGATATTGAGGCCCAAATTGAATCCCATCTGTGCCACAGTTCTAACGGCATGGAAAAAATCAGATGACTCAACTTCAGGAAGAGGTCACAAAAGAAATGTTAATCGCGCCAAAAATGCAAAACGGAAAATGTGGAACGACTGGATAACTGATGGAAGAGAAGGCGAGATCACGAAAATGTAACATGCAAATTGGAAACGAGAGCAATCAATTGCCGACATATATGAAGATTTTTCCAGATAACTGTCACTATTTATGAGACTACACAAGACTCGAAAAGATAGGACTTGGTCCTTTATCAACAGTTACCCATTCATCTGAATGCCATCAATTAGTTCAAAAAGTACACATTTTAATAGAAATTACAAAATTGTCTAAAATACATGATTAAACCCTCTAAAAGATACATATGTATCGTATTAACAAAGGCAAACATCATGCACAATCAATTCTAAAAAATCTTATAGATACTGACGTTACTGATCTCTAATTAAATCCCTGTTGTATAGTTCTAGATCAGAGTTACGATTATGATTCATCGTTATCTTTTCTATTCTTCTATTCTAATTCTATTCCATTATTAGAATTAGAACATCCCTTCACTGGAATATTCAATTCACTCAGTTTAATTAATTAGACTGACAAAAAAATTCTCGACATGTTTCAGTCCTCTATGTGGGTCTTGGGACTTTCTTCAGGAGTGGTCAATGTGAGGGGTTACAAGTGGGCTTTGGCCAAGTTAGGAATCCTCTGGCCTTCTCTTGGAGATGATAGTAACTGTTGATAAAGAAACGATAATCAATTTATGTTTCTTCCGACATCTTTAAAAGTGTCAAAGAAGACTATAGGATCCTATTGGTTACCTGGTCTTCTTAATGTGCGGGCTTTCTTGATTAGCAGGCGAAAATTTGTCCACATAGGTTGGGCGTTATTGTCTTACGAGGAAGGATCTTCCTACAGAATCTGCAAACAAATGTTTTATTTGCAAGAAAGTTTCTTACAGCCTTCAGGTTAAAAAACGCAATGCATTCTGGTGGTCGTAGTTCCTTTGAGGGGTCATTTAGTTAAAAGGTGTGTGGTATCCTTTCAGTAGTGATAGGTACTCATTTATATAGATTTCTAAACATTGTGCCGAAACCTTCGTGGCGTTTCCATTGTACATAAACTCTTAGAAAAGGTCGCGTGTTGTCCGCTTACCATTAGGTTTAGTCCAAAAAGCTCTCTTCGTAGTTTTCCTTGCCGCGGGGTTATGCGGATGTGCTAGTAGTTTTCTAGCTTCTGTCTTGCGGCTTCTACAGGTGGTTTCTGAAAACAAACCACAGGGAGTATGTCAATTAGTTGTAAAGGGATTCCTATTTTCCGTTACTGCAAACAGATCAAAAAAGGCTGCAGTTCAACCCTCCTACAGCTGTTCTCAAGCTAAAATTTATCAAATCAAATGCTGTTATATCTTCTATTTAGCTCAGTATTGGGAGCGGGTTACTGCGTGTGTAGTGATTTACCTCTTACTTGATCTCTTGATATACCCAATGGTGCCGCTGGGGGGTGAAATGGTATCCCTGTGAGCTGGTGTATTGTAGGAGCTGCAGTTGGCTCCTTCTGCACGATCCTACTTCATAGGAGCTTGCACTTGTTGTGGTTCATGTCTACGTTTCGGCCACCATTTTAGGTCTAAATATAGCTCTCTAGTTGTCCTTTTTTAATGTTGTTGTAATTAAAGGACCTCTAGTCTTTTTAATCCTCTAACACTGCCACTGACAGACGAAAAATGATTATAAATTGAGACGGTCAGATTTTTAACCAATCTATAGACTCATTGAGTCCTATTTTATCACTTTTTGTTATAAAAATGAGTTCTCTTTCAAGCAGAATTCTGCTTTTTGTATTATGATCTCTCCCTTGTACCATTAATAAAACGGTCCCGCTGAAATTTTCATAACCGTGTTGTGCTTCTCCAAAATGCTTTACTAGAGGAGCATTGATGACTTTATTTTTCAAACAACTTTTATGTTCCAGCATCCTGGTTTTAACCTTCCGGTTTGTTTTCCCTATGTAGTGTTTATTACACGGACATGTAATCATGTATACTACATATTCAGAGTTGCAGTTAGTCATGAGCTTTTGTTTCCAAGGGGTGGGTAACCCTATGTCTCTTTCTTTGGTTTTGTGAGTTAATTTACACATTGCACAGTTAGTGCATGGGTAATGTCCACTTATAGGTTTTAATCCCCAGGTTTCGGTAAGACTCAAGGTTTTGATTGCTTTTCCTTTAAGTTTGTTGCTGCTCACTCTGTTCCCAATTGTCTTGGATTTTTTGTATGCAAAAAGAGGAGCTGGAATCCCTATTTCACTCTTCTCAAAGATTTTCCATTGGGTTTTGACTATTTGACTGATTTTCAGACTCAAATTTGAGAAAGTATTGATACATACTAGCATGTCTTGATGAGGTTGTTTAATGTTTACTTCTAGAAGGGCTTCCCTGTTGTTATTCGCTGCTCTTTTGGCTGACTTTTTAATCAGTTTTTTAGGGTATCCTCTGTTTTAATTTGGCCGTTAGATTTTTTGCTTCTGTTTCAAAGTCTGCATTTTGGCTGCTATTTCTCTTGAGTCTTAAAAATTGGCCATATGGAAGGTTATCGCTCGTGTTTTACGTGATGGCTGGAGTAGTGTAATAGTGAATTTTTTTATATCTTTTTATGGTAGGGTTTGACCAATAGGCGCCCATTCTCATGGAAAATAGTGAGGTCTAGGAAGTCGATAGAAGTTTTTTGAATGTTCATGGTAAATTGTAGATGGAGATTACAATTGTTTAACCAGATTAAGAATTCCTCTGCTTTTTCTACTGTTCCCGCCCAAATTAACAGGTTAATTTTTACGACTCAAGAGAAATAGCAGACAAAATGCAGACTTTGAAACAGAAGCAAAAAATCTAACGGCCAAATTGAAACCGAGGATACCCTAAAAAACTGATTAAAAAGTCAGCCAAAAGAGCGGCGAATAACAGGGAAGCCCTTCTAGAAGTAAACATTAAACAACCTCAACAAGACATGCTAGTATGTGTCAATACTTTCTCGAATTTGAGTCTGAAAATCAGTCAAATAGTCAAAACCCAATGGAAAATCTTTGAGAAGAGTGAAATAGGGATTCCAGCTCCTCTTTTTGCATACAAAAAATCCAAGACAATTGGGAACAGAGTGAGCAGCAACAAACTTAAAGGAAAACCAATCAAAACCTTGAGTCTTACCGAAACCTGGGGATTAAAACCTATAAGTGGACATTACCCATGCACTAACTGTGCAATGTGTAAATTAACCCACAAAACCAAAGAAATAGACATAGGGTTACCCACCCCTTGGAAACAAAAGCTAATGACTAACTGCAACTCTGAATATGTAGTATACATGATTACATGTCCGTGTAATAAACACTACATTGGGAAAACAAACCGGAAGGTTAAAACCAGGATGCGGGAACATAAAAGTTTTTTGAAAAATAGTCATCAATGCTCTTCTAGTAAAGCATTTTGGAGAAGCACAACACGGTTATGAAAATTTCAGCTGGACCGTTTTATTAATGGTACAAGGGAGAGATCATAATACAAAAGGCAGAATTCTGCTTGAAAAAACACTCATTTTTATAACAAAAAGTGATAAAATAGGACTCAATGAGTCTATAGATTGGTTAAAAATCTGACCGTCTCAATTTATAATCATTTTTCGTCTGTCAGTGGCAGTGTTAGAGGATTAAAAAGACTAGAGGTCCTTTAATTACAACAATATTAAAAAAAAGGACAACTAGAGAGCTATATTTAGACCTCCTAAAATGGCGGCCAAAACGTAGACCTGAACCACAACAAGTGCGAGCTCCTATGAAGTAGGATCGTGCAGAAGGAGCCAACTGCAGCTCCTACAATGCACCAGCTCACACGGATACCATTTCACCCCCCAGCGGCACCATTGGGTATATCAAGAGATCAAGTAAGAGGTAAATCACTACACACGCAGTAACCCGCTCCCAATACTGAGCTAAATAGAAATAAGATATAACACAGCATTTGATTTGCTAAATTTCAGCTTGAGAACAGCTGTAGAAGGGTTGAACTGCAGCCTTTTTTGATCTGTTTGCAGTAACGGAAAATAGGAATCCCTTTACAACTAATTGACAATACTCCCTGTGGTTTGTTTTCAGAAACCACCTGTAGAAGCCGCCAGACAGAAGCTAGAAAACTATTAGCACATCCGCATAACCCCGCGGCAAGGAAAACTACGAAGAGAGCTTTTTGGACTAAACCCAATGGTAAGCGGACAACAAGCGACCTTTTCTAAGAGTTTATGTACAATGGAAACGCCACGAAGGTTTCGGCACAATGTTTAGAAATCTATATAAATGAGTACCTATCACTACTGAAAGGATACCACACACCTTTTAACTAAATGACCCCTCAAAGGAACTACGACCACCAGAATGCATTGCGTTTTTTAACCTGAAGGCTGTAAGAAACTTTCTTGCAAATAAAAGCTTTGTTTGCAGATTCTGTAGGAAGATCCTTCCTCGTAAGGAAATAACGCCCAACCTATGTGGACAAATTTTCGCCTGCTAATCAAGAAAGCCCGCACATTAAGAAGACCAGGTAACCAATAGGATCCTATAGTCTTCTTTGACACTTTTAAAGATGTCGGAAGAAACATAAATTGATTCTTTTATTGTTTCTTTATCAACAGTTACTATCATCTCCAAGAGAAGGCCAGAGGATTCCTAACTTGGCCAAAGCCCACTTGTAACCCCTCACATTGACCACTCCTGAAGAAAGTCCCAAGACCCACATAGAGGACTGAAACATGTCGAGAATTTTTTTGTCAGTCTAATTAATTAAACTGTCTGAGTGAATTGAATATTCCAGTGAAGGGATGTTCTAATTCTAATAATGGAATAGAATTAGAATAGAAGAATAGAAAAGATGATGAATCATAATCGTAACTCTGATCTAGAAGAACTATACAACAGGGATTTAATTAGAGATCAGTAACGTCAGTATCTATAAGATTTTTTAGAATTGATTGTGCATGATGTTTGTCTTTGTTAATACGATACATATGTATCTTTTTAGAGGGTTTAATCATGTATTTTAGACAATTTTGTAATTTCTATTAAAATTTGTACTTTTTGAACTAATTGATGGCATTCAGATGAATGGGTGACTGTTGATAAAGGACCAAGTCCTATCTTTTCGAGTCTTGTGTAGTCTTGAGTCCCAAAAATAAGATAGGACTCCACACTTGTGGAATTTGGGCTCTCTCTATTGTATTCCCTATACTATTTGAGACTACAGCTCAATTTATTGCCCACCAGATCCAGACTGGCAATAATGAAACAAGATCCGGAAGTCCAGTATTGCAGATTTTGCCAAAATGAAGGAACCGTTGAGACTTTCTCATATGTTCATGATATGTCCCAAATTGCAAGAACGAGACATTTGCCAGACTTTCACATTACTAAAGAGTCCCTTAGCAGAAAAGACGATCGGCAAAGATACTTCTAGGTCTGGATAAAAAATTGATATAGATTGTGACTCAATTCTGGACTAAGATAACTCGGCACATCCGTAAAATGCGGGATAAACATTGAGCATGATGAATGATCTGAAAAGTAAATTTTAATTTAGTATAATTGAATGATAAATATCAAGTCATTACAAATGAAGTTTATATGTAAACTAACATTTTAATTTCAAAAAAGTGAAATTGATGTTACTTACCGTTTCTTACATTTCTCTTTGTAGGTCCAGCACACCATCTTATGTGGAGTGCTGGGGGGAGGGAGGAGGGGAGGTAGAGTTACTTAGTATCCCCTTATCCTGCTTTCTCATGTAAACAGGTCATCTGAACCTCACTACTTTAAATGGCTGGTGGCAGTGGTTTCCTTTTTCCTACTATTGTGCTTTTTCTACTGCAGGCTGAATCCTCAGCTGCAGTACATTACCCATGGGTCACCATTTTGTCAAAATGGCTGCGCTCTTTGCCATTTTCGGTTTGTGAGGTCTTTCTTGGGGTTTACTCTGTGCGTTGCGACAGATTTGAGCTCTGTTTGTCTTGCCTTTGGCGGGCCTCAGCCCTGAACCCCGCCCCTAGCTCTAGTGTGCCTGGAAGGAAAGGATGTGAGTGAGGGTACCAAATCCCCCCTGTCCCTTGTCTCTAGGAATGCCTGAATGCAACTAGTCCTGATTGGCTGGCTGTCCTTTCAGGGCAGCCACCCTAGGCTGTGCAGGAATGGAAGAAACCTGCTTAAAAGGTGAGGGTTTTGGGACTACAGGCAGTCGACCACTGTGAGAAACACCTGACTAAGAAACCGTGAACAAAGCTTGCTGCAACCTCCTGGACCTTTGAATTGCCCAGTGAATCCCTGCTGCTGTGCTGAACTTTTACACCTAGACCGAGAATCTCTTGACGGAATGACTTCTCCCCTTGGGTTAGTGGGACCAACAAACCCGGAAACTAACTCCACTGGACCACCATCCCTGACTGGCTGTGATTCTTCGTTGCTGTGAGAGCCCAATGCCAGGGGTTGAGTGTCCGTAGTCGAGTGTAACATCTGTCGCGCAACAAATCCGACCTAAAGCTCCAGGAGACTCCTATTGACCATCCCAAAGCAGGACTTCCAGTTCCACAGTGCCGGACCGTGGGAGCAAAGAGTCCAACCGGTGTTTGAGATCTGCATCTGTGCTGTTTGCTAAGCGCTGAAACCGGAAAGTGCTGCTGAAGAGAGAATGGCCCGTAACTGCCGACGACCTCCCAAGTACCGCCGCAGGAGCCCTCTAGACCTCCTCCCTCTTGTGCCCAGGACAGACGCAAGAACACGGGTCTGCACCGCTGCAGCAAGACGGGATCCAGCTGGACCACTCTTCTTCAAACCAGAGGTACTGTTTAGGTGTGGGGTATTTACATCATTGCCTTTTAGCCGTGCTCTTCTCAGTTCAGAATTGCATTGGTTTGTCTTTTCGAGTTGATTTGAGCGCTTCTCACAGGCTGAATAGCTTGTGACCCTATAAGTGATTTTTCTAGCAAACTCTAACTTTGTGCAAGACTTTGATTTAAGAAGTGCCTCAGATCAATAGACTGTGTCCCAAATTACTTTGGCTGTCCTGGCTCCCTGAAGACTCTTCTAGTCCATTGACTTTGATACTGTTTGTCCCTCATAGGTGATGGGTGGTTCTATACTGCTGCTGTTTGGAAAGGCTTATCTAGATTTCATTGGAAGATTTAATTGTCTTCACATGTACTGAGAAACTGTCTAACCTTTTTCCTTCCCTAACCTTTCCTTTCTACAAACCTCAGAATTTGCAAAGTTTACTAGTGTGATATGAATGCCAATACTGTCTCTGTGATTGAAGTCACCTCAGGGTGTAGGAATTGTGTAAGAAGCATATCCAAAGATATCTTTTTTTACCCCTCTTTAGATAGGCCGGGCTGCTCAGTCACACTACCAACTTGTGTAGTACAGATCTATACCAAAAGGTGGGTTACCTAATACCAAGCAGATAAGTGTTGTGTAGTCTTACAGTGTGACTGCACCAATTCTTACACAACCCCTGCTCTCCTCCATAGGATAACATTGGGTATAAGTCCCTTTGTCTCCTAAGCCTTCCATTCCACCACTGCCTTTTGGTGGTCGAACCTGGGCAGTAGCCCTTGAAATACAAACTAACTTTTATTTCAGTAAAATGGAGTATTTTTTTTTTCTTTTCAATTTAACGTTTTTATTTTGTAATATAACCAATTAAAATACAACCAGGCAAAAGATGGGCAGCAAAATATAACATAATCGTATCATACAATCGGATAACAATTAAGTAGCTAATAAAGTCCAACTAGTGAATTCAAAGGAAAGAAAAGGGTATAAAGAAAAAGACCAAAGAAAATCGGTGAAAAGCAGAAAATAGGGGACTCAAACAATTTCAACAGCTAAACGCATGAATCATGGAAAGCATCACATGTTGGTGAAGATGGAAAACCCACAATATGTACAGTAAAAAGGTATAAAAAATCACAAAACAATGGCAATGAGAGCTCCAGGAAACAGAATTATACAAACCTAACTCATACATCACCCATATATATCAAGGAAGCTTCGCCATATGTCCCAAAATTTATCAATGTCTCCCGCTTGCTTATGAATATCTTTCTCAGAAGTAGACGGTGAGCAGCTCCTCCACCCAGTCGTCTATACAAAATGAGTCACTCAATTTCCAAGACCTTAATACCATTTTCTTAGAAATCATGCAAGCGCGGAGAAGCCAGATCCTTTTGCTGAATGAAATTTCCTCCATCGGAGACACATCACCCAAAACCAGTAGAGTCCTTCGTAGGGACTGCACAACAAAGAACCAAACCCAACCTCTCAGACACCCTCAAACGTCTTAGTTTTCAGGCAGAACCAAATTAAATGACAGGCTACTCGCATTTTTACACTTCCAACAAAGTTTGTTCTCCTAAAGGTGTCTTTTGAATAACCTAACGGGCGTCCGGTAGGACCTAAAAAGGAGCTTTGTCTGTGAAGCTCTGAGGGCCCAGTCCATACTCATTAAGCGCGCATTTCCGCAGCATCGTTGCCAACAAATCAGATCGTCATCCTCCCCTAGTTCTTCAGCCCAGATGGTTGGCAACATTGGGTCTCCTTTACAGCAAGCTTTTAAGACTCCATACATAGCAGCAGGATGAGATGCGCTTTTGCATGTCAGTAAAGTCGACCAAGCAACATTCTTAGTCGCCAATTGACACATCCAAAACTGCAGTAAGTGTTAGGGAGAATTATCATTCCATGGCTAATTTCCCTTACCTATAGTCCCCCAGTAGCTTTGCTGGATTTGAAGGGTTTTTTTTTTTTCTCCTGCTAAGAGTGAGACTCTTTCCCACTCTTGGGCATTTTTGCTATGTGTTCTAGGCTATTTGTTTAATGTCTATGTGGTTTTTCTCACCTCCATAGGAATTATCTTTATTCACATGTGTCAAACAGCACCCTCTGTGCCATGACACAGGGGTGTCGTAGCGACCCCCAAACAGACTCCATACCCTGGGACTGACTGTCTCCCAGGGTATGTAAGTCCCCATTGACTTTACTAGTCAATTCTTATGAACTAAACCAGTACAACCCATCTTACTATGGAGGTACTGGGAAGGATTAATAGTTTTTCCCTTATGTTCATTTTCGAGAGGGTACCGTACAGTCCCTCTCAAAGTTTCTGGCTGGTGGCAGTTGTTACTACCATAAATATTCGACCGCAAATATTTCCCTATTGGATTTTCCCGTTGTTCGAGGCTACCACATTTTCTGACAGCCTCTAACATACCGCCGGCTTATTTTAATATTAACGTTACTCCGGTGGGTTTTATCTGCCAGAATTTTAATATAAATTCTTTCTCGTGTCTTTCTCTAAACCCAGGTTGGGGATCCTTTGTTCGTCCTTTTGGCGGGCTTCTGCCAAGAAGCCCTCCTTTCGGTGCCACCGAGTCTGGGGTGGGTCCATTGTGTGGGAGGGGGATTAGGACCCCTGGACAGTGTTGCCTTAGCAACCCATGTCGCACTCTATCCTGATAGGCTGGAGGGTCTCCCGCCAAGATGACCACTCCAAGGTGTGAGTGACACCTAGGCTGTATGAATGGCAATGTTTTTGCATAAAATCAGGGTCCTGAGGACTGGAAGAGCAAGATGTCGCCACTGGAACTAAGAAGCCGAAGAGGAGAGAAGCCAAAGACATCTGCAATAACTGAACCACCGGTGAAGCCCTACTGCAGCGTCTCACCACTTTTTTCCACACGACGAGAGAAGATCTTAATCTGCAAGAGCCTTCTTCCCTTGAGCTGATGGGGCCAACCAGTTTGCCAATCGCCTTCCTGGACCTGCCCTGGTCGAATCGCCAGTACCCTGTACTCGGACACCGGATAGCCAGGCACCAGTCCACCCGGACCGCGATTTAAAGGAGTGTACCTTTTATTCGTTGGGCAGCACCGCGGCTGGTTTCATCCCTGGGTAGTGCAGCAACTCGAACCTTCCTCCACTGCCTCTCTTGCTCTGCTGGATCCCCCGAACTGAAGGAACTACCAGGAACAACCGCCACTGCAGGAGCCACTTCTTCATTTCAAGGTACATTATTCCGCCAGGCTGCCCTTTTCGCGTGGTAGTGCTAAAGGTGTTTTAAATCCTTTACCTACCTGTTGGGTTGGCCTCCCCTCTCTTTTTAGCATCGTCTTTCACCTCATTCATCCACCTTTTCAAATCGTTAACCAAAGACTTGACTGCAGCTACAAGAACATTTTGCTCCTGGGCCATTTGCCCTGTACCACTGACTCTGGCACAGGCCTATTGACTCTGGCTAAATCTGTTAGAACTGCCTTCTGTAGATTGCTTCTCAACTAGAACTGTGTTGGTGCACCTACTTCAAGCATTCTCTGTGCTAAAGTACTGACTTGCCTAAACCTGTTCACTAACTTAGGGGAAGTGTTGCTAGTCGGTAAGAAGATATTTCTGTATAACTTGTGTTTCCCCCTCCCTTGTGAGAAATTGCTAGAGTGCCATTAGTGTTTTGGTTTTCACTGTGCCGTTTTGCTCAGTTTTCACTCTGGTTCACTTGGTCTACAATTTAACTAGGGAGTTGGTTGTGTATACTTTCCTTGACTAAATTTAACTTGCTTAATAACTGTGATCAATGTGTTTAAACTAGAAGTGTATAAAATAAATATATTTCTGATGTTTGTTAATCTGCTTAGAATCACATGCTGTGCATAGTCCGACATCCAGTGGTCACTGCAGAGTATTGCATTTTGTTTTTCGTAGTCGAAAAAGGGAACGTCGACAAGGCGTGTCTGTAACAGTATCCCTATAGTGGCGTGCAGTGTACCCACAATCCCTCACGCGTCGAGGTCCCTCAGATTGTTTTTTTCCACCCAGATATTGGTCGCCTTTACGCAGTGCTCCTCGAGAGACATTGCAAATATTCACTTGACCATTTGGTCGTTATTTAACGTTGGGTTCCTCCTTCGACGAAGCTGTTCTCTGCCGACAAGATCTTCAGCGGCTGTGCCTTCGATGGAGGAGACCCTTTGGCGTCGTCGAACACTTGGCCTGGCCTCGCCAGCCTCAAACAGTAGGGAAAGTGGGGTTGTGGGACATTTCTTGCTTCTCTTTAAGAATGCCTTTCTCTTTCCCCACATTTTCTTTCGGGGGGGGGGGTATCACGTCTGTCCGTTCCCTCAGCTATGGAGAGGACACCCTTTAGGTTTTGCCTGCGCTGCAAGGGCAAATTTACCTGGAAAGACTAGCACAAACGGTGCAACCGTTGCTTGCCCCTCGACCACAAAGAAGACGGTTGTGTGGCCTGTAAGCTTCTTAAGCCTAAGACTTGAAAGGACCGCAGGGTCAAGAGGTGGGCAGCCACGCCATGTCTAGGTCCGATTACTCACCCGCCGCCGCCGAAAGTGGCGAGGAAAGTGATAACCCAACCTCCATCGGAGGTTGTATACCCCTCTAGGGAGCGGTCACGCTCCTACTCTGTCCCCGGCCCAGACAAGCTCGGCTCACGCCCTGCTTATGGGATGAACACCCCGGCGACAGACGCGCACAAGCACTCACATAAGCACACGGCCCACGTCTCTTCCTCGACGAAGAAAGCATTAGCGCCAACAGAGACGCAGGTCCTACTGGAGGGTCCAAAGCCCCCCCCCCCCTCGCAGACGCGACCAGCGGCTGGGCTAACCCCAGATAAGGGCGCTATCACTTAACCGCCAGACGTGCCCAGTCAGCGAGCGCCCGTCGGCGTAGAGGATGCGACACCTTAAGGTCGAGACCAGAGGAACCCTCGACAGACCATTTAGTCGTCGAGAGCCTGGCGCGTATTGTTTCCAATGATTGCCAGAGATGGACAGCGAAGGAGACGCCGAATACCGCTCGCAAGGCCAGGGAAACGCCGAAAGGAAGGCAGAAACTGCCCCCTCCGTCGAAAAGGACTCCTAGCCTACTAGAAGGCTTTTAAGAACACGATGGGAGATTATCCTCGATGTTATGGGATAGGTCAAAGCGTTTACAGGCAGGCAGCCTTCCCTTTTCCCCCCAGACCGCTCTGGGCTACCACAAGGGACCTTGGAGAGACTCCAGTTTTGATGGACAAAATGGAGGATTTTATGTCTACCCAATACCTGCCCACACCCAAAAGACCAAGAGGGGCCTCAGGAGGATCCTAGGGCTAAATACCCATACTTTAACCCCCCCCCACAGGGGGATGCAGAGTTATGACCTCACTGAAGAGGACTCCCACTTTCATGAAGATGAGTTCTTAACTAAGGAACAAGAACAAAACCTAGACCAGGAAGATTTCTAGGATAACCAGACATGGGTGGTGGGGGCTTTGAAGAAGACCCAGAATAAGGTGCTTCACAGCCCTGGCAGTCCCCATTAGCGTCTGCAGACCCTGACACCCTAAACCTGTTCCCCCCCCCCCCCCCCCCCCCAAGACTCACAAATCAGGAATAAGTCACCTATAGACTATCAACCTACCTTTAATGCACTACTACGCAAAGAAGCAGCACATTTCGAAATCGAGACTGGGGAAATTTCTCCTGACATAGACTTTGTGGAAAAGACCATGGAGAAACCCCCTGTCGGTCAAACCATTCCCCTCCTTGCCTCAGTAAGGAGACAAATCATTCCATCACTATCTACACCCGCATTGGTCAGAGGGGTCAACCCAAGGATAGAAAAATGTAGTCCTTCTCCATCGGACCCATTCTACAGCAGGGGCCACTCAGTACCGGACTCCCTAGTAGTAACAAATACAAGAAAGAGGGCAGGGGTCCCGCTATCGACCAGCGAGGCACCACCAGATAAAGAAGGTAAAAAGCTGTATGCTTTAGGTAAAAGGATTACAGCCTTGGCAGCCTTTTCCACCAGGATTGCCAACAACTCCTTACTGGCAAGTTATGCAGTTGCCCAATAGAGCAAACTACACAAAGACATTGAGGAGGTACCTGAACCCCTAAGAACTCGGCTTCTGGCCACGGTTACTGAGGGAACCTTAGTCAACCAGAGCATCATTAAAAATACCCTAGATGCTGCAGAAACGGCTGGGTGTTCCCTAGTCCAAGGAATCCTCCTCAAACGTCATGTCTGGCTACGTAATTCGGGGTTTAAACCTGAAACACAAGCATCTCTCATTAACAAACATATAGAGGATGCCAACCTCTTTGGGAAGGCGGTGGATGACCACTAGAGACTGCAAAAAAGGATTTTGACACCATTAAGACCCTGGATCAGATTTCAAGGCCTCCCAACAAGCGAGGTTATGGAAACGGATGCTTTTTTCGAGGCCAACGCCAACATAATCAACAGCAGCAATACTCTGCAGGCAACTGGTCCTCGAATCAAGGAACCAGTCGACAATACACCGAGAGGACAGCGTCGTGGCAAGGGAAGAGGTTGGGGTTCCACTTCTGGCGGTTCCCAAGCTACCAACACCAAATGACCCGAAGATTCGGGTCCCCTCCCATGCATCGCCGTTCGGGGCCGGCTAACATCCTTTCTTCCGGGATGGGAGGGAATAACATCACACCGCTGGGTACTATCAACCATAGCCCGCGGATACTGTATAGAATTCAACCGCTCCCCGACGTATAGACCCCCAAGAGAACGATGCCTGTCACCAGAACACCTCGCCATCCTTCAAGAAGTGGACCAGCTACTAGAAAAAGACGCTATAGAGGTCATGCCTCTATCACAGGTAACGGAAGGTATTTATTCAGTGTACTTCCTTGTACCCAAAAAGGACTTAACCATGCGCCCTGTACTAGATCTGCGCCCAGCGAACAAATTTGCAAAACCTCAATTTCGTGTGGTGATATTAAAGGAAGTAATCTCCGTTATCTCAATGGGATTACATGACAACACTGGACATGAAAGATGCATACTTTAATATTTTAATGTTGCCAGCGCACAGAAAAGACCTCAGGTTAATGATAGAGGGCAAACACTACCAGTTCAGGGTGCTACCCTTTGGCATAGCGTCAGCGCCGAGGGTATTCACAAAAGTAGTTTCAGCGGCCCACCTGCGCAGGGTGTCCATCCCAGTATACCCTTACCTCGACGATTGGCTCATAACAGGGGATTCTTACGAGACCTGCTTCTCAAATACCCAAAAGACTGTAGACCTTTTGTTCCAACTGGGCTTCTCCATCAAGAAGTCCAGCCTAGAGCCCAGCCAGATCAAACAATTCCTAGGGGCTCTAATTCGAACAAAGGACGGCCTCGTCTTCCCCTCCAACGAGAGGGTCCAAAATACGCTGTTTCAGATACCTCTATGTGGCCGGTCGAGAGGTGACAGTGCGCAAAACAATGCATTTGCTGGGAATGATGGCGTCATGTATATAGTTGGCACCTCACGCGCGACTGCGCCCAATGCAAGAGTGGCTCAACAGCCGGTGGTGTCAGGCCAGCGGACAATGGGACGATCTAATGGTGGTCTCGCAGGCCTTGGTTCTCTCGCTACGATGGTGGTCGAAGGAAAACCTTCTAATAGGGAAACCATTCGCCACCCCCGCAGTGGAGGCCACTCTAACCACAGACGAATCCCTCACAGGATGGGGGGGGGCTCACCTATCCCATCAGACTGCACACAGAGTTTAGACTCTGAGCGTAGCATCCAAACACATAAACTTGCTGGAACTGTTAGCGGTCTTCAAAGCACTGAAGGCTTTTAAGGCACACGTGCAAGGGAAGACAGTGATGGTCCTCACAGACGGCACCACAGCCATGTACTATCTGAACAAGCAAGGGGGCACTCGCTCTCCAGGACTGTCCAAGCTGTCCCAGAACATCTGGACGTGTGCTCCCAAACACATGTTCCTGTTGTCACAGCATGTACCAGGGGAACTCAATCTGCTAGCAGACAAACTCAACAGAGACTTCCCTCTGCCCGCAGAGTACGAATGGCGGTTACAAGAAGACATCTTTGACGTCTTCACACAATGGGGATTCCCAGAACTAGATCTGTTCGCAACTCTGGGGAACTCCCAATGCCAAAATTACGCCTCCAGGTACAGCCAGAACCAATCCATGGGGAACGGTCTATCGATACTATGGTTGGGGAAATTTGTTTACGCCTCCCCCTGCCCCCGACTCCCCTTCTCAACAGGATAGTGCACAAGATGCACCAGGAACCAGTCACCATGATACTAGTGGCCCCTATGTGGGCCCGGCAACCATGGTTCGCTCACCTCATGGAGTTGTCTATCTCCACCTATGAAACTACCCTGCCTGTACAACATGCTGTCACAGGACAAGGGCAAGACACTACACCCAATCCCACAGACCATGACCTTAGCAGCATGGCTCCTGAGATCATAGAATTTGGTCATTTACAACTCCTGCAGAGATGCATGGACATTCTCAAGGAAGCTAGAAAGCCTAACACTCGTCACTGTTACTCTAGTAAGTGGAAAAGATTTGTCATATGGTGTAGAAATTAGAGCATCAACCCGGTTGACTGCTCTCCCACACAAATTCTCTACCCGACTCACCTACTAGACTCAGGATTAGTGTTTAATTCTATTAAGGTTCATTTAGCTGCACTTTCCGCTTACACCACTTCCCAACTTAGTGTCGTGGTGGAAAGTCCCAGTTATTAAAGCCTTCATGGAAGGAGTTAAAAGAATACACCCTCCCATAGCTAACCCAGCTCCCGGATGGGACCTAAATGTGGTACTAACCAGGCTCATGGGCTCACCCTTTGAACCCATGCACAAAGCAACGCTTAAGGACCTCACCCTTTAAAACTTCTTTTCTAATAGCTATCACCTCCATCAGGAGATTAAGTGAACTACAAGCGCTATCTATTCTAGACCCCTTTGTAACAGTTCACAAAGATATGGTGGTTCTACGGACACACCCTAGGTTTGCACCTAAATTCATTTCAAGTTCCATGTGAACCAATCTATAGAACTACCAACGTTCTTTCAAAACCCTTCAAATTTGGGAGAGAAAAGCCTGCATACAATGGATGTGCGCTGGCCTGTTAGGTTTTATATGGAAAGAACTAGACCACTGAGAGAGACTAATCAGTTGTTTGTCTCAGTGGCAGCAGGAAGAGAAGGAGATGCAGTTTCAAAATCCACTATATCTAGATGGATTGTACAATGCATCACCCTCTGTTTCTCTCTTGCTAAGAGAACTAACCTTCAAGCCAAGAGCACACTCCTCGAGGCACTGGGGCTTCCATAGAATTCATTGCAAATGTCCCTCTTGAGTCCATTTGCAAAGCGGCAACCTGGAGTTCTGTGCACACCTTTACAAAACACTGTCTGGATGCCCACTCTAGGTATGATTCACAGGTGGGACAAGCAGTATTAAGACACCTTTTCTCTACTGTTCCTTCTCAGAACCCACCTCTGGGTACTGCTCGCTAGTCTATGCACAGCATGTGATTCTAAGCAGATTAACAAACATCAGAAGACAATGCATTAGTTACCGTAAAAGCATTTCTGATGGTTGTATCTGCTTAGATTCACATGCGCCCACCCTTCCTCCCCGCTCGGATGGAAGGAACATAGACATCCTTTTATCCCTCTTTTCTGTACTCACTCACGTCTATAAGGCTCCCTCAGGGCAGAAAAAATACAGAGGGACCTCAACGCGTGAGGGATTGTGGGTACACTGCCCGTCACTATGGGGATAGTGTTATAGACACGCCTTGTCGACGTCCCTTTTTTGACTACGAAAAACAAAATGCAATGCTCTGCAGTGACCACTCGATATCGGACTATGCACAGCATGTTAATCTAAGCAGATACAACCATCAGAAATGCTTTTACGGTAAGTAATGCATTCATTCTTTTTAATACCAAGCTTTGGTCGGTGTTTCCTTGCGTCATAGTGCTGTAGCCCTATTGTGTAAACCCTAAATACTGCTCATCTCCCTCTTGAGATAAGTCTGACTGCTCAGCCACAGCTACCAACTAAATCTTTGTGGTACAGACTGATGCCAAAGAGGATTTATTGCTCTCACCTGTAGTCCTGATCTTCTGTAGTGCTCCCTAAGGGAACTGCATAGGATTCTGCCTAACAGTAATAATGCTCTTTAGCCTCCTATATTCTATGTATGTGCAATCAGACATGTCAAATGAGCGGCTTAATTGTGCAAATGATATCCATTTCTCCAATCAAATCTTTAAGGTATTTTATGCCTGCTAAGAAGTTGTCGTCGAGTTATGCTTCTTGGACACCAGAAGATCTGAGGCATACTATGGGCATGGCCCGGGACAAGGGAAGCTCGACGCCCGGATCCAAGCTGTTCAGAAACTGCCCTGGATGCAGGTTACAGAATGTTTTCAAGGAGGACGAGCATTCGAGATGTCTCTACCGCCTTCATGAGGACAAGACGCACATGGAGGACTGTGCGTTCTGCAAGAACCTGAACCTATCGGAACTGACCATGAGGGATCGTCGTTCCTTCCTCGCCAGCTGGCTGGAGAAGGGCCCAGCAGGTGAGAAGAAAAGGTCCGAGCGGTCATCTAAGTCCTGTGAGGGCGCCCCGGTGACGGGGGCCCAACAGAAGGCTAAGCACTGCGAGTCCGCGGGCACCGGGAGCGCTGAACGGTCAGGCTCTTCGGCTGCCAGCCAGGGCGTGCCTTCCCCGGCACCATCAGCCACGAGCCAATGCTCTGGTTCGGGGGAAAAGGAAATCCGAGAACTCGGGTAAGCTTCTGGAGATGCCCCGGTCGATCTCGAAGGATTCAGCCGAGGGGGAGCGAGGCAGTGACCCTCCCTCCAAGGTGAAGGCCTCAAGCGCGTCCAAGGTGGTGAAGGCCTTGATTCACCCGGCTAAGGCCTCTATCGAGGGAGTCGCTGCGGCCCTGGCGAAGCCTGGGGAGGCTGCACCAGTGGAGGCGATCTCGGGGCCCAGAGTTTCCCTGCCACCGCAGAGGAAATCCTCTTTCCAGCCCATCGACAAGACCCCCTTGAAGACCCCGTGTCATGATGCCTACCTCCAAGGAGCCAGACCAGGCCCAGCTACCCCAGAGGCAGACATCATGTCCCCGAGGGAAGTCTCAGCAGCCCCAAGTAGGGGCCCTTTGGACTCAGTCCTGGTGCCTTTGGCGCCTGGCTCATATTGGACAACAGTCCTGGCGCCATGGGCGCCAGGCTCATAAAAGATGACTTTGTTTTAAAGGTGCTTGGTGTAAACCATGCTGCAACATCTGGGCCATCTAAAGGCCTGAATGGGACTATTTTCTCTTTGGGGACTACTTAACCACACAGGTGTGGCCGGAGGAAGAATACATACCTGAGAGGAAGGATACATACCTGGAACTACTTTGAAGGCTATTTAAGCCACGCCCAAGCAGCAACTCACGCTTCGCGTTGTTCTGCATCTAGCAGCTGGACGCTCACCGCGTCTGCTCCTGCATCCTGACTTCTGCCACGCCCGCCAGCATTCTGGAACACCTGCAAAGGGAGAAGAGAATAGGAGAAAGAAGAGTCCTTACCTGCTAAATCCGCATTTCGGTGATATTTCGCTGACGATCCTGAAAAGGAAGACATTCACTTTAAAAGCACATTGCATCGATCACTGCAGCGCCGCATTCCACTCACCTTTACTAGGCGCCTCCATGTTCATCAGCGACCATCTGGATCCGCAACCACATTTCAGTGCCTAGGGAGAAAAAGACAAGAACAAAGGTGAGCTAGGGAAGAGCATAAGAAAACCTTAATTTGCCATCATAAGACTTACCTGTTGGGTCATTCCCACTTCATTTCGGGTCGGTGCCGCATCCTGGCATTTCCGGACCCCGGCCCCTAAGGGGAAAAAGACACCAGCGTTAGTGAGTGAATACTAAGACATTACCTGAACGCTCATTAAAGACTTACCTGATATCTACTGGAACTGCACCTTTCACTTCGGGTAGGTGCGATATCTCCGGCATTTCCGAACCCCGGCCCCTATGGGGGAAAAAAGACATGCATTAGTGCATTAATGTAAGGACACTAAAGGAACCTCTCATCAAACAACTCACCTGAGTTTCCTTCGTCGGTTCCATTGCTCATCTCGGAATCTTTGTTCTGCACCTGAAATAGAGACAACGGACAATTATTATTTCGGGCTCATACTTATAAACAGAATTGTCACAGTACTTTACCGGGAAGGTCAAGCAAACTTGAACTCTCTACAATCCATGAACCAGTGAAGTAACTGGATTACAACGCGCCCCTGCATCAGAAGCAGGATGGAGAGCTCGTCCTTTCAGACCCTAAGGTGAGACTTCACGGGGAATCGCAGAAGGGTTTCGTGGAGGGTGAGAAGGGAGTGTGAGGCTTACACATTATCCCGCAGATTGTTAATACTCCCTTTTCACACACGGAAGGATATTTCTGCGAGTCAGACAAGCCTGATTTGAAGGTCCGGTCCTGTCCATCTTCTGAGTCCTGCGCTTCACCATAGAAGAGGCAACAGCACTCCAAACCAGGCCTGCGCCTCTGTGGGAGTCAGGTGAGCGTAACACCCCGGTGGAAAAAGAATGGGAGCGCGGGGCCGGTGGCCATTACGAGCACGGATTCAGTCTCTGAGGAGGAGTTGGCGGAAACCGTGAAGAACCTCAACGAGAGGTTCGAGAAGGTACAATCCCACGGGAGGGATCCCAAAGAGGTGGCCAAAGAAAGCAACGGTGGCACCGACGAGGCCCCAGTGGAGGAGCAGCCATCCCTCCCGTCGCAGCCATTACCCAAACCCCAGGACAACTCGGCGGCCATTTTGATGGCAATCCAAACTTTTTGCACGGAGATAAGGACGAGATTACCATGAACCCCGGTGGACTATCCAGAACCGGGCCCGTCGGGAAGCCCTCCGATCAAGCGGAGGAGAGTTCCATCCCTACCCGCCCATCATGCCCCTTACGACGCGTGAAGCCCTCATCCCCCTCACCGGACCCCAGGGATGACATGGCGACGGATACGACAATGGGGACGGATGTTGATGATGATGACGACGGTGGTGACGGGACGGACCTTCCATCACCACTCCCTGGGGCTTCCCCGCCCGATGAAATTGGCTCCTTTCACGCCATGATCGCCAGGGCATTCGAGCTCTTCCAACTCTGCCCCGAGGAACAGAAGGAGGGTTTCCTCTATCAACGGCGAGAGGCCAAGAGAAAGACTGTCCTCGCGGTACCGTTACTCGATGATATCTGGGCCGAGCGACTTGCGATCCTGAAGAACCCTTCCACAACGCCTGCCAAGAGGGACAGGTACGAGAACTGCCGGGTCCCCGACGCCACCCCTTTATGCCTCAGGGCTCAACCTGTGACGGATTCGGTCGTCTCAGCGGCGGCCAAGAAGGCGGCGTGGGCGACAGCCTCAACCTCTACTTCCCCCACCTGACAACGAGGGTAAGAAATTGGGCGACGGGTCATCTCGTCGGCGGCAACGACAATTAAGGCGGCCAACGCCTTACAGATTGTGGCCCGTTACGACAGGGAGCTGTGGTACAAGATAGCTCCCCTACTGGACTTCCTACCAATGGACAAGAGGGCTGAGGCCATGGAGATTCTGCAGGAAGGTGAGGTGGCGTTGGACCACGCCATAACGCTGGCAACAGACATTGCCGACACCGAGTTTCGCCGGATAGGCAACGGTGTTTGCCTTAGGCGAGGCTGGCTCAAGGCGACAGACCAGGGTTTTGGACATGCTGTTCGATGGCAACAACCTGTTAGGGGAAAACGGTGGATGAGTCGCTGCAGGCCATCAAGGCTGACGGACGGCCTGAGCCATGGGAATCCTTCAGCAACGACGGCTCTTTCGGAGCGCCAGAGGCAGACAGGGGGCCCCTAAGGGATCAGGCGGTGGCTCCTTTACGTACCTCCAGGCGGCCCGCTCCTCGTCCCAGGAGGCTTACAGAGGTCACGGCAAGCAAGGAGGATCTCGGCGTCGTCCCCAAGGAGGCCAAGGCGGCAAGACTGCCTACAAGCAAGATTGAACCAACCATAGCGTCGGCCCCCCATTGAAGCACCCCGGTGGGAGGCCAGCTGGCGAAGTTCGTCAGCGTGTGGGAGTCCATCTCCACCGACCGCTGGGTGCTGGATGCCCTGGCCCATTGGCACACTCTCGAATTCCAAAAGAATTGTCCCCGCATTCCTCCCATGGCCAGGAAGGAAAATCACATCCCTCAACTGCTGTTGGAGGTAAAGGCGATGCTCAAGAAAGGTGCCATCGAGCTCGTTCCCAAGAGGCTCCGGGGCTCCTGAGTATACTCAAGATACTTCCTCGTCAGAAAGAAGACAGGCGGTTGGAGCCCCATCCTGGACCTACATCGGATGAACAAATACATCAAGGCACAGAAGTTCAGGATGGTCGTGCTGGGACAGCTGGAGGAGGGCAACATCCTATCGTCGTTGGACTTGAGGATGCTTACTTCCCCATCCTAAAAGGACACCGAAAGTTCCTCAGATTCGTAGACCAAGGACGCCACTACCAATTCAGAGCCCTGCCATTCGGATTGAAGTCGGCACCCAGGGTGTTCACCAAGTGCCTAGCACCAGTGGCGGCGCGACTGCGCCTGCAGGGGATTCACTTCTACCCCTACTTGGACGACTGGCTCATCCGTGCAAGGACAAGAGAACTCGCCGTCGAGCACACGGGGAAGACCGTCTGCTTACTCCCGGAGCTGGGTTTCTCCAACTAGCCGAAATCCCATTTAGTTCCGTCGCAGGTGGCACGGTTTCTGAGAGCGAAGCTCGATACAGTGGGACGATTGGCGTCTCTGTCGGAGGAAAGGACGAAGGTCATATTAGGCAAGGTGCAGCGCCTGCTAGCCAGGGACGTGGCTAGGGTGAGGTCCATAAAGTCCCTCGGAATGATGTCCTCGTGCATCTATCTAGTGCGCCTGTGCAGGCTACAGATGCATCCTCTACAGGAGTTCCCAGACGCCCGCTGGATGCAAGCGGCGGGCAGCTTTGAAGACAAGATCCCACTCAACGAGGTTTTCTGTCAGGCGATTCAGTGGTGGGGCACCCGTGCACACTTCGCGGCGGGCACGGACTTCCAGACCCCAGCACATCAGGAGACGTTGACTACGGACACCTCCCTCGAGGGATGGGGTGCGCACACCGGAGATCTCCACGCAAGAGGCCTTTGGCTCCCGGAGAAGCTCTCTCCACATCAACATCTTGGCGCTCTGTGCCGTGTTCTGGGTGCTCAAGTCGTTCCTCCCGTCCCTCAAGGGCAAGGTCGTGAGGATCTTCACCGACAATGCCAACACAATGTTCTACATCCGGAAGCAGGGAGGCACCAGATCCCCAGCCCTATCCCAGGAGGCCCAGATTCTGTGGCACTGGGCCGTCGCCCAGGGGATGTTTCTGGTTCCCTTCCATCTGGCAGGAATAAAAAACACCATTGCTGACTCACTCGGCAGGGAGCTGCGCTCTTGCGACGAGTGGGAACTACGCCAGGACCAAGTGGATCAGCTCTTCCAACGATGGGGCAAACCCCACATCGACCTGTTCTCGACGGCGATGAACTTCAAGTGCCAGAGATTCGCCAGCAGGTACCCCCAGCCGAGGAGCATGGTGAATGTTTTCTCGTTCACTGGGACGGCCTGTTCCTGTATGCGTTTCCTCCGCTGCTGCTTCGACTCATCAGCCAGCTAAAGAGGTCCCAGTGCAGGATGATCCTCGTCGCACTGGCGTGGCTGAGACAGATCTGGTTCCCGGACCTTCTGGACCTCTCGGCGTCCCTACCAGTCAAGCTGTCGACGGACACAGATCTTCTCTCCAGAGAGGGAGGCGTCATTCTTCATCACGACCCGGAGTCGCTGAACTTGCAGGCCTGGCTCCTGCAGCACTAGAGGTTGGAGGGTACAAGAACCCGGCTGACTGCAGAGAGGTTCTTGCAAAGGCCAGGGCGTCCTTAACTCTCAAGTGCTACGGACATAAGTGGAAGAGGTGCTCGGTCTGGTGCCGTGCACAGAAGATCAACCCTCTACGGATTATGGCACCTCAAGTGCTACTATACCTACTGTCGCTGGACTAGCTCACACTTCCATCAAGATGCATCTGGCAGTGATCTCCCGATCCACCAGAACTGGAGGACGGCCGTCCTTGTGGTCTCATCGACTGGTGAAGGAATTTATGAAGGGACTGTTCTGATCGTTCCCGCCGGTGAAGGCTCCAGCCCCTGCGTGGGAGCTCAACGTGGTGCTGACCAGACTCATGGGGCCACCATTCGAGCCTTTGTATTCGGCTCCGTTGAAGTACCTGTCGTCGAAGACAGCGTTCCTTGTGGCCATCACCTCTGCACGACACCTGGGAGAGATTCAGGCCCTATCCTGCAAGCCTCCATACTTGACTTTTCATGATATGAGGGTGGTGCTGAGGACACACCCCTCTTTCATGCCCAAGGTGCCGTCTGACTTCCATCTCAACGAGCCCTTGGTGTTACCAGTTTTCTTTCCGTCGCCTTCGTCGCCGGCCGAGAGGACTTTGCACTCGCTGGATGTAGCCAGAGCGCTTAAGTTCTACGTGGACCGAACGAAGAGTTTTCAGAAGACATCATAGCTGTTTGTGAACTTTGGACCTCTCTCGAAGGCTTACATTTCCAGATTGCTCTCCGGCTGCATCATGCACTGTCATCGGTTGGCCAACCGACCGTTGCCCGGCCTTCCGAGAGCCCATTCGACCAGAGCGATCGCTGCTACTACGGCGTTCTTGTCTGGTGTGCCCCTGCTGGACATCTGCAGGGCTGCTACGTGGAGGTCGACGCACACCTTCACGAGATTCTACTGCGTCGACCGGGATTCCAGGGAGGAGTCCAGAGTCGGCCAAGCAGTGCTGTGCAACCTGTTCACCTGAAGGTGGGCCTGGTGAGGGGGTAAGAGTTGCTTAATGTTGAGTTTATGTAATGCTTAATGTTGAGCCTTTTGCCACCTCCTGTGGTTGGGCATGTGTACTGCTATGTATTCATATATTCATGAGCATGTGAATGCATGCCAGACCCCATGCTGGAGAAGGAACAAGTTACTTACATCTAACTGTTGTTCTCCAGCATGGGTCTGGCGTGGATTCACATGCAAACCCTCCCTCCTTCCCCTCTGGGGCTTAGGGAGAGTGCAGTATGACCCAGAGACCAGTCATTGGTTATTTATTTTATTTTTAAATGTTTTTATTGGCATTTACTTGAACACATAGAATCATTACATTCATGACGTAGGTCAGAATTTGTATTACAAATCTCTTATGCCATATAGGGCATGGATAACTTTAAACAATAAAACAAGTAAACAAATAACAGTGGTAACTTGACTGTCCTTTTACTCTGAGTTATTGGGCTCCTAGCTTCGTGGTCGAACCCCGGCCTCTTCTCTGTTGGGCTCTGTTTGCTCTTCGTGGAACGTGGTGGGGGAGTGTCTGTGGAGTTAATGCTGCAGTTCATGGTTTAAGCTGTCATGTAAAGTGCGAGGGGTAGGTTCAGGGGGGTTTGTAGCTTGTTGAAAAGATCATGTCTCTTAGAAGGGTCTTCCAGGCCTCAAGAGTAGTGCTAGAGTCCTCCCAACCCGGTTGTTCCCCTCTTCCCAGGCTCTAGTTTCAGCTGCCGTCCATCTTTCCATCTCCTTGATCCAGGGCTCGTACCTGGGGCCTAGTGCCGATTTCCAGGCCATGGCAATCGTTCTTTATGTGAGCACATATGCTATGTCCATGAGCTTCACCAAGTGTTTGGTTTTGCTGAGTCTCGGGTGGGTGCCCAAGAGGCACTCTTTAGGTGTCCATTCATATACCTCCAGGCCAGCTTTCCTACAGGTCCGTTCAGCAGCAAACCAAAGTTTCTGCGACTTAGGGCATGTCCAAAACATGTGGATCATGTCGGCTTGGTCGGAGGGGCACCATGGGCATGTCAAGCTGGATCTGTCGTTAAATGTGGATATTCTATGTGGGGTCATTTAGGTCCTGTACAGGATATTGAGCTGAATTAGCCGGAATCTAGCGTTCCTAGAGATCTCCTTAGGGTACGATGGGGCTCTTGACCATTCTCCCTCTGATTTCAGACCCCAGGTCAGTCTCCCATCTCTTTCATATGTGCGCTTCTATGGTTGGGCCTGTCATTTATTTGGCTGTATAACCTCGGTTTCCAACCGTCGTTGACACCGTAGATCTCCTGTATGAGGTCGTGTGTTTCAGGCTCCTCAGGCCACACATTCCATTTCTTCTTGGCGATAAGCTTCACCTTTTGATACCATAAGAATTGTCCCGGGGAGAGTCCGTCTTTCCCCTGCAGTGATTCGAAGTCTCTGAATAGCCCCTCTTCGAACATATCTCCCCATGTGTAGAGGCCAAAATTTTCCCATCGCCTCATTGTTCATAAGTCGCCGGGGGCTTTGCATACGTCTGCTAGAATGGGGATCTCTGGTGAATGAGTGTTGTAGTCCAAGCATAGAGCTGACCTTTTTCCATGCCTGTCGCTCCACCTGTACGATCATGGGTGGGTTAGGTGGCCCAATTCTAGTGTTCCATATCAGTTCTTTGGGATGCATGGGTGTGGTTAGTTGGCCGAGAAGGTTCGTCTCGGCTGTGGGTTCATCACATAGCCACTTGGCAACATGGGACAATTGTGCCGCTAGATAATATCTTTGGAAATCGGGTAGCTGAATACCACCTGCGGCATAGGGTAGTGTAAGGATGTTTAACGTGAGTCTGTCTGGTCCTTCCCCAAAGAAAGTCTGATTAAGGATTCCAGCTTCTTGAAGAAGGATGGGGGATATAATATGTTGGTGAAATAATAGAAGAATCTGGGCAGTATTATCTTAGATATTGCCGCTCTGCCCATCACCAAAAGCGGTAGTTTCAGCCAGAATTTGATGGATCTACGTACCCCGGACATTGCGGCCTCTGTGTTGCACTCGTGGGTGGAGATTGGTGTGTGCCTGATGGTAAGGCCCAGGTAGCGAAAGGCCTCCACTGGCCATTGAATCCCGATCTCAGGAAGTTCTTCTGTGCTCTTTCCTTGAGTCCAGCTAAAGGGAAGGCGCATGATTTTTGTCGGCTGAACTTTATCCCTGAATATTTTGCAACATTATCCAGGATGTCTAGGGCTGTAGGGGCATTTTTCTGGGGGTCTCGAAGATATAAAAGAACGTCATCGGCGTACAGGGAGATGTTGTCTGTTCCACTGACGTTGATCCCCGCGTCAAAAAGCTGCTTCCTAAAATAAATTGCTACTGGCTCCAGACCCAGGATATATAACATTGGCGAGAGCGGGCATCCCTGTCTGGTCCCTCTCTGAAGAGACCAGGCCCCTGATACCACGCCCCCTGTCTTTACTCTTGCCACTGGGTTGTTGTAGAGTACCTTGACCCATCGAATAAACTGTTCACCCAGTCCAAACTCCCTCAGGGTCTCGATCAGCCACTCCCAGAAAATTGAATCAAAAGCCTTAATGGCATCGAGCGAAGTACCGCCAGGTTTTCTTTGCATTCCTCTGTTTGTGTCATCATGTGCTGGAGCCTTCTCAGCTTGGCTGTGGTGTTGCGCCCTGGGACAAAACCGCATTGATCCACGTGCACTAGGGATCCTATCGCCCTTGAGAGCCTATTGGCCAATATGGTTGTCAGGATTTTGCTGTCGTAGTTCAGGAGCGCCAGCGGGCGATACGAGTCACACTTTGCAGGTGGTTTGCCAGGTTTGAGCATTGGCACTGAGGGTTTCTCTCATAGTACCTGATAATGTTCCAGTCTCAAATGCCTCCGCATAGACTTCGTGCAGTATGGGGGACAAGATCTCCTCGTATGCCTTGTAAAACTCTGGGGTAAGGACATCAGTTCCAGGGGTCTTACTTGTGGAAAGGGATCGTATCGCCTCCGAGATGTCTTCAATCGTGATGGTCTCTCCCAGCATGTCTTTTTGCTCCTGGTTCAGTGTAGGTAGGCCAAGTTCTGCCAAGATGTCGCTTATGTCTGCCTCAGGAATTTGGTCGCTGTGGGCATATAGTTCCTCATAGAAACCGGAAAAACATCATTTATTGCTTGCTGTGTTCTGTGGACTATGCCATTGTCGTCTTCTATCTCTGTAAGGGCCAGCTTTGGGTGTTCCCTCCTGCACAACGAGGCTAATATCCTACCCGGTTTAACCGCTTCCTTATGGGCTTTCACAGTGCGAGTAGAGAAGTCGAATTTCGAGAGCCTTTGCCATACGGTTTTGCAGTTTTCCCTGATCTCCCTCAGCTTGCTTTCCGTCTCGATTGTGGGAGAAGGGTTGTCTTCGAGGTGCCTGATCTTTTCCTCCTCGGCCTCCAGTTCCTTCCTCAGCTGCCTCCTGATCCCACCCGCCTCGGCAATTACCTCTCCCCTTGTCACCACCTTCATTGCTTCCCAAAGAGTGCTCCACTTTTCAACCGTTCCCTTATTGATCTCTATATACTCTTCTAGTTTCTTGGCCAGGGTCTCTTTGAATGCGGGGTCGGTCAATGTCTCTACTGGCATGCGCCACATTGGGATAGGAGGTCGGAGGCAGAGTTGCATCATTAGTGGGGAGTGATCCGAAATTGATCTGCCCAGGTAATTCGCGGACTCTACCTGTGGGGTTAGCTCATCATTTATGAAGAGGTAGTCTATCCTGGTGTGCAGGTTGTGAGGGGCCGAATAGAATGAGTAGGATCTGTCTTCGGGATGAAGGTCTTGCCAAATATTGACCAAATGCAAGTCCTCAACTGCTCTATGGAGGACCTGAGCGGGAAGGTTATAATGTATTCTTGGTGTGGCGGATCTGTCCATTTCTATATTCATGACACAATTGAAATCGCCTCCCCACAGCAGGGTGTAATCCCTGTGGAGCATAACTTTGGCGCATCATTTCTTGAAGTAGGAGGGTATGCCGCGTTGGGGGAAATATAAGTTCATTATACATATTCTAGTGTTCTCCAGCATGCCCCACACCAGCAGGTACCTGCCCTCGTTATCTGATTCTACCCCCATCTGTTGAAATGGTGTGCCTGGACTCACCCATGTGTACATGCCTCTTGCATACTTAGAGTATGATGAGCCGTAACCTTGGCACCCCCAGTAATTTGATAGTTTATCTGCAGAGTCAGGACAGAGGTGTCTCCTGTAGGAGGGAAAATTATACCTTCTTCCTCTTCAGGTAGGAGTGCATTCGGTTTCTCCGGAGGTAGGATCCCATCCCCCTAACGTTCCACGTGATCACCCTGATTTTTGATGCCATTGCATGGTTGCATTAATTGTCAAGGGAGGATCCTTGCCTTCTCTGCGGCTTAGCAGTGTGTTGTTGTGAGCTTTGTCTAGATCCATTTGCGCAGAGTGGTCAACTCCCGTGTTTAGTTCCGGGTTCATTTCAGTTTGGTTAAAGGTCCTCCGAGTTAGGGCAGTCAAAACAATAACTTGTATAGAACAATTATAACTGGTGCACCCAGCTACTGTCACAGAGGTGAAGTACCCAGGTGCTCTCGCGCTGTCTTTCCCAATCCGGGTGTCTTGCGCGAGTAGGTACGTGCTGACAACTGGTCTGCACTGGGCTTTCGTGGGGTCGTGGTCTATTTCTTCTGGAGCGACCTGTGAGCTCTCTATGGCGAAGCCCTGTGAAAGGTTTGCCACCCCGATCTCTTGTTGTATTAAGGATTCCACGAAGGCCGTCGGGTCCGTAGTCTCCGTCCCCTCCGATATGCCTAGTATTGTAATGTTACTGCGCCTAGCGCGGCCCTCCGCCTCCTCGACATTGCTTCTAGGAGGGATACCTTATTTTTGAGGTCTGCGACCTCAGTTTTCAGGGCCGCCGTATCACTTGCCATGTCCTGCTGGGAAGACTCAACAATGGTGACCCGTTCCGTTAGGTTGCGGGCGTCCTGCCTTATCAACTGGATATCAGCTTTTACTTCGCCAATCTTCGTGTCTATAAATGATCTTGGGGCCTTGATCGCCCCCAACAACTGATTGTGTCTGGCGTCTGCCTCCGGGATGTCCCGCGTTGTTGGGTCATTTGGTGTAGACTGGACGGTGGGGTGAGATTTCGCGGTGATGAAAGGGCCCAAGGTGGCATTTTTGGCTTTGTTCCTTGCGGCGGCCATAGTGGATAGTCTTGATCACGGTTAGCAGTACAGAGGATCTAGAGTTCCCTATCTAGGCATATATGTGTTCGCTTTTTCAGTTTATGGAGCCACGCAGACGTGCGGGGGGTTACCCTGCTTAATGCAGTACAGGGTCTGGGCCTTCAGTGTACGTGGTCCCCCTGCTTTTGTGATACAAGAGAAGTTGTACCCCAAGTCATTTAGTGGTTTCATTGTCTGTATCACTGGTCTGGCCCTTTGGTGTGTCGTGAGGGGCTGGGGGGATGCGGGGTACTGTGGAGCAGGTGGGACAAGGGGAGCAGCACAGCGTGGCCGTTTAGTGTTGCCCAAGGTAGACAGGTGCGTCCCGCAGTTTGGTGATTAATTTGTCAGACCCAGCCTCAGTAGTATGATGGGGATCCGACCCAGGTGAGAAATATGGTGGATTTGGTTCCCGAGGGGGGGGGGGAGAAGAGTCCCATTTGTATGAGGAAGATCCTGCCGGAGCTCCTGTATGTGGTCTGATCACACTGCTCTGAGTAACTATCTCGATGAGCGCGTGGTTTAGGGGGATCGGGGAGGGCCCGCTACCTGTGCGCTTCATCAGAAGCCTGTAGGATAGTCCCGTGCAGCCAGCTGCCGGCCCCAGGTCGGCGTAAGATGGCCTGCGCAGGTGGGAGGCTCCGCTCTCAGAGAAGTGGAAAATTCTTGTGTGGTGCCCCGGGTCGGGGTTTCTTCAGATGGTCCAGAGAATCGGAAGGGGCGACTGTGATAGATTGGAGATAGTCGCGCACCGGCTCTGTTCGATTCAGGGCACCAGCACCAGGTGCCCAGGGTGTTCAGCACCCGGCGCATGAGCCCACGCCTCGTATTCGCCCGATCACCAGCTGATGGTTCGATGGAGCCCTCCAATCCGCCCCGATGAGTGCCCTGTGGCTCCAGACCACAGTGAGCGGCGGGGGAGGTGCGTGGGCGGCCTGGATCGAGCTCCGCAGGAACTCGTTTGCTTCGATCACACCCGGGCCGTTAGCGCGATGTGGCCGCCATCTTGTGTGCCTCCCATAGGGGGTAGGGGGAGCCGGACCGGAGCGTCCGAGTGGGTCCACGTCCTAAGATTATTGTCGGAAAAAGTTGTTGGGTACAGCCAGTCGCCTGATATACCACTACACCGAAGGATGGGTAGTGTAGATGAAATTCCAGCCCCAAAAACCAGATCAGACTGGACGGCTCGGCTGGGTCTTGAGTGCCCCCCCACAGGGACAGGGGGATGCGAACCGGTGTGTCCCTGCCAAGTCCTCGTCCTCCAATTCCTGTCGGATAGGGTTTCCGGGTGCAGACAATCGCCTGATGTACCCCTGCACCTGAGGATGGGTGATGTTGATGGGTTTACGGCACCCTAGACAGGAACCGGCAGCGCGGCTCGGCCGGATCTAGAGTGCCTCCCCCAAGGGGGCAGGGGGGGAGCTGGACCGGAGCGTCTGAGGGACCCTGGTGTCCGATTTTTGTCGGAGTAAGTTGCAGGGTGCTGCAAATTGCTTGGTATAAAACTGCACCAAAGAATGGGTGATGGAAATGAGTTTTTAGCACCCAAGGCAGGATCTGACTGCGTGGCTCGGCCGGAGCTCAGGGGATCGACGTCCTCACACCATGCTCATCGGGCCACGCCCCCCAGTGATTGGTTATTACTAAGAAAGACAGATCAGAAACGAAACTGATACTGATTTTTTTTCTTTACCGAGGATTCCCAGCCTGACGATGGGGAATATTCATGAGCATGTGAATCCATGCCAGACCCATGCTGGAGAACAGTTACAGGTAAGTAACTTGTTCCTTTCATGGAAGGGGTGTTAGGCAAAATTGTGTGCAGTACCCTTTGGGTGCACTACAGCCACCATGACCTCCTGGCAATAGGAACCCAACCTTTGGTATGAGTCTGTACTACACAGGTTGGTAGTGTATTTGAGCAGCCAGGCTTATCTCAAGAGGGGTCAATGTTAGCAGTGGAGTGGTTACACAGGTTCAGTGACAAGTATTCAAATAAACTCTTACACTCAAGGTTTCTTGATTACAGAATTATTTAAGTTCATTATATAAGCCTTCTTCAAAAGGGAGCAAAACATGTAACACTTCAAAATAAATGTCAAAACACACTTGGTGTCTCTAAATCGGATGATACCCATTGGGAATGGCATAGACACTTAGCTAGGACACTGTGGACATTGATTTATCATTGGTACATTTAGAGCAATACTGATTTTGGTGTAAAGGTTAGAGGAATAAAACAAAGGTTAACACATTTCATAAAACTGGTAAGTACTTTCAACCCTCCAATGCAACGTAAATTAACCCTTTCCTGGTGGAAAGGTAAAGACAAAGTCAGAGGTACGAAGAGTCTCTCAGCGAGCCAGGACAGCCAATGTTATTTGAGCAAAATCTAGGGGAGATGAAGATCATCTTTGCAGGTAAGTAAGTCTTGCACAATGTTTTTAGTAAGGTTTGTAGGAATAAGACCACTTGAAAGGCCACATGCTGGGAGGCTTGTGAGGGGCAAAGTTGCAAGCAACTCTACAAAGTTAACCAAGACAAGTATCACTTGAGAACAGGTAAGGCTACACCACAAGAGTTAAGTTCTCTTGGACTTCACAGTACCTTGGGTTAGAAGAAATGGTTCCAGCTGGCTCCTGTTCCTGTGTGGCGCTGCAGATCCTGTTCCTGTGGCTCAGTCGGGGGACAAGAGGGAGGACTTCTGGGGACTCCTGCAACAGAACGGGAAGGTCGGCGGAAGCAATTTTGAAACTTCAATTCAGCTGCACTTTGCGGTTTCAGCTCCTCGCGACTCATCAAATGGCACCACCACAGACTCTCGGATACCACTCTAGATGTTTCTCTTATATGGGGTCCAGCACTCTGTTGAGGTGGCTCAGGCTTGGTCAGTCCTGCTTCAGGGAAGTCCGAAGGATCTTCTTGGCGCTTGGTTCCGACTTAAAAGCAATGCACTCGATCTGGTGTTCCTCTCCATGGTACTTAGGCTCCAGCAGCAGCGGAAGTACAGTCCGCTCCGAGAGGTTGTCCAGACAAGTTCACTTTGGGGTTGATTGGTCCCACCAACCCAAGGGGAGAAGTCATCCTTGCAGGGCTTCTCTATTCGAAACGTATTTGGAGCTTCAGCACAGCAGCAGGGCTTCACCGGGCAAACCAACAGTCCAGGCGTTGCAGCAGGCGTCTTGTCCAAGTTATTCTTCGGATTCCTTCGTCCAGTGGTCGACTCTGCCTTCCAAGCCAAAAAGCCTCGCCTTTCATGCAAGTTTCTCCCATTCATTCCAGCCTAGCTTTCAATCACACAGCAAGGTGGCTCTCCTCCAAGGACAGCTGGCCGGCCAATCACCTTTAGGTGCATTCCTGTAACCAAGGGGATTAATCACAGGGAGTTTCGGGCACCTCCCTCACTTCCTGCCCCTGCAGACATACTGGAGCCAGAGGCGGGCTTCACTCATAAATCCTTTCAAACACCAAACAAAGTGACCAAACCTGGTTTGGCGTGCAGAGAAAATCTCAAGAAGGACCTTTGCAACAAACGGCGAAAAAAAGACCAGGGCCATTTTGACAAAATGGGCACCAATGGGTGCCTTACTGCAGCTGCAAAAGCAGCCCGCGGTAAAGACACAATGGTAGTAAAAAGTAAATCGCTGCCACCAGCCATTAATTGAAGAAAGGGTAACATAACAATGTTACATGAGAAATTAAACAAAGGGGATACTAAGTAACCCCCCAGCACCCTATGGTAGGATAGTGTGTGTTGGGTCTAGACAATTACAAACTGTAAGTAAAGTCAATTTCACTTCACTGCTCTTGGAAACAGTTTCACCAAGAGAAGGTATTTAAACCTTTGGGAAATATAAGACGTCACTGTGCCACTGCACTGAAGGTGCTGTGTCACAATGCAAAGATGCCTATGGAGTTTGTCAGACTCCAAAGTCAAAAGCAACACAGAAAACACATAGAATTAAAAGTACTGAGTCCCAAAGTTAAGCAAAAAGAGCTGGGGGTCTCTAAGGTTGGAGGAATTTAGCACTAACGTGAACATTCTCCCCAACAGTCCACCTGCAGGGTCTGACTGGTTTTGAGTAGGGGCAGAGATGTTGGTACTGTATTACCCTACATGTGAGGGGGCTGGGGGGCAGAGGGGAGGATTTATTTTTGCCACCCGGGACTTGCCTGAGGTGTGGCACTGTGATTGTCCTCTGCCATGTGATAGGAACCTGGGTGTAATGAATCTGGGGTCCTTCATATTCCACTTACTGGGGCCATCTATTGGCTCGTGGTGGCCCTCGGTCCACTGCGTTCCCATTTGATGGCCTCCAGAACCAGTAAGGTGACTTTCTGATATGATCTTTGACTTTTTGGGGTTTACCCTCAAGTGGACCTTTTCACCTCCAGGATCATCAGGAATCACAAGTCTTGCTCCATGGAAATGTCCTTGCATGGAGCTCTCTGGGCTGCATGGAGTTCCACTCCTCTCTTCCCAATCATTTAGTCATTCCACAGGTTTTCAGGAATGCAGAAGCTTGGGTACACCAGGCCGTTAAGATAGCTCAGTGGGTTGAGCGCTCACTGTTGTGATCTGTGTGTGACTCTGCAGGTCGTGGGTTTTGAATTCCAGCAAGGCCAACTCATCCTTTCATAGTCAATAAAGGAGTACCATCTTCTGTTGGCATGCTAAATGTATGTAAATATGCTCTATGCACAGCACTTGGTTGTAAGCACTATATAAATAACAAATTATCCTGATTGTCCAGATCTGTTCCTGCAGGACGTGGCACCCTGAACTTCTCGACTGGTCCATCTGTTGCCAGTCCCCTCCCTGGGAGGGAGGATTTGCTCTACTAATAAAGCGGGTCCCTCTGCAGCCTCTACCTTAATGCTTTGCTGCAGAGATAGGCATGGCATCTGTGCACTAACTTGTGTGGCTCCTTTGTGCATGCAGATCTGCTGCCAAGTGTTTCTATAATTGCAGTTGGAATAGGTTTTCGGGTTGATGCTGTGAGAAAGGTCTAAGCACCTTTATCTGTCTGATCCCACTAGTTTTGAATTTCTGCTTTCCTTGGTGGCCTTCAGATTGCCACTATGAAGGGGTACCTCGTTGAGGGTTTGATCTGACCAGAACCTGCCAGCTGGGCTTTTTCTTTACCATATCCCCTGTTTTGCAGTTTTATAGGGTGGTTTTAAGTTTCCAACGTGCCAGTTTGTTCCTGAGTGGGAATTGAACCTAGTTGTAATCTTTATCATGGCGGCTCAGTTTGACCTGTTGCATTAATGGTAGTTTTCATACTTCAGTTGATTTCCCTGGTTACATTCACTTCTGTCAGACTTGAAAATACTCATCTGCCTCTTAAATCTTTTAATCTTGTCTAACGGGAGGCTGACCTTTCTTGGCAAGTTGGTCAAACTTCAACTTGCCACAGAAGATCCAATTTCGTCTTTTACCTTGTGCTTCAGCCATGTTAGGCAGAGGTGGTATTTCACCACCTGGACACCATGCCAGCGTTCAGCTTCTGTCTTTCGCGCAGGACAATCTGAAAAGGTTACCAGCCTTTTGTTGCAACTGCTCAGCTGATATTAAACAGACCATGTCTAGGTGTATAGTATGGATAGTCTTTTGCATTTTGAAATGCACAAGACAATTTTAAGATCTGGCTGAGAAATGTGCCTGAAGGTCAAAGGGCTCCATCTGCCAAAGGCCTGGGAACTATCTCTGCTCTGCTGAGGCTTTCCTATTTTGGAAACTGAACGCAAGTTCGACATGTTCACCGAGCATTACTGCCAGGAATCCTTCTTGGGTTGTGCAGTGCTCCAGTGTATCCCGGTGTTGGTTTTGGTTTCCCCCTCTTACCTTGTCCAGGTTCTGCACTGCTTTTGGAGTCTTAAGATGAGGCATCTGTGGGATAAAGGAATCAATTAAAAGAACACATTCTTTACCTCTTGGTAATGGTCTTTCTGATGAATTAGTCCTCCCTCCCACAGATTAGTCTGCCCCTCGTGCTGATAACTCGTACTTTTTTTTCTGTTCTGCCTTTCTTCACTACTAAACACAGAGAAAGGAGCAGCTGAGATCATGGGGCACAACCAGTTCCTTATGTACTGTTGTAATGTTGCATCTGGCATCATTGGTGTCAGTGTAGCTGCGCTGCATGGTTCTATGTGAATAGACCTCATTTTCAAGGTCTCAAGAGAAAAAGACCGATTTACAATGTCCGCTTTTTCTAAAATGTTTGTTTTGTTTGTAAAAACCGCATTGTAAATGTCTTTTCCTTGAGGCCTTTAAAATTTCTTTTTGTTTTTAATATTCAGGGGTTTCACTGCCGAGGCCCCCATTGTGCCTCCCTGCACTCCTCCCACCTTCACACTCTCCTGCAGGATTTTAGCTTTTAACCACAGCCTTCAGACCCCCCCCCCCCAAACAAACCAAAACATACATACTCCCGCAACACACACTCGCGCACTTACCCGTTCTCCTCTTCCTGCGCTTCCAGGTCCCAACGTGCCCGTCAGCCCCTGCGCACACTCGCCTTACAGTTCCATCTAGAAAGACTACTCTGTGCGGTCACGGAGCAGTCTATCGAAGTGATTCTTTTAGTGAAAAGATATTTTTTAAAAGATCTTTTCACTTAGAGCAGTACTGCACACCTCCAGGTAGCTGGAGGTTTCCAAGAACAGTTGCCTCTGTAGACTATTTAACTAACTTGAGGAACCTGAGCGGGACAGATCCATCAAAGAATTTCTGGAAGGTAATGGTTTGCCACTAAATCCTTTATCTTCTAACCATCTATCTTTGGGATGGGACAATTCTTAACACTTGCCCTTTAAAGCATGTTCCTCCCCAAAAAATGACCATCCCACCTACCACAGCATTTCACTATGCTTTGGACTGTCAAGAGATCACCATACTGGTGAATGTTATGCTTTACAAAAGTTTAAAATATTGGAAAGCAGTGTCTGGAGTACTAGTCTTCTGGAAGACCAGCCCAAGCCGTGTCTCAGATACGAATTTGAGGTGGGAGTATTTTGCTCCGTTTTTAAACTTTGAGAGTAAACGTGATTTCAATGGAGTCAAAATTACTTTTTCTCCTTTGCAAGAGTAAAATGTGACATCCAGCCGACGTGTGCAAAAACTGTATGGAAATCATTACCATGCAGCAGCTTTCTGCATTGCGACAGAATACACCTTTCCTTATTTCTCTAAGGTCTGGCCATTTGATCTCTCCTGTATATATTAAATGTTGAAAACACAAAAACCTAGTCAATTACTTAGTAAAGCAAAACATAATTGTATTTTGTGTTTTGAGGTTCGATAGCAGAATTGTCTTTTGATTAATGAATGTCCCAATTTCCTGGATCTATTAATACCTAATGGTATGCCAGTTTTATCATGCAACAGTGCAGAGAGGCAAGGACTCCATGATAAATTCTATACCAAATCTCATGGCCGAATGGTTATTTATATAGCGCCTTTGGCAAAGCGCTGTATAGTGAACATATTTATCACAATTATCACCAGATCCAAGTTGGTACTCTGGACCGCGAACACATCAAAGGCTGAGTTGGCCATGCCAGGATTCAAAATTGCAACCTACAAGTCGAACGCATCGCAGCGAGTGCTCAACCGGCTGAGCTATCTTATTGGCTAATATCCTTTCGAGGTCGGTAAACTGAGTATTGACTGAGGTATAATAATCAGTGCTAGATGTTGGACGAACCATGTATGAAGCGCCACATAAAGTTAAATACAGATCTGATTATCTCATTGACAGGTTTTGCTGAATTTCTTTTTCAATTACAAATGGAACTAATTTGTTTTTTTAACAGCGGTTGCACTTCCTGGAGAGCCAGGTTTTGGATATTTTAATTGTAGTCTTGAAGTTTCCTAGCTGCTATAACACCTGTGATTGATGTAATGACAATCACTCACCCTTGAGCATACTCTCCTGCCATTGACCATTTATTGTAATGCACCTCATTGGCTGCAAGGTTGAATTGATGTAAACTAGACCATGCATACTCATCACTTTACCCACTGTTTTTATAATTCGTGTAAATTAATTGCGCACGCAGCTCTGGAACTCTGAAAAATACAATTGTGCAATACTGGTTTGCTTCCACTGGGGAAAAAAAGCATAATTACAAAAGACTAATTCTCTATTGCAACTTAGTTTTCCATCTTATTAATTATACAATCCTAAAATGCTAGGAAAATATGCAGAGCTTCCGTTTTTCTATGAGCATCTACACACAACACAGCAGAAGCTGAATGGAAAAAAATCCTTTTCATCTGTGTACTGTTTCATTTTTTTGAAAGACTTCCTAGAAATACATTCCGTTTCAGAGGCTTTTCTCCATGGCTTGCAATTAAATCCATGTAAATAAAAATCAAAAGAAGCAGTCTGGTTTCTGTCAAGTAACCTGACTTTTGCACTGCCCTCTGCTCTAAACTTGTGCGTGAATGTACACAGGACGTGGTCAAATTTACAAGATTTTCATGTGTAAAAAGGCCTGGCACAAACCTTACCTGGAGGCATGAGCACAAGCCCCCATTGCAAACCAAAGGCTATTTCATCAATATGTAGTAATATAGTCTGGCTGAAATGTAGATCTGATATCTCTGGTATGTCGTACTGGTATCCTCACCTTGCACCATGTTAGTTTCACTTGTTCTGCTTTCTTAGGCACTTAATTTGAAGAACTTCCTTATGAATGTTTGTCCAAGCTAATCACAATGGGAAATTATTTTTTTCTCATATTTTTTTATTGAAATATCGAATAAACATGAATTCATCAAGCAAGTGAACGTGGAAGTAAAATAGAAGCCATTGCAAATCAACGCATCGACATTTCATTTTCATCGTTATAATTCATCCATTCTATATAATTTCATCATTAACGTGCTCATTAGGAAAGGGCTTAACTAAACATAACTTGAGAACTATTAGGAGGGGAAAAAAAGAACTGGTCCATAGTAACCATAAATGGACATAACAGATTTAACCTCTGAAATCGCCACATTAGTTCAGTCTTCCGCCTGAGCATTCATTGCCCAATGTCCATGCTGGAAGTTCGTCATGGTTTCAGAAGGTATTTAAAACATGTGCTCCTTTTCAGCAACGTGCTCTAGGAATGGTCCCCAGGTTCTTGAGAACCTAGCTGTCTTGCCTTCTATTGTGGCCTTTAACTTCTCCATACCAAGTAGTTCCCAGATCTTAACCCACCAGTACTCTATATGGGGGCCCTCTGTGTCTTTCCAGAATCTGGCATGGGTGAGACGGGCTGCCATGAGCAAGTGAGTTATCAGATCCGCTCTAGGACCAGACTGTGGGTATGATCGTCATCTGGAGTATCTCCTAGTAGCATAAGCAGGTCCATGGAGAGGAGAGCGCCACAGATGTCTTTGATCCTCGATCTAACCTCAAGCCAAAAAGACTCGATCGGGCAACGCCACCACAGATGGCCCAGATCCCCTCTCTCCCCACATCCATGCCAGCAGGTGTCTGGATAATCGGGATTAATAGCATGTATTTTTTGCGGGGGGAAAAGTACCATCGAAAACATATTTTAAACGCACATTCCCTTATTGTCGTGCACCTAGATGCTTTATGAGCTCTACCCCATATCCTTTGCCAGGACTCCTGGGCAACATAAACTCCCAGATCTCTCTCCCAAGCTAACATATAGGGCCTTTTCTCATCCACTGAATCCTCTTCCAAAAGGCGATGGCCCGTGGCTACCCTGCGGGTATGTTGGCCTTCCACCATCGTCGGCTCCAATCCCTTGGGAGACCGAATGGCTACTTTTTTTTCTTTTTTTTGTTTTGTTTACATTTGGGTTAGTTAGCCAGTGGCAGAGCTGCATGTATCTAAACCTCTCGGTTTCTGGAGGTTGAATTTCACTTTACAGTGGGCAAAAGTTGAGGGAGAGTTGTCCTCGTAGAGTTCACCCAGCCTGCAGGGATTCTCCCTTGACCATAGGAGGTACGAGTTGGGTTGAAGCCCAGGCGTAAAGGCCGGATTTTGCATTACGGGAGACAATGGGCCCAGGTCCGGCGAAAACCCTTTTTGGGCACAGGATCTATCCCAAGAGCGAAGTGCAGTTTTTGTGGAGGGAAGGAGGGATCCTCTGTAAGTACGCGGCTTCTCGTGGGATGAAGGGCAGATGACCCAGGGGTATCTCCGTGGGATGTTCACTATCCTGCCATTTAGGGGGTTCCATTGGGTGGGACCAGCTCAGAATGGCAGCTAACTGGTAAGCGCGATAGTATCTAACAACCGAGGGGAGTCCCAATCCACCCGTCCGTCTACCCCGGGTTAAGAGCTTACTCTGGATGCGCAGAGTTTTGTGCTTCCAAACAAAGCGGCTTATTTCTTTCTGAAAATCTAAGCGGTCTCGGTCAGGGATTACTATGGGGAGTGCCAGAAATGTATATAAAAGCCTAGGGAGTAAGACCATTTTGATAGCGCTGATTCGACCCAGCCAGGATATTTCCTACAGTGACCATCTCCGTAGGGATTCTTTAGCTTCTTTTAATAGTTTGGGGACATTGGCCTTCAGCCGACCCGCAAAGGTCGGGGTTAGGTGGATTCCAAGATATGCAATAGAGGTGTTCTTCCAGTTAAGGGGGTACATATCCTGTAGGGAGTTCAGGGTATCGGAAGTTTCCGATAGGTTTAAACCCATTGATTTGGCCATGTTTATTGTGAATCCCGAGATCTTAGAGAATTGGGCAAGGAGGTCCATGAGGGGAGGGATTGAGGTTCGGGCTTCTCTCAAGAGGAGAACGTCATCCGCGTATAACACGACTTTGACATTGTTTTCCGACATGAAAACCCTTAATCTCGTGTGAAGGCGGATATGCTGGGCTAGGGGTTCCATAATTAGGGCGAACACCAATGGGGATGGGGGCACCCTTGTCTAGTTCCTTTACCCAGGGGAATTTGGGCCGTCCAATGCGAGTTCATTCGAATTTGGGTTGTGGGGATCTGAAAGTTTGAGAGGATTAGTTTAGAAAATTTCGGGCCAAATCCAAAGCTCTGCAGCACTAGATTCAAGTAGTCCCAGGCCATACTATCAAATGCCCTATGGGCGTCTAGGGACAGAAGAGACAAAGTGCCAGGGATTGCGGAGGCGAGGGAGATTAGATTTATTGCCCTACGGATATTATAATGTGCTGAGCGCCCAAGGATAAATCCAGTCTGGTCTCCATCTATGATGGATGGGAGGGCCTCCCCGAAACGCCGGGCTATAATTCTGCTAAATAATTTTGCGTCTGTATTAAGCAAAGCTATAGGGCGGTATGAAGTACACTCCGTTGGATCCTTCTCAGGCTTTAGGATTAGGGTAGTAGAGGATGCAACCATAGATTGTGTGAACGAGCCAGTTTCCTATAGGTGATTAAATAGTTCCGTGAGGTGGGGCGTGAGCTCGGACGAGAAAACTCTATAAAATGTATTGGTAAATCCATCTGGGCCCAGAGCTTTACCCAAGGGAAGGGCTTTGATGGCCATTTCAACTTCCTGTGCGGTTATCGGGTCCTCCAAGGGCTCTCGCAGGGCCGGAGGAAGTTGTGGGAGATTTCCTCTAACCAAGAAATGTTTAGAGTTTTGAGGATTCCCTACGTGGGGGGAGGCTTGTTCAGTAAAGAATTTCTCAATAATTTGAGTTTGCCCTCCTCTGTATGGACACACCTGCCAGTCTCATTTCGCAAGGCGTCTATCCTATTTTGTCTATTCTGTTTAACTTGGCCGCGAGAAGTTGATTAGCTTTGTTCCCCCTCGAGTAGAAGTATTGTTTGGTGAGCATCATAGAGTATGCCGCTTTTCCCATGTGGTGCTCTTCCAGGGCCCTCTTTGCCACCCACAAGTCTCTCAGGGAGCGTCGCAAGCCTTTTGTTTTATGTATCTCCATCTGTGGGCTTCTTCTAGGTGAGTTTGCAGTAATTTCCTGGTTTCCCTCTGTGCCGCCTGTTCAATCAGATGCTCCCTGATAACTGCCTTGCCTGCATCCCATAGTGTCCCCAGACTCACGTCGCCCCTATCATTCTCCTTGAAATAAGATTCCAAGGTTTCCCTTATGTGGATACGGATCAATGGGTCTTCTAGTAAAGTCATTCAGCCTCCAGGGGGCTTACGAGGTGGGGTCGCCTGGAATGGGGAGATCATGAGCCTCACCGGTGCATGATCAGAGAGAGCCTCCGGCAGGATCTCCACCTCTTTCACCTAAGGGGTCAGAAATAAGAAACACATCTAACCTGGAGAATCCCCCATGCACTGCCGAAAAGTAAGTATAGTCTCGCTCATTTTGGTGGCAATAGCGCCAGCTCTCAATAAGGGAATGTTCACGCAGTAGGGTAGTAAGGGCCCAGAAGTTGTTCTTGTCCACAGACGATGGGGGTAGAGTTTTGTCTACCGGAGGATTTATAACCGCATTGAAATCCCCCTCCCCCCCCCCCCCCCAGGAGAATCTCCCCATCTGCATGGTCAAATAAAGCTTTAGATAATTTTGCAAAAGATATATCTTGTTTGGCGTTCGGAGCATATATTGAGACCAGTGTGATTTTGCGTCCGTCTGGTATAGCCACAACTAGTAGAAATCTCCCCTCCTCATCTCGGACCACCTCCAAAGTCTTAAACTGGGTACCTTTGCGAACCAGGATGGTGACGCCTCGTTTAAGGCAGCTAGAAGCAAAAAATGTTATGGGGTATAGCTTATTATTGAGGTGTGGTTCATCAGGAGGGCATAAATGGGTTTCCTGCAGGAATAAGAGTGTCGCCTACAATGTTGCTAGTCTATGAAACACAAAATCTACCAGTGTGGTGCTTCATTATAACGGATTGGAATAGGTAACAACCTTGAAAATCTAACCATGCTTGAATCCCAAGTACATTTTTTCCCATCAATGAACATTTCGGGCGCAATCTGCTCAGGTGCCCAGATCTGCTAGATAAAATGAATTTCAGCAACCCTTAGTCACCCCGCATTTAACCTTCGGGCGTTACAAGAAGCAGGCATGGCCCGGAACGCAGGCAGGGGATTGCAATCTAACTGAACAAGGAAGCGATAATACCAGTCAGATCCCTGGATCATACAACTCGAAGAGTTTCCACTCAGGGGGGAACCCCAGAGCCAGTGTATATAAGAGGAAATGGAGAACAGTCCATCTGTCTGCAAAATAAGCATCCTTAATTCAGGTGAGTGTCCGAATCAACCATTCGCCAAATTATCTCCGTCCGGCTCTGGAGAGATCTCAGATGTATCTCGTTCTTCAGCTCTCTTCATGACTCCCATTTCCTGTTGAGAGATTGGTTCTAGGTGGAGCCACCCACTGTGCTTCCTCCGTTTGTCTTTGGCGTGGGGCTAAAGGTCAGCGCAGCCAAGTCCTGGGTGCAAGAGTCTGAGGAGTTTGTCTTGGGTGTCTCTTCTATCTAGGCCCTGGCTTCCTCCTCCGAGGAGATCATGTAGTGTTGGTTCTGGAAGTCAAAAAGTAGTTTACATTGGCCCCAGCGATATCGAATCTGTTTAGATCTCAGCCAGCCCGTTACATTGTGTAGCTGCCTTCTGTTAGCAAGTGTGTATGGAGAAAGATCCTGAAAGAACTGGACTGTCGCGCCCTGGAATTGCACCGCTGCAGAGTTCCTGGCGGCTGACATGATCTTTTCTTTCTGTCGAAAGAAGTGCACACGTTTGAGGACATCTGGGAAAAGGTTTCTTTTAAATGGATTTGAGGAGTAAACTTGATGGGTTCTGTCTTACTGTTCTTCAGATGGGGAGGGGGGGTGTCCAGGATGGATCTAAACAGCGCCTTTACATAGACAGGCAACTCCTGGCCAAGGATCTGCTGAGGGAAACCGCGAAGATAGGCATTGTTTCTTCTTGAACTATTTTCAAGGTCCGCTTGTTTCGCCCAGACATCCTCTAAATGCTCCTCGATGGTCCTCACTCTCTCGGCCAGGACCACGACGTCATGTGTGTTCACATGTTACATTTTCCAGCTCGTTAACCCTAGCCTCCAGGCCACTAAGATGTGTTGTCAGGTCTGCCAATGAGCAGGCGAAAGAGTCCTTGGAGGTTTTAATTTCAGTTTTGATTTCCAGGGTGATTTCTTGCTTGAAGGATCTAAACATTGCTTCAAAGTCCTCTCTGGAGAGAGCCATATTCAGATCTTGTCCCAGGGCCAGGGGTGGATGTATATCTGCTATAATAGTGCGTGAGCAGGGTGGAAGTGCTCGCTTTGGTGCCAGGAAAGCTTGAATCCCCTGTGTTTTCTGCTTTGCAGCTGTTTTAGGCATTGCCAGAGGGTGAACAAGTTGGTTGCACCTGTAGTCTCGGTGGTAGAATTCAAACCGCTTCAAGGGGGTGGGGGAGGGCGAGCTTCCTCCTGCTGGACTTGGGGGTGATTCCTCTGCTTGTGCTATGGAGAGCGGTGGGCTGACTTTCTCTTCCTGTCGACCTTGCCCTCCTTTGATCTTTGAACTCCTTTGAACCGTTATCCCTCTGCTCGCCCTCGCCACCCTTTTCAGCCTCTTTCTGCCTTGCTCCTTCACTTCTTTCTTCAATTCACCTTTCTCTTTGGGTGTCAATTTTCTTCTGTTCCAAGTCCTCCTATCTTTCCTTTCCCCCACTTCTTCCCCAGCTGTTCAATGGCCAGGGGTCTCTGCCCCGACCCAGGCAGGTGACAAGAACCCCAAAACCGAGGGGGCCGAAGCCCACATATACAGCAACAGGATATCTGAGGCCACTGTGGGGCGCGGACGTGCAGCGAGCGCAAGGCACAGCCCATGGGGTCCCCGAGTTCACCAACCTGCCCTCCGCCGCACAGGGACCAGTCTGCCGGGCGGAGGACACGGCCCTGGGATCACAGCACCAGGCAATCTCGCTCAGGGCTCGGCGCCGGGGGTTCCCCCAGGGCACGCGGGGCCCTCAGCCGGGCAGCGAGGGAGCCAGAAACAGGAACGAAGCCGCCATGGGACACCGCCACGATTGGGGCTCCACCGCCCCTACAATTCCCCTCAAGGCGGCTGGGAGCTCCGGGGTACGCAGCGAATATTACATGAGGCCGCGGCGGGTCAGTGGGGGACTCAGAGTTGCTCCTCTTCTCTCCACACTGCACAAGGGGTCCGCAGGGCCGGGGCACTCCGGGTCTGATTAGGCGTCTCTCAGCCGCAGGGGCACATCACAGTGCTGAAGGTCGTAGTAGTTGACGCCACTATCGCTTGCTGCCATTTTCCCCTCAGGCAGGCGGAATGTTTTCAAGAAATGTAAGCTCCAACTAGGCATCTCTCGCCTCGGTCAGTCACCACCTGTGCCGCAACATGGGACGCGCTCCAGGGGCAGAAATCGGGCAAAAATTCAGATTAACACATAAAGCGTAATCCGGGCGCCTGGCTACAGAGCTGACAGCAGACACATCCGCATGGCGTGCCGCTCAGCATAAAAAATTATTTTATCCCTGGTGTTACAAAAAGACCAAAGAAGCTGTAAAATGCTTTTTTTTATCAAAGATGATCGTATTTTCATGGTGTGAACTTGTTAGAGCCATCTCCTTCCTGTGTTAGCCTCTTAGTTGTATAGTTATATTGCTATGACCTCCGGCAGTACTTGGTTTTAGAAATTGTGCAGATGTCATGAAAAAAGTAAAGTAACTAAAACTAAAGTGAAACCCTAATAACTGGTGGTTCTATAGTGACATGCATCGAGACTGTTTCGAGGCACTGACGTCAAAAGACTAAAGGTGTTGGGGAAAGGTCTAAGAAAGGGATCTATGTGATCAATGTGCCACCTGGAATTCCACTGACGAAAAAATGTCTACTGCAATTACAGCGCGGCACAGTGATCAGATTAATTTTGCCTGCTTGCACCGGCCTGCGTTGCCCTACCCTCTTCTGCCCCACTTAACTTTACGGCGGCACACTTGTGTGTGCCGCTGACTCCCGCTATCCCTGCAGCGTCAGTTCCTCCCACTTACTTGGATCTGAGCTGATGCCGCAGGGTCCTTTATCTTTTTTAAAAATGTTTTTTATATTTTCTTGTCCCCGCTTATCACAGCAGTATGCGGGTGACAGCCCGTCTTCCATTACAGCGACCAATGGAAATGGGGGTCAACCCTGCAACCCCCGCTCCACTTGGTTGTAGTAATGGGAGTCAGAATTTTGTATAATGCCGACTGCGCAGTAAACGTGCAGTCTGCATTATAAAGGTGCAGTATTTGTACGTTTCCTAAGGGATCCAGTCGTATTTTAGGGAGTGATATTGCATGTGAGCTCCAGCAGAAAACTGTCTTGTTTGTTGCTTTTATTTTAATGAAGATGCTGCCTATGATAGATGTTCCCTTTTTTTATTATATCCATTTTATCTTTGTAGATGTCTCGGTTTCAAAAAATACCTCTGTACCCCTTTTATGGTCCCCGGAGCCCGATCGGTCGCATTCCTTCACTCAACACAACTCCACAAGCTTGAAAAAGCCTGCTTTTAACCTGTCTGCCTTTGGATCGCTGTCTCCGGTGAGTAACTTATTGTATAGCTTTCGGGATAATGCTTGAGTTTTCTCATCTCTCCTTTTGATATCTGTTTGCTTTTCTGCAGTCCCTTGCAAACACATCTGTACTGAAATCTAGTCAGCTTGGAGATTCACCATTTTACCCAGGAAAGACAACTTATGGAGGTGCAGCAGCCACAAGACAGTCAAAGGTTCGAACAACCCCTTATCAGGTAACAATTTCAAAAACATGCTTGAACTGGTATATTGGCAATCCTGTTTCCAATGTATTGTAATTTTTAAGAAAGTTACGTTTGGTTTAGTATGGTGCACTGCTACAATGTTCATGTTCTCTTGGAGCAAAGGAAACAAAGTACATTTGTACCCTTTGCAATAATTCCTGAAACAAATATATGATGGATAGTATTTTTTACCAGGAGGTTTAACCTTGTAATTTTGTGTCCAATCTTCTTTTTTTTTCTCATTGAGAATTTCCTGGTGGTATTTTGCTTTCAAGTCCTGATGTTCACCAGTAGGTACAAAGGACACTTGGGTCTTCAATCTTACTTTTCACTTCCTAATTTTCAGTAGCAATTGCCCAAAACATTTTAGTCCTTCTGGAAAAAACGGTTTAGAAGTGTTTTACTTTTCTCAGACACTCTCCCTTGAGGTCTTGAGGGGGCAGAAATGGTTGGTGGTTAATCATGAATATTCTAATCCAAAAGTTACTGATTTATTATTGAGGCACTTCAGCAAATTACTTGTGGCTCTTTGAATTTGGCCAATTAGTGGCAGAGCCACAAATGTACATACTGTTGCTATGCATGGTACAGAGCTGAGTCAATAGACTGGACTATATACTGCATTACAAACAGTCCTTGTGTGTATCCTAATGCATGAAACTATTGCACAAAGTAGATGGTTGCACAGCATGGAATGCTGAAAATCCCTACTCTGTGGGGCGAGAGGGAGGAGAGCATGGATGTGAAATTTGCACCAACATAGCTGTTTCTAGCGCCATCAATTAGGCAACCGTGCAGGTCTAGGGTGCAGAATATGGCATGCCCGCTGTTTGGACCCTTTATTTCTAAAGTCCAACCATTGGCTTCATAAAAATATCTGAGGCAGTACAAAACTCCACTCTTATTATAAGGCTGAACCAACTGATAACATTTGGTAGCGGAGACAGAGCAGCTATGCTTACCTTAGGAGGAAGAGAGGGCTCTAGCTTGGTACAAAGACATTGTAACATATATATGGTCCAAAGAAACACTATGTATTGTAAAAAATAGAGGGTTTATTTAAATGCAAGTAGGCCAAGATAAATCTTTGGGAAGGAAGTACCATAACATCATATAAACACAGCTATAAAAACCAACTGAATACTTATGGTTTTCAAACCAAAGTATAACTTTATTTAAATTACAATAAGCAGTCGAGGTGAGTCAAACCTGTAACGCATTCAGAATGCCATTAAGCTATTCTTGGGGAGTAAAACCAGGTTGTGTATACTTTTAGAATAAAATAAGTAATTCCTGGGTAGTAGGCCCTATTGGTCCCAATATACAGTGCAATGCAGTTATAGACCCACTTAATTAGGCCAACAATGTTACAAGTCTATCTTGCAGCATGTATAACTTCTATCAAGAATGGAAAGTTACATACCAATGTTACTTTTTAGAACACCGTTTCGAGGGAGCGTTATAACTTGTATACTTTCTAGGGGGGGGGGCTTAAGCTACTGAAGGACAAGTAAGAACCTAGTGAAACTAGTTTAGAAGTGCCCAGTAGCAATTTAGGGAAAGTACAACCCAACTGGTGAGTAATTTGCCATGTACTCTTTAACCACACAGACTTCAGTCAGGCAAGCCATAGTACTTATTTTAATTGACTCCGCAATATTACCGTTTAAGAAGAGCAGCCGTTATTCAAGGTCAGTAAGTAACCAAACGTACTGTTCAGAAGTGTATTATACAGTTTGAAGGTAAGCAAAAACGTTTTGACTATTTTAGAAGTGTTCTAAAGCAGTTCAGGGAAAACCCAACCCAAGACACAATGTGTTTCAAGGTAGGCAAGGAACCGCATATACTTTTATGGAGTTCGGGGGTACAAGCAACTCGGACAACTATGAACTCAGTCTGATTTAGAAATGCACTAAAGCAGAGAAAGCAAAACCCCATAACACACATTTTAGAAGAGCACACAGCTAATCGAGGTGGGTAAAACCTATTTGAAGGCTTTTACACTCATTTACTTTAGAAATGATAAAACTATCAACTCTGTTACTTTTTAGAAGTGGGAACCACAATTCAAAGCTATTGAAATAACTTCAATAGGTTTCAAAGGAGGAACAAGCAACTTAAAGGTATTAACTTTTAGACACTTTGTAACTTAATCGATTGCATAGATAGTTACAACACTAGCTCATTTACAAGCACATACCTTTACAATTGCTATAATTTTCAGAAAGAAGCCTCATCAAAGTCCTACCCTAGTCCATAGCATGAGTTTTCTCAGAGGCAGTAGAACGACCCTAGTGGTCTAGGAGGCAGCTGTAGGCAGGTCAGACTGTTTCAGTTGCAGGAAAGTCAGAGTTCTAGAAGTTATGTTCTTCAAGTAAGTATTCGCTTCAGAGTTAAGTGTTCAGGGACTTCACAGAAGTCTCCCTATATGCGTTCCAGCATTAGGCCTGGGCGAACAGTATGGGCAAGCTACCAAACACTCCAATCGCCCACTCAGCCACACAGGATTCACACAAGACTTAAGTATTACCCAAGCCAGCACAGTACTTAAGCAGAAAAGAACAGCCTCTGGGTGGATGCTGCAGCACAGGATCCAGTCTTTAGATTCTTGGTGTGGAGACTGAAGCAATGGACACTGAAGGAAAACTGGCAGCAGTCATCAACTGGGGAGGCTTCCAACAAAAACTCTTTGCAGTTTCCCGCGATACTGTGGATTTGGTGCACTTTTACAGGAACCAGATTAAGGATGAATATTGGCGGTCGGATTCTCTGCACACTGGGTCCTGCACTCTGAGAGGACACAAGGGATTCAGATCGTGTCTATGGAGGTCCAGCAGGAGTCCACCAATGTTTCGGACAAAATCTTACTTCGGAAGACCATGCACCGCACTCAGGCTCAAGGTCCCCTGGTATTGGCGTTCTGCAAGGTCACAGCATGTCGAGGATGGTTCGTTTTGCAAGTCTTCTCAAGACTAGTGGATCTCGCCAGTCTCTGGGTAGGAGTAGTCACATCGGGACCCCCCAGGTTTATTGGAAGGAAGGGTTACATCGGGCACCGGTTACACAGCAGGCTCTCTGGTCGCTTCAAATCGCTAGAAACGTCTTTCCATCTTCCTCTTTGGATTCAGCTCCACTGGTCTGCTTTTAAGCAACTTCCAGGATTGGAGTATTTATCAGGAACTACAGCACAATTTCTGCAAACTCTCTGCATTTTACCAAAAGGCAGGGGGGTCTAGATGTCCAATCAGAAGAGCCAGCCCCCAGTTGGATTTGGTTCCTTTCGGGCAAGGTGAGAGAAAGGGCTGCAGAGTTTTGGACTTCTCCCTCGCTTCCTGCTTTCTGACACTCTGGAGCCTCGGCAGGGAATACAACGGATTCCCGCCGAAGACCATGTTATTTCCTGCATGGAACGGCAGAAGGAGACCTCGGGGGGGGGGGGGGGGGGGAACAAGCGAATGAGAAATGGCAAAAGGAGCCTGCCATTCTAGCAGAATGGTGGCCCTCCTGTGCATTGCCATGACGGATTTGACAACCTGCAAGTAATGACTAAAAGTAGTTTCACTGCCACCAACCATTCGTTAGCTAGTACATTTTGTGCTACAATTACAAGTTAAGTGAGAGACGATACAGTGCATCTCCCCAGCACGCCACTTAAGTGGGGTGTTCTGGCTATATAAAATGTAAAGGGGATGGGAATCCAACTTTACTTTGGGAACAGTAGTACACCCAAGAGCTAATAAGAGAAATTAAAAAGGGAAGCCCAACGGGGTAACCCAGCCTAAGCCCAAAATGTATAAGACTCTAAATCCAAACACTCACTATGGTGAGACATATTAAAAAGTTCACCTATAAAAAGAGTAAAACACTAGGTGAGGGGGGGGAGGGTGGGAATTACCATTCACATAGGGAAACTGAAAAATGACCAAGTCCAAGCAAATAAGTTCTGAGGTTGACACGTCAGGAAGACAATTCACATTTATGAAAATCTAATGGAAACACTTGCTGCCTCTCAGCTAACCTGCTGCTGTATTGGATTGCCCTGAGCTTGCCCAACGTACTATTTCCCCCAAAATGGTCCCTGTATGGGAAACTTGACCCAGCCGACGATGACCGTGCAGAAGTGTTTAACAGCAGAAAATCCGAACCGGAGCTAAGCCCCTTGACCCTAGGTCAAGCCAGTAGGGCCAGAGCTGGTCCCAGACAAGCAACAGGCTTTTCAGTGGAAATCATCCAGCAGGTAAGTAAACCTGCTGCAATCTCGAACATTCTGACACTGCAGTGTAGCAACAGGATCACCCCTAAATATCCCATACACGCAGTGGGTGGCCTAAGCCAGCCCTCCAATTTGATGCTTTATCAGGTTGGCCCCAAAAAACGCTGCTCTCCCAGGACTGCTCCCCCTGTCGAATCCCCCAGGATATGTAGTGGCCATGTCTAAACCTCTAAACCTGTCCAACCAGCTCCATGGGATGGAGGGAATGGGATCAGTGACTGCATGTGTGCTTAATGGCCATTTTAGGCCTGCCCTTTGGTTTCGCCAACAAAATGAATGTCCAAAAAAACCAAATGGCAGAAATAGACTTGTATCCCACTGTCAATTGTGCTGTTAATGCGCTATATCTGATTGCAACCTGGGGGTCTTAAAAAGCATTTATGTCACAGGTGCCATATGTGCTACCTTGGGACCATATTTAAGAAAGAGCTTGCAGTGGCTGGGTTAATTCACTATGACAATCTGGCCACAACAAGGTCAGATCCTAGAAAAAGCAATTTGGGGTTGGAGGCTGGGGGTACAAAGGAAAGTTTAGGCATCCCTGAAAACCAGACTCCTCTCAATTGGAATTCTGCCAGAAGACTGGTGAAGGGGACACACTAAACCCTGAAAAGCCCCCTAAGAGTGTACCACAGGGCACACCCTTGCAGTAGGCTTTATCTCCAAAAGCCTGCTCTCAACCAGCCAAAGGAGGCATCTTCTGGTGGTCACACACCAACACCACCTAAAACCCTTTCCAAGTTATTGAACTCAGAGATGCTGACCTGCAACATAAGCACCCATTACTTGATCAGTGCAGGGCATTGATCTGTCTCGGACACCTTCTAGGCTTGGCATTGAAATGCAATTTCAGGCCCCAAAGGTAGGCTACCTGTCGCACATTTCGAAGTCCTTGAACATGTCCAGGCAAATTACATTTCTGATGTTTTGTTATTCTGATTAGAAACATACTGTGCATATGGTCTGACATCCAGGGGTTACTGTAGAGTATTGAATCTTGCCTTTCGATAATCGAAAGGGGACTTCGACATGGGTGTGTCTGTAACACTATCAATACGTGACGTGTAGTGTACCCAAAATCCCTCACGCGTCGATGTCCCTCAGATTGTTTTTTCCGCCCAGCATACTGGTCGCCTTGATGCGGAGCTCGTCAAAGACTTCACTTATTGTCCCATCGATCTTTGGTCGAATAATTATATAAAATATCCACATCACCCTATCCGTCGCTGTTCCAGACCTGCCGAAGACCTTCAGAAACTCGACGGACTGTGATCCAGTCGGTGCAGCCGACCACATGGCTGGGCCTTCCGCCGGCCTATACAGTAGGGAGAGTGGGGTCGGGGTGGACCTTTTATATACAAATTGCGAATGCCTTTCCCTTTCGGTCTTGGTCACTCTACCCATCCTCAGCCATGGAGAGGACTCCATTTAGGTGTTGCCCTAATTGTAGGAGCAAATTCCCTTGTAAAGATGGGCACAGACGGTGTATCCGGTGCTTGCCGCTCTATCACAAGGAGGAAGGATGCGCGGCTTGTAAGCTCCTCCGTCCTAAGACATTAAAGGAGCGTAGAGTCAAGCGGTGGGCGGCCTGCGGTACGTCGAAGGCCGAATTTTCTCCTGCTGCCACAGCTACCGAATGTGACAACGGCGAGAATGACTATCATACCTCCGAACCAGAGGTTGTTGACCATTCGACAGAATGCTCGCGTTCTGCATCATCTGTCCCCGGCCCCGCTAGCATTGCTTAGGCACTGCTTTGGGGAAGTCGCACCCCGGCGACAAAGACGAACATGTACACAGCGCACAACCCAAAGTCAATCTTCAGCCAGGTCTAAGAAAACTTCAGCGCCACTGGGTACACCGGAAGCTCCGGTGGCACCCGCCGACCGTCTGGATCGGCAGGCCTCCACAGCCACAATTGCGCCTAGCGACCGGGCGAATGAAAACAAAGCGCACTACCCCAATATATCCAGTTCTGCCGAGACGCATCACAAGAAAGTGCCTGCAACGATAGGGTTCCGGTTTCGCCAAAGAAGGTGGTCACAGAAGACAAGGCCCCGGTACGCCAAAAAAAGGCAACCCATTACAGGCTGAAGCTACGCGGCTCCCCACTACGGAGGACGTCCCCGGCAGCTTAGCCAGGATTGTTGCTGCCAATTCAAAGAAGCAGCAGGCCGGGGATGTGCCGAGGCCCATGGAAACGCCCAAGGTAAGGGGGGGTACCGGAACCCACCCATAAGTGGAAGGAGAAGTGCAGACGTCTCACCTCTATCGGTGCCCCAGGAGGAGTTCTCTGAGGGCGAAGGGCTATTCTCGACGATGAGACGAAAACCTCGATGCTTTTCGACGGATGAACACGATCAAGACATTTTTCCACCTAGACCATTCTAGGTCCTTGGTTTGGACAAGAGAAAAGATTGAGAACTGTATGGAAAGGCTCGGCAGGTTTGTTTCCCGTTCAGAACAACCCACACCAAGGAGGCCAAGGGATGAAAGCCCTTTGGACCCCAAAGCTAAGTTTCCAAGACTTTCGGACCCCTCTTTAGAAGAGGATATATACAATTCTCCAGCATGGGGTCTGGCATGGATTCACATGCTCATGAATATTCCCTGTCGTCAGGCTGGGAATCCTCGGTAAAGAAAAAATCCGTATCAGTTTTGTTTCTGATCTGTCTTTCGTAGTAGTAACCAATCACTGATCTCTGCGTCATACTGACCACAGCCAATGACTGCCCTCTACCTAATCCCTGCCTCTGGCAGCCATCTTCAGATTTTTACCGCACGTTGAAGTGTTGGGATCCTCATGCTATTGCTCTCGAGCGTTAGTGCTTTTTTCACGTTTTTTCTCAGAAAAAAATCTTTTTTTCGGTCAAAAGAGCCTCAAGCTCGTTTTTTCATGCGATTAACGGGGACCCGTGTCGGATTCGTCTACGCCCCTCAAGGGTGAAGATTTCGTCGAGCCACGCTTTTGGAGGACTCCAGAAGTTTCTCAGGCCCATCTCGGACATGGCCCAGGAGAAAGGAAGCTCGACGGCCGGAAAGCTGTTCAGGGTCTGCCCTGGATGCCAGCTTCAGAATGTCTGAGGACGAACACTCCCTTTGCCTTTACTGCCTACATGAGGACAAGACGCACGTGGAGAAGGACTGTGCGTTTTGCGGCAATATGTCGGAGCGGACCATGAAGGACCGCCATCAACGTCTTGCCAACTGGCTGGAAGGAAAGAGCCCGTCAGGCGAGAAGAAGTCCGAGCGGTCTTCTAAGACCTTTGAGGGCGCCCCGGCGACGGGGGTCCAACAGAAGGCCAAGCACCGCGAGTCCGCTGGCACCGGGAGCGCCGAACGGTCGGGCTCTATGGGCGCCAGGCAGGGCGCATCCTCCCCGGCGCCATCAACCACGAGCCAACGCTCTGGTAAGAGGAAGGCCGAGCATCCGGTGAAGCTCCTGGAGAGACCCCGGTCGAGCTTGAAGGCCCCATCGGAGGGGGAGCGAGGCGGTGACCCCCCCCCCCCCCCCCCCCCCCCAAGGAGAAGGAGGTGAGCGCACCTAAGGTGGTGAAAGCCTTAATCCACCCGGCCAAGGCCTCTATTGAGACAGTCGCGGCGGCCCTGGCTCAGCCTGTGGAGGCTACACCAGTGGTGGCGACCTCGGGGCCCAGAGTCTCCCTGCCACCGCGGAGGGAGTCCTCTTTCATGCCCATCGACAGGACCCCCGTGAAACCTCTGACGGAGAAGAAAAAGGGGGGGGCAGGAGGTCTTCGTGGATTCGGCCTCAACCTCTGAGGAGGAGCTGATCTAAGTCTTAAGCCACGGCGTTGGCGTGGATGAAGACCAGCCCGTCGGGAGGGACCCTGACGTAGGATACGACGAGAACGTCGAGGGTGCCGACGGAGCTCCTGACCGCCCATCGGACTCCCCTCAACCAGTGCCGCAAGACAACTCTGCGGCCATTTTGTTGGCTATACAGTCCTTATGCTCGGAGATAAGGACGAGACTGCCGTTACCACCAACGGAGGAACCGCTCCCGACGGGGGACCCGGAGCCAGGCCCTTCTGGGAGCCCTCCCCCTAAGAGGAGGAGGATTCATCCTCCACCTCCTTTTCAGCCATCGCGCCCTGTTCAGCCCTCCTCCCCGTCCACGACACGTGGGGATGATACGGGGACTGAAACGGCCGCAGCGGGTACAGACGAGGAGGTTTACGACGAGGATCTCCCGTCACCTCCCACCCGGGCTTCCCCGCCCGACGAGATTGGATCGTTTCACTCCATGATCGCCAGGGCATCCGAGCTTTTCCAGCTCTGCCCGGAAGAGGAGAAGGAAGGCTTCCTTTATCAACGGCGCGAGGCCAAGAGGAAGACGGTCCTCGCTGTACCTCTACCAGACGATATTTGGGATGAGGGCCTCGCCCTCCTCAAGAACCCATCCATGACGCCGGCTAGAAGGGATCAGTACGAGAAGTACCGGGTCCCGGATGCGGCCCCCTTGTGCCTTCGGGCACAGCCGACCCCGGACTCGGTCGTCTCCGTGGCGGCCAGGAAGAAAGCGGGGGGGGGGGGGCGCGGCCTCTACGTCGACCTCCCCGCCGGACGGCGAGGGAAAGAAATTGGACACGATGGGACGCAGAGTCATCTCGTCGGCAGCGACGACGATTAAGGCGGCCAATGCCTTGGCTATCGTAGCCCGCTACGCCCGGGAGTTGTGGTACAAACTGGCCCCCCTGCTGGACTTCCTACCAGACGACAAGAGGGCGGAAGCCCTAGAGATCTTGCAGGAAGGAGAGGTGGCGTCGGACCACGCCAATACGATTGCGACGGACATCGCTTACACTGGATTTCGCCAGTTGGGCAACGGCGTGTGCCTTAGGCGGCGTGGATGGCTCAAGGCTACTGACGTGCAGACCAGAGTCTTGGACATGCCGTTCGACGGAAACAACCTGTTTGGGAAAACAGTGGACGATTCCCTTCAAGCCATCAAGGCGGACACGGAGACTGCCCGGGCTCTTGGGGATCTCCAGCAACGGCGGCCGCCCTTTCGGAGCGGCGGAGGCAAACAGTGCCTCCAAAGGTTCCAGCGGCGGATTTTCCACCTACCGTCAAGCGGCCCGTTCGTCGTCACAGAAATCTTACAGGGGACGAGGCAAGTCGGGCGGACCACGCCGTCGTCGCCAAGGAGGACAAGGCGGCAAAGCCTCGTCGAAGCAGGACTGAACCGGCCGTGGGGTCGGGCCCCCACCGAAGCACCCCGGTGGGAGGCCGGCTGGCGAGCTTCGTCAGCGTGTGGGAGTCCATCTCCACCGACCTTTGGGTGCTGGACGCCCTAGCTCAGGGTCACGCGCTCGAGTTTCTAAAGAGGTGCCCGCGCGTCCCACCTGTGGCCAGGAAAGAACATCACGTCCCTCAACTTCTCTTGGAGGTAAAGGCGATGCTCAAGAAGGGCGCCATCGAGCTTGTCCCAAAGAGGCTTCGGCGCTCTTGAGTTTACTCAAGATACTTCCTCGTGAAGAAGACGGGAGGATGGCGTCCCATCCTGGACCTACGACTGAACAAATTCAAGGCACAGAAGTTCCGGATGGTCACCCTCCAACACGTCCTGGGTCAACTGGAGGAGGGCGATTTCCTGTCGTCGTTGGATTTGGAGGATGCCTACTTCCATATTCCCATCCTAAAGGGACACCGAAAGTTTCTCAGGTTCGTGGTCCAAGGGCGTCACTACCAGTTCAAAGCCCTTCCCTTCGGATTGAGGTCGGCACCCAGGGTGTTCAAGTGCCTCGCACCGGTGGCGGCGCAGCTGCGCCGAGAGGGGATCCACGTCTACCCCTACCTGGACGACTGGCTCATCCGAGCAAAGATGAAGGAGCTCGCCGTGGAGCACACGGCAAGGACCGTCCAACTACTCACGGACCTGGGATTCTCCATAAACTACGCCAAGTCCCACCTGGTGCCCGCGCAAGACAAACTGTTTCTGGGAGCGAAGCTCGACAGTGTCGCTTCTGGCCTCTCCGTCGGAGGAAAGGACGAGGGCCATCTTGGGCAAGGTGCAGCGGATGCTGGCTGCAGACGCGGCCAGGGTGAGGTCCATCAAGTCCCTCCTCGGAATGATGTCTTCTTGCATTTATCTCATCCGCCTGTGCAGGCTCCGGATGCGCCCTTTGCAGGAGTTCCTGGACGCGCGTTGGATCCAGACGGGCAGCTTCGAGAAGAGGATCACACTCGACGAGTTTCCGACGAGCGATCCGGTGGTGGGGCACCCGCGCGCATCTGACGGCGGGCATGGACTTCCAGACCCCCGCCCACCAGGAGACCGTGACCACGGATGCCTCCCTGGAAGGGAGGGGAGCGCACACCGAAAATCTGCACGCGAGAGGCCTTTGGCTTCCGACAGAGAAGTCCCTCCATATCAACGTCCTGGAGCTCCGTGCAGTGTTTTGGGCCCTCGGGTCCTTTCTTCCGTCCCTCAAGGGCAAGGTGGTGAGGATCTTCACCGACAACACCACCACCATGTTCTACATCAGGAAGCAGGGCGGTACCAGATCCCCAGCCCTGTCCAAGGAGGCAGGAGTTAACGGAAAACATGTAGCGGTCAAAACTGCGCACACGCGCTGTAGACCACGTACCTGCAAAGACTGCACACACGTGATGTAGATAACCCGTAGCTGAGAAGACCACGCCATCGCGCTGTAGAAAAGACATAGCTGCAAAGACCACACATGCGTTTCCGAGCTCTCACGCCTTATCCGAACAAGCACACGCTTTGAACAAAACCGTGCAGAGGAGTTAACGGAAAACACTTAACCAGTGAAGACCGTGCACACGTGTTGTATATAACACATAGCTGCAAAGACCACGCACATGCGTTTCTGTGCTCACACGCCTTATCCAAACACACGCTGTAGAAAACACATAGTTGCCAAGACTGAACACAAGCTATGTAGATAACACGTAGCTGCGAAGACCATGCACATGTGCTGTACATAACGCGTAGCAGAGATGACCACGCACACACGTTGAAGAAAAACACGCAGAAATGAGATGTATCAGAGCTCACATGCGCCTCATCTGAACATGCACACGTGCTGTAGAAAACACGTAGCTGCGAAGACCGTGCACACATGTTGTGAAGTGAAGAGGGGCCCTGTATGGAACCCCACCTTCCCTTTCCATGGTGACCATCTTGTTAAACGATTTTCCTTCCTACACCAGGACGCCGTAGGTGTTCCGGTTTGGGAAGAAAAATCATTTTTTAGCACCCAGGGTTGCCGCTTTGGGAAGCTAGGGTGGTAATGGTCTTCATCCATTTAAAAGGACGTTATGGTTACGTTGCACTAATAAAAACCTATGAAATTCAGTAAAAAAAACTTTAAGGGGACGCTATGGTTGTAGGTAAAATCGACAAACCCCTGAAATTCGCCAGTTATGGCAAGCTAAGCAACCATAACTCGCGCCACCACCGTGCACTGCTAAGTCTAACACCCAGGACATCAAAGATGACATTGATGACATCACTGATGACATCGCATTTACATTTCATACAAGGGGCTGTGAATGTAAAAAGTATCAGGGATTATCGAGAGATTTGTACACTACATAGTTTATTACGCAAAGTAGTATTCTAAAGAACATTCCATTGCAGTGTGCTTTCTAGTACTGGAACCTACTCGTACAGAAATGTAGGTATTGACTGCAGCATACACCCAGTGCTGCTCCAGCAATCCAGGTGAGAAAGCCCCCAGCGACCCACCCCCCCACACCTCCTGGCCTCAATCGGGCCAAAATACACTTTTAGTGGGCGCCATTACCCTTGCCGCTCCTCCGTTACCTCCTAGCCCCAGCCCTCCTTCTCTTCGCGATCCCTCTTACACCCACCTCCCGCTGCTCCTGTTTGGCTGCCCCTTCCTGGGCAGCCCTCTGCCCGTGCAGCCCTGCAGCTAAGGGTCACGAGGCAAAGGGCGGCTCCTACAGAGGCAGCTCCAAGATGTGTCTGCAGGTGTCCGCAGGGGAAGCCAAGGAAGCCAGACACCAACAAAATTGTGAGTATGGCATGGGTGGGGGTGTAGAGCAATCACTTTAGCCCTCGCCATTCTACCTTAACCTTCCGTAACGTAAACTGCCATAGAATTGCACCGCACTTGGATGGAATTAACTTTTAGCTTCCATTGCATCTAAACAGTATTGTGAATATTAGCATGTGCCACACTTAGATGGAATTCTCAACTCTAACTTCCGTCACATCTAGACAGGATTAGGAATGTTGGCATGCGCCACACTTAAAGAAATGGTTCGCCCAAAATTTTTTATTTCAAAAATAGATGGGCAATATTAAAAAATCCATTGGCAATTTTTTTTTCCAAGTCCTTATGTAAACTTTTGAGCAAATCGAGCTCAAAGAAAGCACATGGGGGTCATCCATTTTGTGAAATGGATGCCCGCCGCTGTGCTCGCTTTGGCTTTTGCGGCACTAATGAAGGAAAAGCCAGCCAGCTGTAGTAAACAAAAGCTACCACTGGGTGGCTTTTCCTTCATTGGTGCTGTACGCGGAGGACGGGGACCAGAGACTACAGGCAGAAAAGCTACAGCTGCATCTCGGCAAGTGCTATTTTTTTTTAATAAAAATAAACACTAGCTGCATTTTCTTCCCTAAATTTTCCGGCCTGGAGGAGCCTGGAAAACATAGAAATAAAACCGCAGCTTTAAAAACAGTGTATTTGTTTGCAGTAGCTTTTGAAGCGACCACAAACACAAATACAACGTTATTGTGTTTGAAAACGCTGCGGTTTTTCTTTCTAAGTTTCTCAGGCTCCTCCGCCTCGGAGGAGCCTGAGAAACTCAAAAAGAAAAACCGCAGTGTTTTCAAACACAACAGCGTTGTGTTTCTGCCTGCCTTGGCTATCACTTTGGGTCTCCGGTGCTCCCCCAGGAGAGCACCGGAGACCCAAAGTGAAAGCCAAGGCAGGCAGAAACACAACGCTGTTGTGTTTACATGCGGCAGTGTTTCTGCCTACAGCAGATTTCCCATTTGGGGCTCTGGGGGGGGGGGGGGGCGGGGTTTGGTCCCCCGTGGGGAGCCCCCCGTGGGGAGCCCTAGAGCCCCAAATGGGAAAGCAGATTTAGGCAGAAACACTACGCGGTTGTGTTTGAAAACGCCGCGGTTTTTCTTTTTGAGTTTCTCTGGCTCGGAGGAGCCTGAGAAACTTGGAAAGAAAAACTGCAGTGTTTTCAAACACTAACGTATTTGTTTGCGGTCGCTTCAAAAGTGACCGCAAACATAAATACGTTTTTAAAGCTGCGGTTATGTTTTCTGGGCTCCTCCAGCCTGAAAAACTTAGAAAAAAAACGCAGCTAGTGCTTATTTTTTAAAAAAAAAATAAATAGCACTTACCGAGATGCAGCTGCAGCTTTTCTGCCTGTAGTCTCCGGTCCGCGTCCTCAGTCCCGGCACAATGAAGGAAAAGCCACCCAGTGGTAGCTTTTGTTTACTACAGCTGGCTGGCTTTTACTTCATTAGTGCCGCAAAAGCCAGCACAGACGGGCATCCATTTCACAAAATGGATGCGCCCATGTGCTTGCTTTTGCAAAATTTGAGCTTGAATTGCTCAAAATTTTACTTAGGGACTTGGGTGGGTGGGGGGGAAATGGCAATCAGTTTTTTTTTAATATTGCCTATCTATTTTTGAAATAAAACATTTTGGGCGAACCATTCCTTTAAATGAAACTGTGAATAAGTGCCACACTTGATAGAATCGTGATCACTAGCCTGCCTCACATCTAGACAGAATACTGAAGTTTAGCAAGTGCCACACTGGGATGGAATAGTGAATGATAGCAAGCATCACACCTAGACACAATTGCAAGGACCGCAATACCAACTAACCAATCCACTAACCATTTCATCCCTCTGCATAAACCTCTCAAACTCTAACCAAACACAACCACAAACCTAAAACACAGCAATCCGCACAAACGTCACTACGTTGCAACAACAAAACAAACCACATAGACTTGCTTAACAGCATACGACTACTGACCGTAGAACACCCCAAGCCCAGCCAACGGACCCACCAGACTGAAGCTGCCAACAGCACATCACTGCTCTCTTGCACTTTTCCAGCTTATTCCCACTAACTTACCCCCCCTTCTCCCTTTTTCAGAGCCGCCAGGGGACCACTCCGGTGGTGGTAGTGTGCGGTACAAATATCCTTTAACATTAACCTACACCACAGAGGTGCTATATTTGTAATTTTCCAAACTTATATAAAAAAATGGCGAATGCTTCTGCATCACTTTTCCGTACTGTGAAACATGCAGTAAGTAGCTAATAATGCATTACTTACAACATATTTCTACTAATACACACAAACCATAAATGGAGTACAATGCATATGGGGCATATATATGGAGAGTACAATAAGCAACCAAGAGGCAGTATAATTGGCAACTGTGTAGAATGTACATGCTTGTATTCACGCACATAAATGATTGCTGTGTTTCAGTCCTGCTTCTTCCCTATGTATATGCATCATATGATGCGCCTGAACTCTTAAGGAAAGTAATGTAAGAACATATGAGAAGGGTAATGTCTACAAATATAGTACCTTTTTGAATTTTCCATTTGCGGCTCAGTGAAGGAAACCACCTGGCCTAGATATGTCGCCAAACAAAAAAGGAGCCAGACATGTAATGTCAGTGATGCCCTCAATGATATTTGTGATGTCCTATTTGATGTCTTGGGTGTTAGTCTTAGCAGTACACGGTGGTGGCGTACGTTATGGTTGCTTAGCTTACCATAACTGGCGAATTTCAGGGGTTTGTCGATTTTACCTACAACCATAGCGTCCCCTTAAAGATTTTTTTACTGAATTGCATAGGTTTTTAGTAGTGCAACTTAACCATAATGTCCCTTTAACAAAGTTTTATGTACGTAGCTCTCTGTGTACGTAGCTCTCTGTGTACGTAGCTCTCTGTGTACGTATGTGTGTATATATATATATATATATATATTTATTTCACAGCCACAGTAGTCCCTGGACGAATCCCCACCAAACTTCGCAAAAAAAAGTATGTGGGCCACTCTGAATTTTTTTGCAAAGTTTGGTGATGTTTGGTCTAGAGGGGCAGGGGGGTCCCAAAACATCTTTTTCTCTAGACTGAATGGGGGAAAAACTTTGCACCTGGCTACAGGCCAAACCACTGGATCACCAAATTTTCGGCAGGGGCAGGAGCTTGGTTCCGAAAGCGTGCTTTTGTAAATTTGGTGACAATCCGTGCAGTAATTTTCTTTAAAATGACCAAAAAGTAAGTCTCAAAAAATTAGTGATATCTATGTCCGCTCCGCGGTCACACTTCCCCGGACATGTGACGCATTAACTGATTGGTTTTGAACAGCATGAAGTGCGTCAGATTGTTTCGCTGTGCCCGCCATCTTTCATTCGCGTTTTGGTGTACGCGAACATCGCCGCTAACACATATAAAATACAACATTGCACTTGTTAAACTTATGAAATACTGCCTCGGAAGGTGAGGGTTAATGAGGCGGGGATGGGATGTGGCAGCAGGAAGTCAAAAAGTGTTGTTTTCTTGTCACCAAAGTCATACGGTAAATTGGAAGTTGCTGCTCAATATAGTGTCCTTTAAGTACAGGCAAAGAATTACTATCTGTTACAATGTATTTAAAATAATATTGCAGTCAGACTGGCGTCCTAGAGTTTGAAATCTGAGGCAGCCACCTGCACTGTTTGATGGAAACAGCGGGTCTGCAAGTGTATGGGAGTACCAGTTCTCATGAATGCATTGAGACACATGTTGTTGCAAAGTCAGAATGTATTTGCATTCTGAGTGAAGGTCACTTGCTTTTTTGGTTGCGAGCTCAGTAAGCCCACGCATCTGACTGAACCCATTAGGGACGATTGTTTTTTGACCTTGAGCGAAAGGGAAAATTCAGTAAGAATGCAGGGAAAGTTTGCAAAAAATACCATTTGATAAGGTTATGTATTCAAAATGTTTGTAAGGCACATGTAATATGAGTTCAAGAAGATTCTTTGGGGCAAGTACACCACAGGCGTCCCGGATTAGGACGAAAAATCCTTTTAGTAGCATGGGTTACTGCTTTGGAAATCTAGATTGTTAATGGCATTCATCCCCCATTTTAGGGGTGGAAGGGGGGGGTGTAATGATCCAGACATCACGTTATGCGCACTCGCTTCGATTGTGCTGATAACTTGGCCTGCTGGCCCTGTATTCACCGTGCCAATCCGTGGAACGGAGGATCTACGCTACAATATTCCCATTAGCATAACACAAACTGCAAATGGAAATGTTGGAAAATCGTATTGCGTCTATGTACTTTACTGAGAAATATAAAGTAGATGGAGTCTATGCGATTTATTATTTTTTTTACTTTTTTTTAATCTATTTTTAAACCGTGAAAGGTCGTTCTTAAGGAACATTTAATTTGTTTACGGATGGCTTTTTTTTTTTTGGGAAGGATAGCGAAGAAGGAAAGTTGCAGACGGAAATGAGCAAAGAGGCACCAAACAGTAATATGGAGGGGGTAGGTAGATGGGGGACGGGGGGGGGGAATGTTGTGCGTGTTGTTTGTAAGATAGGGGCAGTGTTTCTCATGCTCCTTCATTACAGCAGTGGTGCTGTTTCTTGGGGAGGAAGGATGGCCTTAGCTCATGTCGTTTTCAGATAAATAGTACTTTTAGTAAAAGTATGTACTGTGTACTACATTGTTAATGGCAAAGTAAGAATAGGTGTTGGAGCTTTGCAAGGGTAATGTTGAAGTTGCAAGTTCCTACATCAGTAAAAAATGTAGTTCCACACTGTCCACGAGGCATAGATCTTAAGTGTGTGCAGATTCTCTGAAACTTTGCCTTGCGCCAGCATATGGTCATGTGGCATTCTCCGGAAAGTGTGCAATGAAGTCAGATGTTAGTTTATATTATGGTTACGTGCCAGTACTAGAAACCTATGAACTTCAGTAAAAAAAACTTTGTTAAAGGGACGTTATGGTTAGGTTGAGCTACTAAAATCCTAAAACTGAACGCGACATTATGGTTCAAAGTAAAACCAAAAAACCTTGAAATTCGCCAGTAGTGGTAAACTAAGCAACCATAACTCGCCCCACCACTGTGCACTGCTAAGACTAACACCCAGGACATCAAAGATGACATCACAAATGTCATTGATGACATCACTGATGACCTCACATGTACATTTACTTTTCATGAAAACTCTGTAGAAGGTATTCTTATTATAATGTTGACCAGAAAGTGTCGAGGATCATTGGAATAAATATCAAGTGCTAATTAGTGCATTAAGCAATGCGTTGATATAAATAGCATTCTATTATGAAGTTCTATCCAGTATACTAAGGTACTCATGTAGAAACATAGGCATTGTGTGCAGCATACATGATGGAGGTGCAATATTCATAAGCTTGCCATGTTGAATAGTGAAATAACTTTTCTTATAGTTTTGCGTACTGTGAAACATGTGAGAAGTAGGTAATAAAACCCACTTACTACATAATTGTATTATAGACAAAACAGACAACATACAAATGAGTATATACAAGGAAATTGAAGTAAGGAAAAAGCAGCAGCAGTAGTAGCAGAAAGTGTTCATAACTGATTACCTTTATGCAGAGAAATGATTGCTCTGTTTCAAAGGTGCTACTTAACCTATGCATATGTATCACATGATTTGACTGGACCCTAAGGGAATTACTGTAAGAACATACTTGAAGAGATAAGTCTACAAATCTAGTACCTTTTCAATTTTTAATTCCTGACTGTTAATGAAGAAAACCATGTGGCCTAGATATGTCAGTAAAGGAAAAAAGGGGGAGCCAGACATGTGATGTCATCTTTGATGTCCTGGGTTAGTCTTAGCAGTGTACAATGGTGGCGTGAGTTATGGTTGCTTAGTTTACCATAACTGGCGAATTTCAAGGGTTTTTTGGTTTTACTTGGAACCATAATGTCCCATTAACGTTTTTTGTGTGCATTTCATACGTTTTTAGTAGCACAACTTAACCATAATGTCCCTTTTAAAAGTTTTTTTGACTGGAAGAAAAAAAAAATGTATATATTTCTGAGGCTTGTGGAATCTGCTTAGATTACATGCTGTGCATAGGCCGACATCTAGTGGAAGCTGCGGAGTATTAAAGTTGTTTTTCGAAACTCGAAAATGGGCGTCGACACAGGGCGTGCCAGTAATACTATCCCTAGTGTGACGTCCACTGTACCCAAGATCCCTCACGCGTCTAGGATCCTCAGATTGTTTTTTTCTGCCATACTGGTCGGAAGCATTTTGCGGAGTCCCCTGGCCTTAGCCATACTTTTGCTAAAATATAAAATAATAATCTATTGACATCCTACCCCACCCCAACGTCGAACTTGGACACTCGACGCCGGCTGGAGAAGAAATCGACCGTCGGCTGCTGCACGACGGATTTGGGCCTCGGAAGGCCGCTGGCCCGGGCCTGGTAGGCCGCTGGCCTCGGCCCTGCAAGTAGGGAGAGTGGGGGGTGGTACGTACTTTACACTCTTGGTATATAGGTACACCTTATGCATTTCCTACACTTAACAGTCTGCTGCCTCAAGGTGCGTATGGAAGGTACCCCTTTTCAATTCTGCCCCAAGTGCAATCGCGCAGCAGAACATTTGCACATTGACACCCCCGGTGTACAGGAGGAAAGGGACTTCGCGGAAGAGTTAGTGGGAGAAAGGAGGACATATATAAGAGGACATCTGAAGCCAGACTCCCTAGTTGTCACCAACACTCGTAAGAGGGCTGGGACACCCTTGTCTTCGTCAGAAGTTCCTCCCGACAAGGAGAGCAAAAAACTATATGGTTTCGGCAGGAAGGTAGCCTCAACGTCCGCCTTTCGAGCAAGGATTGCTAACTCCACCACCCTGTTGGCCAGCTACAACTGCCATCAGTGGGAAGAAGTCGCGGCTCTCATAGCCTCTGCTCCTGAACCGTTAAAAGGCCAATTAGCTCGGATTTCTGCAGAGGTTAGAGCCGTGTCTGGTTGCATTTTGAAAGCAACCTTCGCCGCGGACAACGCAGGCAGATTGATAGCAGAAGGTACTGTTATCAAGAGACATGCATGGTTACGGCAGTCTGGTTTTAAGGCAGAAACACAGGCATCATTGTTGGACAAACATGTGGAAGCCGATCTGTTTGGTAAGGCGGTCGAAGACGCACTGAAAAATGCCAAGGACGAATACGAGACACTCAAGTCCCTTGGCCAGTTAACCAATAAACCCCCTAACCAGAGAGGGAATAGTAATTTTCGTCGCCCACGCGGCCAAACTTCCCAGAGAGGATCTAACTATTCCCAGGGGCAGGGTACACAGTGGAACAACAACCAACAGTCTACCCAGGGTTACGGCAGAGGTAATAGGAGAGGTTGTGGTAAAGGCAGAGGCAGCCCCAGCAAAGGAGGCGGCACGCCTCCACCAAAGCAGTGACGCTCAGTTCAGGGTCCCTTCTCACGCAACCCCAGTAGGGGGACGCATTTCAAACTTCACCCAGGCTTGGGAAGGGATCACATCAGACAGATGGGTGCTACCAACAGTATCCACAGGATATTGTATAGAGCTACTGCAGCGTCCCCGGAACCATCCTCCACGACAAAGAGTACACTCCTTAGAACATCAGAAGATTCTCCTCGAGGAGATCGCCATTCTTCTACAAAAGGACGCGATAGAACTCGTCCCGGGACACCAGGTAAACAAGGGTATTTATTTAACTTACTTCCTTGTGCCAAAGAAAGACTTGACAATGCGCCCAGTATTGGATTTACGGCCTGCCAACAAGTATGTCAAGCCCCAAAAATTTCGTATGACCATGCTACAAGAGGTAATCCCCCTCCTAAAAAAGGGGATTACATGGCAACCTTGGATATGAAAGATGCTTATTTTCATATTTCCATGTTCCCAGCGCACAGAAAGTACTTGCGCTTCAAGGTGGACAGTCGCCACTACCAATTCAAGGTACTACCCTCGGGATAGCTTCAGCACCAAGGGTATTCACCAAGGTACTGGCGGGGGCGGCTGCACACCTACGCAGGGAGGCAATCCCAGTGTACCCTTATCTGGATGACTGGCTCATAACGGGGGCAACCCCAGGAATTTGCAGGACAAACATTCAAAGGACTATCGACCTCCTACACGAGTTTGGCTTCTCAATCAACGAGAAGAAGTCAAGCCTGGTGCCAAGCACCTCAAAACAATTCCTAGGAGCAATCCTGGATACCCAGGAGGGGTTGACCTTTCCTTCAGAAGAAAGAATTCGGAATATACTACTGCAAATTCCGCATTCAGTCGGTCAACAAATAACGGTACGCAAAGCAATGCGTTTACTGGGCATGATGGCGTCATGCATTTACCTGGTCCCCCACGCGCGCCTGCGTCCCATGCAGGAATTGTTGGCGAAACAGTGGTCTCGGGCAAGTGGTCATTGGGACGATCTAGTGGTCATTTCGCCAACACTGGTACAAAACCTTCACTGGTGGACAAGAGAGAATGGTGCACAGGGGAAACCCTTTTACGATCCCGAAGTACAGGCAGTAGTCACTACAGATGCATGTCTGACGGGGTGGGGAGCTCACCATCTCCACCACACAGCTCAGGGTCTCTGGTCTCACTCAGTGGCCAAGAACCACATCAACCTGCTAGAGCTTCTGGCAGTATTCAGAGCGCTTCAGGCGTTCGAGCCCCATCTACTAAACCTGTCAGTGCAAATCCGGACGGACAGCACTACAGCCATGTTCTACCTGAACAAGCAAGGAGGGACTCGCTCGCCAAATCTGTCCCAAGCGTGCCCAGAAAATCTGGATATGGGCACTCAGACGGAACATCTTCCTGTCATCACAACATGTTCCAGGGGAGCTCAATTCCCTAGCGGATGCTCTGAGCAGAGACTCCCTCCCAGAGGAACACGCAGGGGTTCTTCACAGAGAGGTCATAGAAGATCTCTTCTCTCAGTGGGGTTTCCCCACTATAGACTTATTCGCCACAACCGAAAACAGACAATGCCCAGGATTTGCATCCAGGTTCCCCCAACCAGACTCCCAGGGGAACGCCCTGTGGATGAACTGGTCAGGGATGTTTGCGTGCGCTTTTCCACCAACTCCTCATCAGGAAAGTGGTGAACAAGATGAACAGGGAATCGATGACGCTCGTCCTAGTTGCTCCCATGTGGGCAAGACAACCGTGGTTCCCACACCTACGCAGGATGGCGGTGTGCGAGCCCATCAAACTTCCAGCCTGGTAGAACCTACTGTCCCAGCACCAAGGTCAAACAGTGCACCAGCAACTCAACTCAATGAACCTGGCAGCATGGCTCCTGAGGTCATAGTTTGGACACCTCAATTTGCCATGGAGGTGTATGGACATCCTAAAGGAATCTAGGAAACCAAACACAAGGCACTGTTACTTTGACAAGTGGAAGAGGTTTGTTATCTGGTGCCAGAGTAGACAAATCAATCCAGTTGATTGCACTCCTTCCACTATTGTTACATACATGCTCCACCTGCTAGATGCAGGATTGGTTTTTAACTCACTGAAAGTACACCTGGCAGCCCTCTCGGCTTACACCACTTCCCATAGCAAGGTTTCGTGGTGGAAAGTACCAGTAGTTAAAGCCTTCATGGAAGGAGTAAAGAGACTTCACCCTCCTATTTCAAACCCACCACCAGGATGGGACCTTAATGTGGTGCTAGCCAAGGTCATGGGCCCCCCTTTCGAACCCATGCATAAAAGCTGTCTCAAACACCTGACTTATAAAACAGCCTTCTTAGTAGCTATTACTTCTATAAGAAGGGTCAGTGAAATTCAGGCTCCGTCAGTGCAGGATCCCTTCTTTACTATCCATAAAGACAAACTGGTTTTACGCACACACCCTAGGTTCTCACCTAAATTTATATCAAAATTCCATGTAAACCAGTCCATCGAGCTTCCGGCTTTCTTCCAGAACCCGCAAAGGTCGGCTGAGGTGAAACTACACACCCTAGATGTGCGTAGGGCGGTCCTCTACTAAGGAAAACAGATCAACTGTCTCCGTAGCTACAGGCAGAGAGGGGGATCGCGTCTCTAAAGGCGCGATCTCGAAGTGGATTATCAACTGTATACAGCTGTGTTACTCTCTTTCTGAAAAAACTCTGCCTTTTACGCCAAGGGCCCATTCTACTAGAGGCATTGGGGCCACTCTGGCTTTCATTGCAAATGTTCCCCTCAACACCATTTGCAAAGCAGCTACTTGGAGCTCTATTCACACTTTTACTCAGCATTACTGCATTGACACTCATTCCAAGACAGATACACAAGTGGGACAAGCGGTTCTAAGACACCTGTTTGCTCATGACCCTTCTCACATCCCACCTCCTTCTTCTGGTACTGCTCGCTAATCTATGCACAGCATGTGATCTAAGCAGATTCCACAAGCCTCAGAAGGGATACATTACTCACCGTAATCGTATTTCTGATGCTTGTATCTGCTTAGATTCACATGCGACCCACCCTTCCTCCCCTCCGAGAGAAGGCGCATGATTGCTTGTAGTCTTACCTTTCTGTCTATCTGCTTGGATTATCTGTACTCACGCTACTCCTCATGCTTCCTCATGTCAGAAAAAATACAATCTGAGGATCCTAGACGCGTGAGGGATCTTGGGTACAGTGGACGTCACACTAGGGATAGTATTACTGGCACGCCTGTGTCGACGCCCATTTTCGAGTTTCGAAAAACAAACTGTAATACTCCGCAGCTTCCACTAGATGTCGGCCTATGCACAGCATGTGAATCTAAGCAGATACAAGCATCAGAAATACGATTACGGTGAGTAATGTATTATATATATATATATATATATATATATATATATATAATTTTTTTTTTGCATAAATTCCACCAAAGAAAAACGGAACATCATTCAAGGAGGGCGAACGGAAATGACGAAGCTAGATTTGGTCACCTCATCTACCCTGATGTTCCTTCAAGAAGGCAGAGAAGCTACTTCTGAAGATATCGAGATTGATCCGGTTGAACTGGACATAAATATGGAGTGGTACAAAACCACCAGGCTCAGAAACAAATCTAAATTCGTTAAACCGATCATAACAGGGAGTTCCATAGAGACATTCCAAAGCCTAGTTATCGAAGACCTGAAGAAAATAAGACTCAAGGAGGCAAAAAAATACAAAACTAAGATTGGGAAGGAATATACAGAAGCCCTCGAAGAACTGAACCATTTGCCCAATTGCATCATCAAAGCGTCGGACAAAGGCCGGAATATCACATTGATGGACAGAGACCAGTATGTGCATGAGGCCAATAGGCAACTTAATGATAAAACCTGTTATGAGAAGCTGACTGAAAATCCCTTAATAAATTTGGAACTGAAAGTACAAAACTTCCTTAGTGAATGGTCAGAAAAAGGAATGTTGGAAGATCAAGATATTAAATTCCTCTATAAACCTCATTCCACTACACCAACGATATATTTTGTTTTCCTAAAGTATAAATGCATCTCCAAGCCCCCGGGTAGACCCATTGTCACACTTACAGGCTCATTGCTAGAGAACATGTCAAAATACATCGATGAATCTTTTTTTTCCTTTGTTCTTACACAACCCTCGTATGTAAGGGACACAAAGGACTTTCTGTCAAAAATTAATGAACTGCCATGTGATCCGGATTTCCTCTTAGCAACGATGGACATGGTTTCCCTATATACGTCAACACATGAACAAGGAATGAAGGCCTGCACATATCTGAGCACCAGGTCATTGAATTACACTCGACACTCAGAAATGATCATGGCCATGATCCGGGTGTGTTTGACGAACAATGTATTTTTATTCAATCAGAAATACTACAGGCAAAAACGGGGAACTGCGATGGGCCCTATCTTTGCCCCGATCTACGCAAACCTCACAATGGGGTACTGGGAGAAATATGAGGCCTGGAAAGAAGGAAATGAAAGGTTCACAAGCAAAGTCGTCATGTGGCATCGCTACATTGACTACCTTTTTGTCATTTGGAAAGGGACGCCCGGAGAATGGATGGACTTTGTGAAACATCTAAATATCAACAAATTTAATTTACAATTTACTGAGGCACATAGTCCTAAGGAAGTGGTCTTCCTGGATGTGAGAGTCCTAATAGAAGATGGGAAAATTAAAACGAAACTGTTTCGGAAACCCATGGGAGTCAATGCTCCATTACATGCCAAAAGTGCGCATTGCCAAAATCTGATTTGGAGTATTCCATACGGCGAGTTTATCCGCTTACGTAGAAATTGCTCTGAAGTGGGTACTTATGATGAAGAAAGTAAAATGACAGCATGGTGCTCCAAAAAATGTTACCCCAAACAAATCATCTAACGAGCATATCTGAAGGCACGTCAATGCGATAGATCGCTGTTGCTATTGGATTGCACAACTATGACAGTGCAGATAAAGAAGAAACAACCTGCCTGATATTAACGTATGGACAATCAGCAAAGACTATCATCTGGAAGCACTGGAACTCACTGGTTGTGGACTCAGATCTGAAACAATCACTGGGAAGCCACCCCAATTTTTAATTCCGGAAATGTCATTCCACTTAAGACAAGTTAAGCATTAACTTCATGGCACCGGAAACAACTTCCCAACAATCCAAGTGGCTAAATCGCAGTAAGAAGGGCTTCTATAAATGTACAAAATGCAACATATGCGACTTTGCATCCGAGTGCTCTACATATTTACATCAGTACTCAAACTATTACCATCACGGACAGAATTACTTGTGAATCAGAGTACATTGTGTATGCACTGAAATGCCCATGTAAGTGGTACATAGGAAGCACCAAGTTGAAGATACGCATCCAACAGCATATCAGAGCCATTAAGAACTGACTTTGCATACCCTATAGCAAAACACTTTTGGGAGAAACGCGAAGGGAAACTATGCAACTTCATTTATTGGGCTACAACAAATCAACTTTGGGCCGAGGGGAGGAAATGGAGAAAAACTGTTGAGACAACTAGAGACTAAATATATCATAGAGTTTGAGAGCAAGTTCCAGTTAGGACATAACATCGACAAGGAACTGTATACATTCCTTGGGGAATCAATGAAATTGTAATTGTACCTGTGTAACTTGTTTAAAACTTGTGTTCATTATCCTATCGTTAACTTTTGGATATCCAATTCCCACACATTTCTTCTAATTTCTGTAACATTTTAATTACCCCCACCATTCCTTCTTCGCTATTAAGAAACCAAACTTTAAGATTCCGGGTGAATCTATGGCCAACAAAACAAATTTTACTAAGAAGAGGCCTAATTAAAGCTGAAGCATCATATTGTCGATTCTGTAAAATTAGTGGGATGGAGGAGACATTCAAATTATGTCTGTTGCTTTGGAGAGGCAGAGGGAAACTATCATCTATAAGTTAACACCACTACATTATATAACCCGTTCTACTGATGAATTATGGTATGAATTGTTTGCTACACCTAAAATTTTGATAAGAATAGCTACTATGCAATTTTTAAATACAGTTCTACTCGCAACTTAATCCTTAATTTGTGTAGTGATTGATTTTTATTTATTAGATCTTGATTTTTAACTACTGAACTGTGATTCTTGCTGAAACTCGGACGATGGTGCGTAATAGGCTTTTTCTTTTAAAACTTTTAAAAATTCCTAAAAATGGATAAATGTCTCTCAAATGTAATGTAAAATAATGAAATATTGTATGTTGCGTTTACATTTTAATGATTTATTTGCACAAAAAAACTTTGTTTTGAATGGTTATATTAAAATTTAACCAACCAAAATAAATTTAAAAAATACTCCTGCCATTCAATTGAGGGCTGGTAGCCTTTTAGATGCAATCTTTAGACACCTTAATTAGACCCATATACCCTCTGGGGATTCTGAGCAGCCCGCCCTACCCTAACCATATATAATGTGGCTGTGCCCATAAGGGAGACACCATGCCATAGTCCATGCAGACAAGATCACATTAGGGACACCCTTATGAGTATAGATCAGATAGGGGATGCACTATGCACTTTATGTCAAGTGTACACGATGAATCAATATTGTACGCTGTTAGTCTGATCTGGATGTTTGCACACAAGTAATGGCACCTTATGAAATGCACTAAGCACTTTATAATGGAGGGACTGGCACAGTGATCGCGCTCTGACATGATACATTTGATATATGGGATGACAATACAGAATAGTTGCCTTCCACACATTTTGCAGAGATGTTATCGGAACCACGATTTTGCATTATGCACTTGATGGCACTCGTATATTCAGAGCAGACACAACACAATATATGGTGAGTCTATCATTATATATAGAGTCAATCGCAGTGGCTTCCTCCCCTTTTGTACCATTTAATGCCACTAATTCCATGGAGGTATGGCACCTCATCATGCACCCCCCCCCATGCTGGAGTACATGACAAATGGCTTACATAATGGACAAACCTCGGGCGCTGTACCACAAGGAGGGCCACACATATGGTGAATTAAGGTATAATGAAGAGTTAACTCTGCAATGGTGGGCTGCATTACGATGTTCGGCAGAATTGCCGCAAAACGATCCCAGGCCCCTCTATTTCCATCTACATTCCGAGGGCAATACGACTGTGGGGAAAGGGAATAAAAGGTGTGTCTATCTTGAAAGAAAAATCATGTGACCAAGCTACGAGCAGTAGCGAAATGCATCATCTTAGGACTTCTGTCAGGCTGGGCGAGGGTTGGAAGTGTCCATGCTACTTTTTAACATTTTGTTGATTAAAGGATATTTTTTAATCAAATTTACTTGGACTGCGTACGATTTGTGGAGCACAATTTTGCAGAACTTTAAAGTGGTATCTCACTCCGGGAGTGCAGCTCAAGACTACGCCGTTAAGTCGGTGCAGATGAGTTTGGAGCTATTATATATATATATATATATCACACAGCCACGGTAGTGGCTGTGTAGTTATGTTTAAGTTGCTGTTTCCATAGGAAGAGCCCTTTTTGGGTGGCTTATAACTTTGTTCTCCCTGGATGAATCCTTACCAAACTTTGCAATTTTTTTGCAAAAGTTTGGTGAGGTTTGGTCCAGGGGGGGCAAAGTTATAAGGGGGCGTCCCAAAACTTCTTTTTTTTTCCCCATAGACTGGGGAAAAAACTTTGCTCATGCCTACAGTCCAAACCGCTGGATGGATTTTCACCAAATTTGCGGCAGGAGCAGCGGCTTGGTCCCGAAAGCGTGCTTTTGCAAATTTGGTGAAAATCCGTCCAGTAGTTTTTTTTTTAAATGACAAAAAAGTAAGTCACAAAAAATTAGTGATCTATGTTCGGTCCGCGGACAGTGTCCTGATTGGTTTGCGTCATGTCCGCGGACATGCAACGTGTTTGTTGATTGGATGGTGAAGAGCGTCAGATTTTTGGAAACGCCCGCCATCTCGGATTCGCGTACGTCCGCGGACAGCGCAGTGAAACTTGGTGGAAAAATACTATTTAGTGAAGTGTGTTGGCGTGTAAGACTGTTTGGGGAGGGTGGGGGAGTAAGAGATGGGTTAAATGTTGTATTTATTTAGGTGGCAGGCACCCCTGTTGTGTTCGTTCTGACTGCGAACAACAGGAGTGTCCAGAAATGTTCGTAAATTAGCGAAATGGGGGTGTCCTGAGGACACTATACCTGTCCGTAGGCAAGTTGAAACTGTTCTAAGAACACATCAAGTGTCCTGGGATGTTCGTAAATAAACAAAATGGGGGTGTCCTGAGGACGCTATGCCTGTCCGTATTGTTCGCAAGCGGATTGAAACTGTTCTAAGAACAAACGCCTCTTCGTAACTGTTCGTTTCGCTTGTGTCGCACTTTTAATTAGTTTCAGGACCTGAACAGTGTCGTAGAACAACGTGCATGCGCAAAACAGTTTCAGTGCATTTGGTGTCCTGCGGACATCCGTTCCCTTCGGGGACATGTTCGCGAAGCTATCATTTGACCGCGCCCACGCTGAGCGTGTGTTCTGACTGCGGACACTGTTCGTGTCCCCAAACAATTTAAAACTACCTTTTCAGGCAATCCACAATATTTTTCACTAATAAATCACCATAGCACAAGTCCCAGACAGTAATCCTGACTTTCTACATACTGTTTGGGACTTTTTGATCCTTTTTTTGGTGTTCAATCTGTCCGCGGACCGCGCACAAGCACGCCTATAAGGCCACACCTCAGAGCTCGTCCTCATTGTGTTTCTGGCTATCTTACAGAACACAGTGCATTTTTGCTGCCAATTTTCCAGATTTATTTCTGAAACCTGTTGGCGTCCATGGCTGCACTACTGCCACCTGGTGCTACATCTGCCTCAGCACCACCCCCACCTCCCCAAGGGCCTGAAGAGGGGAACAGGAGTGAGGATGCAGAGGAGGATGAAGAAGATGACAAGAATGAGGTAGTGGAAGTCACTACTACCAGCACTCGCTGTGAGTTTTGGGTGTGGCGGTTATTTACCATTCATGGTAACGTACCTAAGGCGCGTGCAAACCAAGTCACCTGCAACGAGTGCAAAATGGTTCTGAGTCGCGGGAGGTCTGGTTCGTATAGCTTTGATACAACTACTATGAAGCGACACCGAAGGTCATTCCACGCTGGGGCCGTTTGCAAGGTTGTACCTTGCGAGGAGCGTAGTAGGTTGACTTCCTCTACTACATCCTCCGTTTCCAATCATGTCACCACAAGGAACACTCCTGTGGGACAGTGTATTCCTCCAGCTGCCTCACAGGCCATTCGCAATGCTGATGACCCTTACCTTTCGAGGGTCACAGTTGTGTGTATGAGTTGTGACGAAGTACTCTGCAGGGGGAGAGACTTTGAAGTGCTTTTGAGACTCTGGTCTCAGAGCACGAGAAGACCTGCACACTACCTAAGTAAGGCCCACCCTACATCTTCCTCTCTCCACCTGCCCTTTCTTATCCCCGTGGTTGGTGTGTCCCCCCCCCCCTTTCCTTACCCTTCTTTTCCCTCCTCGAGAAATATATAAACAACAAAAATAAAAAGGCTCTTTTCAGAGCCACCTTTCAGTTTAAAAATAGAAGTGGAAAATAAATGGAGCAGGGCCTTGTGTATTTTTTAGAAGTCCGCCGACAGTTCGTGAACATCTAGAATTTTGTGGTGCTGCCCTATCATAATCATTGCACTTTTGTCTGGGAGGAAGTGGTGGCTCTGAAAAGAGCCTTTTGGTGGTGTTTGTGTTTGAAAAACTTGAAATGGTCAACACCTACTACAAAATGGATGCTGTAATTCCAAAAAGGGTTGCCATGCATTTTGTCCATTTCTCCGAAAAATCTGATTGCCAGCATAAGTAAGATGGACTCCATCTGTGCGAAAAATGTATGTGCTACGAAACATATTTTCATTGTGAAAAGAGGACATGCCAACATCTCGTAGAAAGGCACAAACAGCCTTATTGACATTGCGCCTCGCTTTCTCCATTTGTGGACCAAATGAAAGAACGCAGCCACATTTGTCTCTGCGCAATCCGAGAAAAAATTACTTGAGAATTTGGAAACGTGTCCATGACCTTCCCAAGTCCTTCTTTCATTGCAAATTACAAAGAAATTCCTAAACTGTTCCCTCCACAATGAATTACAATTATGTCTGGATGATGCTCTGTCTCCGAAGTAGCACAGAGAGGTATCAAGTCCAACCACTTCATTCCACGTACTCCATGCCAGTGCACTTCCACATGTGGGAATCCAAGATCTACAGCTACTCCACAGCTTTCTGCATGCACCTTCAACCAATGTATACACGAGTCTCCCAAAATCCAAACAATCTGTTTTTTGAAACACACAGCCACAGCTATCTGTTCCTCTCTCAGTAAAAAGAGTATCTGACGCACTCTCCTGGCACAACACACCCACTAAACTTTACTGACCAATCCCTTGCTCTGCTCATTCTCATGCCGCCCCCCCCAAAATCCCCATATGTAACACGCGATGTCCGCGGACTACCGCCATTTCGGCGGACATATCGTAACATGGACAGCCCTTCTACCATTTCCACTTCACTCTCTGCGCCATTCCCTCATTGGATATAGTTAACCAGTTACACGACCATTCACCAATCACATGCAAGGCCTCTACATATAACTCCATTATAGATCAGTAATTCAAATGTACTGTTAATCACTCTGAGTACAAGTGTCATATCATTGGAAAGCAGATTTAACAAGGGGGGTCCTGGGAGTCCCTCTGCCAGACATTAGTCCTGGTTACGAGGGACTTACCCAGAGTCTTTAGCTCACTATCTTTCACAGAGAAGAAATATCCCAAACATATCAGTCTTTGTCCTGCCCTGGGGCAGTCCAGCACCGAAATGCGAGGCAATTCTCCTCTGAACAAGAGTACCAACAGAAACCCCAGACACGTGTTTCGGTCTGGTTGGACCTCATCAGTAGGGTGGATCTGTGCCTCTCTAAGAATAGTGAGCATTGGAAAGCACCTTCTACAAGAAATACTGTACAAGTCTCCAAGATTTCTACTTGCAGCTGGATGCATATCCATATGCATGAACACAAACTACAGATATGCATATTTTCTGTATAGTACATGTTCAATTCGGATACATTCATATAAACAGATGAACTGACTTTTAACTTGTATAATCAGCTGTCACTTCCAAACCTATCTGCTATTTAATTTCTTTTTACACACACATTTGCAAAGCATGTTGAACTAACATATTTAAAGTAAAATATAAAGAGTGCACATAGTCAAACAAAATTGCATGCACACACTGTTCAAATATCAAACAATACTTGTACAAAAACATAACAATGTCTAAATTAACACCACTGATATATACACACAAAATTACTAATTTGTTTCCTTTACAATTGCAGTGAAGACCACTCTCCTGAAAAGCAGCAGCAGAATTTGAAGTACAAACAACTAAGAAACCTGCACATTCAACAAAAAAAGTAAGTTAAATTCCACCATAATATTTTTACTATTACTCAAACACACTGTGGGGTTAATTCATGCTATTTCTGCGCCTAAAAACAGATTGTGCACCATTCTGTCCACAAAGCCCCAAATCACCATATGTGAAACAGATTTACAGGCAGAATGGCGCACAAATCCCCATTTTTGGCGCACAAATGACATAACTCAGCCCCTAGAATTTTAATATTATAGAACAAACTGTTTTAATTCTATACCATTAGGTATACTATTTGTGCTTCTCCTCACCTCTAGCTTACTTTCTACTGTCATCTGAACCCCAGTTTAGTAGCACATAAATTCAAGAATACCCATCCCAACTAGTTGTAGTTGCCCAATGCACAATCACACACCATCACATACATCTTTATCATACTCATTCATGCATACATACATTGCAGAACACTCCAACCCATGGCACCTTTATTTTTTTTCAACAGACCCTAAAGAATGCCTACCAAAAATCAAGTCTGCAGAAAGCAACGCAGAATTAGAGCAAATGAAAATAGAAGTGTCCAAAATAAGAATCCATCTCTAGCAGAATTTGTACAAGAAGTTGAAACAAAACAGTGAATAGTCATTTAACGAAACAAAATAAGCTTCAAGTGCAGAAACTTTGCCCCCTCTATCAAAATGTGAAACGAAACAGAAAACGATTAACAAGAATTCAGCTACCACTACTGCTAACTGTTCCTATAAACCTTGATATAGTGCAAAGTAAGCATACCAAAAAAAGTATTTTAGCAAAAATGTTCTGCCACAGTCTTTCAAAATCTTATCAAAACAGGAGAGAAATCATGCACAACCCTTAAAACCTACCGTAGAAAATTAATCTTAGAAGCTTTGATAGACAGTGCAATCCTTCTCAAAAGAAAGTTATTTATTTTAGTGTTAAACAAAATGAAACCACTAAGAAAACTAATGACTAAATTACAAAAAAGACTTCCGAAATGTCAACAAAAATAACTTATCTGTGGAGGTGAGTGGAGTCACACCACAAGCACAGAACCATATTCTAATGAAGCATACAAACAAATACAATTGCCATACATAGCAGTGGACGAGGTTATGAAAAAGTTAATACCATAACGGAACAAGAAATACTGCTTACAAAAATAACCCCAGAAAACTTAGAATTATCTCTCCATTCAACTGAACCAGAACGTCTAGTATACAAATGGCCATGCACGTCAATGTGTAACATTCCCAAATAAACTTTCAAGTCTTTACGCTAATTCCTCAATCAGTATGTGAAAGGCAAAGACAAAATCAAAATTAAACTACTGCAAAATATGGATACCTGTCCAGTGCGCAAGTACACAGGACTACAAGAACATTCATTGGCCTGTATTTCAGGACCTACTTGCAAAACCACCTTCCATCATATCAAAATGATATCAACACATCATTCAACTATAAGAAATCTAGTCTATAAACTGTACTATGCTAAAAGTCCTGCTTTAGCACTAGCCAATTTAACATTCTTCTGCATGGTACAGCAAAAGACCTACTTGAAGAAATCGACTATATCCCGTTTTGGAAGTGAAAGCCACTTACAGAATGAAATAGCTTTACAACAAATTAGCAACAATTTTACGCATGGCAACCTTCTACTACACACATACAAAAAAGAAATACTGAAATTTAAATCTGTTCAAGTACCAAACCATGTGTGTGTATGTTGCTGCCAAACTTTTTATAAAAGTAGCACAAACTGTAGACCTAACATACAAAATAGAAGACAATGAAGATTCTAAATGGTTTGAATTAGCTCTCTACCTTATAGCAGAAAACAAATACGAAATAACTGACCCCTTAATACTTTGCAGTTACTGCACTACAAAACTTGACAACAACCAAACTCCTTCACGTGCCATCACAAATAATTTGGAATTATTCCCACTACCAAAACCCCTACAACAACTTAATTTATGAGAGCATCATAATTCAAACAGTGCACCCCTTCACCCCTTTCAAGCAATAATACGCCTTCAGCCAAAAATATCAAAATTACCTCCCTCTGTATTGGTGAAAGGCATTCGTGGCAAAGTAGTGTATTTACCATTAGATCTAAAACAACGTCCAATGCAGCAATCTTTAATTATCTTAGTAAATGGTGTAACTACAAAAGACAAAAAAAAATTGGCAACAACTGGTAGACTTACATAAAGTTAGATAAGCCTTGGAATATCTAAAAGACAATGAATACTACAAAGACATTAATATTGAAGAAAACGTGAAGGAAATCACTGAAATAATTCAAGAGTCACGAGAAACTGGTCAATTTGCGCTCCTAGATCCTGGTACAGTATCCAATACTTTAGACCATTTTACAATTCACCCATTGCACTCTAATGACACCGTAGAAGATGCACTAGAAATGTACCAAATGCGACAAACAAAAGGATCACCAATCAGCATATGGGAAAGTATAGAAGCGCTTCCTCTACTCTTTCCTACTGGCAAAGGAAGAAGGTACGATGATAGACCTATTCAAATAACATCAGACTACTGCTCGTTCTTGATGTATTCTGAAAATCCCAGATTTAGACAAAATGTGGAATACTTATTCCACCTACTCTTTGAAAGTGAACTATCAACTCTGTTGCGGAGTTGGGCACACATTAAAATCAGGAACCTACTTTCAAAATATGTCAGCTACACAATTATTACAAAAAGTGCAACAAAAAGGTGAGGTTTTACAATCAAGTATTACAAAGCTATTAGCAAACATACATGGTACTAAAGAGTACTGGTTCCGACGTCATGGAGATGTACGTTGTATGATAAGAAACCTTAGCCCACCCACTTGGTTTGTTCATTAAGTTGTGCAGAATATGCATGGGAAGTTACATGATTTCCTAGGCATATCAAACAAAAACAAAACTATATACTAACACCTGGAGAACTTTGTTCTCTAGATCCTGTTAATGTTTCAAGATATTTTCCTCATTGCTATGCTACACTTTATTTGTAATAAAACTGTTCCTCCCCTCGGAGAAGTTCAACACTTCTTTTGGAGAAAAGAATACTAAGCCAGAGGAGCACCACATATCCACATGCTTTTATGGATTAAAGTTGCTCCTAAATTTGGTCAAGACAATGATGCCACGGTTACATTTTATTGAAAAATGTCACTTGTGAAATTCCATCGGAAGCAACAAATGGTGATCTTCATGCACAAATTTTACAATTTCAAAGACACAAATGTGTCAAATATTGTCGTCGCAAATACAAAAACAAAGGGAAATACTACACCAAATGCTGCTTTGGTTTCCCTAGACCAGTTACAAAAACAGGTCAAGTAAACAACTTCATGTCTTCAGTTAGACAGTGTTAAAGGTAAATCACCTAAAAATACATATTACATAAAAAGAACAGAACAATATATCAATGATTACAATACAATCATTGCCCACCTATGGAATGCAAACATAGATTTGCAGTACATTGCAGACAATTCCACTGCAGTTGCACGATATGTTATAGCGTACTTAACCAAAGCAGAAAAAACAGAGCTCCAAGACTTTTGGAATGACCTGTCATCAGACAAAACACTGTCTCAGAAATTATACAGCTTGGGCATAAAAATGCTCTTCCATAGAGAATGTGGCTCCTTTGAAGCAGCAGATTGTTTAACCGGTACTTCTTTGTATGGAAAATCTGAAAATATAGTATGGCTAAGTCTTGGTCCTGCTAAATCTAGAAAGAATTCTCAAATCATACGACGACATAGAAACAATAGCCAAACATAATCCCAACAGCCAAGACATTTAAAAAAACAATTTGTTGGACACATACTAACCAAACATAAGTACCACTTTGGAAACCATGTGTCTATACCACAGCCCAAAACTTCACCTACAAAAATAATATAAAACCCAATGAAAAAAAAGGTAGATACAGAGTGTCAAATTGTGAAGGTAGCTTAGTAAAACTCACCAAACAAAATTTAATTAATCATATCAAATTGTCATTAAAGACTCCTCAACATAAAGAACTATATTACATGTCCCTGCTACAACTCTTTAAACCATGGAGAAAAGAAGACATACTAGAGAACTATGAATCCTATGAAGATGCTTTCAAAGCAAATGAAAGCACTATAACTGATGTAAACTTTACACACTACAAAACAATGCTGCACAATGAACAGCAACACGAAGAACTCCAGGCCCAACTAGATAAAGACACTCCTGACAGTAGTCAACCTTCTGTAACAGGAAGCCAAGAACCACTGGGACAGCCACTAATAGCAAATGAGGCATAATTAGCTATGACGGAAGTAGAAAACACCATGTGTCAGTAAGAAGGTAAAGAAGACTTAACTATACTAAAATCAAAACTAAACAATGAGCAACGCAGCATTTTTCAAGAAGTAACAAAAGAAATTGCACATGGTGTACAACATGAAAATAAAGAATGCACCTGCCAAAAATTTCAAACCTATACTACTGTACGTCAGTGGTGAAGCTGGTTCTGGCAAAACATTCATAATCAAAATCATCAGAAAATTCCTTCAATTGACAAACTGTCAGCTGTTGTCACTGCCCCCACAGGTTTAGCTGCCTACAACATAGGCAGTGTCTACACAGATTACTACTCCTGCCAGTAGAACATCAAAGCAAATTAGACTATTACATGCTTTCTACAGAAGCTGCAAAGGAACTACGCAGAGTATTAAAACAAATGAAAATGCTACTAATAGATGAAGTGAGCATGGTCTCCAATCTAATGTTGGCTTTGATTCACCTCAGATTACAAGAAGTACTCAAAACAGATTACGAAGAGCTCTGGAAAACCCATTGTTTTCGAAGATCTTCAATTAACCCCAGTGAAAGGTGAGCCTATTTTTAAAACCTTAGGACACAAACTCTGGGTAAAACTGTTGGCAGCATAGGAAATGTCAACCTTTGGCAACATTTCCAATACAGAGAATTAACAGAAAACATGCAGCAATCTGCAGATCTCACTTATGCCAACATCTTAAAGTATTAGAGTTGGTGTACTATCTCAAGAAGCACAAGCAATATTGAAAACCCGGCACATTCATGCACTTTATGGCGATAATGCATGTGCTACGGATGTTATGGAACAATTGGCGCACAAAAATGTCAATTGTATGGCCATAATTCCAACTCTTGCAAGTTGTTTCAAATTCAATGAAACCATGTTAAAAAAGAAATGCAACCAATAATTGAAATTAGCGCCACAGACAAACTAGACATACATGGTATGACACTACCCATGTGAACAAGCCACAACAAGACTAAATAGTTTAGAATATTCAATCTCCAACACAGCTGGATTGGAAAAAATATTAAAATTATCCTTACATTTCAGAGTAATGCTTAAACGTAACCTTGACGTGGATCAATGACTAGTTAATGAAGCACTGGGTACAGTTGGCTTTAAAAAATACCCACGTGGCAACAACATTCAGTTTGTCAATATTCTCTGACAAACTTTCAGAAGTGACAAGGATAGGACGCTCAAGAGCTCGATTCCTTCTCTTCAAAGACATGTATGTACGCAGAGAACAATTTTCTCTAACTCTTGCATATGCAGTCACCATTCATAAATCACAAGGTTTTACCCTAGACAAAGCATTGATAGACATTGGTAACAGTCTTTAAAGAAGGCATGAGCTACGTAGCACTATCACGCTTACGTACACTTGACGGTCTATTTCTAATCAACTTTGATGCAAGTAAAGTCAACGCTGATATTCCTTGCATTTTAGAATACAATAGACTTCATTCACTATACACCCCCATCTAAAAACATATCCTGTTCCACAAAAAGTAAAATGTTGTTAAAGAAAACTAAATCAAACAGCAATGCAACAGGATGTCACTGCAAATCCTCCAAAGAGTAAAACAAACGAATTCTTCATCAAGTACTACACGCAAAAAAGAACCTATTAGGGAAAGTGAACCAGGTGCTACTTCAAAGAAGGAAGACAAACTAAAAAAAAAAGCACTCAGATATAGAACTACCTGGTCCATTTAAACTTTCAAATATAAGTGGTGTAAGTTGCTACGCAAATGTAGCAATGAATATTCTATTTCAATTACTACCAATTGTTGACATTATTTACTTACACAGTACAGACAAATTGTGTTTGCAAATGTTAGTACTTCATAGAAACGCAACAAACGATCCTGACAACACGTATAGTGTTTATGGAATAAGACAACAATTGGACTACTGTGCTGGAATGGTGAAATTCGCTATAAACTCACAGGAAGATTCACAAGAAGTTCTAATGTACTTACAAGTACTGGAAAACAAAAACATACCTATAAATGCAATCTTCCAGATTTCATACATGTGGAAACATACATGCACTCTCTGCAACAATGTGACACAAGTACAAATCCCCAATGAGCGCTTCGTGTATGTATCAATACCTAATTGTGAATCCGTTCCATTTCAGCAACTTGTACAAAAAGCAAACCATGGTAGATTATGTACTACCTGCAATTCGGATAATCGCTCCACCTTACTAATACAAACACATGGTAAATACGTAATACTAATGCTTCTGTTACAATGCAGATGGTACCAAAATCAACTGCAAGCTGACTGGATTCACACATGGTCAAGTATCACTTGGTAAGAAAACCTTCACAACAATAGGTATAATCTACCACACAGGAGCCACAACCAATGCAGGTCACTATACTGCATATATATTTTTTAAAAAATGTGGATGGTTCGAATGTAATGATAGTACCTTTACTCTAAAGCCGAGATTACCAGCAAATCTTAAAAATGCTTATTTAATCTTCTTAAAAACAAAATGTATTAACTAAACTGTACTTAAACATTAACAAAACTTCTATTAAACTATAAACTGTTAGAATATGCCAACAGCTATCTAGCTGCCCCAAGATTCTACAACCACTAAACAGATAAATAAATACCACTACATTATAACAAAAAATAGACTGTTAGAATATGTCAACAGGTATCTAACTGCTCCAAATGTGCAACAAGCCAACATATAAAACATTAGCCATAAACAACAAGTGAACACTGAAAGCAAAGACTGTAGCATAACAAGAAAAGGTTTTTTTTTAATCCAACATGGATTTTTTTTCCCCCCACAGACCCAATGATTTTAGCAACAAACACAAACTGAGCAAATTGCACAGTACACTGGTTTGTAATCTACTAACTGAGGGTAAAAAGAAATGTTGATTATTCAATGTTATAAGTCGTTACAGAATACCAATACTAACATGATCTTTTCTTTTATCACAGAAATTAACAAGGAATATATGTACTCCAGTTACTAAACCAAACAGTAAGTATATCGTAAGAAATACAACCATCGCAGCAAATCACACTCATACTGGCTTATAACTTCGTTGTTTATAAATTTCTTCTTGGTTCCCAAAGTTATAAGCCACTATGGGTGTGATATGCCGCGGTGGTTGTGGCCAGGGCATAGAGTCTGGGGTGCATGGCCATGCACCCAAGACTCTATGCCCTGGCCACAACCACCGCGGCATATCACACCCATAGTCAAACATTTTAACTATGCCATATGGGCACTTTTAATGTCCGCGAACATGAGTGTTAGAACCGTTTCAACTTGTCTGCGAAGAATACGGACAGGCATAGCGTCCTCAGGACACCCCCATTTTGTTTATTTACGAACATTTCAGGACACCGCATATGTTAGTTTGATTACGGACATCACGGACACCGAATGTGTTCTTAAAACAGTTTCAACTTGCATGCGAACAGTACGGACAGGTATAGTGTCCTTAGGACGCCCCCATTTTTGTTTCTTTACGGACATTCCGGACACCCGCGGACACCTAAACTTGTTTTTTTTAAAAACAAGAAATGAATTAGGACACAATATAATATTTTACTTTATTATATATGGATGACGGAGAAGGTGAAGCAGAAACTGAGACAAACACAGGAGAAATGGGGGTTTCAAGAGGATTCATGAGGTGAAGGGATGAGAAGTCGCATCAAAACGTTTTTGCTCATGGAGAGGGTTTGGGGATAATTGACTGGGATATGGTGAGGGGGGGACAGGTACATGTGGGGCAATGGTATCTAGTTTTTTCTTTCAAGTGATCCTCTACAAAGTTTTTTAAATTGTTGAAATTTTCCATGAGTATGTCCATGTTTTCTTCCATGTGCTGGAGAGTCTTATCCAATATTTCTTTTCGTTTACTATTTTCAATGTTTGGTCTGTACAAAAAAAATGTATGTTAAATGTATATAAAATCATTTTTATTAATTGGTTTATACAGAAATGTGTACCATTAGGTTCACTATCTTCAGACATTTCCTCAAGTGGGAAATGCTCCTCTAGCCACTCCAGAGTACTAGACATTTCTGTGAGAAAAAAATGATATCACTATTTTTGTATCTAATACAGACATTTTAGAAATATGAGTAAAATGAAGTACACTTACTAGCTCCTGGTAAAGTGTGTTCTTACTCGTCTGTAGATCTGCTGTTGCTCTTAGTTGTGGAGTTTCTGTGAGGTAATCATGTTGGAAGCCTATCTTTCTTCTTTTGGTACATTCCATTTTAGAACATATTGTATTTAAATGAATGGTTGATGATATATATATATATATATTACACTTCTTATTTATTACTACATATGTGTATGTGTGCTGGTTTGTGAATTTGTGCAGTGTTCATATGTTATGATATAACAATTAACGATACCCTTCCCCCCCCCAGACTTTTTGGGTAGTGCACTGTTGTCCGCGGACATCAAATTCAGTAGAGTGGGTTCAGTATGTTCCATGTACATAAATTCAGGGATGATATTGTTAAGCTGTGCTACTAAAAACCTATGAAATTCAGTAACACTTTGTTAAAGGGACGTTATGGTTCCAAGTAAAACCGAAAACCCCCTGAAATTCGCTAGTTATGGTAAGTTAAACAACCATAACTCGCACCACCACTGTGCACTTTTAAGAGTAACACCCAGGACATCAAAGATGACATCACAAATGTCATTGATGACATCACATGTGCATTTACTTTTCATAAAAAGTCTGTGCAATGCATTCTTATAATGTTCACAAGTGTCAAGGATCATTTGAATAAATATCATGAGCTACTTAGTGCATTAATCAATACATTGATATAAATACATTGTATTATACATTCTATCAAGCATACTAATGTACTCAGAAACATACAGATTGTGTGCAGCATACATGATGGAAGTGTAATGTACATAATTTTGCGATATTCAATACTGAAATAACTACTTTCTTACAGTTTTGCATACTGTTACACATGTAATAAGTAGCTAATAAAACCTACTTACTACAGACAAAACACAAATAAATAACACATACAAATATGAGTATATTTGTTGAAAGTGAAATAAGCAAAAAAACAATAGCAGTAGCAGAAAGTGTTCATAACCTAACTAATCATTTTGTAGAGAAATGATTATTCGGTTTCAAAGGTGCAACTTACCCTATGTATCCCATGATGTGACTGCACCCTAAAGAAAGTAGTGTGAGTACAATGTATACAAATATGAATATATAAGGGGAAAGTATAGCAATAAAAAAGAACCATCAAAGTGCTGATAACCCTAATGATTATCTTCATGCACAGAAACAATTGCTGTCTTTCAAGCCTGTGTCTTCCCTTATGTATATGTTTCATGATATGACTGGACCCTGAGACAATTACTGTAAAAACATACTTGAGGGATAACTCTACAAATATAGTACCTTTTCAATTATTTCCTGCCTGCTACTGAGGAAAACCATGTGCCCTACATATATCAGTAAAGGAATAAAGGGGAGCCAGACATGTGATGCCATTGGTGATGTCATCAATGACATTTCCTGGGTGTTAGTCTTAGCAGTGCACACTGGTGGCACGAGTTATGGTTGTTTAACTTACCATAACTAGCGAATTTCAGGGGTTTTTCGGTTTTACTTGGAACCATAACGTACTTTTAACAATGTTTTTTTACTGAATATATATATATATATCTATCTATCTCGTATTGTTAGTGACCTTAGTGGTGTTTATAAAAACTATTTTATAGAACTACAGTGCGTAAGTGTATTCTTGACTGTAGGTGTGCCTAGATGTCTTTGTCTAGGAGGGAGAAGGGCCCCTACTTTAGGTGGACTTTAGTAAACCTCACAAACGCAAGGCCCAATACATTTTAGGGCTGGACTTCAAAACAGACACCTTGCTTTGTGATTATTCTAATCTAACCGGTTTTCCAGCATCTGATTACTCGCATGTTGAATACTGCAATTTAATGCATTGCAGTCTTATTTCTAAAGGTGTATTCATATTATATATGGCTTGCCTGTGATTTGTGTATACTTGTGTTCAGAAAGGCCTCATTTTTTTTATCTCCATATACATACTAACTGGAATTATTGGGGATGTTCTGTTAGCTCGTTTTGTTCACTAGACCACGCACACATTTCCTTAGATTAAGCCTTGACTACCCTCCAAGTTGGGCTTTTGCTAGCTGCTATCTTCCCTGTTTACCATAAATAGGGTGGCTGTTACGCTCACCTGGTTCCCATAGGGGCGTCTATCGGACCCGGACAGCTGCGGTCTCCACTAATGTGATGCGTAGTGAAGAGATGACAGTCTGGACTGGCCCGCCTAATCTTGTCTGCTGGACTCGTAGAAGTATTCTCCTTATGTTTTTAAATGATGAGCTCTCCATCCTGCATGGTATGCAGGGGCGAGTAGATACCAGTTACTTCACTGGTTTGAAGGTACTGGAGGAGGTCCCGAGGAATATTCACTCCAGTGTCTATAAAGTTCAAAGAGTTCAATATGTCCGATGTTCACTCTTGTTCCATTCCCTCGTTAGGTTGCAGCTGGGTCCAAAAGAATATTGCCTGGAGGCAGCTGATGGCGTTCAGGTAAGAGTCTGTATTACCAAACACTGTCCGGTAAAAGTTGCATGAGTTTAACTTGCTTTTTTCTCTCCCTTTATAGGTGCGGCATAGAAAGATGCAGCGAATTAAAGGATAATACCTCCGGTGGTAAAGCAGGTAAGCCTATGGTGGCAAAGAGATTGTCTTTGTCGGTTTTCTCGGCTCACCTTGTTGTTCCTTTTGTTTCCCCCCAGGTGCTGTGTTTCGACGAAGAAAATGATGGAGGCAGCGCCGAGTTGAAAGATGCGGTGGACTGGTGAGTATAAAGTGGCGCTGCTGCTGGCGAAGCGACGCGTGCTGAAATAATGTCCTTTCCAGGCTCAGAGATGTGCTGGGTCTGGAATCGGGTAAAGAATCAAATGTCTGTGATCTAACCTCTTCTCCTTCCTTTTCCTTTTGTCTAGGTGCTCTGGATTCGAGGCGGGCGTGGCAGAAGACCGGATGCTGACTTGCAGACACAGTGAGTGTTACGCTGCTGGATGCAGAATAACACGAAGCATGAGCTGCTGTTCGGGCGTGGTTTAAATAGCCTGCAAAGTAGTCCCTGGTAAGAAGATCCCCAGAACCACACCCGAGTAAAAAATAGTCCCTGTAATAAGTGTCCCATCCAGGCCTCACGTTGGCTTGGACTCATTTGCAGCATGGTCTGCATAAGGTAAGTAAAGTCTATGAACCTGGCGCCTAAGGCGCCAGGACTGAATTCAAACAGCCCCCAGCCGGGGCTGTTGGGGTTTTAATAAGTATCTGGATGCCTGCTCCCGGGGCTGATCCTCCCACGAGGGGCTGATTTTAGAAATCGATCTTAACACTGACCTGGATGATCCCACTAGGGTCTATTGACCATTCCTGAATCGCACAATCGTCCATGTCCATCTGAACTCATGATTGTGGGCAGTCCAGCTGCCCTCACCAAATTGGACAGTAAATTCGGCTCCTTTAGACTAGGGGTTAAACACATCACTCCTGTCCCTAAACTCAAGATTTTTGGTGTCAATCTTGAGCAGTCGCTTTCTAGGAGCCTGCACGTTACTAGCATAGTCTCAGCATCTTTGTACTACGTGAAACTGCTTTATCTCAGGCCACTGATCTCACCGGCTACTGCGGCTACTATTGCCAGAGTTGTCATCAGGTCCAAGATGGACCATTGTGGTAGTGTACTGATGGGCATCAGCAAGCGCGATGTTCATAGGCCTCAAACTATGCAAAACAGGGCTGTAAGAGCGGTGATGGGCCTGACCTGAAGAGATCACGTTACAGAAGCTAGGTCGCTCCATTGGCTCCCTGTAGAAGCACGTCTTAAGTGTCGGATCCTAGCTGTAACCTTTAAATGTAGACCAGGCCTAATGGCGTCATATTTGCAGGATTACACCACCGACAAAGTCAACAGTAGAGCACTGAGATCCTGTGGACAGAGCCTGTTGCTAGTCCCCAGGCGTAGAACCTCAAATGCAGATAAGGGAGCCTTCCATTTAGTTGCCCCTAAACTGTGGAACCAGTTACCGACCTCATTAAGATTCCAACATTCTTTAGCTTCCTTTAAGAAAGACTTGAACGCACTTTTTCGAATGTCAAGTAGTCTTATTATCCAGTATGCCTGTTCTAGATGCCTCACTCATCGTGAGATAGAATAAAACATTTGCTCTATGTAATGTCTTTTTTTTTTTCTCTCCAAATGTCTGTGCCTTAATGCCTCAGGGTCCACAGTGCGCGATATAAATACTGTAATGTAATCTACAGCAAAGTCTCCTATGTGCCTTGCTGTCTCGATATTCCTGATCCCATGTTGTCTGGTGCCTCATGTCTGACCATGGTTTCCGTCCAAAGCTCTTAGCTTAAAGTAGCAATGTTTTTGGGTTGCAGACTATGGTATCTGAATCAAGAGTAGTCTTCTGTCCCTTAGGGCAGGGGAACCAGTAGTCTACCCTGCCATTGCTTGAGAACTGGGACCTTTTCAGTCACGTTTTCCAGAAATTGGCTTACTAAAATCTTATGCTTATAACAGATTGCACTCTGTTTAGGAAGTTCACCTTGCCAATGCTTTAATGTGTGGATAATACTACCCCTTTTTGAACTTGTAAAACTACTCTTAACATGCCCCCAGCACTTTATCGATGTACAATGTACATTCCTTTGACTAATTATATTGCATTCTAAAGTGGTAGCTAAAAACGTACACAGTTGCAGAACAAAATAAGTTATAGTGCTTTTACTTACCAGTAGTGCTTGCTTGTTTTTAATAAACAGTATTTTTGTGCTTACCCCTTGCTGACCTCTTATCTTGATCTTCGTACCTGCACTTCGAATGATATTTCCTTGTAAGTCTAAGCCTAACTGCTCCATTGGACGTTTGAGCAAAGACTTTAGTGTGAATCTTGTTGCACGTTTAGGTTGGCTTTTCAGAGCCCCCTCACCAGAGTACATTTTGAAAAACCCTTGAAAGAGTTGCAAAAGATGCTGACATTAAGTATAAGGGTCCCCACTCCACATACTGTGCTGAAGATCGTGTGTTGGCTAATTAACAATCTAATTTGGTGAGGCCGGTTTGGGGTTTGATTCCTTTTAACAGTTCTGCTTACATTTACAGGCACCATTAAGAAGGCAGATGAAAGCAAAGCCAAGCAATATTCAAACATATGGCGTGACTAGTTCCACGGCACGCCGGATATTGCAGTCTCTCGAGAAGATGTCAAGCCCTTTAGCTGTAAGTCCAGTTTATAGTCTTTTTAATTCTTTAAACATCTTAATGGGTATTTTGGGGAAGGAGGGCTGGGTGGGATTAGCCACAATTGGTTCACAAGGTCATGTGTGAATTGCTGTCTATCCCCACCTCTTCATTTGGCATGCTATAGCAGGATTCTGCAACCAGAGGCCTTGGACTTCTATAGTACCTCCATTATTGATTTTTCTCGCTACGACCAATGAAGTTGGAGTCAAACATTTGGAAAGCTAAAGGTTCAAAGTTGCAGGTCCCTGAGTTATTTAATTGTAAATTAGTAATGCAGGTTTGCGAACTAAACATAAACCATTGTACAAGAGCACTTAAGAGCACTTCTTTGCAGAATAAAGAACAGCATAGAGAACACCAGTTGTGTAGCAGAGTGGAGCTAAACCTGTGTCTAAATGGCTCCACCAATGGTTCTGTAAGGGCATCTAACCCATGAGACAGGATTTAGCCCTTGTAGAAGTATTTTTGTTTTAGCCAGACTAGTAGGAAGTCAGGATATTTTGTGTAAGGTGGTTCAGGATGCACAGTGCCCATGATGAAGTTAGCACAGCTGTTCTGTCTTCATGTTTCTCCAACTTTTTATGTGAAATCAGAAGATGTATGAAAACTATCCAGAGCTACTATCTAAGAGAGCCACCTTGTGAGTGCTTTACACAGTACATACATTATTTGGTGGCTTTATTTATCCCCTGGCACAAGTACTTGGATCGAAGAACCTGAAATTTCATTTGGATTGGCCCACCCTTTTTTGTTACAGATGGACAAATGTTGGTGCACTTTTGGGGATCTACCTTTGTCCACAATTGACTTCAATTAACACTTTACAATTGTGGCAAAAGGTGATTAGAAAAAGCACCAAGTCAGTATTGGAATTCTTTACCTTATGCTATTTATGAAGTGGGTTTTTCACACCACAAACAAAACAAGTAAACTTGTAATTGATATTAATCTACTATGGTTTCAAAATATTATTTGACTTCAATGCAAAATCTCCATTTTCTTTAATCCAAACATCTAAAAATGTTTGGCTTTACATCCTCTGGCGCCTGAAAGTATGTTTCTAGATAGATGTGGTGATCATTCATCGATTGTCCAGGATTGAACCATGCTGAACGTTTTGAATGTTGAAGATCCTTACCATCTGTTGGCTTCGGCTAGTTCCGAGCCTGAATATAGGATAAAAGGAGGGCTCCTGGAACTGTTCAACAGCTCCTTGTTGCAGCCTCACGACCCGAGGGCAACTGCAGTGATTGGCCTGGTGAAGACCTGCTCCTCTGCCTGATTTCAGAAGACCCTTGTTGCTTTGACCAAGGGGCTGGGGGGGGGGGGGGGGGGTTGTGGTGGGGAGTGGTGTGGTCACGACCAGCCTCAACCATTGTTCCAGATCTACGCCCGGCAAGCCTTCTGAATAGTGTAAGAACCACCCGGTGAACTGAGTAACTCCCCTTTGGGCTACTCTGGTGCAGCAGTCGCTGTTCCGAGCAGATCCTTTGGACTTGAAAGATATTCAGCTTATGCAATATATTATGAATAGAGAGGGAGGACTCTTGCGTCTCAGGGTATTCACTACAATGGTCTGAGCAGTGTTGGGATGGATTTTTAGAATCTGGCCTGGTGGACAGATTTTAAGAGGCCACCGCAGTTACGATGAACAGGCAGTTCTTAGAGGTAGGCCGAAACCCAATCAAGCTATGTCTTTGGAGTGTGAGTGGAGGTTTTTGGGCCTCAATGAGTCCACACAGATTAGCACACAATTCAATTTACAGTCAGTTATTAAGGCCTTTAGATCACACTGAAAAATGAAACTAGCACCTAGTACTATCACAAGCATTCCAAACGTGGCGTCCCCAGGTGAGCTGTAGGGCCCCCGACCCTTTCCGGTCCCATTTCCATTTTTGGGCCCATGTCTCCGTGGGCCCATCAGGCCGCATGGAGCCTCTGTTTCCCTACCCCCTCCTTCTTCTTCCCCTTCCTCCGCCTCCCGGTCCTTTCCCCACCCGTGATTGGTCCTCCAGGGCCAGCAATGTTTGCAGGAGTTCAGCTGCACCGTGGGACAACGCCATTCCAAACGCGGCGTTCCCAGATGAGCTGTAGTGCCCCCGACCCTTTCCGGGCCCATTTCCATTTTTGGGCTGTCTCTCTGGGGGCCCATCTTCCCCTCCCTCCGCCCGCCTCCCCGTCTTTTCCCCACCCGTGATTGGTCCTCCAGGGCCAGCAATGTTTGCAGGAGCTCAGCTGCACCGTGGGACAACGCCATTCCAAACGCAGCGTTTGGCTTGGCAGCCCACTAAGTGGCCCTCCTGGGCCACAATGTACTTGTTTTCAAGGCCTGCATGTGGCCCAGCGTCCGTGTGCAGCCCATCTCCCAGACCCCTCCCCTGCCTCCATGTCCCGTTTGTGTGCTTCTTCCCGCCTCCCCAACCCTCCCACCTCCCTGATTGGGCCATCTGGCTGTCATAAGCGAACCTTCCATGGCAGCTCTCTGCCCGGCAGCCCCCTTCGGCTAAGGGCCCCAAGGCCAAGGCCGGCTCCGACCTCGGCGGCTCGAAGATGTCTGCAGGTGTCCACAGGGGAAGCCAGTGAAGCCAGCAGTCAACAGACACCAACAAAAACTGTGAGTGTGGCATGGGTGGGGAGTAGAGCAATCGCTCTGCTCTAGAAAAACCACTGCCACTCTATCTTACCTCCCAATAACATAGTCCCATAATATTAGCATGCCCACACTTAGCTAAAATTGTGAATATTAGCATGTCCACACCTAACCAGAATTGTGAATATTGGCATGTCCACCCTTAGCTAGAATTGTGAACATTAGCCTGCGTCGCATCTGGATGGTATTATGAACATTGGACTGTCAGGTCTGGATAGAGTTGTGAATGCTAGCATGTCCACACTTGGATAGAATGGGAACATTAGCCTGCGTCGCATCTAGAATGGTTTTGATTGAAGGATAGCATGCCCGTACCTAAATGAAACTTGAATATTGGCATGTGCCACACTTAGAACTGTGAGCACCAGCCTGCGCCACTCCTAGATAACATTATGAATGTTAGCATGCCCACACCTAGATAGAACTGTGAACATTGGCCTGCGCCGCTTCTAGATAGGACTGTGATCACTTAGAGAAAACTGAATATTAGCATGCTAAAGGTCAGGTAACCCACTAACCAACATAACCTCAAACTCTGCATACTTATCTCACTCAAAACTCACACAACCATCTCTCGCACCACAAGCCGCACGCACTTCACAACACTACAACACCACATAAGCCGGAGCAACAGCACACGCAGACTTACACCGATCCAATACCTGCACCAAAGCTCAGTATCTGGTGTATACCGAGCTGAAACTGCCAATAGAACACCACTCCTCTCACTATCCTACTCCCTCTTCACCTTACTAACACATCCCACCTTATTTACAGATCCGCCAGACCAATTCCGTTGGTCACGGTGCGCGGTACAAATACCTTTAACATTTAACAATACTCTACAATACAAATATATAAAATGACCACAGGATTCACTTTTTAACAACTTTCCCTTCATTTCGTTGCTCCCCCAAACCTTTAGTTTTTGTACTGTCCTGTCCTTTTCCAGTGAAATGGAGCCTTCAATTTCATTGCACTGTCTTTTGCTCATTGTTATGGGGGAAACTGACCAGTCCTTAAGGCTGTCAGTACTGGGAAACAGTTTTGCTTTTCTTTATACATCTCATCTATTTTTTGGGTAACATTTCATCATTGCACAGTGCATCTTACAATGCAGTGAGGTATCTTTTGTATGAACCTAGACTACACTCAAAGGTATTTTCTGGTTACTTTAGATGTTCCTAAAGACAAGCTCGTGGCAGCAGTTGCATTTTTACTATTGTAATACTTTTCGTTAGCCTTACCAGGTTTGGCTACTAACTGTGGCCATTGTCCCAACAAGGCCGTGCTGCAAGGCTTTTGCTTGTTCTTTTGGACATCTTGTCCTCTAGCTTTCTTCCTGCCCTGCCAGGTCAGGTAAATCACTTTTTTTTTTTCTTCTCCAACATGACTTTTTATTGGCATTTATAAACCACACGTGCTTCATACAGTATTCATGTCATCATATAGGTAGGAAACATTGAACTTAAATTGAAACACCCTCAACTGAGATAAACTTGGCCGGAGGGAAGGGGGGTGGTGTCTCCGGGGCGATGTAGGGGAGGGGCTGCTGCAGACTTGGGATCATGTTTCGGGGAACAGGCTCTAGGGATGGCGGTGGGTTGGGCTGCTGCCGCCAAGGTCTGCAGGGTCTAGTCAAATTTGTCCTGCCAATGGAGGGATGGTGGCTGTCTGGCTATCCAATTTTTGCACGTAGTCTCAGAAGGGGGACCAAATGCTGTAAAACTTGCTCCTGTTGCCAAAACGAAGGGCAGGGATCTTCTCAGCTGCGGCAATGTCCCAACACTTTGCCCACCACATTGGGATTGCTGGGCCCTGTGGGAGTTTCCACAGCCTAGCAATTGAAATTTTGGCTGCTGTAAGTAGGTGCGTGCAGAGGCCCGCCAGCCTATCTGTTATCGGAAATTGTCCCTCACCTGTTTCGCCCAGCAAGACAATGCCTGGGTCCCATGGAATCGTTAGGCCGGTGATAAGTCTGATCTGCTTCGAGACTTCCCTCCAGAATCGGAGTGACTTCGGGCATGTCCACAGGAGGTGGAATAGCGTTCCAGTGTCCAGGCAACCTCTCCAGCAGGCCTGGTGGTATGGTGGGGTTGCTTGTGTAGTCTCCGGTGTCAGGTACCACCTGTAACAGACCTTTATTGCCCCCTTTTTATTTGTGATGCATTTGGAGGCTCTGTGGGTTCTCGTCCAGATGCGGTTCCGGCTTGCCTCATCCAGTTCTCTACCTAGATCTCGCTTCCATCGTTCCATGGAGTCAGGGGTTGCTCTGTCCAACAGCTTGTACAGGGTTGAAATTTCCCCCTTAGGTGGGGTTGCCATTAGCGTGCGTTCCAGCGTCGTTAGCGCCCTGTTCCTGTGTCCTATGCGTCCTCATTGAGTTGTCAGCCAATGTCAGAGCTGGGCGTAATGGAACCTCTTTCCGTAGTCCGAACTTTCTCTTTGCAGTCTTTGAAAGTGAGCAGGGAACCCGCTGTATAAAAGTTTGCTGTGCACTTCAGTCCGCCTGCCTTCCGTTTAGAGAACATGCTGTCCCAGCCCTGGGGTGAAGTCGGGGTTCTCCCAGATCAGTTTACCTGAAACCAAGGACCTGCAGAGAGAGAAAGAACACTATGAAACTTACCTGGAACAGTATCCTGTCTTCAATCTATCGCTGACTTCAGTTCCACTCACCTGAAGGTAAAAACTCCATAATCCGGCACCGCATGCATCTTGGAATATCATAACCTGGAAAGAGGAGAAGGAAATAAAGCATTAGTAAGCATTTACTCACGTTTCCTCCCGAATGAAGAAAGCCACACAATTCTTACCTTGGTAGTCATCTCCTGGTCAGTATCATTGTTGGAACATTGCAGCGCTCAGCGAGGAACATTGCAACCTGCAAGGAGAGAAAAGACACAGGTTAGCAATATAAAAGGTGAAACAGCGCCGTGCATTACTCACCGGACAGCATCACGCACAACTGCTTTCGCCTACCGTCCCATGCTCATCTTCAAACTGCATGACAACACCAAAATACCTTTCCATACCTAAAAGGAAAGAATCGGGACATTATTATTTGAACTAAGAGGAACATAACTGCATATAAAGACTGTGAAGCAGCAAACTTACGGAGTCGCAGCAGGCCTGGATTCCCACAGGGGGATTGCACCAGTGAAGTAACTTGGTCGCTGTTCGCCCCCCACATCTACACGCCCCTGCCACGAGGAGCAGGACGGAGAATCCACCTATTACAATATTAAGGTGAGGAGAAGGCCCAAGGGGGAGGAAGGAGTTGAGGCTAAGGGAGGGGGGAAAACCTAAATTCAATCTGGTATTGAATCAAGCTCTCCTATATTGCAGACCTATCTTTAACCAGAGGTCTTACCAAGGGACCGGGAGAGGGTTTGAGAGTGCAATCATCCAACCAGGGCTAGGTGGCGTCCCCGTGGATACTAGGTGAGCGTAACAATTTCAGGATGCTTGCCTGTAGTTTCCGGCTGTCTTTCTTGGGGAATGTGACCGGAAGAGCAACGCAGTAGAAGAGCAGTCTGGGGACCAAGTTCATTTTTAGTGCTGCGATTCTCCCCAACCATGATATTTCCTGGCTTTGCCAGCGGCACATGTCCTATTGCAGGTCTTTGAGCCGGGGCGGGAAGTTTAGCTTAGAAGTGCGCTCCTCGAGTTTAAGGAGACGGATGCCCAGGTAGCTGAGGTGAGATCAGGCCCATGGGATAGGGAGACTCACCGCCAAGGTGTCATCGCTGCTCTAGGGATATTCAGGCCCATCTGCCTGACGCAGATTTGAAGCTGTTCAACTTCTCCCATAGGGCTGCGAGAGATGTGTCCGGGTGGGACACTGTTAGCAGCACGTCGTCCGTGTATAGGGTCACCTTGTAGGTTTCGTTTTTGAGCTTGATGCCCTGGATCAGTGGGTTCTGGCGAATCTTGGAGGCGAAGGGTTCCATGGACAGCGCAAAGACCAGGGGGCAGCCTTGGCTGGTGCCCCTGCTGATCGTGATCATCAGGGATTTGATGTCATTTATTCTGATTCGTGGTGGGGTGCTGGTAGTTTGCCATTGTCCATTTCAGAAATCTAGGACCCACGTCATAGTGCTGCAGTGTCTTACTCATCTAACCCCAGTCGAGCATATAGAAAGCCTTGTGCGCGTCAAGCGATGGTATTGCTAGCTCCTCTCCACATCTGTTAGAAGATTCTATGATATTTAAAGTGCGCCTGGTGTTTAGGGTATTGCTGCCTGGGTTGAATCATGTTTTGTCCGGGTGGATGAGATCTGGGAGGATTCCTGCTAGTCTGCGTGCCAGGAGCTTCGAGAAGATTTTGAAGTCCACGTTCATCAGTGCTGTGGGGGCGTTACGATGTGCAGAGTTCCGGATTCCCCCCCAGGCTTTGGCTTCGAGGGGGTTGTGTCCTCCGACGTATTCCATATCTGACAGTAATCACCACAGCTGTGCTGCTTCGGAAAATCTTTGTGTCCTGCGTCGATACACCGTCTTCGAGGACCTCCTCCGACGGCCGACGTCACCGGATGTTATAAGTAGGATGCACGACACCAGTAGCCTCAGTTGTAGTTTTTTTCCAGAACGTGTAGCACCAAAAAACTGCCAGTATGACCACAGAAAGCCTTGCGGAAACGTAAGCTGCAATCGCATAAGAAATTCTGTAGCGGGGAATGCAGGGAGTGAGCGATATGGAATACGTCGTCGGACCATCCCATCAAAAGAATGTTACGAGGTAAGAGTAACTTGTTCTTCGAGGGGTTTGGGTCCTCCGACGTATTCCATATCTATGACACTCCCAAACCAGTACCAACGTAAGGAGGTGGGAAAAGAATTTAGTATATAGAAATTTAGAATGCCCAATCAAATAAAGGACCACCTTGCCAAAGGCCAGATCCTGCCCACGGAGAGAATCAAGGGAGTAGTGACGTACAAAAGTATGGACTGAAGCCCAGGTGGCTGCATCACAGATGTTACAAATAGGAACCCCCCTCTGCAGGGCTGTAGAGGCAGCCATCCCCCTGGTAGAATGGGCCCAAAAGCCTCCCGGAGGGTCCTTACCCGATATGGAATACGTTGTCGGACCATCCCATCGAAAGAACGTTACCAGGTAAGAGTAACTTGTTCATCTGTGGCGTGACGAATCGTCCAGGGAGGGGGTGACGCAGCCCGTTTCTAAGAAGGTGTTGAAGAGGGAGGCCATCTCAGCCACCAGGATGTGGGTGTATTTCTTGTCGAAGGGGGGGGCTGTATTCTCCATTGAGCAAATGACTTCAGTTACCTTCTCGGCGGAGATGGGAAGTTCCAGGGAGTCGAGTTGTAGGTGTCGGGCAGCACTGGGGTTGTCCGCAGATAGCGGGTATGTGACTACATGTTTGTGGGGTTCACCGACATCACACTCCTGTGGTGTTCGTTCATAATGGCTAGCTTGTCTGTGTAGCAGGGCTTCCCTTATCGGTCCTGCAGGACTAAGATATTGTTCCTCGTATGTACTTTCTTGAGTGTGTGCACCAACAGACGATTGGCTTTGTTGCTATTAAGGTAATACTGCTTTGTGCGCCAAGGTTCGAGCCGTTCCATCCACCAGGTGCATCTCCAGGGCTGCTTTAGCTTTACGGAAATCTCTTCACGTCCTTGTCAATTGTCACCCTTTGTAACTTGCTTCTTTGTCCGCCACCTCAGTCTCCAGTTCTGCTAGTTTGAGTTGGTGCCTTAGTCTGTGTGCTGCCGTGCAGGTGATTGCTATGCCTCGGATCACCGGTTTCATGGAGTCCCACACCGTCCCCTCCGAGGGTCCCTTGCCTGTGTTCTCTGGAAAGTAGTTAGTCAGGGCTTCCGTCAGTTCTTGGTTAGCTGCTACGTCTAAGAGGATATAGCCCTGTAGCTTCCAGGCCCTCTGCGGTGGTGTCGGCAGGCCGTCTGTTTGTAGCTACGCTATCACCGGGTGTGGTCCGAGATTACCCTCAGGCCAATGTGGATGTCAGAGATGCAGGGGAACAGAGCACTGCAGGTCTATCCTCGAGAAAACCCTATGGACATGTGAGAAAAAGGTGTAGTCGCAGGCTCTGTTTGCTAGCCTCCATGCCTCCATGCGTCAATCGTTTGTCCCCCAAAGCCTTAGAAAAGTCTGATCTGGTCGGCGGCAGTCTCTTATCAGTGTTGGGGTCTGGGGTGAGTTTGAAGTCGCCCCAATCAGCAATTTACCTTTGGCAAAAGTGGTTATCGTTCGGAGTATCTTGCGCAGAAAGCAGTCCTGGGCGTCATTTGTTTAGTATATTGCTTCTATAGTGATTGGGAGCTCAACAATAAGGCCTGTAAGCAGTAAGAACCTGCCTCCCGGATCACGTTTGACTGACATTTGATAGGGCTATTGATTGACTGAGCAGGATCGCTACCCCTCCCTTCTGCCCAGACAATGCAAAGTATTTTTTGGGATACCCTCGGTACCTGATTTGTTTCTAGTCTGGGGTTAGCAGGTGGGTTTCTTGTAGACGTACGATGTCTGCCTCGAGTTGGGCTAGATGGTGTTCCACATACTTGCGTTTCCTGGGAGTGTTTAAGCTTTGAATGTTCCATGTAATCATGGTGATATCTTTAGTAGGAGATGTCATCTCCGGAGAGCCGTGCTTGCTGATTGCTGTTGCTGCTCTCTCCCGGTATCTGCCGCGCAGCCCGGATGCCTGGTGATTCAGCTGTTCCCTTAGTTGATGTCTCAAATTCCTCCCCCGACCGATTTCGCGCACCCCCCACATGAAAAACAAAACTTGGTCATCTGGGCCAGCCTTCAACTAACGGGGCCTCCAGCTGGGCCAACGCTGCCTTCTGAAGTGGAGGCATTTCGTCCACTGCTGTTGACTGATGAAAGCTAGGTGTCTGATCAGCAAGTCGCCCCGCTTTGTGACGCACTCTGCGTGACCGGGGGCCATGGCAGTTATCAGGATTCCTGGCTGGGGGTTCTAGGTTCCGAGAGTCCGGCCACCCCGAGTGCCTCGGCCCTAGCCAATTTTGTTGGGCCGCTTACTTTTGAGTGCAGAGCCTCTGATTCTTTGATGTTGACACAAGACCAGGACCGGTGGGAGTCGTGCGGTTCCTCCCGCTCGGAAGGCTCGCCCCCGTCAGGAGTTTACTCCCCCTGCTGGGTGCAGTAGTTTCTCAGCCTCATGCACAGTAGAAACACGTTGGACGCTGCCCTCCCAAGTGAAGGTCAGGGACTTGGGGAAGCCCCAGCAGTATGCGATGCCTCTCCCTTGGCCATTCTGTAACTGGCCTCATGCTCTTCCACTTTAGGAGTCTGATGGAGGCAAGATCCTGGTATAAGGAGATGGAGGCGTCCCTGAAGAGTATGCAGGGGGAGCGTCTTGCTTCCTGCATGATTTCCTCCTTGAATTTAAAATAGTGCAGTCTTGCAAGGACGTCCGGTGCGGTATTGGTATTAGATCTTGTTCTGTGGACTCTTCCCTATACCAGGGGAGAGCCGCCAGGAAGGGATAGGATGAAATTAAAGAGGTTGCGCACACAATGTTCTAAATCGGTGTCCAGGATGGAGCTTGGGACTCCTCTCAGGCGTATGTTATTGTAGCAGGAGCGTTTCTCCGCCGCCTCCTGCTTGAGTTCAAGGGCTTCGCATCTGGCTTCCAATGCGGCCAGTCTATCCACCCCTTCTCAATCTCATAATTGTGCTCACACAGGGTGGTTTCCGCCTCTGCTTTCCTCGTTTCCAGTTCCCCAACTCTCTCATCTAAGATTATTTTACTTTTCACCTCTTCGGTGCCCTTCTGAAACTCTGAGTGCCGATAGAAGATCCTGCAGGTCAGATTTCGTGACCGCCTGAGCTGTAGCCTCTCTGGGTGGCTGTGCGGGCGTCTTCAGTGTTTGCTTCTGCTGTTTCCGGGCGGTCGCCTCTTTTGGGCCTTTCTGGTGCCGGGGTTGACAGAGCCGCAATGTCCGTTTGCTTGGATAGTTTCCTAGCCATTGTGTAATCAAGCTTGTACCCAGAGCGGTGCTCGGAGTCCTGTGTTCTCAGGGGCTCCGGCAGTGTTCTGGGCATGCTGCGGGCTCCCTGGTTTTGATGTGTTGTCTTGGCTCAGAGGAGCTGTTGCCAGGAGTGTATAGCCGGCATAGGAGGGGGTCGCCCGGATGGTAGTGGGTTATTTGGGTGGCCTGTGGATCGGTATTCCGGGAAGCCGGTCTGGCCATTACACGGGTGAGGCTAGATCGCTGTTGCTTGTCCTGAAAGGCCTGCTGGGCGTACCGGTTCCAGGATCCCCAGGCTCCCTGGGTGCTCTCACCGGGGACCAGTCACCACCGCTCTGTGAAGCGGTGGGGGGGATGGTGTTTTAGTGTGTTCCTGTTGAGCCCATCCTGGGTGGCGAGAGTTGTGCCGCTAGGGCTGTTTGTGGTTTGTATTCCCCAAAGACAGATATATGCTGCAATGGTGTGCAGTCCTTTTTGTGGCCTCAATGCACTGCCTTAAGCGCCGTGCCCTTTGTAGCTATGGGCGTTCAGGGTATGGGGCTGGTGGTTGGGCTTCTCCAGGTTTCATCAGGCCCCCAATCAGCCGGGATCCCCCGCAGATGTTCGGGTGGGTGGCGTAGCTTCCCTGGTTGTAGTTGTTCAGCTGCACAAGGGGGAAGCAGAGGGGCCTTTGCCGTCAGGTCCCTGCTTCGGGGAGAGACCAGCGGGTGAGTGTTCCGCGGCGTGGACTGGGCCACCAGGAGCCGCCGGTGTAGTCTCGCCTCTGGGTACTGCTATGTGCGCCGCCCCTTAGTTGGTGCTGGAGACTGCTTTTGGGATCAGGGTGTGGTTAAACCAGTATCCGCCTGTCCATTTGTCAGGGTCCCCCTGAACCCCAGTTGGTGGTAGCAGCCGGGCGCCCAGGCCCCCACTAGGACGCTGAGCTGTCCTCGTGTGTCTTTGACTTTGTATGTTTTGCGGGGGAATAACCCTTGGAGGGCGCTCCCGAGCTCCTCTGTGGTCTCCCTCAGGCCCCCTCTGCCTTGGCTGTTTGTGTTGAGTGCGGCATGGGTCCGCTCAGTCAGTTGCTCGTTACTGAGCGGTTGTAAAGCCTGCTCGGGGTGGGGGAGGGGTTGGGGGGGGGGGGGATCTTCGATGTGTCCTGACCTTGCTCTCCCCACAGCTCCTCCGGTGTCTGGCCCCTGGCGTGTGAGGCCTCCTCTCCGCGGAGCTGCTCCACGCTGGGTCAGAGCATGGCCACGTCAGTCTCCACTCTGTTGTACCCCTCAGGATGCTGGGAAGCTCCGGCTGCGCTTGGAATCCAGTGGCCTGCTAGAGCTGTCAGTGTGCAGTGCGGGTGGCCCCGCCAGCTTGGACACGGGCTAGGGGCTGCACACTAGGGCCTGGGTAGGTTGCCCTTGTTACTGCGTTCTCCGGGGGCTCAGGATTCCATGGACAACAGCTTTGCTCCACACTCTCCCCTCGGGGAGGTTAGCCACTCTGTCAGCCGCGCCTCACTGCTGCTCTGCCCCGAACCCGGCGTTGCTGCACGCCGAGAGCCAGCCCGCACCTTGCTGCAGAGCCCCAGTCTCTCCGATTGGTCGGTGCGTGGCAGAGCCAGTTGGTCTCGGCTCGGTTTATAGTCATAAAATCGAAAACCAAGTCGAAAGTCAAAAAATTGACAGTTTTTTTTCCATGCGAGAGCCAAAAAATAAATAAAATAAATCATTAGACTTTTTGTTCCGACATTGTTTTAGATTTATTTTGACTTTGGACATTTTTTTTTCTCGCTTTTATGACTGCACACCTCTTGGCTCCACTGACACGTCAGGGTGTTGGGCTGCTCCGGCTAGGCGTGGATCGGGCAGCCTGCTAGGGCTGCCGGTGGTAGGCGCGGGTGGCCCTCCAGTCTGAGTGTGGGCAGGAGACTGCTCTGGGGCTGAGGTGGCTTGCACTCGATGCTGTGTCCTCTGGAGGTTCAGGGCTACATGGGCCACTGCTGAAGTCCGCACTCTCCCTTCAGGGGTAGGTCCGCCATCATGTCGTCCTCTCTTCGCTGCTCCGCCGCATTGATCAGGTCCGGGTTTCATCCAGAACCCGGTGTTGCTGATGGCTGAGTCGGCCAGTATTTGCAGTACAGCCTCATTTGTCGATCGCGCTGCAAGAGAGACTTCAGGTTACCGTTTCAACAAAGCATTATGATTCGATGCGTGGCACCAGTTGGGAGCTCTCACGGAGCCTCTCCGACCGCCATGGCTCCAAGCCACACCCCCAGGAAAATAATTTTATGTTCATGCACTTGCCTGGGAAAACCTCGAGTTTGGCAGGCTACTGCCGAGCCATGTGTTCCCAGGAAGTGGGCTGGGACTGTCTGATCCAATCCACAAATTGGTTTCTGTAGGTCTAGGGAGTATGCAGGAGTTTCACTATCAGTGGTCCTGATTGGACCACTGCTGGGGGGGGGGGCGGGGGGGGGGTGTGTGTGTGTGTGTGTGTGTGTGTGTGTGTGTGTGTCTGTCAGATCTCCCATTGGGTACACAGTGTTTCACCTGAGTTTCTGCATGAGAAGAGGAATCCTGCAACCATGCTCCAGAGTTCCTGGAGAAATCCTGCTTAGCTGTGAAGACTGTGGGAGACCCATGGACCTGTCCTAAGAAGGTATGGTGACCAACTTCTGCTGCAGTCCCAGTGGAGCCCTGTCTGGCTGGTTGTCTTCAGAAGGTCTTCGGTGGTACTTCAACCCTTCGAGTGGTGAGATCAACCATTCCGGACGTCTGCTCGGTGCCCCGCCATCTGGAGTCTTCAGAATAGTTCCTCACATTATCCCAGGGACTGACCAACTCCAGTTTGGGCTACCACGGTAGAGGCGTCTGTTAGGTTAGATTTTCATATTTATGCTAAATCTCACTCACATGTGACTCCCAGCACTTTTAGCTGGACATGGGGATTATTTTTCTGCCACTGAGTGAGTGGGAATCTTTTCCCCCACTTACCCTTTCTTTTACTCTATATGTGTTTCCTTTTTATGACTCCATGGTTTATTTTTGGAATTCTACTTAGCTATAATTTTTGCATCTGCATTTTCCTATTGCAGCACACAGTACGTTCTGTGCAGTGTTGCTGGTGTGCCCCTTGAGCTCCTTTTATTTTCCCTTGGGCTCCTTGGGTGAACGACTGTTCCCAAGGGTAGAAAGATGGCACTTATCCTTTCTACAATTGCCATTGTGAGATCTGCAAAATTCCCCTAATATGGAGTGCTGAGGAGATGCATAGTATCCCCTTTATCACTGTTGCTGTAACTTTCCTGTTAGTTACTTGGCTTGCAGAACACATGTTCTGAAGGGCAGATATTTGTATCCTCTACATTTTATTTTGAGTCCAGCTCACCCACCTTATGTGGAATGCTGTTACAGTGGCAATCTTACAATTATGGCTGGTGGTGGTGTTCTACTGTCTTTTGTGCAATTTTTACTGTCAAACAGCCATGGCAATGCACAGAAGGGTCACATTCATCTAACGTTTTTTTCTTTTTTCACCATTTAGTGTGCTTGCCCTTTCTTGGCCCTTCTGTTCTGTGAGGGGAGGTCCTGGTGGTCAAAGGAACCCTTTGAGTAGCCTGCTGATGCTCCAGAGCCTCTCTGAAGACGGGAACTAGGGAGGATTCTAAAACTCTACAGCCCTTTGTCTTCTGTCATGCCTGCCTGGAACCAGCCCCAACTGGGAAACTGGCTGTCATGAAAGGATAGCCACCCCCCAAAGCTTGAGTGTAGCATGTGTGCTGGTTGTCTGGGTTCGTGGATAAATGGCCTGGATCTGGAAGCTGAAGAGAAGTCGACCACTGGAGCTGAATCAGATGGACTGCTGTAGCTGATTCCAGTGATCTGAGATGTTTTATGTAACTGCTGCCTGTGCTGAACCCTTTTTCCTTGTGACCTGGGAGTCCCGAAGACGATGCCAACCCTTGGACTGGTGGGACTAATCAGCCTTAAGAAGACCTGCGTTTCGAGCCATCCCATTGCAAGCAGTAACCTTCCTGTGCTGCATACTGCCAATACCCTGGGACCTCGAGGTGGAGTGCTGTGCACGAATCTCGCTGTAACTTTGGCAGTCAATTGTTAAACCTCCAGAAGCAAGATTCCACTCCTTGAAGTCCCATCTCCCGAGTGCTGCAACTAGCTGCAGATAGCGAGGTGAATCGATTAGATGACTGTTCCACATCTGGGACCTTGAAAAGGGCACCAAATCCACAGCTGTGAGAAGCATCTCAGAATCCTTTGTTGGGAGCCTCTTCTGTCAACTGCTACTGCAAGTGCCTATCCAGTGTCCTTTCTTTTGTCACCACGACCAAGAATCCAGAGACCGGCTCCAGTGCTTCTGCATTGTTAGGCGCCCGTCTGCAAGATCCTCTTCACTGCTGAGGTACTGTATGGCTGAGGGTAATACTTATATAAAGCCTTGTGTTGCTCTTGTTTGCTGATTTGTGTAGTTTGGAGTTCACCCATACCATTCGCCCAGGCCTAATGCGGGAATGAGTCTACAGAGCTTTCTATGAAGTCCATGAACACTTTCTTCTAACTCCAAAGTCTGTACTTGTTGGACGACAAATGTTCTGGAACTCTTGACTTTCCTGCATCTGACTTATCCTGACCTGCCTACTTTTGGCAACTGGGACCAACAGTGTCCCCCTTCTGCCTCAGAACACTTATGCCCTAGAATAGGGAAGGACATCTCAAGGATAGGCCTCTGTCAGAATTTATAACAACGTACTTGCTATGTATTAGTGTTGTAACCTCTATTCCTGAAACTGAGCACGTTACAAAGAGATGCTAAGTTATTACTTATCATTGCTTTGCTTATGGCCATTCTGAAAAGTATTATTTTTTTTTACTTGACTTTGAATTGTGACATACTCTTCTAAAAGTTAATGTTGGTGTGCTTACGTATTCCTGAAATAGAATAAGTGTAGGGTTTTACTCACCTTGAATAGCAAATTGCCATTCTAAATGTGTAACACTAGGTTTACTTACCTTGAACTGCATTTCTAATTGGGGTTTATGCTTTGGTTTACTTACCAAAAGTATTGTTGGTTTTTATAATTGTGTTCAACTTATAATGGTACTTGGCTTTCTAAGAATTCTTAGCCTGTTTATACATAAAATAAACAATTATGTACAGTACATCAGTCTATAAGCTTTTCTGTGGGACATATGTATGCTACAAGTTATTTGTACCCATCTACAGCCCTCTCTCCCTCCTAAAATAAGCCTGGCTGCTCTGCCATTGCTACCATAAATTCAGGGGTACAGCCTTACACTAAGAATTGGACTTTATAAAAATATACCTTGGGTAATACAGACAGTCCCTTTTGGGTGGTCATTGGAAAAACTGTCCCAACAGCATTGTGGTTCCGTGTTTTGGCTTGGAACTTTGGGGGACCTTTGGGGACTCCCGCTTATGCTACAGGATTCCTACCTGCAGAACTTGGGCATTCCAGGTTGAACAGTACCTGAGACAGGAGGCTAACCCAGGCCGCGACAGCCCTGTTATTTTGTGTTGTGCATGGGTGGAGATCGAAACTGGCTTCCCTGCATCTGGTCCATTGCCCAGAGGACTGCTGCATTGGTGGGAGTTGCATTCAGACCGGAACCTATTGCACTAGTTTGTCTCCAACCGAGGCATAGCTTGCATCTGCGACTCCTGGGTTCTAGTGACTGGAACCAATGACTGGGAAAACTGACCTCTAACGACCCTCTGAAGACCTGCCCCTTCTGAACAGAAACCAAAGTACAGTGGCGGTGGGGGGGCAAGGGAAGAGTTGCATCAATACTTACCTGTCACCCATACCTGTGCCTTAAACGTTTTTCCTTTGTTTGGCTTTGGCAAACTTGTTGCTGAAAGCTGGGGTTTATTTACTAGAATAGATCCTTACCTGACTTTTGGAACCTTACTCCCACCCACAAAACCCTCCTAACTTGTTTCCCAGGTCACAAAACTGCCTGGAACTTTGTGAACATTTAAGGCACAAGGCCCTAGTCAATTTAGGGATGGACTAAAATTAGGGTTGTATTTGTTTGGACTTAATTGTAAGTCTAACCAGTGTTTCCTTTCAGTGTTGGTTGGTGGGTGGGGGTATTGTGGTTTTATTGCACTGGCTACAGGGGCAAAATATATGTATTTTTATTATGAGTGTTGGGTGATATTACTTATAGTAATTTCTATAGTGTTTGCTTTGCCATAAATATCGTATTTTTATAACTATCTGTATAACTATAATCCTTGATGACTTACCTTGTGTGCTGATTGTGGACCCTTTACTAGGCTCACCTCTTCCTGTGACATAGCCTTGACCACTCCTCACGCTAACTTTATTGGTGTGGCTACTGTTCCCAGAGTTGTTCCTGTTCGCTAGTTTGGCCGCCTACACATCTGTCCACCAGGCCAGAGTGTAGAAATGCAGTCTAACCGATGCAATACAATCATGGGAATAGTTCACAAGTTAAATATCTTAACTTTAGAAGTCCAAAACCTAGGATGAGTGGGGCCTTGTTGCCAAAAGTCACAGGGTCCAATGCAGTCTCACCCAGAAGAGTTCTCTTTAGAAAGGATGCAATGAACTTGCGGTAGTGATTAATTTCAAACTATTTACATTATTCAACAATGTACCAAAGGAAAGTTGTCCTCCTTTCTACCAGATTGAAGGCTAACCCAGCAGTAGGACACCCGACCCAGGTTTGACGACCAAAGGTGCGTGGAATGGAGATGGGAGACAAAGGTACTTGATGACAATGGTATCCTATGGAGGACCGGCACACTGTTTAAACCCCCTATCTCTGATTTTCCCAGATCTTTGTGGATCTAGGGCTTAAGCTCCTGCCATTTGTTCCAGTGAGAGGTACCCAGGAGTTGTAGTTTGGAGGATTCTTGCAGTTGAATGGAAATGCAAACTGCAACTCATGTCGATGAAGACCTGCAGAATCCAACAATGAGGCCTCCTTAGGACACTTCACGTGATGGAAAAAGGCGAGCTCCCGCGACGATCAGTTTACATGCAACCACAGGCATCCTTGTCACGGTCAAAGCAGCTGTTCTGGGTCAGGTTCCCTTTAAGGTAGTAAGCTGAAATTTGGGGAGAAGGCGACTTGTGGTACAAGCAAGCAAGCAACTACCAAAGTTCTGGATTTCAAATCTTAACAGTGGCGGTTCTGGCGAGGTAGCCCATGAGAGCTTGTCAGACCAGGGACACTTCTGAAGTGACCAGGATAGGAAATTCCCTTGTGTGAAGGCAGGAAGCTAGGGGGGGGGGGGTCCAACACTTCAGCCCTTTGTCTTCCAGCCTGACTATGAGAATCCAGTTAAAACAAACGAATGCCAACCCCCAAAGTTTGATTGTTGCATGGCTGTTTGATTGGCTTGGTTCCTACATAAAAGCGAAATCCTGGAAGTTGAGGAGGTAGTCGACCACTGGGAGCAAAACAGAAGAGGAAGATTAAGAAACCGCAGCTGAGAGGATTTCCAGTGACCCGAGAGACTGCTGTGTAACTAGAGCCTGCTGTGGCCCTACTTTCCAATCGACCTGGGGACTCTGAAAACTACTCCGACCCAGAGCTTGGTGATACCCCACTAGACCCGAAGACCTGCATTTTGAGCTATTGCACGCTGTGCTGCGACACCCCAATACCCTGGGAGGTGTTTATTTTTTTACCTACCTTAAGCCTTTGTGATTTCTGTATAGCTTTGGGGTGTTTTCTGTGATTGGGAGTCCACTCATCCAGTTCACCCATGCCCACTGCGGAATCCTCCTAGGGTGTCTTCTCTGAAGTCCCTTGACCCTCAGCTAACTTTAAAGTGAAATATTAATTGTTTGAACAGTCTTCCTCTGAACTCTGACTTTAGCTGTAACTGATCCCTATCTCACCCTGCCTCCAGCTGGCATCTAGACCACTAGGGTCCCTCTACTGCCTCTGATTGAACTCGTGCTGTAGAGTAAGGGAAGGACTGGCTACGAAAAGGGTTCTGCCTCGAAAAGACTAACAAGTGGTATTGGCATAGTTGACCTAATGCCAACTTGACCTTCTCCCATTTGACTGCATCTTTTTGACCTAATTTGGTAGGTCAAATGCTACACTTTAATAGTTGTGGGTTAGGGGAATAGGTTGAGGTTGGAGGAGGGTGTGGGGAGTCCCCCCCTGCATTAGGGGGAGTGCAGGAGTGAGGGGGGCTCTCCCTCTGCAGTAGGTACAAAAAATGGGGTAAATATTATCAAATGGCCAGTAGGTTAAGTTTTTTTTTTATGTTGAACAACCCATATCCTAACAAGTGTCCAAAAGTTAGTTACTTGTAAAATAGGTTGGTTGGTAACTAACTCAGTGCACAGTTACAAAGGTTCTTGCTTACCTTGAATGTGTGTTGCAATATTCTGAAAAGTATATATAAGCTTGTTACTCACCTGTGAATTGGTTGTGCCTCCTCCCCAAAAGTAATATTGGTTTCATTTTACTATTTCTGTTAGGATAAATGTATGAGGGTCCCCAATTGGGGTCTTGCTTCCTCTGACTTGCTGTTAGCCTGTCCAGAATAAGTCTGCCTAAGGTTATACTTAACTTTAAGTTGCTGAAAGCCCCTTTAAAAAGTATATAGGTTTTACTTGCCTTGTGTTAGCTGTGTCCCATCCTAAAACAAGCTAGTTGTTGCTTATCTCAATCTGTGTTCCACTGATATTAAAAAGCAACTATAATCAAATATTACAACGTTAGGTTTTACCTGCCTAGAAAAGCTGTGTGCCATTCCGGAAGCATTCCTTTACGTGTAGCTGACCTTGGTCTGCCTGGTGCTTACACAATTAGTATAAAGAGTTCTTACTTATCTTAGCCTGTGTTCAACTGAGCTGAAAAGCAGGTGTAATTTTATATTACACCGAAAGGTCTTACTCAACTAGTATAACTGTTAACACAAAAGTAGTAGAGGTATATACTGTTCATTGAATCTAGTGTTGCGCTCTTCTGAAAAGTATATATATTCTAGTTGGTTGACTGTGATTTCTTTATCGAATGTCACTGCATAACTGACAGGGTCTAATCTGAAAGTAACTCATGGTTTTACTCCCTAAGAATAGGTTTGCCCTATACTCAATGTGTAGACAAAGGTCTTACCCCCCTAGAAATACTATTAAGTGTTCTAAATAAGGTCTGCGCATTGATATGTATTTAAAGCATATTGTTTTTATGAGTTTATATGCTTTATGATAGTACCTACTTATCCCAGAATCTTTTTCTGCGTTTATATAAAATAAACCCTTTATTTTTACAATACATAATATCATGGTTTCTTTGGACCATATGTATAATACAATTTCTTTGTACTGATTCTACAGCCCTCTCTCCCTCCTAAAATAAGCCAACACTAGCCTGAACTCTGATGGTACAGCCTTGTACTAAGAGTGGAGTCCACGTAGCTCTGAAGAATATCTGCAGCGGTTGTCCTTATCCATAATCCGAGCTGGAAGCAAGTCCAATCCCACCAATGGTCAGTCTGCGCCATTCAAACAGTCAGTATTTATCCAATTGGGGACAACTGTTTTCACATCCGCTCAAAGTAGCAGATTTTCTGTCAGCAGTGATGTGGACTGGGTCTAGACAGTCCCAGCGTCATTCCAGGGCCAAACATAAAGGCTCACTAACCCGCGAATACAGCAGTTTACCCGGGCACGTGCATAACTTTAAAAGGACTTTCCTGACCTGAGAGGGCTGGAAGAAGGGCAAACTACACTATGGCCAAAAGAGCAATGAAAATCTTGTGGCACGACCATTCTAGGGCAGTAGCAATATTTTAGTTGCCCAAGTGGTAAACTTGAATGTGCACACCAAAAATAACACACATATGGTAAAACTTTAACTGCCCTCACCTTGTCTTTAGGCACATATAAAAGTAACCAGAAATCTTCTGTGTAAAAAGGTTGGGTGTTACAAATGTATCTCCATTGTAACATGCTGTGTGCAATGTTAAAAATACAAGAATTTAAAAGGGAAACAATTTCCCAGTACCGAGAGTCTGAAGTGACTAATCGGTTTCCCCATGTGAGCAAATGCAAGTGAAGTGAAGCTGCAGGCTTCACTGCCTTCAAAAAGCCAGGGCAGGATTAAAAGTGTAAAGGAATTTTACACAAGTTGCTGCCTGACAGAAACTTGGAAATGCCCACTTTAGGTGACAGGGTTGTACCCCTTAGGTTTTAGCCTGAACTAACCAAATGTTTGGTAGCAATGGCTGAGCAGCTAGGCTTCGTCTAGGAGGGAGAAGGGCTGTATTGAGGCACATCGTACTTGGAGCATACAATCAGTTCAAGGAAACACGGACACTAGTAGTTATGAGAATAGTTTATTTTATATACACCAAGGCTTTAGAAGTAAGTCATGCAACTAGTATTCACACAGTATTGCAAACTCTTCCATTCGACAAGTGGGCAACGTCAAACCCAAAAGAATCCTTGAAAAGGCCCAACCTTTGCAACATCAGACTGGTTTTGGTTGGCAAGTGCCTTAGTGCCTCAAAATTCATCTTGGCAACCCAGTCCAACTTGAGAATCAACGATGAGAACTTCACACAGTGTACTCTTCATTTTTACCAGCCTATTTGAAATTTGCTTCCTGGAACACCAGTGGGGGTTCTCCCACCTGTTAAGAACTAGTGATACAAACCTGGGAGATTACCGTTTGATCTGTCTTCAGGAGACGTGGTTGAGGAAGTTGCCAGGATTGGAAGGTTTTGAGGACTATCAATCCAGCTGTTAAAGGGAGCGTTGGACGCCCACCGGCAGGACTCCTCACAGCAGTGAAATCGGGCATCCACCTAAACCTCTTGAAGTCAGTTTCTTCCAATCTTCTCACACAAGAGGTTGTGATTGGATGGGAGTCTGACCAGTCCACGGTTGGAGGAGAAATATCAAGTAAAATTACAATCAACGTGTATTGGAACCCGGCTCTGAATTCGAATGAACTGTTTATAGCCCAGGTCATTAATCATATGGACGACGCATATATCACTCAGCAGTCTAATTATATCATCATCTGTGGGGATCTCCATACCCCTGATCTAACGGAAACAAGACCGGATCAAGTTTGGAACTACGACGATCCACGGCATGTGAGACGGGACCTGTGGAACTCACTTATGGATTCCAGAGCCATGCAACTTCTCAATGGCAATACTAAAGGCGATACGCCCGCACAGCTGACATGGGAAAATATGGGTCACACCTCGACTCTGGATTATATTTGTCAGCTAACTTTCTGCCCTTGGTTAACAGCTTTCAAGTGATTAAAATAAATCATAGTGACCATCTCCTGCTGGAATAGAGCATCTGGCTCTACTGTTCAGGATTATATGCCTTCAATGATTGATTTGTGCAATGGTTTAGTTACCACCCTAAAAATAAGACTCTCGGCCAGGAACTTTAAACATGCTTTTTGATCCGGTTCTGGTGTCCAAGAGAAGATTAGTGTGAAAGCTGAATCGAGTCGCCAAAAAAATCAAGAGTGCCTAAGGATTTCAGCAAAGTTAAGTTGGTGCAATTTAGCTACAAAAACTGGCTTCGTACTTCAAAGTATCAGATACCAGAACGATTCAGAGGCATGTTGAAAGCATTGGCCAGTAAAGATCCGCGGCAGATCTGGTCTTTGATAAAGCTGGATGAGTCTACTAAAGCAGATCAATCAAACCCTCTAAGTGAGATCTGGATTAATCATTTTGGAAGGTTGTATACTCAGACTATGGCCATTGGGGCAGGTGAGGCCTTCCGTAAGAGCACTGGTCTATGGATTATGAACAACGATTCCAACGAAATTGTTGATCGAATTAGGAGACTGAAGGTCTCGAGCACCGGGCCCAGATGGGCTAACTAACTCTGTTGGAGTTTCTAGAATATTGGGCGGTTTTCATATCTATTTTGTTTTAACAAATTGCTACATCCCATCAAGTGCCCAGTACATGGAGGAAAGCGATAGTGGTCCTGATTCACAAAAAAGGTGATCGGAATGATCCAAAGAACTAGCTCCCTATTGCTCTCATCGATGTAAACTGAATGGCACCATTTTTTTGGACCATTTTCACGGCTGGTGTCTATCTATCGACAGTCTCGACCCATTTCAAACTGGTTTTGTGAAGGGCCTGGGCACTGCTGTTAACATCTTGCTGCTGCAAATGTTGAAGGGAACCTTAGACTGAAAATTAAGATCTACATGGTCTTTGTAGACTTAGTTAAGGCATTTGACCAGGTGGATAGGGGTCTGCTCTGGTCGAAAATGAACTGCCCCAAGGCAATATTGCATCCAATTTAGTGCCATGCACTCCGCTACCTCCTTAAGAGTGAGATTACGACAAAGCCGGGATCCTGTCTAAAGAGAAAATAAATCTGAGGGGTGTGAATCAGGGGTGTCCAGTGTCCCGGCCCTCTTCAATTTCTTTTTGGAGGATATGCCTTAAGCTTTCCTGCCAACAGGATAATTTCCCCCCAAGGTGGGTGGATCTCAGTTATCACGTCTGTTGTACGCTGATGTGGTACTCATTGACCACCCGGTTGGTTTACAGAGGCAACTCGATGCCCTTCAAAATTACATCACAATAAATGGGTTCAAAATAAAGGTAAAACCATGAGCTTTGGAACATTTGTGAGGGCGAAGAACTGCTTCTCTTGGCACATGGGTGATGAGCAGATCGAACATGTAGAATCTTTCAAATACCTGGGTGTCTGGCTAAGTAATTCAAGACCAGAAGCTCCCATGTTATCCCAACTACTGGGAAAGATGAAAGCTGCAACTAGCCAGGCATGTGCGATGAATAGAAAGTTTGGGCGTTTCTCTATCCTCCCAGTTGTACGATTCTACAAAGCCAATGTTACATCGCCCGTAATTTATGGAGCCGACACCATGCTCAACATCTCGGCGCCCTTGTTGACCCGCCTTGAGGTTTTTATTTTGGTAGAGGGTCTTGGGTGTTCCACAATCCACCCCGATTGCCATTCTTCGAAGAGAACTGGGACATTCATCCCTGAAGTGTATAGTCAATTGTAACAGACCAGCCCTTTATGGGAAATGTTGCTCTACTCCAAGAGCAGCAATCTTGGAAATTATTTACAACAAAATGATGCGGACTGTAATCTATCCTTGCAGGGTTGGCGCATGAAAATGACATGCCTGAAAGAAATGAAGTTCTTTGGACCAATTGGTGACAAACCCAACGCGAGTAAAAGTAAAATTGAAGACTCTATTGGATTCAAACCGTGGACCTGGTCAGTGGTTACCACTCTGTACCCCATTTGCCATAAGAAGGCTGTAAACTGAATGCTGCTTGCACCTACCTGAAACAATTCCCGGATAAAAGAATTGGAGACCAATTTATGAGAGCCCCTCTAAATCTCTACTCAACAAATGAGATCCAAGCAATGCAGGGTTTGTCCCAAGAAAACCATTGTCTGTTCTGCAAGGACATCAGAGACTGAATCTTTAGTCCATATTGTTGCGGTGTGCCCGGGCGTGAGATATTTACGCACAAAGTACTTCAGACCTCTCTTTTCAGATTTCACAATTTCGGACTAGTCAGTTTGGTGGAATTCGCTAATACAAGGACATAGAACAAAAAATGTAATTGCACTTGTTCAATTTCTCGCACAAGTTCTCCTTGAGACAGGACCAGTTAAAGAATCTTGTTTTTTTTTTTGTTTTTTTTTAGGTTTATCATTTTGATGTAATTGTTTTTTTACTTTTATTGTGCTTATTGTACGATTAACTTTTAACCCATTGCTAAAAAAGTTTTTCAATTTTAATGCAATAAATTAAAAATCAGAGTAAAAGGTAGCACACTTTAAATCAAAGGTAAAGCAACACAAAAGTGAGTACTGATACTGATTAGCATACTTAAATCAAATCTTGCAACTTTAGTTAACCCCCGTCCAACTAATCTTCAAAAGTTCATCCCTATACTAAATGAGCCTGAGTTGGGGGGTCGGAGGGTTTCTGGCGGTCCAGTGTCCAAGAGCTGAGGAGGAAAGGGGCACCTAAGCAGCAGACAGAGCATAGTCTATGAATGTTTCAGGTTTGCATGTATGTAATAGTTTTGGCAATTTAGAGCCCAGTGGGTTGTTCACCCCAATGGGACTCTGGGTGCCCCAGAGGGCGGGGTGCAAGTAACAGCTTAACTGCAGCCCTTCAAGATCACCTGAGCAATGCAGCCAAGACCAAGGTAAGTAACTAGGCTTGACAATACCTCTTCAGTGAAGAACTTGGTGCAGCAGGTTGGTCCGCAAGGTGTGGCGACAGTTGTCACTGGTTCGGATTTCTTGGCCTGGATGGCTGAAGAAGGAACTTTGCGGGGAACAGACTGATGCAGTCAAGCAGTGGGACCTCCACCAGTAGATCTTCACTACACTGGTGCGACAGAGCCCTTCACAGGCTTTGTATCGGCGCCTGTTGTCCGGTAGACCTTTCTTTGGTTCTCGGCCCACGACTCAGTTGAGGGGATGTCTGAGTCGAAAAGGCTCTCTGCAGGCCCAGAAGGATGTCCACAATGTTTCAGCCAGATCCGCGCTTCACAAGACATTGCACCGCAAAATGGCACAGGTCTCAGGGTATTGGGAGTCTGCAGCCCGGGAAGGTCACAGCTCTTCGTGGGAAGGTGCAAAATGCAGGTGGTCTTGAGACTGGTTTGGCCCTCCAGACCAAGGGAGAAAAGTTTTCAAGAGATCTTGCTTGTTATTCGGAAATCAGGGTCAGGTCTTCAGCAGTCAATAAACTGCTCTGGCGGTCGCTTGGAAGTTGCCGGGATATCCTTCTACAAATTGAATACCTTTTCGGATCTTCAATCCAGTAGCTGACTGAGGTTCAGCTCCAGGACCCTCGTCTTTTATGCAAGAAAAGTGATGGAGCCCAATAATCGCCATTTAAGCCTTTCATGCAAATCTGGGGAGCAGCTGTCCACGGAAACAGCCAGCTTCCCAGGTCCAATTGGTTGCAGGCGGCACACACTGCAAGACGAAGACCAGGGGAGTTTTGTTTACGTCCTCCCACTTCCTGTCATTTCAGGCATTAAGAGCCTTGGCGAGATTTCCAAGGGAAGCCTGCCAGAGACAACCCCATCAAGACCTCCCCCACCCAGGAAGGTAGAATATGGCTCAAGTAAAAACAAGCCATGAACGGGGTGTAAAATGTACAGCCACCATTTTAGGCAAATGGCGTGCCCCTCCTGCAGCTGTGAAGACAGCCTGTGGTAGAAGTCCACAAAAAGTCAAGCCAAAAGGTACACTGCCACCAACCTGTCAGATGAACTTGTAACAGTAACTAAAAGTTACTGCAACAGTGAGAAAAGGGAGACTATGCTCCTCTCAGCACTTCACATAAGGTGGGGTAGGCTGATCTAAAAAAAAGATACAGGAGGGACAAAAGGGTGTGTGCCCCTTCCCTGGTAACTGTAGTTAACCAAGGTAAAATTAAAAAAGGAAAGCTCAAGAAGCTTCCAGCAACACTGCAGAAAGTGCTGTGTGCTGCAATAGTAAAAGGTAGATCCCAGAAAACACGAAGGAAAGAATAACTCCATTAAAAAGAATCCAAAAGAGAGAGAAGGGGTTCCCAAGTTCAGAGTAGACAAATTGTGTGGATAAGGGTACTCGCTCAGTCAGATAAAAACCAAGAGTAACAAAGTGCTGGGGAACTCGCAGGCGGAGAGAATTTCACTCGATCTGAGTGAAAAGAATGGCTTTCCATAGGAAAGTTGCAAAATGAAAATATTTGCTGTGCTTTTAATTATTTTCACTTAATTTACCTTTGCTTGTTCTGGCATGGGTAAAGTGGGCTGGCGGGCTTCCATTGGCTCATGTACTACCCTTTGGAGACGGCTACTCTTTTTGAATTGCAGACTTAAAATCAGTTAAGGCTGTCCATTGCCTGTAAATCGCGAAAGGCTTTAAATTTAAGGTCAGCTATTCCTTTGGAGACTGTTTTTTGTTACTGGCCAATTACCTTGGGGAGCTTAGTGCGATAGTTCTATTCACGATGTGCATCATCATTGAAAGTGGATCTCTGGGTAAAAAAAATGGGCAACATTGCAGACATATTTGCTAAAGAAGCATTCAAATGCTGCTGTTGAGTGCAATAGAAAATATGTAAATTAAACCCTCCTGCCATGAAATACTAGTAGAGAATCAATGGGGGTAATTGGTGGTGTGTAAAATTCATATCCATGCTACACCCCTTCCAAGTTGGTCTTCAGCTGTGAGACATGTACTGCCCTTACAACACCCGGCCCTCTTATTACAAACTCAATAGAGCTGGAGTTTTGGTCCCCAAAAAAGTGATGTCATGCTTGAAATGTTATCAAAACATTCTCAGTACGTATGCACTTGTAAATTCTGAAATGGTATCTACAATTTTTACTTTTAACAGGACGCCAAGCGGATTCCATCTGGTGCTTCGCCACTGTCTCTTGTAAGTTGATATTTAGTCTTTAGAGTTTTTGAAGTGTATAACCTGCTGCTCTGGTAACTTGCCTTTCAGTTTCCAACCCTTTACTAATGTTTGATACCACCAAAATGTTGTGAAACAAATTCACTATTTGAAATATTTTATGTATGCATACTGTAAGGTGTGATTCAGTCTAAATGCAACCAGGGTAATGTCAACCAATGTTCTATTTGTAGTATGTTTGTTGCAGTTCCTATGTGCGCCATGACACTATAAAAAAAGATCCAATCTGTTCTATCATTTATAAAAAAGCAAAGAAATAATTCAGAAAAACAGCTATTGATGTGCTGCATTCAAAGGTTCCTTATTGATTGTCCAGTATAGGTACATTGAGTTCCGGTGGAGAACAGTGGTTTGACTAGTCTATTTCATTTACAAGAGCAGAACCCATTAGCCCGTATGGTGTAGGCCAGGGCATTATTCGATGGCCCTCAGTTTTCTGTTGCCATGATTGTTGGGTAGATTTTCATTTTTATGCACAATCTCTTCCATCTGTGAGCCCTCAGAAATGTTTGCTGGATTACTGTATTTTTCTTGTCAGTTCTGAGTGAACAGGAACCTTTTTCTGCACTCTAATTTGTATTCTATTCATGGGAATCTTTTGCATTTCTTTCTTTTTCTTGGAGTCCTACTGTCCTTCTTTTTCTATGGCATCTGTAATTTTGTATTGCAGCGTACAGCACCTTATGTGCAAGGCTGCTGGAAGCTGCCTGAGCTTCCCTTTTTGATTTTATCATGTTTTTTTTGTAAGAAGTGTTTACAAGGATTTTTTTGTGAGATCAGCATACCCCACCTTATGTGCAGTGTTGAGAATATGGTGTAACCCTTTTCTCACTTCTCCTGTAACTTTGTAGTTACAGTAACAAATCCATCTGTTGCAGTGGATGATTTTCTACAATATTTGTGAAACTTAAATCGCAGGCTGCATTTGCAGCTGCCGTAAGGGACACATGGGGAACCATGGATCCAAAATGGTTCCCCTCTTTTTTTCGCCAATTTATGATGGTTTGTTCGTTCTTGGTCCTTCTGCCATGCTGGGTGTGGGCGGTCCTAGTGTCTTTGGTCTTCGCCGGGATCCATTGTGAAGCCGGCTCAAAGGCATCCATGTGTCTGGGAGGACAGGAAGCTGGGAAGACAATGAAACTGCGCAAGTCTTTGTCCTCCAGTGAGCCTGCATAATAGATCCAGTTCAAACTGGGTGCCTGGCTGTCCTTGGGTGGGAGCTGTCCCCAAAGTTCATGTTGAATGACTGCTTTCCTGCATAAAAGTTAAGGGTCTTGATGCTGAAGTGAGAGCTGACTGCTTGAATATCCTTTTTGAAGAGGATGCCTGCAGTTACTACAGAGACCGCCAGAACTATCTGAGTGACTGCTGTTGCTCCAGCCCTCTTTTCCAAGCGACGTGGAAGCTCTGATCAGGACGACTTCCTCCCTTAGACTCATCAGCCTAACCAGTCTGACAACCTGCATCTTGGGCCATCCTTTCGAGCTGTGACCTTCTCCAGCTGCAATTTGCCAATACCCTGGGTCCTGTGGGCCTTGTGCGGTGCATCACCTTTCTGAAGATCGAATCTTCACAAATGTTTGAACTCCCTGTGGCCCTCCAGAGACAAGATTCCGCTCACTGAAAAGCCAAACCGAGAGAGCAAGAAGAATAGACCAGGCGGTAACCGTTCTTCACTAGTGCTCTGAAAAGGGTGCTAAAACCACAGAACCAAGAAGAATATATTGCTGAAGTCCTCTCGACTGCTGCAGCGAGATCCATTCCAGTGTCCCTTCAGTCTGCCTGACCTAGAATCTGGTGACCGGGTCTGCTGCTGCATTGTGTTGCAGCTTCATGTTTAAGGTACTGTGGGACTCTTCGTACAGCTTGCCTAGAGTTGCTTTGCTGCTCCTGGAGTGCTGATTCAGGCGTTTGGGAGTTTGTCATACAAGTTCACTCGGGTGTAACGCCTATGTGCCTACAGGGAGCATTCTCCGAAGTTCCTCAAACGGTTTTCCCCAACAAAGTGTACTTACTTGCTACAAGACATATTTTTTCTGGAAATCTTGACATTCCACAGACTGTGCCTTGCTAGTTTTGACCCCAATCAGACTTTGAGACACTCGTACCTAGATAGGATGGACTTTTAAAGCCTAAGGCCTCTGTGGATTCAATGCAAGTCTTACCTGCTGTGTTGGTTATTATCCATTCAATATTTTCTAAAGTAGTGATTCTTCGTTTAATTGGCATACTATAAGTATGTCTAAAGTAATTTTAGCTAGCAGTATCCTCCTTCTGTGATTGTTGCTTGATGAATACTTTTGCTAACCCAAAGAAACTTTCTTTTGCCTGAATTCTATTTTAAGGTTTACCATTGAATTGAGTTAAAGCTGCAAAAGTCCTATTTTTGTGTGTGTGTGTGGGTATACATGTACAAAGTTGCTCTTGCCTCCTACCCCCACCTGTGAGGCGAAGAACCTCGGGGGTCATCTTTAACTCGACACTTTCCTTCTCCGCCCACATCCAGAACAGGACTGCAAGACTTGTCCTTGGACTCAAGCCCTGGGATCGTATCTCTCCAACTCTGAAATCTCTCCATTGGCTCCCAGTGGATGCAAGGATTAAATTCAAAACACTCTGCATTGTGCACAAGGCTTTCTGGGGCCTGGGTCCAAAATACCGTCAGCTATCCCTCCACAAATAACTCCCCTCTCGAGCTCTTCGTTCCATTACCTCGAACTCCCTCAGGGTCAATTGTTTTTCAAAGAAACGAGCTCGGGGGTAGATCGGTCTTCGGCTGGTGCCGCCCTTTGGACCAGCCTCCCTGCCACTCTAAAACTTGAGAACCATCTCGGGTCCGGAAGCACCTCAAGACCTTCCTCTTTGATTCTGCCTTCGCACCCCCTCTCCCTTGCTGATCTGTTCTCTCTTGGCACTGTGCACCTGGCCACCCTCTGTTCTCTGGGCCCAGCTACCTGTTCACCCTCCCGCACTGCCTCAGGCCACCCCTTGCACTGGGGTCTGTATCTGTACCCATACAACCCCTCCATCCTTTCTTCCTGCACTTATCAGACCTACCCTGTCTGCTGCCTTAAACCCAGCACTTGCCGGCTGCACTACCACTGTTTGTTGCCTTTATTATTTATCTGTTTCTCCTTTGCACTGCACTTTCCACTTCTCCCCCCTTCCATGCACTTTTCCCCTCCCTCTCTCCCATGCACTTGCATGTTCTCAATGTCCCTGGGCCAAGTAAGATCGTTGTTTGGTGCTCCCCTGTTCCCCTCACTTTTCGCGCTCTGAAACACTTGTGTACGAGCGCGAAAGAAATAAAATATCAATATCAATTACCTGAACTGACTAGTGAACTTTACATTTCCTAGTTGGTTTAATAACATTTTTTATTTAACTGAAATTGTGATTGTCTTGTTTGCTTGTGTGCTCAAAGGTGTTTTTACTCTACTACATTACTGCCCTTCTTCCTCCAAGACTAGGCCTGGCTGCTCTGCCGTTGCTACTAAACCTTTTGGGTAGTTCAGGCCTATACACACAGAAAATACCTGTGTTTCAGGGTGGCAGGAGTACACTACCAGTTCAAAGTACTCCCATTCGGCATCCCCTCGGCACCAAGACTATTCACAAAGGTTCTGTGCAGGTGTTCTGTACTGCGAGCAAGCCCATCCCAGCATACCATTATCTGGATGACTGGCTAATTACCAGGGAAACTCCTCAAGTTTGCAGATTAAATACGCAAAAGACAAAGCTTCTCTTCAATCTGGACTTCTCCATAAATGAGAAGAAATAGTCTAGTTCCCAGCCAAATAAAATAATTTCTAGGGGCTATCCTAAACACAGAGGAGCTGGTTTTCCCCTTAGATGAGAGCGTACAGAATATGTTGTTGCAGGTACCTTACTACAAGGTCGGTTGCCAGATAACTGTACGCAAAGCAATGTGCTTGCTCTAGATGATGGCTTCATGTATTCACTTGGTTCCACACGCATGCCTGCATCCAGTGCAGGAATTGTTAGCGAAACGGTGGTCTCAGGCAAGCAGGCAGTGGCACGATCTAGCGGTTGTTTTGCTAACCCTGGTTCAGGCTCTTTGCTGCTGGTCCAAGGACAACCTGTTAAAAGGAAAACCTTTTCGTGCTCCACAAGCAAGCCGTACGAGACTCACTCGCCGGATTGGGGTGAGGGGGGAACCACTTCCTTCACCACACAGCCCAGGGCCAGTGGACACATGCTACTGCCCAGACATATCGACTTCCTAGAACTCTTGGCAGTCCTCTATGGTCTTCAGGCATTTCAGCAACATCTCAAGGGTCAAACGGTGCAAGTCCTCACAGACCGCACCACAGCAAGGTTCTATCTGAACAAGCAAGGAGGCACACACTGTCCAAGCTATCCCAAAGAATATGGAAGTGGGCGATTATGCCGAACATGTTCCTTGACGCTCAACATGTTCCAGGGGAGCTCGGTTCTCTGGCAGACACTTTAAGCAGACACCCTTTACCAGAAGAACACTCGTGGCAACTCAATAGATATCCTAAACAGAATATTTTCACTATGGGTTTACCCCCACTAGACTTGTTCGCCACAAAGCTAAGCACACAATGCCCGCACTTAGCATGCAGGTTTCCCCAGCCAGGGTGCAAGGGGAACGCCCTGTGGATGAACTTGTCAGGGAAATTTGCTTGCACTTTTCCACTGACACCACTCCTGAGCAGGATGGTGTACAAGGTGCGTGAACAAGATAAGTTCGTGATGGAGGAACTCCCGTCCCCTGCACACTTTCACTGTAACGCTCACCTGACTCCCACGGAGGCGCTGGTCTGGGTTGCTTTGGCCTCTTCGAGCGTGATGCGCAGAACTCGGAACACCGACTGAACAGAACCCTCAAATCTTGCTTGTCTGGCCCGTAGGAATATCCTTCTGCAGATGAGAAAGGGGATTAACAGTCTGCAGAATAGTGTGCTTGCTCCCCCCTTCCTCCCTTCGTTCTTCTCTAACTTCCTCCGAAATCCCCGGTTGAAGCTCACCTTATGGATTGAAAGGATGAACTCTCCATCCTGCTTCTGGTGCAGGGGCGCGTGTTAGTCCAGTTACTTCACTGGTTTTCAGAATGGCGCTGGCAAAATCCACTTGACTTTTCCGAGCGGAACGCCGTAAGTATGAAGATTACAAAAGTTCAAGTGTTGAGCCTCCTTTTCTGTTGCCTTCCTAACCTATGATCTGTCCTTTATTTCAGGTGCAGAATGAAGGCGATGCGTTGAGGGATTGAATTGCCGATGGTAAACTCAGGTGAGTTAGCGTTATGGGCGATCCCTCTTAATGTCTTTATATTCCCCCAGTAATGTCTTTTGTCCTTTTCCCATAGTGGCCGGGGTGCGGTACCTGCCAACGAAGCGGTGTCGACCCGAAATGAGGAATGGTCCACCAACAGAAGACCGGTAAGTGTTATGGCGAAAAATTAGGCTTTCCTCATATGTTCCTTCTGCTCACCTTTTGTCTCTTCTTCTCTCCCCTAGGCGCAAGATGTGGCGACCGGTGCAGACAGTCACGGTGGAGCCAGAAGAACTCCCGAGGACAGGTGAGTGAAGCGCGGCGCTGCAGCGAGCAACGCGGTGCTTTTAAATGAAAGTCTTTTCTCAGGAATGCTGGCGTGGAGGTTCCGGATGCAGGTAAGAAGTTTGGTAAAATTCTTGGTTTTCACCTTTCTCTTCTCTTCTTTCCTTACAGGTGTTCCAGGATCGAGGCGGGCGTGGCTGGAGACCAGATGCAGGAGCAGACACGGTGAGCGTTCAGCTGCTTGGATGCAGAACAACGCGAAGCGTGAGCTACTGTCTGGGCGTGGCTTTATTAGCCCCCAAAGTAGTTCCAGGTAAGTATCTTTCCTGGCCACGCCCGAGTGGCAAAATAGTCCCTTTCATGTCTCAGGGAGGCCTGAATCTTGCAGCATGGTCTGCATCAGGTAAGTGCACAAAACACCTTCCTTTATGAGCCTGGCGCCAACGGCGCCAGGACAGAGTCTAAAGAGCCCCTATAAGGGGCCGCTGGGCTTTTACCCGGGGGCATGCCTGCTCCCGGGGGTGCTGGGCCTGGCCTTGTGCTCCGGGGGTAGGCATCATGACATTCACAAGCTCATAGATAAGCTAAACATTTAAGATGATTTTTAGGAGTGAATTTCAAATTCATACATTCAAATGTTTGTTGACATGCAAGTATATTGTATCTTCAAATAATTAATCTCATAGATGAGGATATTTCTTCAAAAGATGTTTTTTATTGTTCAAAGGTTCATAGGTGGCCCAACGCGTTTCGAGATAAATCTCTTCTTCAGGGGTATATTCAACATTGTGTAACACATCTATAGGAACATTTAAAAAAAGTTTTATAGTAGAGTACTATTTGTATCTGTTTACATATATAATCATAAGTGTTCATAAGGGAAAGTAATTATAGCTTCATATTCAGTTGCTTTGTCATGCTAGAGATGAGAACTCATAAATACAACATTAACTTTGTTGATACATATTGGAATCTACAATGCATTTTTTCAAGTTCAACACGGTCTACAGTAGACCCTTAGTCTAAAAACCATATTTAAAACCGTAAACTCATGGCTGAGGGTGATCTATTAGTGCTATTTTCAAAAAATAGATCCACAGAGTTTGTCCAGGGAGTATACACTTATATATTTATTGGGGCATGGTACCTTCAGTAAGTCATGAGGGCTTGCTGTTAGTAATAGAATATTCTTAAAGCTACAAGTTTCCCAGAAAGTAATTAAATGTTGCGTTTAGTTACCCTTGACTAAGTTAGGTCAGAGTGGATGAATATGGATACAGGTATTTATGTTGTGACTTAATAGGAAAGGTCTTACCCGAAGTAATGTTCCAAAAGTCGCCAAAATGCACGATGTGAACGGAATAGGAACTAAGTCTTTTGGTCGAAATGTCGGGTGAGTCTATATGATCTTTGGTGTGCCGTTTAACTAAAGAAGAAAAGATTCGAAAAGGCATGGGTAAGTAAAAAAATAAGGATTAGATAGGGTGGTGTCTACAGAGGTGAAAAGAAGCTTACCTCAAGGATAAAATCCAAGATTGTGGAGGTTCCTTTCGCATTTGTTGCGTGATCTCAATGGGGATCAAAATGGCTGTTTATATTGTGGCGCTTAGTGATGACGTCAACAATGTAAACAACAATATACATTAAGAAAATATAGAGAAAATATATTCCTTGCGGGATGTAGAGGAAGTTTAAAAGGATTAGGATTGATGTTGGCTGGGGCATAAAAGGCCTGTAGTGTTCAAATTGTAAGTGTGACGTAGTTATTCAAATCACGTGTTTAAAGAATTTTGGAATGCCGTTAAGACGGCTAGCAAGGTAAAGCTATCATGGCTAATAGGCCAAATGTAGCAAAAAGGTGATGGACAGATTGAGACGTAAATGGTCGTGACTAAATCAAGTTGGAAAAATATAGTGATCTAGTTGTAACATAGTGTTAATGGGGATTTTATTAAGTCCCAGTTCTTGTTGATTATTCTTTTCATCTGGTAGCTTTGGCTAGAATATTTTAGTGTGAATTAATCTGTTTTCTTGTTTTTTTGGTTTTTCTTGTAGTAGATCTTCTCTTGTTGTGGTGCTTGTTCGTGTCAATGCTTCATTAATTGTTTCTTCTGGAAAACCTTTTTTATGAATCTTTCATGGTTTTTTGTTCTGATTGTAGTGCCATGGGGTCCGATGTGATCTTTTTTAGGTGGATAAATTGGCCATATGGAAGATTTATTTTTTAGATGAAGTGGATGGAAACTTCCAAAGTGTAGGACACAGTTCACATCCGTGGGTTTTCTATAGATGTTCGTACAGAATTCTGTATTTCTCATTTCAACTTGTACATCCAAAAAGTGGACACCTGGGTTTCCAATCTCAAGTGTGAAGGAAATTCCTTCCTGGCAGTTAAGGTATATGAGGAATTCTTGAAGTTCTTGACTTGTTCCTTCCCAGATTCCAAAGATATAGTCAATGAACCGCTTCCAGAATTTGATTTTGTTTTTCCAAGGTTCTTTATGTAGAATGTGGTGATCAAAGTGGAACATGAATATATTCGCATATGCTGGTGCTACAGATGAGCACGTAGATAATATTTACTGTTGAATCTGAAGTAATTATTGTATAGAATGATCCTTATCAGTTCAATGGCAAAGACTTTGTGTATAAGTGTTTCATTCTGTCTCAGTAGGAACCATTCCAGAGCTTCTATGCCTGCTTGATGCAGTATTGATGTGTATAAACTGTTGACATCCAATGTGAACAATATCCAATTTGTTGTATCTGTCTGGATCTCCTTTAGTAATCGTAGAAAGTGTGCTGTATCTTTAAGGTAGGTGGAGGTTTTCTGTACAATTGAAGAGCCTTGTCAAGGTAGATGGCAAGTGGATGAAAGATAATTTCTGTGCCCGCTACTATCAGTCGAAAGGGTGGGTTATTGAGATTTTTATGTACTTTTGGAAGTGCATATAATACCGGAGTTATTGGAAATTTTTTGATAAGGTAGTCTCTTGTATGTTCAGTAATCCAAACCGCATCATAGGCTTTTTCAATTGTTTCCTTAATTATAGTGCCGATTCGCATAATGGGATTCTTGTCCAAAGTGAGGTATGTTTGTGGTCCTGTAAGAGTCTTAGGCAGCCTTCATTGTAGACTTTGGTGTCCATTAGGACAAGAGCGCCCCCTTTGTCTGCTGGTTTAAGCGTGACGGAAGTATCTTCTGATAATTCTTTGAGTTGATGACTGTTCATTTTTTGGTTGTTACTGTATTTTAGTCGTCTGAGGTCTTTTTTGGTTTTGAGGTTGAATAGATAATGTACAAGGTGCACCAGGAACAAGTAACTTTGATAATGGTTGCTCCTATGTGGACGACAGCCTTGGTTTCCACATCTGCTCAATCTGGCGATGTACGACCCCATCAAGCTCCTGTGCCCATACAAAATGTTGACACAACACAAAGGGGCATCCCTCCACTGACGCCCACAATCAATGAACTTGGCAGCTTGGCTCCTGAAGTCAGTTTGGCCACGTAAATCTTCCACAAAGGTGTATGGATATCCTTGGAGGCACGAAAACACAACACCAGGCCCTGCTATTTTAATAAGTGGAAAATGTTTGATATGGTGCACATCACAATCACTAAACCCAATAGCATGTTCTCCAGTCAACATTCTACACTACCTGCTTTACCTACTAGACTACAGCCTAGTATTGAATTACATAAAGGTGCATCTGGCGGCCCTGTCGGCTTACACCACCTCACAGAATAAAGTGTCCTGGTGGAAAGTCCCTGTCATTAAGGCATTCATGGAAGGGGTAAAGAGGCTATACACCCAATACTCCTACGTCCCGTCCCCGTTCCTCCATACTGCATGGGTGTCCCCCGCTAGGGATGGGAGACAAACCTTTTTCACCAGAAAACCTTCTCCCTCCTTTAAATTTAGAGGCGCGGGGCGTGGTCCTGGGAGCATGCACTCTCCTGACTCCACCCACCGGCGCCACTCCTCAGTCCCCTTTTCCGCGTCGACGGGAATGGACCGCTTTCACCAGCGCTTGGGTTTGGCTTCGGCCTTACAATTCTGTGTGCTCTTCCCCAGATAGTCTTAGTCTTAACCAGGTACTCGGTCCTCTGGCGCCATGCTCCTCCCCACCGCATGTCGACGTCAGCAGGCTTCAGCAGGTGTCCAGCCTGCGTAGGGCTCTTCCCAATGTCCGACACCCACGCTTTTTGCCTCTGCTGCCTTGGCCCCAGTCAAGGCTGGGAGGGGTGTACCGCGTGCGACACGCTTACACTGCGGGCTCTGAAGAACAGTTAAGCTCATTGGAGGGAGCTCTTTGGAAAGTTGCCTCCAGAGGACTCGAAGGACTTCATCAGACACAAGTCGAGGCCCAAGGTACGGCTGCTTTTTTCCATCGCACCCCGCAAGGGCGACTCCTTCCCAAGGAAACGTCTGAGTGGGAGGCACCAGCACATGTGCCAAGGCTACTACAGCTACGGGCTACCAGGCTGAGTCGTCATCGGATCCTTCCAGGGACAGTGCTGAGGGACCGCAAGATGTTAAGCGGGTGTCCACCCGAGGGGCTGCACCCTTGTACTGGACAGATGTCTGAGGGGGCGCCTCTACTCAGCACTACTGGCGATTTAGCCAAGGGCAATGCGCCTACAGGCCCTGTCCTGAGGTGCAGGGTAGGTTTCTAGCTCCACCGCCAAGAAACCCTGGGGGGGTTCCCACAACCCAAGGTGGAACAACCGGAGGCGGGGGTGCTGGCCGAGGGCCTGACTCTATGCCCAGAACATGGATCCAGATGCAGAAGGATGTTGTCGCCTTGGCCAAAAAAAATGGCTTAAACCCCATTCAGCCGAGCCTTTCAATCGGCACCTTGACGCCAGGTATAGGCAAATGGAGGGGGATCCGCTTGTGCTGTCGGCGCACCCTCAGTCGCTCTCTTCGGTGATCACTGCGGTGTCACTCTACTCCAAGCCTCAATTGTCCTCGGCCACCTCGTGTTCAGCGCTTCTAGGCAAGGAGAAGATCTTGGAGGCTTATGGTGAAGTTTATTCAAATGCCTCACTGCACCTGTGTCAAGCCAACGCAGACACCATGCTGGTAGCCGTTAATCAGAGGCTTTGGCGGGAAATAGTTGACTTCCTTCCAGAACTTAGAGTGCAGAGCCAGGTACGTTTGAAGACTGGGCAGGCAGAAGCTAAAATGGTGGCCCAGGCCATCATGGAGTCCATTGTGGCGCACATTGACACCTAAGGCTGTGCCATCTGCATCACCATGGACATGAGGACTGCCTGGCTACGGGCTACTAAGTTTATCCCGGATGTCCAGAAACACATTGGACCTTCCATTCGAGGCCAGCGATCTTTCAATGAGGAACTAGATAAGAACAGCAGCTCCCAAACTGCAAAGTCTTTATCCTCACGAAGGCCAAGGCCTAGACCCAGTCGCATCAACGCTCCGACAACGGGCATGCCTTTGCCGGGTTCAGAAGCTTCCAGGAACGGAGGTCGAGGCAGGCTGACCATTCTCCGCGTGAGCACTGGCACAAACGGCAGTAGTGGGGAGGAAAAAGGGCTTCTTTCAGTCCCCCTCTGCCCCAGCCTCAGAGGGAAAGAAGGCATGACGTGCCGCTTCGGATCCACGTCTCTGGTGGGGGGCAGACTAGCCCTTCACGCACAGTCTTGGCGTCAAAGGTTTGCAGACCCGTGGATCCTATCTGTTATATCCACAGGTCACTGTCTACTGATTTCTCCCTCTCTCCTCCAGTCCCACAGATTGGGACAGCAACTCTGTTGGCGGAAATTCGTTCGATCGTAGAGGGCCAGGCAGTAGAAGTCCCAGCCTCCCAGCGAGGCTTGGGCTTCTACTCCAGGATTTTCACCATACAAAAGAACTAGGCTTGCCTGAGAGTTGTTTGACCTTTCCACCCTGAACGGGTCCCTCCTTCAAAAATTCAAGATGGTTACCCCAGCGCCGATTGTGGAGACACTGTAGGGGAGACTGGATGTGCTTCCTGGTTCTGAAGGATGCGTATCTACACGTCCCAATTTGGCAGCCTCATTGGTCCTTCTACGGTTCTCCCACTTCCAATTCAAGTTTCTACCCTTTGTCCTCAACTCAGCCTCCAGGGTCTTTACCAGAGTTATGAATGCAGTGGCAGCCATTCTCAGGGCCTAAGGTCACCATGTCTACCTGCACTGCATGACTGGCTCGTCAGGGCGACATCCCCAGAGGCCGTTCTCCACACTGCCTCGAACTGGGTTTTTCCATCAATCTTAAGAAGTCTTAGCTGCAGCCTACGCAGAGCATGACTTTTCTGGGCCTCGTATGGGACAAGAGCTCAGAGGTTTCCCCTCGGAGGACAAGATCACGGCCATCAAGATGGCCACAAGTCATTTTCTCAGATGTGACCTCAGCCTGGTGGTACCAGCAGCTATTGGGGATCATGACAGCTTTCCTACTGGTAGTACCTCACACAAGACTCGAGATGAGGAGATTGAAGCTGCACTTTGCAAGCCTCATGGAATCTGGAGCGGGGCTCCAAGCAGAGCTTGTCAGCATTATTCCCTTCATCCACCAGGACCTCATCAGGTGGGCCACGGACTGCAACCAGCGGACAGACAGGCCCTTCCGGCAAACGGCACCATAAGTTACCATCACCACGGATTCCTCGCTGCAAGGATGGGGCACTACCCTGGACAACCACAGCGTCCATGAAGTCTGGTCCCTCCAGGAGCAGAAGGCCCATATCAAATGGCTGGAGCTGAAAGCTATCTGGCACAACCTTGCTGAAGTTAGCCATCGCATTGTGGCTCCTGATCAGGTCGCACGAAACCATCTGCGGCTGTCGCAGGCTAACCTAGACATCATTCAGGGTGCTAGGAGTGATGATACTAGGAGACCCAGTGCAAAATAAATGGGCTATGTTTTGCCCCTGGGCGGATTCTAAGGAGATGGACCTGCTTACTTGCATGTTGGATGACTTGCTATCCTTCTCTGCACACCTTGCATAATCAGGAGTGCAAATAGACACATGCCGTACCTACCTACTGCCATAGGAGCTTACCGGAAAAGCCTATCGGAGGAGGGCTTTCTCTTCCACCAACCTGGTGGTCAAGCGACATCTGGCGGGCCTCACAAGGCTCTACCCACCTATCAAGAAACCACACCCAGTGGGGTTTTACGTCTGCGTGTAGGGTTGGCGAAATCCAGGCACTGGTGGCTTCAGAACCGTACACTACTGTTCAGAGATAAGGTGGTCCTGAGAATGCATCCCACTTGCTTACATAAAGTAGTCTCTTTCCATCTAAATGAGATCGTGTAACCTACTTTCTTTGCAGATCCTAAGGATGATGCTCAAGGGGTCTTGCACAGTTTGGATGTCGGGCGCGCTCTGAAATTCTATCTGGACAGGACCAGGACAGGACCAGGAGCTTCCGCAAGTCGGACGCTCTGTCCCCTTCGGAGGGTCAAGGCTGAGTTATCAGGCATTCAAGGCCGTCTGTAGCAAGGTGGATGGTTTGGGCCATCAAGGAGGCCTACGAGGGGCAGCACAAACCACTTCCAGTGAACATGCATGCCCACGCTGTCGAAGCCAAGGCCACAGTGGTGGCAGTCCAGAGACACGTTCCTTGACAGGTCATCAGCAGGGCAGCCACCTGGGCCACCCCTTCGGCCTTCTGCAAGCACTACTGTTTGAATGCTGGCTCTAAGTCAGACGCGGCTTTCGGACAGGCAGTACTAAGGAACTTGTTTTCTTAAGGGGGGGTCACCTCTCCACCCTGAGGCCACATTCAGTTATAATCGCCCATGCAGTATGGAGGAAAGGGGAGGGAATGTAGGAGTAATTAGAAGTTACTCACTGTAGTGACTAACGTACTCCTAGTCCATAGTCTCCTTTCCTCCATACCTCCCACTATCCTATCCCCTAATAAAACTTGGGTCATTAGGCAGTGGTAATATTTTCCACACGTCAATGGGGACTGAGTAGTGGTGTATGTGGGCGGCGTCAGGAGCTCATGCTCCGAGGTCCGCACCCCCACGCTACTCTAAATTTAATGGGGAAGACATTTTTTTCTGGTGAAAAAGGTTCTTGCACGTCTCCAAAGGACTCGCATGCAATATGGATGAAACGGGACTATGAGTACGTTGGTCACTACAGTGAGTAATTTATAATTTTTCAACTCTACTGCGTGTTGGGATCTCAATGTTGTACTCTTCAAGGTCTTGGGGTCCACCCTTTGAGCCTAATCATCTTATTTACAAGACTGTATTCCTAGTAGTGATCGCCTCCAGAAGAAGAGTCAGTGAGCTACAGGCTTTGTCTGTACAAGACCCCTTTTTCATTATACTCTAGGACACGGTTGTCCTCTGAACACATCCTAGGTTCTCACCTAAGTGCATTTCAAAGTTCCATGTAAACCAATCCATAGAACATCCTACCGTCTTTCAAAATCCATCTCGTTTTGACTCGGCAGAAAGAAGCCGCCATACACTTGATGTGCAGAGGGCGGTCTTGTACTATGCACACAAAATGAAACGTCTAAGGAAAACAGACAAACTCTTTGTTTCCAGAGCCTGGTATAGTGGGCGATCAGATATCAAAGAACACAATCTCCAGATGGATAGTCAAGTGCATGCAGCTCTGCTATTCAAGAAAGTCTTGCCTTTGTCCCCTAGGGCACACTCTAACAGAGGTACAGGAGCTACCTTAGCTTTCATTGCTAACGTCCCTCTACGCCATCTGCAAGGCTGCTACATGGAGTTCCTTCCATGCGTTCACACAGCATTACTACATTGACACTCTAAAGCAGATTCACAGTTGGGACAAGCGGTCCTAAAACATCTTTGCCTGTGTTCCTTCTAACTTCCCACTTCCTTCTCCAGAAACTGCTCGCTAATCTATGCAGAGCATGTGATCTAAGCAGATCCAGAAGCTCCTGAAATGATACTTTACTTGACGCAATCTTATTTCTGGTGCTTGTATCTGCTTAGATTCACATGTGCTGACTTTTCATCCCCTGTGGAGTTGAAGGCGCATAGATGTTTTCTGGGTTATCACTGTTTCTGCTTTATCACATCTGTATTCGCACTACACTTCATGCAACCTTATGTCAAACAATCTGATGGACCTAGACACATGAAGGGCCATGGGTACAGTACACGTCACACTAGGGATAGTATTACTAAAAACACCCTGTTAAAGTCTGTTTTTGAGTTTCGAAAACAAATCTTGTAAATACTGACTTCCACTAGATTTCGGACTATGCAGAGCATTGAATCTAAGCAGATACAAGCACAAGAAATACAATTTTGTTGAGTAATGTATCATATATAGCTCTGATGCTTGTGGAATCTGCTTGGATCACATTCTATGCATAGGCCGACATCTAGTGGTAGCTGCGGAGTGTTAGGGAGAATTCTCATAAATGTGCTAATTCCCTTCACCTTAGAGGCCTTGGACCCCCAGCAACTTTGCTGGATTTTGAGGACTTGATTTTCTTTCCTGGAAAGAGTGACTTTTTCCCACATGTATTTTGATTTGTTTTACTTTTGTGTTCTTTGATTATGGAGTTTTAGATAACTCCATAGGCAACATCCTTTGATGTGTGTTAGATGGCACCTTCAGTGCAGTGAAACAGGGTTTAAATACCTTCCCTGGAAGGATCTACTGTTCCCCAGAGAATGTAAAGTGAAATTGACTTTACTAGTCATTCCAAATTCATAGACCCAGCACACACTATCTTACAATGGAGTGCTGGAGCGGTTACATAGTATCCCCTGTGTCTAAATACTCAGGTAGCAGTCAAATGCTACCCTTTCCTATTAAAATGGCTGGTGGCAGTGGTTTTACAACAAACTACAATGATTTTCCCGAACCTCCGGTAGCTAAAAATCGCACCAGCCATGTTTTTCAAGATGGCGCCTTAAGCCCTTTTGTTTAAACGGGTCCGGTCCTCTTTTTTTCGCCATTTCTTTTCGGAAAGCTCCTTCTAGAGTTTGTCCCTGCGTGCCACACCAGGTTTGGGCCCTTTTTTCGTACGCTTTTGCCGGGCTTCAGGACTGAAGACCGCCTCTGGCGCCTGAGTGTCTGGGGTGGGCAGGAAGTGAGGGAGGTGCCCGAAACTTTGTGTGCTTAGTCTCCTAGGAAACCCAAATGCACTCTGTGATTGGCTGGATGACTGTCCGGCAAGGATAGCCACCCTGCTGGGTGACTGACAGCTAGGTTGGAATGAAAGGGAGAAAACTGTTTAAAAGGGGAGTCTCTTGGACTGGAAAGCAGAGTCGACCACTGGAACGAAAGAACTGAAGGAAGAGCTGGAAGACTGCTGCTGCAACTCCTGCTGCAGGTCTGAATTGCCAAGTTCATCTCGACAGAGAAGCCCATTCAAGGACGACTTCTTCCTTTGAGTTGGTGGGACCAATCAACTCGTAAGCCACCTGGATACCATTCTCTGAGCTGGTTCGGTTTAACCAGGGGAGGACACAAGCTTTTGTGTTTGACTACAGCTACTCGAACCGAAGATCTTGAATTTGCCAGCTTGTTTGACCAGTGCCTGTGTACTGCAGGAATCTCCCGACGTCCTCCCTCTTGTCCCCACAACTGTTGTTCTCCCCTGGTCTCACGCAGAGGGACAATGCAAACTGCAGGCCTAAAACTAACACTGGGTCCACCACACCATGCAGGCTGAGGTTGCCATGGACATCGAGGGAGCCTCGAGTGACGGCATCATCGATGTCTTAAGAGACGCTGAGGGCGATAGAGGTCCATTGGATTCCCACGTGCAAGCCCCGTACCCCAACAGGCAGGCTTGGGGTTCTGCTACGGGGACAACACCCGGCGGCTCAAGCACTACCAAGTCATCACACCCCCCCCCCATCCCCCCCCACGGCCGAGAGTCTGCCAAACCACTGACCGATGTGCTAAACGCATCGTCGAGGGGGAGGTCCGAACTTTCCCCGTCCTCTGCTCCCACCACAGTCCCATAACACAAGCATACACACATCCATACACATTTAAATAAAAAATAAATCGCCTATAAACATACCTTCTGCAGGGGCCTGCGCGTGGTTGCTAAAATGCCCCGCTCTCGGTTGCTCTGCCCCTAGGTGCAAGGAGGCGCAGGAGCACCCCCTTGCACATACATACATACATACATGCAGTGCCCCAGCCAGCATTTTCAATGAGCTATGCAAGGCTGGCGAAGCAAAACACCCCCAGCATATCATGGCTCAGTGATCATGTGCGGCTGGGGAAATTAACTGTCAAAGGCAAACAGTGTTTCCCTTTGACAGTTCAGCAGTGAAACACTGAGCACTCCCTCAGCTGCTTTTTCCAGCTGAGGGAATGCTCCTGGGCTGGCTCCTCGGCTCATCCATAATGGGTGAGGTGACAGTGGGTGGACGCCCCCTCACCCATTATGGATGAGCCAGCAGGCTTGGACTGGCCTATAGGGCAATAGGGTGATGACCGTACCAAAAATGCCAAATGCTAGTGTAGGCCAGTCAAAATGGGCCACTTTTTTGGCCAATGTGGGCCAGTTTGAGGAGTTACTTCACTATGCAGCTAGTAGTTTTGACCATTGTTGCTGAATAAATATTCTTTAAATATCACAATTTGTTTACATTTGAACAAACAAGCCCTTGGGTACTATTCAAACAGTCTGTGACTAAAAGACTGAATATCCATTTGCAAATGCTGGTCATTTTTTCATTGGTGCCTAAGACCGTTTTATGCTCCAGTCCGACGACCATGTGAGCTGCCTCTTCCCATTTCCTCCAATCTAAAAATTTTCTTTTTTTACATTTCATGCTGGACTCTGGTGCCCCCCTGAGACGCGTCCGCGCCCCCTGGGGGGCGCGCCCCAGTTTGAAGACCTCTGCAGTAGGGGGAAGTTAAAGCCTGACTCTTTAGTAGTTACTACTACAAGAAAGAAGGCAGGACCCCCTTGAGCCTCTGTCGAAGCCCCTCCTGACGAGAGTTAACAAATCTACACCCTGGGCAGGAAGGTAGCTTCCTCTGTAGCCTGCCAAACAAATGTAGCTGATAACACTACGTTATTAGCCAGTTATAACTGTCACAAGTGGGATGAAATCGCTCAACACTCAGTCCCAGAGCCCCTCCAAACTTCATTGCAGAGGGGAAAGAAGTAGCCAACTGCATCCTCAAAAACAAATTGAACGCGGCGGACAATGCAGGGAGAATTGTGGCAGAAGGCATGCTGATTAAACTCCACACATAGCTGCGCCAATCTGGCTTCAAACAAGAAACCCAGACAACCCTCCAAAATATGCTCACTGAACCCATCGCTTTGTTTGGCAAAGCGATGGAGGATGCTCCCAAGAGTGCAAAAGAGGAATACAACACCCTCAAATCCCTAGGGCAGCTCACCAACAAACCCTTTGGGCTGTTTCAGAGGACAAACCCTAACGGTCCTCAAGTAACGATCAAGGTGCCTAGGTTCTTTCTGGGGTTCGTCACAAGGACAGTCTTCAACAGGGTTTTCAAAGAGACCAAAGAAGGTCTCGAAGTAGGGGCAGATCCCCCACAAGAGGGGGCTCAACCCCACCCACCCCAAGCAATGACCACCCGCTACAGGTTCCTTCCCATGCCACTCCAGTAGGCCGTATTTCACACTTTACCCACACATGGGAGGGGATCACTTCGGATAAGTGGGTACTTTCCACTGTGGCTGGGGGATATTGCATAGAACTGATCCAAACTCCAACCACCCGCCAAGACAAAGGCAGTCATCACAGAAAGAACAACTTATCCTGATGGATGAGGTGAAGCCGCTACTCCGAAAGGACACCACAGAAATCGTCCTGTCTAGCCAGGTAAACCCGGGGTATCTGTTCAATGTACTTCATTATGTGGAAAAAATACTAACAATGCGTCCTGTCCTAGACCTACACCTTGCAAACACCTATGTCAAGCCACACAAATTCTGCATGACAACGCTACAGGAGATAATCTCATTGGTAAAGCAGGGGGACTCGATGGCAACCTTGGATATGAAAGACGCATACTTTCATATTTCAATGTTCCAGCGCACAGATGTTTCTTGCGTTTCATAATCGCGAACCAGCACTAACAATTCAAGGTGCTACCCTTTGGCATATCTGCCCCTCCAAGGATATTCACCAACGTACTAGCGCTAGTGGCACTGCATCTACACAGGGAATCAATCCCACTGTACCCTTATCTGGACGACTGGCTGAAAACCGGGGAATTCCCCACACACCCCTCCAAATTTCCAAGAAAAACACCAGAGAAAAATCCATCTCCTGTTCCAATTGGGATTCTCAATCAACAAGAAAAAATCGTCTAGTTCCAAGCAAGACCAAACTGTTCTTATGGGCTGTCATAAAACATAATAGGGGCTAGTCTTTCTGTCAAACGAAAGAGTACAAAACATACTGCTGCAAATAGCTCAGTATCTGGCTGGTCACCAAATAACCATACGCAAAGCAATGCGCTTGATCGGGATGATGCATCATGCTTTTAGCTGATTCCGCACGCATGGTTGCGCATTCATCTAATGCAAGAGTAGTTAGCGAAACAGTTGTCTCAGACAAGCATTCAGTGGGACGAACTAGTGGTGGTGCTAACCCTAGTTCAAGCACTATGTTGGTGGACAAAGGAAAACCTTTTCACCCGACCGTGCAAGCAGTTGTCGCTACAGACGTGTCACTCACTGGGTGGGAGCCACAGCGCATAGCCTGTGGACACAAATCGAAGCCCCAAAATCACACAAAACCTTTGGAACTGCTAGCAGTGCTCCAAGCACGACAAGCTTTCCAAGTGCACCTTGGTACAAGTCCTCACGGACAGCACCACCATGTTTTACAAACGCAAGCAGGGGGGGTTCACACCCTCCAAGTCTGTCCAGGCTATAGCACAAATAATTTGGAAGTGGGCACTCAAGCGGAGCATGTTAACATCGCAACATGTTCCAGGGGAACTCAATTCTCTGGCAGACTCATTAAGCAGAGATCCTCTACTGAAAGAGCAGGAGTGGCAACCCGAGAAATATCCTAAACAATATCTTCTCCCTGTGGGGTTACCCCCTTTAGACTTGTTCGCCACAAGCCAAAACCCCCAATGCCCAGACTTCGCATCCAGGTTTCCCCAGCACTTGTCCAAGTGGGAACACCCAGTGGATGAACTGGTCAGTGAAATTTGCCTATGCTTTTCCCCCAACTCTGCTACTGAGCAGGTTGGTGAACTAAATGCACCAGGAACAAGTGACACTAATCCTAGTTGCTCCCATGTGGACGAGATAACCTTGGTTTCCATATCTGCGCAAACTGGCGATGTGCGATCCAATGAAACTCCTGTGCCCCAACATGCTCACACAGCACACCTGGCGGGGGGGTTTTGTGGGGGGGGGGGGGAAACAATGTTCCTCTTGCAACCTCTGTCCATGAACTTGCCAGCTTGGCTCCTGAAGTCATAGTTTGGCCATTTAAAACTACCTCAAAGGTGTCGGGACATCCTCAAGGAGGCACGCAAACCAAACACCAGACACTGTTATTTCAACAAATGGAAAAGATTTGTAATATGTGCCAGTCAAAAAGTATAAAACAGAATGTACTCCATCACACATCCGCTTACTAGACTTTGGGCTAGCATTTAACTCAATTAGGTTCACCTGGCGGCTCTATCTACGTACACCGCTTCTCAAAGCAAGGTGTCCTTGTGGAAGGTCCGGCTCATTAAGGCATTAATGGAAGGAGTAAAGTGACTCTACCCTCCCATTTCAAACCCTCCGCCAGGGTGGGACCTAAACGTGCTACTTGCAAAACTCATGGAACCCCCTTTGAGCCTATGCATACATCCAACCTTAAACACCTTAGCTTTTCTGGTGGCGATCACCTCCCCAAGAGTCGGTGAACTACAAGCTTTGTCAGTGCAAGACCCTTTCTTTGATATCCAGAAAGACAAGTTTGTACTACGAACACACCCTAGGTTTTCATCTAGGTTCATATCCAAGTTCCATGCCAATCACTCCATCGAAACACCAGCTTTCTTTGAAAATCCTGCAAGTTCAGCTGAGAAACTCTGTACACTAGATGTAATGAGGGCGGTCCCTTTCTATGTAGACAAGACCGCTAAGAAAAAAGACCAACTTTGGTTTGCATACCGCCTGGCAGGGTAGGTGATTGCGTTTCAAACACCATCTCTAAATGGGTAGTGAAATGCGTACAGCTGTTAGTCTTTATCAAATAAAACTCTGCCTTTCACACTAAGAGCTCACTACTCTGGGTACAGGAGCTTCCTTGGCCTTTATTGCAAACGTCCCTCTAGACGCCATTTGCGCAAAGCAGCAACATGAAGCTCTATTCGTACCTTTACTTGGCACTACTGCATTGACACACATTCTAAAGCAAATTCACAGGTGGGACAAGCAGTGCTAAAACATCTATTTGCTGCTGTACCTTCTCACATCCCACCACCTTCTCCAGATACTGCTTGCTAATCTCTGCATAGTATGTGATATAAGCAGATTTCACAACCCTCAGAAGGGATACATTACTCACCGTAATCTTATTTCGAGTTGATAGTCTTCCAACGTATTCCTCATCTTTGACATGTAATGTCCACAGCTCGGCTGCTTTGAAATTTTTCGGTAAAGGGAGCCCTGCGTCGATGGCGTGTCTGTCCCGCGAAGGCATGTCATCGGATGTTATAAGTAGCACGCACGGTGCCGGTAGCCTAAGTTCTGTTTTTTCTGCAAACGTGTTTGTGTGCCTCGTGCTTATTGTGCAACTGCGATTTCGAGGGGATTGTGTCCTCGGACGTATTCCACATCTATGACCAGTAATGTCCACAGCTCTGCTGCTTTGGAAAATGGAGGGCGGCCTGCGTCGATGGAGTCTATCCGTTGTCCCTCAAGGGACTCTGTCGAGGGTTGACGTCACCGGATGTTATATATAGGAAGCATGGCGCCTGTAGCCTCAGTTCCGTTTTTTTCTGCAACCGTGTTTGCTCCGGAATCTCGGCGCGCTTGATTCTTCGTGTACGATGTTCGAATCTTCTACTAGCCCGAAGTCGGGCTTTAAAAAATGTCGGGACTGCGGTTCGAAGATGTCTATCACGGACCCGCATGACATCTCCCTCTGGTGCCTTGGCAAAAGCCACGCCACCGACTGCGAGGATTGCCAGTCCCTGACGTCTAAGGCCTTGCGGGAACGTAAGGGGAAATTGAAGGTTGGTAGGGTGTCTAAGCCCTGTAAATGGAAGTCTGCTGGGCTTTCGACTGATGACTCGAGGGGCGACTCTCTGCGTTGCCGAAAATCCAGGGGGTCTCGGTCTAGGAGTGGTTCCCGCCATTCCTTTGCCTCGTCGAGGCATTCTAGGAAGCGACGTCACTGGTCGCCTTCCCCGTCCTCGTCGGAGGAGAACTCCGCCAGACTGTTGACTTGTCCCACCAATGGGATGCATTCCGCTAGCAGATGTTGGCAATGTTCAAGTCGCAAGACAAAGTTCCAGCTGCGCCTTCGAAAGGAGCTGGTGGGGAACGGGCTAGGTCCACCACTTGCACGCCTTTGGGCTCGGGTGGTCGGCACGATCATCTGGAGCCGTCTAGGTCCCGCTCGGACAAGGAAGATCGCCATTGCTATGCCAGATCAAGGTCCTGGTCCTCGACTCCATCAGAACCTGTGAAGCCTTTCAAGAAGGCGTCGACGCAATCGGTCCCGTGTCCGTCGAGGGGCTCTCTCGATGCTCCGGCCTCGAAGAAGTCTTCGTTGACGCCGATTCCTTCGGCGCCCACGATGCCGTTTGGGGAGGAGTTAACGGAGGTTCCCCGGAGGGCTGTAGAACCTGAGGAAGGCTGCCGGTAAGTCTGAGGCCTGTTTTTGAGCCCTATTCTGTTCCTCCTCCTAGATTGGAGTTTTTCCAACCTTCTAGGATATTTCAGAGGTTGAGGAACTGTCTGAGATGGCCTTGCCTGTGCCTCCTGAGGTCCCTGATGACCTTTTGTCTGGGCAGTGTCAGCTGGAGGAACTCCGTCAGTCACTGCATGACGTTAGTGGCCTTGACACCGCTTTGGAGGTAGTTTGGCCGACCTGAGCCTGGGGCGCATGCGGATTCCTCCTATCAGCGTCTCATGTCAAGGGTGACGGAATACTTGGGGTGGTCTGCTCCACCTGTTCTGTTTGCTCAGGATGATTTGACGGACATCCTGGATCAAGGTCCGCCCACTGACCCAGTGTTGCCGTTTCACATGGCTTTGCAAAGGAGGGTGGCAGCGCTTGGACTGCTCCGGAGAGTCTACAGACAGTTAATACATCGCTTCCGAAGAAATACTGCCCATCCAGTAGTGACCCCTGCTATATATCGACGCACCCTACTCCGGAGAGTTTGGTGGTGCAGGCGGCTACGGCCTCCTAGAAGCAGGCTGCGTACCCTACTATCCCTCCTGATGGGGATAAGCGCTTTGATGGTTGGGCGAAGAAGGTATTTTCGGCTGGGGGTATGGCATTGAAGTCAGCCAACTCCACTTGTGTCTTAGCGTGATTTACACACACTCTGTGGAACTGTGAGTCTTTGGTGGCTGAGCATATTCCCGAAGGGGAAGAAAGGGATGGTTTACTAGCCCTCCTTCAAGAAGGCAAGGATGCCATGTGCGAATCCCTTCAGTCGGGTTTGGAGACGGCAGACTGTCAACCGGTCCATGGCTGCGAGCTTTGTGATACGCAGGTTTGTGTGGTTGCGGAAGTCGGGGTTTGCTCCTGATGTGCAATCCCGGCTTCTGAATATGCCCTTTGATGGGGTTCATCTGTTTGGCAGCAATGCTGACTAGAGCTGTGAGAGGTTGCAGACCTCCAAATCTGCAGCAAAGTCTTTGAGCGCTGCAGTACGTCAAACTCCACCTTTTCGTCCTATGGGACAGCAATGGAGGGGAGGTTCCTTTCGGTACTACTCTTCCTTTGGTAGATCGAGAGGAGCGGCCAGTCAAAGGGGCCACCGTAGGAGTACCCGAGGTGGAAAGCAAGGTACTCGAGGTGCTAAAGCCGCTCGGGCAGTTGACGCTTTGCCCTCAGGCACTGCCTCAGCCACATCCGCTCAGTCATGAGGCCATGTCCCATGGTTCACCAGTTGGGGGCAGACTTGCGCAGCATCTTGGAGAATGGGGGCCATTACTTCAGATGTGTGGGTTCTGGAGATCATCTTCCCTTCTGGCAGAGGCCTCACGGCAATCCACTGGGGAAGCTCTTTGAAGCGTCTGTATCAGCTCCTTGCGCAAGAAATCTCATCCCTGCTGGAGAAAGGCGCCATAGAAATGGTGCCTGTAGCGGAGAGGAACAAGGGATGGTATTCCCCTTATTTTTGATCCCGAAAAGACTGGGTATTGAGACCCATCATGGACTTGCGTTTGTTTGAACAAGCTCCTCAGGAAGGACAAGTTCAAGCTGGTTACTCTTTCTCAAGTCCTCCAGGCCCTTCAACTTCAGGATTGGTTGGTGTCAGTGGACCTCAAGGATGCTTACTTTCATGTGCCGATTCAGCCCAAGCACAGGAAGTACCTGAGGTTTGCGGTTGGCGACTCGCATTTTCAGTTTCGGGTCCTGCCGTTCAGATTGACCTCCGGCTTGAGGGTCTTCACCAAGCTGATGGTGGTGGTGGCAGCGTATCTCAGGAAAGGGGGATTCATGTCTACCACTACCTGGACGATTGGTTAATTGGGACACGCTCTCCAGGGCAAGCCCTGGATCATCTGTCCGTCACCTGCCACTCCCTTCACAAGCTGGGCTTCTCCCTCACTTTAAAGAAGTTACATTTGACACCTACCCAGCGGTTCCAATACATAGCAGTGCTCGACACATCCCTGGGGCAGTGTGCGCCTCCCCAGGCGAGGGCTAATCACATTCTGCAGATGGTGGACAAGTTTCAACGTGCCCAGAGTCTTCTGGCGTTCGAGTTCTTGAGGTTGCTCGGCCTCATGGCATCTTGCATTTTCCTTGTGCCAGAGGCCAGGCTGCGGATGAGATCTCTGCAGTGGGCTGTCAAGATGCAGTGGTTGCAGTTCTCCGGCAAGATGTCGGATCCCATTCAGATTATGACCTCGCTCGCCCCGGATCTTCCATGCTGGGCCGTCTAAGGCAATCTAATGAAGGGAGCACCATTTTGGCAACCATGGCCAAGATGACTATCGTATCCCTCACAGGCTGGGGCGCTCATGCCAACGAGTTGACAGCCAGTGGACGTTGGTCTCCGTCGGAGTCCAGACTCTGCATCAATCTGTTAGAGCTGAGGGCCATCAGCCTAGCCCTGAAGGCTTTTCTGCAGTCTGTGCGGTGGAACAATGTCCTGATTATGACGGACAATACAGTGGCCATGCACTACCTCAACAAAAGTGGGGCAGGGTCACTCCCGTTTTGCAGGTAGGTGATGCAGCTCTCCTTCTTGGCCATACAGCAGGAAATTTCGATCTCGGCAGTTCATCTGGCCGGAGACCAACTCTGCGGCGGCTGCTTTGAGCAGGCAGAGCACGGTCTCTCACGAGTGGGAGCTGGTTCAAGAAGTTCTTTTGGAGATCTTCGCCCTTTGGGGAACCCCACAAGTGGATCTCTTTGCCACCAGTTTCAACCGGAAGTGCCAGAGATTCTGCTCGCGGGAATTTCCCCCAAGAGGAGCCTTAATGGACGCATTTGTAGTGGAGTGGTCATTCCCACTGCTGTACGTGTTTCCTCCAGTCCCCGTCTTTCGGCAAGTGTTGTGCAGGTTACGGAGGTTCGGTTCCCGAATGATCCTCGTTGCTGTGGCATGGGCCAGGCGAGCGTGCTACCTGGACCATCTAGACCGGTCCCTCTGCCCTCCACGCCGTCTTCCCTACCGAGACGATCTGCTCTCACGGGAGGGGGTTGGATTCTCCATCCAGAGGTCAAGTCTCACAGCCTTCATGCTTGGTATCTGAAAGGTTGAGGTATAAGGATTGGGACCTCCCTGAAGACGTGATGGAGGTGTTGCTTTCGGCCAGAAGGCCTGCAACGATATCCCTGTACCATTGCCGTTGGAGAAAGTTCTGACTGGTGCAGGGTACAGAATGTGGATCCGTTCCAATGTTCCATTCCTTTGGTTTTGTCTATTTTGCTTTCTTTAGCCCACAAAGGCCTGCAAGTGGGTACCATTAAGGGTTACCTGACGGCACTGTCCATATTTAAGCGCTCGTCTGAGGAATGTTCTTATTTTAAGATTCCTTTGAGTTCCCAGTTTCTAAAAGGGCTAACTAATGTGTTTCCACCGTCGCCTTTCCAGGTGCCGGGATGGGACTTGAATTTGGTTTTAAAGTTCCTAATGGGAGCTTTGAGCCCTTTCATTCTTGTCCGTTGCGACTGTTGTCCTTTAAAACTGTTATTAGTTGCAGTAACTTCCGCACGCAGAGTGAGTTAGTTGCAGGCACTTTCCGCCAAGCCACTTTTTACTGTTTTCCATAAGGACAGGGTTGTCCTGCGGGTGCGGCCTTCTTTTCTTCCGAAGGTTGTGTCGGAATTCCATTTGAGCCAGAAGGTGATTCTTCTGGTGTTTTATTCTCCACATCCTGGTAAGGAAGAGGAGAGGCACCATAGGTTGGATCCTAGGAGAGCTTTGAGTTTTATCTCTCACGGATGTCCCGGGTCAGAGTGGACGATCAGCTCTTTGTTGGTTATGCTGGAAGGCGCTTGGGTCAGGCTGTTTCCAAGCAGACCTTGTCCAGGTGGATCATTTTCACAATCTGAGTGTTACCGTTTTGCGGTAAAGGATCCTCCAGTAGGCTTACGGGCTCACTCTACTAGGGGTGTGGCTGCCTCCACTGCTCTACAGAGGGACGTTCCTATTCACAATATTTGGCCTCTGTCCATACTTTTGAGACACTATTCCTTGGTCTCCATCCATGGGCAGGATTTGGCCTTTGGTAAGGCAGTCCTCTATTCTGCCATTTGATTGGGCATTCTAAAATTCTAAATTCTTTTCCCACCTCCATAAGTTGGTACTGCTTTGGGAGTCTGTCATAAATGTGGAATACTTCGGAGGACACAATACCCTTGAAGAACGAGTTACTTACCATATCTGGTAACGTTTTTTCGATGGGATGTTCCTCCTCCATATTCCACATCGCCCTCCCAGCCTGCCCCGCTACTGAAGTTCCTATGTGATTGCAGCTTAAGTTTCCGCAAGGCTTTCTGCAGTCATACTGGCAGGAGATTGGGGCCACACGTTCTGGGGAAAAAACTACAACTGAGGCTACGGCCGCTGTGCGTCCTATATATAACATCCGGTGACGTCGACCCTCAACGGAGGCCCTCGAGGGACAACGGATCGACGCCATTGACGCAGGACGCCCTCTGACAAAATATTTCTGAAGCAGCACAGCTGTGGAAATTGCATGTCAAAGATGTGGAATACGTTGGAGGAACATCCAGTCAAAATAACGTTACCAGTGGGTAAGGAACTTGTTTATCTGATGCTTGTATATGCTTAAATTCACATGCCCCATCCTTCCTCCCCTGTGGAGTAGAAGATGTATAGATGTTTCTCTGGCTTGATCTGCAATCGTCTGATTTATTACACCTGTACTCATGCTACACTTCATGCTACCTCATGTCAGAAACAAAACAATCTGAGGGACCTCGATGCATGAAGGACCATGAGTACAGTAGACTTCACACCTAGGTGTTAGTATTACTGGCACGCCCTATCGACGTCCCTTTGAAAGTTTCAAAAACTGTAATACTCTGTGCAGCTACCACTAGATGTCGGGCTATGCATACCTTGTGAATCTAAGATACAAGAATCAGAAATACGATTATGGTGAGTAATGTATCCCATAGATCCATCTTGTGGATCTGCTTAGAATCACAAGCTTTGCATAGGCCAACATATAGTGGAAGTCGCAGAGCATTGCACATGAAATTTTCAAAGTTCAAAAAGGGACGTCGACGTATGACTTGTAGTACTATCCCTAGTGTGACGTACACTGTTTCGCACAGTTTGTATGCAGTACCCTTGGTCTACAGCAACTCTGACTACAGCTAACAGGAAACCCAACCTTTTGGTATAAGCTTGTACTACAGTTTGGTAGCGTGTTCAGCAGCCAGGCTCATCTCAAGAGGGGTCAATGTGAGCAGTAGGGGAGTTGGAGATTCACAGTGACAATTATTCAAATAAACTCTTGCATACATTGTTTCTTGATTAAACAATTATTAATTTAACAGTCACTTTGAGTAAGCCTTCAGAAGGGGCAATATAATAGTCACACATGAATACACTCCAAAATGCACATGCTTAGTGTCTCTAAATCAGCAAGTACCCATTTGGGATGGCACACACTTTGTATGCCCTCAGATGTCCTAAATAGCTAGGACTCTGTGGACATTAATATATCACTGTTGCATTTAGAGCAATACTTAGGAGCATATCAAAGAAAATGGTTATTAGAATAAAACAAGAGATCTCACAAATATTTTTAAACTGGTAAGTACTTTAGGAAACCCCCAATGCAAAGTAAGTTAAACTCTTCCTGGAAGGAAGACAAAACTCAAAGTCAAAGGGAAGAAGAGTCTTTCAGGGGCCCAGGCCAGGCCAAAGTCAATTGGACAATGAGCTGAAGCAATTCTTGCAGGTAGGTAAAAGTATTGCACAATGTTTTAGAAGTCTTTGTAGAAAAGAAGAAATCAAAGTAGGGCCACAAGCTGATTAGGCTTTTGGGGTAAAGGAGCTGTTAGCAACTCTACAGAAGCAACCAAGACCAGTCTCAACTGAGAACAAGTGAGGCTATACAACAAGACATAAGTCCTCTTAGAGTGTACAGTACCTTTGGTTAGAAGAAATGGTTCTAGCTGTCTTCTGTTCCTGTGCAGCTCTGCAGGTCTGGTGTTCCTGGGCCTTAGTCGTGGGGACAAGAGGGAGGAGGTCTGGAGGACTCCTGCATGGCAACGGGGCGATGGGCAACAGAAAAGGACCAACTTCTATTCAGTGGCACTTCGCAGTTTCAGCTCCTCGCGTCTCATTAAAATGGCACCACTGCAGTTCTTGGCTGTGGAGATCGGCTTTCCTTGCATCTGGTGTCCAGCACAATGTTAAGGTTGCTCAGGCTCGGTGAGTCCTCCTTCCTGGGAGTCCGGAGGATCTTCCTGGAACCCTTGGCCAACTTCAAAGCAATGCACACGATCTAGTGTTCCTCTCCCTGGCACTTCGGTGCCAGCAGCAGTGGAAATGCAACCAAATTAGAGAGGATGTCCAGATGGGCTTACTTTTGAGTTGATTGCTCCCACCAACTCGAGGGGAGAAGTTGTCATTGCAGGGCTTATCGAGTCGAGGTGAATTTGGAGCTTCAGCACGGCAGCAGGGCTTCACCGGGCAAACCAACAGTCCAGGAGTTTCAGCAGGCGTCTTCTTCCAAATTCTTCAGATTCCTTCGTCCAGTGGTCGACTCTGCCTTCCAAGCCAAAAAGCCTCGCTTTTCAGGTTTCTCCCATTCATTCCAGCCTAGCTGCCAGTCAAATGGCAGGGTGGCTGTCCTTGCCGGACAGCCAGCCTGCCAGTCACCTTTGGGTGCATTCCTGTAACCAAAGGGATTAAGCACAGGGAGTTTCCGGCACCTCCCTCACTTCCTGCCCCTGCCAGACATACTGGAGCCAGTGGCGGGCTTCACTTGTGAAACCTGCCAAAGACAAAACAAAGGGACCAAACCTGGTTTGGCGTGCAGAGTAAATCTCAAGAAGGACCTTTCCTCATTGAAATGGGGGGGGGGGGGCATTTTGACAAAAATGGCACCCGTGGGTGCTTTACTGCAGCTGTAAATGCAGCCCTGAGAAAAAGCACACCATGGTAGTTAAAAGTACACCACTGCCACCAGCCATTCATTGAGGACAGGGTAACATACAAATGTTACATGAGAAACTAGAGAAAGGGTGATACCAAGTAACACCTCCAGCACCTTATTGTAAGATGGTGTGTTGGGTCTAGAAAGTTAACCCTGTAAGTGCCATGGGTATTTCTCCCCAGTGCCAGAGCCTTTTTTGGTGATTTTGGTATGTGGCCATTCAATGGCTTGTAACTTTTTCGTTACATGAGATATCTCGGCCAAATTTGGCTCCTTTTTTTTTCCACATGTAGGCGGTCGTAATACCACCCAGGAATCCCAGGTTGCTGTAGGGGGGTGAGGGAAACTAAGGAAAATGTGCGAAAATGTTGGGTTTTTTCAAAAAATGCCAATATGATGTACAAAGAAGCCTGTGGTTTTTTCCTTGTAAGAGCTAGGAACAAATGGTTTGCTGTGCTGAGTTCCCCAATGTGTTGGCTTTCAGGAACAGGTTGAGTGGAAATGGAAAAAAAATATTTGATGGGGTTATCAACCGTTTTGTGAGAGGTAGGCGATTTTTGCCATTTTTGCCAATTGGACATGCATGGACGGAATGGAAGAAAAGGGCAGGAAAGCCAAATTGGAGGACAGAAAGGCATATATTTCTGAAAAGTAGACAAAATTCCAAGTTTAGGAAGGGGTGATTTGCATAGGTCAGGCAACAACTAGGTAGGGGAAACTGCCATCGAATGGGGGAAAAGCGGGAAAATGACTGAAAAAAAAGGTATGTGTTGGACATGGTTGGCTTGGTACGGCAATGGCTTCTATGAATTTTGAGAAAAGCAATGCTCCGCTACATTCCCCCGACCCTTGCAGTTAGGAGAGCATACAATTTTTGTAGTGTTTGCACAAAACAAGCAATACCACAAGCCAAACACTGAGCCATGGTACACAGGAGTTTTACGCTCACGGCCTGACCAGACGCACTTAGCATGTGTAAATTGGGAAAACCAATGTGGTGAGGAACGGCAGCCAGACATTTTTTGAAAGAGCGCAGGCAGACCTTTTCAAGGGTAGGTGACTTGTGCAGGTTACAAAAGTGTATGGTGACTAAAGCAGCGACTAAATGTAGGTCACATTTGGGAAAAGAAAGGGTTGTGAGACAAAGGGCTCCAGCAAATGGGTCAAAACGTTATGAAAACCACACAAACACAACACATGGCCTACCGTCCCGCGTTCCCACAGGTGTCCTGATGAAAACGGTACCCCACATGTGTGGGCTCACCTACCTGGCCGGCAAAGGGAAAGCCTAAAACACAAGTAACCCCAAGTCTGTTTTCAGAGGGAAATCTCAGACATTTTGCCGACCGGCACAACGTACAGATATGGGCCTCGGGTGTCCAAGCCACCGAGGAAAACGGGGAACCTCATGCATTTCCCAAAAGAGGACACCCGTGGGAATCCGCAGAGGTATGATATGCCCAAATTGCCCCAGAATTTATTACCCAGACACCCCTGCAAAGTCCGAAATGTGGGGAAAAAACGCTTTTTCAGATATCTGCCCCCAGGGAGGGTTACAATGGGTGCCCCTTTCTACTTCGGTTGGGGGGGGCACCCCCCCATGGGGGGACATCCCCCCTTTCATTCAGTAAAAAATCCATGGTGGCTAGTGGCCCCCACCCCTTCCCCCACCCGCGTTTCCCATCATTTCATTTTTTTTTTATTTTACATTCCCTTGGGGCAGATGGTCAGCCATCTGCCCCAGGGTTCACATGCACGTGCCCCCATGCTTTGGGGTCGGGAGGGGGGAGAGGGCTGCTTACCTGAAGCAGCCCCCCTCCCCCCAACTCACAAACAGATCCATGGTGGTTCAGTGGGTTGCTGGTCACGGATCAGCGCTCTGCTCTGATCCGTGACCAGCAATGCCTCATATGTGGTGTCCTTGGAAAGAGGAGAAAGTCCCCTTTCCAGGGACACCATTTTTTGCTCAATCCCTGGTGGCCTAGTGGGCCCCAGGACCCCAAACCCCCTCCCACCTCCCCCCATCCCTCGGATTATTATTACTTTTTCTTTTATATATTTCCCTGGGGGCAGATGGTCAGCCATCTGCCCCCAGGGTTCATTTTCATGTGTCCCCATGCTTTGGGGGGCGGGCTGCTTACCTGAAGCAGCCCCCCTAACTCACAAACAGATCCATGGTGGTTCAGTGGGTTGCTCGTCACGGATCAGCGTTCTGCGCTGATCCGTGACCAGCAATGCGGCATATGAGTGGTGTCCCTGGAAAGGGGAGAAAGTCCCCTTTCCAGGGACACCACTTTTAGGTCAATCCCTGGTGGCCCAGTGGGCCCCACGGCCCAAAACCCCCTCCCACCTTCGAATTTTTTTTTTTCCCCCCACCCCTGGGGGCAGTGGTCATCTGCCCCCAGGGGTCCCTGGCGCTGTGGCCCCATGCTTTGGGGCCACGGGGGAAGGGGGCCGCTTACCTAGTAAGCAGCCCCCCCTCCCCCATGCGTCACAAAAGGATCTTCGTTTGATCCATGACGTTGCTGCCTGCGGATAGAGGCGCCCTGCGCCCGATCCGCGGGCAGCAAAGCCACACAATGGGTATCGTTGGAAAGGGGAAGATCTCCCCTTTCCAACGATACCCGCCTCGATCTCCGGCTTGAAATACAGCCGGAGATCGAGGCGGAACAAGAAGGGCACTCACCTTCTCTCTCCAACGCAGCAGCCGAAAATGGCTGCTGCGGTGGAATTACTTTCCGTTTCACGCCGACGTGCGTCACGCACGTCGGCGTGAAACTGAAGGAAATCCAACCCCCGGGCATTTTTGCAGGGATCGCTCAAAACAAGGTGCCGAAAAGGCCGAGCTATCTCGTCCTTGGCACTGCGTATGCACTTCCAAGGACGAGATACCTTGTCCTTGGCACTTAAAGGGTTAAAATGTAAGTAAAGTAAATTTTACTTCACTGCTCGTGGAAAAAGTAGTTTATCCAAGAGAAGGCATTTAAACATTTGGGAAATCTGACAGACTTCCCTTTGTCACTGCACTGAAGGTGCTGTGTGGTACAATGTAAATATGCCGCCTATGGAGTTTGTCAGACGCCACAACCAAAAGAAACAGTGGGGGTTTTGCTGCAGGAGGAGGCAGGGCTGCAGCCGCTGGAGGCTCAGCCCCTGCCACCAAATGACGTGCTGATACACGTATTCTCCCATGCTGTCGCGGGGTCGCATAACACTTTGCCCAGCAATGGTGGAAGGGAATAACATCAGAACGCTGGGTTCTAAATACAGTGGCCAAGGAGATCCAAATTCTGTTACAAAAGGAGCTGGTGCTCCTCACAGAGCAAAACCATGATATTTATTCAATGTACTACCTTGTTCCAAAGAAAGATCTGACGATGTAGCCAGTGCTGGACATGCACCCTGCAAACACTCAAAACAGCCTCAAAAGTTCAGGATGACAACATTGCAGGAAGTCATTCATCTATTATTAACAAAGATTACACAAAAACATTGGACATGAAAGATGCATACTTTCATATTTCAATGTTGCTGGCGCACAGAAAATACCTCTGATTCAAATTGGGAGACAAGTGCTACTATTTGACATTGCAACAGCTCCAAGGGTATTCACAAAGGTCCTACAGTGGTGACCGCACACTTGCGAAGACAGTCCATTCCACTGTACCCTTACATAGACTGGCTAATTACCGGGGAGACTCCCCAGAGATGCCTTCAAAATACACAGCAAACAATCTGCTGTTCCAATTGGGCTGCTCCATAAAAGAAAATAAGTTGAGCCTATTACCTTGCCAATTAAAGCAATTTCTAGGGGCAATAATCCAAACGGACATGGGGCTAGTCCACCCTTCTCAGGAGAGGGTCCCAATACATGCGGTTTCAAACACCTCTGTATGTAGCTGGTCGTCTAGTGGTGGTACTTAAGGCAATGCGTGTTAAGTAAGGAAGTGGTCCTGTCACACTGAGACTACACAACACTTAACTACTTGGTATTGGGTAATCCATCTTTGGTATAGGTGTGTATACACAGGTTGGTAGTGTGACTGAGCAGCCAGGCCTTTCTCAAGATGGGTAAATGTGAGCTGTACAATTGAAATCCATAAATACAAGTAGCCAAGTAACCTTTACACTCAATAAATAGATATTGATTTAATGAACATCATTTTTTTAAATAAGCATTCTTTGAAACGGCATTTCATTGTAACAATGTAAATATATTTAAAAATTACTTTTCAGAATCAAAACAAGTTGGTGGATAATCTTTGGATATGCTTTATACAAAATTCCTACACCCTGAGGCGACTTCAAGGACAGTAATGGTGTGTGTGTGTGTGTGTGTGTGTGTGTGTGTGTGTGTGTGTGTATATGTATATATATTTTCTATCCCTATGTGGTTGTAGCACTCCAAAAAACCACCCAGTGGGTATGTACAAAAGTACTCCAGCACACAAGACGTAGCTATTTAAAATGTCATATTATTTATTGCATAATACAGCACATTACAAAAACAGGGGTGAAATCATTCATCCCTGTGACAGACATAAGGTTGCACAAAGCACTCACCCCACGGGTGGAAGACAGTTGCGCGTTCCGCCTGAATGCTCAGGCTTCCTCAGACCTTTACAATCCAAATGCGGCATTCACATCAAAGAGTTTAAAACGAAGGGCAATTACAGAGCGTCCCCTCTCGTTGCCTCACGTGCAAAACGGTCATGACCGCTTCGTGAAGGAAGGTAAAACCTGTCAAGTATGACATCCATATTGGAATCGTCATAAACCTATGAGTGAGGTGTATTGATTGGAAAAATGCGTAAATATATCGTGCAAAAACTTCACTGTACACTGTAAATGGCTACTGTGGTGATAACTCGATCGTAGAGACGCTCGAAATTGCCCATTTCTAAAAGTTGTCATTAAATTACAATCGATGTGTAACATCTATGCACCAGTGTGCCTATTTGTCGTACAATGACTAAATGCAGCACAGGTGGCTATTAGCCATGCGCCCCCTCAAAGGACAAGTGCTTCCAAGCCTGGAGCAGCGAGCAGACAAAGGCAGCCAAATTGTCAGTGGGCAAGTGCCCTATTGCTGCAAAACCTCACTATGGTGTATGTGTCAGAGGGCGAGTGCCCTATTTTCAGATTAATACTCCTATATAGAGAGATATCTATATATAGATTTCTGATGTTTGTTAATCTGCTTAGAATCACATGCTGTGCATAGGTCCGACATCCAGTGGTCACTGCAGAGTATTGCATTTTGTTTTTCGTAGTCGAAAAGGGGACGTCGACGAGGCGTGTCTGTAACACTATCCCTATAGTGATGTGCGTTGTACCCACAATCCCTCGCGCGTCGAGGTCCCTCAGATTGTTTTTTTTTCGCCCAGCTACTGGTCGCCTTTATGCGGAGCTCCTCGAGAGACATTGCCAAATAGCTCTTTGACCTTTGGTCGTTTGTTATTAAGATTTATAACGTAGATCCCTCCCTCGACGCAGAGCCGTTTCTCCGCCGAGCAAGATCTTCGACGGAAGGACGAGCGGAGGGGATCCTTCGGCGCTGCCGAACACGTGGCCTGGCCTCGCCGGCCATACACAGTAGGGAGAGTGGGGTTTTGTGGTCTTTCTTTCTTCTCTTTAAGAATGCCTTCCTCTTTCCCCTCCCTCTTTCGAGGTCGTAGTCAAACTTATTACCCTCAGCTATGGAGAGGACGCCATTTAGGTTTTGCCCGCTTTGCAAGGGTAAATATACCTGGAAGGATGAGCACAAACGGTGCAACCATTGCTTACCCCTCGATCACCAGGACGGCTGTGCGGCCTGTAAATTACTAAAGCCCAAAACTCTAAAAGACCGCAGGGTCAAAAGGTGGGCGGCCTACGCCATGTCTAGGCCTGACTCCTCGTCCGCTGCCGCCGAGTGTGACGAGGACAGTGACTACACGGCCCCCGTAACGGAGGCTGTAGACCTCTCAAAGGAGCCTTCACGCTCCTGGTCCGTCCCCGGCCCCGACAAGCCCGGCTCACGCTCATCTTATGGGGATGTACACCCCGGCGACAAGGACGCACACGGGAAAACACCAAAGCACATACCCCTCGGCACGCATTCGTCAAAGACTAAGGCAGCCATAGCGCCAACGGGGACGCCGGGCCCACTGGCGTCTTCCGCCGACGGTAAGGGTAGTCAGCCCTCCCCGCTTCCGCGACAGGCGACTGGGCATGCTAAAAAATAAGGGCGCTAACACCAAAACCTCCGGCGACGCGCATCGTAAGAGCGCTCACGTTGCCACCAAGGACTCGACGGGCAAGGGCTCGACGTTACATAGCGCGACGGCGACCGATCCCTCGGAAGAGTATAATTGCCGAAAGCCTCGCGCGCATAGCATGTAAGGACGGCCAGAGACGTACTGCGAGTGAAACGCTGAAAACCGCGCACAAAGCCAAATATGCGCCGAAAGCGCCAGAAAACAGATCAGGCCAGTTCCTGATGCCGACAGAAGGCCCTAGCCAGCAAGAAGGCTACTCAGAAGGAGAAGGCTCACTTTCTTCGACGTTATGGGACAGAACCCGACAATTACAGGAGGAAGAAACTCCTTTTTTTCCCCAGACCGTCCTGGCCGACCTCAGTGGACCTTTGAAAGGTTCCAGACCTGTATGGACAAACTAGACAGGTTCATGTCCATCCCAGAAGACAGGGCACCCAAGAGACCAAGGGAGGCACCCCTGGGGAGTCCAAGGGCTAAATGCCAGAAGTTTTATAACCCCACACAGGAGGACATATACTCTTATAATCCCACTGAGGGAGACACCTTCTTCCAGGAGGAAGATGAGTTCACCTATGTTGAGGACCAACAAGAAGAGGAAGGTTTTCACGAGGAAACTAACCTAGGTGAGGAGGGATTCCAGGAAGACACAAGCGTGGGCGACCCAAATCCCTGGCAGTCACCGGCTGGGTCGACTGACACAGGCAGTAGCAGTATAGTCACCAGGTCTACTGAAACTACACCAGTCAGGAACCCTTCGCCTGTCGATCAACCCACCTTCAAGGCACTGCTGAAGAAGGCAGCAGCACATTTCGAGATCGAAACTGGGGAGGTCACCCCAGACACCGATTTTGTGGAGAGGATTATCAAAGAAAAACCCCCACTAGCCAGAGTATACCCACCCTCGCCTCAGTTAAGAGACGTATTACAACTTCTCTTTCCACTCCTGCATTGGTGAGAGGGGTCAATCCGAGGATTGAGAAACTGTTCTCTCCCTCTCAGTCAGACCCATTATATATTAAGGGTCACTCAATCCCGGACTCCCTGGTCCGTGACCAACACCAGGAAAAGGGCCGGAGTCCCACGATCTACCAGCGAGGCGCCCCCAGATAAAGAGGGAAGAAGCTTTATGCCCTAGCCAAGAGAATCACTACCTCTGCAGCATTCTCTACCAGAATCGCCAATATTAACACACTATTGGCAAGCTACGCCGATGCTCAATGGGCTAAGATCAAACAGGACATCGAAGAATTTCCCGAACCCCTAAGGACTTGTTTACTGGCTACAGTTAACGAGGGCTCTCTGGTCAATCAAAGCATTGTCAAGAATACCCTCGATGCAGCAGAGACGGCTGGCCACACTTTGGTACAAGGAATTTTACTGAAGTGTCAAGTCTGGCTTCGCAAATCCGGTTTTAAGGCGGAAACACAAGCGTCCCTTATTAATAAACCCATAGAGGAGTCCAACCTCTTTGGGAAAGCAGTGGATGACGCGCTGGAGAACGCGAAGAAAGAATTTGATACAATAAAGACGTTGGACCAAATTTCAAAACCCCCTAACAGGCGGGGATTTGGTAATAAGCGCTTTTTTCGTGGACAACGCCAGCAACACAACCACCAACAGTATTCTGCCAGCAACTACCAGGGTAATAGCGGCCAGTACAATCAGAGGGGTCAACGCCGTGGCAAGGGAAGAGGCTGGGGTTCCACCCCCAGAGGCTCCCAAGCCAACAACACCATCAAGTGACGCGAAGATTTGCGTCCCCTCCCATGCAAAACCGGTCGGGGGCCGGTTAACATCCTTCCTTCCAGCATGGGAGGGAATAACATCAGACCGCTGGGTACTTTCCACCGTAGCCCGCGGCTACTGTATAGAGTTCAACAGTTCCCCAACATACAGACCCCCGAGGGGACGCCGCATGACACCAGAACACCTTGCCATCCTTCTCCAAGAAGTGGACCAACTGCTGGAAAAAGTCATGTCCCTATCTCAGGTAATGGAAGGTATTTATTCAGTGTACTTCCTTGTACCCAAAAAGGATCTAACCATGCGCCTTGTATTAGATCTGCGCCCAGCGAACAAGTTTGTCAAACCCCAAAAGTTTCGTATGGTGACCTTACAGGAAGTGATCCCACTGCTATCACAGGGAGATTACATGACAACACTAGACATGAAAGATGCATACTTTCATATTTTAATGTTGCCAGCGCACAGAAAAGACCTCAGGTTCATGATAGAGGGCAAACACTACCAGTTCAGAGTGCTACCCTTCGGCATAGCATCTGCACCAAGGGTATTCACAAAAGTACTGGCAGTGGCAGCGGCCCACCTGCGCAGGTTATCCATCCCAGTATACCCTTACCTCGACGACTGGCTCATAACAGGGGATTCTTACGAGACATGCTTCTCAAACACCCAAAAGACTGTAGACCTTTTGTTCCAACTGGGCTTCTCCATCAACGAGAGAAGAAGTCCAGCTTAGACCCCAGCCAAGTCAAACAATTCCTAGGGTCTCTAATTCGAACAAAGGACGCCCTCGTCTTCCCCTCCAACGAGAGGGTCCAAAACATGCTGTTTCAGATCCCCCAATATGTGGCAGGTCGAGAGGTGACAGTGAGCAAAGTGATGCGATTGCTAGGTATGATGGCGTTGTGTATTTATTTGGTACCTCACGCGCGCCTGCGCCCAATGCAAGAGTGGCTCAACAGCCAGTGGTGTCAGGCCAGCGGACAATGGGACGATCTAGTGGTGGTCTCGCAAGCCTTGGTTCTCTCGCTACGGTCGTGGACAAAGGAAAACCTGATAATAGGGAAACCCTTTGCCACACCCGCGGTAGAGGCCACTCTAACCACGGACGCATCCCTCACAGGATGGGGGGGGGGGCTCACCTTTCCCATCACACTGCTCACGGAGTGTGGACTCTGAACGTAGCATCCAAGCACATAAACCTACTGGAGCTACTGGCAGTGTTCAAAGCACTAAAAGCCTTCCAGGAACACCTACAAGGGAAGACAGTGATGGTCCTTACAGACAGCACCACAGCCATGTACTACATCAACAAGCAGGGGGCACCCACTCTCCAAGACTGTCCAAGCTGTCCCAGAATATATGGAAGTGGGCTCTCAAACACATGTTCCTACTGTCACAACACGTACCAGGGGAACTCAATCTGCTATCAGACGAACTCAGCAGAGACTTCCCCCCTGCCTGAAGAGTACGAATGGCGATTGCACGAAGACATCGTCTTAGACGTCTTCATGCAATGGGGATTCCCGGAAATAGACCTGTTCGCAACTCTGGAGAATTCGCAATGCCAAAGTTACGCCTCCAGGTACCCCCAGAACCAGTCCAAGGGGAACGGTCTGTCGATTCAATGGTCAGGGAAATTTTACACCTTTCCCCCGACTCCCCTTCTCAACAAAGTGGTGCACAAGATGCACCAGGAGCAAGTTACCATGATACTAGTGGCCCCAATGTGGGCCCGGCAGCCATGGTTCGCACACTTGATGGAGATGTCCCCATCTCCCCCAGTGAAACTTCCCTGCCCGTACAACATGCTGTCACAAGACAGGGGCAGGACATTGCATCCATGCCCTCAGTCCATGAACTTAGCAGCCTGGCTCCTGAGATCATAGAATTTGGACATCTACAACTCCCGCAGAGATGTATGGACATCCTCAGGGAAGCCAGAAAACCTAATACTCGCCACTGCTATTCTAGCAAGTGGAGGAGATTTGTCATCTGGTGTAGAGGAAAGAGCATCAACCCGGTTGACTGCTCTCCCACACTTATTGTTCTATACCCATTTATTGGATTCAGGTCTAGTGTTCAATTCCATTAAAGTCCACCTGGCGGCACTTTCTGCATACACCACTTCCCAACTTAGTGTCGTGGTGGAAGATCCCAGTTATTAAGGCCTTCATGGAGGGGGTAAAGAGAATACACCCTCCGATAGCTAACCCAGCTCCCGGATGGGACTTAAATGTGGTACTTTCTAAACTCATGGGCTCGCCTTTTGAACCCATGCACAAGGCAACTCTTAAAGACCTCACTCTTAAGACTGCTTTCCTAATAGCGATCACCTCCATTAGGAGAGTAAGTGAACTACAGGCTCTTTCTGTTCTAGACACCTTCGTAACAGTTCACAAGGATAAGGTGGTTCTACGCACACACCCAAGGTTTGCACCAAAATTCATCTCGAAATTCCATGTAAACCAGTCAATAGAACTACCAACGTTCTTTCAAAACCCTTCCAACTTGGGAGAAAAGTCTGCATACACTAGATGTACGCAGAGCTGTCATGTTCTACATGGAAAGAACCAGGCCACTGAGAAAGACTAATCAGTTCTTTGTCTCGGTGGCAGCAGGAAGAGAAGGAGATGCAGTCTCAAAGTCCACTAGATCTAGATGGATTGTTCAATGCATCACTCTGTTACACTCCTGCTAAGAGAGAACTACCCTTCAAGCCAAGAGCACATTCTACTCGAGGCACTGGGGCTTCCATAGCGTTCATTGCAAATGTTCCCCTTGAGTCCATCTGCAAAGCGGCTACCTGGAGTTCTGTGCACACCTTTACAAAACACTACTGTCTAGATGCACACTCTAGATCTGACTCCCAGGTGGGACAGGCAGTATTAAGACATCTTTTCTCTACTGTTCCTTCTCATAACCCACCGCCAACTCTGGGTACTGCTCGCTAGTCTATGCACAGCATGTGATTCTAAGCAGATTAACAAACATCAGAAGACAATGCATTACTTACCGTAAAAGCATTTCTCATGGTTGTATCTGCTTAGATTCACATGCGCCCACCCTTCCTCCCCGCTCGAATGGAAGGAACATAGACACCTTTCTACATCTCTCTTTTCTGTACTCACTCACGTATAGAAGGCTCCCTCAGGGCAGAAAAAATACAGAGGGACCTCGACGCGTGAGGGATTGTGGGTACAACGTACGTCATTATAGGGATAGTGTTACGGACACGCCTCGTCGACGTCCCCTTTTCGACTACGAAAAACAAAATGCAATTCTCCTGCAGTGACCACTGGATGTCGGACCTATGCACAGCATGTGAATCTAAGCAGATACAACCATCAGAAATGCTTTTACGGTAAGTAATGCATTGTCATATCTATCGATATAGATATATATATCGCTAGTATACTTTGTAGATTCTGAGGTTGTAGAAAGGTTAGGGAAGGAGAAGGGTTAGACAGTTTCTCAGTTTATGTGAAGAGAACTACATCTTCTCCATCATTGGATCTTTCATGGAATTCACATACTGTGAATATTTCCCTGTCGTCGGGCTGGGAAACCTCAGTAACTTTAACTTGGCGTTTTCCTAGGGAAAACTTCAACACTTTAGTGTCCTATCAACGCCCTTTTTGGTTGCTTTAGACCCCACCAATAGGACGTCTAGTATAAATGGCCCTGCGGCTTCCCTTCACATTTCAACCGTCTCCAAACAGTTGGCATCACCGCATGTTTGTGTGTTTCGCACGTGCTTTTGGTATCGTGGGCTAGGATGTCGTCTTTTTTTTCGGCCTTGTGCTACCTGCGGCTTGAAGGTGTACGAAGGGGATGGTCATATGGACTGTCTTTACTGTCACTACCGTCTCTACCCCATCACTCGGCAGATACCTGCAAGATATGTCCGTGTTTTCTCAGAAGACCCTGAAGGACCGTAACCAACTGCTCGTGTTGGCTGAATGAGGGCACGTACCTGGCTTCTGAGGTGGGTTCGGCCCGGGGGAGCTAGTCTTTGCGAAGAGGCTTGCGGAACATCGCCAAGCGGTGTCGGCTGAACCTCCGGCGAAGAAGCATCGGGTCTCATTGCCTGCATCGGAGGTGGGGAAAGGCAGTAAGTCTTCTTCGAAGCTGCAGCAGTTGAAGGTGAGTGGCTCTTCGTCCAAGCATGGTCGGTCGGTCCACTCCAGGGCGTCTGGTGGTAGGCCCGAGAAGTCTACCGTATCGGAGAAAGTCCTGGCGAAGCCGAAGGAGTCTTTGTTGAAGCACTAGTCGTCCAGGGACCCTTCACAGGTGGTCTTCCAGCTGGGAGTCTTTGAAGCACCGGTCCGGTTTTTCCCAAAAATGTGGGTCTCCAGTGGAATGGAAACCAGGGGACCGTGGTTCCATCGAGTTAGTCTACGGTTTCTCCGTCGTTGATGGTAGTGCTACAGTCTATGGTCCTGTCATTGACAGTGGGGTAATTGGCACCGTCCACTACACTGACGGATAGTGTTCCGATGCTGTTATCTTCCACTCAGATGGCATCGGAAGGGCTGTTGTCGTCTGGTGGGGCTTGGCAGTCCGCCGCCTTTGAGTCTATCCTTCCTGAGAACATTTTGCAGCAAGATCCTACTACATTTTCTGTTTCTAATGAAGTGCAGGAGGAACAGGAGCAGGTGTTTGACCCGTCTGCTCTGTCACTACAGTGTGAGGCCTTTGTTGAGTGGAATGGGGGCTGGGCCGCCCGGTTATCCACTGGTTAGCCCACAATCTCTGCTGTCGTTGCAAGTGCTGTCTACGCGTCAATTTTTGTTGGGGCAGCTGGATGCAAGGTTGCCTCCTCCTCCGAGTCCGGCGGTGCTGGTGGTCGACGTGTTGCCTGGTGAGGTTCCTAGGAAGTCTCCTTCGGCACATCCTGAAGGCGAGCTACCTGAATCGGACCTCGAGATGTTCCGCAGCACACCCTTTCTACTGTATCGTCGTCGCTAAGAGATGTCGCGGAGGTGGAGCAGCCCCGTAGACTGGTGCAACCCTCGCCTCAGGGTGATATTGGGGCGGTCCATACCATGTCGAAAGCATGTCTGGAGTTTGGACTGGCATCTGAAGAGGAACAAAAGGACTGCTTCCTCTTCGACCATATGGGCAAGCAGAGGAAATCAGTCTTCTCCATGCTGATTCTTGACCACGTGTGGCAGGAGGGCCTGCGCACAATGCTCCGTCCCTTTTCAGAGCAGGAGGTGAAGGGTCGCCTTGAAAAGAAATTAAAAACTCCGGAGTCTACCCCTAGATGCTTGGTGTTGCAGCCCACGCCTGAGTCTGTGGTGTCGGCGACTGCCAGCCGGAAGGCCAGGAGCCAACAAATGCATTACGCTTCCAGACAGTGAGGCCAGGAAGCAGGACGCTTTTGGAAGGTCTTGACGGTCAGGGCTACGACGGTAAAGGCTGCAAATTCCTTGGCGCTCATGGCCAGTTATGATTGTGAAATGTGGCATCAGCTGGCCCCAATTCTTGAATATCTGCCGGAGTGACATCGAAAGGAAGCAATGCTTTTGGTGTGTGAGTGGGAGGAGGCCTCCAATCACCGCATAAATATTGCTGTGGACCTGGCAGAGACAGGTTTTAAACAGATTAACAATGGGGTTGTTCTTCAGCACCAGGCCTGGTTTAAGTGCACCGACCCCTGCCTGGAGGTGCAATATAAGGTCATTGGCATGCCCTGTGAGGGCGAACACTTGTTCGGTGAGAAAATCGATGAAGCCCTGAAAGGGATGGAGGATGATACGGAAACCGCTAAATCTTTGGGTTCCTTGAAGAGTGGGTGCTCTTTTCGCTCTCTTTGGGCTTTCCGTGGAGCCTCAGGAAATGCCTGGTTTGCTTCCACCACAGATCGTGGTTACGGGTGGTCCAGTTACTCCTCTCAAGGGAATCGGCGGCTGGTCCAGTCGGCGCAGAAAGGCCGGGACTAGCAGGATCAGCTTGAAGAGTTTGCAGTCCTCTGCGTCTTAGGGGAGGCAAACTAAATTATCAATGACTGCCATATAGACTATCTGCTGGGGGGCAGGGTCGCCATCCATGTCTACGAGTGTAGAAAGAGAACATCAGATCGCTGGGTGCTAAACACAGTGAGTCTTGGCCACTTGTTGGATTTCCGGTCTCCTTTGCTCCCTATTCTGCCGGTGCATGTACTGCAGCTGCATCTTCCAATCCTGCGGCAGGGGGTGGTTCTCATGCTAGAGAAGGGGGCACTAGAACCAGTTCCGGTTGCGGAGTGGGGGCAGGGGGGTGTACTCCCGGTACTTCGTTGTGAAAAAGCCCAAAGGCAAGTGGAGACCTATTCTGTATCTTCGGGCGTTGAACAAGACACTGCAACGCCTAAAGTTCAAGATGCTCACCCTCCAAGATGTCGTCTGGTCGGTGCAGCTGTGCGAATTCCTGGCGTTGTTGGACGCCTATTTTCACATCCCTATGTAGCGGAGACACCGCAAGTTCCTGCGATTTGTGGTCTGAGAGGAAACTATCAGTTTCGGGTCCCCCAGTTTGGCCTAAAGTCATCCCCCAGGATGTTCACGAAGTGTCAAGTGCCAGTGGCGGCCTTCCTCCAGAGGGAAGGTCATCATGTGTACCCTTACCTGGACGATTGGTTGGTGAGGGGCTCGTCGCAGGAAAGGGCACGAGAGTCTCTCGTGGCAACCATGCAGCTTTTATAATGGCTGGGATTCGCCGGCAACTTAGAAAAATTATTTTTTACGCCGTCCAGGGAGTTGGTGTTTCTTGGGGCGCAGTTTCTTACCTGGCAAAATCAGGTGAAGCCTTCCAGCGAGCGTGTGGAAATGTTGCGGGCCAAAGCAAGCGAGTGAAAAGAGTGGCACAGCTGTATCGGTCCGAGGATGCCTGTCGCGGTTGGGGCCCATGGCATAGTGTATCCCTCTTCTGCCCAATTGCCGCCTCTTCATGAGGCCGGTGCAAGAGTTCTGAGTGGACAGATGGTCGCAGAGTCGAGGATTGTGGTTAGACAAGTTGGTGGTCGACAAAAGCCTGTTGGACGCCCTTCGCTGGTGGGCATGTTCGACCAATCTTGAGGGGAATGCCATTGCTGGAGCCAGAGTTCCAGTTTAGTTGTGGCTGATGCCTCCCAGGTAGAATTGGAGGGGGCACACCTCGACAGCTCGCAGGTGCAGGGCCTGCGGTCTTGGGAGGAGACTTTGTTCCACATCAATGTGTTCGAGTTGAGGGCGGTGCACTGGGCCCTAAAGTCGTTTCTTCCACGGATCGGTGAGGGTGTTAACAGACGATACCACCACAATGTTTTATTTAAGGAAACGGAAGGGAGGGTGGGGGATGGCACACATTCCCGAGTCCTGTCGAAGGAAGTGCAGGACGTTTGGCATTGGGCTCTGGCTCAAGGGATCAGCCTTGTCGATTTCCATCTGCCTGGAGTGCTGAATGTTCAAGCAGATGTGCTCAGCAGGGATGCCTTCCAACTGCACGAGTGGAGACTGAAGGGCAGCAGGTCTTGAGGATCTTCCGGCGATGGAGACCTCCTCCGTTGGATCTTTTTGGTACGAAGGATAACAAGCGGTGTCTGGGGTTCGCCAGCAGAGGGGTTCATCCTATGTCGTTGGGGGACGCGTTTTCATTCCCGTGGACGGGTCTCTTTGTGTATGCGCTTTCCCCCATTCATGCTTGTCCGGCAGACCATCTAGTGGATTTGAAGATACCAGTGCTGAGTGATTCTGATGACCCCGGTCTGGTCCAGGCAGACTTTGTTCTCAGATCTCCTTCATATGGCAGTGAAAGAGCCAATTTGGTATGGAGCGGCTCCGGATTGCCTATCTCTGGACGAAGGCAGGGTGTGGCATTACAATCCGGCGTGTCTCAGCCTGGCGGCATGGCTCCTGACCACTCTGAGTTTGGTCATTTTTTAAATATCCCGAGAATGTCGGATTTTGGAGGCAGCGAGGGCACCTTCCACGAATGTCTCGTTTGGGCATAAATAGACGAGCTTCTGTGAATGGTGTAGGGCTCATCCAGAGGTTGACCCTTTGAACGTTTCTCCGGCGCAGGTTCTCCCGTACATGTTACACTTGGCAGAAGGAGGACTAGCGCTGCCATCCATAGGGGTGCATTAGGTGGCGATGTCTAGGTTCACAAGAAAAAGCCATACTGCTCCCCTGTTCAGTGATAGTTTGGTGAAACATTTTCTAAAAGGGTTGTTTCGGACATTTCCTCCAGTGAAGAAGTTTACACCGATGTGGAGCCTGAATGTGGTCCTTTTCGGCTTTGATGAAGCCTCCTTTTGAACCCATGTCGACGGCTCCCTTGAAGTTCTTCTCATGGAAGGTGGCAATTACCTCGGCTAGACAGATGTCTGAGTTGCATGCACTGGTCATTAACCCTCCTTACCTGAGATTTGTGAAGGACAAGGTTCTCCTGGCCACTAATCTGCACTTTATCCCGAAACTGCCAACAGCATTTCACAAACCTGCCTCTATTGCTTTACCCTCGTTTTTTGCTAATGCATCCACGCCAGCGGAAAGGGCCGTGCATTCTCTGGACGTTAAGAGGGCCCTAAAGTTTAATCTGAATCACACACAGGACTTCAGGAAGTCGAGGCGACTTTTGTGACATATGGGCCGTCCAACAAGGCGCAGGTCATTTACAGGCAAGGCTTTCCAGGCAAGGTGGAAAGCCTTTGCGGAGTGCTCCTACAGCACATTCTTCAAGGTCCACTGTCTCGTCGGCAGCGCTCTGGTCTGGGATACCGCTGGTGGACATGTGCCAGGCGGCCTCCTAGGCGGTGCCGCATACCTTCACAGGCATTACTGTCTGGGGCAGCAGCATATGGAAGATGTGCAGGTGGGGCGTGCTGTCCTCCGATGCCTGTTCCAATAAGTTAGGCCCTGCAATTTTGGGGGTTTTTCTATGTGCTTTGTCACTTGATGGGTTTGTTGTCTTATGTATGTGATTAAGTACTGTTTGTTGGTTTGCTTTTCACACACACCGCCACTAATTGGTTATACTGCTATATAATCTATTCACAGCATGTGAATCCATGAAAGATCAAATGCCGGAGAAGGGAGTAGTTTCTTACCTGTAACTCAATTTCTCCAGCGTTGATATCGTTCATCAATGCACCTGCACCCGCCGGCCGCCCCTGTAGGCAAACCTGGGTTTGGGTTCCCTCTACTTTGGTGGTTAAAATTTGAAGGGAAACCGCTGCCGGGGCTATTTATACCAGACGTCCTATTGGTGGGGCCTAAAGCACCCAAAAAGAATGTTAATAGGACACTAAAGTGTTGAAATTTTCCATAGGAAAACGCTAAATTAAAGTTACTGAGGTTTCCCAGCCTAACGGGGCAATATTCACAGCATGTGAATCCATAAAAGATGCCAACGCTGGAGAAATGGAGTTACAGGTAAGAAACTACTCCCTTCTAATGAAATCTAGATAAGCTTTTCCCAGCAGTAACAGTATACAACAAGCTACCACCTATGAATTCCTAACAGTAGCAGTCAATGGACTAGAAGAGTCTCCAGGGAGCTAGGACAGCCAAAGTCATTTGGAACAGTCTGGATCTGATGCACTTCTTCGAAGTCTTGCACAAAGTTAGAGAGTCTTAGAAAATTCACTTGAAGGGTCACAAGCTGTTAAGCCTATAAGTTGGAATCAACTCGTAAAAGGTAAGCCAATGCAATTCCCAAGTGAGAAGAGCGTGGCTAAAGGCAATAAGGTAAGTACCCTAAGCCTAAACGGTACCTCTGGTTAGAAGAGTGGTACAGCTGGATCCTGTCTTGCTACAGCAGTGCAGACCCTTGTCCCTGAGCCTCAGTGGTGGGGACAAGAGGGAGGATGTCTGGAGGACTCATGCAGCGTTACTTGGGAGGTCGTCGCCAACTACGGGCTCTTTCTAAGGCCGAGGCACTCTGTGGTTTCAGTGCTTGGCAAACGGCACAGATGCGGATCTCAGACACCGGTTGGAATCTCTTCGCTCCAGCGCTCCAGCACTGTGGTGAGGGGGACACTGAATCTGGAGTTCCTGCTTCGGTATGGTCGTGAAGAGTCCTGGAGCTCCTGGTCTTATTCGTCCTGCGGCAGATGTTGCACTCCATTACGGACACTCTTCCCTGGCATTAGACTTCCAAAGCAATAGAGGCACAGCAAGTCTGGTACGGTGGTCCAGTGGAGTTTGTCTCTGGGTTACTTGGTCCCACTAACCCTAGGGGAGAAGTCGTTCTGTCCCATGCTTCTCAGTCAAGGTGAAAAAGGAGTTCAGCACAGCAGCAGGACTTCACTGGGCAATTCAAAGGTCCAGGAAGTTGCAGCAAGCTTGGTTCACGGTTTCTTCGTTGGGTGTTTCTCCCAGTGTTTGACTCTGCCTGTATTCCTAAAACTCTTTCCTTTTAAGCAGGTTTTCCCCCCATTCATGCACTGCCTAGGCCGTCGCCAACACAGCAGGTGACAGCCAGCTAATTGGGACTAGTTGCATTCAGGCATTTCTAGAGACAAAGGACCCTCCCTCACTTCCTGCCAAAGGGCTCAAATCTGTCTCAAAGCACAGAGTAAAACCCAGGAAAGACCTCACAAACATTGTCGAAAAAAGATGACACGAGCCATTTTTACAAAATGGTCATCCATGGGCGCTGTACTGCAGCTGAGGGTTCAGCCTGCGGTAGAAAAGCACAATGGTAGGAAAATGTAAACCACTGCCACCAGCCGTTTAAAGTAGTGAGGCTAACATACAAATGTTACATGAGAATGGAGGATAAGGGGCTGCTAGGTCTCACTCGCTCCAGATGTAAATGTGAAATAGTCCTAAGTCCAGCAAAAGAGCTGGGTGGTCTCTAAGGTGTAAGGGAATCGGCACAGAAATTAGAATTATCCCCAACAATGTGTCTGCTGTAAATTATGGCTTCCTGCATCTACCTCGGGCCTCATGCCAGGCTGCGCATGCGTCCAATGCAAGAGTGGGCAGTGAAACAATGGTCACTTCTAGCCTTCAAAACTCGGCTAGCTCACAAAACGGTCCTAGTCCTCCCAGACCGCACCACAGCCATGTTTTACATAAACAGGGGAACACTCTCCAGGGCTATCCAAACTAGCCCAGGACATCTGGCGGTGGGTGATATGTCACATGTTCCTAGTGGCTCAGACATGTTCCAGGGGGAAATCAATTCTCTGGCAGACATGCTAAGCTGGAGTACAGTGCTACCCTTGGAGCACGAATGGCAATTAAACAGACTTGCTGCACAACGATTGGGTTCTATTTGTCCTAAAACATTTTACCTAATCACATTTCATCGAATTTATTTGACTTTTTTGTGCTGAAAATTTAGGGGAGGAGGGGGGAGACCCCCGCCCTCTTCCCCTCAACCTAATCTATACTCTTTACACTCCATTAATATATATTTTTAGGTCAATAATGCTAATACCCTACACAGCGTCTTCAAACTGGGGGTTCCCAGAAATGGACCTTTCCTTGGCCCAAGAAATTGAGCAGTGCCATGATTGTGTCCAGGTTTCTCCAGAAAGGATCCAAGGGCAACGCACTGCTGATGAACTGGTCAGGGAAACGTGCATACGCAACCTCCCCCACCCCAAACACCCCTTCGCAACAAAATATTCCACAAGCTACACAAGAAGCAAGTAACTCTAATCCTGATGTCTTCAATGTGTGCCCGCCATACTAGCTTCTCACATCTACTGATAATGACTGTGTCCTCCCATGAAACTACCCTGAATGGACATCCTGTTGACTCAAGATCAATGTTGCACCCATGGCCTCAGAAGCGGAACTTAGCAGCTTGGCTCCGCAAGTCCTAGAATTTGGTCACCTTATCCTAGACCATGGGTGCATGGAAATACTCGGAGGCACGCAAGCCTAATACATGACACTGCTATTTTAACAAATGGAAATGCTTTGTGTTGAGGTGCCGAACACGGTCTCTCAATCCAACCGACTGTTCACCAAGCAATGTAGTCAATTACCTTCCCTACCTACTTCACTCAGGATGAGTCTAACTCAAAGTACACCTAGCGTCTCTCTCCGCTAACACCACGTCCCAGAACATCATTTCGTGGTGGAAGGTGACTGTAGTTTAGGCTTTCATGGAGGGTATCAAACAGTACCACAAATCTCTAATCCTACTCCCAGCTGGGACATCAATGTCGTTAAGACCGTTTTTCTGAAGCCCAAGGGCTTAGTAAAACCATTCAACTGAGGCAGTATAAGACTCCACTCTTAGTATAAGTCTGTGCCAAGTGAGTTCATGGTAGCGTAGACGGAGCAGCCAGGCTTATTTTAGGAGGGGGGGGCAGGCTTTAGAATCAGTACAAATGAAATTGTGATACAAATGGTCAAAAGAAACAGTATGTATGTAAAAATAAATGATTTATTTAAATACTGGTAGGCCCAGATAAATCTAGGGGTAAAGAAGTATGAACACATTAAATGAAATCACAATTATAAAAACACACTATGCTTGAAGGTACACAGACCAAAGTAGAAACCTTATTTGAAATACCTAACCGTAGTACTAGGGAAGTCAACACCTTTTTATATACCTTAATTATAGGTCACACCTATTCTTGGGGAGTAAATACCAATGGTTACTTTCACAATTGCATTCAGTAATGCAAGGGCAGTAGACCTCATCAGTTGTACAGTGACTCTCTGTACAAATCACATAATTAGTCAACTGGACAATATACTTTTTGTGAATAGTGGAACACTTATTCCAGGTACAGTGTAAACTTTTGTGATGCTTGTTAATCTGCTTAGAATCACATGCTGTACATATAGTCTGACATCCAGTGGTAACCACAAGGTTTAGTTTATTATTTATAGTGCGCACCAGACCCTGGGGCATCAGGGCGCATAAAATAGGAATATGTTCAGCTTAGTTACAGGTACATGGTATAAAAAGAATGTACAGGGGCATCAGAAATGTTACAATATGCAGGTATAAACATGGCAGAATCAAAGGTAGAGTAGCATATTTACAGCATGTACAGTATAGTCGAGGGATTACAATAGTTATATACAGTGTGGCTTAACAGGTCGAGTGGCACCAAGATCATTACAATGCAGAAAACAAGTTCAGATGTCATAGTAATGGGGTGCGCTCAGTACTTCAAACACATAATAAGCGATTTCCGGGAGCTGAGGGTAGACTTCAAGAGGGGTGCGTCAAGAGAGAGCATGCAGGTCAGGGTAGTTGGATATCATTGGCTCTTAGCCACTTGGTCAAATTCTGTCTGAATTTATAGAAGGGCTGAGGTTCTCCGATACCAGGGGGGTAGGGAGTTCCACAGCTGCGCAGCCTTGACTGGGAAGCTATGTCCTCCTATAGTTGAGAGTTTGAAACGCAGAACTTGGAGGCAGTTCGTGTTGGCTGTTCTTGTTGGTCTGGATGAGGTTCTTTTACATAGCCTGTCCGTGAGGTAAGGCTGTGCTTTAAGACACTTGTGCGTAAGGGAGGCGATCTTAAGTTGAATTTTATCAAAAGTGGATAGCCATTTATATTCTCTTCTTATAGTAGATATATGCTAGTTTCTGTTGATTTTAAGGGCTGCTCTCAAGGCATTGTTCTGGAGGACCTGAATTTTATGGATGGTATGTTTGTTCGCTCCAATGTAGAGTCCATTACAGTAATCCAATTTGGAGAGTATGAGGGCAGGGCCAGCGTAATGCAACTATCTGTGGAGGGATTGTTTGCTAGCTCTGATAAGTTTACATGTGTATGCAGTAGCAGAGGCAAGTAAGTTGACTTGTTTAGAGAAGTTCATGGTGGCGTCTAGGTAAAAGCCTAGGGTCTTCACTTCTTTCGCTACTTTTATGTTATTACCATCAATGATAAATTTGGCATAGTCAGGGCTAAGTTTGGATATGTAAGTTGGGGTGCCTAAGATGAGCTCAGTTTTGTCGTCGTTCAGGCATAGGCCATGAGTGGCCATCCATGCCTGAACGATGCTATAGTTTCTATTCACTCGAGCTAGATCTTCGGGTTAATCTCCTGAAAACGGAAGGAGGATCTGGGTATCGTCTGCATAGTTTGTGTAGGTGATACCCAGATGATCCATTTCGTCAGAGGGGCTTAGTGAATACATTGTAGAGTGTAGGTGACACACAAAATCCTTGTGGTACACCACAGGTTATAGGGATTGCGATTGCTGAGGCTGATGGAGAGAAGACTCTCATAGTTCGGTTACTCAGGAAGGACTTGATCCACGTTATAGCCTCTTTGGGGAAATGGGCTGTGGAGTCTAGGTGGCTCCATAAGACTATTTGTTTATTTATTTTATTTCTATAGCGCTCCGGACCCGGGAGCAAAAGAGCGCTTAGTACAGGTTACAAGGCACAGTACATGGTAACAACAATAATAACAGTAGGGCAGCAGATATATACAGAATATACAGACAGTAGAGGTAATAGCAACTAGATAAAGACAAAATGAGACCTATGCAATATGTACAATTTATAGCTAGGTCTAACTTAACGGTTGACTTTTTGTCAGAAGCCACCCAATGGAAAGTTTCCTGAACGACTGGAAGGATTTGGAAGACTTAATATTCAGTGGCAGGGAGTTCCAGAGTTGGGAGGCGAGGACGGTGAAGCTCGAGCCTCCGGCTCATTTAGAGGTAAATTTAGGTACTATGAGACATAAGGTATTGGATGATCTCATGGTTCTGATGGAAGATTTCATGGTGAATTTATCTGTAAGGTGGGGGGGGGCTAGATGGTTGAGAGCTTTGTAAGTAAGGTAGGGGGTTTTGAGATAAATTTTATGTTGGATGGTAAGCCATTTGCATGTAGTTCTAGTGGCAGAGATGTGCTCATGCCTAGGAATGTTTAGTGCTGCCCATAACGCATTATTTTGGAGGACTTGGAGTTTACTTATAGCTTGGTTGGCACCTAAGTAGAGGCTGTTGCAGTAGTCTAACTTAGATTCTATAAGAGCTCTAGCTAGCATGAGGCAACTGTTAGAGGAAAGAAATGGTCTACAAGCTCTAATTAGTCTACCTGTATAGGCGGTGGCTGAAGCAGTTGAGTTGACGTTGGGACTTAGTTTTTGTAAGTTGTTCGGAGAACCAACAATGGGCAGTTCAGTCTTCTCGTCATTCAGGCAGAGGCCATGTGTGGCCATCCATGCCTGAATGACAGAGAAAATTTCATTGACCCTGGCTACATCAGTATTGGAATTGCCCGAGATGGTGAGGAGTATCTGGGTGTCATCCGCCTAGTTTGTGTAGGTGACACCCAGACGGTCCAGTTTATCAAAGAGGGGCTTTGTAAAGATATTGTATAGGGTCGGTGAAACACAAGAGCCCTGTGGGACACCGCAAGTGATAGGGATGGGGTCTGCTGCAGCCACCGGAGAGAAGACTCTCATGGTTCTATTGGCCAGCAAGGACTGTATCCACGAGACAGCAGAGGGGGAAAAGTGGGCGGCAAAGGAGAGGTGGTTGCAGAGTATCTTGTGGTCAGCCAGGTCGAAGGCTGCTGAAAGGTCTAAGAGGAGTAGGATGGCAGCCTTGCCCTTATCTTTAATTTCCTCAATCTGACTTTTAAGATCAACTAGGGCAGTTTCTATTCCATGTTGAGGTCGGAAGCCAGACTGACGCAATCCGAGTAATTGGTTGGCCTCTAGGTAATGCTGAATTTGCAAGTAAGCAACACTGTCAAGGATTTTTAACAGGAAGGGAACGGTAGTGATAGGCCTGTAATTGGTAGGGATGGCTGGGTCCAGGGTCTGTTTTTTTTAGTAGTGGGAGGACCCATGACTGTTTCAAATTATTGGGTACCGAATTGGAAGAGAATGACACATTTATGAGCTTAGAAATGAAGGGGGTGAGGTCTCTTGCTGCATCTTTTATAATCTGTGCAGGGCAACTGTCCCCTTTGCAGTTTGATGGTTTGAGTGAAGTTATGATCTTTTGCACTTCTAGTGCGGTTACTTTTTTGAAGGTGAAGCCATAGTTGGTGTTAGAGGTGGTGGGTGGGCTAGGGATAGGGGGGGGGCTAGCGGTGGGGCTACTATTGGAAAGTTGTAGTCTTTTATTTTCGATTTTTGTTTGTAGGCCTGTGATTTTGTTCGCAAGCGCATCCTGGATACTAGTGCACCATAGTTGGTCTTTCACGGTCAAGTCCGTAGGTGGACTGGGGTTTTCTAACTCCTTAAAGATGGTGAATAATTCTTTGGTATTGGAACTAGCATTGCTTATTCTTGTGTTATAGGCATCCTTTTTTGTGCGAATTATTTCTTTTTTATATAGGGAGGATGCATTAGTGAGATTGATTTTATGTTCCTCTGATGGGTTCATTTTCCAAAGGGTTTCCATTTTGGACTTTTTATTTCTTAGAATTTTAAGTTCTGGTGTGTACCATGAGTTAAGATGTGCTGGTCGACTAAGTCGAATGCAGCTGAAAGGTCCAGGAAGAGGAGTAGGGCTGCTTGACCATTGTCTCTGCACTAGTCTATTTGAGCCTTATGATCGATTAAAGCTGTCTCAGTCCCGTGTTGTGGGCGGAACCCAGATTGGCGGGATCCTAGTAGGTGGTTGGATTCTAGGAAGTTTTGTATTTGCATATAGGCCACTTGGTCTCTAAATTTTAGAAGAAAGGGCACAGTCGTGATAGGCCTGAAGTTCGTGGGAATGGCTGGGTCAAGGGTTTGCTTCTTTAATAGTGGCAATACCCAAGACTCTTTTAGATTGTTCGGTACCATGCCTGTGGTCAAGGAGGAGTTGAGTCTGGTTATGAATGGCGATAATTCTCTCGCAGCATCCTTAATAAGTTGTGCTGGGCTTTGATCGCCTTTCCAATTGGACGGTTTAAGGCCCAGTATTACCTTTTCCACCTCAATGGTCGATACTTTAGAGAAGCAGAATCTTAATTCTTGTTTGGACTGTGGAGGTGGCGCTGTACACTGAGGGATGTGAGGCGTTGGAGAAGCTTTCTTGAGGGTGATTTTAGTCTGTAGGTTCGCGACTTTGTTCGTTAAGGCATGTTGCATACTGGAGCACCAATTTTTATCCTTGGTGCAGTTTTCTTGTGGTACAATAGGTGTTTCCAATTCTTTCAAAATTCTGAACAATTCTGCCACTAGATTTAGATTGAGATATTCTAGTATTATAGGTTTCCTGTTTGGCTACTAGAATATCTTTTTTGTATTGGGATGAGGCCTTGGATAGGTTGAGTTTGTTTTTCGGCTGATGGAGAGTCTCCAAGCGGTTTCCAGTTTCCTTTGAATCAACCTAAGGTTTTTTAGGTTAGGAGTAAACCATGAGTTGAGATGCTTTTTTTGGTTTGCTATTCCTTAATTTGAGCGGAGCTATGAGGTCAAGGGCTGCGTTCATAACTTCGTTGTACTGTTCGACTAGCAATACTAGCAGTATTGCATCTAGTCTTTCGGGGATCGAAAGGGGATGTTGACATGGGCGTGCCTGTAACACTATCCCTAACGTGACGTGTAGTGCACCCAAAATCCCCCACTTGCCGAGTTCCCTCAGATTGTTTTTGTCCGCCCAGCTATCTGGTCGCCATAATGTGCAGCTCTTCATAAAACATTGCATTGTTTTATTTCTCGACCTTCGGTCGTTATTATTGGCACTCCTCTAGACGGTTGATTCCTGTGCCACCACCGAAGACTGCTGACTACGGAACTCCGACAGCTGTTGATCCGGTTGGCGCTGCCGACCACGTGGCTGGGCCTTCCGGCCGGCCTGTACAGCAGGGAGTGTGGGGTCAGAGTGGTCACATTCTTTTCAAGAATTCCTTTCCTTTTCCCCTCTGTTTGTTCCCTTGGGTTTGTCGTCGCTATCACAATCCTGCGCTATGGACAGAACTCTATTTACATTTTGTCCTTCCTGTACGGCAATATTTCAGTGGAAAGACCAGCACCGTCGGGCAATGGGTGTCTTCCCACATATCACAACGAAGCGTCCTGTGTGGCCTGTAAGCTCCTACATCCCAAAACAGTTAAAGAGCGCCATGTGAAGCAGTGGGCGGCCTACAGTATGCCGCAGACAGAGTAATTCCCACACCGCCACAGCTGCCGAGTGTGACGGAGGCTGACGATGACCAAGGCTCCACTTCGGAGGCCATTGACCTTACGGTGGAGAGTTCTTGCTCCGCAGCATCCATGCCCGGCCCCGATGGGCACGACGAGAGTCCTGCTATGGGGACTGTACATCCCGGCGACAGGGACGCACCAGATTCCCACACAAAGCACACAACCCACGGTTCTGCTTCAGTGGTCCAGTCGAAGCGTTGCAAAGCACCAATGGGCACCGCGATTCTTCGGCGGTTCCCGCTGATCATTGATTGGCAGCCCTCTCTGCAACCGAGACAGTAGCATGCGTCTGGGCAGTCGAAGAGTAAGGGCACTAGCACAAAAACACACACAGCTGTCGAGACGCCTCAGAAGAAAGTGCCGATACCGCATAAGGCCCTGGTTGTGCTGAAATCTACCATGCAGCCACCGGCTCAACCTACACGCCTCCCTGTAACCCCGAGCATCAGCAATAGTATCGCTTCGGCGGTGTTACAAAAAGAACAGTCAAAAGATGCATCAAAACAGAAGGAACGGCCTAAAGACGCGTCTAAAGACACGTCACAACGCCCAGAGCCTCGAAAGGATTACTCTGAGAGCCCTTTGTCTTTATCAAAGACTTTAGGGGATACATCTCGACGTTCTAGAGAAAAATAGTCAGGGAGACCCCTTTCCTCCCCTGGACCCCTGGTTCATCATAATCCAGGACCAGAGAGAAGTTTGAGGCATGCATGAACAGACTGGAGAAGTTTGTTGAATTCTCAGAAATGTTTGCTCCAAAGAGGCCTTGTGAGAAGTTCCCTTATACGCCCATGGCCAAGCTTCAGAGGACCTTTGATGCTCATCAGGAAGATAATGTTTAGGACCTTACTGATGAGGTTCCTAGAGAATCATACTTACAGAATGGTCCTTATCCTGATGATCCCATGGAGGATTGGAAAGACATCCATCCGGTTGATAATCGACCTTGGCCGTCCCCTACCCAGACCCCTGATACCTTGTGTATGGGTTCCCCTCCTACCACACCAGTCCAGCAGGCCTCACCTGTTGATGATCAGATGGTGTTTAATGCTTTCTTAAAGAAGGCAGCAGAACATTTCCAAATCGCCACACAGGAGGCTGTGCTGGATTCGGATTTTGTTGAAGACCCACTAAAGGAAAAGCCTCTTGCCAGTCCATTCCGTTACTGAACTATATTAAGAGAGGTCTGGCTCCTTCAAGCTTAAGTTGTCTTGACCTCTACTGCGCCCGGCTACCTAATGGGGTTGGCGCGCCATACCAAATAAATAAACAAACAAACATTAACATCCGCTCAGACAGGGCAGTAGAGAAGTTGTTTCGCCCTTCTCCCACCAACCTCCCCTTTACATTAGGGGGCATACCACTCCGGATTCCCTGGTAGTTACGACGACTAGGAAGAGGACGGGTATCCCCCTGTCTACAGGTGAGAAACCACCTGATAAAGAATGCAACATGTTGTACGCACTGGGAAAGAGGTTTACGACTGCTGCAGCATTCTCCACCCGCATAGCCAATAATACCACAATGTTGGCTAGCTATTCGTACGTCCAGTGGAATCTACTGCATGAGGGCCTTCAAGAGGTCCCTGAGCTGGTGCGGGCTTGTTTGTTTACAATTGTCTGAGGGCAAGCAGGTGAACCACAACATTCTTAAAAATAATTTGGACGCTGCTGAAACAGCAGGCAGGACTTTAGCCCAGGGTACGCTACTAAAACTGCATGCCTGGTTGAGGAACTCCGGGTTTAAGCCTGAAACCCAGGCATCCTTAAACAAGCAGATTGAGGAGACCAATTTGTTCGGCTAGGCCGTTGATGAGGCGCTTGAGACTGCAAAGAAGGAACATGAGACTCAAGACCTTGAACCAGATTAACCAAAGACCTTACCAACAGATGGGTGGCTCTCGTTCCTTTTGTGGGCAATCTCGCTCCCCTAATAACCATTATGGTTCAGGAAACAACTGGTCCTCAGGACAAAGATCTAACACCACCACCACCACGTATCCACCTAGAGGACGACGTGGGAAGGGTAGGGGTTGGAATTCCACCCCCAAAAGCTCCCGGCCTCAGGTCGGATATGACCCTCAGGTCCGGGTCCCCTTCCATGCCTTCCCGGTCGGGGAATGCCTAACCTCATTCCTTCATGCATGGGAGGGGATAACACAGCAATGGGTAGTCAAGACCGTCGCCCACAGGTACTGCTTAGAATTTTGCCGACCACCTCAATTCAGACCGCCGAAATCGAGACACCGGATGCCGGAACACATACGCATCCTGCAGGAAAAGGGCGCCATAGAAGTCGTCCCTCTTCTACAGGTAAATAAGGGTATTTATTCAGTATACTTCCTTGTACCCAAAAAGGATCTCGCAATGCGCCCTGTGCTAGACTTGCGCCCAGCGGACAAATTTGTCAAACCTCAAAAGTTTTGTGTGGTCACGTTGCAGAAGGTAATTCCTCTGCTTACGCAGTGAGATTACATGGCAACATTGGATATGAAAGATGCATACTTTCATATTTCAATGTTGCCAGAGCACAGAAAATACCTAAGGTTCATGATGGAGAGGACAACCACTATCAGTTCAAGGTACACCCCTTTGGCATTGCCTCAGCACCAAGTGTGTTTACGAAGGTACTGGCAGTGGCAGCAGCGTTAGAAACAACTAGAGGGAAATCGGGTATATCAGTAGGTTTCAAGGGAGCAAACCTGACCTATCTTTTTAGAAAACTAAGAACAAAAAAGCTCCTGTACCTAATGGTGGTTTGGACACTCAGTTCACTGGATGTTTAGGAATTTATCACACTAGAAAACAATTCAGGACCGTGACACATCGAAGTTCATGGAAAATACAACCTAACTTCATTGTTGACTCAGTTAAAATCAAATTTTAATACATGGCATAGAAGGTTTAACACATATCCATAGAAACTATAGTGGCAGCAACGCACCTGCACAGAGAATCTGTTCCGGTTTACCCTTACCTCGTCTACTAGCTCAGAACAGTGGATTCCTACGGAACATGCCTGTCGAACACTCTAAAGACGATAGACCTCTTATTCAGATTGGGATTCTCCGAGAAGAAATCCAGCCTAGACCTCAGTCAAGTCAAGCAGTTTCGAGGGGCTCTAATTTGGACAGAAGACTGCCTTGTCTTCCCCTCCGAGAGGGTTCAAAACATGCCATTTCAAATCCTTCAGTATGTAGCCAGTCGGGAGGTGACGGTACGCAAAGCCATGCGACTGTTATGAATGATGGCGTTCTATATTTACTTCCTCACGCGCGTCTCCGTCCCATGCAAGAGTGGCTCAACAGCCAGTGGTGTTAGGCCAGTGGACAATGGGATGATGTAGTGGTTGTCTTGCCAGCCCTCGTTCTCTCTGCAGTGGTGATCGAGGGAAAACCTCTTGAAGGGAAAGGCCTTCACCAACCCGCAGTAGAAGCCACTTTTGTGACACTCATCTCTCAGACTGCGTGTGGTCCGCAGAAGTAGCATCCAACCACATAAATCTGTTGGAACTGTTAGCTGTATTCAAAGCACTGAAAGCCTTTTAGACACATCTACAGGGATATCTAAACTGTCCCAGAACATTTGGAAATGGGCTCTCAAACACAGGATGTTCCTGTTGTCCCAACACGTCCCAGGGGTGCACAATCTTCTGGCGGACGTGCTCAGCAGAGACTTTCCACTGCCCGTAGAGTACGAATGGCGACTACAACGCTCAATGTCAAGATTATGCCTCCAGGTAACCCCAGAACCGAACTAAGGGGAACGGTCTATGTAGAGCATGGTCGGGGATTTTTTTTTTACGCTGCGCACTCGCCCTCGATTTGCGCCTAAATTTAACATCTTTTCTGTAATGTTTCTTTTCACAACCAAACTCCAACTCCGGGTCCTGCTCGCTAGTCTATGCGCAGCATGTGATTCTAAGCAGATTAACAAGCACCAAAAGACATGCATTACTTACCGTAATAGTATTTCTGATGTATTTATCTGCATAGATTCACATGCGCCCACCCTTCCTCCCCACTCGGGTGGAAGGAACATAGACGTTTTACTTTCTCTTTTTTATGTACTCACTCATGATAGTCATAAGGCTCCCTCATGGCAGAAAAAATGCAATCGGGGGGGGGGGGGGAGATCTCGACATTTGAGGGATTTTGGGTACACTACACGTCACGTTACTGGCACACACACCCATGTCGACGTCTCCTTTTGATCCTAGAAAGACAAGATGCAGTGCTCTGCAGTTACCACTGGATGTCGACTATATGCACAGCATGTGAATTTAAGCAGATGCAATCATCAAAAATGCTATTACGTTAAGTAATGCATGCATAACTACTGTTAATAAGTTATACTATGTGAGTAAAACCTAAGGATGTAATGTTCAATTACAAGTGCTTTTGAGATCGGTGAAACACAGATTGAGATAAGCAGTAACTCTTGTAACTTATTTTTGGGATGGCACACAGCTAACTCAAGCTAAGTAAAACAAATATACTTTTTCAATCTCACAAGCAGTCCAGGTTAGATCTTTCCCAGGTATAAGGATAACTGATGTACGACTTATAAGGGACAGTTAGAACCACAGACTCTGGGTTAGATAGCACAGGGATTGTAAACCCTAATGTTACACTTTACTGAATAACTCAGTTATTCTAGGTAGGCAACAACCTTTATACAGACTTATTCTGGACAGGCTAGCAGCAAGTCAGGGAAAGCAAGACCCAGTTGGGGGACATTCGTACAATTATTCTGCAGGAATAATCTGGTGAAACCAACACTTTACATTTGGGAAGAGGTACAACCTAATCGCAGGAGAGTAATATACCTTCACATCTACTTTCTGTTAGAATGGAAAAACAGTTTCTAAGGAAGAAAAGATGTTAACCATACTTTTAAGAATAGTGCATCACACATTGAAGGTAAGAAACATTTTCTCTTGGTTACCAACCAAATCTTTACAAGTAAGTCATTTTAAACACGTATTCTCCTTTCTAGGCATAAGGCCCAATCCGTTAAGTCTTTCCCTGGTTCTTGGAGCCTTGAGTGTTTTCAGTGGCATAAAGGGAGGTGGGGGGTCACTAGGGACTAGAGAGCAGCAGTGTCAGAATAGGTTCTTTAGTAGCAAAAGAAAACTGGGCAAACGGGTGAGTACTTTACTTCTCGGGTTAGAAAGGGTCCAGGGGCTTTGCAGAAGACACCCTAGCAGGATTCTAGCAGTGGAACTGGGTGCACTGGATGAGAGGCCTTCCCATCACAGAAAACAACCCACAGCTACATAGAAATCCTAACAGGCTTAAGGTAAGTACATACCCAAGCCAACACAGTACCTCAACATTGAAGATTTTGCAGCCAAATACCAGTGGATTCCTTGTCGTGGTGACTGAAAACAAGACATCAGAAGGAACTTTGCAGCAGGGATCGATGAAGGCTTTAGGCAAGGTTTCCCTTGCTGCAGAATGCGGTTCTGTGGATTTGGCACCATTTCAAGGAGCACAAAAGACAGAAAATCACGTTTGAATTCTCGTTGTTACAAAGGTTCAGCACTCTGAGGGACTTTTCAGACTCTATTCGTGTCTCTGGAGATCCGCCATGATGCCCACGAAGATTCCGCGAGTTTTGGAATTCGGAAGACCACGCACCGCTCAGTGGCTTGAGGTCCCAGGGTATTGCAGCAACGTAAAGTTGCAGCAACGCACGGGATGGCTCAAAATGCAGGTCTTCTTGAGTCTAGTGGTTCTCACCAGGCTCTGGGTCAGGGTTTTCGGAGTCCCCAGGTCGATTGGAAGGAAGGGCTACAGCAGGCTCTCTGGTTACACAGCAGGCTCTCTGGTCGCTGGAAATAGTCTCTGCCGCTTTTCCTTCATCCTCTTCTGTTTCGGTTCAAGTGGTTGACTTCTCTTCAGCTTCCAGGTTCACAGTATTTATCAGGAACTACAGCACAACTTCAGGACAGCCAGCCCACCACTGGGATTTGTCCCCATTCAGGCAAGGAGAACGACAAAGGGCTGTGGAGTTTTGGACTCCTCACTTGCTTCCTGCCCTCAGACTGGATCCTGGGCATGGAGTCCAGGGGACTCCCGCCAAAGTTAAAAATTACACAAAGGAATTTCCCACCCTGGATGTCAGGGGAAGGAACAAGAAAGCACAAGAAACACTGAAATACTGAAATGGCAAAAAAGACGGGCCATTTTAGTAAATTGAGAACCCTTGGGTGCCTGTACTGCAACTGTAAGCACAGCCTGCAGGAAAGGTGCACCAAATTAATGCAAGATATCACTGCCACCAGCCATTGAAGGTAAGCTTGTCCCTGTAACAGAATTGTTAGTTTTAGTGTGAAAGGGGATATATTGTATCTCCACAGCACGTCACATAAGGTGGAGCGTGCTGGTTTCACAAAATAAAATGTAAAAGTGATCCAAAGATCCTTTCTACCCTTGGGAACTGCAGTTCTCTCAAGGTTACCAAAATAAAGTTAAAAGGGGAGCCCCTAAGGTAACCCAGCAACTTGCACTTATTGCCAATAAGTTGTTAAAGAGGATAACTTTAAAAAAAAACTATTTAGAGTACAAAAAAAAGTGCGCCCATAAAGAGATTCTACGAGTGTGGAAAAAGGTTCCCACTCAGAGGTATTGAGGAAAAATATTCCAATAGTAAAGCAAAAAGGTCTGGGTTGGACCCCAGTCAGGAAGATTTACCAGTTCTGTGAAAATCTTACCCAACATCTATACTTTGAAATGGAATGTTGAAACTAATTTGGGTGAAAAGCGAGAATGTGTGCGCAGAACCACCTTGTCCTTGTGCATTACTACAAAGGGGTCTTTTACGGACAGAGCTTGTAGTTCACTAGCCCTTCTGATAGACTTTACGGCTATTCGGAAGGCTGTCTTGTATGACATGCATTACTTACCGTAAAAGCATTTCTGATGGTTGGATCTGCTTAGGTTCACATGCTGTACATATGGTCTGACATCCAGTGGTAACCGCGGAGTATAGCATCTTGTCTTTCGCGAATCGAAAGGGACGTTGACATGAGCGTGCCTGTAACACCATCCCTACGTGAGGTGTAGTGTACCCAAGATCCCTCACGCGTCAAGGTGTTACGCTCACCTGGACCCCACAGGGGTGTCGATCGGACCCGGACAGCTGCGGTCTCCGTCAACGTGATGCGTAGTGCAGAGATGACTGTCTGGACTGGCCCGTCTAGTCTTGTCTGCTGGACCCAAAGAAGTATTTTCCTTATGTTTGTAAAAGATGAGCTCTCCATTCTGCGTGTCTTGCAGGGGCGCGTATTTACCAGTTACTTAACTGGTTTGAAGGCGGTGAGTTCCGGTAAGCATTGACTCTGAAGTCCCAGGCAGGATTGGTAAGTATTAAGTTCAAAGAGTTCAATGTACCCGATGTTCACTCTTATCTTTACAGATGCGGCATATGAAGATATAGAGAATAATACCGCCGGTGGTAAATCAGGTAAGTTTATGGTGGTAAGAGGTATTTGTTGATTCTCTTAGCTCACCTTCTTGTTCTTGTGCCCCTAGGTGCCGGAGTACAGTGACGAAATGATGGAGACTGTGCCGGATCGAAAGATGCTGTGAACTGGTCAGTATGGCGCCGTGCTGGAGCTGGCGAAGCGACGCGTGCAGGGCTGATGTACTTCCAGGTCGGGAGATGAAATGGATCCGGAATCGGTTGAGGAATTTGAAATAAGTTTGTTTTCTAACCTTGTCCTCTTCTTCCTCTTTATTCTAGGAGCTCCGGATTTGAGGCGGGCGTGGCAGAAGACTGGATGCTGGCTGCAGGCACGGTGAGAGACAGGCTGCTGGATGCAGAATAACACGAAGCATGTGCTGCCGTTCGTGCGTGGTTTAAATAGCCGCCAAAGTAGTCCCAGGAAAGAAGTTCCCCAGGACCACACCCGAGTAAAAAATAGTCCCTGTAGTAAAATAGTCCCATCCAGGCCTCACGTTGGCTTGGATTTATTTGCAGCATGGTCTGCATGCGGAAAGTAATGTCGATGAGCCTGGCACCTATGGCGCCAGGACTGATTTTTATTATGAGCCTGGTGCCTACGGCGCCAGGACTTGAACCCAGGCAGCCCCTAGCTGGGGCTGCTGGGGTTCTTGTAAATGTCTGGATGCCTGCTCCCGGGCTTGATCTGGATGCCTGGGGGTAGGCATCATGACACATTTTTTTTTTTTCGGCCCAGCATACTGGTCGCCTTGATGCGGAGCTCCTAAAACTTGCTTATTGTCCCATCGACCTTTGGTCGAATAATATATAGAATATCCATATCACCCTATCTGGCCCTTATTCGACGGCTGTTACAGACTTCTGCTGAAGACCTTCAAGAGCTCGACGGACGGAGATCCAGTCGGTGCTGCCGACCACATGGCCGGGCCTTCCACTGGCCTATAAAGTAGGAAGAGTGGGGTCAGGGTGGACATTTCTATAGAAATTGAGAATGCCTTTCCTTTTTCCTTTTCCTTCCTCTTTCGAAGGTATTGTGTCCTCCGACGTATTCCTTATCTTAGATATCTCCTTCCAGCTTTGCTGGCCTCGGAAAATGTTTCTCTAGAGGGCGCTGCGCGTCGACGTCTGCCGAGTCGATGTCCCTCGACAGCGGCCGTATCGACGTCATCCTGCCTATAAAGGCCGCGCGCAGCGTCCGTTGTTCAGTTCCGTTTTTCCGCGCTTACTCAGTGCCTCGGAATACCGTTGATCAGTTTTGTCAATTTAATCCTATTTTCCTCGAGATATTCGATCCGTACTCGATGGCTTCCTCGTCGGAACCGACAACTCCTCGGTCCGGCTTCAAAAAATGCCGAGATTGTGGGAAAAAGATGTCGCTGACTGACCCTCACAGAGTTTGTCTGTGGTGTTTGGGAGCCGAACACCATTGTTCGGAGTGCGAGGACTGTATGTCCATGACAGCTAAGGCCCTGAAGGAGCGTAGGGGGAAGCTGGAGAAAGGTAAGACTTTAAAAGCTTCTTCTTCGACGAAGTCGAGACTTTCGTCTCGTCGTCACCATTCGCGCTCCAGGTCTCGGAGTGGGTCCCATCACTCCTCGAGATCGAAGCACTCGAAGAGGAGACATCGAAGATCCCCTTCTCCGTCCTCCTCTTCCTCTGTTTCTCCAAAGAGAATCCCTTGCCCCACGGAACATAGTTCCCGGGCTGAATGGGAGGAATTCCGCAAAAATATGATGAGCGTCTTCGAGAAAGCGGCCTCGACCCCCTCGAAGACTGCAGAGAGCGATGCTGTGGTCGAAACACCCGAAGGTCAAAAACGCTGCGAGTCGCAGTACCCGGCGAAGGAAGCTTCTCGAGCGTGTCTCAAACCCTCGAGTAAAGCTATGACCTCAAAACCTTCTTCGAAGGTTCCGTCGACGCCGAGGTCGGTGTCTTCCACGCTGTTGTCGAAGGGACCTTCGACACACGGGTCTGTCGACTCGATGCCATCTTCGACACCGGCGTCGACGCCAAGGAAAGTCACGGTTACAACGCACCCAGTGGCTATCCCTAGGTCCTCGATGACGATGGCGTCGAGATTGTCGACTTCCTCGAGCAGAATCCCAATTCTGTCGAGGTCCTCGAGGCCTCCGCCTTTGTTTTCGACGCCACGCCCGAAGCCTTCGACGACATTGACGTTTTCGAGGCCGATTATGACAAGTTTGGCACCCTCTGCCTTGGAGATGGGGTTTACACCCTATGTGAGTTCAGAACAATTGAGAACTATGTCCTCAATTATGGAAGAGGGTGAACTATCTGAACAGGAAGACACATTTGAGTTGCAGGGACCTGCAACCCCAGTTAGAGAGTAGTTATCCTCAGAAGAACGCAGGTTAAAGGATCTTCATGATTCCTTACATGAGGCAAGTGGGTTCGACACTTCCCCTGAGGTGGAGCTTGCTAGGCCATACCCGGGGGAGCATGCTGAAACCCCGTATAGAGCCTTAATGGCCAGGATCACAGAATTTATGGGTTAGTCTACACCTTCACAGGCTTTCCAACAAGATGACCTCACGGATATTCTTGACAAAGGTCTACAGGATGATCCTGTAGTGCCCTTTCATAAAGCTCTTCAGATGAACATTATGACGAACTGGCAAACCCCAGATGTCCCGGCAGTAAATAAAAAACTGTCTACAAAATACAGGGTATCTTCAGCAGACCCGGAGTTTTTGTCAAAACACCCATCCCCAGAAAGTCTGATGGTACAAGCAGCATCATCTACTGACATCAAGACTGCTTACCCTACCATCCCACAAGACAGGGACGATAAGAAATATGATGCTATGGCAAAGAAAGTTTTTTCGGCATGTAGCATGGCGTTAAAATCTGTTAATGCTACTTGCACCCTTGCTAGATTCAGCCATACACTTTGTGAGTGTGCTTCTACAGCGGCTGACTGCATCCCGGAGAGAGAAGAAAGGGAGGCGTTCCTAAATATCATACAGGACGGTAAAGACGCTATGTGCGAATCCCTCCAGACGGGCATTGATTCGGCTAACAGTATCAGCAGAGCAATGGCGGCAAGTACAACCACCAGGAGATTCGCTTGGTTGAGAAAAACTGGTTTTGCCCCAGATGTGCAAGCCAGGCTCTTGAACATGCCATTAGATGGCTCTTCTTTGTTCGGGAAAAAGGCGGATGACAGTTTAGAGAAACTGCAAACATCAAAAGCAGCAGCAAAATCCCTAGGCGCTGCAATCCGTCACACCTTTTCGTCCCACAGGAACCTCTGCGAGGGGCAAGTCCTTTCGCTTCTACTCCACATTCGAAGAGGTAGAGGACGACCGGCTCAAAGGGGACAAAGAACTACCCGAGGTGGACGGGGTAGATATTCAAAAGCCGCAGCAACAGCAGTTGCCTCTTTACCATCGGCATCTGCATCAGCCGCCCCAAAACCACTCTGAGGACTTACCTCACAGGACACCTGTAGGAGGCAGGTTAACTCAACATCTGGCGGAATGGCAGGCTGTCACGTCAGATGCTTGGGCATTGGAAACAGTTGCCCAAGGTTACTGCCTGCCTCTCCTACGCATACCTCAGAGGCATCCACCGGGGATCAGCTCTCAGAAAGCTCCAGATCCGCTCCTCTTGCAGGAAATTTTGGACCTGCTAGAGAAAGGTGCCGTAGAACCGGTACCTGTAGCGGAGAGGAACAAGGGCTGGTACTCCCCTTACTTTCTCATTCCAAAGAAAGACGGAGGACTGAGACCCATCTCAGGACTGAGACCCATCTCAGGAAAGACAAATTCAAGATGGTAACTCTTTCTCAGATCCTTCAGGCCCTTCAGTTCCAGGACTGGTTGGTATCTCTGGACCTTCAGGACGCTTATTTCCATGTGCCTATCCATCTCAAACACAGGAAATACCTGAGGTTCGCAATTGGCAACTCATCAATTTCGAGTGCTGCCATTTGGGCTGACCTCCGCCCCGAGGGTCTTCAAGTTAATGTCGGTAGTGGCGGCAAGTCTAAGGAGGGAAGGGATTCACATCTACCCCTACCTGGACGATTGGTTGATCAGGGCTGTATCTCCGGAACAAGCTCAGATCCAGCTAAATCACGTTTGCCACTCCCTTCAGACTGGGCTTCTCCCTCAATTTAAAGAAGTCACAAATGGATACCATCGCAGAGACTCCAGTTCATCGGAGCGATCCTGGGAAAAGCCTCGCCACCAGAGGTGAGGGCTCGAGATATTCTACAGATGGTTACCAAGTTCCAAGATGCCCAACGTCTCGCAGCCTTCGACTTTTTGAGGTTGCTAGGCCTCATGGCATCCTGCATTTTCCTAGTGCCAGAGGCTCGCCTGAGAATGAGATCCCTCCAGTGGGCAATGAGGACTCAGTGGTCACAATTCTCAGGAAGAATGACGGATCTTCTTCAGGTTCCCGACAGGGTGGCTCGAGACCTTCAGTGGTGGGCCTGTCAGGAGAACATTCTGAAAGGAGAACTTTTTTGGCAGCCCTGGCCGGAGATAACAGTAGTCACTGGGTGGCTCACTCACTGGGTGGGGAGCCCACGCCAACGACTTGACCATCAGCGGTCGTTGGTCTCCATCGGAGACCAGACTACATATCAACCTGTTAGAGCTGAGGGCCATCAGACTTGCGCTGAAGGCATTCCTGCCAGCTGTACAAGGGAAAAATGTCCTGATAATGATGGACAACACAGTGGCCATGCATTACCTCAACAAAAGAGGAGGCGTAGGATCACTACCCCTGTGCAGAGAGGCGATGCAGCTCTGGTTTTGGGCAATCCAAGGAGGAATCTCTCTATCGGCAGTACACCTAGCCGTAGAGAAGAACTTGACAGCGGACGTTCTGAGCAGGCAGAGCACAGTCTCCCACGAGTGGGAACTAGCTCAGTAAGTCCTTCAAGAGATCTTCGCCCTTTGGGCAACCCCTCAGGTGGATCTGTTCGCCACCAGTGTCAACAGGAAGTGCGATCTGTTCTGCTCTTTCCCCCTAGAGGAGCTCTGGGAGACGCGTTCATAGTGGACTGGGAGTTTCCGCTTCTGTACGCATTCCCACCGGTCCCTGTCATTCCTCAAATGATCAGGAGGTTGAGAAGATTCCGGAGAACCATGATCCTAATTGCCCCGGATTGGGCCAGGAGAACGTGGTACCCGGACCTTCTAGACTTGTCCATCTGCCCTCCAATTCGACTTCCACTCAGAGAGAACCTACTCTCACAGAAGGGAGGTCAGGTTCTCCATCCAGACATCAAAACCCTCAACCTTCACGCTTGGCTTCTGAAAGTCTGAGGTACAAGGATTGGGACCTCCCTGATGATGATACGGAGGTGTTGCTTTCGGCAAGGAGGCCAGCAACAAAGTCTTTATACCGCTGCCGTTGGAACAGATTTTGCAGCTGGTGTAGAGAAAAGAATATCGACCCCTTTTCATGTGGTGCACCAATGGTTTTGTACTTCCTACTCTATTTGGCGAATTCAGGCCTTCAAGTTGGCACCATTTAGGGCTATCTCGCAGCGCTATCCATCTTTAAGCGCACTGCGGAAGAACCATCCTATTTCAAGTTACCCTTGGTAATACAGTTTCTAAAGGGGTTAACCAACGTTTATCCCCCAAGACCATTCCAGGTTCCCCTATGGGATTTAAACTTAGTCCTAACTTTTCTGATGGGCACACCTTTCGAACCACTCTATTCTTGTTCGTTAAGATTTCTTACCCTTAAAACTGTTTTATTAATAGCACTTACATCTGCTAGAAGGGTGAGCGAGTTACAAGCTCTTTCTTGTAAACTCCCTCATACAATCTTTCACAAAGACAAAGTTGTCCTGCAAGTGAAGCCTAATTTCCTCCCAAAGGTGGTTTCTGAATTCCATATCACTCAGAAGATTACCCTGCCATCTTTCTATCCTCCTCCTCATCCGGGGAAAGAGGAAGAGAGGTTACACAGGCTGGACCCTAGAAGGGCTTTAAGTTTTTACATCAGTAGACTGGCCAGGATAAGACAAGCAGACCAGCTGTTTGTAGGCTACACAGGTCACAAGCTGGGGTTACCAATAACTAAGCAGACCATTTCCAGATGGATCATTCTAGCCATTTTGGAATGTTATAAACTGGCAGGAAAAGAGCCCCCTCAAAACCTTAGGGCTCATTCGACCAGAAGTATTGCAGCTTCATTGGCCCTCAAAAGAGGTGTGCCGGTTAAAGAAATTTGTGCGGCCGCCACATGGTCGTCCGTACATACCTTTACACGATTTTACAACTTGGATTCCTCCTCCAGTCAAGAGACTAGGTTTGGAAGGGCTGTATTGCACTCTATTCATCAATAGAAGGCAGCGTGAAGTCAGTACTCCCACCTCCAATAATAGAATACTGCTATGGGAGCTTATCTAAGATAAGGAATACGTCGGAGGACACAATCCCTTCAAAGAACAAGTTACTTCTTGCCTTGTAACGTTCTTTCGATGGGATGTTCCTCCGACGTATTGCTTATCTACCCTCCCATCCATCCCCGCAGTTCTACTTCCCTTGTTGTTGGAGCTTACGCTCCTTCAGGGTGATTAGTCTAGTCCAGACAGAAATACTGTGGGCTACAAAACGGAACTGAGCAACGGACGCTGCGTGTGGCCTTTATAGGCAGGATGCCGTAGACGTCGATACGGCGGCTGTCGAGGGACATCGACTCGGCGGACGTCGACGCGCAGTGCCCTCTAGAGAAAAAATTTCCGAGGCCATCAGAGCTGGAAGGAGATATCTAAGATAAGGAATACGTCGGAGGAACATCCCATCGAAAGAACGTTACAAGGTAAGAAGTAACTTGTTCTTCTCTTTCGGTCTTCGTCACTCTACCCATCCTCAGCGATGGAGAGGACTCCATTTAGGTTTTGCCCTAATTGTAGGAGCATATTTCCTTGAAAAGATGGGCACAGACGGTGTTAACCGGTGCTTGCCCCTTGATCACAAAGGATGCGCGTCTTGTAAGCCCCTCCGTCCTAAGACATTAAATGAGCGCAGAGTCAAGCGGTGAGCGGCCTTCGGTATGTCAAAGGCCGAATTTTCTCCTGCTGCAGCAGCCACCGAATGTGATGACGGTGAGAGTGACGATAATACCTCCGAACCAGAGGTTGTTGACCTTTCGACGGAACGCTCAAGTTCCGCATAGTCTGTCCCTGGCCCCACTGGCAGAGCCTAGGTACTGCTATGGGGAAGTCGCACCCCAGCGACAAAGACTAACATGTACACAGCAGAAAGCACACAACCCCAAGTCATTCTTCAGCCAGGTCGAAGAAGACTTCAGCGCCAACGGGTACACTGGAAGTTCCGATGGCACCCGCTGACCGTCCGGATCAGCAGCCCTCCCTGCAGCCGCAAATGCGCCTAGCCACCAGGCAATCAAACAAAGGGCGCTACACCTAATATACCAGGTTCCATCGAGACGCATCGCAAGGTGTCTGGTGACGATAGGGTTCTGCCGAAACAGGCAGTCGCAGAAGATAAGGCCCCGGCACCAGCGAAAAAGGCAGCCGCTGAGGACAAGGCGGCGGCACCGTCAAAGGACCCCTCTCAATCACAGGCTGAGGCTGCGCGCCCCCCGACCGCGATGGAAGTCGCCGACAGCTTAGCTAGGATTGTTGCTGCCGATTCTCAGAAGCGGCAACCCGGGGCTGCGCTGAGGCCCACGGAAAGGCCCAAGGATCTGCATAGGTCCAAGGATGGCCTAAGGGGGTCGGGGGGGGGGGGTACTGGAACCCACCCATAAGCCGAAAGAAGCACAGACATCTCGCCTCTGTCGGTACCTCAGGAGAAGTTCTCCGAGGGCAAAAGGCTATTTTCGACGATGAGACAAATCTCAACGCTTTTTGACGGATTAACACGATCAAGACCTTTTTCCACCTCTAGATCATTCTAGGTCCTCGGTTTGGAGTAGAGAAAAGCTTGAGAACTGTATGGAAAAGGCTGGACAGGTTTGTTTCCCGTTCAGCGCAACCAACACTAAGGAGGCCAAGGGATGAGCCCTATGGACCCCAAAAATAAATTTCCAAGACTTTTTGACCCCCTCCTTAGATATATACAATTGCAACCTTATTGAGGATGACATTCTTGCTGACACTCAGGATGAGGAATTCATCAACCCTGAGGACACGCATGATCCCATAGAGGGCTGGGAAGAAAACCCAAATGTGGGTGACCCTCAACCATGGCAGTTACCCGATCAAGACCCTTATGCCCTGTCTCTGGACTCTCCCCAGTCAACTCCCACTAGGCAACAATCCTCGCTAGTGGAAGACCAATTGACTTTTAACGTAATGTTGCGTAAAGCAGCTGATCACTTTAAAATTGCTACAGATGAAGCGGTCCCCGACGCTGACTTCGTGGAGGACATCCTTAAGGAGAAACCGCTGGCCAGCCAGGCTATTCCTCTCTTCAATTCTAACAAACGTCTAGCACCCTCCTTATAAACACCTGCTCTCACAGGAGCTGTGAACCCACGAATGGAAAAACTTTCGCCCTTCTCAATCAGACCCTCTGTATATCAGGTAATTCCACCCCAGACTCCCTGGGGGTGACTTTGACACGAAAGAGGGCAGGGGTCCCTTTGGCAACAGGCGAGGCTCCCCCTGATAAGGAAGGTGAGCGACTTTACGCCCTTGTGAAAAGGATCATGGTCGCAGCAGCGTTCTCAACACGCATTGCCAAAAATAATACATTGTTGGCCAGCTATCCCCATGCCCAGTGGGCCTTACTACAGGAAGGCATACAGGAGGTTCCAGAACCCCTACGTACTCCTCTCCTCACCACTGTCACTGAGGGCAGGCAGGTGAACCAAAGCATTCTCAAGAATATTTTGGATTCTGCAGAAACAGCAGGTCGATCCCTTGCTCACACTCCTGAAGAGACATGCGTGGCTACGGAACGCTGGATTCAAGCCAGAGACGCAAGCGTCACTGATAAACCAGTGGAAGAATCCAATCTGTTTGGGAAGGCGGTTGATGAGGCCCTCGAGACCGCAAAAAAGGAGCATGACACCTTAAAAACACTGGATCAGATTACACAAAGACCCTCTACAAGAATTGGATCTGGGTCCAAACGGCTTTTTCGTGGCCAATGCTTCCCTCAACAATATTCATTGGGAAACAATTGGAAATCTACACAAGGAAATGGTGAATACACCACCCCGTATCCCCAGAGGGGTCAGCGACGTGGCAAAGGAAGAGGCCGGAACTCTACACCCAGAGGCTCCCTGGCCTCTGGTTCTAAATGACCCAAAGATTTGGGTTCCCTCCCATGCCTCCCCGGTCGGGGGCCGGCTAACCTTGTTTCTTCAGGCATGGGAGGGAATAACTTCAGACCCGTGGGTGCTAAAGACTGTGGCCTACGGGTACTGTATTGAGTTCATCCGGTCCCCAACATTCAGACCTCCACGAGCAAGACGACTGACACCAGACCATTTTTGCATTCTCCTGTAGGAAGTCGAGACACTACAGGAGAAAGGAGCGATGGAAATCGTACCTCTGTCACATGTAAAAGAATATATTTATTCAGTGTACTTCCTTGTACCCAAAAAGGATCTAACTATGCGCCCTGTTTTAGATCTGCGCCCAGCGAACAAATTTTTAAAGCCACAAAAGTTCTGCATGGTCACACTGCAGGAAGTAATCCCACTGCTATCACAGGGAGATTACATGGCAACACTGGACATGAAAAATGCATACTTTCATATTTCAATGTTGCCAGCGCACAGAAAATACCTCTATTTATGATGCAAGACAAACATTATCAGGTCAAAGTACTACCCTTGGTCATAGCATCTGCACCAAGGGTATTTACAAAAATACTAGTGGTGGCAGCAGCACATCTGAGCAGGCAATCCATCCTGGTCTACCCTTATTTTGACGACTAGGTCATAAGCGGGGACTCTTACGAAACAGATCTGTCAAATACTCAAAAGACGATGGATCTTTTATTCAGTCTGGGATTCTCTATCAACGAGAAAAATATTCCAGCCTAGACCCCAGTCCAGTCAAACAATTCCTAGGGGCTCTAATTCGAACAAAGTACGGCCTCGTCTTCCCCTCCAGCGAAAGGGTCCAAAATAGGTTTCAGATCCCTCGGTATGTAACCAGTCGAGAGGTGACTGTACGCAAGCCTATGCGACTGCTAGGAATGATGGCGTCATGTATCTACTTGGTTCCTCGTGCGTGTCGGCGCCCAATGCAAGAGTGGCTCAACAGCCAGTGGTGTCAGGCCAGCGGACAGTGGGACGATCTAGTGGTCGTCTCGCCGGCCCTCATTCTCTCGCTGCAGTGGTGGTCGAGGGACAACCTCTTGAAAGAGAAACCCTTCACCATCCCTGCAGTGGAAGCCCCTCTAACCAAAGACATGTCTCTTACAGGGTGGGAAGCTCACCTGCTTCAACAAATAGCGCACAGAGTTTGGTTGTCAGACGTAGCATCCAACCACATAAAACTGTTGGAACTATTGGCAGTGTTCAAAGCACTGAAGGATTTCCAGACACAACTGCAGGGGAAGACGATCATCATCCTCGCAGAAAACACCACCTACTATCTGAACAAACAAGGGGGCACTCATTCTCCAAGGCTGTCCAAGCTGTCCCAGAACATTTGGTAGTGGGGTCTCGAGCGCAATATGTTACTGTTATCACAAAATGTTCCACGGGAACTCTTTCTTCTGGCAGATGTTCTCAGCAGAGACTTTCCATTGCCCAAGGAGTACGAATGGCGATTACACAGACATCGTCTCCAACATTTTCACAGAATGGGGCTTCCCAGAGATCGATTAGTTGGCAAATCGGGAGAACGCTCAATGCCAAGATTACGCCTCCAGGTACCCCCAAAACCGTTCCAAGGGGAACAGACTCTGGATTACATGGCCAGGGAAATTTGTCTATGCTTTCCCCCTCAACCAACTACTCCCCTTCTCAACAAGATCGTGCACAAGATGCACCAGGAACCAGTCACGATGATACTGGTGGCCCCGCCATCCCGGGTTTGCTCATCTGATGGAGATGTCCCGATCTCCTCTAGTCAAACTGCCTTGGTGTACAGCATGTTGTCGCAAGACAGAGGAGATGCTTCACCTATGCCCGCAGACATTGAACTTAGCGGCCTGGCTCCTGAGGTCATAGTTTGGACACCAACAACTCCCTCAGAGATGTATGGACATTCTCAGGGAAGCAAGAAAACGGAACACCAGATACTGCTATGCCAGTAAATGGAAACAGTTTGTCTTCTGGTGCAACTCAAAGAGCATTAACCCGATTAATTGCTCTCCCACACTCATTGTAACATTGTTTTATACCCAACTCATTTACTTGACTCAGGCCTGGTCTTCAACTCCATAAAGGTGCACCTAGCTGCACTTTCACCCTATTCAACATCACAACAGAAAGTTTCATAGTGGAAGATAACATCTATTAAGGCTTTCATGGAGGGAGTGAAGAGCATTCACCCTCCCATTTCTAACCCGGCTCCCGGATGGGACCTAAACGTGGTGTTGACTAGGCTTATGGGGGCTCCTGTTGAGCCCATGCACAAGGCAAGTCTTAAAGACCTCACCCTTATGACTGCTTTTTTGATAGCCATTACCTCCATCAGGAGGGTAAGTGAACTACAGTCGCTCTCGATCCTAGATCTTTGCGTCAGTTTACAAATATAAGGTGGTTCTGCGCACTCACCCTAGATTTGCTCCTAAATTAATTTCCAAGTTCCATGTGAGCCAGTCAATCGAACTACCAATGTTCTTTCAGAATCCTTCAAGCCTGGGAGAAAGAACCCTGCACACACTTGATGTATGCAGAGCGGTCATGTTCTACATGGAAAGAACTCTACCACTTAGTTTTTGTAATCAGTTTTTCGTTTCGGTTGCAGCAGGAAGAGGAGATGCGGTCTCCAAATCCACCAACTGTAAGTGGATTGTTAAATGTATCACTCTGCTACACCCTTGCTAAGAGAACTGCCCTTCAAGCCTAGAGCGCATTCCACTCGAGGCACTGGGGCGTCCATAGCATTCATTGCAGATGTACCCTTTGAATCTATTTGCAAAGCGCCAACCTGGAGTTCTGTACACGCCTTTACAAAACACTATTGCCTAGACACTTGCTCTATGTCCGATTCTCAGGTGGGACAGGCAGTACTTAGACATTTTTTCACTACTGTTGCTTCTCACAACCCAACTCCGGGTACTGCTTGCTAGTCTGCACAGCATGCGATTCTAAGCAGATTAACAAACATCAGAAGACATGCATTACTTACCGTAAAAGAATTTCTGATGGTTGTATCTGCTGTTCCTTCCTCCCCGCTCGGATGGAAGGAACATAGACGTCTTAATACTTGCTCTCTTTTCTGTACGTACTCGCGATAATCATAAGGCTCCCTCGCGGCAGAAAAATACAATCGGAGGGACCGCGACGCGTCAGGAATCTTGGGTACACTACACGTCACGTAGGAATAGTGTTACAGGCACGCTCATGTCGACGTCCCCTTTCGATTCTCGAAAGACAAGATGCAATACTCTGCGGTTACCACTGGATTTTGGACCATATGGACAGCTTGTGAATCTACAACCATCAGAAATGCTTTTACGGTAAGTAATGCATGTTATACAAGACAGCCTTCCTAATAGCCGTAACTTCTATCAGAAGGGTTAGCGAACTACAAGCTCTGTCCCAAGACCCCTTTGTAGTAATGCACAAGGACAAGGTGGTTTCCGCGCACACATTCTCTCTGCTCACCTAAATTAGTTTCAACATTCCATTTCAAAGTATAGATGTTGGGTAAGATTTTCACAGAACTGGTAAATCTTCCTGACCAGGGTCCATCCCACAACTTTTTGCTTTACTAGTGGAATATTTTTCCTTACTATCTCTGAGTGGGAACCTTTTTCCACCCTCGCAGAATTTTTTTATGGGTGTACATTATTTTTTATTTTAACTCTACATGGTGTCTTTTTTAAAGTTATCCTCTTTAACAACTTATTGGCAATAAGTGCCTGTTGTTGCTGGGTTGCCTTAGGGTCTCCCCTTTTAACTTTATTTTGGTAACCTTGAGAGAACAGTTCCCAAGTGTAGAAGGGATCTTTGGAACCCTTTGACATTTTATTTTGTGAAACCAGCACACTCCACCTTATGTGGAGTGCTGTGGAGATGCAATGTATCCCCTTTCACCCTAAAACTAACGATTCTGTTACAGGGACAAGCTTACCTTCAATGGCTGGTGGCAGTGATGCCTTGTATTAATTTGTTGCAACTTTACTGCGGGCTGTGTTCACAGCTGCAGCACAGGCACCCAATGGTGCTCATTTTACCAAAATGGCGAGTCTTTTTCGCCATTTTAGTGTTTCTTGTCCTTTCTTCCTTCCCCTGACATCCAGGGCAGGACATTCCTTTGTGTGATTGTTTTGCTGTTAAATACTGCGAACCTGGAAGCTGTAGACAAGTCGACCACTGGAACGGAAACCAGAGGATGATGGGTGACCGGGAGAGCCTGATGTGTAGCCGGAGCTGCTGTAGCCCTTCCTTCCAATCGACCTGGCGACTCCGACAACCCTGACCCAGCGCCTGGCGAGACCCACTAGACTCAAGAAGGCCTGCATTTTGAGCCATCCCACACATTGCTGCGACCTTGCTTTACTGCAATTCTCCAATACCCTGGGACCTCGAGCCACTGTGCGGTGCAGTCTCTTCCGAATCTTGCTGAAACTTCGTGGGCATCCTAGTGGATCTCTAGAGACATGAATCGAGCTGAAAAGTCCCATCAACAGAGTCCTGGACCTTTGTAACGACGAGAATTAAACCACGATTTTTTGTCTTCTGTGCTTCTTGAAAAGGCGCCAATAATAAGGAAAGACTTTTACGGGATTGGGCCTTTTGCCTAGAAAAGAAAATAAGGGTTCAAAAGTTACTTGCTTGTAAAAGAGTTGGTTGGTAACTGTAACTCTAAGAGTGAATAGCTACAAAACTTCTTAATTACCTTGGATGTGTGATGCACTATTCTTAAAAGTATGGTTAACATCTTTCCTAAACTGTTTTGCCATTCTAATAGAACGTAGATGTGAACTTATATTACTCTCCTGTGATTAGGTTGTGCCTCTTCCCAAAAGTAAAGTGTTGGTTTCACAAGATTATTCCTGCTGGATATTTGTATGAGTGTCCTCCAACTGTTGGTATCATCAGATTAGTCATGTTGGGATGATTGTGTGAGTGCTTCCCCTCCCCCACCCCCGCTCTCCCTTACTGGGTCTTGCTTCTCCTGACTTGCTGTTTGCCTGTCCAGAATAAGTCTGTATAAGGTTGTTACCTACCTAAAATAACTGAGTCATTCAGTAAAGTGTAACATTAGGGTTTACTTTCCCTGTGCTAGCTAACCCAAAGTCTGTGGTTTTAACTGTCCCTTATAAGTCCTACATCAGTCACTTGTATAGTTGGGAAAGATCTAACCTGGATTTGTGAGATTAAAAAAGTATATGGGTTTTACATACCTTGAGTTGGATGTGTGCCATCCAAAAATAAGTTACCAGAGTTACTGCCTATCTCAATCTGTTTCACTGCTCAGCTCAATGTGATTCACTGTTTTACTGTACCTGGAATAAGTTTTCCACTATTCACAAAGTATATTGTCCAGTTGACTGTGATTTGTACCGAGTCGTTGTACAACTGTTAGGGTCTACTGCTCTTGCATTACTGAATGCAATTGTGAATAACCTTTGGTTTTTACTCCCCAAGAATAGGTGTGACCTATACTGAATGTGTATGAAAAGGTTTTGACTGCCCTAGAACTACTGTGGAGTATTCAAAATAAGGTTTATACTTTGGTCTGTGTACCTTCAAGCATAGAGTTGCTTTTATAATTGTGATTTCATGTTAGTACTTATTTACCCCTAGATTTATCTGGGCCTACATGTATTTAACTTAAAAAAAAAAAATATTCTCCATATAAAGTGTTTCAGTGTTTCTTTGGACCATTTTGTATTACAATTTCATTTGTACTGATTCTACAGCCCTCTCTCCCTCCTAGGATAAGCCTGGCTGCTTTGTCTATGCTATACGGAACCCGGGTGGTACAGCCTTATACTAATAGTGGAGTCTAGTACTGCCTCAGTTGAATGGTTTTACTAAGCACTTAGTTGGACTTCAGAAAAACTGTCCTAACAATAGAGCTGCCTGCGTTTTTCCCAAACCCTTCAAACACAGCAGAAAGAAGTCTACATACACTGGATGTACGCAGAGCTGTCATGGTCTACCTTCAAAAGACAGTTGATCAGAAAGACAGATAGTTTCATTGTATCTGTAGCGGTTGGAAGAGAAGAGGACCTTATCTCCAAGGCAGCGATTTCTAAATGGATTGTCCACTTCATCCAACTCTGTTGCTCTCTTGCCTAGAGAACATTCTCCAGCATGGGGTCTGGCATGGATTCACATGCTCATGAATATTCCCCGTCGTCAGGCTGGGAATCCTCGGTAAAGATAAAACCAGTATCAGTTTCGTTTCTGATCTGTCTTTCGTAGTAGTAACCAATCACTGGTCTCTGCGTCATACTGACCACAGCCAATGACTGCCCTCTACCTAAGCACCGCCTCTGGCAGCCATCTTCAGATTTTTACCGCACGTTCATGTGTTGGGATCCTCGTGCTATTGCTCTCGAGCGTTAGTGCTATTTTTTCACGTTTTTTCTCAAAAACTTCGTTTTTTCGGTCAAAAGAGCCTCAAGCTCCACCGACTCTCCATCCGATCAACGGGGACCCGTGTCGGATTCGTCTGCGCCCCTCAAGGGTGAAGATTTCGTCGAGCTACGCTTTTGGAGGACTCCAGAAGTTTCTCAGGCCCGGTCATGGCCCAGGAGAAGGGAAGCTCGACGCCCGGAAAGCTGCTGCCCTGGATGCCAGCTGCAGAACGTCTTCAAGGAGGACGAACACTCTTTTTGTCTTTACTGCCTACATGAGGACAAGACGCACGTGGAGAAGGACTGTGCGTTTTGCGGCAACATGTCGGAGCGGACCATGAAGGACCGCCATCAACGTCTCGACAACTGACTGGAAGGGAAGAGCCCATCCGGCGAGAAGAGGAAGAAATTCGAGCGGTCTTCTAAGACCTTTGAGGACGCCCCGGCGACGGGGGTCCAACATAAGGCCAAGCACCGCGAGTCCGCTGGCACCGGGAGCGCCGAACGGTCGGGCTCTACGGGCGCCAGGCTGGGCGCACCCTCCCCGGCACCATCAACCACGAGCCAACGCTCTGGGTCGGGTAAGAGGAAGGCCGAGCACCCGGCGAGGCTCCTAGAGAGGCCCCGGTCGAACTCGAAGGCGGAGGGGGAGCGAGGCACTGCCCCCCCCCCCCCTCAAGGATAAGGCGGTGAGCGCACCTAAGGTGGTGAAGGCCTTAATCCATCCGGCCAAGCCCTCTATCGAGTCTGTCGCGGCGGCCCTGGCTCAGCCTGTGGAGGCTACGCCAGTGGTGGCGACCTCGGGGCTCAGTCTCCCTGCCACCTCGGAGGGAGTCCTCTTTTGTGCCCATCGATATGACCCCCGTGGGGAAGAAAAAGGGGGGGGGCAGGGCGTCGTCGTAGATTCGGCCTCAACCTCGGAGGAGGAGCTGGTCGAAGTCTTAAGCCACGGCCTCGGCGTGGAAGAAGACCGGCCCGTCGGGATGGATCCCGACGCAGGTGACGATATCGTCGAGGGTACCGACGGGGCCCCTGATCGCCCGTCGGATTCCCCTCTGCCAGCGCCGCGAGACAGCTCGGCGGCCATTTTGTTGGCTATACAGTCCTTATGCTCAGAGATAAGGACGAGACTACCGTTGCCGACGGAACCTCTCCCGTCGGGGGACCCAGAACCGGGACCTTCTGGGGTTCCCCCACCAAGAAAAGAAGGATCCACCCTCCTCCTCCTTTTCAGCCGTCGCGCCCCTTCCAGCCCTCCTCCCCGTCCACCCGAGGGGATGATACGGGGACTGACACGGCAGCGACGGGTACGGACGACGAGGATGTACCGTCGTCGCCTCCCACCAGGGCTTCTCCGCCAGACGAGATTGGATCGTTCCACTCCATGATCGCCAGGGCATCCGAGCTTTTCCAACTCTGCCCTGAGGAGAAGAAGGAAGGTTTCCTTTATCAGCGGCGCGAGGCCAAGAGGAAGACGGTCCTCGCAGTGCCTCTATTGGACGACATTTGGGATGAGGGCCTCACCCTCCTCAAGAACCCTTCCACGACGCCAGCTAGAAGAGACCGGTACGAGAAAAAGTACCGGGTCCCGGACACGGCCCCCCTGTGCCTCCGGGCGCAGCCTACCCCGGACTCCGTCGTCTCCGCGGCGGCCAGGAAAAAAGCGGGGGGGGGGGGTGCGGCCTCCACATCGTCTCAGGAGGCCTACAGAGGACGAGGCAAGTCTGGCGGACCCCGCCGTCGTCGCCAAGGACAAGGCGGCAAAGCCTCGTCGAAGCAGGATTGAACCGGCCGTGGGGTCGGGCCCCCACCGAAGCACCCCGGTGGGAGGCCGGCTGGCGAGCTTCGTCAGCGTGTGGGATTCCATCTCCACCGACCGTTGGGTGCTGGACGCCTTGGCCCGGGGCCACGCGCTCGAGTTTCAAAGAAAGTGTCCGCGCGTCCCCCCCGTGGCCAGGAAAGAACTTCACGTCCCTCAACTTCTCCTGGAGGTAAAGGCGATGCTCAGGAAGGGCGCCATCGAACTCGTCCCAAAGAGGCTTCGGGGCTCCGGAGTTTACTCGAGATACTTCCTCGTGAAGAAGACGGGGGGGGGAGAGGGGGGGGGGGTTTGCCCCATCCTGGACCTGCGACGTCTGAACAAGTTCATCAAGGCGCAAAAGTTCCGGATGGTCACCCTCCAGCACGTCCTGGGTCAGCTGGAGGAAGGAGACTTCCTGTCGTCGTTGGATTTGGAGGATGCCTACTTCCCTATTCCCATCCTGAAGGGGCACCGAAAATTCCTCAGGTTTGTGGTCCAAGGGCGCCATTACCAGTTCAAAGCCCTCCCCTTTGGACTACGGTCGGCACCCAGGGTGTTCACCAAGTGCCTCGCACCGGTGGCGGTGCAGCTGCGCCGCGAAGGGATCCACGTCTACCCCTATTGGACGACTGGCTCATCCGAGCCAAGACAAGGGAGCTCGCCGTGGTTCACATGGCAAGGACCGTCCAACTTCTCACGGACCTGGGATTCTCCGTGAACTACGCCAAATCCCACCTGATACCCGCGCAAGACGCTCTGTTTCTGGGAGCGAGGCTCAACACAGTGTCCCTTCTGGCCTCCCCATCGGAGGAGAGGACCAGGACCATCCTGGGCAAGGTGCAGCGGATGTTGGTGACTGACGCGGCCAAGGTGAGGTCCATCAAGTCCCTCCTCGGAATGATGTATTCCTGCATCTACCTCATTCCCATGTGCAGGCTCCGGATGCGCCCGTTGCAGGAGTTCCTGGACGCGCGCTGGATCCAAACGACGGGCAGCTTCGAGGAAAGGATGACACTCGACGAGAGTTTCCGACGTGCGATCCGGTGGTGGGGCACCCGCGCGCATCTGACGGCGGGCATGGACTTCCAGACCCCAGCCCACCAGGAGACAGTGACCACGGATGCCTCCCTGGAAGGGTGGGAAGCGCACACCGAAAATCTGCACGCAAGAGGCCTTTGGCTCCCGACGGAGAAATCCTTACATATCAACGTCCTGGAGCTCCGTGCAGTGTTTTGGGCCCTCGGGTCCTTCCTTCCGTCCCTCAAGGGCAAGGTGGTGAGGATCTTCACCGACAACACCACCATGTTTTACATCAGGAAACAGGGCGGAACCAGGTCCCCAGCACTGTCCAAGGCGGCGCAGGACCTGTGGCATTGGGCAGTCGCCCAAGGGATGTTTCTGGTGCCGTTTCATCTGGCAGGGATAAAAAACACCATCGCCGACTCACTCAGCAGGGAGCTGCGCTCGTGCCACGAGTGGGGACTACGGCAGGATCTAGTGGATCGCCTCTTCCGACGGTGGGGCACACCCCAGATCTACCTGATCGCGACGGCGACGAGCTCCAAGTGCCGGAGGTTCGCCAGCAGGTTTCCCCAGGCGAGGAGCATGGGCGATGCTTTCTCGTTACCCTGGGAGGGCCTGTTCCTCTACGCGTTCCCTCCTTTGCCACTGCTAATCCGGCTCGTCAACCAGCTCAAGAGGTCACGGTGCAGGATGATCCTCGTCGCACCTGCGTGGCCGAGGCAGATATGGTTCCCGGACCTTCTGGACTTGTCAGCGTCCCCGCCAATCAAGCTGCCGGTGGACGCGGATCTGCTCTCCAGGGAAGGAGGCGCCATCCTCCACCACGACCCGAAATCGCTGAACTTGCAGGCCTGGCTCCTGCAGCGCTAGAGTTTGGAGGATACGACATACCGGCCGACTGCAGAGAGGTTCTTGCAAAGGCCAGGGCGTCCTCGACTCTTAAATGCTACGGACACAAATGGAAGAGGTTCTCTGTCTGGTGCCACGCACAGAAGATTAACCCTCTACGGATTACGGCTCCCCAAGTACTGCCGTACCTGCTGACGCTGGCCAAAGCTGGACTGGCACACGCGTCCATCAAGATTCATCTTGCTGCGATCTCCCGATACACCAGAACCACGGGGCAGACGTCTTTGTGGTCTCATCGTCTGGTGAAAGAGTTCATGAAGGGACTGTTCAGATCGTTCCCGCCGGTGAAGGCTCCAGCCCCGGCGTGGGAGCTCAACGTGGTGCTGACCAAGCTCATGGGACCTCCGTTCGAGCCTCTGCACTCGGCCCCGTTGAAGTTTCTGTCGTGGAAAACAGCGTTTCTTGTGGCCATCACCTCCGCACGACGGGTGGGAGAGATCCAGGCCCTTTCCTGCAAGGCCCCGTACTTGACTTTTCACGACACGAGGGTAGTGCTCAGGACGCACCCCTCCTTCATGCCCAAGGTACCGTCGGACTTCCACCTCAACGAACCCTTGGTGTTGCCTGTATTCTTCCCGTCGCCTTTGTCGCCGGCTGAGAGAACTTTGCACTCGCTGGATGTGGCTAGAGCGCTGAAGTTCTACGTGTACCGCACGAAGTGTTTTCGGAAGACGTCACAACTCTTTGTGAACTTTGGACCTGTCAATCAGCGGAAGGCTCTCTCGAAGGCTTCCATTTCCAGATGGCTCTCCGGCTGTATCATGTACTGTCATCGGTTGGCAAACCGACCGCTGCCTGGCCGTCCGAGAGCCCATTCCACCAGAGCGATCGCAGCTACCACGGCATTCCTTTCTGGTGTGCCCCTGCTGGACATATGCAGGGCTGCTACGTGGAGGTCGACGCACACCTTCACGAAGTTCTACTGCGTCGATCGGGATTCCAGGGAGGAGTCCAGGGTCGGCCAAGCAGTGCTGCGCAACCTGTTCGCCTGAGGTGAACCTGGTGGGGAGGTAAGATGCTTAATGTTGAGTTTGATGCAATGCTTAATGTTGAGCCTTTGCCACCTCCCGTGGTTGTGCATGTGTGTACTGCTATGTATTCTTTATTCATGAGCATGTGAATCCATGCCAGACCCCATGCTGGAGAAGGAACAAGTTACTTACCTGTAACTGTTGTTCTCCAGCATGGGTCTGGCATGGATTCACATGCGAACCCTCCCGCCTACCCCTCTGCGGCTCTTCACTTGGTCATACTGCCACTTCACGTGCTTCCAAATCTGAAGATGGCTGCCAGAGGCGGTGCTTAGGTAGAGGGCAGTCATTGGCTGTGGTCAGTATGACGCAGAGACCAGTGATTGGTTACTACTACGAAAGACAGATCAGAAACGAAACTGATACTGGTTTTTTCTTTACCGAGGATTCCCAGCCTGACGACGGGGAATATTCATGAGCATGTGAATCCATGCCAGACCCATGCTGGAGAACAACAGTTACAGGTAAGTAACTTGTTCCTTGCCCTTTAAAACCAGAGCGCTCACAACTTGCGGCACTGTGGCAACCTTACCCTTCATGGCAAAACTGCCTCTAGATGCCATTTACAAGACTGCCATTTGGAGTTCAGTACATACGTCACCCAACATTGCTGTCTGGACACACATTCTAGGGATGATACACAGGTGGGACAAGCGGTGCTGAAACATCTCTTGGATCTTTCACATCTCATGGTCTCTACCTACACTTCACGCTTACAAATGACACTGCCTCTTGTCAGAAACAAATAATGTGAGGGTCCTCAACGTGTGAGGGATCATGTGTACAGGGTATGCCACATTAGGGATAGTATTAAGTCACGCCCCGTAAACTGCTGTTTGGGAGGCAAGAAAAGGAGAGCTTAACTTGTTTCATTGTTGGTGAAACCATGGTAACGGAGCCATATGAGCATTTTGTGAATTCTTCCAAATTTGTCTTGCAGATAAGCTAATGTGTGCAATTACACAATCAATTACATTGTGGTCTTTACAGCAGCATTCATCCTGATGCACCAAACCTTATTCTATGGAATATTTACTTGTGCACTTCTATTTATACATGTTTCTTCTTTGTTTTCAGACCCCCGATAGAAGTGTTTTAGATGTCTCCGAATTTCAGTCCAGGAAAAAGGTTAGTTTTGAATCTTTAATCGGGCATTGTGTATTGACGCACTTTATTCTTAGATATTTGGGCTTTATGAATGCTAATGCAATGGAATACAACAAAGTACAATACCAGGTTACTTTTGTTGCTTCTTCATGTTCAGTGCACACAGTTGAATCTGATGGTAATATTGGTTATGTATATGTTGCAGGAAATGGAGTTTGTTCTCACTAAACTGTATTCCGAATGTATTGTCCTCACGTATTCCTCATCTTAGATATTCGTATCTTCCAGCTTGCTGCTTCGGACCTTTTTCACTAGAGGGCGCGCTGCGCTCGAGGCGTCGATTGTCCCTCGAGGGCAGCCGGCGATCGACGTCATCTGTAATATAAAGGGCTTGAGCCGCGCAAGTTAGCCTCAGTTCTGTTTTTCCGATAGCTTGCTTCGTGACATGAGAACGGCGCCACAGTTCTTCAATCGATTGTCTTCATCGTCGAATCCTTCCATGCGTAAAACTGGCTTAATTTTTTTCAGAAGTGTGGGAAGAAAATGTCGATCAACGACCCCCATTGAAATTTTCTCTGGTGCTTGGGCCCTGACCATCGGGTTGACTAGTGCGGTTCCTGTCAGGAGATGACCAACAAGGCTCTGAAGGAATGTAGAGGTAAACTAGCAGTGGGGGAGGAATCCTCAGTCTTCTTTGAAAAAACTTAAGGGATCAAGGGAATCGGATGGGAAGCCTCGACATAGGCCGAAAATCTTCCTCGTCTTTGTAAAAAAAAAATCTAAGAAAAGGCGACACCAATCTTCCTCCTCCTTGTCGGTGGACTCGAGTCATCTCCTATCCTTCCAAACATGATTTCTCTGAGAAATGGGAGGCTTTCCGAACCTCCATGTTAAAGATTTTCGAGAAAGCGGCCCAGACCACCTCCAAAAAAACTCGTGGAGACCATGCCCCTATTCACTCCAAAAGATAGAGGGAGGTCAAAGACCAGACTTGTGGGATCTGACGATAAATCGTTGAGGGTGTCATCGGAGGATATTTCCCAGACACCTGGTAAATAAAATCAGACCTATCGGTGCATAAATCGGAGGTAACGTTGGGCTAGATGTCGACGGAAACCCGCCATCGATATCCATGTCGAAGGCTACTTCTACACATCCTTAGAAGGTGCTCTCGAAGCCGATCCCGAAGATGACATCGACGCCTCCCTTGACAGCATCGAAGCCAGCATCGACCTTGACGCCTTCATCGAGGCCACCGCTAATTCTGGTGCAAAAATCGACACCCATGTCGAAGCCAAGCGCGATGCCGGTTGAAAGTGTTCCACCCACAGCCTAGACAAGTCTTCAGATCTATGTCTTCAATTTTTGAGGAACAATCCTCTGAGGATGTTACTCTGGATGGAGTAAAATTTGGGTCTAGGGAGGTCCCAGAAGAATTAGTAGACGCTAATTTGAAAATGGCATATTTATATGAATACCTTCAGACGGCCAGTGGCCTGGATACCTCCCCTGAGGTAGATTTTGATAGACCCAACCTTGCAGACCATGCAGATGCAGGGTACAGAAACTTGATGAATAGAGTAATTGAATTCATGGAATGCAAATTCCCCAAATGTTGACCAAGATGACATGACAGACATCCTTAATGAAGGCCCTAAAAAGGACCCGTTTCTCCCTTTTCATAGGACATTGCAAAGAAGGGTTATGGCCACATGGGAGACACCATATTCTGGCCCTGCCATAAATGAGAAGTTGGTGGGGAAGTATAGGCCTTCCTCAACTGACCCTGAATATCTATCAAGACATCCCTCGCCAGAGAATTTAGTGGTGCTGGCGGCCACATCTACGAGACAATCGGCCTACCCTTTGATCCCCCGAATGGGGACTACAAAAGGATTGATGCCTGGGCCCAGAAAGCTTTTTCTTCAGGCAGTATGGCCTTCAAATCCACAAATGTGACTTGCACTCTTGCAAGGTACACATACAACCTCTGGGATTGTATGACTGCAGCAGCTGAACACATCCCTGAGGGCGAGGAACGGGAAGGTTTTCTCGCAATTGTTAGATGGAAAGGAGGCTATGGGGGAATCCTCCAATCAGGGCTGGACACTGCTGATTGCATAAGCAGGTCCATGGCATCTAGCACAGTCAGGCGCAGATTCACATGGCACCAGATATGCAATCCAGATTGCTCCATATGCCTTTTGACGGCTTGAGGTTGTTTGGCAGCAAGGTAGACGAAAGTTTAGAAAAGCTGCAGACCTCAAAAGCGGCTGCTAAATCTTAGTGCCTCTATAAGACAACCTCTGCAACACTCTTACTCAGGGTCATCTTCCTGGAGGAAGAGTCCTTTTTGCTTTTATTCCTCATTTGGGAGAGGGAAGGGATAGGCCAGTCAGAAAGGTCAACAAAGAAAAATTCCTCGTGATGGAAGAGGAAAAGGTGCTAGATAGGCCCCAGCAGTGGCAACTGTCCAGGCGGCCACTGCTGCAGCTGCTGCAAAGCCACTCTTAGGCCTTAACCCACAAGACACTGGTGGGAGGCAGGATCACTCAGTATTTGAACGAATGGCGGGGCATTACTTTGGATGCTTGGGCACTGGAAACAGTGGCCCATGGTTACTGCCTTCCTTTTTGACAAAGGCCTCGGGACCATCCACCGGATCCAGCTCTGCCAAAATTCCAGACGCGCTCCTTGCGCAGGAGATTTGCACCCTGCTAGAGAAAGGTGCAATAGAACATGTACCTGTAGCAGAGAGGAACAAGGGTTGGTACTCCCCTTACTTTCTCATCCCAAAGGACAGAGGATTTAGACCCATTTTGGACTTGAACAAGTTCCTCAGGAAGGACCAGTTCAAAATGGTAACCCTTTTTCAGGTCCTTCAGGCTCTCCAACTCCAAGACTGGTTGGTATCATTGGACCTTCAGGATGCTTACTTTCATGTGTCTTTCTATCTCAAGCACAGGAAGCACCGGAGGTTCGTGATTGGCAATTCTCACTATCCGTTTCGAGTTCTGCCATTCGGGTTTACCTCTACCCTGAGGGATTTCACCAAGCTGATGGCAGTGGTGGCAGCGAGTCTCGGGAGGGGGGTGGGGGATATTCACCTTTACCTTTACCTGGACGACTGGTTAATCGGGGTGGGTTCACCCAAACGAGCCCAGGAACATTTGACCATGACCTGCCACTTGTTACACAGACTGGACTTTTCCCTCAATTTCAAAAAGTCGCAAATGGTACAACTCCAGAAGCTCCAATTCATCGGAGCAGTCCTGGATACTTCCTCGGGCAAAGCCTCGCCTCCCGAGGAGAGCTCACCACATTCTGCCGATGGTATCAAAGTACCAGAACGCCCAGCGTCTACCGGCCTTTGATTTCCTCAGGTTGTTTGGTCTCATGGCATCCTGCATTTTTCTGGTGCCAGAGGCCAGATTGAGGAGAGATCCCTTCAATGGGCCCTCAAAACTCGATGGTCTCAATTTTTTGGGGGAATATGTCTGAATTTTTGCAAGTTCCGGCCAGGGTGTCTCAAGATCTACTATGGTGGGCTTGCAAGGGCAATATCCTCAAACGAGAATCTTTTTGGCAAACATGGCCAGAGATAAGTGACGGACGCCTCACTCACGGGGTGGGGACCCACACCAACGATCTGACAATCAGCAGTCGTTGGTCTCCACCGGAGTCCGAACTGCACATCAACCTTTTGAAGCTGAGGGCAATCAGACTAGCTCTGAAAGCCTTTCTGCCCTCTGTACAGGGAAAGACTGTCCTGATAATGACGGACAACACAGTGGCCATGTACTACCTCAACGAGGGGAGGCGTAGGATCACTTCCACTGTGCAGGGAAGCAATGTAGCTCTGGTTCTGGGCAATACAATAAGGAATCTCTGTCAGCAGTTAACCTAGCCGTAGAGCAAAAAACGGCGGCAGACGATCTGAGCAGGCAGAGCAGTGTCTCACGAGTGGGAACTAGCTCAGGAAGTCCTTCTGGAGATCTTTGCCCTTTGGGGAACTCCTCAAGTGGATCTTTTCGCCACCAGGCTCAACCGAAAGTGCGTTCAGTACTGCTCAAGGGAATTTCCCCCGAGAGGAGCTCTAGGAGATGCGTTTGTGGTGAACTGGGAGTTTCTGCTGCTGTTTCCTCCAGTCCCCGTGATTCCTCAAGTAATCAGGAGGTTGAGAAAGTTCAGGAAAACCATGATCCTAATTGCCCCAGATTGGGCCAGGTGGACGTGGTACCCGGACCTTCTAGACATGGCCATCTGCCCTCCTATATGTCTTCCACAGAGGGGATCTCCTCTCGCAAGAGGAAGATCGGGTTCTCCATCCAGAGGTCAACAGGCTCAGCCTTCACGCTTGGCTTCTGAGAGGCTGAGATATAAGGATTGGGACCTCCCGGACGACGTAATGGAGATTTTGCTTTCGGCCAGAAGGCCAGCAACAAAGTCCGTGTACCGGTGTCGTTTGAACAAGTTCTGTAACTGGTGCAGAGACAAGAATGTGGATCCATTCCTTTGCAACACTCCTATGGTACTCTTGTTTCATTTGGCCAATTTGGGGCTCCAAGTTGGTACTTTAATGGGGTAGTTAGCAGCTCGATCTATTTTTAAGCGCCCCTCGGAAGAGGTTTCCTATTTTAAAATGCCCTTGGTTGTCTAATTCCTGAAAGGGCTGACAAATGTGTACCAGTCTGGGATCGAATATTGGTCTTAAAGTATCTTGCATGTATACCTTTTGAACCACTACATTCTTGCCCGTTAATGCTTCTTAATTTCCTCCAGTCCTTCTGCTAGTGGCAATTAAATCAACCTGCATGGTGAGTGAGTTGAAGGCGCTCTTGCAAGCCTCCTCACACCATTTTCCATAAGGACAAGGTTATCAGAGTCAAACCCTCTTTCTTACTAAAAATAGAACTGAGGCTAACTGCACGGCTCGAGACCTTTATACTACCGATGACGTCGATGGTCGACGGCTGCCCTCGAGTGACATTAGATGCTTCGACCTAGAGCACAGCACCCTCTAGTGAAAAATGTTGAAAGCAGCGAGCTAGAAGATACAAATATCTAAGATGAGGAATACGTGGGAGGAACATCCAATCGAAAGAATGTTACAGTTGGTAAGTAACTTGTTCAACTTTCTCAGCCCCCCCCCCCCCAAATCCTCCATCTTAACATGTTGATCCAAAAAATAAATCTGAGATGAGGGAGCTAAATGAGATAGCTAAAAGGTGGTTCTTCTGTGGCTGTGATGGTTGAAGGTGAAGTTCACTTAGAAATGTTATTTAAAAATGTATTTGGACATACTTTTTAAAAGGTTCCTCTCCCTGAGAGAACACATCTCCCCTGCACTCAGGACACTATACTTGCTGCCCATTAGCCAACGGGCCTCCTTCAAAGCCATTCACAAGAAAGGCCTGGAATCACTCCAAAACAAACTCACACCCCACCAGAATCCGCTCTGCACACCGCCTGGTAGTCTCCCCCGCCTCCCTACACCACTCCAAACCGCCTGATTTCCCCCCCCCCCCCGAGCCCCCTCCCCGGTTTCCCCTGCCTTCAAGTTCTCCAGATTAGGAGGTGCCTGTTTCTTCGTCCTCGCACCCACGTTCTGGAACTCCCTCCGCCTCAGAGGATCACCTACCTCCCCACCTGTCCCTCTGTCAGCTACTTGTCTTTTCTTTCCTTTCAACCGCTTTGTTCTGCCTCCTCTAACAGCACCTTGGGGCCACCAAAAACGCATGGAGGAATCCTGAATGTATTCTAGTTTCTTGCACTTGGAACAAATCCTGAGTGGGCCGGGTACTGCACTCGTATGGGCTTGGAGGGTGGGCAAAGCATCACACTTAAAAATGCACCTTGGGAAATTTACGCTGATCATCCGGGAGGACGATAATCGGGCACTTCGGATCCCTGGTTTGTGGTTGGCACTGCATGTAAATCTACTGCACAGGAGGGTGGGGCCATGCTGTTGCATGTAATCATGAAATGGGGACCTGTTTTGCACTAGAAGGACCTAGGTATGACGAGTGTTCACTCTGAGGTTCTCTGAGAGGGTGAGTATTATGCACTCATCTTGCACTTGGATCGCTTGTGAAACTCAGCGCTGCTCCTTGTGCATAGATGGAAATGAGGATGCAGACATTGTTTATACTGGTAACCCATTTTATCCTCTTGCACGCCGCAACTTGGCAGACGGCAGTGGCTCACTCGACACACCCTGTACTCGCATATAACCAGCACTATTGCACAACACCTCTGCCATAAGAATTAAGCTACTTTGAATGACTAAAATTCGAACTGTAGCTTCACACAACTCTCTCCTTAAACACAATCCCCCCCCCCCCCTTAGTTCATAGTAAAGCACCTCTGTGCCCATGCACACTCCATTTAGACATGGGTCCACTCTGGCATAACTTTAATGGCGGGAATGCACACGCATAATACCACCTCCAAATTCTCCCAAATTTGTGTTCTCTGGTCCCTCTGAGGGCGTTCAACCAACAGCACGTTCAGACCATAATTCTGGTGAAAAGCGCTATGCAAATGACGAAATGAATGAATAATCTGCAAAATGGGACAAGTCCTGCTTTTCATTGACTTGGAGGCATCCCTTTTATTTTATATAACCAGTTACAGCTGTTCCTTTTGATGCTCTGCTCTCGCGGCAGTTAACAAGCAGGAGCCCCATACTGGGATCTTACGCTTGTCTTTTTAAAACCATGTTTGAGGCATCCAGAAAAAAGTAAAGGCAGGGAGTAGAGCCCAGTTTGCATGGTTGAAAGGGCCAGCCCTTAACCACTGCACCACAGGAGTCCTTTTGAAAGTGTGGTGCAAACGCCCTGTTTACAGGACGTGTTTGCCTTGCTCACACGTTCACAGGACTGTCAGTCGTATTAATGCCAATCGTAATACAGCAAAAAACACTTTTCAAATCTGGAAAGCGTTTGTTAAAAAGACAATATTTGTAGCACCAAAAAAAGGCAGGAACACCAATTCAGGCCATGTTTCTGAAGGAGCAATTCCTTCACTGCACCATTTGGAGTCCCTGCTAATCACAAGTTCTCATAGCCGTTTTCTCTTGTGTCCCCTTTCCTCCATCCTTGTGGGCATCCCCCAACAACGGGACACTACCCAAATCTTTGGTAGTAAAGAAATTGAGCTTCCCCCTTTAAATTTAGTATAGTGCTTGGCCTTGGGAAATCCCCACCCTCTGGTGCATTTTTCCACATGGACTGTCGGACTTGGCAGCCAGCGCTGAGATTTGTTTTAGCTTTCTGCTTGCTCCCGGTTGTCTCTTTTTCAATCTTATTTAACCTCCCCTTGGTGCCACGCCTCCCCCAGCGCATGCCAGCCGCAGGAGGATTCATGAGAAGTGCCCCATGCGACCGCTCGTTCCCAGCCTCGGACCCCATGCACTCTGTCTTGAGTGTTTGAGGCATGATCACCGCTGGGACGCATGTTCAGCTTGCAGCGCTCTTGGACTCGGTGAATGGAAGAATTGCTTGTCATGGTGGTGGGTGATCTTCCACACGTCTCCCCTGCCCCACCTTAAGGACTTCGTCTACAGGACATCTCGTTAAAGCAAGGTAGGCCCTCTGTTCAGCACGGCTCCACAGGCGGTGACTCCTTCCCCGGGGTTCCCACGGATCGTTGTCCCTCGGATTCAGGTTCTGGCAGGCCAGAGTCCTCTAAGATTACAGGCTCCCGGGGGGTCATGGATTGAGGGGGGGGGCGTGCTCTTCTGGGCACTCTGTGGCCAGACCTGAGGCCGTCCCAGCTACTGGCTCCCAAGCTGAGGGGCATGGGGGCCCAACCAGGCAGTCCGCAAGGGCGATCAAGGTCGTCCTCATCTTCGACCCCAGGGGGGGGGGTAAGAGATCGGCGAGTGCCACCTCCAAGAGCCTGTCCTTCGGCTTGATACAGCACAGCTACTGGCACATGTGCCGAGGGGTACCAGCCTGCTGGAACTTGTTCTGAGGTCGTGAGTCGGCGTTAAGACTACTGGCCGGCTGGCCGAAGATTCAGCTCCTACCAGTGATCTGAGGTCGATGCCTCTGCTTCAGTTGCAAGGCCCAAGCTGTATCCTCTTGTGTCCGAGGCCTCTCGTGGCTCAGGGCCTTGGCACCTGTTAGGCAAGATTGTATTTAGTAACCCTGTCTGAGACTACACCAGACTTGGCAATAGGTAACCCAACCGTTGGTATAGGCCTGTACTATACAATTTGGTAGAGTGACTGAGTAGCCAGGCTTAGCTCAAGAGGGGTGAATGTGAGCTGTAGGGTTGTAGCATGGAGATTCACAGTGACATGTGTTCAAATAAACTTATACTCCAGGTTCCCTGATTAAAATAATGATTAATTTAAGAATCCATTTTAAAATGAGCCTTCTTGAGAGGGGCAATATGCAACACTTAAATACACTTCAAAAATGCTCCTTCAGTTCAGTAAGTAGATGTCAGACCCACTTACGACACTCTAAGGTGGCTTCAATTGCTAGTACACTGTGGACATTGATATATCACTTTACAATTAAATTTAATACTGGAATTGTGGAGAAAGGAAAAGGTTAGGGAAGGAAACAAAGGTTAACCAGTTTCTCCAAAAAGGTAAGTACTTAACAATCCCACAAGTAAATATAGGTTAAATATAGGTTAACCCTTTCCCAGTTGTACAAGTAAGGTATTTGACATTTTGAGGGACAGATAAACAAAGTCAGATGTTAAGAGTCTTCAGGGAGCCAGGCAGCCAATGTCAATTGAGCAAAGTCTAGGGGAGCTGAGGCACTTCTTGAGGATAGCACAAAAGTCTTGCACAATGTTAGTTTTTGTAGTAAAAGAATCGCAGCTGGGCCACAAGCTGGGCGGGGGGGCTTGTGAAAAGCAAAGATGCAAGCAACTCTGCAAATGCAAGTCTCCAGTGAGAGCAAGCAAGCTGCACACAAGGTACACTGTACCTTGAACCTGAAGAAAAGGTTCCACCTGGCTTCTGTTCCTGTTGTAGTCCTGCAGATCCTGTTGTTCCTGGGCCTCTGTCGTGGGGACAAGAGGGAGGATGTCTGGGGATTCCTGCAATACGGGTTGAAGGTTATTTATTTTAATTTTTTTAACTCGCCACATGCCCATGGGCCTCAGGGCGCACATGAAGACGAGACAAGAACAGACTAACACAAAAAGGCAGAAGAGGAAGGCGAATCATAAGCGGGTTATTCCAGGTTAAAGAGGTGAGTTTTTATGTCCCGTTTGAACACAATGTAGCTTTGGATCTGCCGTATCCGAGCTGGTAGTGTATTCCAAAGAAGGGGACCCTGACTGAATCTGGGGTGTTTGAGGATAAGCGAAAATTTCTCTCGTTTGACTTGATACTAATGCGTGCAGACAGATATATAGGACTGCTGAGGCTCAGGCATTTGTGCGTCATAGTAAGCACCTTGTGTTATACAATGTTTGACCGGGAGCCAATGAAGTTTTTTTCTAAAGGTGGAGATGTGGGTGCGACGAGATTGGTTGAAAATAGTATGCACAGCGTTATTTTTGGCCCCCTGCAGAGATTGAATGTTGGAAACTGTGGTACCAGAAAGAAGACTATTACAGTAGTCTTATCTAGAATTAATCTGTGCCGTGGACAGGGCACAGTTTTTCAGTGATAACAAGCTAATAGGATATATTCCCCCATTTAAGTCTGCAGCTAGACTTGATGCTAGAGACGTGGGACTTCATGGATAGTTCTTCATCAAGGACAACGCCTAGGGTCTTCACTTTCTTTTGGACGGCAATATTATCAGCAATAGGGAAGTTAACATAGTTGGCATCAAGTTTAGTCCGGGTGCTTTTAGATGACACTATTAGGAGTTCGGTCTTTTTATCATTCAAAGCCAGGGAGTTACAGGCCATCCTGTCCTGTATGGCTTTGTTTCATTGCTATAAGAGCCACTCAGTTGTATGACTGAGTGTCATCAGCGTAATTTGTGTATTGGACTCCTAATTTACTTAAGAGGTCGAGAAGAGGGCAGATATACAGATAAAAAAGCAGAGGCGACAGACAGGAGCCCTGTGGAACTCCACATGTCTGAGAGATAGAGGATGGATTGTTGCCTACGCATACCCTTACCATTCTGGGACCTAGAACGGAGGCTATCCATCTAGATGCTATCGCGGAACAGTTGGGGACCTCTCCGAGCCTTGACACCAGTAAGCTGTGATCGACCGGGTCAAAGGCTGCGGAGAGGTCCAGTAGCATAAGCAGTGCAGCTTGGTTTTTATCTGCTAGGCTGGCCAGGGTGGATTTAAGATCGAGCAACTACGGGCACAATTCAGATCAGCGGCACTTCGCGGTTTCAGCTACTTGCAAATAGCACCACCGCGGTTCTTGGACACCTTGTGGACTTTCCTTGCTTCTGGGGTCCAGCACTCTGCTGAGGTGGCTCAGGCTTGGTTCGCGGGAGACTGGAGGATTTTCCTGGAATTCGGGTCCGGCTTAAAAACGATGCACTCGATTCTGGTGTTCCTGTCCCTTGGCACTCTGTTCCAGCAGCAGCAAAGAAGTACAGCCAGCAGGGAGAGGGGTACCAGTCAAGTTCATCTTGGGGTCAGTTGGTCCCACCAACCCAAGGGGAGAAGTCCTTTCCGGACTTCTCTAGTCAATTCAAAATATGGATTTTAGGCACTGCAGCAGGGCTTCACCGGGCAAACCAATGGTCTAGGAGGGTGCAGCAAGCTTCTCTTCCAGTTTCTTCTTCGGTTCTTTCGTCCAGTGGTCGACTCTGCCTTCCCCGTAAAAGACCTCACCTTTTTATGCAGGTTTCTCCCATTCATTTGCAGCCTAGCTGTCACAGCAGCGTGGCTGTCCAGCCAATCACCTGTTGGGTGCATTCCTGTAACCAAGGCGACGCTAAGCACGGAGTTTCGGGAACTTCCCTTGCTTTCTGCCCTGCCAGACACGCTGGAGCCAAGGGCAGGATTCACCAATGAATCCCGTCAAAGACAAAACTAACATAGGCAGTGGCACAGGGAAGTCTTTCAGATTTCACCAAGGTTTAAATACCTTCTATGGGATAAACTATTGTTTCCCAGAGCAGTGAAGTGAAATTGACTTTACTTAAATTTGTAACTTTCTAGACCAGCACACCATAGGGTGCTGGGGGTTTTACTTAATATCCCCTTTGTCTAGCTTCTCATGTAACAATTACATTTTGTTACCCTTTCCTCACTGAATGGCTGGTTGCAGTGGTTTACTTTACTACTGTGGTGTGCATTTTTTTCTGGTGTTTGGTGTATTCAAACCTTTACAATTTTTTACAAAATCCAACATTTCCATATAAAACATACCAACAGAATTATCAAAAGGGGTTAAGTAAAAAGAAAAACAAATACAGAAAAAAATCATTTAAAAAATCCAAAAGAAGCATCCAACAAGAAACAATCTGTTACATTCATACAGTAAAAGAAAAACAGTTCACTTAAAATGCACTTATAATAATAATACTACAGAATAGTATCGACCATACCTGAAAGAGGACTAAATCCAAGGCATGTACAACCTTCTGGGCTGATCTCCCACACTGTATCCTCGGAACAGAATCGGAAGGGATCCCTCAGTGTTCCTAGAAAGGTAGTTCTTGATCCATTTAACTGAAGACATTCCAGAACGATATGTATGACAGATTCAGGTTCTGAGTGATAGATCCTGCAATCAGTTTCTTTAACAGAGATTTGATTTCTTCTTAAAAGGATATCTTTAGTCGGGAGAATGTTCCAACACAACCTCAGCAACCAGCCAGGATACCTATTCGGGAAAAGGAGTATTTTTGAGAGGGATCCTCGTTTCTTATGTTCATGTGTTAGTTGATTCAGCGAGCCATATGAATGGAAGGTTTCTGTTGTCAAAATCCAATAGTGATCTAGCAATCTCTTTTTAGTTAACATAGGATTGCCAACCAAGATTTCCAGATTGGAATATTATTTTTTATTCTGTTTTTTCGATATCATACTGGAGCACAGTTCCAAATCATATACGAGCTTAGGTACTATCCTCCCCTCAAAAAACATAAGGGCAGGTTTTATTTGCAATCTACCATATTTTCGGTCGATTTTCATAATGTGGCTTTGCAAAAGCTTAGCTTTCTGCGAGAGGATCTCCAACTGAGATTTATTGCCCGTATCTGCACCGACATGGTAACCCAGGTATGTAACCCTAGTGGAGGTACCCACGATACTACCTTCAAGGCACCAGGTAGGGTGCATGCTCTTACGGTGGGCCTTTGAGAACGAGAGAATTTTAGTTTTGCATGGGTTAATGATGAGGCCATTTTCCCTGGCATATTTTGAGAATGTCGAGTAGTTGCTGAAGGGCCGCCCTGGCGCAGTCGAAAAGAGTCATCGGCATAGGCCAGCCATATGATTTTAGATTGGCCTGGTCTAGGAGCCAACAGCCCCTCCATCAGGTGCTCTGCCACATCTGAGAGGTATTGATTGAAAATTCAGGGTGCTAAAACGCAGCCCTGTCTAATGCCACAGTAGTTTTGAACTCTTTCTGACATTTCACCTTTCTGGCTTCATCACACCTGGATGCCTGCGTTAGTATAAGAATCCTCAACAAGTCTGACGGCCATTGGCAGACCCCATAAAGCCAATTTATTCAATATTTATTATGATCAATGCAATCAAATGTGGCAGAGAGGCCGACAGATGCCATAAATGTGCAACCCTTCACTTTACTCGATGCCTCATCTTGAATTCATTTGACAGTGATCCCATTAATTGTAGAGTGCCCCTTACGAAAGCCTGTTTGGTATATACTAAGTGGATGGTATTGCTTTTCCCATTCCTACAAGTGCGTTAACAATAGGGCTGAGAAGATTTTACAGTCAACGTCTATCAAAGAGATAGGCTGGTCATTTTTAGGATCCGACCTATTCCCGCACTTGCAAATTGGAATGACATGGGCTGTGCTCCAGGATGGTGGAGTCATGCCTGTCCTGAAGATATCTTGAAATTCATAGTAAAGCAGATTTGCCCATAGGCTCGGATCCGATTTAAATGCGTTATTTGTGAGGCCATTAGGTCCCGCGGCACTTGACTGCTTACATTTAGATATTAGGGATATAACTGTGTTGATCTCAAAAGGGGGCACCCATGTATCATCACTCACATTAACGGAGTTCACTTTTGGCTCTTCTCCTTCCTAATGGCCTCAGACCCAAATCTTTTACCAAAAAATACCATCCATGCTTGTTCTGAAAGTGGATTCAGTTGAGAGATGGCACAATTGGGATTTTGTCCATTCACAAGTGACCAGAATGCACCCATCTTAGCCTGGATAAGGATCCCCAGCATAGCATCAGCATCATGTTGTAAGGGACTATTTTTTTTATAGCTTTGGTGTAGTTTCTATATTTTGCTTAATCGGCTTAATGCTAGATTTCGGTTATCCGCATCAGGCATTAAGTTCGTAATTGTGCATTCCTCTTTCCTCATAGCAGTTTCAGCTAATGCTAGATCTTGGTCAAAGCAATGTTTATGTCCGATATCAACCCTACTTTTATTTGCTCTTTGACGAATATCCAAGACCGCAGACTCAATGAGGGACTTAAATTCCTGTGCATTCAAATTATTCAACTTTTTCAAAGGGGGGGGGGGGGGGTAAGGTCCCTCTGGATTTGGTCACGCCACTCTTTCCTTGGTAGGGTGCCCTTTAGCTGCAGGAAGAGGAAACCCGGCAATGGGTGGATCCCAAGTGCCTCCTCAAGCTCTGTAATCGTGAGGTAAACCCTGTTTCCCCACAATTGTCCAACCCTCAAGACCCGCGTCATGGTTGGAATCTAGCGTGGTCATGGATTTCTTCCCTTATACCCGGGGACCATAAGTGGCTCAGGGTAGTGGGCCATGTAGTGATAACCTTCATGTCTACATCCTCTTTCCAAATTTCCCATAATGTACCCAGTATATGGTGGGTCGGAAGTCTGCATATCAATTTGTTTCTAGGGACCCGGTACCACTCCGCCACTGTCGCCTGGGTTAAGCTATGGTTATCAAGATGTACCCATTGTAGATCCATCCTTCCTTCTTAAATGGGGGACCAGCACCCTCAATTGCACAGCCTTATAATACAACTGAATATCAGGGAGGCCCACTCCTGCTCTTTCTTTGGGTAAGATGAGAATTTCGTATATCATCCTTGGCTTTTTCCCTTGCCATAGGAATTTAATAATGGCTCTTTACATCCTTAAAAAACCTGTCTTGGAGTTTTATGGGAAGCGTTTGGAACGGGTCTAATACCCTTGGGAGGCAGACCATTTTTATTGCATTAAGCCTTCTCATCCAGTAGATCGTAAACTTTTGCCATTTTGCTAGATCACTAGGGAGAGGGAAATTTGCCTCATACATACTATAATTTTCTGGTCAAATTTATACCCAAGTACCTGAGGGCTTTACTCTCCAGCATCAGGCCGAGTGTAGAGAGGGCTGAGATGTCATTGGGAGTGAGCGCCTTCAGTGGGAATAATATTGATTTTGACCTATTAATTTTAAAGCCCGAGAGCACCATATTTCTAAATCAAGAGTATGGCCCTGGGTATGGACGTCAATGGGTTTCTGACATGGAGTAGGATGTGATCTGCATAAAGGGCTATTTTATATTCTCTTCCGGCTATCTGAAGGCCCTCCACTTGAGGGTCTGCCCTAAGAATTTGAGCAAGGGGCTCTACAGAAAGAGCGGAAAGGATTGCCAAAAGTGGGCATCCCTTGCCTCGTACCTCTACTTAAGTTAAACCTCCTAGAGTACTCTGAGTTGACCATAACCGCAGCATTAGGAGATGTATCTACTGCCCTGATTCCCCTACGGAGGGCAGGGCCCAGTCCAATCTTCTCTAGAACTGATTCCAGAAAACTCCACTCCACCCTGTCAAATGCTTTTTCGGCATTGATAGACAGGAGCGCCGGGTTGGCTGCCGTTGTCTGTGATTCATGGATTAGGTGAAGTGTCTTGCGCATTCTATGTTCTGATAACCTATACCTTTTTGCTCCTCCGTCAACTTATTCTGAATGCCTCAGACTTAGTGTACAGTACTGAAATATATTTGTGATTATATTGCCTTCTTCTTATGAATGTTTTATAACTGACACTTAAGTATTTAACAAAGAAACCTTGAGTGTAAGAGTTTATTTGAACACCTTTGATTGTCGACCTGTGTAACATCATTACTGCTCACATTCCCCTCTTGAAATGAGCCTGGCTGCTCAGCTCCGCTACCAAACATTGTGTGGTACAGACTTCTACCAAAGGTTGGTTTTGCTTACACCTGTAGTCCTAGTTGTGTAGTGGTCCCAAAGGGTACTGCATGCAAACTTTGCCTAACAGTGCTTCAGCTCACCTAGAGTTTTGCCCAATTGACTTTGGCCTAGCCTGGCTCCATGAATGACTTCTGCCCTCTGACATTGTTTTTTGCCTTCCTTCCAGAAAGGGGTGAACTAACTTTGCATTGGGGGTTACCAAAAGTACTTAACTGCTTCAGAATTTTTGGGATCTGTTATAACCTTTTTCTTTGCCAAACTCTTAAGTCTGATTCTAAATGCAAGCAGTGGTATATCAATGTCCACAGTGTCCTAGTTACTAAAGTCACCTGAGGGTGTCGGAAGTTTCAGTGTGCCATCCCCAAAGGGTACTGTTGGGGAACATTTTCAGAAATGTGTTAATTCCCTCCACCTTAGAGACCCCCAGCAACTTTATTGTATTTTGAGGACTTGATTTTTTTAAAATCTGGAGTGTGACCTTTTCCCCACTCTCGTGTATTTTATTGTGATTTTGACCACTGTTTCTTTTGGTTGTGGAGTCTGACAAACTTCATAGGCATTATTTACATTGTCACACAGCACCCTCAGTGCAGTGGCACAGGGAAGTCTTCCAGATTCCCCCAAGGTTTCAATACCTTCTCTGGGATAAACTGTTTCCCAGAGCAGTACAGTGAAATTGACATTGCTAACCATTGTAACTTTCTAGACCCAGCACAC